>NC_066620.1:129645042-130845042 GCF_025201925.1 Gopherus flavomarginatus | reverse complement strand
ATGGATTTGCACAGGTATTACTCAAAGCAGACTCTGGCTCCCATCTGGTACATGTACCAGATAACCCCCAGATTGTATACCAGGGGGAAGCTAAAATCTCTCTTTTTTTTGCACCACCACTGCCTGGCCTGGTAGAGAGCAATAACATTAGCCAAGTGATAACACACATTAGGTATTAAAGAGAGGCTGAGAGCCAAAGCTCTGAGTGCTCTCTGTGTTTGCAGGACTTCGGATGGGAGTCATTAGCCTGTAACAAGGCAGAGCTTGTCTGTCCTCCAGACTGGAGGTAGAAAGTGTGAGAGCAACAATAGGAATAGGACAGAGGATGAAATGAGTCCTCTAAAATTGCCCTCCTCAAGCCCTTTTAAACATTGCTCATAGGGACATGGTCCTGGCTTGTCACTCTGACCATTTCATCCCTGTTTGTGTCCCCTAACTGACAACACATTACCAGCTGACAGTGAATAGGCAGGTGGTGGACTGAAACCACTGCTTACTCTGCAAAACAGTCATCCCACTCTACCCACACACCATTTGGCTGTTTCATTCACTGTTCACATCTTGTCATATACCAAGACTGTGAGCTCCTGCAGACAGGGACCTCCTTTTGTTACTTGTTGGTACAGTGCATAGAGTGATGAGGCTCAGTTCCTTGATTGGGGCCTCAGGTGTGACAGTATTATTACTATTATTTATTTGTATTAAAGCTAATCATGAGAAGCTAGTGAAAGTGAAACCCCTCCAGTAACTTTGTTATGCTCCCTTAATACAGTGCTGTTGCTGGGAATGCATCACAATCTAATGGTTTGCACTGCAAATCTTCTGGTGATTTATTTCCCACTGAGAAAGTCAGAGGGTCTGTCATGGGCTAAGTCATGGGATCTTCAGGGCTTTTGTTTTTCTTATGATAGCCTTCCCTCACTCCCAGTTGCCACATGCAAGATGCTGCAGGGTCTAAGCTCCCCAGACTGTTCAGACATAACATCAGGTACATATTTAGATTCCTGGAAAGCATTATACTAATTCACGCTATTGTCACCAAGCTCTGTATAGACAGATCTGTTTCCATAGTAACTAATGTATTTCAACAAGTAGGGAAAAACCATAGAAGAACTTAAAAGATGAAAGAAAAAAAAAGCCTGACTTAAAAAGAATCAGTGTAAATAAAATACACAATGGTGTCGGATGCTCTAGAGGTTTTATTGTACTTATTTTGAAGACTTATGATATTTGGGAATTGCCTCATGAGAAATCAGTCATCCCAAAGTCTTGGCAATGAAAACTAAAACTGTATCCCACACCATTACACATGTACAAGTCATATAACATTTGTTACATATTTACCCACATGTGCATGCATACATTGGTGCAAGAACAATGAGTGTTTGGTGTGCATTTTGTAATAGACTTGTCGTAAAAAAGGTTTTATAAACCAGCCTGTGTGGGTGAAAAAACTTGCATTCTATCTCTGTTCGCAAAGTGCAGCAGGAACAATGTTAAAATGTCATAAATGTAACAGAACTTGGACAGGGCCACTCCAGGATCTTCTAGTTCGCCTAAATCTGTCACAAGTGCCACCACCAGTGGGTGTAAGAAGTTTGCTGGTGCTAGTTTACCTGTTCTTGGACAGGTATTTTATAAAATCACTTCATTAATCCCTCCAGGTTTGAACTAGAGAAAGCCCTGAATCAAAGGGATCAGATAAACTAGAGAGAGGTCCAGATTCTTCCTTGCCCCCTTGCACAGCTCAGAGAACAGGTAAGATGTTCAGAGGTGCATAATAACTGAATTTATGACATAATTCCACAATTTTTCACCCATCACCTCCACATGCTTTCTATATGCATAGTCCTTAGAACACTGTGTTGAGAGAACATTAAGGTCGCACAGTTCAGTGCTCAGAAACCAGAAATTTCCAGTGCTAAAGACACATATGTAACTTTGCATCTGCAGGTTTTCACCAGCAGTTACAATGTGTGTAGAAGTCTGAATACTTGCATCACTAATTACCTGACTGTAGGACCAAATCATATAATTAGAGATGAAAACACTTAGATTTACACCCATAATTCATTTTACAGATGCAAAAATCAGGGCATACATTTTGAAGGTGAAGGTTGCACCCATAAACATGGTCGACAGGCTGGTAAACAAAGAATGGTCGACAGGCTGGTAAACAAAGAAATAATCAGGAAATTTGTTGTAGACTGCACAGCCAGAATGAGGAATATGACAAATAAGACAAAAAAAAAAATCAAAGCAGAGACTAGTATATGGGCATATATACAACATATGCAGAGGTTAAACACTGACTGTATTGAGCCCGGTTAGATGAAGATATTCATTCACACCCAGATCCATAGTCTTTGCCTTGTATGAGATTAAATAAATAATAATGAGACATACAATGTACATGCTCATCCATTTCCAACCCCAATACCCAAGCGGGTCAGAATGATAAAATGACACAACACTATTACGATCAGCACAATCCTTTTCCTTAAGGAATAACATTTATAACTGGAAATCATAATAATTTTAATGGAAGCAAAAACCAAATAGGCAGAAAACTCCCCAAGACTGGGGTTCGGGGCTGGTTGTAGAGGCCTGCCATCTTCCCAAAGGTATTCTCCCTTTTCTTTTTCCCTAGCAGCCACTCTTTGCCTGGGCAAGGGGAAGGGGGACAACTGAAATGGAGTTAATCTCTTGTTTGGCATGGACTGAGAGCCTTTGCATGATTTCAAAGGAAGCCTGACAAAAGGAAAACAAAGAACAAGGTGGCAACACCCCCTAATGGGTATATGACAGGGGTTCTCAAACTGGGTTTCGGGACCCCTCAGGGGTTCATAGGGTTATTACATGGGGGCTGTCAGCCTCCACCCTAAACCCCACTTTGCATCCAGCATTTATAATGTTGTTAAATACTAAAAGTGTTTTTAATTTATAAGGGCGGGTTACATTCAGAAGCTTGCTATTTGAAAGGAGTCACCAATACAAAAGTTTGAGAACCACTGGTATATGAGATATACAATTGTTGAGACATCCGGCTGTCACTGGTTTCTGGTAATATGCAGATTCAAATCAGCATGAAGCGTGCAACAGCATGCTACTTCTCAGCAATTCAGAGGCTAATGCATTATGCCCTCAATAAAGAAATTGCACAGACATAAGTGAATATGGAAAATATGATTCATACAGTCTCCAGAGCAAGGGTTCCTCCGCTCTTTATTCCTGAAAGCTGAAGATCATTATGTGTAAGCACATTACTAAAACAGCTGACAGGTTAATGCTGTAATTTGTGGTTCAGTGTATAGGAGCTAACTATTAGGCTTCATCTCATTCTAATCTCTCCATATTTTTCTGAACAATGCTGACAGAATCCTGTGCATGTTAATTCTCAGATGACACAAAGCTAGAGTTTTAACAGATTTATTTTTAAAGTGAAATGCAGCAGTTCTCCCTTTTGTGGACAGGACTCAGATGCCATACTGCAGCTCCCTCTGCTGCCTGCATGCTTCTCAGTAGCTACAGGAAAGAGTCTGCAATTTCCTTTATCCCAAACAGGCCAGCCTGCCATTTTTTACACTACTGTCAATGGGAAACCAAAACATGCTGCTATTCATTGATTAAACATAAGTTTCTGTACCTCGTCAAGAGGAGGTAGTGTAGATCAGCTGTGTAAGGGAAACTGGAAGCTGCACTACTGGTAAGACAATTACTGTAGCCTTTGTCAAGATGTTATGTTAAGAATTAAGACTTCCTGTGTTAATTTGTAGTTAAGCATGAAGTCATAGAAAGAACAACATAAATGTAGGGTTGGCAGGGACCACAAGAGATTATCTGGTCCAGCTCCCTGTGCTGATGCAGGATCAAGTAAACCTAGACCCTCCCTGACAGGTTTTTGTCTAACATGTTAAAATCCTCCAATGACGGGGATTCCACAATCTCCCCTGGAAGCCTATTCCAGAGCTTAACTACCCTTACAGTTAGAAAGTTTTTCCTACTATCTAACCTAAATACCTCTTGTTGAAGATTAAGCCCATTACTTCTTGTAGTACTTCAACAGACAGGGAGGACAATTGATCACCATCCTCTTTATAACAGTCGTTAACTGAACTTTGATCATTTTTGTTGCTTTCTTCTGGGCTCTCTCCAATTTGTCCACATCTTTCTTAAAGCATGGTGCCCAGAATTGGACACAGTGCTCCAGCTGAGGCCTCACCAGTGCTGAGTAGAGTAGGAAAGTTGTCTCCCATGCCTTACATATGGCAGTCCTGTTAATACACCCCAGAATGACATTAGCCTTTTTTGCAACTGTATCACATTGTTGATTCATATTCAATTTGTGATCCATTATAACCCCGGATCCTTTTCAGCAGTACTACTTCCTAGCCAGTTATTCCCCATTTTGTAGTGCATTTGATTTTTAACTTCTAAGTGTAGTTCTTTGCACTTATCTTTTTTGAATATTATCTTGTTGATTTCAGACCAATTCTTCAATTTGTCAAGGTCATTTTGAATTCTAATTCTGTCCTCCAGAGTACTTGCAACCCCTCCCAGCTTTATGTCATCTGAAATTTTATAAGCATACTCTTCACTCCATTATTCAAGTCATTAATGAAAATATTGACTAGCACCTGACCTCTATGGGACCCTACTAGATATGCTCTCCCAATTTGACAGCAAAGTGTTGATAACTACTCTTGGAGTACATAATTTCAACCAGTTATGCACTCACCTTTTAGTAATTTCACGTAGACCACATTCCACAGTTGGCTTATAAGAATGACAGTATTTCTTCTTAATTTGATTCCTAAGTATAATTGAAAGAATGACTGACTTTATTGAAGATATAACGTTCCTGTCCAAAACATCATTGGAATGATTTATAACTCAAGCATAACTTTGTAATGTCAATAACTTAGTGTTGTACATACAAGCTATACTGACCCACCAGTAGTTCTGATGTCTGTTATCAATATTCACATGGGTTCAAAGTCTCTACTGCACAAATGCTCAATAACTTTTGAGCAACTCTTCTCAAGTTAGAGTCAGAGTGTCAGTGAACACAGGAGAGCTAGACACGAGCTCCTGTTCTAGCAACTGGGGAGTTATGCCAGGAGGAGGGAGGTTGGGGGTGGGGGAAGGTTAAATAGTATAAATCCCTTTAATAGTCAATTCATGGCTCAGTTTGGTTACCATAGAGGGTCAGGAACCATCATGAAAGCAAATATTCTTGTTTTTATTTTCCATTCACTCTGATGCTAATTTTTAGTGAGAAACTCAGAGTGTGAGGGAAAGTTCAGAAGAAAATCTCATTGTATTACTTGGTGCTGTAAGACCTTTGTAGCTCCGCCTCAGGACTCAGAGAAGCACTTAAATATTGTAGAGGAAGGTTTAAAGTATTTAGGATACTGGGATTCCATATCCAGCTCTGCCATGAACTTCTTGTGTGATGTTGGGCAATTCACTTAAAGCTGGATTTTCAGAAGTGATGAGCACCAGAAGCTCCATTGATTTAAATGTGAATGGGAGTTAAATCCTAGCAATGGGTATTAGACTGGGCTTTCCAAGTGCCTTCCTGAGCTGAGGGTAATCTGAGGACACTGCCTAATTATAGCAGATGAAGTCAGGTGCAGCTCAGCTAAAATGGGGCTGGCTCTTTTCAAGCCACTTATGAAAAAGGTAGGATGAGTTGTTCAGGAGAAACCAGAAAAGAGGGCTCTGTAGACATATGAGTTTTATCTTAGCTCAACTGTCTGGTTTTGATGTTAAATCCATGAAGAGATTCACATTTTAACACCACCTACCCAAACTTAACATTGCAACCCAATGAAGTATGCAAACATATATTCAAAGGTTAAAGCAGCAGGTTATTGGGGAAACAAACCTTCAATAAGAAAAGAGGTTTTATCATCTAGTAACTAGTTGTTATTTTGACCTTTCACTGTGTATTTGTGAGTTTTATTCTTAGGCAATGCTTTGTTTAGCTTGGGCACTACAAGTCAGTAGTGAGTGATGATGGAATATGGCACAGGGGAACTGGCTAAATTCCTCAGCTGTTCATTTCCAGACTTTCTGATATCTGGAGAGGATGAGATTGTGTTTAAATGTATTGGGCTGGGATTCCAGAGATCTGAGTTTAATTGCCACAGACTTACTGTGTGACCTGAGGCAAATAACTTAATCTTTCATTGATTCAGTTCCCCATCTGTAAAATGGGGGCATCAGTACTTCCTTTCCCCCTCCATGTGTCTATCTTGTGTATTTTCATTGTAACTCTTTGGGGCTGGGACCACCTCTTACTATGTGTTTGGAGAGTGCCTAGTGCACTGGAACCATGCTTGCATTGGGGTTCTAGGTGTTACTGCAATACAAATAATTCAGAAAAGGTGGGTTTTTTTTAAAAGATGTGAATTTTTGTGTACAAAGTGTAATACTGGGTATGAGGGTCAGGTGATCTCCACTGAAAGGCACCTTCAACCTTACATGTATTTTAATTGAATGAAGATTTTTGTTTATTGATTTCTCGGGTTTTTTATATGAACACCAAACATTTACACTGGTTGGCCTATGAAGTCTGCCGAAGTGGAGCTCTGCTTTGACAGATAGGATGAGGCTCAATAAAGCAGGCAACATAAGGCAGAGGTGAGGTTGTGTTAAGGGTGGCTTGAGGGCATGTCAGGGTGGAGCTAAATGCTTTTAGCTTATGCCATCTGCAGAGTTTAGAGTAGATCCCCTGATGCTCTAGTGTCCACCAGAGCTGAGTAGCTGGGGATCAGGGACAAGCTGTCAGCTCCCTGTGGCTGCTGTTTGAAGTGGAAAGCCAAGGCTTGGAACTTTAGACAACTAAGTAACAATGCCAAGCACATCCATAAATTGATGCAATAGACTGTCAGCATGGAGTCAGTTTGGACATAATAATTAACTGTGAAATAGTACACTCCCCTGTTTTACACTCTCCATGTTACACGTGCATTGGGGAATAACTGACACCGTTCACCTCTTACTGTCGTCATAAATCCTACACCCTTTATGTCAGAGTCTTAGTTTATAGACGGAGAGGACACCATCACATATGGGAAATGTGGTCATTCACATAGCTGCCAAAAGCCTTAGACAGAATCAAATCTGTTCCCAAAAGGCCAACAGTTAATGGAAGATGCTCTTAAATTCCTTCTTTTAAAAGCCAACCACATTTTTTTTAAATTTACTTTTTCATTTATTTTTTTCATCAAGATTATACAAACCATATGAAAGGTATGAGTATTGCACAATGATTAAATAGCAATCCTGAACTCAGCTATTATGGATCACTTGCCATGTTCAGAACACTTTACAAACAGTAACTAATAATTCTCACCACAGCCCTCGGAGGCGGGTAAGCATTACAGTCCCCTTTTGCAGATGTCAAAACTGAGACAGCAAGATTAGTGAGTCTTCTTTTTCCATACACAAAAAGCAACCATGTAATTACAATCAAAATAACTTTATTTTAGAGTAAGGGGGGGGGAAACCAAAACAAACCAGAAATAAAGTCTCTATGAGAGAGCACAGTTTGAGTCTCCTTTCTAACATGGTGCATCGACTCTGCCTCATAAAATAGCAGCTGTTCCTACAGATAGCAGACTCCTTACAAATGTGAAGGCACAGTGCAGAGAAAATACACTTTCACAGTTACATATTCACATACACCACAGTAACTCATTCCAAAGTGGTTGGAATTCTTGAAGTATTAATCCTAGCTCCAACACCAACCTCTTTGGAGCAAGTTACTGTCCTAGATACTATTCTGGTGGCATTTAGGGGATTTAAAGTGGGAGGAAATGCCCCCTTGAGAAAATTCCCTGAGAATCCACCACAGCCCTTGGTGAGTTGTTCCGTTGGCTAATTGCTCTCACTGTTAAAAATTTACACCTATTTCCAGTCTGAATATGGCTAACTTCAACTTCCAACCATTGGATCATGTTATACTTTTCTCTGCTAGATTGAAATCCCTTTATTAAATGTTAAGGACGCACAGTGATTCTTCATGGGTCTTGGAAGAAACAGTTGTGGACAGGGTAAACTCAACAAGTCAACATACATTATTGTCTCTTGATGAACATGTTTAACTCCCACTAACGTACATAGAAGAGATGTACAAAGCAAGAGGACTACATGGAATTTAAAAATAATATGGCCAACTAGGAAATAAACCTTTCTGTCTTTTAACCTTATTTGACTCTTTCAATACGCTCCTTAGTAGAATGAGTCACTATGTTCTAGAGAAGAAAATGATGGTATCACACCCCCTCATCTGCTTGTGTTTGCTAAGGAAATCTACTCTGCAATTAGCTGCTCCCAGATGTATATCCCCCAACTATTATATTATTCTGGATGGCATCTTAAAAACCAAGGTCTTGTCTACTTTGCATAATGCTCATGAGCCAGTATTTCAGTGAATGGCTGGATGGCACACACATGCAAAATATGGACTCAAATCTCAGAATCCCTAGGACTCAGCCATAGAGAGTAGGAATAGGGAAACATACTAAAGAAGGTTTGTGCACACAACTTTAGAGCTATGGAGAAAGTGCTAGGGATGTGTGTACATGCTCAGTTTAGAGCTAAGCACAGGTGTACACCTACCAAATATAGGAGTGTGGCTGAGTTCAGGAATGCCCAGTCATGGTTCGTTAACACATAACATCAGCAAGGTACACCACGTCTTAGTGGTGTCTCCATTTATTCTCTTTTATATACAGTTCCTTCAGTGTGAATAGTGCTTTACAAAAATATAAGACGCCCCTTCCCAGAAGAATTTACAGTCTAGAGGGATCCTCTGGCTAGAAATCCTAAGGCCATAGTGACTATGCCCATGGTTATTATTAGTTGTTGGTACTGCAGTAGCACCTAAAAGCCCCATTTAGGGATTAGGGCCCCAGTGCTCGGTGCTGTACAAACATTACAAAACATGGTCTGTGCCTTACAGAGCTTACAATCTAAGTATAAGACAAGAGACCACAGGTGGCTGCAGACAGACAGATGAGGGGAAGCATGTGGTAACAATAAGATTGCTATGAACAGGGGGATAACCAGTGGTCAGGGCTGGCTCCAGGCACCAGCACAGCAAGGGGAAAGGGGAGGCATGTCTGGCTCTTTGGCAGCGGATCCCTCAGTCCCTCTCGGAGGGAAGGACCTGCTGCCGAATTGCCGCCGAAGAATGAAGTGGCGGCGGTAGAGCTGCTGCCAAAGTGTTGCAGGTGTTTTTTTTTTTGCCACTTCGACAAAAACGCTGGAGCTGGCCCTGCCAGTGGTCCCAGCACAGCAGCTGCCTGATGGCTGCTCAATGTTTTGTGGCAGAGGAATGTTGTAAGGAAGGATTTGAAGGAGTTCAATGAGGGACCTTTGCAGAGGTTTCCGAGGAGCTCTTTCCTAGAATAAGAGATGAGAGCACAAGGTGCTTGTTGGAAAAAATCTACACAATTATTGTCAACATACTAGCCATGGTATAATATGAAATGGTCTTGTCTGTATAAAGTGCCTGTTCATCATGGTCTGTGCCCCTTTGTTACTTTGTGCAACATCTGTGCAAGTATTAGCTGTCACCCTTCACTTCAGGGTCTCCTGTATCTCAGCGGCACTGCAGGTACCTACATGATATACTTGGGAGAAAAGGAGCTACTTATATGTAAATTATCATTAGACTGGAAATATACTGCAATCACTTCTGCAGCTTGACATCTCCCATGGGCAGAACAGAGTGAGGAAGGCCATCAAAATGAAATTCAGTTTGGAAACAGTCCAAAGGAGTACTTCTGAGGGAATATCGTCTCTTAACATTTCTCCAGTGTGAGGGAAAAGCCTGGGAAGCAGTCAGACTGAAAAAGACCTCCGACCAATAACAGACATGGGATATACTAAACATAAATTGTAACACGAAATAGCTGCAAAAATTCCAGTGGATTTTTCAGCTGCATACATAAGGACTAAGAGATCATGAAGGTACAGAGGGATGGGGAAAGGTGTGACAAAATAATTTAAAATCTTTTCATGGTATTGACACTGGAGATCTAGAAGAATTCTTCAGGGTGGTACATATGGAAGTTGAGGAGGGAAAAATATAGAGGAGTAATGGGATTACATTAACCCAGCAGTTCTCAAACTATGGGTCAGGACCCCAAAGTGGGTTGTGACCCTATTTTAAGGGGCTGGTTTAGACTTGCTGGAGTCTGGGGCTCAAGCCCAAGCCCCACTGCCTAGGGCCGAAGCCCTGGGTGGCAGGGCTCAGGTTACAAGCCCTCTCCCTGGGGCTGAAGCCTTGGGGCTTGGGCTTTGTCTTTGTCTCTCTCCCCTGGGGGCGGTGGGACTCAGGCTTTGGCTTTGGCCCCTTCATCCAGTGCAGTGGAGCTCAGGCAGGTTCAGGCTTCAGTTCCTCCTCCTGGGATCATGTAGTATTTTTTGTTGTCAGAAGGGGGTCGTGGTGTAATGAAGTTTGAGACCCCCCTGTAGTAACCAATGAATAATTTAGGCTGAATATCCTAGAAAATCTTCCTGGCAATGAGCATTTAGGCTGTGGGATAGTATGTGAAGTGGTAGCATTTCCATCACTTGAGACATTAAATCTATTTTGGGGACGAAATGCTAGAAAATACACTGGAAGAAATAGGCCCTGCTTGGTATAGAGGAGCCAGATGACATGATGGGTCTTTCCACGTCCAACTTCTAGGATTCCAAGATGTGTACTCTGATGGTAGAGCAGCCTTATGGCAAAATGTTTGCCATTTCACTTTCCTTCCTTCTGTGCCATTTGACCCATTGAAAGAACAAAACTCTGAAAATGCAGAGATGACACATAGCAAGGATGTGAAAAGGAGATGGAAAGGAGATGTAGTGGACAAAATACATTGTTGATAACTCTGTTAAGAATCCCTGGGCAGGATGTGTCACATTAAGATATGCAAAAACATCAGAAATCATGAAGCTACAAGGGAAACAAAACAGGAAATATGTCATGAATCATCAGAAAGTGGGCCCTGGACCGCTTATGCTGCTGAGTCAGAAGTAAAATAAATAATCTACTCAGAGGGGAAAATTACGTGTAAATAACATTATAATATTGTGACACAAGCTTACACAAGACAGGAGACTGGAAAGTCAAGTTGACACTTTGTCCCTGCCTCATCATGACATTGTGGGAAGGAAGAGGCACAGCAGCATAGTATATGCACAAGTGCAGGATGCCTCACTAGATATACAGCCATGGAGTCTAACTAACAAATACATTAAAGAAAAGAAAAGAAAAGAAAAGAAAAGAAGAAGTCAGAGAGGCCTAGGAAACCACTGTGCAAGTTGAATATGAAGCAGCTTCTATTCAGGACGGCTGTGACATTATCTGTGCAGGCTCTGGTATATCAGCTTCCTGACTGCAGCCTCCCTCACAAGTTATTCATTGCTCTGTAACTTTGATTGCAAACTTGATAATAAAAGAAAATACATAGCTGCAGACTTTTCACTGTGCTCCACAGTTTGAGGCCCCAGAGCACTGTTATTTTAAGGTTGGTTTTCCTACCCAGGTTGGCTTTTGTGTCTTCATTCTGGGCTGGAAAATCTGAAACACGAATTGTTTGAAGAGGACACCATACAACAGGTGTGGGCAAACTACGGCCCAGGGGCCGCATCTGGCCCTTCAGATGTTTTAATCTGGCCCTTGAGCTCCCACTGGGGAACAGGGTCCGGGGCTTGCCCTGCTCTGGCACTCCAGCCAGGGAGTGGGAGCGGGGCCTTGCCCTGCTCTGGCGTGTCGTGGCTCTGTGTGGCTCCCGGAAACAGCAGCATGTCCCCACTCTGGCTCCTACGTGCAGGGGTAGCCAGGGCACTTGGCATGCTTCTTCTGCCCCAAGTGCCACCCCTGCAGCTCCCATTGGCTGGGAACCAAGGCTACAGGGACGGGGCAGTGCGCAGAGCCGCGCCTCCACATAGGAGCTGGAGAGGGGACATACTGCTGCTTCCAGAAGCTGCTTGAGGTAAGCGCCACCTGGAGTTTGCACCTATGAGCCCACCCCTCTGCACCCCAACCCCCTCGGTCCCAGCCCAGAGCAACCCCCTGCACTCCCAACCCCTCATACCCAGCCCCACCCCAGAGCCCACACCCCCAGGCGGAGCCCTCATCCCCCTCCCTGCACCCGAACGCACTGCCCCAGCCTGGAGCCCCCTCCTGCTCCCTGAACTCCTCATTTCTGGCCCCACCCCAGAGCCTGCACCCCCAGCCAGAGCCCTGACCCCCTCCTCCACCCCAACCCCCAATTTTATGAGCATTCATAGCCCACCATACAATTTCCATACCCATATGTGCCCTTTGGGCCAAAAAGTTTGCCCAGCCCGCCGTACAATCTCTGGTGGCATACCAGTAATTGAGCTTTGGTTAATAAGAAAGTTTTGATTAATTGGTGCTTAGTAAGTCAGGATTATAGTAGATTGGGTGAGCATACTACATAGTGAGATTCACCAGTTTTGGATACATTTGATGCAATTAACATTTAAACTGCTCTTTTGTCTTTTAACTTTACTTCTTCATGCATACTACACTCACAGAGAAAGGACTGAGGTCCTTTAACTACCCTTGATTTGCAGCAGAACTTCTCTGGAGTTGCATATGGGCTCAAGGTAGTATTTGGCTCTAAATTCTGGCATTTAATCAATAGGGGCTGGGCCGTGTCTATCATTATGGAGGCAACTAGTTTACTCACTGCTCCCCCCCCCCCCCCAAAAAAAAAGAGAATGAAAATATTACAAATCTGAGCAATACATTGACAACAAAAAAACTGTTCAGTCATTTTCAGACCAGTTCATAGAATATCAGGATTAGAAGGGACCTCAGGAGGTCATCTAGTCTCCCTGCTCAGAGCAGGACCAATCCCCAGACAGATTTTTGCCCCAGATCTCTAAATGGCCCTCTCAGGGATTAAGCTCACAACTCTGGGTTTAGTAGGCCAATACTCAAACCACTGAGCTATCCCTCCCCGCAATAGAAATAAAGAGATAATTTAAAAAACTTCCTCCCCACCAGCTCTCTGAGCATCTTAAGAGTGCTTGATTTTCTGCAGCACAGATGGTGTTGATGGGGAGGCTTTGGCTTCCTCAACCATGGGATGCTGTTCCAGGAAGGTGATGGGGAGAGATGGGGTCTACCTGATCAGGAAGGGAAAGAGCATTTTGGACACTGACTCGCCAACCTAGTGAGGAGGGTTTTAAACTAAGTTTAAAGGAGGCAGGTGACAAAAGCCCACACATAGGTATCAAAAAGGGTGACCTTAACAGAGGGCTAAATGTTGTGGGGTGGGAATGGAAAATTACAATAGGGTGGTTGGAGCAACAAGAGGGAAAAGAATGGGGAAATCTGCTCAGCATCTTAGATGTATATACACAAATGCAAGGAGCATGGAGAATAAACAAGAAGAACTGGAAGTCTTAATACACAAGCTCAGTTATGACTTAATTGGCATCATAGAGACTTGGTGGGATAAATTTCGTGACTGGAATATTGTAATAGAGGGGTATTGCTTGTTCAGGAAGGACGGGGGGTGGGGGAAGGGAGGAGGTATTGCATTGTACATCAAGAATGTATACCCTTGTTCTGCAGTCCAGCAAGAGGTAAGAGGGAGGACATCTGAAAGTCTGTGGCTGACATCGTGGTAGGGATATACTAGAGACAACCAAATCAGGAGAAGGAAGTAGATGAAGCATTTCTGGGTGAACAACAGAAATATCCAAAACACAAGCTCTGGAGGACTTTAACGATCCAAATATCTGTTGGAAAAGTAATACAGCTAAACACACAATGTCCAATAAGTTCTAGGAATGTGTTGGAGACAACTTATTGTTTCAGAAGGTGGAGGAAGTAATCAGTTTGCCAGCCATTTTAGATTTGATTCTGACTAACATGGAGACATTGGGTGTGAATCTGAAAGTTGAAGGCAATTTGGGTGAAAGATCATGAAATGGTAGATTTAAGGAAGGAGTGAGAGCAGCAGAATATGAACAATGGACTTCAAAAAAGCAGACTTCAACAAACTCAGAACTGGTAGGCAAGAGCCCATGTGTAGCCCATTCTATGAATTGTATATTAATTATATTGATTACTTAAGAATTCCCAGTTATCACTCTGAGGTTTGACAGTTTCTCATCTCAAGATCAGGCCCAGTATTATAAAAAATATTGTTTAGTTGGGAACCCAAATGAGCACAGTTGCAACACTCACACTTTAGGAACCCTTCTGTATTTGTAATAGTTTATTAATACATTTAGCAAAGTTACAAACACTCTAACCCAGCAAGATAAATAGAGAGAATACAGAATGTACATTTGCACATCCATATACTCACACCATCCCTTGCAGAACAACCTGAAATGTTAACCATTGTCTTCCTCATCACCATCATCAGTGGCCATTATCCTGGCACCTCCCAAGGGCTACAGCTCTCTCTTCTCCCGCACACAAGACTGGGATACAACTTTTATAATATATTACACTAATGCCACTATGTCTAAAGCATATTCAGTAGGGGTTTCTCTCCTCTTCCTTATTTGTATTTCCTCACCCTTCTAACGTTTGGGTGCTCTTTTTCTATAGGTTAGTATATTAATGATCTTAACTTATTATCATATACATCAGTTAGTTGCCATGACACTCTTGTGGTCAGACATCTGCAGATGTTCCCATCCTAAAATATCCAAAAGCTGGTGTTAACTCATGTTCCTTTGATTGGCTGGTGTCATTATGGACAAAATTCCCCCTCAAATACTCTACTTTTGGCTCCCCAAAACTTAGGGGTGACTATTGGGCCATTTATCTGTGCCAAAGTTCATTGACCTCAAGCCTTATGCTAAGTGCTGAAGCCAATGTCTTACAGGACACAGGCCTGTGGATTCCCTGTATTACAGTAATTCCTCACCTAACGTTGCAGTTATATTCCTGAAAAATGCAACATTAAGTGAAACAATGTTAAACGAATCCAATTTTCCCATAAGATTTAACGTAAATGTGGGGGGTTAGGTTCCAAAGAAAATTTTTTTGAGCAGACAAAAGGCATTATACTTTGGTTGGGAAGTGCCCCTGGCTTACTGTACTGCAGTTGGGAAGTGCCCCTGGCTTACTTTACACAGTCACAGCCCACTGCAGGCAAGGATGCTAGGAAGCACTTTCGCAGCAGCAGTTCCCCAGAGAAGAACAGGTGCCAACTTTGCTGGGGCTGCTCCAGGCCCACCTCTTCTCATCCCCACTCCACTCCAGGCCCCTCTCTTCCCACCCCCACTCCACCTCCTCTCCAGAGCACGCCGCATCCCCGCTCCTCCCCCACCCCCCAAAGTCCTAAGCGCCACCAAACAGCTGTTTGCCAGTGCTTAGGACTTTTGAGGGGGGAGGGGCAGAAGCAGAGATGTGGTGCTTCCCCACTCCTCCCGCTCCCTCCCAGCGCTTCGTGCTTAGGACTTTCTGGGAGGGAGGGGCAGGAGCGGAAACACGGCACTTCCCTGCTTGTCCCCCTCCCTCCCAGTGCTTCATGCTTAGGACTTTCTGGGAGGGAGGGGGAAGAGCGGCTGCCAAGCGCTGCGTCTCCACTCCTTCCCCTTTCTCCCAGAAAGTCCTAAGTGGGGAAGCGCTGGGAGGGAGGGGGAGGAGGCAGAGAAAAGGAACTTCTGCAATGCTCCCTTGTAAAGTTGCTGCTCTTCCACAGAATCTTACCAGCAGTGGACAGAGCAGGCAGCCAGATGACGTTATAAGGGAGCATTGCACAACTTTAAATGAGTATGTTCCCTAATTGAGCAGCGATGTAACTTTGAAACAACATTAAGCAGGAGGACGTTAAGTAAGGAGTTACTGTACTGTTGAATAAAATAAAATGCTAAAGCTAGCTCTATGGGATACACATGAGAAGAAAATCTAAGGGAAAGAGGAGTTCAGAAGAGCTGGCAGTTTCTCAGAGACAATATTAAAGGTACAACAGCAAACTATCGGATACAAAGGAACGATTGGCATCTTACCATTCATCCTATGTGGCTCCATCAGGAGCTCTTCAAAGACCTAAAAATGAAAAATAAATCCTACAAATAGTGGAACATGGACTAATTGCTACGGATGAATAAAAAAATAGTGCAGACATGTAGGGACAGAATTAGACAAATTAAGGCACAAAATGAGGTACACTAGCAAGGGATATAAAAGGCAATAAGAAGAGATTCTTTAAATACACTAGAGCAAGAGAAAGATGAAAGCAAGAGTAGGCCCATTAGTGAGGAAGGAGAGCTAATAACATATGACCTCAAGAAGGCTGAGGTGTTTAATGCCTATTTTGCTTTAGTCTTCACTAAAAAGGTTAATGGTGACCAGATATTCAACATAATTAATATTAACAACAAGGGGATACAAGCCAGAATAGGGAAAGAACAATCTAAAGAAAATTTGTGGTGTCCCTATCATAAGAGGTTTATAAGAGCAGGTTAGACAAACTCCTGCTAGCACTGGCCTAGGTATACTTGGTCCTCCCTCTGCATGGGGGGCTGGACTAGCTGCCCTCAAGGTCCCTTCCAGTCCTACATTTCTGTGATTCTGTACCTGATTATCTCTTATTCAAATGTATGTTACGTGTAATTAAGTAAATTTAATTTTAATTCATGGTTCAAAATGAGATATGTAACGCAGCCTGCCTTGCCTTTTAGCATGTGTTCTTATTATAATTGTGACCTCTAGTGTACAGATCTTAGGTGTATGCCTGACATTTGGTGCTTACCAATATAGGGCATTTTTTACCTTATGGGAAGGTTGAGGCTGTTCAAAGTGGCCTTTTTGTTTATTTTGGACTTTATTGAAAGAAAAGAAAAGAAAAGAGAGTTTCCTGGCACCTTGACAATCAGTAATACAACAGTAACACCAGGGAATGCCAGAACCATGTCCTGAACCTGGAATAGCCCAAACCTCATGTTGCAAACAATTGTATTTTTTACTTTGAGTCAGTTCTGTGAGGAAATTAATGACTAATATGGCAGCCAATCAGCATTATTATTTTATTTTTGACACTGGATTATATATAAATTAATAGATCTGTGTTAGAAAACCAAACCTCAGCTGCATTTCAGAAGAGGGTGAAGTGTTTTGTGTCTAGTATGTAAAGTGTATTAGGATTCCTTGCAATGAAATGAGCTAATTAAATGTGTTACCATGTACAGGTGAATGCATTTCCACCACAGGAATTCTCCTGCAGGAAGAAACTAATGATCCATTTGTAGTTCAGTACCCTGTCTCTGACAATGGCCAATGCTGGATGTTTCACAAGAAGCTGTTTTCCTTCATGCATAGGAGGCACTCAGATATTAGGGCATTGGAACTGCTACAAAACCCTAAGAGTGACAGTGATCCATTTAATGAAGACAAGAATCCATATAGCTGTAACTGCAGGGTATTTCCTTCCCACCAGAGTGAATTCCATTGAATCACACTGAACTCCTGTAACAAAACAAACCACCACAACAAAATACCCCTTCCTGCAGAGCGGATTGAATTTTCCAATTCCAGGACTGTAGGTGACCAAAGATCCTGAATTAGCTGTAAATAAATCTGTAGCAGGTTTAGAAAACTCCTCAAAGATTTTTTTAAAATATTGAGGCATAACCTGCCTTGATTATATTTTGTTAGTCCATGTCAATAGGTATTTCAGTTCAGTAGCTACTGTTATTTAAACATAATCAATGAAAGCCTATAAAAGGAATGCTAATATATGCTGTCAGAAATTGAAGTGGTGGCCAACAAGTTTATACATGATTGTAAATATGCAAACCTCACTTATAAATTGGTTTCTGGATAGTGAATTAACGAGAATTCCTGGAGGAGGAGACTAGGATGGCTGGGTGAGTGAAGAAGACACAATTCAATGTAATCTGCTTCTTGCTGGAAAACGTCTAGTATTAACGTTGCTGTACTGTTCCAAAAATAGATGAGCTTCATCATTAGCCTTCTGAGCAATCAAATAGGAGAGGCATCATTACCCAAATGCTCTCTCTTAAAAAGGGACTTTTCACACTGAGTAAACTTAAAAAAGAACATTTAAACAGAAAGCAATTTTCACTGCGTGTAATTTTCTGTATTCCCTTAACACTCATTGAAATAAAAGCCTTCCTCCCTCGCTAGCCTGATTCTCTCTTTTCTTAATCCAAATATGAAATCGTAAGACTCAATGTTTATGACAATAGTTTGTTACCGTGGAGACAGTTATATTGTCATACATTTAGCCTTATGATATTGCTTCTCTGTTTGCAAAAACAAACAGGGAAAGAAACTGTGATAAGAATGAGACCTCATTTAATCGGAAATGTCTGTTTTAAATCTTTTTGATTACCACATTTGCAGCCTTTTAATAACAGGATCTTTAATACAGACTGTGTACCTAATTACATGCTACTTTGTTCTGCCATTTCAACTGCTTTGAATGTAACCTTTGAATGTAAGATTTCTTTTTACTGTGGAATGTGTTGGACTCCCTGCATCCTAACATAATACTGTGACAGTTTCTACAATTTCAGGCCATTGTCCTTCAGTGCAGTGTTATTGCGTTCTCTGGTTCATTTTGTAGCTGAAATCTTCAAATAAAATAAAATAAAAGATTTATTGTTGTGCAGATGTGAGAGTGAATCCATTTGGGATTCTAGGACACCTCCTGCATTTATGTGAAACATACTGTATATACAGTCCTCGGATTATCTTGGGATAGCTGAAGACTCTTTTGTGCAGTGAGATAGCTACACATTTGAAATACGTACATATACTGGTGGATCTGTTGCCATGCCTGCAGTATGCTCTATCTCTCAAGGTTACACACACACATGGATTTGTAACACAGAAGGTGCAGTAAGTTATAGAGACTAAACAGCAAAAGGCTTGAAGAAAAACAAAACACAATACTGCCACCTCCCGACCCAACAAACCTCCTAACTGGTGCTGGTCCCCAGAAGATACAAAACCATAGGCAGTTAAGCGTGGCATGTGCAGGAATCTACATATCTTCACCCTTGAGTTCTGTGCCTCTGATCATTGAGCCCATGGGGCTTCCATTGCCACCAGCTCAGTTTCCAAGGGTTCAATCCTTCATTCCACTGTACACACAAATGGCATTAATTTCCGTGGGATTTCTACATGGTGAAGCATTTTCTGCCTGCGGAGAGTGACGGGGAGCAGGAGGGAGATTTAGGGCTTGCAGGAATTGGGGTGCAGTAGGATGCTGGTGGTAGGAGGGAGGCTGAGGACAGTGATGTAGATGGGAGATGGGGAGATAGCATGGCAGCTCCCCCAGCCTGAGGGTAGGGGTTGGTTAGGAAAGTCCCCTTAAAGCAGACAGGAGAAGGCAGCATTGCCAACTTTCATAAACTCAGTTATGGGATTTTGCTGCCTGCAGGAGGAACTGTTGTGATAAGGTGAGCAGCTTCTCCATTCCTGCTTTTTTCAGGGCTGGGCACATGAACAGACCTCTGTGCGAGAGCCTGGGGGCTGAGAACACAGACTTGCCCTGCCACTTAGCCCTGCCCTGTGTGTATGGCCCTAGCACTGAGAGAGGGCCCTGGGCAGGGGCAGATTACTGCATGGGCCCATGCCCAGGGGCTACGGCCATTTTGGGCCCCCAGAAAAATCTCTCCCCACTGTGGCCCCAGGGCTGGAGGAGCTCTCACTCTCTGCTGCAGGAAGAGACCTGGGGTCGGGGTGGGGGTACAGAACTTCTCTGGTCTCAGGGCCGCAGTGGATGGAGGCAGAAAGGAGCAAGTGGGGCGGGGTGTGAGGCCACAGGGGAAGAGGCAGAATGGGGCAGGGCCATGGGCAAAACATGGGTGGGGCTGCAGGAGAAGGGGCAGATGACGTGAGGCCATGGGCGGGGCCACAGACAGAAGGGGTAGAATGGGGGCAGGGCAGCAGTTCTGGTGCGGTCACCCCTTGCTTCAGCCCAGGGCCCCAAGAGACCTTAATCTGCCTCTGGTCCTGGGGCAGTGGAAGGCAGGGTAGTGGTGCTGCTGAGTCCCAGGCAGAGAAATCCTGGGGCAGCTGGAGGTAGATAACTGTTGCTGCTGGGTCAAGACAATGATAGGAAACGGAAGCAGTTCTCCCATCTTAGGGGTGAGGAAAGGGTACGTAAGTCAGCATCTGAGCATCCAGGGAGATGCATGTATTTTTGTGAGCATTAAAGGTTGACGTTTTAATCTGAAATTATCACACCCATGGGGAGAGGAAGCGAGGGGAGTTAAAAAGTCAAGACAGACTGAAAAACAATTTGATTTTTCAGAGTCTCACACCTCATTTTTGATCTCTTGAGATTGGCAGTACTTGGACTGACTGTCCCATATATCATCCCTGCTAAATGGGTGTTTCATCTAGCATCGAATAATCCAGTGATGGAAATTCCACAACTTCACTTCGCAGTTTTTGCTGCTCTTGAAAATTTGTCCCATAATTTTACCCATATTTTCTCCTTTACAGCCTTACTTTACTACTTCTCATTCATCCTTGATGACTAGCTAGAATAATAATCCAAGTAATATTTGTAATAGCCTTTTACAGATTCAGTATGTACATCTCCCATGGGACTTCTTTTACAGCCAGATTCAACTTTCTCAGTTTTATTAATCTTGCCTCACAGGTCTTATTTTCCAAACATTTTATCATTTTTCTTGCTCTCCTCTGAACTTCCTCCATTTTTCTGTGTTTTTTGAATTATTCATGGTGCCCCAAAGTGAACTGAGATTAAGGTCTAACCAGGGCAGCCTAACATAGAAAAAAACTCTGCTTGTTTTACATTTTACTAATATTTCTATTCATAAAACCCTTATAGCACTTGTCCCTGGGTGTGACAGTGCTACACTGATGACTCTGATTCCGGTTATCACCCGCTATAGTTCTATGCCAGGTTGTGGTATTGAAGCAATATCCTTGCATTCTATATTCATTAAGAGAGGACTCATTTCACATCTTTTTAAAAAAAATCTCATTTTATTGACTGCACCTCATTTCTGTAATTTATCAACATCACGTTGTATTTTAAGTCTGGCCTTTAAAGCATCTTGTGATCACTCAGTTTTCTTTCATCCCCAAACTGTACTAGTATATCCTGAACTCCAGGAATTAAAGTACTCACAGAGAGAGGACCTGTAGCTCCTTCTACATTCTCGCTGAGCCTTGCTTATTACCTCCACTCAACTTGACACTGAACCATTAAGATTTGCTGTTGCTATTTGATATTTCAGTCAAACGTCTCTTTCAAGCCACACCTCTACCCTGATATAACGTGACCCGATATAACACGAATTTGGATACAATGCGGTAAAGCAGCGCTCCAGGGGGGTGAGGTTGCGTGCTCCAGCAGATCAAAGCAACTTTGATATAACGTGGTTTCACCTATAACACGGTAAGATTTTTTTGGCTCCTGAGGACAGCGTTATGTCGGGGTGAAGGTGTATACTATATCTGCTGAATTTTCTTCAATTGCAATACTATCCCACTGTATCTCTCCAAGTTTTATCTAAACACCCTACAGCAATTTAAAGATAGCACAAAATGGGCTTTACATGGTAATATTCTCACAGCCCCCCTTCTCTCTGGCATATTATGTAGGGGTGGTTTGTTCATTGTGGCAAAGAATCCTGTGGCACCTATAGACTAACAGACGTTTTGGAGCATGAGCTTTTGTGGGTGAATACCCACTTCCTCATCCTGCAGGAAGCTCAAACATCTGGCTAATCCTTGTGCCATGTACGGTTTTCTGCACCTACTGAAGCCAGATAGCAAAGGCAGAACCCCAAATACTGATGGCTGTAACCTTCTGCTGCATAAAAAGAAATAAACATTCATGTATATAGATACAATATTTGATGATGTGTTATTTGGTGGGAAAGACACAAAGAGATGCTACTAACATTCTTGGAAACTTTCTGTCACTAAATGTGTTTTTAGATAAGATAAGAACTGTTGACTGTAAAAAGAAATTAAAAAGAAAGTCTGCTTATCAGTAAGCAGCATGAGCCTGGGGAGATGGTTTGGCAGGAGTTATTAGTATTACACTTCTAGCTGATACTATAGTGATCGGTGAGGAATAAATGCAGAAACAGAGTTGGTGCAAAACATAATGGTGCTTTGCTTCATGACTTGTGAGTTTGCCAGTTATCCTTAACACCTGAAAACAGCTTGCTTGTTCCACTTCATGAGTGTTGTTCTTTTTGCAAATGCAACAATTAACTAAATAGAAAGGAATTCAGACTGCCAAGTTATTTTCCTAATAACTATACATAGCTAAGATTTGCTATTTATTTCTCTGTGTTTCTATTACAAGCCTTTGAATAAGTAATCTAATCAAACGGGCTTTTTTTCCAGCTCATGAAATTTAAGTACCATTAAGTATCTCTGCCACAGACTCCCGGCTTTTCCTTTCTATAGTCTTCCTTGAGGAGTATAAAGCAGGAAGGATTATGGATGACTATAAAGTTGATTCAGATGAAAGAACATCAGAGAAAAGGGGAGGGGGGGAGAGAGAGAAGTGTTCACATTAGTGTATCTAATCAGCCATCTGCCATAGAGCAGGAGAGTTCAGGTAGGTGGCTGTCTCAACAAAATAAAAAGGCAGTTTGTTTGTAGCATCCAAGAATTTTTTTATTTGGTGGAAAAGTTGGTAGACCTTGCCAGAAACCATTGCAAAGCTATTAGACAAGATTTGCTAGTCTCTAATGCTGCATATTTTTTTCTCTCTCATATCTTGAAGCTAACAAAGGGGCCTGGAGTCAGAGACCTCACATCTCTTGAGAATGTTTTCATACAGCAACAAAACCACTTAACTCTCTGTAAACTGGAGATATTAACAGATTTTACACTAACTGTTGATCTTATCAAATAGCATATTTAGACAGCTCATGTCCTAAGGCTGGGTAATGTGTCCTCTTTGAGTCTATATCCTGACAGTCATTGTTAGAATGAAATACAGTGAAAGGACGAACTTTTCATAAAAGGTGGCAACGTCAAAGCTGTTTAGTAAGGAGGCTAATTGGGGCAGTATATTTGCATAATAAACCAAATTATCAGACCCTCTCAGAACACTTTAACAGGAAAGCATCAGCTTCAGAATACTCCCACCAACTGCAAATAAGACATATGACAAAGCATCAGTTTTATGTACCTTTTGGGTCACTGGAACCCAAAACCTGCATTCCAAACTAGCATTCCTTCATCCTTCTCTTCTTATTAGAGCCTCACCTAACAAAATCTCATTGCTTTGAAATGAATTTATTTGCAGGGCAGGGGCGTGGCTGCACAGAAAATGAGTGTTACTGGTTATGGGGAGTTGGCTGCTTCCCTCTCCCCTATGCAGAGTGGAAGAGCAGAGCATTGCCTGTTGTGATTTCCCCAGTGGGGAGTCAGTAGAAGAGAGGCGTTGGTGGCCACTGTAGGTAGTTTCAGAAGTTGCTTTGGTTGTTCAAAAGGGAATGATCCTCCCACAGAAGGCTCCAAGGAGTAGCCATTACACTACAGATGTTCACAGCAATTCATTGCATGTTGGAGTCTCAACTTTAAAAGAAACATAGAAGAAAAACAAAAATGTTACTGATTTTTTTACATTAATCTTAAATTTTATAATACTGATTAGAAGGCTGGTCATATGGTCCTTTATTAATAGGGACTAGCATGAATAGTTAAGTTCCTGATGCTATGGACGTTGAGAGCGTGTTGGCAAAGGCTGCCCCTGCTGTTTGTAAAACAGCACTTACTGTTCTCAGCAAGCAGACTACAGCTGAAACTGACAAGCAAACATTATCATGCTCAGCTTTGGGTTGCTATTTCCATGGAAACAGAAGATTTCATTCTCCTCCTCCTTCTTACATTGTCAGAAGTCATGACTAACTCGATTGAAGTCAATGGAGATACACCAAAGTAAAACTGGGGTGAGAGGATAGTCAAGCCTAGAGATCATTTTATTTAGATTCTTATACCTCACCCATCACTGCAGTATCTGAGCCCCTCCCTGGTATCTGAGGACCTGAAATGAGATTGGCAACAACAAAGGAAGCGGACATTTATAAAGAACTGAAACATCACATTAGCTGTAATGAGGATAGGTGTTTAAAGCTTTGAGACTAGCTCCTCTGTTATGTTGTTATAGCTTCATCAGTGAAAAGGGTCTGAAGAGCTGGTTGCTAAGGAATACCATTGGTGTCAAGGAATTCCTTGGGTAACATAAAGGTGGCATAACAGCTCTACACTCTTACGTCTCTCCTTTACAACCCCCACTGTAGGTGACACCCACACGTCCCAGGAGTGCCACTGTTCTCAAACTTATCAGCTACTAGAATGCCCATTTGGGACTATAAATAGCTTAATGTAAATTAGACCTACCCAAATTTAGGCAGGGGGCCATACTGGTTTTTGGCCAGTCCCAGAATCAGGGAAATGCAAATATGACTCTAAGCTGCGTTGCTAAGAACTGTTGGCTACCAAATGAGCAGTGAAAGTGCAGTTTTGCAAACAGCACCATCAGTCTTCAGGAACAAATAATTTAATGCAATTACTGTGATTCTGAAGTTGCAGCAGCACCAATGGGTTCAATCCAGTATATATTTATATATTGCTGGAGTAGGGATAATCAGTTACAAAGTGTTTATAGAGTTTACTGAAAGATCATATTTTTAAAAAAATTATCCAGTAACAAATGGAAGCAGTGAAGACCGATGCAAAGAATTCAGTTAGTTTCTCCGCAATGGGATTATGCCATTACATGATGTAATTGAATGGGACTCTTTTTTATTTGACTGTTTCTGATCAGACCCTGCCTGTATTTTATAATTTTCCATCCTCCTGTCCTCACTAGGACTTAGAGATTCTCTATTAATAGATCCCCGCTCCCTGCAAGGGATGTCCAAACCATGTGCTCCTCCGCACCTGTCAGCTTCCCCCAGCCCTTAGTTTAAAAACTGCTCTACAACCTTTTTAATGTTAAGTACCAGCAACCTGGTTCCATTTTGGCTTAGGTGAAGCCCATCCTTCCTGTATAGGCTCCCCCTTTTTCAAAAGTTTCCCCAGTTCCTAATAAATCTGGGGTTAGATAAACAAAATCCAAATTTTTATTTGCTACTGGATAATCTAGTTTTGTATAAATCTCTCAGAGAACTCTATAAAGACCTATAATTATGTATGCCAACTTCAGATGTGTATAAATATTCAGTGTCTCTCTCTTCTGGAGCTGCTACAGTTACATTAACAAAGATTGCATTCCCTCTGGATTTACACACATCTCTACAGATTGGTGATAGACGTATGGAAGAAAAATCTACTATTTTGGGTCCATTTCTTATATAGGCTCCTATTACCACCCACTCCCATCCCGATTTTTCACATTTGCTGTCTGGTCACCCTATCCTTGCCAGAGGATGTTGTGAAGGCCAAGACCATAGCAGGATTCAAAAAAGAACTAGATAAATTCATGGAGGCTAGGTCCATCAATGGCTATTAGCCAGGATGTGCAGGAATGGTGTCCCCAGCCTCTGTTTGCCAGAAGCTGGGAATGAGCGACAGGGGATGGATCACTGGATTACCTGTTCTGTTCATTCCCTCTGGGGCACTTGGCACTGGCCACTGTCGGAAGACAGGATACTGGGCTAGATGGACATTTGGTCTGACCCAGTAGGGCCACTCTTATGTTCTTAATAGCCACCATTGCTGCTTTAACCAGGTATATACTGATCTTTTTGTTCATAAAATATTTATACACCCAATTAGCAGAATCTTACTGGATCATTGTGATTTGGCTGCTGTAAGGGAAGGTGCTGCTTCTTTCTAAAGCGGAAAGAAGATTCCCATGGGAATCAAGACTAAGGGGAAAAACAACTGAGGAGAGTTGGCAGTTTTTCAAAAGGACACTATTAAGGGCCCAAAAGCAAGGTATTCTGATGGGTAGGAAAGATAGAAAATGTGGCAAAAGACCACCTTGGCTTAACCACGAGAACTTGCATGACCTACAAAATAAAAAGGAGTCATATAAAAAATGGAAACTAGGTCAGATTACAAAGGATGAATATAGGCAAACAACACAGGAATGCAGGGGCAAGATAAGAAAGGCAAAGGCACAAAATGAGCTCAAACTAGCTATGGGAATAAAGGGAAACAAGAAGACTTTTTATCAATACATTAGAAGCAAGAGGAAGACCAAGGACAGGGTAGGCCCATTGCTCAGTGGGGAGGGAGAAACAGTAACAGGAAACTTGGAAATGGCAGAGATGCTTAATGACTTCTTTGTTTCAGTCTTCACTGAAGGAATGTCTAACATAGTGAATGCTTATGGGAAGGGGGTAGGTTTAGAAGATAAAATAAAAAAAGAGCAAGTTAAAAATCACTTAGAAAAGTTAGATGCCTGCAAGTCACCAGGGCCTGATGAAATGCATCCTAGAATACTCAAGGAGTTAATAGAGGAGGTATCTGAGCCTCTAGCTATTATCTTTGGAAAGTCATGGGAGACGGGAGAGATTCCAGAAGACTGGAAAAGGGCAAATATAGTGCCCATCTATAAAAAGGGTAATAAAACCAACCCAGGAAACTACAGACCAGTTAGTTTAACTTCTGTGCCAGGGAAGATAATGGAGCAGGTAATTAAAGAAATCATCTGCAAACACTTGGAAGGTGGTAAGGTGATAGGGAATAGCCAGCATGGATTTGTAAAGAACAAATCGTGTCAAACCAATCTGATAGCTTTCTTTGATAGGATAACGAGTCTTGTGGATAAGGGAGAAGGGGTGGATGTGGAATACCTAGACTTTAGTAAGGCATTTGATACGGTCTTGCATGATATCCTTATCAGTAAGCTAGGCAAATACAATTTAGATGGGGCTACTATAATGTGGGTGCATAACTGGCTGGATAACCGTACTCAGAGAGTAGTTATTAATGGCTCCCAATCCTGCTGGAAAGGTATAACAAGTGGGGTTCCACAGGGGTCTGTTTTGGGACCGGCTCTGTTCAATATCTTCATCAACGACTTAGATGTTGGCATAGAAAGTACGCTTATTAAGTTTGCAAACGATACCCAACTGGGAGAGATTGCAACTGCTTTGGAGGACAGGGTCAAAATTCAAAATGATCTGGACAAATTGGAGAAACGGTCTGAGGTAAACCGGATGAAGTTCAATAAAGATAAATGCAAAGTGCTCCACTTAAGAAGGAACAATCAGTTTCACACATACAGAATGGGAAGAGACTGTCTAGAAAGGAGTATGGCAGAAAGAGATCTAGGGGTCATAGTGGACCACAAGCTAAATATGAGTCAACAGTGTGATACTGTTGCAAAAAAAAAAAAAAGCAAACGTGATTCTGGGATGCATTAACAGGTGTGTTGTAAACAAGACACGGGAAGTCATTCTTCTGCTCTACTCTGCGCTGGTTAGGCCTCAACTGGGAGTATTGTGTCCAATTCTGGGCACCGCATTTCAAGAAAGATGTGGAGAAATTGGAGAGGGTCCAGAGAAGAGCAACAAGAATGATTAAAGGTCTTGAGAACATGACCTATGAAGGAAGGCTGAAAGAATTGGGTTTATTTAGTTTGGAAAAGAAAAGACTGAGAGGGGACATGATAGCAGTTTTCAGGTATCTAAAAGGGTGTCATCGGAGGAGGGAGAAAACTTGTTCACCTTAGCCTCTAATGATAGAACAAGAAGCAATGGGCTTAAACTGCAGCAAGGGAGATTTAGGTTGGACATTAGGAAAAAGTTCCTAACTGTCAGGGTACTTAAACATTGGAATAAATTGCCTAGGGAGGTTGCGGAATCTCCATCTCTGGAGATATTTAAGAGTAGGTTAGATAAATGTCTATCACGGATTGTCTAGACAGTATTTGGTCCTGCCATGAGGGCAGGGGACTGGACTCGATGACCTCTTGAGGTCCCTTCCAGTCCTAAAGTCTATGAATAAGATCTTCAATTCACAATAAAAAAACCACATTCCTTTGCTTCTGAAACATCGTCATCTAACACACGTGAATCTTACACAACACTAGGGTGACCAGACAGCAAATGTGAAAAATCGGGACAGGGAGTGTGGGGTAAAAGGAGCCTAT
This sequence comes from Gopherus flavomarginatus, assembly GCF_025201925.1. Classification (NCBI taxonomy): domain Eukaryota; kingdom Metazoa; phylum Chordata; order Testudines; family Testudinidae; genus Gopherus; species Gopherus flavomarginatus. Next base: position 130,816,945 of record NC_066620.1, on the reverse strand, counting down.
ATAAGAAAAAGACCCAAATATCAGGACTGTCCCTATAAAATTGGGACATCTGGTCACCCTACACAACACTGAGGGTTGACTGAATATATTGCCAACAATAGGTTTTTTTCTAAACTGACAGTAAAAAAAATGGTTTTCGTGTAATGCATGACATGTAGAGTAGGGGGCTGCTGAATCATGGACATTAGAGACAAAACGGATATCGTAGATTATTTAGTCCATTCTCCCATCAATGCTGGATGGTTCTTTACAGTATATGCTCTCTTGATTTGTCTAGCCTAGTTTTAAAAGATTCAAAACACTGGGGCTCACAAGTGCTCATCTTAAACTGACCATTACTAAAATACATGACTACAACTGTGATTACAGTTGCTATGGGGTCTTATATTGAGTATTCTTCTCCCGGTGTATGTATGCATGGTGCATGCAATAAGAAGTGTGACTACAGAACATTTGGACATCACTAGATCAAAGATAGCTCAGGTATCTTGAATAACAATAATAGTGAAGCTGCAGAAGCACGGGCTGGATATGAATTCAAACGGCTATCCCATACTGCCATGACTTCAGTGCTATTGTTATTGGAGCTAGCTAGAGCAAAGCTAGCTCAGGTATGTCTAAATGTGTTGCAGTCACACCTCTAATTGCAGCATAGACTTATGCAATGTGTGCCACTATGATAGCTTGAACTGCAGGCTTTCCTTTTCTTTGCTTCAATGACACATTCCTTGTTGTCACTGTGCACATGAAAAATGACTGCCCATTGATCAAAAACGGCATATGGAATGTCACTAACAAAGAAAAAAGTGTAGAGTTTCCAAACTAAAAGAGAGATGTCTTATTATCACATTGGAAGCTACAGTATTGCCTAGCTGAAATCAAGGGAATTGTAGGCATGGGTGTTTGGAGCCCCAGCAGATCCCCTCAGCTTCCAGTAGATCTGATCTATACGTGAAGGGAAGATGTTCTACACAATTAGTTCTTTATATTTAATATTGAAATGTATTCACCTCCCCTTTTTAACTGCTTTCATGTTAATGCCCATCCACCAGTGCTAGGAAATACTAGAGAGAGACAGGACTGTATTCTACCTTCCAATCCTATGGACTTCACATTTCAGGGGGATTGCATGGTTGTAAAGGAATGCAGAATTCAGCTCACTACATTAAAATAAACTACGGTAGCCTCAATAAATAGATGCAGAGTCTAATCCTGTAGAGACTTAAGCATGTGATTATGGGCATAAAGTTAAATATTCTGACTGAAGTCAATGTGCCTTCTTACATGGAGTAAAGATGCTCAGGTACTCAAGTTTCTGCAGGATCAGTCCCTAGATAATTATCTTCAATTGCTTATTTTTCAGAATCAAGTTCTTGCTTTTCCAGGGCATTGTTTCACTAGTGGCAACCCTGAGCTAATGTATACTGGGTCACACTTTATATTTTTACTTTATAAACGATTAATAGATGTTTTAGTAAGTGGCTAATCAAGTGTTATGGATTTTTATAGAATCCAGAGGGCCAATAGGTTGCTGCGACCATCGATTAAAACTATTTATAATGCTGCATCTTGTTGTGCTTCTAACCATCAACAGCCCATACTCCTTATGTCTGTAACATGCCAATAACATCATATTTAACCATTTAATAAACTCTTTATAGGTAGACTCAATATAAAGTGTGACTGTATATTCTTAGTAAGGCGTGCTCTCTCTCCAGATATTGCTGTTCATCATAAACATCTAGTTGCACCATATCACAGAGATGTGTCATGAAAACTCCCTGTTCTCTGCTTACATGGACAATGACAAGAGAACTAACAGTTGAAATGGTTGGATTTTCTGAGAATCTGAACTGAATTCCCACAGGAAGAAATAAGATCTCTCAACTTGAAACGTCTTTCACATGTGCAGTGCATCCCTGGGCCCCCATTGACTCTGGTTTCAGTGACAGTTGCAAGTCACGGGTGTTTGATACTGTAAGGTTATAACAATGCCAGTGAGCAATGAGCACTCACTGAACCAATCTGAGTTATATAGCACTGTTTGTTTATTTCGTCTTGCCATCTTCATCTTCTTTGTGAGAGAGAAGTAGATCCATGTTTCCCACATGCCAGCCTCGGGCTGGTAAGGAGCAGCTGCTGCTTCCTAACAACAATATTCATTTCTGGATCAATTTCAGCATATTTTCATGTGCACTATATTCTTCACTTTTTCTTGTGATGGAGTCTTACAAGTAGCTTTGTCATTTTTCAGTTTCACATAAAAATCTCTGACCAGCAAGTCTGTCAGTGTACCATCAAGTGAATTTATACTGAAAAATGCCAAAAAATCTGAGAACCTTTTTTGGCTGATGATCTGCTAGGTGTGGATTTGGAGGCATACAATACCCTGCAGTCTCCAGGGCTGTGATTATCTCTCGGCATTACTAACGTTAAAGTTAAAATAATGGAGCCAACTGTGGCTATAGAAAGCTGCAGATACTTTGGCAGACCCCATCCTGGCAGGTTGCTGCAAGACAACTCACTAGTGCACTTGGGAGTTGAGAACTTCTAAACAAACAAGGCAATGGGGAGTCAGGGAAAGTAAGCTTCAGCTTCTCTAGATCAGTTGTGTTTGTAGTTTAACGGGGTTTGAGCCTACAAAACCTGGGACTTACATAACTTTTTATTTGAGAGTCAGAAAATATATGTTCGTGATGGCATGCTGGAGGTGCAAAATTTTGCTTTTTGGCTCACCAGAAGTAGTTGCTGGGGAAACACACATCACCAAGACATTTTGTGGAATCCTGTGTTTTGTCACAGAAAACTTGCCATACACAAGTTGGGATTTTTCCACAGCTCTAATAAATTATTCAGTTAATTTTGTTTGATAAATAGTATTTGAGCAGTTCTACTAAGTAAGATTGAGGGCAGTTAAATAAATCGGAAGGAATTTAACTTGCAAAAAATGGAAAGATTTTTGAAGGATGGCACAGGAATTCACTACAGGGATAGGTGCCAAAAATATATGTAACGGCACTCTGGGAGGTGAAAGAGAGAGAGAGAGACACAGAATTTCACTCAAGCTGTAAACACACATGAAACAGAGACAGCAGTGCAGAGAGAGAGAGAGAAGAGGTTTAGCCTTGGGGAAACAGTGTGTACTACTGTGAAAAAAAAATACCTTGCAGCTTTTTACTTCTTTAATTCCAATAGGAATACAAGCAAAACCATAATTATTTCTACTGGATTAATGAGTGGATTTACTAATGGACTTCACCTGTATACCCACTGGTGAGTGGAAGTGGAATCTGGCATTTCAGGATCAATTCCTGAAGTGTATATTTGATCTTAGCCAATAAATCCTGCCAGCTGCTCCACATGGGTGGATCCTTATACTAGTGCCATTAACCACTATTTGCTTTAATGGGCTACACATTGATATAAATGTTGACAAACACAGAGCAGCTAGCAGAATTAAGGCCTTAGATAATACAATGGCATTATGATGGATGTGCTTTGTCTTGGTAACAGGGGCTGCACCTGTGTGAAAAGCCTAAAAATGATAAAAGCAAGACCACCATAACATTCAAAGACAAGAATGAATCTGTTAGCTTGCTCAAAATGGCTGTTCATAAATACTGTAATATTTTCATTTAAGGTACCTGACTGACCTCTCATTTCTGAGGATTACTGAAGAGTCTTCTTTTTTAGCCTGCATCGCTCCCATTCACAGTCAGCATTAATTCTTCACTGCCTGGCATTTCTCACTGAGGCAAATCCCAACCAACTGGGCTATGTATTTTTATTACTACTTAAACCAGATTAATAGAACATCACATGCTATTTCAATTTGAAACATTTCACAAAACTTTCTATATTGCATTTTTTGAGTAGAAGTCCTCTCTCTTCTCATTTTCTCTATTATAGCTGCTCCATTTTTTCTGTGCACATTTTGTTTCCATTTGTTTGTCCTGTTGTACAATTTATTAATGAGCTAAAGTGCTTTGCAAATGCAGGCAGCAATTTAGTATTTGCTCCACTCTCCATTTCTTCCAAAGTATTATCCTGAATGTTTCCTCTCCAGATTATTAGATGGTATTGAAAATGGGAGTCAAACTTTTCTAATTAGGTGCCACATAATGTCACATTGCCATATATCAAGCTATGTATTTCTTAATCTGTCTCAGCCAGCTAATGCTCAGTCTGCATGCAGCCAGCTAATACAGAGAGATTAAGAAAAATTCTAGGGGGATATATTTTGTTAAAGAGCAAATAGAGCTACCTTTGGTGCTTACAAAACTGTCCTCCTTCCAGAACAGTCAGACTTTATATGACAGTTCAACAGCGTTGTCAAGTCTCAAAATATTATCCTGAATCTTGTGATATTTGGTATTTTTCTTAAAGCCTCAAATTCTGGAATCAAGTGATTATATAAATATCTTTTTCACATTAGAAACAAAGTAAGTTTCTAGTCCTCATGGCTGCAGAGAAAAGCCTGAAAACACGAGCCCAGTGCATCCGAAAGTCTCAGAAACCAGAAGAAAAAGAACTAAAATTTCTGATTGTCTTAAATCATGAGATTTTAAAAATCTCATGATATTTTGAGGCCTGACTCATGATTTTTGAACACTTTGGATTGGCAATATTGATTCAAATTAATGGAAGCTATGTCAGTTCTTCACTCTGTTTGTTACTATGGGACAGGTTCTTTACAGGTGATTTACTATGAAATTCCTTAGCCACATGGGAGATTGCTGCATGAGGTCATGCAGCATTCTCATAGCTCCTCCACCCAAATCCCTAACAGAATCCAATGGCTATTGCCACCCTAAAACAACATACTTTGCATTTTTATGCTGCCTTTAATGTGAATTTCTCAATGTGCTCTGCAAACACAGACATTGCCAAACTGGATGAGACCTGTTATCTATTTAAGTCCAAATGTCAGTAGAAGGAACAAGAAACCTTATTATGGAGTAACCCACTACAGGGGATGGTTGTTCCTTACCCCTTTTGGTTAGCTTGGTTTCCATCTCTCCAAGGTATTCATATGGTTTCCCAATTACCACAGGATCTGAGCATCTCAGAATCTTTAATGTGTTTATGCCTCACAACACACCTTGGAGGAAGGGAATTGCTATTATCCCCATTTTACAGATGGGGAACTAAGACACAGAAAGACTAAGCGACATGACCAAGGTCACATAAGAAGTCTGTGGTGGAATAGGGATTTTAAACAGGTCTTCCAAGTGCCCTAACCACTGGACCATCTTTCATATCTTTAGAGTTATGTTCTGAATCATGATGATTTGTATTCCTTGTAGTTTATCTGATCTAATTGTAGATGATTCCATAAGTGTTCATGATTCTTCTAATCCTGCTCAGCTCTTGGCATTAGTGATATTCTGGGCAATAAATTCTACATGTTAATTGTTCATTGTGTAGAAAGAGTTTCTGTCTAACAGCTTTAAATCTATGTCCTATTATTCTTGTATTAGGAGAAGAGTGAATAGAAATGCCCAGTTTACCTCCCCCTCCATACCAATAGTTATTTTTAAATATCTTTATAATCAGGTCCTTCTTACGCATCTTCAAGCTCTAAACTAAACAGGCTCAGCATTTCAATCTCTTCTTCCACAGTATTCTTTCTGTGCCTCTAATAATTTTCATCCTCCATCTCTGAACCATGTCTATTTCTGTGGTATCATTTTCCAATGTGGGGACCAAAATGGAACAGATTGTTCAGGGCAAGGATGCACTATCAATTTGTATAATGGCCTATTTTCAGTTTTATTTTCTATCCCACTCCTTATGTAGGTCCTTATGCAAGGTGCCTAAATCCTGTTTAAGCTCCACTGCAAACCACAAAACTCCTGCTCAGCTGCCACTTCACCCTGTAAGCCTAAACTCACGCAGTGCATACTTTTTTGCACTAAAAGTGTCCTAGGTGCCTAAGTTTCTGCCTTGGGCATACATACTTCTGCCTCACTGTAGGCATCTGGGCCACGGGACTACAGGATAGTCTGATGTTGGGCTCCCTCAAGCTCTCCTGTTGAAGTTGTTCCACTTTAATTAAATAATTGAATAATTAGGCAAGAATGACTCTATAGCCCACTGGTTAGAGCACTCACTTGAGAGGTCACAGTTCCCTGTCCAAATCCCTTTGGTTTTGCAGGTAGAAAGGGGACTTGAACTGGGGATCTCCCATAGCCCAGGTGAGTACCCTAATCACTGGCCTAAAGATTATAAGGGAGGGTCTCCTCCTTCCTTCCCACAGCTGTTTAGTGTGGAGTTAGGCACTGAACATGCTTACAGGACCAGGCCCCACAAGTTAGGCAAAGGATATGCCTATCTTTCTGGGGGTTTATAGATCGTAAGCAGAGATCCTCCCTGCAGCCAGGATTTAAGCCCTGTGCCTCTCACTGAGACAGAGACCTTGGATACCCCCTTTCCTCAGCATCTCCCACCGGCTGTCTTAAGTGACCCTCTGCTTACAATGCTGGCTTTGTGGACTCCATTCTAAGACTCCTCTCTTCCCATTTATCATATAGGAGCCTAGGCACCTAAGTCAGGCTTTGTGGATCATGGTGTTGTCCTAGGTGCCTAAAATTTAAGCATTGTAATGCTTAGTGGTGGATCCTTACAGAGCCAGACCTGATAGTTTTCACAAGTCCTTTTTAGAAGTTATTTGAAAGCCTACCTGACAGAGTGGCTTACCTTGCTAAATCAGTAGTAGTGGGTATTTCTCTTCTATCTTCCTAAAAGGTGCTAATGGGAGGGCTACCAGGCAACAGTGCATGGCAACAAACACAGCTGTTTGCCAGGGCTAGTTATTTGTTTGTGCTTAGAGGTCCCTGAGAGAAGAACTCATGAAAGGAAAAGAGTTCCATTCTGCCCTCCCCACCCCAAGAAACTGGGTGGGCTCCATTTTAATGTAAACAGTCCACTCCACACACAAAAGCCAGACCTTTTTCTCTTCTTCCCTATTTGAGAACCTGGAAAATGTAGTAACTTCATCTCCCTGCTGTGATTCTGAAGCACTCAACTGCTCCTTGACAAGTGCTGCTATTAGACCCAACCCAGCCCAGCTGGAGCCAATTTAGAGACACTGTAAGGTGGCAATCAGCAGCTCCCTGGAACTGAGGCAATAAGACAACAAGTTTGCTTTATAAGCCCTATGGAAGCAGCAGCCTGTAGTGTGCTTTGTGGTTCACTTCTGCATAGAGCTCCTGGGAAGTGCTTAGGCAGAACCAAGGTTCCAGCTTATTTGGAGGTGCAGAGGTTATGATCTGTGGTGGCACCTGTGGAGACCCTGTAGCAGCCCTTTGCTGGTTTACTAGTTTTTTTCTGATAAATGCTTTGTGGCTTTAACACCTTAAATGAAGTTTGTCTGAGTCATCTGTGGCAAGCCTTCTCCAAGCACTCAGCTCGCTGACTAAGAGTATGGCTACACTTGAAACTTCAAAGCGCTGCTGTGGCAGCGCTTTGAAGTGCGAGTGTGGTCGCAGCGCCAGCGCTGGGAGAGAGCTCTCCCAGCGCTGCACGTACTCCACATCCTGATGGGGTTTAGCTTGCAGCGCTGGGAGCCGCGCTCCCAGCGCTGCGGCACTGTTTATACTGGTGCTTTACAGTGCTGTATCTTGCAGTGCTCAGGGGGGTGTTTTTTTCCACACCCTTGAGTGAGAAAGTTGCAGCACTGTAAAGCGCCAGTGTAGCCAAGGCCTTACTCAAAATTACTGAGGTGTTCTAGAAAAAGAGCTGGCCCTGTGAGAAAAGAAACTCTTTGAAGAGAAAACACGGCAGTTCTAAAGTGTTATAGTGTGTGTTGCATTACATTTTATGCTACAGCTGACTGCTTTCCCCTGGGGGAACAAGGAGTCCCTCAATAAAATTAGTGCTGCTGAGTTCTGAATAAAAGAGACTACTTCACACAAGATAGTCCTGTGGACTTCACTGCCACAGGAGTCACCACCTCAAATAGAGTAGATTTGGGGGTTTTCTTTCTAAAAAGGGCTAGATAACTGAGTATAAACAGTAAGAGACAAGGTGCAGAAGGTACTGTCATTTATTGGATCAATTTCTGTTGGTGAGAGAAATTGTTGAGCTTATACCGAACTCTCACCAACTACACAGGCAACGGCTGTGCTTTCTGGTGGGGGAGCATAATACCTGCCTGAGGCTTGTAGATTGGGGGGAGGCAATGCCACCCCTTGCCCCCTAAACTATGCCCATATTAAAAAATGGGGGGCCAGGGCATGGCCCCCTGGCCCCTCTGGTTCTGGCACCATTGCACATGGGCCTACATTTTCAAGCGACTAGTGATTTTGGGCACTCAACTTGATTTTCAGACGGTGGGTGTGAAACACTTGCTTTAAATCACACCCTTGGAAAGGAGTCTCCATTGGACACCTAAAATGCAGGCCCTGAGCTTTAGGAAAAAGGCTAAGAAATTCATCAGTCCTCAGGCTAACCAAATCTCCCCTCATATTACCACTGTAGAGAGACATGCTAACGTGTACATTCTATACCAGTGAAATTCACCTCAGGGAATAAGGTTAGGTTAAAGCCTATGAATCAGTTGGCTCTCAGATGTATTTTCACAGCTTTCATGGAAGTCAGTGTGTATCTGGGGACAGGATTTGGCCCAGGCCAGGTCTCTAAAAATCTGAACACAGTTGTCTTTAATAACCTCTCTATGCAATACAATGACAAACTTTATAATTCAATGCAAATCGTGCCCATCTGGTCCAAATCCTGTTCAGCCAGGGGTGCAAGAGACAATGGCAGGTGTGTTCTTGGCACAACAAAATCCCACAAGGGTGACTAGCCAAAATACTTTATGGTGCTCTTTGTTAATCATTGCATTCGGTGCACACTGCTGGTGGCAAAGTTCTGCAGCTGTCACTATATGGTACATGCTCGGTACCTTTATTGCACAAGCTGCTCCTTAGGCAGAGGCCTCCCTTTTAGTGCAGTCTTGCCTTGGATTACACACATGTGAAGTCAGAGCTTGCACATTTGAGAACATGGGGGAAGAATGAGATTTTCCTGCCTCTTGATTATCTTAGTGAGAATCCAGCAAGAGTCAAGCTCAGGAATAAGGTTCTCTGGGACATTTCGAAACAAGATTATTCAAGACTATTGTTGAGGAGGAAACTGTTTTGGGATGGAAAAGTCTTTCAAGTGTAAACTAGATATGTGATTCTGGCATTTCTGAGACAGCACAGAACACACATGGCTTTATCGGCAGCAGCTTCCTTTAGCTCCCTGGGGTTTTTCACAGAAGACATTTTTCTATGTTTTCTCACAGTAATGAGAGTTGTAATAGGAAAGTGAACAAGCGCCCCATTGTGAATTTATTATTGTCATTTTTAACACTCCAGGTTTATTAGAGTATTTGAGGGGCTATTTTTCAGTTCTCTTTAATTGTAAATCACCTTGAAGAGAACTCAAATATTTGTTTCCTTCTGTTCAGAGCAGACTGAATAAGTGCATTCAGAATAGTTTGAGGTTAGAACATAGGTGCTGGAACTGGGGGTGCTACTGCACCCCTGGTTTGAAGTGGTTTCCATTATATCCAGGGTTTACAGTTTGGTTCAATGGCTCTCAGCACCCGCACCGTACAAATTGTTCCAGCATCCCAGGTTAGAATCTGACAGTTCTACGTATTTCTGAGGCTAAAGCTGCTCTCCCATACACTTAGCATCCAGTCTTTCTGACAAGTGTCTATATTGTTTTCTTTTACTCAATTGTTTTGGGGAGTGGCTTCTTCTCCCCCCAGGCTGAGTAGATCCATGATTTCTTGCTGGCTCCAGGCAGGAGTGTGTCTAGTAGCTCCGTGTATACACAGCTGGTCTGGTTAGTTGGAACAAACAAAGGTGGGCTACTAGGTGCCCACCTTGATGAGCACATCAAGAAAAGACATTTAAAAATACACAGGGACTTGATGTGGGTGAGGGGAGGCTACTTGTCTCAGTGACCCTTGGGCAGCAGAGATCAAAATTGTGACCGAAGAGGCCACTGATGCAGGGAGAGGGGAACAGTAGGGAAAGGTGCTGGAGCACTGTTAGGGTTGACAGATGTAATAAAGTGTCTACACTCACGCTGCCTCACCCTAAGTAGGTTGACTGTTGCTCAGGTAGGCAGTGTTATGATGTTGCTGAGTGCTTACATTGGTAGGAGACAAAATGTTGGTGTAGACACATGCACAACTAGGTTGATGCAAATCTACTTACATCAACATAAACCTGGTCTACAATACAAAGTTTAGTGGCATCTCACTCACTGGAGCCCATCTGCTCTGGCTCTGTGCCCAGCCACTGCTGCTCTCTCATAAGTTCCACACAGACCTGCACCCAGCTGTAACATCCAGCAGTCACACCCTGTTCTGCACCTGGCTTTATCCACAGTTCCTGGGGGTTTCTCTCTGCAACTAGTTTCCCAACAGTTCTTGGCTAGCCATGCCCTGATGCTTCCCAAAAGAGCCTAGTCATGTCCTGGATCATGGTCCTTCCTCCTGTCTGGCCGAGAGGAAGGGGCTGTGCAGTGGGAAGGGGGTTGATGGGGATCATAGTGTCACCTTATGAAGTTCAGAATAATACATAGCCAAATTCCTGCCTCAGATATGTGAGCATGGACTCTTCTTGCCAGCAGGGGAAATTGTCTGAAGGAAAAATTTGGCCCAGATCAAGATTCAAACTCAAGTTTTTAAGGATGAGGGAGTAGTGCAGGGGTAGGCAACCTATGGCACATGTGCCAATGGCAGCATGCGAGCTGAGTTTCAGTGGCACTAACACTGGCCAGGTCCTGGCCACCGGTCTGGGGGGCTCTGCATTTTAATTTAATTTTAAATTAAGCTTCTTAAACATTTTAAAAACCTTATTTACTTTAGATACAACAATAGTTTAGTTATAGAAAAAGACCTTCTAAAAACGTTCAAATATATTACTGGCATGCAAAACCTTAAATTAGAGTGAATTAATGAAGACTTGGCACACCACTTCTGAAAGGTTGCTAACCCCTGGAGTAGTGCATTGATCCACTGTGTTATCTAACCTCCAGTGTTCTGCACCTCCTGGAAAAGGGAGGAGGGAAGTAGCTCTCAAAGACTTTTCTGAATTACACCACTTAGCTGGGGGTGGTATTGTGAAAATTATGAAGTACCACAGTAAGCTGCAATAGTGGGCTGCTCATGCCAAGAGAAGGTTTATGCACAATAAAATGCATGTCAGGGGATCTTTTCCTAATGCTCTTAAATGCTCAACATTCAGTGGAACTATCCCAGGTTAAGTGCCTTTGCATGAACCGTATGTTAATTTAACAAAGTTTGAGGTAAGTGTCAAGTTAGCTGATACTTATTCAAACTCCATAGTTATTTTAAAACAAACACTTGATTAAAGGACAAACAGCTCGTCAGATTCCCTCTGCCTTTTCCTTATGCCAAACGGTAGTTTCCAGGAGTAGCCTTGGAATTTAAATACCAATAGATGGCAGGACTGTGCCTAATACAAGATAAAGACTTTCTAAAACGCCTTTAAGGGGATCTGCAAAGGAGATTTTAAAAATTGGGCTTGTTCTCTTTTGTATAAAGAAAGCCTCAAAGGCTTTTCTTTCTTTTAAGAATTTTTTTTCTTTCCTGCTTGCTTCTGTAACCCTTCTGCTAGGTGGAGCCAGCAGCAACAAGGGTTGGGTTCAATATCTAGGTTCCTCTTAATACAAAAAAGAACCAGCCTGAGCCCCCGCCCACAGTAACCTGGGAAAATTTAACACCATCCCTGGTTGCCTCTAGGAGGCAATACTTCCCCACTTGCAAGTGCTGAGGCTGTGTATAGCAAAGAAAACTTTTGTTAAAAGGGAAGAGGAATCCAGCATTAATTTTGGGAAAATATCACAGCCATGATTCAAAAGCATATGACCAGGAGCAAAACACCAACCTCAGATTATGTTAGGCAGTGTCCTTTGCCACAGTTTCTCACCTTGTGCAAGGAAGTCTGACAGACAAATGTTCCTTTAACATGCCACTCCTCCACTGCAACTGCTAACAGGTGCCTCCATCCACTCTGCGTCACTGCCTGCTGCCACCATCATGGCAGTTCTGCCATTGAGTGTTGCATTGTCCTATTGTTTCTGCTGCCACCTGCCTCTACTGCACCCTCTGAGATGCCACATGAGGTCCCACCACTTCTCCCAGCTCTCCATGATCTCAGCAGGTAGCGGGGAACTTGTGTCTGCACAGGCTGTGCAATCTCACTGAAATGCTGTCCCACACCTGGTCAAAGGCTTAGCACCTAGACCTGCATATCAGTGATTTCAGTTCTAGTAATCAGCTGAGTCTATTTAGCTGTCTTTAAACAGTGGAGACGGGAAGGGTCAAATGGTCTCTAGGACTCCCTAGTGGTGTGGGCTATATCTAAGAAGCATTATCTTTGAAAACTCTTGGATTGGAGGAGGTTCTCAGACGATTGGAAGAAGACAAATATAGTGCCCATCTTTAAAAAAGGGAAGAAGGAGAATCCGGGGAATTACAAACCGGTCAGCCTCACCTCAGTCCCCAGAAAAATGAAGCAGGTCCTCAAGGAATCCATTCTGAAGCACTTGGAGGAGAGGAAGGTGATCAGGAACAGTCAACATGGATTTACCAAGGGCAAGTCATGCCTGACCAACCTGATTGCCTTCTATGATGAGATAACTGGCTCTGTGGATATGGGGAAAGTGGTGGATGTGATATATCTTGACTTTAGCAAAGCTTTTGATACAGTCTCCCACAGTATTCTTGCCAGCAAGTTAAAGAATTATGAATTTGATAAATGGACTATAAGGTGGATAGAAAGCTGGCTAGATCATCAGGCTCAACAGGTAGTGATCAACGGCTTGATGTCTAGTTGGCAGCTGGTATTAAATGGCATGCCCCAGGGGTCAGTCCTGGGGCCAGTTTTGTTCAACATCTTCACTAATGATCTGGAAGATGGGATGGATTTCACCTCAGCAAGTTTTCAGATGACACTAAGATGGATAGAGAGGTAGATATGCTGGAGGGTAGGGATAGGGTCCAGAATGACCTAGACAAACTGGAGGATTGGGCCAAAAGAAATCTGATGAGGTTCAACAAGGACAAGTGCAGAGTCCTGCACTTAGGATGGAAGAATCCCATGCACTGCTACAGGCTGGGGACCAACTGGCTAAGCAGCAGTTCTGCGGAAAAGAACCTGGGGATTACAGTAGACGAGAAGCTGGATATGAGTCAGTAGTGTGCCCTGGGCTTATTTAGTCTGCAGAAGAGAAGAGTGAGGCAGGATTTGATAGCAGCCTTCAACTACCTGAAGGAGGGGGTTCCAAAGAGGATGGAGCTCAGCTGTTCTCAGTGGTGGCAGATGACAAAACAAGGAGTAATAGTCTCAAGTTGCAGTGGGGGAGGTCTAGATTGGATATTAGGAAACATTGTTTCCTTAGGAGGGTGGTGAAGCACTGGAATGGATTACCTAGGGAGGTGGTGGAATCTCCATCCTTAGAGGTTTAAGGCCCGGCTTGACAAAGCCCTGGCTGGGATGATTTAGTTGCGGTTGGCCCTGCTTTGAGCAGGGGGTTAGACTAGATGACCTCCTGAGGTCCCTTCCAACCTCATCTTCTATGAAGCAACATCAGTCCCCCACACTGGGATTTGGTATCCCTACTCCCAGCTTAGTGAGTAAGGTTCAGTTGAGGGGTATGTCATGCTGTCTGGAATGGCTCATGACTGAGAGTGCCTACCTCAAGGCAGACTGTCAGAACAGGGCAGACACCCCAAACTCATGGTGTGTTCTATAATATTTCACCAAGCCAGTCACAGATGTGAACTCCTGGATCACTGTAGCAGTTTCACCATGGAGTCACAGATGCTCCAATCTATCTTATCATCCAAGCAAACTGGACTTTGTGATAAAAGGTGACTGTAACAGGACATGACTCACCACTGCAGCACCTCCTGCTGGCCATCCTGGGAATTAGCTCTGAGCCCTTTCAGTCCACCTTCAGCTGGTGGACTCACACCTGCCATCACTGCTGTGTCTCCACTCTATGGACCACATTACTCCCCAGACCACAGCGTCCTCTTCTGGGCACAGCCTTCCAGCTGTGCCCCACTCTGCTTTCTCCCCCCTCTTCTGGGGGGTGAGGGGGTAGTGGCCAACTGCAGTCCAAGGTCCAGCCCCTTGCCCCAGGGGTAAACTGCAGTCTGGATACCAGCCACTCTCCTCATTGGCAAGTGGGGTGCCAAGGACAGGGGACCAAGGCCCACCCAATACTCTGGGTCCTGACCTAGTGACCCTATAGCCAGCAGGGGACCTCCTCCATAGCCCTAGCACCTTCTCAGCCCTTGTAGCAAGGCCCCACCTGGCAGTGGTCAGCCAGTAGCTTACCCTCACACTCTGCTGCACCTGGTCAGCACTACTCTAGCTATAACACTTCTTCAGGCAGCCAGTCCTCCTCCCTTGCCTTCCAGGGAGAGATTCCTCTCTGTTCTGATGAGCAGCCCTTTATATATGGCCCTTGCCAGCCCTGATTGGCTGCTCCAGCAAGCCTTCCCCCTATTGGTGAGCTCAATAAGCCCTTTCCTGATTAGTGGGTTCTGTGTAGTCTCCCTGGTGCTGCTTTCAACCCCTTCTTCTCCCTGTGTGGGGCAGCCACCCCGCCACAGTGACAAAAACCACAACACATCAGATTGCTCCCAGTCCCAAGAAACCAGTCACTTAGCCCAGATAAATTGGTGCTCTAGATCTTACACCAAAGACAATGCTGGTAGCCAATTCTATAGTACACTAACTAAAGGTTTATTAGGTAAGAAAAGGAAATGAGAGTTATTGAGAGGTTAAAGCAGGTAAAATATATGCACAGGTGAGTCACAGTTTGTAATTCCAAATGGTGGCTGTGATATAATAAACTGCTTGTCTCCCAAAAGTCTTTTCAGGGTACCCAGATTGCCTCTGGGGATCTTGGCTTTGCATCTGGTACCTTTCCTGTAAGAGTCCGATCAGTACAGAGACAAAGGATCTTTCCTTGAATCCATATTTATAGCTTCCTGTGGCAGAAAACAAGCTGACAGTGTCATTAGCTATGTGGGCTTTTCCTTTGATGACAGAGAGTTAGGAATGCATTTTGAGTCTTTGACCTCTGATCATCACACACAATGCCCCCCCTTTTTTTAAATTAGCACTTTTCTGTTAAAGTTCTTCATTTGCATTCCACAAGGCTTCTTTCTCGTTTGATGGGTTATTTACTTACAGGGGTATATACAATGAAAATGTTTGCTATTACATTTTAATGGGATACAGATAAGTGAAAACAGTGCAAGTACTATCTCACTACTTTTCATAAAGTTTACACACCAGATACACTCTTATACATTTAACAATCACTTTGATCTATATACTAATACACAAGTGAATTGGCCTGGGGCTCTGACATGAGCTGGCACCCTGTCTGTCAGCATCACAGGGCATCCCTTCAGTCAGGGCCCTTTACTCAATCAGGATAATAACATTTCATTACCTCTGCATTCAAGCTAATGTTAAAAAAATTTATAATACAAAAGTTAAGAAAAGAGTGTCTGTACATGTGGGTATAGTGCTTAGATTATCCACAAATACAAAGTTGTTTTTAAAAGTCATCTAATACATATAGTCAGGGCCGGCTCCAGCTTTTCTGCCATCCCAAGCGGCAAAAAAACAAACAAACAACAAACCAGTGGCGGCATTTCGGCGGCGGCTCAACTGCACCGCTTCTTCAGCAGCAGTTCCGTGGCGGGTCCTCCCTCTCGTCCTCTTCAGTGGCAATTCGGTGGCAGCTCAAAGAGGAAGAGAGGGAATGAGGGACCCGCCGCCGAATTGCCGCCAAAGACCCGGACGTGCCACCCTGATACCGGATGGAGTGCCGCCCCTTTGAACTGGTCACCCCAAGCACTTGCTTCCTACGCTGATGCCTGGAGCCAGCCCTGTATATAGTACATAATCAGCAATAACCCAAATTTAGGTGACTAAATTTAAGAATACAGTTTAGATATTAGCATCCAAGTATTCGGTACATCACTCATAAAAAGTTGTACAGAGATTTGGTTGTGGAAAGCAAAATATATCACTGTGTGAAGATTGTCCCTCAGTAATTGAGAAGTAGGTTGGTTGTCCATTTAGAAAATACAATCCATGAGGAAAGTATTTCAGTTACTTTTCTGTCTGCGCTTCTCATCGACACTCCAGCTCATCTCTCCTGGTACTGTTGATGTCTGGTGATGTGTTCTATGTAGATGTCCCTTGACCATCTGATGGCATCTGACACCATGAATTGCTGCATCAGCTAGCGTAGTGCTGACCAATTCCGCATTCTCTCGGCACTCACTTGTTACTGGGGTCTCATGTGCCCAAGGCTCCGATGATCAGCGCGTGTGTCTGAACCTGGTAAGTCCTAGCTCTCAAGATTTTGGCCAGAGAGGCATATTTCTCCACCTTTCGAGTTTGGGCATCATGGAAGGCCAGGGTCCTGTTCTTGAAGGGCACTGTGACATCTACCAGGATGATCTTCTTCCGGTCCTCGTTGGTAATGACGATGTCCGGTCGCAGTTGGCTGTTGGTTCCGGGGATGATGGAGTTCATGGCAACCTTCTCTATGGGTGGCGGGATGGCTCTGATCAGGCAATCTTGGATGGCATTGTGTTGCAGCTGCCAGGCTCTGGAATGGGGCTTGCAGCTACACAGGACATGGGGTAGAGTCTCGTTGGCATAGCCACACTTTCTACATGGCTTGTCCCAATTCCCGTGGCTGACAGCTCTGTTCAGTGGAATGCAGTTGAGCCAGCCCCTGTGGATAAACCTCCAGTCGGCAAATCGGGTGAAGCTGTCACTGGGGAGGAAGTGGTTGCTGGCATCCCACTTGCACATCACCTCAAACGCCTTGCCCTGGTCTGGCTTCCGCTTCAGGTTTTTCACATACTGGCAGTGGATGTCATCATTTAGGGTCCTCCCCAGCATGGTTCTAGCTTTCGGAGTGAGGATTGTATGGTGATTTGTAACCCAGAATCAGCCAAAATTGATCATTTTGGCAAAGCAGTTCCCTCTGCTAAATTCCTAGGCTGAGTAGGTGTGTTTATGCAAATAGACCTGTTCCTGAAGTTCCAACCCATCTAGCTCATCACTAGATGTTGGGGGGTGTTGGAAGGGTAGGGGAGCTCATTCAGACCTTGCTGACATCCTCCTCCAGCTAAGAATTTGTCATCCCGGCAAATCACACTCCATATTATACCAAGTCCACTAGATCTCCCAAAGTGTCTGAAGAAGCCAACTATGCATGCTACCAGCCTGTGAGCTAAATGTATTGGTTCTTCACTAACTATAGTGGTTTTCATAGGGTACAAACAAGAAAACAGACAAAATTTGGTAGTTTTGGCTAAGTTTCACTTGGAAGTGTTCAGAGACACACACACAAGCACAGAGATTCTTATGAAGTGAAATGATGGCCACACAATTTTTCATCAGATACAACAAGAAGTTTTCCTTTTAATAGCTCTTCAATTTTTAGAATCATAAGGGCTCATCCTTTGAAACTGGCAGCAGAGAGCAGTTTTCTCTGATAGGGCAGGGGTAGGGATGGTGGCCTCCAGCTGTAGGAAAATGGGTTGGGATTGGCTCAAGCCAGCAGTCCTTTCCCAGCTCCTCTGCCCAGCACAGTACACTTGCCCTTCTCCCTATGATAACATTCCCTTGCCACCAGAGGTGAATGTAAGCTGGTCCGGTCCAGTATGGCGTACTGGTAAGAGCTGGTACACAGCCAACCATACTGGTAGGCCCGCTGATGAGGGGGGTCAAAAGGAGCACTGGCAAGAGCTCCAGGCCCTTTAAATCACCGACAGAGCCCCAAGACTCCCAGCTGCTGCCACCACTATTGCTACCATGGGGCTCCGGCAGTGATTTAAAGGGATCGGGGCTCCTGGATGCTGCTACTGCTACCACACTAGTGGCTGGAGCCCTGGGCCCTTTAAACTGCCTTGGGAGCCCCTGGGCTTCCAGCCCCTGCCTCAACTCCAGGGCTCTGGCAGCGATTTAAAGGTCCCAGGGCTCTGGTCACTGTTGCGATAGTGGTGCTGGCGGCCGGGAGCTCCAGGCACTTTAAATTGCTGCCAGAATCCCCGGGTAGCGGTAGCGGTGTCTGGGAGCCCTGAGGTAGTGTTAGTGGCAGTGGTGACTGGGAGCCCTGGGCCCTTTAAATCGCCGTCAGAGCCCTGGGTGGCATGGGCCCAGCAGCGCTGAAGGGCTGGCTGGGGAAGTCCGGCTCTCAGCCCCGCACCTTCCGCCAGACGCTCTGACCCTTCCGGGGGCCCAGAGCCTTCTTCCCACCTTGCTCAGGACCCCAGTCACCCTGCGAACCAGTAAGTCCCTTAAGTAACTTTTACCCCTGCTTGCCGTAAGCCCAAGGAAACAGCCTAGCCTCCTCATTTAAAAAAAAAACACACTGAAAATTTCCTCTATATGTTGAAGAGTTGAGGTTTCCTTTCAAAGTTACATGGTGCCAAAATAATCTGAAGATAGAATATTTAGGGTGGGTACTTTTTTAAAAGGTTAATAAAATACATGCTAGACATGAAAAGATACCAGAACTGATGGTTTATTTCTGAGTTGGAAAAAAATACAACTCTTTTTCTATTTCCTCCCTGCCTAAGGAAGGTTTGGTTCAAGAATTGGCTGTAGTTTTGTTTTAATTTCCAGCAGGAATGTTTTTAGCTGGCGCACAAACTAAATGTGTAAATAGCATTGGGGGTTTTGGAAGCTGCATTGCTATTTCCTTTTATAATTAATAATGGAAACTTTTTGAGATTTATATGAGCCTCTGTAGAAGCTTCACATGTCTCCTAAAGTGCATGATTAGCTGCCATACTAAAACATTCCTCTCAACTGAGACCAGTTTACTGCACACCCCTCAAGCCTTACTAACTCATGACTGCATGAGAAAGCTGGTTGAGTCAATGACTAGCTAGTTCATATAAAAAAGTCTTTTCAGGGCTCACAGTGTGATGAGAAAAGCTGCTCCACAGCTTCAGTTACTCCAAATTTACTCTGCACACAGTGCTATTAAAAAGAATAAGCAGAAACATGGTGATGTGTGCAGAATTAACCAGAACAAGTACACTCTGGGTCATCTTACTGATGTAACCCTTTTCTTCCAAGCCTATTGGTCCCCTAGGCTTTTTTATTATTGTTATTATTCTTAGTTTTGCTTCCTCTCTTTCTGGGGTGCATTTTCTGTGCTGTGCTTCTCAGAAGGTACAGTACAAAATTTGCCCCAGACAACTAGGATGGGGCACAGTGTAATTACAGCAGGCGTATATCAAATTATTAGTGATCAGCCAATGCTAAAATCAAAAGCTAAGCTTGTTTCATATAATAGGGCACAAAATGAACCTACATGGCAGAGCTAAAGTGCATCATAGCTGCATTTTTTAGGACTATCTTTTGCATTCTGTTCTATAAGAGACTGCATAATGTTCTGCTGTGAGGCGAAGAAAAGACCCTTAAATTGAATAAGAGCAAATGTCAGATTGGGTTGGATTAGATTAATTAGATATGATACAGACTCAACAACAAAGGAGTTTGACCAAATTCAAGAATGACAGAGGCAATTATTCAAAGAGCAAGACCCTGGGGACAGTTTTTTTTGTTGTTTGTTCAGCACCTCGCACAATGGGGTCCCGGTCCATGAGTAGGCCTCCTGGGTGCTACGCCAATACAAGCAATAAAAATAATACTAATAAGAGGCATTATAGAGATCCAAAGGGCTGTTAACACATTTATGCAAATTCATCCCTATTGTGTTACAATTAAGTTCTGCATTCATCATTGTCAGCTATCCCTTGATATGAGGATGTCTGCCACGGGAAAAGTCAATGATGAGACTTAAGATGGCTAAGGAGTCCAATCCGTTTTATACAGGTTTTTCCACATATGTGACAGGTGGTTGGTTGGAGAGATCACAGCTGCTGGCCGGGATGCTGTACCCTTTCCTTCCTCCTCTGCCATTTCTCAACCTCTTGAGCAAGGCAATTCTCTTCAGACCGGGCTGAGGATTGATGTATGATGTGATGACATTGCAGTCTATTGCCGGTCAGCTCTTCCCAATTTGTGGGGTCAATGCCTCCCTTCTTAAGATATACTTTCAGGTGTCCTTGTAGCATTTCCTCTCTCCCCTACAGGTCCTCTTACCATAGCTAAGTTGAGAAAAGAGGACTTGCTTTGGAAGATGAGTATCAGCCACCCACACACAATGGCCAACCCAGCAAAGTTGATGTTTCATAATCTTCACCTCAACACTGGTGATGTTAGCTGCAGAGAGAACGCTGGCATTGGTGCGATGGTCTTCCTATCTGATACAGAGAATCTTCCTAACGCAGCACTGTTGGTACCACTCCAGATGGTTAAGATGGCTTTGGTATGTCACCCATGTCTCATGCTCATAAAAGAGAGTGGCGATGACTACTGTATTGTAGACCAGTTTCCATCTGCAGATCTCTGTCAAAAAAGACATAATGGAGCAACATTCTGAAGGATGCGCTGGCACAATGGATCCTATGTGTAAGCAGGATCTGAATGAATGCTTTCGTGACAGCTAGCTTGGAGGGGAAGAGACTATGGGGGTGTTTATGTAAATACAGTTTGCTCCAGCTCTGTCTGCATTTTCATCATCATTTGCAGCTGTTTCAAGGGATCAACTCTGGCTGGTGTTGGTTACAAAATGGCCTTAGTACTGAATGCAGGGGTAGTGAAATATGGTTACCAATGTTGTAATTATTGTAGGAATATAGGAAAGCAGGACTGTGCTTAACCTGTCCCAAATGATGAGAGGCAACCTCAGTTGAAAGAACCTCATTAAGCTGGGGCTCACATGTCAGACCTCTGTGAAAGTAAGAGGGGTGGGGATAGGAGTCCCAGTCAGGAGGCTACACTGCCCCACCCGAGTCCTCACTAGACTAGCTTAACCTATTTTCTCCCCCCGCCATTCAAAGAATAGAGCTACATAGGCTTCAACAGGAACCTCTTTTGTTATTTTAATTGCTCAATCAGAGCGGAAACCAGTTCTGGTAGGACTGTGTTTATGGCCTGCCAAGAGCTGAAATCACTTGAGATGGGCAGTGTTTCTGCCCAGCCTGCAAAAGAGCTGAAAATCACTGACAGACTGATGTGCAGAGGTCACAGCAGAGAGGCAGAAGGTGACTGACAGTCAGCTGGTGAATGAATGGCCAGCAGGGTGGCAGCAAAGAGGCATGATGAGCGGCCAGCAGGGTAGTGGCAGAGAGGTGTGACGAGCAGCCACCAGGGCAGCGGTAGAGAGGCACAATGAGCAGCCAGCTGAGTGGCTGGTGGAGGAGCATGGTGAGAGTGGTTGTTGCAGAGAGGTGTGACGAACAGCCACCAAGGCAGCAGTAGAGAGGCACAACAAGCAGCCAGCTGAGTGGCTGGTGGAGGAGCGTGGTGAGAGTGGTTGTTGCAGAGAGGTGTGATGAGCAGCCAGCAGGCCAGCGGCGGAGAGGCGCAATGAGAGCGGTGAACAGGTGACCAGTAAACGTCCAGCAGAGCGAGTAAGATGCCTCTTTACCCCCACCCAAGGTGGGAGGTGAACTCTGCAGATGCACCTCTGAACTCTGGGTCTGCACTGACCAAAGACAGCAACTGTGACTGGGGTGCAGAGAAGGGTCGGGCATGTGAAAGGGACTTTTGTGTTGCCGGACTTAAGAACCTGAGGGGAAAAGGGCACTGCCCAACCTACTTGCTGGTGGGTCTTTTACTGATAGTTTATGTTTATGAACTCTGTTTGCAGTGTTTTCCCAAATTAACTCTGAGTTACTTCCCTCCTTTTATTAAAAGTTTCTTTTCTACACTTGGACTCTGTGTTTGTGAGTGGGGAAATATTGCCTCTCAAAGGTGCCCAGAGTGGTGTGTAATTTTCCCATGTTACTGGATGGGAACTGGAGCCGGTTCTGTGTTGTATCAATGAACCTGGCCCTTGTTGCTGTTGACACCACCTGGCAGAAAAGTTACATATGTTTGCTCTCCCCATCAAGATTGTGCTTTCTGGGAGAGGTGGCTACCAAGGTAAGGGAAATGCTCAACATTTTCCAGTTCACCACTGATGACAGTTTGTGGGAGAAGAGGGGTAACTTGTGGTGGGCAGGCTGGTAGAGCACCTTAGTCTTCTCAATACTGAGCTATGATAGATGCCTGAGAAAAGATCCAGGGTAGATTGCAAGTCAGCCTTGGTGTGAACGTCGGTAATAACAGTGCTGGTGACCTTAATTTTAGAATGAAGATGCTGCAGGTTGTAGGGCTGGCTGTCCATGCAATATTAAATCCCACTTTCAGAAGAAGGACGGTCACCAATAAGAATCAAGATCACAGCCTTGCTTAACACCAGTATGGATAGCGAAGGTGTCTCCAGTCCATTACAGAGGACAGCGGCAGTCATCCCATCATGAAGTAGCCTGAGAATGCGAATAAACTTCAATGGACAACCAAACCGAGACATCACCTTCTATAATGCCTCACGACTGATGGAATCAATAAGTGCCATAAACAATGGCTGGAGTTGTTCTCTGCACTTCTCTTGAGTGTGCTGCTTGATGAGAAGTACAAAATCATTGGTAAAAAAACAGCTTTTGGAAATAGAGTGACCAGATAGCTAGTATGAAAAATCAGGACAGAGTATGGGGGCTACTAGGCACCTATATAAGAAAAAACCCCAAATATCAGGACTGTCCCTATAAAATCGGGACATCTGGTCACCCTATTTGGAAATGTAAACCAGGTTATGACAGAAGCACCAGTGCTGAACTATTTTGAGGTTAAGAGCCTAAGCTTTCAGTCAATATGTGCTCACATAGCCTGGAATCCATCTTTTCACACGATTGACTAGAAGCATATGCTTCTAATACTTTGGTTAAAACACAAAAGAATCTGCTTAGATTGAAAGAGAAATGTTAGCAACTAGTTTTGGTTGGGAGTAGTTTCGTAAATTAGTTTATGGGCAGAAATCAGTTGCAGTACAAACAGACCATAAGCAGCTAGAAACTCTATTATGGAAGCAATTGTGCAAAGCAGCACCTAGATGTCAGAAAATGATTTTGTCATTGCAAAAGAGTTGATTCAAGGTGATGAAGGTCGGGGGTGAAATTCTGACCATAAAGAAATCAATGGCAATATTCCTATTGACTTCAGTAGAGCCAGGATTTAACTCCTGGGGAGGAGCTTCTTGTATAGACATGCTTTCAAAAGTGCCTATTAAAAAGGAAAGCAAGGAGCTACAAGAAAAGAAATGGGAAGGAATGAGGATTCAGGTACTACCAATTTCTGAAACAAAATTTTAAAAGCTCAAAAGAGAAACAAAATGACCCAACCTTACAAGAACTTGAGAGAATATTTCTTGATGGATGGCCATCAAAAAATCTGAGGCACCTTTAAACATAAGAACTTCAAGATGAAATTGTGGCATGTGATGGGAGTCTTCAAAAAGGATATCATGCCATGATACCACACACCATGAGGTTGGAAATGGTAAGCAGAATCTGCAGTGCTCATCGGAGTAGTGACAACAGAATTCAAGTTGTCCTATTCTGGCCAGGAATTAATCTGCTATTGGTGCTAACTTATCTAAGGGTGAAATTTGCAAATATAGTAAAGTTGTCATTAATGCTGGCTGTGTTTCTTTAGAAAATATCTAAACGCCTTTGGAGTGTGACTGTCATGAGCAGGGTGGTTTATTTGGAAAGCCAGAGCTAGTAAACAGTGTGCAGGAAAATTCCAGAGGAGAGCCAAGTGCAATAAGTTAGAATTGCTTAATGTGCATTTATTTATTCACCTATTTATTTTTGTGAGTGAAAAGATATACACAGTTGATTTAACTCAGAGAAAAAGGTAGCTTTTTTTGTACACACCAGCATACAAAGAAAGAAGAAACTGTGGTCAAAACTTTCATACATGGGTGCCAAAAATTGGGCCCCCAAACCCAAATTCAGGCACTTAAATAAGTGGTCTGATTTTCAGAGAAGATGAGTACCTATTGCTCTCACTGAAGCATCAGCACTTCTTAATATAAGATCACTTATTTTGGCTGATCTGATGTTAAATAGGCACCTAAATCTATAACCTTCAGATGTCCAAGGCTGAAACCATTGGCCTATATTTCTGAAATACACCAACTATAAGCAATTGTAATTAACAAATTTAAGTAAAAATATCTTGGCATTTGGCTAAGATCAGGTTCTATGTGAAACACATCAGGTTCTGTACAGAACACATCACAGGACACCGCCAGTACCAGGTCGAGTAATAGAGACCGCCGCTCAGGGAAATAACCCACTTCCTTCCCTGACGAACCAAGGGATGTACCCCACCCATGTACTTATGCGCTACACAGATACTGACTTGGACTCTTAACACATTCCATGGGTGGCATACCCGAGCCCACTTATCCAGTGACGCTTTAAAAATTCCCGCACCCCAATCTAGGTCTGTGCTGGTTATGTGATATGTATGTATCTCATGATCCTTGTAACCGATACGTGTAATCCCTCATAACTCAAATCTGACCCCAGATGTACAGTACTTTCCCTCTTAACTTGTGAATATTTAATTTTAAACATTAACGTTAATAAAATTAGTTTACTATCATTAGATATCTGTATTTATGGGACTGTGCTCTGTGATCTAGGAGGACTTTTTCACCTCTATTTGTTATGATTTAACAGAGTTACACTGTGCATCTTACAGAGAGGAACATGCTTTTCAGAATAACAAACTATATGTATTGTATGTAGGGATCACTTCATACACCACCAAAATACACGCCCTCTGAAATAGAATTATAATGGCACCAGCCTACATAACAGAACAATTTTAGTTCAGGAAATGAAGAATGCCTTATCTAACTGAATCTCCACAGGAGTGTTAGGCAACAAGAATGCAAGCACCCAAACTCTAGTGCAGTCAGGACACAGGCATTAACCACCTTAACGCTTGTGTAAAATGCCACAGGCCCAATAATGATCATGTGAGAACATGGTCTTGTGGCAAGACCAAATACCTAGATTAATAGATTCCAAGGTCAGAAGGGATCATTGTGATCATCTAGTCTGATTTACTGGACAACACAGTCTCTAGAACTTCCTAGTGCATCTCTTTTGGGAAAAAAAAATCTAGTCTTGATGTAAAAATTGTCAGTAATATAGAAGCATAGTCTCTAATGTCATGCCAGGGCATTGACTGAGTCCAGTCTTCATCAGCCAGAAGAATGTTAGTTGCGATGAGGGCCTCCAAGGTAGGCAGATTAAAGAAGGGGGAGCAAATCCAGCATCCTTACAGCTTCAGTGAGAATATGGAAATGTCCTGAGGGAAAAACCATGTTTAGCACTAGATGCAACATTTTGGTCATAGTGCTCTTAATGGTTTCTGGAAAATACAGAAAAAGTATCCACATCTCCCACTTTTTGCACAGTCCAAGGAAGGCCTGAAACATCATGTGCTAAAAACTGTTGACATTGTTTAAAATGTCACTTTTATGGGGACAAATCTCTCCCTGCCCCAACCCCAAAACAAATCCAAAGCTGTGCATTTAGTTTTTATCTGCTACTGTTTATTTTTCCTTATTGGCAAAGGATGTATCCTATGCTCCAGGTCTGTCTTCCTGTACTGTAGAGGATCTCAGGTTCTACAGGTGAATTTGGGGCTAAGGTTTTTGTTAGGGCTGTCAAGTGATTAAAAAATGTAATAGCGATTAAAAAAATTACTTGCGATTCATCATGCTGTTAAGCAATAGAATACCATTTATTTTAAATATTTTTGGATTTTTACTACATTTTCAAATATATTAATTGCAGTTACAACACAGAATACAAACTGCACAGTTCTCACTTTATATTTATTTTTCATTACAAATATTTGTACTGTAAAAAACAAAAAAACCCTTTATTTTTAAATTCACCTCATACAAGAACAGTAGTGCAATCTCTTTACTATGAAAGTTGAACTTAACAAATATAGAATTATGTACAAAAAAACCTGCATTCAAAAATAAAACAATGCACAACTTTAGAGCCTACAAGTCCACTCAGCTCTACTTCTTGATCAGCCAATCACTCAGACAAACAAAGTTGGTTACAATTTGCAGGAGATAATCCTGCCTGCTTCTTGTTTACAGTGTCACCTGAAAGTGAGAATAGACATTCGTATGGCACCATTGTAGCTGGCATTACAAGCTATTTACGTGCCAGATGCGTTAAAGATTCATATGTCCCTTCATGCTTCAACCACCATTCCATAGGACATGCTTCCGTGCTGATGATGGGTTCTGCTTGATAACGATCCAAAGCAGTGTGGACTGACGCATGTTCATTTTCATCATCTGAGTCAGATGCCACCAGCAGAAGGTTGATTTTCTTTTTTGGTGATTTGGGTTCTGTAGTTTCCACATCAGACTGTTGCTCTTTTAAGACATCTAAAAGCATGTGCCACACTTCATCCCTCTCAGATTTTGGATGGCACTTCAGATTCTTAAATCTTGGGTCAAGTGCTATAGCTATCTTTAGAAATCTCACACTGGTACCTTCTTTGCGTTTTGTCAAATCTGCTGTGAAAGTCTTCTTAAAACAAACATATGCTGGGTCATTATCCGAGACTGCTATAACATGAAATATGCAGAATGTGGGTAAAACAGAGCAGGAGACATAAAATTCTCTCCCAAGGAGTATAGTCACAAATTTAACTGATGCATTACTTTTTTAACCATCATCATCATCATGGAAGCATATCCTCTGGAATGGTGGCCGAAGCATGAAGGGGCATATGCATGTTTAGCACACCTTGCAACACCAGCTACAACAGTGCCATGCGAATGCCTGTTCTCACTTTCAGGTGACATTGTAAATAAGAAGCAGGCAGCAGTATCTCCCATCAATGTAAACAAACATATTTGTCTTACTGATTGGCAGAATAAGAAGTAGGACTAAGAGGACTTGTAGGCTCTAAAGTTTTACACTGTTTTGTTTTTGAGTGCAGTTATGTAACCAAAAAATAAATAAATCTGCATTTGTAAATTACACTTTCATGATAAAGAGATTGCACCATTTCCATTGTTTATCATTTTTACAGTGCAGATATTTGTAATAAAAAGCATAATATAAATTGAGCACTGTACACTTTGTATTCTGAGTTGTATTTGAAATCAATATTGAAAATGTAGAAAAACATCCAAAAATATTTAATAAATTTCAATTGGTATTCTATTGTTATAAGTGTGATTAATCACGATTATTTTTTTTAATTGTGATTAATTTTTTTGAGTTAATCACGTTGAGTTACTGCAATTAATTGACAGCCCTAGTTTTTCTATTACAGTGGTTTCCCTCCCTGGAGGTCTGTTGACTATGTCTAAAGGGTCCGCAAAAGGTTATTGTTTTCAACCTGTGGTCCACGGACCCTTGCGGGTCTGCAAACTATGTCTAAGATTTCCAAAGGAGTCCACACCTCAATTCAAAATTTGTTAGGGGTCCGCACATGAAAAAACGGTTGGAAAAAACCACTGTTCAATTAGAAACAGAACTGCAAACCTGTTTCTAAGTACTGCCATCCATGGTCAAATGATAGTTATGTGTGATGCTGCTTGACAAGCCATGGAAACCTAATCAAATGAATACGGTTTGGCTTTCTACACTACAATTTTCTTGTGCCATGGATCTTGCCTCTGATATTGAAATGTGTCTATTGATAGAACTCAAGCTCCTCAAAGCCAGTGCCAGCCCTAGAGGCACTCAAAACAAAAAGCCACATGGGGCTCCAAGTTGCAAGTGTGCTCTGGGCTCCTTTTGGCCTTCACAGAAAAAAAAAAACCTCACTCCTCATTTCTGTGCCCTTTCAAAGCCCTCACTTGCTGATGTTTAGCTGCCTATGTTTTTACCCATATGAGACAGTTCTAGGCTCGTGTTTATGCTTGTGTCTTAATAGTAACTTTTCTCTCTAATGTAAATAAGGACAAGATACAATTGTGTTCATACACTGCCTCTGAAGTGAAAGCCTAAAGTTTTCATTTTTCTGAATGAAATCCTCTTTTAGAAAACTCTCCCATCTCGGATCTCAACTACGCTATTAAAATCTAGTTTTGTTTAGTCTCCCAAAAAACTAAGATTGGCCCTGAGCACAGCTGAGCTAATTGCCAGTAAGACAGTTACTTATGCACCTGTCTGGTGATAACACATATTATAATAATGTAGTTAGCTTGGCATGGTGGTAGCTGGCCGGGAGGAACAGGCAGAGGAAGAATGAGTCGACCAAGAACCAACCATTGAGGATTTCAGTCAGATTATGAAACAGAATTTCTTTTTTCAGAGTAGCAGCCGTGTTAGTCTGTATTAGCAAAAAGAACAGGAGTACTTGTGGCACCTTAGAGACTAACAAATTTATTTGAGCATAAGCTTTCATGGGCTACAGCCCACGTCATCGGATGCATGTAGTGGAAATATAGTAGTAAGATTTTTTTATATATATACATACACACACACACACACACACAGAGAGAACATGAAACAATGGGTGTTACCATGCACACTATAAGGAGAGTGATCAGTTAAGGTGAGCTATTATCAGCAGGAGAGAAAAAGAACTGTTTGTAGTGGTAATGAAAATAGCCCATTTCCAGCAATTGACAAGAAGATGTGAGGAACTGGGGGAGGGAGGAATAATCATGGAGAAATAGTTTTACTTTGTGTAATGGCCCATCCTCAGCTACACTTGAAAGGATTTCCGGTATAGCTATACCAGCAGGCCCCCTAGTGGAAACCCAGCTTATAGAGGCAAAAATTCTTTTGTTGATCTAGCTTGTACCAGTTCTCCAAACAAAATAAACTGTACCAGCAAAAGGATTTGTTGCCAGTATAACTGCATCTACACTACAATACTTTTTTCCAATATAAAAATTTCATAACTCAAACTCCTAATCAACAGTATTATCCAGCAGAACTTTTTGAGTATACACCTGGTCCTACAGTCAGGGTGAGCTCCACAAAGGGTACTTAGTGTCACAACCAGGATGTGGGCAGTTTGAACTAATGGTCAGAGCAGGAGTCAGGCCAGGACAGATACCAAGAGGTCAGGGTCCAAGACAGGACTCGGGTGTTAGGAGGCAGACAGGGCCAGGCTACCAGGGGCTTACTAGTAGCTGCAAGTATTGCAGGAGAAGCAGTTCTAAGCACGGGAAACCCAGCTGCATGGATAACTTCCTGTCCCTGTGCTTGGTTTAAATAGAAGCTGGGAAGCAATCAGGACCCCACAGTGTTCAGCCCATCAGATCCCAGGATTGGAGTCCTCTGTCAGCATTCTGCTTCTATTCTGACAACCGTTAAACAGGTCACCAGATGGCAGGTTAGAACTTACTAGCTCCTGGGAGCCCTGTGCATCAGCATTCAAGAGCCATAGTCCCTGACATGTAGGTGGCTAACTCCCATTTTTAGGCACCACTGTGATCCACAAAACACCCGCTTGGCTTCCGCCTAACCCTGTAGGTGCCTAAAGTCACTCAATGCCTACGTTTTTGCAGTAAGTTCTCTATGCATCTATGTTTCTGCTTCCGAGCACAGGCACTGCTGCCTTCCTCTAGGCACCCAGACACCTAACTCCCAGCCCCAGATCGATACACAAACTGGGGAAATATAAAATATATTACTGGGGCTCTGTCCTTTTAAAATGACCATAACATCCATGCAATCAGGATTTAAATCCAAGCTAAAAAAAATCCTCCACACTCCCAGCAGTTAACTGCACCAGTCAGAAGTTTGCCCAACTTGACCTCAGTTAAGACAGTGGAATCCGCAGGAACAGCTTTCTGCCGCTGAACAGGGTGTTAAAACATATCCTGGAAAGTGGCTCAAGAAAATGAAAGATCAGTTGAAAGTCTGAGCACGAAACTGGTTATGTACGAAGTGAAGGATTTCAAGTATGAATGTGTGGGTGTTCTTGCATGTGCTGAGGAAAGAAGGATTTGCAGAGGAGACAAGGGAGAGCTTTGTGTACAGTGCTCACTCTGACACTGCTCAGCCTGTTCTCTGTCTCTCTGCTTCGCTTCTGACTGTACAGGAACATGCAGTGGCTCCTCATTCTCACTCTCTTCACCATCATTTATATACAACAGGTAAGTTTTCTCAAACTATCTTTTTCTCCCTCGAGCAGTTAAAACTTTTATTTGCTTCATGACAAAATAAAATTCACTCAAGCAAACGCTGTGTGCAGAATAGGAAGCCATTTTTTACCACCACGTACAATTTTATTTGCAGCTTATTCATTGCATGGTCACAATTTTGACATTTTCCTCTCACTTCAGTTCATTGCTAAAAAAAATTAAATTCTCAGTGACTTCAACTCTCTCTCTGTCTGAGTGCAAATTCTTGTCTGACACAATGTAAGTAAACATCTTTCCCTCATTCATATTCCAAGTACATGCACTGATCTGGCTCTAGGGCTCCATGAGCTAGTTTTGCAAATTAGCAAGGAGCTTTGGTGTTATTAGACTGTTTTAACAACAGAGGAATTCTGCTCCATCTACTCCAGTTTCAACAGCCAATTTCATTAAAAAAAAATACCTTGCAAATGTGTTCTTTTCCTCTTCTAATAATGAAGTTAAATCTCCACCTGGACAGTTTTCAAAACAATTATACTTTGGTATTAATTTATTTACCTCATACATAATTTGCTTAATCTTAAAAACCAACCAATCAACCAAGCATCAAGAGGTTTCCACGCAATAGTCTCCTTTTTGAATCTGCCCATAGGATTGGCAAAACATGTGCCGCAGGTTTGTGGGATGTGGATACAATTGTTATAGTAGGCTAAGGAAGGAAGAATCATAAAATATTTGGTTTGTCAACTTTACAAGCAGACTTTAAATTTTTATCCTAACTTGATAGAACGTTGAAGATTTTTTCAAGTAAACAGTGTTATTCAGTGGCAGCAGAGTTAACCCTACCCCAGGATGTTTTCTCAAGATTTGTTTTTCTTGCTGTGAAGAGTCACACCTGAGTTGTCCTCTCTTTCTTTGTTTTTTGTTTTGTTTTTGTTTAGGTAAAGCTCGGCAGGTTCAAAGCACATTTTGACTTATAATACAAAAGCTTAAATAACTGCATTAATGTAAGTAATATTTGCTGAACCACAGCATATAAAGAAATTCTGTTGAGTACACAGATCCATTTTGAAATAAGAGATACCTGATTTTAGTAACAGACAATACCACAGTGTGTAGTTCAGACCCTAGCCAAATTTTTACAAGATACATAATATTTTGGGGAAAAAGATTTCAGCAAATGTTGAGCTGTGCTGATGGGAGTTTCCTAAAGTAACCATCCAGTCATTTATACTGATAAAGGTTTAAGAGCACCTGTTTACCTCACAACCTTCTTCCAGAGACAGAAACTTTAAAAAGCTTTAATA
This sequence comes from Gopherus flavomarginatus, assembly GCF_025201925.1. Taxonomy (NCBI): domain Eukaryota; kingdom Metazoa; phylum Chordata; order Testudines; family Testudinidae; genus Gopherus; species Gopherus flavomarginatus. The sequence goes on along the minus strand of NC_066620.1, from coordinate 130,785,491 downwards.
ACTGGCACCAGAAGTACAGACTAAGCTAATTTTATGGCTGGTTAAGGTTAACATAAAGCCGTTCCTTAAAAAAATCAGTTATAAGAACTAGTGATTTATCATAGGACTATTGTACTATGTTTTTGTGGAGAACGAATGAAAATAAATAATGGAATGATTAAAAAAACACCATTTATTAAACTGTGCCTGGAACATTGTAGAGCCTGTTTGAGATATGGCATAATATTTCAGCTCCCATAGTGGTTGATTTTTTGAACAGGTGTGTTTCTTAAAAAACAGTTCTAGTCAAGTGACCATGGAAGCTAGATGTTGGAACCCAGTAAAACTTTATAGGTTTGGTGGAATGTTTGAAAAATAGTGATCATAGCTACAAAAATTACTATAAATATGAAAATCAGAGGGGAAAAAACCCATTAGGAAGATCCCCTACTCCCTGTGGTAAACTGGAATTCAGTTATGCGGCTGGTTGTTGTGGCATGCAAAGCAGAGTTCTGCAGCAACTTCCAGTTTAAATATGGGAATATGTATTGAATTAAATAGGAAAATGAATAATATAACTAGTACAATAGTCTTCCCTAGACTGCCAACGGTTGTTTTTACTGACTGGACAGTACTGCACTGCACAGTTTGTTTGGAGAAAGAGAGAGAAGCTGATAGCATTTAGCTGGGTCCTTAGGTACCCAGAAAAATGAGGAAGATGGATCAGGTTTTTGGCACCTATGTGGTAGCTGAGGTTTTGTCAGTGGGGAATGCCTGTATCTTCTCTTTCCCCGGATCTTAATGGGCAAGGTTGGAGGTTTCTTTAAGCTACACTGGTGGAGCTGCTTGTACTCCTTGTTCCCAAACCCATTAGACCATGGGAACTACTAGCTGCTCTATCAATCTATTCGCCACTGCTAAATAAGCACATCAAGGTCTAGGTTTTTATTTAAGACCAATGAAATAGTTATGGTTGACATTTAAATTGTCATCATGTTTTAGCGTTAATACGCCATTGAAATAAACAGAAACAATGTACCGCTCTCAGAAATACTATTTCAGGCTCACTGTAGACTTCAGAAAACAACACTCATGGCTCATTTCTGGAAGGTTCTCTATTCAGTCATGGGCTAGAACCAGTTTTCCTTTAAAGTGAAGACTTAAATTCTGAAGCAGGAGCTGGACTGTATGGAGAATTCTGTAGCTGCAGAATCAAGAGAGACACAGGACTTTTGCTTTAGGTCACTCAGACTACCACCTTGCCATCTCAATGCTGCCGCCAGTCTGTTAAGATCTCTTTCCTGCTTAAGCCCTGGATCCTGCAAACACTCATGTGTGTAAATTTATGCATGTGAACAAATGTGCTCACACGTGTATCGATTTGCAGGATCAGCACCCTACAACACATTTTTCCTGCCCCTAGCACAAGCCAACACAACAATGGAAAAGTGACCTGCCTTCTGTTCCTTCACACACCAACAACCCAATTGTCAAGTAAGCTGTAAGTGCCAAATTTTCAAATACTTGCACCAATGTAAGTGGCAGAAAGAACATCACTTGACTTCCAGATATCAGAGTCAATTTATAGGGCTGACAGATACAGTCTGTAGATTAGGGCTGAGTACATTTGGTATAACTTTATTAACAGTGTGAAACCCTACAACACCAAATTTAAAACCTTCTCCTAATTACACTAAAAGTTGTATTTTGTTGAAAAAAGAGACAGATTAATTTTCCTTGAAATAAACGGTAGGTCAGATTCACTGTTGGTGTAACACTCCAAATGTGCTAAGTTAGTGGTGAATTTGGTCCTTTGTTTCTCATGTACTGCCCCAGCATATCTCACTTTTTCATCTTGTGAATTTTTACAAAAGCTTTAATGGCTTTATGAAACTCACTTCTTTCATCCTTACTAAAGTTTATGGTATACTAACCATGCTTAAAGTAACCCAGCCCTCAAAAGTCCAACCATATGTAAGTTTTTCTGCAGGGCACAAGGCAACGGACAACTAGAAGTGAAGCCTGGGGAAAAATCTGCAGAAGCCAGTGAGGTACATCAGCGTAAAGAGTTTTGTCACTGGCCATGCAAATGCCCCCATGTGCCAACCTGCACCCCGGGAGTGAGCCTGGTAAAGGATGGTTGCGAATGTTGTAAAATCTGTGCCAAGCAGGCTGGAGAGACCTGTAATGAAGCAGAGACCTGTGACCCTCACAAAGGACTTTACTGTGATTACTCTGCAGACAGGCCTAGGTATGAAACAGGAGTATGTGCATGTAAGTTACTCTTTCACATCCTATTCTTGAAACTTCCGGGGGTGATAAGCATGGCTCTTTATAGTCTGACTCGAACAAAAAAAATCTTTTAGTTTGGGCTGCACAGTTCCTTGCCTGTAAATTACACCAGCGTACACTCACTCATTTACTGCTGTGTAAATAAGTATTTTTAAGGGTGTCACTGTTACACCATTTTACACATCAGTCAAAGTGGTCCATTAGGTGTAGCCACTCTTACTTATGGAAGCATTTGTGACTAGGTTGAAACAAAGGAGCCAGTAAGTATAATTTCTCTCAGATAAAAGTTGTGTTTGGGTGAGAAAGGGCAGAACTCTCCTCTTACATCTGCAGAGCTTCATCAGTGCAGGTAATTGGATGATCTCGCCTTAACATTTGGTATCCATTAACTGCATTTTATAGCTTGTAGCTGTGTTAGTAATTTTGCTCTTTGCCATTTTCAGATATGATAGCAGTAGGATGTGAGCTCAATGGAGTGTATTATGTCAATGGCCAGGCCTTCCAGCCCACCCCACTTTATAAGTGTCTCTGTGTTAGTGGTGCAATTGGATGTACACCTGTATTCACCTCAAAGGCAGCAGCAAGTCAGTGTGTCATGGTCAAGGGCAGAAAAAAGTCTGGACATTCCAACTGTGGCCCTGGACAACAGAAACAGCTACAATCAACAGGCTACAGATCAATGCCAGGTGTGCACGACTAGCATGGTAAACTATTTTTGTACATGGTAATTTTTTAAACTACACATTTATTTAAAAAAAAAAGAACAAATGGTTTGATATTCTATTTACTGACATCTTGTAGATCCTTCTTATCAATAGAAAATGGAGGATTCTAGATTTTGGCTCAGTCAGCCTAGCTGGTTATTGACAAAATCTCAGTCATTGCAAGGGGGAAAAAAACAACTTCCTTCTCTGTCTTGGATTCAGTCTATAAGAATATGGAGCAATTTATAAATTTTCTGGTTTCTAAACTACTCGCAATATTATCAGGTTCAAATTATAACGGCCATTTCCAAGTTAAATCATTTGTCCTCTGCTTCTAGGATGAGAAGGAGAATAAAATAAAACTAAGGGTAGCCCGAGGCTCAAGAACAAACCAGATTCAAGTATTGCAGATATATAGGAAGGAGCATGCAAACAAGTGAGCCAGCCAGGCTATAGCAAATTTATACACACACGCTGGTAGTTAACCCCAAAATCTGGAATTCAGGTTGGACAAGCTTTCAAGAAGTTCAAGTGCTTATGCAAGCTATCCTAAAAAATGGAACCTTATCCTACATTTAAATGATACATTTGATACTCAGAGCTGGTCTACACTACAAGGGAAAATCGATCTCAGATACGCAACTTCAGCTACGTGAATAACGTAGCTGAAGTCGAAGTATCTAAGATCGAATTACTCACCGTCCTCATGGCATGGGATCGATGTCCGTGGCTCCCCATGTCGACTCCGCAACTCCGTTGGGGTTGGTGGAGTTCCGGAATTGATAATAAGCACGTTCGGGGATCGATTGCTACCTGCCGATAGGGCGGGTAGTGAACACGTAGCCTCAGACGAGACATGAAGGATAGCAATTCCTTTTTACAGAATTTATCCAAAACTGGGACTAAAACCATACACAATAGGAAAGGAACTCAGAAAACCAACTGAGTTCAAATGAATGAATTGCACACTTTTAGAGAATGATGTTAATCTAACCAAGGAGAAACGGAGCCATCTGGAATATCGGATACCAAATCATTTAAACCAATTAAAATGTATTAATAGATTGGAATTATAATTTTATATACCTGCAAGACAAGATGTTGCTTCTTCCCGGCACGTTAATAAAACAGAAATTTTAAGGTGAATTTTCATTTTTATTGAGAGTGAAGAGCAGCTCCAGCCCTTGCTATGAATTCAGGAATTTGGATAAACTGTGGAACACAATGAGAACTGCAAAGCAACTGTTTCCCAGTTGGCTTTCAATTCACAGGGCTGAACATTCCAGCCCCGTGTTTGCAGGGGAAGGGAAGGATCACTGGTTGCTACACATGCTGAGGGTCCATGCAGTTATTCAGCTCATACACCACCTCTGATTGACTGTCTTTTCCCAAGATACAGGTGATGGGGACAGGCAGCTAATTAGAGCAGCATTTCCCTCCATAGACAAGTTTTTTTCACCCAGTCCTGTAGAAAGGTCTGAAAACCCATAGAGAGTTGGCAGGTCTAAATAGACCCAGAAATTGCTTTTAATCCTTTGCTGGCACATCCATGGAAGAATTTTCCCCATTTGTCAGAGCCTTCCTGGATAGAGACTGCTCTGTGCACAGGGCTCAGTGCACTAGGGATTCCATTTCAGGAACCAGGCCTTAAATGGAACTTTTCTGCCTTTGATTCCAGTTGAATGGAAAGTCAAGTTTGTTTACATGTCCAGTTTTACTTTCTGGTTTTCATGTATTACCATGATGTTACAATTTTTGGGTTACAAACTCTTGGCAGATATTTAAATCTAAATAAAAATTTCCTTTGATTTAAAAAATGAACTTTGTGGGTCACATGCCTATCCATCTTAGATTTCAAACCATGATTTTATAGACCCAAGCCAATAATGAAACACTGCAGAGTGACGGACTCAAAAATTAACTTCTGGAATTAAATTTATAGTTAACCCTTGGCACTACCACATGAGGACCTGCGCTATAATCTACTCCTGGGGGAATTCTGTGCACACAATTGATAAAATTTGCAAAATTTTAATATAATACTATATAAACACCCTTGTTTCAATTATTTTGGTAATTTATTTCAAAATACCTTTCAGCAATTAGCTCTGTAACAATACAGACACATACATAAATTCTCCCAGGAAGAGAGTTAAAGAAACCCCTGTCACTACCCAGTTGTTTCTCTGCCCCCTTCCTATCTAGAGCCCAGCCAGGGGGTCAGACAGTCACATCCCTCCCTCATAAAGGCCAGCGGTGGGCCCCCCCAGCCCAGATACTCACATCCCCTACCCTCCTAGAGCCTAGGGATCCAGAGGGAGGAACAGCCTGATGCTAGGTCCTGGGCTTGCACAGTTTTTCGTGCATGCCAACTCCTTCCTTCAGGACATGCTGGGAACTGCAGCTGCTGGGAATCCTCCAGTTCAAAATCCTCCTGGGCTCTGCCAGGTCCAATGGCCCCTAATGGAGGCCAACATCTCAGCAGCCCATTTCTGTGGGGAAAAAAGGAAATTCTGCACACACATTAATTTCTGCAAAATCCTGCATTTCGCAGTGGCACAAACTCCCCCCAGAAGTAGCTATAATCCTACATCGTTTCTTTACGTCCTGGGCTGACGGAGGGAAAAAATGGGGGCTGACAGGGAGGGACAAAATAGTGCCCCAGCACTAGGTTGAATATCTTCAGTTACTTTAAACTGAACAGAAACACCTTCAGCCACACTGGAACCTGGAAGTAAGAGCTCTTGGAAGAGAAGTACCACTTAGCTTGAATAAATGGAAGGTCTGTACTATATAGAGGCCTTATCTATTATGTCTGAAGCACCAGAGATGTACATAGCATTTTACAATACCACCAATTAAGATTGAGGCATGACCCAAAGAACAGGGAGACAACATGGAAAGTGAGGAAGATGGACGGGACAAAACCAAAACAGAGTAGGAATCCTTGGTAGGAGAAATGCTTTTTCCCTTTCACAGAGAAAACCTGAACATTTGTTTAAAAAATGATGTTCTCTCCTTAACATAATGTAATAATCTATGGTTTCAATTCAATTTGTGCATAGTTTGCATGAAATCATGCAGTGGCTTGTTAGCTCTAAGACTGTTTTAATTCTTTCCTCCTTTCTGTTAATGCTGGTAGCAAATGCTAAGCTTAATTTTATTGCTTTTACTGTTCTTTCAGTTTTCCTGCTTCCCTTAAGCATTTTCTGTTTAGCTAATTCCTAAACGAAGACAGTATCTATATCATACGTAGAAAATGTACTACATATGAGCAATTATGTAACCTCCCTTTATTTATTGCAGATCTGTGCCAGGCTTTTAATCTGCTTCCTGCACTGAGATCTTTAACCTGCTGTCTACCTTCCAGGTACCCTCATAATTCTGCCCTACCCTCTTAACTACATGTGCAGATTTCAAACCCCGTGAGCCCTTCTTGAGTATTTCATCAAGATTTGCCAGTGATTTTAAATCTTATTTTATACCTTTACCTATTTGCACTCCTATTAGGTAGGGGATTAGATTTATTAGCATTAGATATTTAGAAATGACTGAAAAAAAATTGCTCCTGACATAAAAAAAAGAAAAAAAGTTACATATCAAATGATTTATTTACATATGTTCATATAATTTTTCACAGCTGCACTTGGTCTGCAGTCTAAGAAGTTTTTAAAATATGTTCTTCACTACTCTGGATGTTTTATAGCAGTTCTTCAGAAGGAATTTTGGGTTCCCATAACATTAATCTGGACGGCCATAAAACATACAAACAGTCATGCTGAGATTTTCAAAGCCATCTCAGAGATTTGGATGTCAAATTCCGATTTTAATGGAAATTGGTATCCAAATTTCTTAGGCAGCTTTGCACATCTCAGCCTCAGCCTTTTAGGTCTAACGAGAGAAACCACATGAACAGAAATCAAATACTAAATCACTTTTTCAATTAATGCTACTTTAGGCTATTTTTAAAAGTTCTGTCTCTATCTTGCTGTGTTGCAACATGTATAATACATTGTTGTGTCTCAGGTTACAGAAGTCTACCACTTGTTTTGAAGGAGAAGTGCTTAGTACAGGCAACTTCTTGGACACCTTGTTCCAGAACCTGTGGCATAGGTATATCCAACAGAGTGACCAATGAAAACAGTAAATGTGAAATGAGAAAAGAAGAGAGGTTGTGTATCATCCAACCTTGTCAGACCAATATATTGAAGACTATAAAGGTAAATTGTAGTGCAAAATGGCTTTCCATTATCTCTGATATGTGAGCCTTCCTAAAATACAAAATTGATCTTGTCTTTATCATGAAGTGGTGAACTACAGAAGTATAATTTTTAAGAAAGCCACAAATCTGAGGACCATTACTGGTAGCCTGCTGTTTTATTACTTTAAAAAATAAATCTCCATTTCTGAATGGTACAAAGAAAAGTAAGACAGCTTAAAAAAAGTAGGTAGTGTTTCAAATGCCACTGCTATTTAAATGCATAACAACCTTTGTTATTTGTTCTGTTGGCTTTTTTCATGTGAAGTTTCAAGCTTTGCTTTGTTTTGCATTTAAGATTCCAAAAGGAAAAACATGTCAGCCAACATTCCAGCTTCCCAAAGCAGAGAAGTTAGCCTTTTCGGGATGCTCAAGCACACAAAGCTACAAACCCACTTTCTGTGGTGTGTGTCTGGACAAGAGATGTTGCATACCTAACAAATCCAAAATGATCATTGTACAGTTTGACTGCCCCAAAGAAGGCTCTTTTAAGTGGAAGATGATGTGGATTACATCTTGTGTTTGTCAGAGGATTTGTAGTGATCCAGGAGATATATTTTCTGGACTCAAGTTATTATAACTTACACCATGGACAGCAGTGTATCATCAGGATGGCAGCATGCTCAGTTTGAAGAGTTAGCTAAAGAGAAGACCCTTCCACTGAAACCAAACTTGTTGGCATTCTTCTGTTAAATACCCTGAGAACATGGTTTAAGAACAACATGTATGTATGTAAAACAAGACACTCAAAAACCGTAAGAATTAAATTGTTTGAAGCGCGAGTATACATTTGAGGAACTTCTAGCTAACATAGGGACAGCCATGGAGGGAAAACATTTGTAATTTAAAAAAATCCACAGGAATGCAGGGGTGAATTTGCTCCATATTTACACAAAACACTCCTAGAAATAGGTGTCTTCCCTCATCCTCAACAAACATGTAGGATGACTACATGCAACCGACGAAGTGGGTATACACCCACAAAAGCTCATGCTCCAAAACGTCTGTTAGTCTATAAGGTGCCACAGGACTCTTTGCTGCTTTTACAGATCCAGACTAACACGGTTACCCCTCTGATACATGTAGGTTTAAATTAAACATCCAAGTAACTTAAGATTCCTTTTTCTACTAACTTTTTTTGCTGTAATGATCTATCATTCTTGATCCACAAGATAGATATTCTTACAGCTACACTGATACAGCATTAGAAAAAAAGATTAATCTTGTGAGTTAGAAAAAAAATTACATATTGCAGCATTCAACTACAAATGAATTTTAAGCTCAGATTCAGTTGTGCACCAATTCTTATATTTTACATTTCTCCAAATGCAGTGGATAAAAGAAACATCATATCTGCACAGGTACAAACGAAAACGTATTTGTCAAGACATTGGTTAGTTCACTTCATTCCCAGTGAACTATGTTTCTAGATTTTAATTTTACATGTATACAATTTGTCTTTTCATTATTTTTCCCCTCTCATGACATTCTGACAAAAATCAAACTTATAAAAGGAACAAACACTACTTATACAATGAAAAGTAACCTCATGATCTTATGCTAGCCCGCCTTCATTTCTCTTCCTCTTCATGATATTTTGTTTCTTATTTAACCTAGACTGCAAGCTCCTTGGAGTAGGGACCATGGGTGAAGTCCTGGCAAAACTCCCAGTGACTTCAATGGGGATAGGATTTTACCCTATGTCTTTTGTCATAAAGTGCCAAGTACATTTGTAGTGTTCTATAGGTAAGTTGTTTCATCGGAGTGACTTTCAAAATGCTTTCTCCCTAATAAGAATTGCCTCCACAAATATTTGTCTTGTGTATTTCTGGCCTCATACATTGAAAATTAGAACTAATACTATTGTGTCTCGTCATACTGCCACCAGAGCTCTCTTGAAAGAAACTTGTAATTAAAAAAAAATGTAATTTTATGGGTCCATTTGTAGTTGCTCCACACAGTTTTTAAGACAAGAGAGTCAGGATTGGCAGACAAATTCTGAATATCCACATATTTTATTCTAAAAAAATACAGGAGTTGTTATTAAGACAACTGTTTATAAATATAGTCTGATCATAATACAAAAATCTCTTTACTCTAATTATATATTTAAAATATACTTCTATTTTAATTAGGTTCTTTTAAGAATATAATCTTCATTCTCCAAACAATCCATATCGTAAGTACATATGATCACAGTTATTAGATGAAGAGGCAGCATACTATGCTAGCCTCTTATCCTCATCAGTATATAAACCAACATTAGTGCAACCTAGAGTTCATGAAAGGTGAATCATTATTATACAATATATTAGTATTGTACTTGATGCATCTGTTTTGTCAAATTATTCTTCATATTGCCAGTTTTGATATCAACTTGGAAAATTTTAGTTCAATTACATCTAAATACAATGACGAAGCAACTCTTTAAGGTGTGAATAGTGACACACATCACTTAGACCATCATTTTGGAAATAAATTTTCTAGGCTATTATGAACTTCAGAAACGACTCACTAGATGCCTCCTTTCATCTCAAAAAAGGAAATGTAGGATTTCCCTTCCCTCATATATCTTATACCAAGGGGACTCTTTGCTCCAAAGCAGGGATCAATTAGTGCAAGTTGGTCCAAGGAGTTCACCAACTCCATTTTGGGCTGTTACAATTCCTCCCTTCTCTCCTCCTGGCAGACGTGATCACTACTTACTCTGCTAGTGTGTGATATATGTTGGTCCTTTTTCCACAGTCTGAGCACTTGATACAACACTCCCAGCCAGCCTGGAGAGAGACAGTAGCAGCATCTCTGTGGAATGATTAGTCCTAGCTGCTTTCATAACCCATCCAGGTAGCTTAGGCAGTTTGCTGTTCTACAAATAACAGCAATTCTTCCTCTGTTACATAGCTATCTTCAGTCTTGAGGGATATGTTCCAGGCACACTTTTAGTGGCATCTAGCTGGTTATACTCCTCTATTAGATCTGACAAGGATGATATGGCTTCGGAGAAACAGCTTTGCTCCATCCCATCAACACGCAAGTAATGGTGAAGGTGAGCCTATAAGAATATACACAGATTAACTATATCCTTTTCTGTGCACAAGGAGTTAGATTAGATTAATCTAGCTCAATATACATTATTGTTTAGCCTACCTTGAAAGGGGACAACAAGCACTATCATAAATAGATTGAAAGATGGTCTAGATTCACTATATCCTTTGCTGAAATGCTATTTAGCAACTTCCTGCTGCAATACTCTGGGGCATGCCCACACTACAGCTGCTACAGCAACACAACTACAGTGCCAGAGCTGTGCTGCTGTAGACTTTTCCCACATTAATGGAAGGGGTTTTTCCACTGATGTTAATCCACCTGTCTGAGAGGTAGTAGCTAGGTTGATGGAAAAATTCTGCACTGGGGGTTAGGTCAACCTTGTGACAGCGCTCGGGGCATGAATTTTTTGACAGCCCTGAGTGACGCTGCTAGGTTGATCTAATTAATCTTTGGGTGAGCAGGGAGGGGATCTTGAACAATACTGCCGGCCAGATCAGTCACATATCTCATCCTCCATCCTGTCTTACTCTAAATAAAGATCATTAAGGAGGCTTGTTTCTTTGTGTAGAAGCTTGTTGAAAGAATTCACCAATACATAGTTCTGAATCTTAGGCTACGTCTACACTGCACCGCAGTGCAGACTATTGGGGATGTGAATTGCAGAACATACCGAAGAGTTTCACACTAACTGCCCTGTGTGGATGCTGCTGGCATGCACTTAAAAAGTACCTAGTTCACGTGAACATAGTCCTAACAGTTAGAGAACACAAACTAGTTTGGCCAGCAGCATCCGTATGCGGCAGTTAGTGCGCAACACTTTGGTACACTTTGCAATTCACCCCCCGATAGTCCGCACTATGGCATAGTGTAGGCAAGCCCTTAGTGTCACTTCTGACCAAGTCCTTTATACTGAAAGCCAGGTGTCAGTTGTGGTTCAAAAGTGTTTTTTCTAGTGCCGCAAGATATCAAGATAATAATGGAGTAATGGCAATAAATGCTTTATTATTGTAATTCCTGATTCGTGGAGTTTGCAGCAAAGCTTCTCTACTATTTGCCATTTGTTCAGAATGCAGCAGCATTTTTACTCATTGGTTTGACTGACTGCTGGCTGCTTCTGAAGTGGCAGGTGGTCCATAAGGCTATTATTTTCAAACGTCTTTAAGGGCCTAAGTCCTGGGTACTTCAGCGACACCATCTTGAATGTGGGCAAGGCTCTCATCCCTGCTCCAGCCCATTCGTGACAGGCAAAACGGCCGCTGCACATAAAGAAGCCCTAACAACCCTGATTCTGTCTGGGAAAGGCGGCCTCCCGAGACTCCCCTTGAAAGTTCTGGTGTAGAATGGGAGTAGGTGGAGCAGTGCTGTATGTTGCAAAAATTCTGGGCAGCACTGCAGTCCATAGGATAATCTGGGGAAGCTGCTGTAATTTAGACAAGCCCTCAGGGGTGCCTACATTACACTGAGGGCCACTCTGGCCCTTGGAGAAGCCCAGGATTGGGAGGGCACAATGACTCCCTCTGCCAGGCTAGAAGTTCAGTGCTTATGTTTATCTGCCACCCACCTTTAGAGGGCCCATCAAAGCAGGCTGGCAGACAATTGTGGCTTTGTTGTTGTGAGCTGCAGTGTCTGGAATTCACTGACATTAGTGTTTAGCCAGGACTACACTTAAAATGTAGCTAACTACAACCTAGCTACCTGGCTCAAGTATGTGAAAAATTCAAACCCCGAGTGCCACTGTTCAGCTGATTTAACCCCCCAGTGAAAATTCCTGGGGATTGGAAGGTGGATCATTTATATTAACAGAAAACCTCCTTCAGTCCACATAGGAAGCATCAACAGCTCTAGCACCTATAGTGTAGACATGCCCTAAGGTTAATCTTCCCACTTTTTAGGATTCCTTTAAAAACTTTGAACTTCCAAAGGTGTTTTAGAACAGTGGTTCTCAACTGGGGTACACATACCCCTAGAGTGTGCAGAGGTCTTCCAGGGGGTGCATTAACTCATCTAGATATTTGCTAGTTTTGCAACAGGCTACATAAAAAGCACTAGTGAAGTCAGCAAAAACTAAAATTTCATACAGACAATGACTTGTTTATACTGCTCTATATACTATACACTGAAATGTAAGTACTATATCTATATATAAAATAAATCACTTGGAAATCGTGGTAAATATGAGAAAGTAAGCATTTTTTCAGTACCAGAGCACTGTGACACACTTGTATTTTTAGGTCTGATTTTATAAGCAAGTAGTTTTAAAAAGTGAGGTGTAACTTGGGGGTATGCAGGACAAAGACTCCAGATCCATTAGATTTTCTTCTCCCTTGCTGAAATTCCTAAGTTCGTCAGCATTTTTTATCAGTATAGTGCCCTTAGTTTCAGTTATCATGCCATCAAAAGGACAGGAATACACAGTTATTTTGGCATCTTTGACAGAAGTAACATCTCCTTCCATTTCTTTTTTTAAAAACCATACCATGCAGGACTGAAAAGGCAGAGATATCAGAAAGGGGCACAGTTGTCTGGAAAAGTTGAGAACCACTGCTTTAGGATATCCTGTTAACTCAATATACGCTTCTTTTCCTTTCAGTCTTTTCTTGGGTTATCTACCCAACTTAGTTTTAGTTGTTAACTTAAAACACCACCCTCATTTTAGTTAAGGCTGTATGTTTGCCACAGCCACGACTTTCATGACAAAACTGAAGTCTCAGTCCGTGTTAAAAGACAGCTTCACTGGATTTTACAAGTTTGATAACGGTGAGTTAGAGTACTGGTGTTAAAAACTTAAAAAAGGTTTTTTTAAACAATTTTGATGATCTATAGCACAGGACTTATGACAAACATTAAAAAAAACCTATGAGCGATAACTTAGTTAACATTTCTATCTTTTGCTTTGACAAAGCTGCAGCTTTTCCAGTTCCTTTGATATGGCAAACAAACAGGCTTAATTGGTATATTTAGAAGTGCTACACTTTTGTAGTGTTCTCCCAGCTATCCTGGTGGGGTGCAATTCAGACATAGGATGGGTTATCAAGACACTCATTCTGGTGGTACAGGAATACTAATAAAAAGAATAATGCAATGTTATCAGAAAAGGTAGGTCCACAACACTGCTTTGCATTCGGAGTGCAAAGTGTATTGTATCTATATTAAAGCAATATCTTCTTTGTTACAGCTTGCACTGAAATTTGTTTTTCTCCTCCGCATCTCAAAAAATAAAATGATAGAAGAGACTACTGCTACTTTAAAAGTACATTGGGACGTTATGCTGCTTTTCACTGTACCTTTTTCTTGTAGAGCTTCATGAATCTGTCTTTGAGCTCTGTAAAGGTCGGTTTCACACACGTGTTGTTTGCTAATGCCAACAATGAGTGAGAATGGCCCACAGGAGGTACTGAACATAGGCCAGTTTTCCAGCCTTCTTGATTCCATGAGACAAAATGAAGGGAAGGCTTCAACCTGCAATACATAAATTCATAGCTTAAAATAAGCAAGCAAAGAGGTACAGTACATAGCACCATGTTAACAGTTCTGTTTACTTTACTAAAACAAGCAATCTCAAGGACACCTGCATATAAAATTTCAGGAAGAAAAAAGCCATTATAATTAGCATTTGGCATAACTCTTTTAGACTTTGTAAATTAGCAGCTTAATTAATGTAACCTTAAAAACCACAGGAGAATGCTAATTTTAATAATCATTTGTTAGTTTATTTTATATTTCAGTATTAAAAATAAAGCTACCTTCAAGGGACTGGTATCATAAGATACTTCACTCGGTTTGTTTCCCATAAAAAAGGGGAAGCCTAGCTGCAGCCCTAACTAGTCAAACATAGTGTAATACAGTAGATGCCATAGACAGCATATTCTTAAGTTTGTTGACAGATCATATAGGTGATTTGCTGGTGCTGGGAGAAAGCACTTATCTCCAGTAACTGTGGTTCTTCAAGATGTGTTGTCCATATGGATTCCACTCTTGATGCACATGCACAAGATTGGATTCCTTCGTCCATTGTCTTGGGGCTGCCCACCGGGGCCTTAGATGTCTTCACACCTCAGCACCCGAGGTCATAAAGGCAGAGCAGGCCCAAGCATACTTCAGTTCTTTTGTCAATAACAAATCCCAGAGGAGGACTCTGTAGTAGAAGGGAAGGAGGATGAGTCCTGGAGACCATGTGGATAACACATCTTGAAGAACCACAGTTGCTGTAAGGTTAGTAACCATTCTTCCTTCAGTGACTGTACACACAGATTTCACTCTTGGTGACTGTTTCCTTGGAGATGGGTACTGAAGTCCTACTTTAAAAGTGACTACAGTACAGCCCTACTAAAATGGGCATCTGATCTGGAAATCTCTATAATGAATAGTGACTTGTGAATGAGTTGACTGAGCTCCTGGAGGCTGCCTTACATATTTTCAGTAAGGGACATTCCTCAATCCGGTATCAGAGGCTGACTGAACTCTAGCAGAATGAGTTCTAATGTAGTTAGCTGGTTCCAACTTGGATAGCTTGTACTGTGTTTTTATATAGCTGAAGATCCATTTTGATAACCTGTGAGGATACTGCCTGACCTTTAACCTTCTCAGGTAGGGTTGGCAGAATTCAATGTTTTTTAAAATAATTTTGACAGATATTGATATTTATTTTCAAGCATTTTTTATTTTTAGTGATTTAAATTATCACAGTTGTACAAAATTATGGGTTTGAAACATTGTTTAATTTTTAATCACACAGTTGTAAATTATGGTGGGGTTCAGATTTAATAACAGTAGCCGACAAGATTCAAAAAAAATTAAAGCTTTATAACTGTTAAAACCCAAATTATCAATATCACATGTCAAAATATACAATATAAATATTCTTAATTCAAACTCTAAGAAGTTTTCAAGCATCATTTTTTACTTTGCCTACCTGTAAATTTTTATTATTACTAGGGCTGTCAATTAATCACAGTTAACTCATACGATTAATTCAAAAAAATTAATAACGATTAAAAAATTAATGGTGATTCATCACAGTGTTTAATCACACCGTTAAACAATAGACCATCAATTGAAATTTTTTATAAATATTTGTGGACTTTTTTCTACATTTTCAAATATATTTGAATACACGCCTTCCTGCTTTGGCCATCATTCCAGAGGACATGCTTCCATGCTGATGATGCTCGTTAAAAAAAGAATGGGTTAATTAAATTTGTGACTGAACTCCTTGGGGAACAATTGTATGTCTCCTGCATTCTGCCATATATTTCATGTTATATCAGTCTCAGATGATGACCCAGCACATTTGTTTTAAGAATACTTTCACTGCAGATTTGATAAAACACAAAGAAGGTACCAACGTGAGATTTCTACAGCACTCAACCCAAGTTTTAAGAATTTGGGGTGCCTTCCAAAATCTGAGAGGGACAAGATGTGGAACATGCTGTCAGAAGTCTTAAAAGAGCGACCCTGTGATGCGGAAACTACAGAACTCGAACCACCAAAAAAGAAAAATTAACCTCTGTTGGTGGCATCTGACTCAGATGATGAAAATGAACATGTGTCGGTCTGCTCTGCTTTGGATCATTATCGAGCAGAACCAGTCATCAGCATGGAAGAATGTCCTCTGGAATGGTGGCTGAAGCATGAAGGGGCATACGAATGTTTAGCATATCTGGCACATAAATACTGTGCAAAGCCAGCTACCAAAGTGCCATGCGAACGCCTGTTCTCACTTTCAAGTGACACTGTAACTAAGAAGTGGGCAGCATTATCTTCTGTAAACGTAAACAAATTTGTTTGTCTTAGCGATTGGCTGAACAAGAAGTAGGAATGAGTGGACTTGTAGACTCTAAAGTTTTACACAGTTTTATTTTTGAGTGAAGTTACGTAACTAAAATAAAATAAAATCTACATTTGTAAGTTGCACTTTCATGATAAAGAGATTGAACTACAGTACTTGTATGAGGGAACTGAAAAACACCTTTTTAAAATCTTTTTACAGTGCAAATATTTGTAATGAAAAATAATATAAATTAAGCACTGTACATTTTGTATTGTGTTGTAACTGAAATGAATATATTTGAAAATGTAGAAAAACATTCAAAATATTTATAATAAATTTCTATTAGTGGTCTATTATTAACAGGGCAATTAAAACCGTGATTAATCACGAATAATATTTTTATCTCACAATTAATCGCAATTACGTTTTTTAATCGTTTGACCGCCCTAATAATTATCAATGGAAATATTTTTCATGTATGGTGAAATCAATGCTTACCTATGTTTATCAATAAAAAATGAATCCTTCCAAGCCTATCATCAAAGATCACTAGGTGTGCTTCTGAATGATTGTGTCATGTTAAGGTAATATAACAATGCCCTTATTACATCAAGCATATGAAATTTAGCTTCCCCTGGGGTTGAGTGAGGCTTGGGGGCAAAAACTGGGAGATGAATTGAACCATTCTCTCAGCAAACATCTTTATGACAGGTATATGATAAGAATGGTGGGGTTTTTTGATTGTATGCATACAATTATTTGGCAATCACTTCATCATAACCACAAACAGATTTGGCTTGGAAAAGGCCCCATGATGCTTAGAAAGATTCACTACTTACAAAGCTTATTAACAAATTATGTCATTAGGAAGCACAGAATAGTATTTTCAAGCTCTTTCACTCATTTTCTGTTGGTCAGTAACATTTCCTCTCTCAAGTGCCTATAACTTTTTTTTTTTGCTGAATTTATTATTTAAGCTTTTTGTATGAATAGGGAGCATCTGTGAGCATCTGACAACAGCTTCTGTAATAAGTAATTGTACACAAACAAGCCATACAAATAGATCAAACCTTTCAATGTTTCTGCGAAGGTCTGAAACCTGTACATTTCCTCGAACCAGAAGTGCACAGGCAAGGTACAAGCTATGCTTTGGGTCTGCTTGAATCAACTGGTGGTCTTTGCTGAAAGCATCTGAAAACATTTGATCCAACCTAAATTAAGAAAAAAGGCAGTTATCTACTTTTATTAAGCATGCTGAAGTTCTTCAATAATCCTATAGCTTGCAATTTAAGAGCAACTGAAATTCATCCACTTCCTTGTTATTTTAAAGTATAAATTAGACAGTCAAAAAAATATTCAAACAATACTACAAGCTGGGTGGCCTATTTCAACCTACATTCTCTTATGACCACACATCATTTGCTTTTCTTGGCACTCTTTTCTTTGAGCACCTTACCATATAAATTATACCAAGTTCAGAAATAGTGGATAAGGGGGAGTAAGTTACATGCCAGTAACTTGTGTTGAATTTACCCATAGTGTCCCAGACTTGTGATGAATGTACCAGAGTTGATGTAACCTGAAGCTCAGTGAGGTAAAAGATGGTTCAAGTTACAACAGACTAGACTTCCTTAGATTTAGAGAATAGAGATTTTTTTCTCTCCTCTTTGCTCTTTCCAATTTGTTTGCTTTATACATTTGAAAGCATTCTGTGTACTGTCAGATTCCTTTTTCTGTGGCTCTTTCACCCAGTAAAAGGGAAGAGGGAAAAAATTAAGAGAAAAGGAAATTGTGAATGTAAAGCCATAGGTATTGGCAGACGAAACAAAGTATTTCAAATTGATTTTTTTTAGAATTAACTAGATTTCAAATTAAGTGTCCCTTTACATGGACCATCCTTGTTCCCAGACTTGTGTGTGTCAAAGGTTCATTACCTTATTTTACAAAAATTCTATGCCTTTAAAAAAATGTGTGTGTGTGTGTGTGTGGGGAACCCACTGAATCACACTTTCAACTTTATTTCTTAACAAGAGTTGTTTGGCACTTTAAAAATTAAAAAAGAAAAAAAGGAAATTTCCCCAAAAGTTCAAATTGGACTGGTTTATGTAATCTGTGGAAGGAGAGCCATGGTTGAATGATCTTATGGGACCCAAAGATGTAAAGCTCCTCTACTGTAGGATCTGGAAAGTTCATAAAGGAGTGGAGTCTTGGGAAGAGAGGTACAATTATACTTGGGCATAATATCAAGTAGTAGATGGTGGAAAGAAAGTTTAAAGCTTTATGCCTGGAAAGTTGAGAATGTGAAGTTTTTAATGTAGAGAAAAGACTCCAACTTCACAAGTCTCCTTCATGCCTTCTTTCAGTCCCTGTATACTCCTTTAAGCCGCTCTTCCATGTGCCCCAGGTCCGCTGTAAATAATCTGTCCCCACTCTGTGTCCTCTTCCACTTACCTTACCCAGAATCTCTCTATTAAAGAGCTGATAACATAATGCTACCCTCCATGTGTCCCCCATTCCCTACCAACAGCAGGTACATCTCCCAGTCTCCTGCATCCTGCTCCATACCCTATCCTGGAATATCATCACTGCATCTTCCACCCTCCCATTTACCTGTACAGGGACCCTCCACCAGCACTGTACCACTTTCTATCACTGCTCTAATGGTGGGATTTAATTCCTTGGTGGGAGGTAGAAATACCCTATCACCAAGCTCTTAATAATATATGTCTTTGCAGTTTCTTCACCGATTTCCAAAGAACCCACTAAAAAGGCACTTCTCCAAAAAGCTAACAAAACATATTCTGAGTTTGTAAACCAAGCCATTGTGGAGATTGAGCTTAAATAAAACACCATTAAGAACATTTTCAAAGTGAATATCAGGGAAATTTTGGAAATACCACAGTGCTTTTAAATGTCTTATTTTTTCCCACAGGCTTGCAAAGAAACTTTTATCCTGGGGTTAGATACAGAATGTACAGTTTTCTTTTGTGGAAGTTACACGATATAAAAATAGGGCTTAAACCAGACCTCAGCTATAGCGTAGCCTCCATTACTCCATAACAGTTTGTTTCACCTACCGTCTAGAAGGTACATTAACATCAGCCAATGTATACAGAGGAGTCAAGCTGGAAACCAGGTAATGAAGTCGAGGAAAGGGAACCAAATTCATGCTGATTTCATTAAGATCCATATTAAGGGAACCTTCAAACCTGGCAGAGCTAAAAGTTTAATAGTACTATTATAAAAAACAAATCATTTACTTACAAAAAATTATGTAGCAGCTTGATTTGTTACTGTTATATCCATATTTTTTTTCCAGTTGTTCCCTATAACAGAGAACATCATGGAGATGAAATATAATGCTTGCAGTGTTGTTGAAGCCATGATGGTCCCACGATATAAAAGACACAAGGTGGGTGAGGTGATTTTTTTTTATTAGACTAATTTCTGTTGGTGAAAGAGACCAGCTTTCGAGCACCACAAGGCAATCTATTCCATTTTGTACTTAGCTGCGACTCTGATTACCTTTCCAAGACTTGAAGACGACCTCTGTGGAGCTTGAAAGCTTGTCTTTTTCACCAACAGAAGTTGGTCTAATAAAAGATATTACCTCACCCAACTTGTCTCTCTCATGAAGTATAATGTCATTTTACCAACTTCAGAATTGGTGAATCAATCACTATCATGAGAGTTACTGGTTTTTCATACATTTGTACCAATATTCTTAATTTCTCTTAAAAAAAGCACTGAACATTAAAACTAAGCACCCACTGTTTACTGGTTAAGGTACTGCTCTGCAGAGATGTGGTTTTTGGCTGAAGATAAGCCTGAGGTGTGATAACTCCCTTCATAACTAGCCAGGGGTAGGCAACCTCTCGCATGCGTGCCAAAGTGGCACATGAGCTGATTTTCAGAGGCACTCACATTGCCCAGGTCCTGGCCACCGGTCCGGGGGGCTCTGCATTTTAATTTAATTTTAAATGAAAAAACTTCTTAAACATTTTAAAAACCTTATTTACTTTACATACAACAATAGTTTAGTTATATATTATAGACTTGTAGAAAGTGACATTTCAATGTTTTTAGAAGGTATTACTGGCACGCAAAACCTTAAATTAGAGTGAATAAATGAAGACTCGGCACACCACTTCTGAAAGGTTGCCGACCCCTGACTAGACATGTCAGGGTTACCACTGCAGATCATTTCACATAATTGGAAATAGGGATTAGGGCTGCTATACTACTAAACACAACGGGGGATTACCAGGTTAGCTATGGTCATTAACTGGAATAAAGAGAATTGGCTAGCAGGAACATGTACAAAAAGTCTTTTAACCTCTCAGTTTAACAATGTGTGACTGTATAAAACTACAAGCAATCAATACCTATATATGGGCAAGAATCTTCCCACCAATTCATTTCAACCAAAAGAACTGCATTATGCAAATAAACTGATGACAAGAACGGAGAGAAGAGGAGTTACGCCTCCCTCTCACTGCGTGTACTGCACTGATAACAGCAGCCAAAAAAGGAGAAAAAATGATATAGAGGATGCTAATTCTGATGTCGCAATCCTAAACAAATGTTCACAGGGAAGCAGCAGGTGATGGTAGATGGAGGACCAAAGACATGGAATGTTCATAGGATGAAAGAGTTAAGAAACCTGGCAACACTAGACAAAAAGTTTTCATGGATTTAAAAAAAAAGTGAGAAGTAATCAATTAGACATCAGTTTTAGTAACCAAATGTATTTTAATAATGATTTTGCATAAATTCACATATCTTTTGAACCAACCTGTTACAAAAAGTGGAGCAGTACTCTTAAACCATTAGTCCCAATTAACTTCAATGGGAGTTCTTACAGTGACTAGTTTTGTATATTAAACAACTAGTGTTTGCGGGGTAGCAGGTATATTCAAGAGGTGGTGTATCACTACGTGAGTAATATTTGTTTATACCCTGTCTTGTAATATTAGTTCCTATTTTTAATAAAGGTGAAATCACATTTCTGCTGCATAAATATTTTCTTATATTTGAATGTACTTCAGTTTGTCTTTTGAAAAATCACTCATGAATAACTTCTCACTTTTAAATTTATTTAACACTATTTGACACACAGCATAAGGGTCCAAGACCTGAATATCTTCAAAAAATTCTACTTGCCTGTGGTGAGTAATCACTTCCTCCAATGGGTGAGTAAATCATTTAAAAAAAGAAAAAAACCACAACAAGAAACAAAACCAACACCCAAAACTAGATCTTTAGGGCAAACCATGGATTAAAAAAAAAAAAAATGTTTCTTTTGCCAAGGGCAAGTTTTCATGATAGGTTTACAAAGCTAGGCTAGCAAGTTAGAAGAGTATCAATCCTAAGAATTTGGATGACCTCTTTCTTCATCTGTACCACAGATTCAGTAGGAGAAATCCTGAAGTCAGTGGGGTGTCATTGAAGTCAATGAGCGTTTTGCCATTGACTTCAATGGGACAGGATTTCATTCAATATCCCTTTTACGGTTTCTACAGTAGTTTCCTCATGCTAAAATGTAAGCTATTTTGATAAATTACCCCCTGAAGTCGGTTCTTTAGACTGCTGTTACAAGACTTGAACAGTGCTTATTAACTCTTAATTACAACAGCTGACTAATACCATACTGAGAATGGATCAATATTTTCTGAAGTGCAGTACATCCATTCTGCATACTATCTCTCGCAGCATTACTTGCATAGTGGAATACTCAGTAAGATTACCTTGTCAGGTTCAGCAGCAAGTTGGCCACAATATTGTTCATAGCATCAAATGGCTTCTCCTGGTCAGTTTTGATACTGCCTGCACTTGAGGTTAACAAGCTGTTTTGTTTCACAGTTGATCCTAGCTTTCCAGAACTGGTCATCTGATGAATTTTACTAACTATAGAAAATAAAGACTTGGAGAGAAGACAAATGAAATAATTATTATAAAAAAAAGCTTCCAGGTACTCCTGTGCACAGAGCTTTCACATTCAGTGTCCCTGTTTGTTTCAGTAAAAACTTAAAATCTAAGAACAAAAATTTAAGCACAGTAGCTCAAATTAACAGTTTGTGCCTTTCATGTCTGCTTCACTGTTTGGTCATTCACAATTGACTAATGTATTTTTGAACAGCTTTTCTTCAAATGTGTCAAGAAAATATGAAACTTAATTCAAACACAAGTTTAATTTTTATTCAAATACAGAAAAACCTGTATTTTCTAAATAAGATATTTGTTTTCATATTCAATATAATTCAAAAGACAGCACAAAAGATTTTTTTTCAAATTAAAAAAAAATCACTTTTTCATGGGGAACAATTTTGTTTATAAACCAATAGCCATATATTGAGAATAAGGATCTTAAAAACAAGGGTTTTTGCAATCATTTACTGTTTACTTTAAAGCAGACATAGGAATAAAATTCCCTGCTACAGACCATTTCTGTAAGGAAGGGAAAAAAGTACTGGGCAATTTTTAAATAAGGATAAAATTTTCAA
Organism: Gopherus flavomarginatus; assembly: GCF_025201925.1. NCBI lineage: Eukaryota > Metazoa > Chordata > Testudines > Testudinidae > Gopherus > Gopherus flavomarginatus. The sequence goes on along the minus strand of NC_066620.1, from coordinate 130,762,937 downwards.
AAAAAACCCAAACTAACTTAGGACCCTAAGTAGGGCTGCCAGGTGTCCGGTTTCTGACTGGAAAGTCTGGTCGAAAAGGGAACCTGTCAGTGTCCGGTCAGCACTAAAAGTCTGATTACTAAAGTAAACGTGATAAGCCTCCTTGTCGAGAGGGTGGGAAGATCAACAGCTGTTCAGCTGCTGATGGAGAGCCACAGCCTCGGCTACAGGAGGCCTCTCACAGCTCTGACTGAGGAGGGGGCCGGCCCAAGGCTGGGGAGCGCCCACTGGTTCGCACTGGTGCTGTGAGCTGATTGGGTGAGGGGAGGAGGGCAAGCTTCAAGCACGACAGAGAGGCTGTGGGAAGGAAGGGGGCAGCCCGCTACCTGCGGGGCTCGGATGTTAGGAGAGGGGCTGTTTGGAGAGCAGCCCCTGGATCTGCTTGCCTTCCTTCTGGCTGCAGAGGGGCCTGGGCTTGGCACGCTGTACTGCACGGGGCCACTTTCCAACAGGTCAGCCTGCCCATCCCAGCCCCATGCACAGCATGATCACTGCCAAGGTAGGAGCCTGGCTGCCTCTAGCGCTACTCCCTGGGAACTTGATTCCCCGCACTCTCCGGGTGGCAGAAGTTGACAGGCTCTGGCGTGTTGCAGCCAGCCTGCCCCAGCCACAGCTAAGCTAGCCTGGGAGCCAGGGCCCCAAGAGCCCCTTGGTGTGGGGTGCAGAGGAACCAGGAGCAGAGGCTCGATAAACCCTTCAAGAGAAGTGGGAAGACCCCAGAACCAATATTTCTGTGCAAGTTTTCTGGAGCCAGCAAGGGTGAGTGGATCATGGCTGCTGCAGGGGTGGGGGAGGCTACAAACTGTGGGGCAAGTTCCCCAGATGGAAGCGACCAACCACCTGCTCCCAGTTCCATGGACCCAGACAGGCAGGGGACACCAGTGCGTGTTTGGAACCGTCCCTTGCCTCAGTGTTGGTGGCCTGGAGGAACTGGTGGGGGGAGCTGGGAGTCAGGACTCCTGGGTTCTCTCCCTGGCTCTGGGAGGTGAGTGGGGGCTAGTCGGTTAGAGCGGGGGCAGGAACTCAGGAATCTTAGGTTCTATCCTCAGCTCCAAGTTGTGACTTGAGTGAGTGGCTTATGGAAAGAGTGTCCACTGCAGGTAACTGGTGGGGTGGGCAGAATGCGGCGGTCCCTAGGCTGGGTGCAGAGTAGGGGAGGGGGAAGAGTGAGTGGAGGCAGGACCTTGGGGGAGACGGAGGAGCAGAGTGTCCAGTTTTTAGAAATTGGAAAGTTGGCAACCCTAACCCTAAGTCTCATTTTCAAAAGTGACTTAAGGAACTTAAGAGCCCAAGCCACTTTTGTTCTTTTTGAAAATAAGTTTCAGGATAAATTTTCATCAATACAGACAAGAAAGAAACACTTCCTCTGTAACGTACACAACAAGAGAAACTGACGAGAATATTAATACTCTCTCTTACTTCATTTTCAATTGGCAGCACACAGTCCGCATGCTCATTAAGTTCCTTCATAGCCAGAACACTATTATATGGAGAAGTAATGACATCATCCTCCCCAGAAGGGTAAACTGAAGTAACAAATCTATATACTTCCGGGAACTCATCTTCAAGCACGTTTAGTACAAAAGTACCAAGACCAGATCCTGTCCCTAAGAATAATTAAGAGAATAGTTACAATTAAAAGAGATAATGCTTAAAACAACATCCTGAATTATTTAAACCCCCTCTGAAACACAGGATTTCTTTGTACATTACAGATCAGATTTTCATAAGTTCTCAGCACGCAGTGATCACAGTAGGAGTTAGTAGAGCTGGACAGGAAAAGGTTTTTCCATCCTGAACTGGGATAAGAAATGGGAGAGATGATTGGGAGATGTCCAGGTGATCTCCACGCCAGAATTTAACCTTGAGAGGGAAGAAAACAAAGTAAGAGGGGATACAGCCATGGACAAAAGAATTGACATAAGGAGGAAGGGTAGTGTAGATACCAGATTAACAGGTTATGCTGGTGGTAGAATGTCTGTGCCTAACAGGGTAAAGAATGTCAGTGAAGCCAAACGGCAAAAATTAAGATGTCTGTACACTAATACGAGGAGCCTAGGTAACAAAATGGAGGAACTAGAACTACTGGCAGGAAGTGAAACCGGATATTATAGGGATAAGAGAAACACGGTGGAATAGTAGTCATGACTGGAGTACAGGTATTGAAGGCTATGTGCTGTTTAGGAAAGACAGAAATAAAGGCAAAGGTGGTGGAGTAGCATTGTACATCAATGATGAGGTTAACTGTAAAGAAATAAGTAGTGATGGAATGGACAAGACAGAGTCTGTCTGGGCAAAAATCACACTGGGAAAGAAAGCTACTAGAGCCTCCCCTGAGATAGTGCTTGGGGTGTGCTACAGACCGCCGGGATCTGATTTGGATATGGATAGAGACCTCTTTAATGTTTTTAATGAAGTAAACACTAATGGGAATTGTGTGATCATAGGAGACTTTAACTTCCCAGATATAGACTGGAGGACAAGTGCTAGCAAGAATAATAGGGCTCAGATTTTTCTGGATGTGATAGCAGATGGATTTCTTCACCAAGTAGTTGAAGAACCTACAAAAGGGGATGCCATTTTAGATTTGGTTTTGGTGAGTAGTGAGGACCTCATAGAAGAAATGGTTGTAGGGGACAACCTTGGTTTGAGTGATCATGAGCTAATTCAGTACAAACTAGATGGAAGGATAAACAAAAATAGATCTGGGACTAGGGTTTTTGACTTCTCAAGGGCTAACTTTAAAGAATTAAGGAAATTAGTTAGGGAAGTGGATTGGACTGAAGAACTTGTGGATCTAAATGCGGAGGAGGCCTGGAATTACTTTAAGTCGCAGCTGCAGAAACTATCAGAAGCCCGCATCCCAAGAAAGGGGAAAAAAACCATAGGCAGGAGTTGTAGACCAAGCTGGATGAGCAAGCATCTCAGAGAGGTGATTAAGAAAAAGCAGAAAGCCTACAAGGAGTGGAAGAAGGGTGGGATTAGCAAGGAAAGCTACCTTAGTGAGGTCAGAACATGTGAGGATAAAGTGAGAAAGGCTAAAAGCCATGTAGAGTTGGACCTTGCAAAGGGAATTAAAACCGATAGTAAAAGGTTCTACAGCCATATAAATAAGAAGAAAACAAAGAAAGAAGAAGTGGGACCGCTAAACACTGAGGATCGAATGGAGGTTAAGGATAATCTAGGCATGGCCCAGTATCTAAATAAGTACTTTGCCTCAGTCTTTAATAAGGCTAATGAGGAGCTTAGGGATAATGGAAGGATGACAAATGGGAATGAGGACATGGAGGTGGATATTACCACATCTGAGGTAGAAGCCAAACTTGAACAGCTTAATGGGACAAAATCGGAGGGCCCAGATAATCTTCATCCAAGAATATTAAAGGAACTGGTGCATGAAATTGCAAGCCCATTAGCAAGAATTTTTAATGAATCGGTAAACTCAGAGATTGTACAGTACGACTGGAGAATTGCTAACATAGTTCCTATCTTTAAGAAAGGGAAAAAACGTGATCTGAGTAACTATAGGCCTGTTAGTTTGACATCTGTAGTATGTAAGGTCTTGGAAAAAATTTTGAAGGAGAAAGTAGCTAAGGACATTGAGGTCAATGGTAATTGGGACAAATTACAACATGGTTTTACTAAAGGTAGGTCATGCCAAACCAACCTGATCTCCTCCTTTGAGAAGGTGACAGATTATTTAGACAAAGGAAATGCAGTAGATCTAATTTACCTCAATTTCAGTAAGGCATTTGACACGGTTCCACATGGGGAATTATTAAATTGGAAAAGATAGGGATCAATATGAAAATTGAAAGGTGGATAAGGAACTGGTTAAAGGGGAGACTCCAATGGGTCGTACTGAAGGGTGAACTGTCAGACTGGAAGGAGGTTACTAGTGGAGTTCCTCAAGGATCAGTTTTGGGACCAATCTTATTTAACCTTTTTATTACTGACCTTGGCACAATAAGCGGGAATGTGCTAATAAAGTTTGCGGATGACACAAAGCTGGGAGATATTGCTAACACGGAGAAGGACCGGGATATCATATAGGAAGATCTGGATGACCTTGTAAACTGGACTAATTGTAATAGGATGAAATTTAATAGTGAAAAGTGCAAGGTCATGCATTTAGGGATTAATAATAAGAATTTTAGATATACATTGGGGACACATCAGTTGGAAGCAACAGAGGAGGAGAAGGACCTTGGGGTATTGGTTGATCACAGGATGACTATGAGCCGCCAATGTGATATGGCCGTTAAAAAAGCTAATGCAGTTTTAGGATGCATCAGGCGAGGTATTTCCAGCAAAGATAAGGAGGTGTTAGTACCGTTATATAAGGCACTGGTGAGACCTCATCTGGAATACTGTGTGCAGTTCTGGTCTCCCATGTTTAAGAAGGATGAATTCAAACTGGAACAGGTTCAGAGATGGGCTACTAGGATGATCGGAGGAATGGAAAACCTGCCTTATGAAAGGAGACTCAAAGAGCTTGGCTTGTTTAGCCTAGCCAAAAGAAGGCTAAGAGGGGATATGCCTGCTCTTTATAAATATATCAGAGGGATTAATATTAGGGAGGGAGAGGAATTATTTAAGCTTAGTACCAATGTAGACAAAAGAACAAATGGGTATAAACTGGACACTAGGAAGTTTAGACGTGAAATTAGATGAAGGTTTCTAACCATTAGAAGAGAGAGGTTCTGGAACAGCCTTCCAAGGGGAGTAGTGGGGGCAAAAGACATATCTGGCTTTAAGACTTGATAAGGGATGGTATGATGGGATAGCTTAATTTTAGCAATTGATCTTTGATTACCAGCAGATAAGTATGCCCAGTGGTCTGTGATGGGATGTTGGACGGGATGGGATCTGAGTTACTGCAGATAATTCTTTCCTGAGTGCTGGCTGGTGAGTCTTGCTCACATGATCAGGGTTTAGCTGATCGCCATATTTGGGGTCGGGAAGGAATTTTCCTCTGGGGCAGATTGGTAGAGGCCCTGGAGGTTTTTCGCCTTCCTCTGCAGCATGGGGCATGGGTCACTTGCTAGTGGATTCTCCGCAGCTTGAGGTCTTCAAACCACAATTTGAAGACTTCAATAACTCGGACATAGGTTAGGGGTTTGTTATAGAAGTGGATGGGTAGGGTTCTGTGGCCTGCTTTGTGCAGGAGGTCAGACTAGATGATCATATTGGTCCCTTCTGACCCTAAAGTCTATGAGTCTCTGAGAAATCTTGAACATTTTCATGAATAAAAAATCTGAAAACAATTTTTTTTTGGGTAAACAGAAGAAATGCTAAATCAATTTCTAAACTTTTTTTTTTCAAAAATATTTTGAAATGGGAAATTTGTCAATTTAGCAGGGATCCTGGTCAATTTTCACCACTGACAATTTTAAAATCAAGACTGGACTTTTTTCTAAAATCTGCTGTAGGAATTATTTTGGGGAACTTTTATGGCCTGTGTTATACTGGAGGTCAGACTTGATGATCTAGGTCCCTTCTGGCCTTGGAATCTACGAAAAATGACCCTTTTCTGTAAAAAGTTTGTTTTGATGAATTGGTGTTTTCTGACTGGAAAACTTTTAGTTGAAAAATTCTAGACCAGCTCTTGTACTAAGCTTTTATGAAATACCTTAAGCGTTACATCCAGTCTACTCTGGAACATTTCTTGTGATGGGACATGGCTCTTCTTAGCAAGTTATTCTATTGTCTAGCTAACTTTGTTAAAAACCATAAGGATGGATATTTATACAAGATGTGGTTTCGGAATTTTAGAACACTCAAATATTGTATCCAGTCAGCATGCATCTCTACTTAAGCCTAAAATACAGATTCAAATAGCACAATAATGCAGGTAAAAGAGCATCTTCAGCTTGTGTGTGTAGATATATCATTCTGGGAAAAGGCAGGGTATCTCCATAATGAGTTTTGTATAATACAGTTTGTATGTTTGAGTGTAATTATAGTCAGCGAGATGACTGCAAGTGGTACATTTTAGTGTTTAAATTTATTTTTCCTTCAGTGACTTTATTATTAAGTTTGCTTGGTTTTCAAGTCAGAACATGATTTCCCCCCCTTTCTTTACTGTCAACTGTGTATTTTCTGCCTTGGACGGCTAATATTTTGGAATCCTAACAGCTGACGATTTTAATTATGAGGCTGGAGGATGAGGAGAAAATAACTGCTTTTCTGCAATGCTGAGAGTAATAATAAGCAGGTTCTCTCAAACTAAGCATATTACATTGAAGATACAGCACAAAGATATATGGAAAACAGGGGACTATTTTTATATTCAGTTTTCAGATCCTACCCATTTAAACTATCTTCTCTTAAAGTAACAGCGCTGAAGTTGTTCAAGTTTGGTGCCATTATGCTAACATCAAAGTTGTCATTGCACAAGGTTACCCTTGGATACATTTACAAACTGGTACTAAGAGAACACTTCATTTATGTTGATAATAATAGGTAAAAAAGTTAGAAGAAAGCACTGTGGGAGCAGGATGATCTGACAATCATGTTCCAAACACCCCAAGGGAGAACAGAAAACCACAGATGGAAACAAAAAATAAGCTACCTCATTATCCTCCTTCAAAACCTTCCTTAAAACTCTGCTTTTCTGTGATGCTTACAAAAAAACCCTTGAAAATCATTAGGCACTGATCTACTTAGACCTACTGCCTATCATGCTGACCAGTATTGTCTCCTTGTGGGCCCCTCCTCCCCACTCGTCTGTATGTATGCATCTGTTGACTCTGATCTTATATTTGGATTGCATGCTTTTTAGAGCAGGGACTGTCTTTTTGTTCTGTGTATACAGTACCTAACAAAAAAGGAGCCCTAGTCACTATGGTAATATTACAAGTACTAACTTGACTTAAGGAATTTTTTTTTTTATTAACAAAGCCCTTTTACCATGTTACCAGGGTCTTATACTAGTAAAGTTACAAATTTTCAAAATCTAGTTCCTTTTTCACTTGTGGCATTTGCAGATATACTAACAATGAAAAAACGCTTACCACCTCCCATTGAATGAATTACAAAAAAACACTGCAGACAGTCGCAGTGTTCTGCAGTCCTCCTCAGCTTTTCCACAATGTGTTCCCGGTACTGATAGCCATACAGTTTATGACCTACAGCCCTGCAAATATGAGAAATGATAAGAAAATTTAAGTGTCCAGCTTTGTACTCTAATTCTTCCTATTCTTGTCTGTATACACAGTATTATTAGAGATGTGCTAACACCTTGGAGAAAAATTGGAAATTTGTTCAGTTATCTACTTTATTAGGAGTTTCTCCTCTCTTTTTTGTGACTTGGCGTATATGCAAAAAGTCAGGATCTGTGTTGCTTAGAAGTCAGAAGTTCATTTGCTCCTGTTATTCACTCCTCACTTGGTCTCCAAGCAAGTTGCATAATGCCCCAAACTAGATTATGACCTTCAGTGAAGAATGAGCCGTTGGAACAGGAGAATGCCTAAGACAAATGATCCTCTCTTTATGCAAGTAGGTCAAGTAACAAAAAACTGTGAGAGAAGAGAAACACAGAAGAAATGATATATCAGCAGAATGATTCAAAATAAAAGGCTTTTCAAGGTTCTCCTCAAGGTGACAGCAACTCTAAGATTTACTGTTAATGTGGCTCAGTTCCCCCTGGTACAATAGAATCCTGTAGAAAGACATTGTTATCATTTCCCTTTTCAACTGCCATCTATTAGTAGCTAAAATTGCTTTGCGAAGAAGAGTTTATTCTCACCAGTTGTTCCCTGAACCAGAAACATCTGTGATGAGCTGCTTGCTATCAAACACATCTCTCAATGGCCCCTGCAGAATTTCATTCACTACACCCTCCTCCATGTCAATCAAGAGAGCCTTAGAGAAAGAAAAAATTAATTCAGTCAGTATGCCACTCTTTGAAATAGTTACACAAAAGGGATATGAGCACTTGCAAGATAAAAGGTATCTTCTTCCTTTACAGTTTCAGGCATAAATATCTTATTTTAAAAGATTCGGCTTCTCAGTCATAGTGTCTCTAGAAAATTTCACCTTAATCTCCTTGTCAGAAGACAAAATTTAATGAAGCATTATTTCAGTTACTGCAACTTTTGTTTATGCTGTTCAAAATTTCAATGGTTAAATGCATAACATGCTGAATACTTAGCAATAAAAAATATTGGCACAGATTTTCAAAGATATGTTTCCTCTTAAAAACTTATGTTAACTAAGTGGCTCAAATAAAACCCTTTACTGCCCCCTCCAAACGCCAACTATACGTGTGATCTACACAATCATTTCCCTAAATTATACATTTCAAATTATTACTGACGTCTGCCCGCGAAGTGGACTATAATACTGTTACACTAACCTGGGGAACTAAGAAATTTCAGTTTTAGTTTGAGAAGCATGTCTGAAATTGTGCATTTAAGACAAAAGGTAAACACAGGAAGTTTAAACCATGAGCTCTTTATAGTCAGTCACAAGTATGCAATGTATACAAAATTATCCTTATAAATTGTCTTACTCGTGCTTTTAAAGAGAAGATTTTTCCTTTGTGAATATCAGCACCATCACCACCATTTCTGGAAAAGGGAGAAATGTTTTATAACATCTGATCCATTATGGAAGTGATACAGTATTATTAAAAGTTCTTTCTTTCTCATTGATCTTTCCTGTCCACAGGTTTGATCCAATGCAAAACAATAACGCTGCCCCTCACACACACATATATACAACACACTCTACTTGCAAAGTCTTAATGGAAATTCCCTAAAATAAAGTCTTTACAGGATCCCATCCCACTGATAATATCTTAAGGACAACTTCACGTGACGCTAAGGTGGTCAGCATGAAATATTTACCACTAGGAACATCGCACTACTCATTGCTGGCAAAGTAGCTGGATTCTAGCCCTGGCACTGCAAGAGAAGTGTAGTATATAGTGGTTAGGCAAAGGACAACTAGACTTGTTTAATCACTCTGAAATGCAGTATGGTGCAGTGTGTAATATTCGGGGCTGTCAAAATAAAAACTAGGTCCTGTGCCTGCAGTGACCTTGCATAAGCTCTCAGCTAAGTTATTTTTAAAAAATGGGCAGGGGAGTGTTTAGCAGCTCTTCACTATCTTCTGTGTTTCATAATCTAGTTAATAATAAAGGTAATGAATTGTATGGGAATTTAAAGAGCACTCAGAGGTTACTCTCCTTTTTCTCCAGTTCAGGAACTTTCCCCTAGTCTACTATGATGTGATTAGAACAACAGAGACTCGGTGGGGTAACTCATGTCTAACATGCACTATCATGGATGGGTATAAACTGTTCAGGAAGGACAGCTGGGAGAGAAAAGGTGGAGGAGTTGCACTGCATGCAAGAGAGTAGTATGATTGCTCAGAGCTCCAGTATGAAACTGGAGAAAAGCCTGTTGAGAGTCTTTGGGGTAAGTTTAGAGGCGAGAGCAACAAGGGTGATGTCGCGGTGGTCATCTGCTACAGTCCACCAGACCAGGAGGATGCGATAGACGAGGCTTTCTTCAGACAACTCACCGAAGTTTCCAGATCACAGGCCCTGGTTCTTATGGGGGACTTCAATCACCCTGACATCTGCTGGGAGAGCAATACAGCAGTGCACAGATAATCCAAGACGTTTTTGGAGAGTGTTAGGGACAATTTCCTGGAGCAAGTACTGGAGGAATCAACTATAGGCTGTGCTTTTTTTGACCTGCTGCTCACAAACAGGGAAGAACTGGTAGGAGAAGTAGAAATGGGTGGCAACCTGGGCAGCAATAACCACGAGTTGGTTGAGTTCAGAATCATGAAAAAAGGAAGAAAGAGCAGCAAAATATGGACCCTGGACTTTAGAAAAGCAGATTTTGACTCTCTCAGGAAACTGATGGGCAGGATCCCCTTTGAGGCTAATATGAGGGGGAAAGGAGTCCAGGAGAGCAGGCTGTATTTACAAAAAAAGCAGCCTTATTATGGGCGCAGGAACAAATCATCCCGATGTGCAGAAAGAATAGCAAATATGGAAGGCGACCAGCTTGGCTTAACAGTGAAATCTCTGGTGAGCTTAAACACAAAAAGTAAGCATACAAGAAGTGGAAACTTGGACAGATGACTAGGGAGGAGTAAAAAAATATTGCTCGAGCATGGAGGGATGTAATCTGGAAGGCTAAAGCACAACTGGAGTTGCAGTTAGCAAGGGATATGAAGGGTTACAAGAAGGGTTTCTATAGGTATGTTAGCAACAAGCTGGTGGTCAGAGAAAGTGTGGGACACTTAATGAAAGGGGGAAGCAATCTAGCGAAAGATGTAGGAAAAGCTGAAGTACTCAATGCTTTTTTTGCCTCGGTCTTCACAGACAAGGTCAGCTCTCAGACTACTGCACTGGGTAGCACAGTATGGGGAAGAGGCAAGCAGCCCTCAGTGGTGAAAGAACAGCTTAAGGACTGAGGGCGTTAAGGGAGTTGGCTCATGTTATTACAGAACCATTGGCCATTATCTTTAAAAACTCATAATTGGGAGAGGTTCCGGATGATTGGAAAAAGGCAAATATAGTGCCCATCTTTAAAAAAAGAGGAAGAATGAGAATCTGGGGAACTACAGACCTGTCAGCCTCACCTCAGTCCTGGAAAAATCATGGAGCAGGTCCTCAAGAAATCCATTTTGAAGAATTTGAAGGCCAGGAAGGTGATCAGAAACAGTCAACATGGATTCACCATGGGCAAGTCATGCCTGACCAACCTGATTGCCTTCTATGATAAGATAACTGGCTCTGGATATGGGGAAGGCAGTGGGTGTGATATATCTTGACTTTTGCAAAACTTTTGATATGGTCTCCCACAGTATTCTTGACAGCAAGTTAAAGTAGTATGGATTGGATGAACAGACTATAAGATGGATAGAAAGCTGACTAGATCATCGGGCTCAACAGGTAGTGATCAACGGCTCGATGTCTAGTTGGCAGCTGGTATCAAGAGGAGTACCCCAGCAGTCAGTCCTGGAGCCAGTTTTGTTCAACGTCTTCATTAATGATCTGGATGATGGGATGGATTTCACCTCAGCAAGTTCGTGGATGACACTAAACTGGGGGGAGAGGTAGATACGCTGGAGAATATGGATAGGGTCCAGAATGACCTAGACAAATTGGAGGATTGGGCCAAAAGAAATCTGATGAGTTCAACAAGGACAAGTGCAGAGTCCTGCACTTAGGACGGAAGAATCCCAGGCACTGCGACAGGCTGGGGACCAACTGACTAAGCAGCAATTATGCAGAAAAGGACCTGGGGATTACAGTCAACGAGAAGCTGGATATGAATCAACAATGCGCCCTCATTGCCAAGAAGGCTAACGGCATATTGGCATTAGTAGGAGCACTGCCAGCAGATCGAGGGAAGTGATTATTCCCCTCTATTTAGCACTGGTGAGGCCACATCTGGAGTGTTGCATCCAGTTTTGGGGCCTCCCACTACAGAAAGGATGTGGACAAGTTGGAGAGTCCAGCAGAGGGCAATGAAAATTATTAGGAGGCTAGGGAACATGACTTACAAGGAGATGCTGAGGGAACTGGGCTTATTTAGTCTACAGAAGAGAAGAGTGAGGGGGAATTTAATAGAAGCCTTCAACTACCTGAAGAGGGGCTCCAAAGAGGATGGAGATAGGCTGTCCTCAGTGGTGGCAGATGACAGAACAAAGAACAATGGTGTCAAGTTGCACTAGGAGAGGTCTAGGTTGGATATTATGAAAAACTATTTAAATAGGAGGGTGGTGAAGCACTGTAATGGGTTACCTAGGGAGGTGTGGTAACCCTATATCCTTAGAGGTTTTTAAGGCCCAGCTTGACAAAGCCCTTGATCGGATGATTTAGTTGGGGTTGGTCCTGCTTTGAGCAGGGGGCTGGACTAGATGACATCCTGAGGTCTCTTCCAACCCCAATCTAGGATTTGGTGAGGTACACTCTCTTTCTCTTCTCGAGTGGGTGATGACAAATCTGCTGAAGCACAAATGTCATCAAACTAAAGGGTTCACCTTAACATATATTTTCTGTTACGGCTAAAAAAAAAAAAAGCTATAAAGCAGTCTATGGACAAACACACTGATGTATACCTGGTATTCAAGGAATCAGCATATGAGGAGAACAATGTGGCCAAAGAGTGTGGCCAAAGCAGCATGCTTTTTCCTTTATGCCCTTTTTGCAAGGAATCTGAGTCAATCCAAAATGTAAACAGTACTCAAAATTTATTGTCTGTATTTTGGTTTTTGCCATTTCAATGAAGTCTTTACAAAACAAAGGTTTAAAGCCACTGTTAAAATTGAACTTTGTAACCCCATCTTAACTATCTTGCAGCTACTGATTCACCATCATGAGACAGAAAGCTGCTTAATAGTGTTACAGCTAAATACTATGCACAGTAAGCAGTACAACTGTTTTATTCCTTTAATTAAGTTACAGAGGATGTGACTTAGGTGCACATGTGTAAGCAGGGAGGAGTAGCAGAGGTGCCAGTATGGTGGGATAGGTGGATTTGTTTTTCTTTAAATTCTAGCTATGGATTCTAGTGTTCATGCTAGAACAGGTCAGGTAAATTTGTCAAGGCCTGCACAGATTGTGCTTCTTAAATAAATTCCTCTTGCAAGATCCCCAATCAACACGAAAAATTAATTATAAAGCCTGACATTTAAATATGACTGAGTGGCTGAAACAGAATACATTTCATTTTAAAGGAAGATTAATGTGCAGTTATTAACTGATTGATTTTTTTTGGTGGGAGGGAGAAGGGGTGAAGAGGAGGAGAACACTTTCATAGAATTAGAATAGCAAAGATCTATATCAAAGAGGAGGATAGACACAATGTATGAAAATACAAGATGTTAGGATCTCTCTCTAGTACAATTAGTAGTTTTACCTGAAACATAGATAAAACTGTAGTTTATTCAGGGCAATAGCAGATAGGGATGGCTGACCTACATAAATCAATTACTCTAATACATTTCAAATAGGTCTCTTCATACAGCAAAGCTTACCTGGTATCCACATTTCTAAAGAAGCTGCTTAATGCTTCATCATAAATTCCTTTCTAAAAAACAGAAACGTTGCACAAGTTAAGTTTTAAGTGTGCAATTTTAGAGATTCTCAATGCTATTTCTGGCTAACAATGTACAACAGTATTTAGTTAAAAATATACACAGAATTTGAAATTATCAAAGTAAACAATTCATTTAATAAACATTTTATTCAATGCAAGATTTAACAAATCACAACCAATATTATATTTTCTTTAGTTTTGTGGTTTTGTATTTTATGAAAAAAACAATACATTTATTAATTAGCAATAGAACTGGCTTCACTGTTTTACATGTTGTATTTGTTATGGTATTATAGCTGATCCATGTCTATTGTATAGCTGCCCACTAAACAGGGGGCTGAAAATGAAAGCATGTTGCTGCATACAATACTAGAAACATAGGATTTGCCATAATGAATCAGATGAGTATTCCACCTAGTCCAATATCTTGTCACAACTGGAACCAGTACTAGCTGCTTTGAAGCAAGGTAGCCAAAAGGACTGTCCACAATTATCTTTATTAACACTCTTTATTTATTAACATTCTTTAAACAATGTCTATATACTCCTTGCACATTGGACACATTTCCATCCAGGGGTCCTCATCATGCTAATTACTGGGTCCATTTATCTGTTACTCTATCCCTGTGCTGAATATAGGAATGGTGAAAGGACCAATTGTGACTTTAGTGCAACTTTATACTCCTTGTATTTTTGATCCTGCCGGGGGCCTACTTGGATAAGTTCGAGAAATGCCACGGTTGCTCTGATATACATTCTATTTGCTGTTGACCATGAAAAGTAGAGAATAGTTGGACCACAGCAGTGTTCCAAATACACACACTACATAGGGACTTGGAAGGGGAGTGGTGTAGAGATGTTTCACTGACTCTATGTCAATTGGGAAACCCCCTGAAGTGGGATATTCCCCTGGGCCTGTTGCTGCCCCTTCAAACTGCTGAAGCCACATAATTGGGCTGTGGAACAACCGAGAATTGGGCCCTAAGTGTTCTTTATTGATGTATATTCTCAGCTTTTTTCTAGAAAAATCACTGCTGTTAACTTGTGATCACATCCAACAGCCAAAAAACTAAACACTTATTTTTTGCAGGGCTTTGGAGCAAAGCCCGGAGCTGGAGTGCAGAGCAGCTCTGGAGCAGTGGAGCTGCAGGTTTTTGCCTGGAGCTGGAGCGGAGCCAGAGCACAGCTCAAAACCCCTGATTTTCTGTTCAAGGTCTACATGTGTTTTGATAACTAAATCACTTTCCAGAGAAATGCTCACATACCTTCATAGACTGTACTATTTGTAATGCCAAAAAATCAACAGGCCACCATACTGCAAATAAATATTAGTATAATACTGAGAATATACACACACTCTTTGGCAGTGACTAGATCTGTCAGAGTACCATGGGCTGGAGATGAGTGTATTTGCACAAGAACTGTAATAATAAAAATAGTTTGCAGGACTTAAAAAGACTTGCACAGGGGAACACGTAGGCTTTAGCAGGACTAAAACTGGCAAACGCATTCCCACAGGCACAGAGAAAGATTGCTTTAAATCTCAAAACAAAAGTTGGCAGGTCAAGAGTCAGTATGTGGCAGTGGGGTATTTCAATGACCCAGATACATGTGACTGCAGTGAAATATAAACTATGTCTGTCAGCTCCTGGAGGAACCATGCACCATGGAAGATCATGCCTGGGCTACAGACCAGACCTTATGAGCCTAACACTGGAAAAACTGATTGTGATGGAAGGATACCAGAAGAGGAAGGAGGACTGAGAAGGGAACATAGTAACTGCCATACATGATTCAGATTGGGCAAATCAAGGTACATCTAGTTCAGTATCCTGCCTGCAACAGCAGTCAGCACCAGATACTTCAGAGGAAAGTGGAAGAAACCCATAGCAGGACAATGTAGGATTATCAGCTGCATCATGAAAGGCTCTTTATGGGAAACAATTACATAGTATCTGGAAAAAGAACAGCAGTACTAACTGCTCAGTCCTGGTTGGAGCTGAAAGTTTGTCAGAAAATCATTCAGATGAAAAAAGTGTCCTTTTCACAAAACTAAATTTTTTCAAGAGAAAATTTCAGTTTACCAAAAAATGTCTATTTCTCATCAGGAAAAATCAAAAAGGATGGCTCCTGGTTGGGCCTGGAAGGAAACTGACAAGACACATGTGACTGCTGAGCATGTCAGTTTCACTCCGCAGCTGTCTGGGTCCCGGGAGCGACTTTGTTTCATGCATTGCGGTTTCCGTCCCAAAGGAAGTTTTTTCGGGAGGAGGCGGAGTTCATGTGGCATTTCGAAGCCGCTAATTTCCCCCGCGGACTGGGAAGGCGGCGCGTGGGACGGCTCCACCGGCGGGACTGTGCGAGGAACTGCTCAGGTCACCCCGGTCAGATTTCAGATCCCCAAGGGCTGCGCTGCACAGGTCAGCGCGTCCCCCGCCGTCCAGCCCAGTAGCGCCCAGTCCTCAGGCGGTCCCGGAGGCGGAGCCAGACTCTGGGGAAACACTGCGCGGAGCTGCCGCCGAGGCGTGGGGGGGGGAACTAACGGGATCTCAGCGGCGATCTCCGATGGGGGCGGCACCGGCCGGGAAGCCGCGCTCGGGTTGGGGCCCAGGGTCTGCGCGCGCTCAGGAGGAACCCGGTCGCCGCTCCCGCAGGGAGCTGACGCTGCACCGGCCGCGGCCCGGCAGCTGGGGGGTGTGTGTGCGCCAGGGCCGTTACCTTGTTGACGGCGGCGTGTTCCCTCAGCGCCAGGTCCCAGAAGCGGCAGCCGATCTGGTTCCCGCACTGGCCCACTGCAAAGCGGGGAGAGACACGGGTCAGCGGGGCTGTGGCGGGAGGAGGATGGGGGAGGGGGAGTCACACCGACTTACCCTGCACCACCACCGACTGAGTCATGGTCGCCGCTCCAAGGGCCGTTACTAGGGGCGCGCGGGCAGCAACTGCTGCTCCACCTCCTCCAACCGGGGAGGGGCTGGCCCCGCCTACTCCGAACCAGGCTTCGGAAAGCCCCGCCCCTCGCGTGCCCGGCGCTGTGCGGGTGAGGCTCACGCAAGCCCTTCCAACTGCCAGGCTCTGCGTGGAAGGTACCATTCTCTCTCATGTCCCCGGAGAGGGCGAGCGCATGCGCGACACCTCTTCCCGCCCACTGGTTTGCTCCCCTCTTCTGCCGCAGATGGAACGTTCCGTGCTGGAACACTCAGAGCGGAGGCTGCTGCAGGCGGGCAAAGGGAGGGTGGAGCCTGGTGTGGCTTAGGGTTGCGCAGGCTCTTGGCTTGCAGCCCTCCTGCCTCCCTAGGGTTGGTTGTTGATATTTGGCTGCCCTGTGGCGCCCTGGTGATGCCTCTTCAGTGGCATATGCCACAGAATCCAGAAAAAAGGACACGATCAGCAACAGTTATAGAGTGGGGCAGCACAGAGCATGGTGTGGGGGGAGCATGGCTACCTCTACAGGATTGAAGCTTTCAATAAAAAAAATGAAGTTTAACCACACCAGTGCTGTAAGCTGATTATTGCCAAAGTAGGGGTAGGGTTTATAGCCAGTTTCCAGCCTCTGGAGATTAAGTAGCTCTTCAGTACATGTTGCCACTAAAATTAAAAATCATGGGCTCAGCCATTGTCCTACAAACATTGTAATATGCAAATACTCATTCCAAACTTGTTTAATGGCAAGTAACACACCACCAGATGTCACAATGGGACTTGGCTCGAATACGGTATTGGCAACCCCAAAATCCTGAGTCAGCCTTAGCCCCCTCTCTGCCCCTGCAATAATGAGATTATCCCCAAAATCATGAGATTTAAAAAAAAATTATATTGTGATTTTTTATTTGTTTTTGGATTTTTTAAAAATAGTCCTTCACTTTGGACAAGCCATGTACTGTGTAAGATCATCAGTGTTTAACCATCTAGCAGTCTAATTCTGTTTCCATCCTCTATATTTTCTTAATACTGTACCTCTTAAACTGCTGATGGTGTAATACTATACAATACTGAGCCTTCTGAACAAAATTTTTTTTGATTCCAGGAGCGAATTATTCTGTTGCTAAGATATAGGGTGACCAGATGTCCCGATTTTATAGGCCCAGTCCTGATTTTTGTGTCTTTCTTATATAGGCTCCTGTTACCCCCACCCCCGTCCTGATTTTTCACACTTGCTGTCTGATCACCGTACTAGGATATAAATGAGTTGACAGGCCACTATATCCTAGCTTCATTTTTTTTTTATAGTGAGTGCACTTGAATCCTAGAGATACATTAGATAACAAAAGAAAAATGCAGTTTGTAACGCAAAGACATGCACCACACCTTCAGAAATTTAACTAATTTCTTATCACTATCACTTTTAACTATTTAGACCACATGCTGCTGTAGGGAGATATGTTGGAATTCATAGTAAGCCTGCAATTAGCTTTGCCTCAGGGCTTTGTTCACTTTACAAAGCTGAGATTGTATTGGGGTCATTTGCTTTCAGAAGATTACTACCACACCTTTAACTTCTTTATCTTTCCTTATCTTTTTCAGGATGTTGTCCACTACCGTGACCTCTTAGGAGGATGGAAGACTGCTCAGTGTCTTCAAACAGTGTCCCTTGGGAAGAGAAATGTCAGTCACAGATGAACACATATGCTGACTCCTCTGCCTGCAAATCAAGTATGCTGTAAAGGAATGTTACAGTTCCTTGCAGATATTACTCTGAGCACTTGAGTCCCAGAAAAACACTTACAAGAATTCCTTCAAAGTTCTGACAATTTCTAGAGAAGCTGGCCAAGACAGCTGAGTTTGCATTAGTACTGGTCTAGGACTGTTCAGGGGCCCGACATGAGAAATATAGGACCACCTGTTTAGTAGGGTTGCTATGTCCTTGAACCCAAGCACATCATTTGCTATGGGGCAAGGCGGGCAGTTGCTCCCCCCGCTTTCCTGACTTTTCATAGTTCTATTTGCTCCATTATGTCTTCCACTTTTTGCCCGCTCTGTAATGGAATGGAAAATACCTCATTTAAGATAGCCTGAGCCATACTTGGCAGAGCATTAAAGGATCTTATGATCAACACATCTGGTGTGTATAAGCAAGCTCTGTGACCAGTCTATATCTGGAACAGAAGTATATGACACTCTCCCTTCCAGACTTTTCAGGATATACTATAATCATATAAAATGTTCTATATACTGATACAACGCCCCCTGCCCCCCTTCAATTTTTCTGAAATGATGCCCTGGCTTGTACCTTATTTTGGAGCAGCCTATGTCAGTTTTGATGGTGGCAGAGAATAAATATAGTCTTCCCAAAGAGATTGTCTCCTATCTTTAATGTAATTGAGCTAGAGTAAAGACTCCATAATAACACTGGAATTGTTCTGGATGAAGGATTTTCCAGTCTGTAGCTGCAACCTTGCATACTGTGAACGACCAAGGAGCAAACTGAAATCTGGACAGGCTTCTGCCCTGAGAAAGTCCATTTTCTGAGACAGACACCATTATCTTGGAATGTTAATGCAGAAGGGCGTGAATTTGGCTTGGAAACAGATACAGGCATCATTTGACCCAGATGAAATAGTTCTTGGAAAGGTTGAGGGTCCATACTGGGGATGGTGGCAGAAACTGGGAATGCCAGGGGAACAAATTTCTCCTCCACCTCAGCCACGTAAAGATTCCCTGGAATAGACAATACCATCTGGGGTTCCAGTATTTTTTCTTTGCAGGCCCCCTTCCTTTGGGCAGACATGGCCAGGAAGCCAGAGGGGCTGCTGGGTATCAGTATTAGTGTGGAGGTACAAGGCCTTTCATACAGGTGGTCCTGCAGGTCTTTGGAGAAGGTAAATCCTGTACCCCCCGATGGGGTAGAAGACTGAGAAGCGAGCTTCATGGAGAATTCCTCCCCAAGACAGGTGTGAGGGGGGAAGCTCCTGGTCCTATATATTTCAACAGGAGTAGGATCAGGCCCTTTCAGCTCGATTAGCTTCTGATAAATTAAGGTGGAGTAAACTGAATATTAACATTTTTGTGAATTCTAATTGAACTGTGTTTTTTTGATTTATGAATGAACTTCAGGTAGCAAGATCTGACTACGCAGGGAAAGCTATCATCATTCTTTCCTACAAAGCACACTAAAAGAAAAGCCCCACTACACACCCAGGGCAAGTTTTGTTTATTCCCAGAGCTCAAACACTTCTTTGGAACAGAAGTGAGCTGGAAGAACATTCTGGGTGTCTGCATACAAATAAAATACACAGTAATGAATATGTAACACTTGTCTTTTACCAACATTTAGTAAACAATAGTTGGTATATGCCTAGGAGATGCAAGCATCTGTTATTCTTGGCTATACCTGCCTGGAAGCAGGGCCGGTGCAAGGATGTGTCACACCCTAGGCGAAACTTCCACCTTGCACCCTCCCCCCCCGTGCCGTCACCCTGAGGCCAGGGCCGGTGCAACCATTTAGGCGGACTAGGCGGTTGCCTAGGGCGCCTAGATTTGGAGGCACCAAAAAGCGCCCCCCAATTTTTTTTTTAAATGGTTGAGCAGCCGCTGCTGCTGGGACAGAGAGGGAGTCTGAGCTGCCAGCGGCAGCCGGCCGCCCAGGGTGTCCCCTGGGTCAGGGCGCCGCCACGGCAGCCGGCAGCCCAGGGGGTCCCCTGGGTCAGGGCACCGCCACGGCAGCCGGCAGCCCAGGGTGTTCCCTGGGTCAGGACGCCGCCGCGGCAGCCGGCAGCCCAGAGGGTCCCCTGGGTCAGAGCGCCGCCGCGGCAGCCGGCAGCCCAGGGGGTTCCCCGGGTCAGGGCACCGCCACGGCAGCCGGCAGCCCAGGGTGTTCCCCGGGTCAGGGCGCCGCCGCGGCAGCCGGCAGCCCCGGGGGTCCCCCCAGTTAGGGCGCCGTTGCTGGCAGCCCAGGGCTTCCTCTGGGTCAGCGCGCCAGCAGGGCCGCCCAGAGATGGGGGCAAGAGGGGCAATTTGCCCCAGGCCCCGCAGGGGCCCCCACGAGAGTTTTTTCGAGGCCCCTGGAGCAGGGTCCTTCACTCGCTCTGGAAGCCCCGGAAAACTCTCGCGGGGTCCGGGCCACTGGAGCTTCTTCTGCTCCCGGTCCTCGCTGGCAGGGGGTCCTTCAGCTCCGGGGCGGAAGGACCCCCCGTCGGTGAATTACCGCCGAAGCGGGACCCGCTGCCGACATGCAGCCTGGTCATCGGCGGTAATTCGGCGGTGGGGGGCCCTTCCGCTCTGGGACCAGTCGCCGAAGTGCTCCGGAGACCCGCGGCGGGGGCTGTCCGCCACAGAATTACCACTGAAGACCAGGCTGCACTTCGGCAGCTGGTCCCGCTTCGGCGGCAATTCGGCGGTGAGGGGGCCCCGCGGTGGGTCTCCAGGGCACTTCGGTGGCAGGTCCCGGAGCAGAAGGTCCCCCTGCCGCCGAATTACCGCCAAAGTGGGGGCCCCTCGTCGCCGAAGACCCCAGGCCCGCGGAATCCTCTGGGCTGCCCTGGTGTGCCGCTGGCAACCCAGGGAGGTCCCCTGGGTCAGCACGCCGCTGGGTTCCACTGCGCAGTCCTGCTTGGAGAGGATGCGGAGCAGAGGTGAGCTGGGGTGGGGAGGTACCGCAGGGCTCCTCAGGCCAGGGGGTGGGGAGCTGCCATGGGCAGCTGCCACGGGGACGAGCGGCACACTTCAGGGCGGGGGGGTGGGGGGTGGGGAGCTGCTGCAGGGATCGGGGGGACGCAAGGTGGAAGTTTCGCCTAGGGCGCGAAACTTCCTTGCACTGGCCCTGCCTGAGGCGCTCCCTCCCCACGGCAGCTCCCCCCCTCTGCCCTGAGGCACCCCTCTTGCAGCAGCTCCCCACCCCCCACCCTCTGCCCTGAGGCACCTCCCCCTCCTCAGCTTACCCCTGCTCCGTGCATAAGCACCCCGAGCATGCCGTCGCTGCTTCACTTCTCCCGCCTCCCAGGCTTGTGGCACCTAAGCTGATTGGCGCCGCAAGCTTGGGAGGCAGGAGAAGTGAAGCAGCCACGGCATGCTCAGGGAGGAGGCAGGGCAGGGATGAGCTGGGGCGGGGAGTTCCCCTGCATGCTGCCCCCCCCCTCACTTGATGCAGGCGGCCCTCCCCACGCTCCCCTGCCCCAACGCCCTCCACCTAAATGCTGGCGGCAACCAGAGTGGCCAAAGATCCGGCTGCTGCGGTCGCTGCTGAAGAAAATGGCGCCCCCCAAATGCCAGTGCCCTAGGCAACCGACTAGGTCGCCTAAATGGTTGCACCAGCCCTGTCCATGATGCACTAGATTACGCTAGGTCCAGCAACTGCGGTACTTTTCCTTCTTGCCTCTGAGTAGTGGCCCCACTGGATGTGCTACCAAGTACTGTGTCAGAGAAAGGTTAGCATAGCACACACACCAATGATCTCACAAGGGGTGAGTATTACACTTGTGTGATGGTGTTTCTCCAGATGCTTTGGGATTGATTCTTCTCTGGTTTACACAAGTGTAGATCAGGAGTAATTCTGCTGAAGTCAGTGAAATTACTTGTTATACCACTATAATCAGGTCCTGGATCTTTGTATATTTATATGTGTATATTGGATATATTAAAATTTAGATGAAAAATGTAATAAAAAACTTTAAATTTTGAAAATTTCAATCAGTCCTTACACACACACGTGCACCCACACTCTGCTTCCTATGTGAGGCAGTTTGTCCTAAAATTGTTTTGTGTATGTAAAACTATTATGTATATTAAAAACAGTAAGTCCTGCTTCACCTCATGCTAGGATTCAAACTATTACGTGGTGTCAGATGGGAAAATCACTACAAAAGGGTTCCACAAATTAATCTGGAAGTGGAAAGAAATGGGTTCTAATTTTTCTACTGTTTCCAAAAATTCCACGGTCAGCATACTCCCATTTTAGCTGAGCAAAGAATAAATGAGCTCCATTTAAAACAATCTTGCACACAGTGATTTACACAGTAAGTCTATTATCTAGCTTTATTCTTTAATGCATATTTGCAATTCTTTTCAAGTTAAACCAAAGTTGGTGACCCAGGGCATTTGTATGGTGTGGAATGAAATGATTTAAGGTCTCTCTGGAAAGCAACATATTTAAAATCATTTGCCTTTATTCTGTAATCCATCAGCAATTTCATTGACAGCGTGATAGGGCTTGCTACAAAGATACTGTAAGAATTGTGAAACTTGTTCTTGTGGTTTAGTAAGAGAATTGTAGAAATAACATTTCTGTTTATTCTTCATGTCTTTTGTTTGCACACATAGAAATTTCAAGTGAGTGACCCTAAGCATAACTGCTTTATCATATAAAGCCCATGGATGATATATTTTCATTTTCCCCCAGCAGCAGTAATGGAATAGAACATGGTTTCTTTTGCTTGTTTTTTTCCTTCAGTTCTGTAAAGAAGTTTGCAGTGTTGCTGCTGTGCAGTATCAGGCTGTTGGACATGTGTTGATGCTCACAGCACCACTGACCAGAGCTGCTTTACTGAAACTCACTGGCTTTCCATCAATCACAAAGTTACGAATGCAGCCAGTGAAGGAGTTGCGTGTGGTCAGGCTGGACGTTAGAAGGGACTCTGGAAGAACCAAAGAAAAAGGAGAATTAGAACAAATGACGACAGAAGTACCATTTACAACAATTTTAAATAAAGCTGGCTGAAAACTGGGGAAATGATTTTAAAAATATTTTGAAGTTGTTTCTGTATTGCAGGTTTGAAATTGACCCATTTTCTGTTTCTTGAAACATGGTTCAGGATATTTTTTACTGAAATTATTTAAAAAAATCAAAATCATTTATGAAAAAACTTCTTTTACCAAAACCAGGGTTTTGAGTAAGACCAGCTCAAGTTTTAGCAAAATTCCAAGGGACCAAATCTGGCTCTCTGGTACAAACAGGCAATCTCAAATATTTTTATTTTGCAGATAGATTTTAAAAGAGACCCCAAATCAGTAAAACAGTATTAATAACAATACTTACCTTTTTTATAGCTCTTTCCATCAGTAGGTCTCAAAGCAGATTACCAAGGAGGGTTAGCGTCATTAACGCCATTTTATGGATGGGGAAACTGAGACCTAGAGAGGTGAGGCAACTCGCCCAAATGGCCACTGGCAGAACGGTGACTAGACACCAGGTATTCTGAGTCCCAGTGCAGTGTTCTATTCATTAGGGCACCCTATGATATATCTTGGGTATAGTCAATACAACAAGAAAACTGGAATAAGCCTAATTCTACTGTATGGTTTTGTATGGGGTTATCAATCAATCATGGTTTGTGAAACTGCCTGATTTAGTATCATGATTATTACAGCTGGTCAGAAAGTGGAAAAATATTCCCCTCATTTTTAATCAAAATTTTAAAACAAAATTTGTCTGGATGGAAGTTTTCTGATCAGCTCTAGCAACTGCAAGATAAGTGATTCTTGAGAGCTAATCAGTCTGCCTAGTACTGCAGTTTAGGGCCTTAAATTTGGGCATTGGGTGTCTAAGTCCCTCTGTAGATCTGAGTCTAATTTTGTAATTTCATGTGATATAACTAAATATAACCAAACAAAACAGACACATAAGGGCAAATGTGTTATCTGTTTACAATACTATATCTACATTCAGTTTTATGCTTTGTTTGTTGTAGTGAAGTTCAATATTGGATACTTCTGTTCCAAGATGAGAATAATATCATGGAGTCCATATGTAATGTCTCTTTAGTATTTTATAGCTAATGCAGAATTATAAAGTTCTGTTATCACAGGCCAAAACAGCATTCACAATTACCACATTTTATTACTTATCAGGGTAGTTTTTATGATAATTGTTTAGAAGTTCTAAGAAAATTCCAGTTTAGAATTAAAGAGTGAGCAAGCTTGTGCACAAAGCTGTGGTTCCCTTCCAACTCATTCCCTCCCCCTCATAGTGTGGGATGAATGAGAGCTTCACACTGTTAAACTACTAATCTAAGATAAGGAATATAATAATATAATTGTATTGTTAATGCTATTCTTGATTGACATTCATGGCACAGAGAAATAATGCTACCAAAGAGAAATGCAGATTTTACAGAAAGTGATTTAAAAGTCAGATTACATCCTGATGACTACAGTTTGCATATGAAAGCACAACAGAGTACTGAATAATGAAAGTAAATAGAGTACTGAATAATGAAAGTAAATATAGTAATCTTGGCCCACATTACACAGATGGTCTGAGTCACAAAGTCACATTAACAGACATCTGTGCATTGGATATGGACAGAATAAGAATTTCATGTTGTATATTCAATGTTCAAGGCAGTTGTTGCTTGGAAGGAGCCTAGCAACACAAGACCTGGAGACTAAAGCTATACGGGAATTGGAATTTCTGTCCCATAGAAATTTCCACATCCCCTCTTCTTCCCTCCCCCTGCCCCCCTCTCCCAAAATCATTACAAATTGGAACAAAAAAATTGGAACTGCAATTTTTTGTTTTATGGGGCCAGCAAGCCAGCTCTCCAGATGCCCAGGTGGTTCCCCAACTATCTCCCCAACTGCCTGGAATGTTTAGATTCCATCAAACCAATATTTTCTGGTGGAAAACTGTTCTTTCACCTCTTCCTAAGCCGTCAAATTTTACTATTAGGTCAGTTCTTCAAAATTTGGGATTTCGTGAGGAAAACAGAGAGCACAGAGGAAGGGTGATTTTCACTATCTAGAAGAAAACTAAACGTTTCTGTTTCTGTTTTAAACTGTGTTGGCATTTGGGTACAAAGTTATAACAATGCTGACAAGTCTTACCTGGCACACCTCCAACAAACACAGGCTCCTTCTGGTCAACTGCTTTTGGATTTAGAGGTCCTACTACATGGTTTACCTCAGAGTCCACATCCAGCTGCACCACATTAGAGGCTCTAATAACTAGAATGCAAAGCAAAATCTTGTCAAAAAGAGCTCTAATGATAAAATATATCATTTATGTTTTGTATGGTATCTGAAGATGTCTATTTGATCTGCTGTACAGTATGGGCTAGATTGGCCCTTGTGTAAGCCTCCCTTGGCTTGTAGACTGCAGGTCCAGGACGCGCTACTGTCCTTGGGCATGGACTGCTTCTTTCATGTCAATTTGCTTTGGGGACCTTTCATCCCAAAGCTAGTGAGGAGTTGAAGGCATGATCCCTATTCCCTCTCCTCTGGCCCATGAGAATGGACAACCATGGAGGGAGGATCAGGTTCCACCACCCTTCACAGTGGTAAGATCTGAGATTTACTCACCTGCAATTCTGTGCCACATGCCATCACAGAGACTTTGTTTTGGTGTAACTGAGGTTGAAAAGTCTCTGATTCCGTTATTCAGTTTCACTATCACCTGGGGAAAAAGACAATGTAATTCATACTGTAAAATCTTTTTTTATTCCCCGCCCATCACTCCCCCCCCTTTTTTTTTCACCTGTCCTTGCACTAATGCTAGGTTCCCACTTTAAACATTTATAACTTTAAAAGTGATTTGAACCATTTTCCTTTACGCTAATTCTTAAGAGATCTTTAAAATGAACCACATTTCAAGCTTCTAATTTCAGCAGTTTTGGCAACATTTGTGTTCTGAACACAGAGAAAGATTTTTGTTTTGTTTTTTACCCTTTGTTAAAAAAGAATCTACCTCGGCCAATTTCACTCAGATTTTCAGAACTGCTGCCTTATTTTTGTATTACTTAGTGCTTACTACTACACAAACAATTAGTAAGCGATAGTCCCTACCCTGAAGAGCCTACAATCTAAACAGAGAAGACAGACAAAGGGTAGGAGAAAAGAAGTATTGTTCTTTCCATTGTATAGATGGGGAATCGAGGCATAGAGAGCTCGAGCGAACTGTCTAAGATCACAAAGGACATCTGTGGCAGAGCTAGGAACTGAACCCAATTCTTCTGAGTCCAGTGCCTTAATTGCAAGCCCATCTTTTCCCATACAGATTGCAATAGCAGTTGTGGAGCAGCTCTGTCTGTGGCAGACTGCAAGATTCCTTTGGAGGACTCACAACTCATGCACATACAGCCCATTTACTCGAGCTGTGCAAAGGTCCAGAAATTGGCCCTTAGGATATGTCTGCACTGCAACTGGAGGTGTATTTGCAGCTCAGGTAGACGTACATGTGCTAGCTTTGATCGATCTAGTACACTGAAATAACAGTATAGCATGGTGGCATGGGCAGTGGCTCAGGCTAACTTCCTGAGTACATACCTAAGTTCTTGGATGGGACTGTATGTGGGCAGCTAGCCTGAGCAGCTGTGGTCACACTGCTATTTTTAGTGCACTAGCTCAATCAAAGCTAGCGTATGTATGTCTACCTGAGCTGGAAATTAAACCTCCATTGCAGTGTAGATGTACACATATAATATTCACAGGTTGTCCACTGAAAATGATTAAAAGAAATCACTCAACTTTCATTGTAGAGGAAATGCCAGTGATAATTAGGGAACATTTTTATTTTTCTCTGGAGAGTACCAACATAAGAAACTGCAATAAGCTTGATCCTCCGTTTGCTTCCCCTAGGCCTTGGCCAAGTTTATGGGCTTCACTAGCAAAATCGAACTCAAAAGGCTTGGGGAAAGGGTCTACTGGCCTAATCAAGTGGTCAGGTGAGCTGATGGTGGTGAACTAAGATGGGTGATGGTTTAAAAGTAAGTGAAAAGGGCTGGCCATTCTGGTTTATCTGCTGTAGAAGTGTCTGTCAATAAACGAAACAGAAAGCAATTCTCAAACGAGAGCATTGATTATGTGCTTAAAGAAAATCACATCAGAAGAATATAGCCATTTGCTAAGGAGGTAACTGCAGGACCATTTTGGTGAGGGTCACCTATGCCTTTCCCTACCCCATCTCATCTGTGACTCCCATCTATATTATATGCATAGTAAAGATCACACTGGACCAGTCATGAATAGATCCATATGTTAGCAGTGCCATGACAGCGACATCATATGCAGCTGCAAAAGGCTCAGAGGTTAATGTCCCCTGTTAATTTATAAAGATCAAAACTTGTTACAGCTCTATCCTCCATGCCTCAGTTTCCCATCTTAAAAGTGGGAGAAATTATTCTTTCTTTCTCCAAACATTTGTCTGTCTAGGAGCCTCTCTTATTATGTGTATATATTGCATTTAGCACTATATAACCCCAGTTTTGGTTGGGGTCTCCGGGTGTTACTGTAATACAAACAACAAGCAACAACTGTTTGGAGACTTAATCTCAAGCCCACTGATTTCAATTTATAGTTTTCCAGAAGCCTGGGTGGGGGGCTCTGATTATCAGCCCAAGAGTCGTGGGAGCACCCCCTCAACGTGTCTGCTAAAAAAGGATGAGCACAACTCAGATGTCTCTTTTAAAATGCAGTAAATAAAAATGTATTAACTCACCAAGAAAATGAAATCAAGTCACCTTCCTTGTAACTGTTATACATTTTTAATATGCAGATGGAAGAGTGTCAGTGTTCCTCTTCCCTTTCATCTGGACATTAAATATTAATTGTTGTTGCCAGTAAAGTAAGTTGATTTGATATTGACTGATAAATATTTATGTACATTAATAGAAGTATCTGGGTTGTGCTTAACCTCTTCTTGTTTAATGGGGTAATATATTTAGGAGAGAAAGAAGATTCAAGGAATAGTAAGTTTGTTAGACAAAAGCTGCATATAGCACTGAATCCAAGTACATTGTAGAGGGAACGAGGCATAACAGTTAAGAAAATGTGACCTTCCTCATACCTGTCCTTGTTTCATGTGCATATTCAGGTACTCCCCATTCACACTGTGACCATGCATTAGGATTCCCGAACTGCTTCGGGGGCGTATTTCAAAAACAACTTCAAATTTCAGGCCTAAACTGAAGGATTCATCTGAGGGGAGAAAAGAGAGTAATCACACAATGTTATTTCTATACCCAGATTAATTGTGAAACTGGACATCTACTACATTGCAGCATACAGCTTCTGGTTTTAATATCGTCACAAATATTTTAGTCTTGAAGATACTTTTTAACAGCAAAAGGGAAAGCAGAAAATTGAGTTGTTCTAGGCAATTTCGCCCCCAGGGCATAAGCTTCACCTCATGCAGCCTCCTCGTGTGAAACTGACTTGGCGTGAAATTCTGCAGTTCTAACTCAGGCCATGTCTATGCGTACAATGCTGCAGCAGCATAGCTGTACTGATACAACTGTACCTCTGGAGCGTGTCTGGTGAAGATGCTCTATTCCGATGGGAGAGAGCTCTCCCCTTTGCATAAAAACCCACCTCCGCGAAGCTCTCCCACTGACATAGCACAGGGCACACGAGTGCTTATGTCGGTGTAACTTATATTGCTCCAGGGTGGAATATTCAGACCCCTGAGTGACATACATTTTGCCAACGTAGGCTGCAGTGTAGACATAACCTCAGGCAGTGGGAGTTTTGCCTGAGTAGATACTGCAGGATTCAGTAGCACTAACCCCATCCTCCTGAGGCAGGCTGTGGAGCGGATCAGAAACAGTCAGCAATCTCTCCTACTATTCTCTTGAGGTGTTGTGGCCCAGCTTCATCCTCTGCTTGCCTAGTGCCTATTGGCACAATTTGTCCATAAGACACTTCCCAGAACAGAATACTGTTTCATAGCCTTAAATAACTTAAACAATTTTGTTATACATACTGCTAACCCACTTCATGACATACAGGAAATCTTTTTATATGCCTTTTGAGTTAAATATTATTTTGTCACTTAAAAATTCAGAGGCAGATCCTCAGCTGGTGTGGATTGTTTTAGCTCCATTGACTCCACTTCCCCATAGTGGAAAGAAATTAAAAATTCAGAGGCAGATCCTCAGCTGGTGTGGATTGTTTTAGCTCCATTGACTCCACTTCCCCATAGTGGAAAGAAATTTGACATTAGTTAACTTGTAAAATATAATTTTTTACATACTGATATCCTCCACACCAACATTAGGTAAAGGATATATTGTTGAACTGATGTCTCATGACTCCCTGCATAGTGATGATTAAATTAAAAAAAATCTGCAACTAGATAGGTACCCAACTCTCTCATCCACATGTGAAGTCTTATTATTGGATACATTTGTTCAGTCGCACATTACCAAGAATTACATATCCTCCTTCTGATGAAAAGTATGTTCCTGCTTCTGATGGCCCTTCAAAGCAAGGAGTCACACTGAATGTCTGAGAAGCAGAAGTGATTGATCTTCCGTTGAGCTGTAAATTGCTGAGACAACCATTAAAACTGTAGACTGAGTTAATCTGAGGAAACAAAGTGAGTGATTATTAAGTGAAATACTCTTGGAAGGAAAATAAATCTTTTGTCTTTCCCTTTTGATTCAGAGCTCCAGCTGGGGTTGTTTATGAATTGTAGACCTCTGTTTCTCTGTTGCACCATTTCTGCACTAGGCAGGGAACAGGGAGGGGTAGAGGTATGGGAAGGGACTTTAAACTACCTTTGTGCTCCTCTTACTCTGGGTCCTGCCTATCCCCTGGTGTCAGTTAGAGCAACCTCAGATAAGAGCTAACTTATGCTCTCATGACTTTCTCTGAGCTTTGGAAAACAAAGAATAGATGGAGCACAGCAGCAGGGCTCCAGCTGCACCCTCTTGCCTCTGGGTGAGGACAGGGCTACACTCTCCATGTATGGCAGAGCTACTACCTTGGTATGTGCACCTAAGGATTCCACAGGAGGAATCCTTCTTGCTTTGGGTTTTGCTTTGTTAAGTTTTTGCTCTTCAGCACCCTCCAATGTGTCTCCAATATGTAGGGCAGACTCTTGGCCTTCATGTAGCTATGTAAAGCTCTCAGGTATCAGAGACAACAAAAGTGAAAATCACTGCCTGCTTAAAACCTTCATAATTTACATTTATATCACAGGCCATTATTCTTTATTGCTGTGACTAACAATCAACACCATGAATGTTTTTATCTTAGCTTTCCCTTAGTAAGGTCTATACTCACCTACACATCCACCACACACCCTCCTACCCAAATTACTAAAAGAAACAAATACAAAAATCCTCAAAGCCAAGCTATTTTATTACCATCTGAGAAGGAAGAAAGTGAAGGAGGGCGTTATTGATATCTTTAGTTTTTACAGTGTTAAGAAGGCTCTCAGATACAATGGTGATGGGGGCCATAGAAATTAGATTAGATTAGACAAAACAGACAAATAATCTGGTTATAATCATGCTGAAAAGAGTTCTCAGGGTATTGTAGCACATTTGGTTCTTTTGCCACTGAATCGGCTGGGGTGATGCATTTTTGCCAGATTGCACTGTCTTATTCCTTTTTTTTTTTTGTTTATGAGGAAGCAGATTTGAATAAATGGCAAAACAAAATTTCCCTATTCCCTCACCCCTGGAAGCACACACATTCTTTGTATTGTACGTAGAGTTTATTGTAGGCAAATGGGAATAATTTTTGTGGGAGCCTCTTGTTAAAATGTTAGCAGCACCTCCCTGGTGTAACTCTACTATCAAGTAGTGCGGTTTTGCTGGGTAACTTCTTTAGAAGGAAAATAAGTAAGTCCTAATCCTTGTCTGTGGAGAAGCATCTTTGAACCACTCTGCAGATTCAAAGCAGCTCTAAAGTCAGTTTAAATAGCCATGTGAGAGGGATTGTCCCATTTTAGAGGGCTCTTCCAGTGATGCAGAGCTGGCAGAATGATTCCTATGCCATCTTTTCCATTCAGCCTGCATAATGGGCATGACCAGAGGAAAGGGGTGTGACTGCTACTTCTGTGGTGCTCGGTGATCCTTGACTGCCATAATGATCACCTGGCTGTTTTAGGTTTTGCCACGGATCCAGCCCAGTACATCACCAGCCCAGGATTCAGGAACACAGTGGTGGCTTAAACCCACCTTTCACCTCTGCCCCAGATTTGTCCTGTGGGGTCTTCAGCCACACCTGAGGATCGAGGCCAAAATGTACATTAGTAATTTCAGATATAATATGTGTCTATTTTACCTGGATATTTTTTACAGCTTTTCCTGGAGCCACACCCCCTATATAAAGTGGTCCACTGACTTGCCATGTATTATCAACAGAAGGAAGACTTTCTTCCAATACTCGGAGACCATCAATTATCAAACGACCAGTAGTTTTTTCCCGAACAAATATCACCTTGAAAGGGAGAAAATGTATTCAGCGACAATTTTAACTATTGAAGCAGATGATAATGAAACTGCTGAGGAAACATAACTGTATAGCAGAAGAAGATAAGAACATGAGATAGCAGCAGGGTATTAGAGAACGTTGTCTGATTCAAAATTTACAAGCTGGCTGCACACTGGCTGTATTTAAACTGTTAATCTTCTCTGTTGGACAACTGTCTCCTCCCACATATAAAAGGCTGGCAATGAAAGTCTTAACATTTTGTTAAACAAAATAGAACATTGTATATAGCCAAGATATTTACAGAGACAAGGCTAGTGAGGTAATATCTTTTTTTGGACCTCACCCACCTTGTCTCTCTAATATTCCAGGACCAGCATGGCTACAACAGTGCAAAGAATATATTTACACATACATATATATCTTATATTACATATATAGTTCACATTTAAGGTGCCCTCACTACCCTCCCAGCTCCTTTGCCTCAATACTGCTTCAGATCACACAGCCTTCTCTCCCAGTTCTAAGCCTTTCCAAACCTTGCTTGGCCTCACTGTTCTGATCACCTCTGCCTCTTCCACTTGACGGATTACTGTAACTGACTAAACTCCTTAGCCCCAGTTAATGACTTGGCAAAATACTCAGATCTACAGAGTGGATTTTAAAATGTTAGCAGAAATTTCTCAGCATATAGGCAAGTGTATGTGGTTATGGACAAAGACTGACATCCCCATGGAAATGAATTGTCAGATAAGAAGATTCTCCACTATGGTTTCCTGATGCATGTATCATATCATATCATCATCATAACATCAATCACTTTCTTCAACTTACATTATGCCAAAGCCCATCATTGTACTTCTCTTGGCTTTTAATCCTTAGCTTCTGATGACCAACATTAAACATAAAAATCAGCCGGCCATGGGCAACAAAAAGGGTGATGAAGTTGTTTTCCTTTTGATCAGATGCATAAAAGATCATTCCATGAGATGAGTGAGTTTTCAAACTAATGGAAAACTGTGATCTGTCAAATAAAAACGTCATTTTAGTAACAGAGCAGATGTGATTGAAGTCACCAT
Source organism: Gopherus flavomarginatus (assembly GCF_025201925.1). Taxonomy (NCBI): domain Eukaryota; kingdom Metazoa; phylum Chordata; order Testudines; family Testudinidae; genus Gopherus; species Gopherus flavomarginatus. The sequence continues at coordinate 130,730,665 of NC_066620.1, read as the reverse complement.
GCAGAGAAGGAGAATTGAGACCTGTCCCCTTATGGCAGAGAATGTATTCCATGTTTATGCAAATTATCTTTTAGATGTACAGTCTATATGGTTGTTTGAATAGAAGGCAGAACTGATACCAAGCAGAGGAAAATCCATCTCATAAAGAACTCGTCTTTTGAAAACCAAAACCAAATCCTAAGGAGTGAATAAAATCAATACAGATCAATCACAAAGAAGTATCTACACATTTCTTACATGCTGTGACAGAGTGGTGGGCTACAGCAGCTAATCCAGCACTCTGATCCCTGCAGCTTCAATTAGTTGCCCTGCACACACCGGAATATGGGGAACTGTGCCAAATTGATAGATTGAGGCTAGGCGGGAGAGAGTTTAAAGCTAATTACCTCATTAACTCGAAGGGACCAAGGTACAGGAAGAAAGTATGAAAAGGGGGCAAGAAAGGGGAAGAGCTGTAGGCTAATAGAGCCAAGGCCACAGGAGATCTCTCCTCTGCTTGGGTCAGAAGCTTTAGAGTTCCAGGATATTCGTAAAGCTGCTGTACAATCTGCAAAGGTGGTGGACATGAATTTTATAAATAAATCACTGTGTGTTTCACCTGAAGAAAGTCTCCGAATTGTTTGGTTGGAAAGAGGCCGGAGTGGACCATGCCTGCCACATCCCCGCAGTATTAAAATAGAAGGTGTAATTGCCACAATGCTTAAAATGTCATCTACACTAGGGCTCCCAATATGGCAAGCTTGGGTGACTTAGTATAGTGGAGACCTGAGTGTTCACTAGTCCGGTCCTGTGTGTTACAGCACTGGTAGTGCTGAGTTCCCGCTCTCTCGCACTTCTCATTTAGTCCAAGGGTTAGCTTGGCACCGCTCAGGATTTTCTGTCAGATTTGTTGAAATGCTTAATATCATATACACTTGCCCACAAGGATATATTTTAAAATGTCAAAGTCATGGGTATTTTTAATTCACATTAAAATCATGAAACCTATGACTTCCATGTTAATTTTTTATAAATACATAAACAAATGCAGAATTAGGGAGGAAAAGAATTTGGGTTCCCTTTTGTTATTGTCTGTCTCACATGTACTACATTTTGAACTTCAACATCAAGGTTGCAATAGTTGTTTGTAAAATACAGAAGTAAACCAAATTCAATGGCTTCATTGTGATTCAGTAAATGCCATTCTTCCCTCTGAACCAGTGCCCCAGTATGTTTAGGGACCACTGTGTTTTTGAATCTGATGGTTTCTGCATAAACATTAAACCAAGATCCTGATCCCTTGTGGTCATAGACTATCACAGGGGTAGGCAACCTATGGCACATGTGCCGAAGGTGGCACGCGAGCTGATTTTCATTGGCACTCACACTGCCTAGGTCCTGGCCACTGGTCCGGGGAGCTCTGCATTTTAATTTAATTTTAAGTTAAACTTCTTAAACATTTTAAAAACCTTATTTACTTTATATACAACAATAGTTTAGTTATATATTATAGACTTATAGAAAGAGACCTTCTAAAAACGTTAAAATGTATGACCGGCATGCAAAACCTTAAATTAGAGTGAATAAATGAAGACTCAGCACACCACTTCTGAAAGGTTGCTGACCCCTGGACTATCATATAGCGTTTTCTGTGAGAGTATGAGCATTAAATATCCTTGCCATGCAGACTGAACTAACACTATATAGGGAATTACCTTCATTACCTACAATTCCACTGCTGTATGAATAGGACATGGTATCCGTTGCTTCATGTGCTAATCCACCATGCAGTGCTTCTAGACAGCTGCCATGTTTCACCCAAGAGGTGACTGTACTTCAGTGGCTGGGGGAGTGATTGTTATATAAATACATTCATTTCAGGCCTTGCAATTCTCCCTGATATCATTATTGCTTATGTGTGCAGAGGGAGACTGTGATATAGTCTGTGGTTGGACATGTGCTTTTGGAGGGAGTGCATTATGTAAAGAGATAATATTGTAATAGTATTAATATTGAGTCAAATCCTGCATTTCTGACTCAGGCTAGACTCCTATAGAAGTAAATGGGCATTTTTGCTGAGTATTGATTGAGTCAGGACTGCAGGCTTTGGCCTAAGACTTTTTGCATTGTGATATCAGAGGGATGCAGCTCGTTTGCTTGGAGATTTAATATATTATTATTGCACTAGCATCCAAATTGCAATAGGTGCCATACAAGCAGTTAGGAAAGCACAATTTCTCCAGATACAAAGCAGATGAAGAGCCCATGAAAGGGATACAGGATATAAGCACAATAACCAAGGTAATGGCAGCAAGTACATCTTGTTAGTTCCAAGTTCTTTGTTTGTTTGTTTCTGTGGCTCTTTTTCTCTGAGAGTAAATGGTTTTTATTTCTCAGGTCACTATGTGATGCTTTACCTGTCACTGAAATTCTTTGGTATGTGGTCAAACTCTTGCCGGCTGTTTGCTATTCCTCCAAACTGGTTTGCATGTTCAATTGCCGTGGGGTTCTTGGACAACTGGCAGTCAGGGTCTCTTTGCACACTCATTTCTTGATCTAAATTTTTGAGGCCAGTTGCCTTTGAGGTTCTTTCTTTTTCTCTTCCCACCTTCATACAAAGAAAGCCATTAAACAAGTGTTTAAAGTGGGTGTGTATGATGAGCAGAGACAATACTGTTTACCAACTGGCAAGTAATATTTTGCATTGCTTATAAAAGTATCTAGAGTTGTTCCAAATCTAATCAATATATCTATTCCCAAATAATTCTATTGTATTCAATTTTCAGCTCCATGCCCACCACTGATGCAGAGAAACACAGAATTTTTAACTGCTTAGCCAACATATAATGGCAATTCAGATCTTATGAATTTGCCAGCCTGAGCCCCTTGTGGCAGTCTTCCCCCCTTTTAAGGATGTGAGCTCTGCTGCAGTTCAGCATAGCATAGGACCTCAATCTCAGAATACTGGATTAAGGTTAACACTCATTTACATCGATGCAAGTTGTTTATACTAGGTGGAGTTGCATATGTAGCTGAGAGCAAAAATTAGCTCACTGCCTTCACTGCCTTAAGACTAAAAGAGGAAACAGGAGAGGGAACTTTCTATCACACTTTTTAGGAGACCTCAGAAATTTTGTTTTCCAATTCTACTAACTAGGAAAGAATGATATGACTGTTCCCTGAAGCTGAGGCAAATGCTGCCCTGTAAATGTCCAGCAGTAGAAAATTTACAGTGGATTGTCCTTTTATTTTTGTTATAAAATCAAACAAACAAACCAAAAAACCCAAACACGGTAACAACCCCAAACAAAAACTAGCAAATTATATAACTGACACCTTTTTGATCCTTTGGCTAAGAGATCAACTGTAGTTTCAGTTTAGTATCTAAGTTATTGTTGGGAGAACTTGCAGAGGGTTGGATTTGACATGTTCTTTCCCATCTATAACTACTATAATACTACGATGATCTCTGACTTTTACTACATCTTTTGGTATATCTCCTTTCCCCAGATAAACCATTGGGCTAGGCATAAAGAAGTCATTTTCATTAGCAGGTAAAAGTGTCAGTATCTGGTAGAGCATTTTAAAAGTTTCCTTTAAAAATGGGTGAAACTATAATGAAAAAAGTCTTTGATGAATCTTGGAATCTGAAAAATGAGACCATTTGTTGGAAATTATGAAATATTCAAAGGGGCCAAGTCCCATCCTCTGTTATTTTTCAGATGTGTCTTGGAACCACAACAATCTGGCCAGCCTAGGATCATGAGGCAGTATATGTGGATTTCGGCAAACTGTAAATTGATTTCAGAATAGTCACAAGTCAGTTAGTGCTAACTTTTTTATTATGGCTTCCTTTGGCTTTTGAAGAGTTCTTTCCTTTCTTATGGAGAAGGGCAACTGGAGGGGAGTCAACAGGGCATCCATAAAGAGAAGTTTGGATCTTCTCAGGGTACCGCTGGAAATCTTCCACTTCAACCTCTCGATCCAACCTGTGTTTCAAAGGGGGGATAATGTTAAGAATAACTGACTGAGGTGTAGCAAAAATAGCTTTTTAAAAATAGAATTGAAAAATAATTAAAATATCCAAATTAAACTAGTATAAAATATATAACTTTTTCACTTGTTATCACCAGAACAACCAGAGAGATCTTCTTATTACAAGTGAAATTTTAGAGAGGTCTGTGATTTCAAATCATGGGAAAAAAGTTGGGCTGATTGTATATATAACATTTTGCCCAGAATAAGGGGAGTGCATAGCTGTGCTGACCCAGAAGCAAACTGACCTTGCTCCATTGGGGAAGCAATCTGCGAAGGACCAATTCTGCTCTGCACATTTCTCAGGTGAGCAGACATGTATGGGGGAAATGGAGCTGAAGTTCTACCTTTTCCTAACAGTGCAGGAAGAGGAGTAGCTGTTCTGTTCTGTTCTGTCCCCTCCTTGGACTGTGACTTGTGGTGGGTGGCTAGTGCAGGGCAAGAGGCAATCTTGTTCTAACTGATATACACATCAGTCCAAGTTCCCTGTATGAATCACCGTCTTGATAATCTGATTTTTGGAAAATAAATCTGACTGCATTTAAGTTCATAGTTACTAGTGGGTGGGCACACACATCACAAAACACTCTTCGAGCTGGCATTAGTTGGTATCCTTCTTGGCAGTCTCAGCAGAGAGGATGAACAACCCTCTCACCCACACACAGATGGTCCTTCGAGGCTAGCACAGTGGTCGGACAATATGTGCAGCTTGCACAGCTTCTGCCTGTCTTATATCTGTGCTATTCCTAAACAAAGGATTTCAGTCTGCAGGACTCTCAGTCCGGCACCATTAACCAGCAATGCATTTCAGAAAAAAAATCTAAATAGGAACATTTTGCAAAAGATTTAGATCCACAAAGCCAAACCATTTCAACAAGACCAAACTCCTAGCTCTGAGGCTTTGTGAGACACTGTTATATCCTTTTATTACAAAGGTAGAGCTGTAAATTACATTATACAAATGTAAATTATTCTGCAAATTATACATTGCACCAAAGGAATTAGCAGGTATGGTAATGGCTGAGTTACCTCCATAGTTATTTCCACTTCAACAGTTTTTTAATGTCGAAGTGCAGTTCTGAGGCATTTCATAGTAAATTAAAGAAAAAGGCATTTGTATACATTGGGTAACCCCACAAAATAAGGTAAAATATTTCATTGTGAAAATAATCAGTTCTCATTGGTTTTTATTTTCTGTGTTGTCAGACACAGACTGTTTGATGTGTACTGTTGTGGATGTTACATACCTGATGAAGTAGGCATTGCTTATACACCCAGTGAAATTGGCATATTGAGTACTGATGGGAGAGCCACCAAAGTAGAACTTCTTGGCACTTGCAGGCTTTTGCTCTGTTTTGTCTCTAGCTGGATTCTTTTTGCTATGTTTTTTGTCATCTACTATTAGCTCATATCTGCAAAGAGAAATTTTCCTTTTCAGAAACTGATTTTGAAAGAGTTTATTCAGAGTTATTACACAGTGTGTTCCCATAATGCTGAACTCAGCGTCTGATTCCCTAAATGGCAATATCAGAAGACAACCTATTTCCTTCCAGCTATGTAATAAATGGCAGTGGTATTAGCCAGTGTGGTAGCTTGGAGTCCAATAACCAAAAGCTCCAGTGAGATCTTTGAGATACTCCTGATATTCAGAAAGCAACAGTACACTATGGCTAAGACTAAATAAACTAATTGATCACTAGTGAAAGGATGGAACACTATATGGGAAAGTGAGATACCATACAGACATCATATCATTTTGGTATTTAAGATGATATTGTATTGCTTAAGGGTAATCAGATCTCATTCTGCAGCATATAAACTAATTGCAGCAGCAGTCAGGAAAGATTTCACCTTTTTAATGACAGACTGCCTATATTTGGAGCATCTGATTCAGGACTGGAAGGGTTAGATATTTATTGGTAAATGTTAAAAAGCGTTGATTTCACCATGCACAGACAAACCGACTAAAAAATGTTCATCTATAATAATTGCAATTTACAGATAGACAAAGTAAGAAAAAGGCTGCTTGAGAACTTATTAGAATTTGGTTTAAGACTTTTTACTTTGTATATTTTGACATGTGATGTTGACAGTTTGTGTTTCAGTGGTTATAAAACTTTTTGAATCTCAGTGTTGATTATCATTAAATAATTGTTGTCTGATCCCACCATAGTCTGACCCTCCATAATTTTCCAAAACTGTGAACGTTTAAATTGATAAAAATAAAAAGGTGCGTAAAATAAACATTGCTATTATGTCAAAATTATAAAAAAAATCAAATTCTGCCAATTATAGATATTGGTCAATATCAAAAAAAGAATACTGAATCAAACAGACCTAGGTTCTGATCTGGTATGACAGATCCTGAGGTCAAAATGCTCATTGCAGTATGTCAGTCCTCATGATGACCATTTCAGGGCTAAAGTTTCAAAATGTGACCTGTGCACACATGTAATTTTGAGAACAATTTTTCTTAAATGCCATAATAAATTACAGAGATCACACATGAAAACCTCCACTTAATGCACGAAAACTTTGCAGGCGAGAGCACAGAAAGTATGTGTGGAATGATTTCCTCTCGCAGAGTTGCATATGCACATATGAAGACCTGGAGGAAGACTTTTGGATAATTTGGCTTTCAAATTACAAAATATTTTTTTTGACTTAAAGTACAATGATGAAATAAAACCTTCAAGGAAAATGTTTTAAGATTTATAAAAAGTGGATGTGTTGACTCACTCACTGCTGCCATCAGAAATCTAGCATGTTTTTGTCAATGCTAAAAATATGAACGTTTCCCCATATAGCTATATAATGACTTTGAGTAAAGATACCTTGGTTAATTTAAGTTTTTACTTTGTTTTATCTAGGCAAAGCAATCAGCCCTTCTGAAGAATTAATCACGTTAGTTTTTTTAAGGCACTTTTACAGGTGAGTACAAAAAAAGTCAATACAAAAATTTACAAGAATATTTTTTTCAAAATGTTAGTAAAAAGACCCTTCCAACTCCACGCCATGATTCAGCCATTTGGATTTTGGGCTTGTGTTTTTTAAGTAAAGAAGTGATAATCTCTTGAAATAGGGCATGCTGTGAGAAAAGCTCCTAAAGTAGGGGCTTTAAAATCTCTGCTTTGCAAAAATAACATTAAAAGACATTATGTACATAAAAGAGGTACATATCATATACTATATGTGGTAGAATCAAAGATATTGGTCAGCTTTACCTTTCTTGTGAGACAGAGGTAATGATAAAATGGGTTTTGCCATCATTGTAGCGTGTCTCTTTTGACTGAACTTCAGTTCCCATAGCATTTAAAACCACAGCACCATCAATCATAGAAATGGAGAACATATCTGGCTGAAACACAAAGAAAAACTTGTTTCAGGAGCAGGAATAATTACAGTAAGCTTTAAAAGTCATGTGGTTTTCCTGTAATATTTATTTTCCCCTTTTGCTTTTCAGATGTGTATTATTGCCATTTCCCTCTCGGTTTTAACTGTGTGCAGAGCAGGTCAGGTGAGAAGTGAGATTTCTCTTTATATTAATGTTACCCTTTAAATCTCTGAGGTCTGGTACCTGATTATTTCCCCCTTATCTATGGTACAGGCTCCATCAGTTCAGCAATTTATGGTGTTTACGTTCAATTTGTGATTCTGGGTTTCTCTTCTACAGTACTATGGAATAGCTGGTCAGCCCAGCATATTTATGTTCCTTTCCCCCCAGTCAGACTGCATATATGAACTTTGCTTAGACCTATTTCTTAATTCACAATTGTCTAGAGATATAATTTACTGTGGGAGTGAGGCATTCGGGACTGCAGCCCCAAACAGCAGGGATAATGTATCAATTCCACTGAAACAGGCATCCATACTATTTGCTTTTAAGGCTCATACAGTTTGATCTTGGGAGAAGCTAAGTATCCGAACTCCTATTGGAGGAGAGGATACTTGGCATCTCACAAGATTAGGGTCTTAATCCTTTGGGCCAAAATCAGAAGTGATGGGTAAGAAAGTGTTGGTTAGCCTGGTTGACTGCAGGGGACTCTTTCTTAGAACTACTTATGCTCACTTATCCACTTGTAGGTGAGTTTAAGCCCCATGCTTCCTTCCATTGCGCACTGCAGAGGAGAGCAGTTAGAGCAGCTTGGCTGCTCATGGCTGCAAGGGGCCTTTCCAGCACTGCACCCTCTTACCACACAGGCATCCTATGGTGGGGGATGGGATAGGGGAATCTACACCAGCTGGGGATGAAGCCAACTTTTTGGCCAATTTGTGTCACTTGAGGAGGGGTCAGACTGTTGCTCCACCAATTTAAACTCAAGGAGTTATCTGCTTCATCTTCCCTTCCAGTGTATTTCCCTGGGAAGTGAATATTGCCATTATTATTACTATTACACTGCTCTACAGCCAAAATGCTTCTGAAATAAATGTAGTCCAACTTTACTAATTCTGGGTCACTGAGAACGAAAATGATGCTTAAAATTGTTGATTGGCTCTAGTTTTCAAGATATGCTATTGGGTCAGTATATACAACCCTTGACTTGGGAATGGCGGAGGATAAGTGAGTTATAAAGGGAAGGGATCTCAATTTAAACCAGAAATGACTAAAATACATCTTTGACTGGATCTATGAATAAATCTATGACTGGGTTTGGACAGTACTTGCTTTTTAGGCTAAACAATGAATGATGCAATCTGAAGCTGGTATTGCGTCATACATGATATGAACTGCATCATGTTATTCCTAGAAGTCATGGATGATGCAATCATAACGAAGCTTACATCACTCTGCTGAACAAATTGCCCTATATCAGCTCTAGAAACCATACAGTGTCGTGCTCTCTTATTTGTCAGTGTTTGATTTTGCAAAAGGACACATTTCTGTTTAGCCAAAGTGAGCAGAGATGCCTCGTACTTGTGTGAACAGTGCAGATAACTTCTGCTATGTTTGTGGTGAAGTGACTTTTGCATCACAAAAGCGTAGTATAACCACTCTGGTTAAGAAAGCCTATCACCTTTCTTTTGGCTGCAAAATTGGAGATCAGGACAAGAGGTGGGCCCCACACATATGCTGCAACACTTGTGCAACAAATCTTCACCAGTGGTTGAACAGGAAAAGGAAATCTATGCCTTTTGCAGTGCCAATGATTTGGAGAGAGCCAACAGATCATACCAGCAATTGTTACTTCTGCATAGTGCCTCCAGTTGAGAAAGGTGTGTCAAAGAAGAAAAAGTGGACTGTGCATTATCCAAACATTCCATCAGCTATACGCCCAGTACCCCACGGAGAAGGACTGCCAGTTCCTGATGCACCAGAATCATTCTCATTTGAGTCAGACGAGGAAGAGGAAGAGGATGAAACTTCTGGTCCTGAACCATCAATGTCACAGGACTCACATTTTTTCCCATCCTCCTCCTCTGAACCACACCTCTTAACACAAGGTGAACTGAATGACCTTGTCAGGGATTTGGAACTACCCAAGAGTAAGGCAGAGCTGTTGGGCTCCAGACTACAGCCGTGGAATCTCCTGGCAGGCTATCAGGGCAAATGGAGCCCATCAATGCTTGCAGACTATTGCTGGACAGTGACAAGAGATGCTCCATTTAATGAATACAAGAGACAAGCCAAGAAGCGCCGAGTAGCCACTGAATAGGACTAAACTATGTACATAATAGTTTTTTGCCTTTTGTTTCATAATACATTTTATTTATATAACTCTTTTGCTGATTTTTAAAGTGTTACATAAACAGGAGAGGTGAAATATTATCATGTAAAGCAACCATAAACACATGAAAAGACCTAGGTTTACAATTTATGATTAAAACTCTACTATCTACACAATATACATAGACATAAAATGTAAAAAATTAAATATCTTAGAAACAGTAGCCAATCAGTTGTTTTAATTGTCATATTTGAATTCAGCACATCAAAATATATAATAAATATCACGTTTTATCTCTGAAGCAGACGACTTCTCAAAAATTGTAGACCAGTGTTATTTATGTTGTGGTAGGACCTAGGTGCTCAAATCAGGATTGCAGCCCTATTGTGCTAGATGTAGCATAAACACAGAATGAGACACAAGCTACATTTGTACTATACACACTGTGTTGAGTACAGTTATATGCATAGGGTCAAATCCTGTAATCTTTAGTTAGACAAAAATCCCTTTGATGTCAATGGGATTTTTCCCAAATAAAGACTGAAGGATTTACTCCACTGGGTGTAGAACATGAAAATTAGCCCACCAAGAGGTATTTCTAAATTGTGGATTGTTTTTTGTTTTTAAGAAATGAAGCAGGAAATGATCATGAAATTCTCCATAGTGCCAGTATATTAAAAAAAAAAAGCATACTCACTCCTTCAGCATAATGGAATAGCAGCCCATTGGGCTGCAAAGTTCGGAAGTTGAAGCCGCCTTCAAACTCATCGAAGAGTGACATTTTTTGGCTGGAGGAAATGTAGCTTTCTCCATTGAAATATGCTCTGCGGGACATCTGCATGCCAAGTCAACAAAGTCACAAGTGTGCTACAGGAAGTATTATTAACAATAATAAACAATAGCAATAGAAGCCTCCCTTTTTCTTCAGATTCAGCTGGACCAATTTTCATATGAAAAATTCAGACTTGTCCCCTAGGTTTAAACTGATCTAAATGGAGTGGTATGTTGTGAAAACATTAAGAAAGTAAGAACATAAGAACAGCCATACTGGGTCAGACCAATGGTCCATCTAGCCCAGTATCCTGTCTTCCAATAGTAGCTAATGCCAGGTGATTCAGTGGGAATGAACAGAACAGGCAATCATTGAGTAATCCATCCCCTGTCGTCCACTCCCAGCTTCTGGCAGTCAGAGGCTAGGGACACTCAGAGCTTGGGGTTCCGTCCCTGACCAACTTGGCTAATAGCCATTGAATGACCAATCCTCCATGAATTTAGCTAATTTTTTTTAACCCAATTATAGTTTTGCCTTTCACAACATCCCCTGGCCACAAGTTCCACAAGTTGACTGCATTGTTTGAAGAAGTACTTCCTTTTTTTTTCTGTTTTAAACCTGCTGCCTGTTAAGTTCATTGGGTGAAATCAACCCCGTCTGTTGTTTGAAAGAGTAAATAAAACTTCCTTATTCACTTTCTCTATGCCATTCATTATTCTATAGACCTTAATCATATTGTCCCTTAGTCATCTCTTTTCCAAGCTGAAAAGTCCATCTTTTTAATCTCTCTTCATAGAGAAGCTGTTCCATATCTTAGTCATTTTTGTTGCCCTCGTCTGTAACTTTTCCAATTCTAATATATCTTTTTTGAGATGGGGCAACAAGAACTGCATACAGTATTCCAGGTGTGGCCGTTCCATGGATTTATATAGAATCATTATGATATTTACTGTCTTAGTATCTATCCCTTTCCTGTTGGTTCCGAACAATCTCTTAGATTTTTTTTAAAGAATGTAAGTCAAATTGTTCTCTATTTCTTCAGAGACTACGGGCCTCATTCAAAGCCAGTTGAACTCAGGGGAAGTGAAGGTCCTAAATAGAATGAATCCCTGAATAAACAGTGATTTCCCCCCTTGCCTACATTCCCTGGCCCATAAGGACTCTGTATCAATGTTTCTCAGTGAAAATATGAAAATAAATACTGACAAGAGTATGTAACAAAGCTATAGGTTCCCCCTGCTTAAGGTGATATCCACCCTAATTCTGTAATGAGTTCCACAAACACAGATTTCTGCTCCAGCACAAAGTCCTACTGATTTCAGTGGGGCTTTGCATTGGTGTAGAGGTCCACTTGCAGAATCAAGGCCATGTAAATTATCTAGATATACCAGGTTTCTATTATATTGAACAGAATGATGCAAGATGGAGGGTCATTTGTACCAATACCATCCCATTAAATTTGATGAGGTTGTAGTTGTATCGGTGAAAGCAAGGGGAGAACTGACCCAGACGTTCCAAGGACAATTTTTTCTTCTTTGGAGTTTTCATGTGGACCCCTGAATGGTTTTCTGGACAGAAAATGCTTTGACATTTTTGACTCATCTGATTGGTTCTAATGCACAAGTTGAAATGACTGCCATGTGGCATCATACATTCCAAACTTGGTTGCTACTCTGCTTACTGAAACAAACCAACAATAAGAAGAAAAGCCACAGAGAGGGAAAGCCTCTTTATCCACAATGCCCTTTGATTTTTTTCCATGAACAGGTTCAGCCTAGAAATATTTGCCCATCTGTCAATACTCCTGGGGAAGTAGTACCATAGATGGGTTAGAATTCTGTTCTTTTTCATATTTGCCTTCTGTACTCCTCTGCTATCAAGTACCCCCTTTCTAAGAATATTCTCTTTACTTCACAAAACAAAAATGGAGTAAAGAGGAACTATCTGCCCTCAGAATACAGCACATTACATATTACAGACTGAATCTTGACATCACAACTTTTGAAATATCAGAGAAAACATGACTATTTTGTACTGCAATTCAGCATAAAAGTTGGGAATCATTTCAGTATGCAATTAAAAAATCAATGAGTTAAATATAGTTCCTGGGTTGCAGATTTTTCCTTCCCATTATTTGGAATTAATGTCAAGTTGACGGTCAGATCCACTGCCAAGAGTTTGCCATGGCCTCATGCCTGGTGCTATACTTACAAGTGACTCTTCTGGACAGCCATAACTGATTCCCAGGGTTCCTGGCTCCTCTAACAAGTTGAAATCCTTCTTTTGAAACTGGAAACCCTTCATGCAGCCCTTAAAACCAGTATTTACTGTGAGGTGTGGGCTAAGATTACTGGAAAACAATGTCAAACAGATTGCAATTAGCTAACCCTAATCCTCACAAAAGTACTTTCCCCCTTTAGTAGGAAGCATTCAGAAAACTTGAAAAACACAAACCTCTTGCCCCAGTCAATCCCAATCCGAGCTCTTTATGTATAGCAAATATTTCCCCATGTTTTATATCCTGAAAGGTCAAAATGCATCAACACTTATAAATGTTAAGGAGGGAAACAGGTGAGTATGCTGAAGAAATCATGTGGAGAAATCTTGAGAAGTTTAAAATAACAACTGAAATTAAAGGATGTGGTACGATTTCTATTTTTAAGAAAGAAAAAATAGGGGTTTTGATTTTTACCTTATGAACAAATCTATGAAAGTTATGTTTCAGTTTTTCCTCTATGAACTGCCCCAATAGGCAATTCCATTTTCCTCTCAGGAAACAGACAGGACTCAGCTGGCAAAACAAATAATACTAACAGAGGTAATGGATTTGGGACCAAATTCTGATCTCACTTACATCCATGAGTCTTTAATTAAATGGTTTCAAGGTGGTAAATGAGAGCAGAACATAGCCTTCAGTAATTCTCTTCATGTCAGGTTTGAGATTGCTGGCACAGCAATCTGTATTGACTACTCTTTCTCACGCATATTTTTCTGTTGTGCTCATCACAATAGTATCTGAGCACCTAACATCATTGAATGTATCCTCATAACACCCTTTGGAGGTAGAAAAGTATTATCATCCCTATTTGACAGATAGGTAGCTGAGGCACAAAAAAAGGTGAGGTGACTTGCTGAAGGTCCCATAGAAAGTTTGTGGTGGAGCCAAGGAATGAAACAGGATCTCTTTAGTCCCAGGGCAGTGCCTTAATCAGCTTACCATTGTTCCTCTCTTTATTTGTGGATAAAGGCAGAACTTCAGTTGGTATTTGCATAAAGGTGTTAGAAGATACTCAGTTACTGGCACATAATGGTGCTATTTCAGAATGACCTATATCAACTTCCACCAGGTAAACTAAATACTGACTGTGCTAATAAACCTCAAATGATATGGAGGTTCAGCCCAGCTCAAGTCTGGATGATTATCAGAAATTATTTGTACTTTCTAAATAATAAGAACAAAGTGCCTGATCTAATCTCCACTGAAGTCAGGGGAAAACTCCCATTTTCTTCTGTGGGAGTTGGATCACGTCCTAATAAATAGGTTAAGGGGCTGACCCTTACTCATATGAGTAGTCCCTTTGATTTGTTACTTCAAATAGCTACTTGTCTAATTAAATATCCCTAGCTGAAAAAAGAATGGTGCGAGAATAAAATATATGAACGTGATTCCAAATGCATTCTATTTGAAGACAAGATAACTGACAGAAGAAAAGGCTACTGGAATGAGTGAAAATATACTTACTTGGAAAAAAATCAAATTACTTCCCTAAGTCTATTAGCTAGTTGCATAGTAACAAATTCAGTAAAATGTAAATCTCCCCAGGAAAATCAAGTAGATGTCAATGGAAGATAAAGATTGAATTCAGATATTGGCTAGGATGGTTGGCTAATATTTTGCAGGCACATAGGAATTTCCATACCAATCAGAGAAGTGTTCTATCTAGTCTGCTATCCTGCCTCTGACAGTGGCTAGTAGTGGAAGGTATCAGAATCCCCATAGTGGGAAATTATGGAGTTAGCTGCCTACAGAGAGTTTCTTCCTAGCTTTCTGTCACAGTGATTGGTTTATTCCTTGAATTATGATGGTTTATATTTATGGGGCCAGATTCTCAGATGATGTAAATCAGTGTAGCTCAACCGACTTCAATGGAGCTACACCAGTTTACACCACCTCAGAATCTGGTCCATTGTATTTTTATCGTATATAATGTAACTGTGGATGTTTTCATTCTCTGTATAAATATCTAATTTTTAGGACTGTCAATTAATCACAGTTAACTCAAGTGATTAATTCAAAACAAATTAACTAGATTAAAAAAATTAGTTGTGATTAATTGCAATTTTATTCACACTGTTAAACTATAAAAGAATACAAATTTAAATTTATGATAAATATTTGTGGATGTTTTTCTACATTTTCAAATATATTGATTTCAATTACAACACAGTATACAAAGTGTACCATACTTAATGTATCTAACCAAATCTTCCTTCTGCTGCTGAAATAGGAGCAGAGGGTGTTCATGGTCCTACTCTGGCTTGTTTTAGTAAGTAGGACCTATACTCCCTATTGGGACTATGCTTGGCCTTTGTCCAATAGCTTCCGGGGAAAGAGGAGGCTCCCTGGGATCTCCCCTCACACCTTTGCACATCGATACAGGGACAGCTACATTTGAGCCCACAGATAAATACAGACAGATTTGAACTACGGTTTATAGTAGAAAAAATCTCTTTATCTGAAAATATGATGGACAGTGAGATATGATATCTGTGTTCATAAGCAGAAGGCATTTTGCTCAAAGAAGAACGCTTGTTGAAAGGAAGGAGGGTTAGCTTTTCTTATTGTATGTGTATGTGTATATATATATGTTTTGATACACTCTTTAAACATTTATTTTTGTCCCAACTGTACTGCAATTTCTTATCCTCTGCTGAGACTCTTCTGGATCACATGACTAATTTCAGCCAGCAGCAGAGTGCCAGCCATCTTGAATCAATGTACAAATACCAAGTACTTTATACCTAGAGCTCTGAGGAAAAATAAAATGGAGCCTTAGAAGCTGTTTTTCATGAAGGAGCAAAGGTAGTAAAACACACCTTCTTGCAAACCATTGTGCAACAATCAGATGAGTACTGATGGAACCTGGGCTGTCAACAAACCTGGACTTTAAGATCTCGGAAGGAGCTCCTCCTATGTAGATATCAGTGAATGGCATTGCTTTCTTTTCATTGTCCACACTTTTTATATGTCGTCTGTCCACCACCAAGATCATCTTCTTAGAATTGTGATATATAACAGAAATCTGAAAAGAGAAATGAACAGCTCAACTCCAAATATCCAAGAATACTGTCTTTTAGAAGTTATCATGCTAGGTTTGCCAAGTTGGCATTTTTAATAAAAGAGAGTCTGTAATTATTGTCCATTGTATTTTTAAAATTTAACAATTATTCTAATTAATCAAAAAGAGGCTTGTGAATCAGTGGGGAGCTGACAAAAATGACTAGTAGTGAGCTCATTTCAATATAATGATTTTTCTAATGGCCAAAAACAAACCAAATCCTTCTTTCATTTGCTTGTAAAAAATTATCACAGGCCAAATTCTATACTGGAGTAAATGGAGCACTTCCATTGACTTGAGTAGAGAATTTGGATATATGTCTTTAAATCTGCTTTTATTGTTGAAACTTAGGGCTTAGTTCTGCTGACACACAAGTTAAATACCACTGTAACTTCACTGATATCAGAAATCAGACTCCTAATTTGCATCACGTAACTAAGAGAAGAATCATGCCCTTACAGTTCAGATTTATTACTGTCATTGTCACAGCTATGATGACTTGAAGCAAATTCTCTAGTACCTCTAATGCAGGTAGACTGTCAGTTTTTGAGTTGCTGAACTGCCTAAATAAGTGTCTATAGTTCCAACATCAATACTGAATTTCATTTGAGTAATTCCTTTTTTACCGAAATGGGAGTTCAACACTTTGTAATACAATAGCTGCTAAAACTGATTGAGTTAAAATAGTGACACACATATTTGTGGTTGTAGAGAACAATATTTATGAAGTGTTTTCCTCTGGATATATAGTTTTATTCTGACTTTTAATACTTTTTAGTATTAGTACCTTTTTTCTGCCCAATGTTCCTTGCCACTTCATAGCAAAACGGACATATTTGGTATCATAAAATCTGACCCATCATTTTTTGGTTCTTTAATTATAAGAGAAGCTTTATTATTCTTGGTGTGGCTAGCTAAATAAAAATACTTTCACACCAGTTTTACCTCATGGAATTTTGCATCATTTATCTGAGCCTTCTTCATTGAATCTTCAAGAAGCACAGGGGTAGTGCTGAAGCCAAAGTCATAGCGCAGATACAGGAATCCATTCTGCATCACTAGACTGAAAAACATACTCTGTACAAAACAAACAGCATTAAAGGAAAGTATATAGACATCATTCTTATGCAAGCAATATAGAGCTGGATATATTAGATTATTAGAGATGGTTGAACTATTCATTATGAACAATTTATTCATTGAAAATGGCCTTTTACTTATTTGCAAAATTATCATAATTTTCCTGGATTTTTTTTATTCATAAATTGTTTGATAAATAGTATTGATTTGGAATTTTGGTGAACTACTGTTTGAAATATATACTTATTCAGTATCCTGAATTAGGTTTTCAGGCTGTGTCATTGGTCACCTATGCCACATGCTATGGATTCTATTCTATGGCTGGATAACCAAAACTTTATAGTGACAAGGTGGGTGAGGTAATATCTTTTACTGGACCAACTTCTGTTGGTGAGAGAGACAAGCTTTCGAGCTTATACAGAGTAACTTGAAAGCTTGTTTCTCTCACCAGCAGAAGTTGATCCAGTAAAAGATATTACCTCACTCACCCTGTCTCCCTAATGTCCTGGGATCAACACAGCGACACTGATACTGCATACAAAACTTTGGAAGCAGGGCAGCACTCAAAGAAATCTTTAAGGTAGTGAATTTTTCAGGGGAAAAAATGGGAAGCACTTAGGGGAGAGAGAAACAGCAGGACACAGGAAGACTAGGAAATCAAGTCATCCTTGATTTCAAGTTCTGTGGCATAGAATTAGATTGATAAACCATATATAAATGTAAGGAAGTACAGTGGACCCATTTACAACAGCTGGGGATCTGGCCAGATGTTTATTTTTATATTTTTCTAACATTAAGAACATTAAACCTTAAAAAACACTACAAAAGGAACAGGCTAAACTTGTAAATAAAGTAAAAAGAATTACTTATTTTTGCATATTTATGAGCTGTCCACATAGAACACAACAGTGGTAGCTGGTTTTGTACAATCCAACCAAAAATGTCCATCACGACTATAGTTTCTATCACAGAGTACACAATTACAAAGTATATACAGTACAATTCAGACACAATTTTGGGAATTTCTGCTCAGAAAAAACTAATTACTGGTCTACTACAGAAGAGTTTTTGTGTAGCAACTGCTGCTTAAAGCAGAGCTGAGGTTACTGGTGGTGTTCAAATGCTGTAGAGCAATCTGCACTGCAGAAATCTCCTCTCTAAGTATCCCTGACGGCAAACACTACCAAGTAAGCGTTTTAATTAGAATGAAATGAATTCATTGCAGTGAAGTCTGTGCACATAATGTATCAACATACATTTTTACATCCTTCTGAGCCAATATTGGCACACAGGGTGGAATCTTCCATTTCTTTCTGTCATTTGCTGCTGCTTGCAACTGTTCTATTGTGTTGAGATAACCTGTTTTACCCTCTCAGCTAAGAGTTCTTCTTAGGGTTTCTCTTAGGTGCCCTTGTTTCCTCACACTGTCTGGTTTCCACTTGACAGCTTCGTGGAAGTCTGTGTGTTGGCATCTGGAATACATGTCCCAAATATGTCCAGCACTTCCTTCTGATTCTAGTGGAAACGAGTTGCTGGTTGGTGATTTCTCAGACCTCTTCATTGGTGATAAAATTTTTCCAACCAATACTCAGAACCTTTTGTAGGCACTTATTTTGTAAAGCATCTACTTTTCTCACTAACATTTTGGTAGACCTCCAGCTTTCACAGCCATATATTAGCTCTGAAATGTTGTTTGAATTAAAATGCATCTATTTTGTTCTGGTGCTGTGTTTCTTTGATTTCCATACGATGTTGGGTTTAGTAAATGCTGTGGATGCCTTTCTATCCTTGATGTCACTTCTTTCTTAAGGTCTGTTAGCCATTATGGTTCTGTTCTACAGGTGAACTGTTCTACTTTCTTGATATTTTAGTGTCATATCTACACAATAAATTATTTTCTTTTGAATTTCTAAATTATTTTAATCCAGACTGGGCTTGTAAATTTGAGGAAGAGATGCCTCAAGACACAAGTCTGAGTTTATATTCAAAATATTGTAAAGCTTGAAGATGTTTGGATGTGGGTTTTTTGTTCAGACCATTATAGAGGTAGGGGACAATCTTAAACTTCTGAAAATTTGGGGATGCTTGGATCCACCATTTTGGTTTTCGATAGTCTCTAATTCCAAGTTACAACAGTAACTAACTGTACTGGTTCAATGAAAGATATTACCCCACCCACCTTGCCTATTGCACTGTATAATAGAGTTCAGCCATCTATCTACCAGGAGACAAATGTATAGAACTTCATGTTAACTACTATATAGTCACATCTGATAGCACAGACAGTGCATTCACATTTAAATAAAAGTAAAAATACTGGGCCTGATTATATTCTCACTTTAAGTAGTTTCATGTTACTGTAACGCCACTGAAGTGCTCATTATGCCACTGTGGGAGCAGAATTAGGGCCAGTGAGAGTAAATCAGAGAATACGGGGGGCTTTGTACCCAGTACTTCAGGTTCCTCATGATATGTGTGCAGAAGGGAACTTTCTCTTCTAAAATGAAATATAAATCATCAACATTTGGGGTATTGCATAGTAACTGTGCAGAATAGGCAGAAGAGAAACAGGGGACAGTGTGAGAACAGAATTTTATACTCACTCCATTAACCATCAGGAGAATAAGCCCATTGTCTGTTGGTGTTCGAACTTCTATGTCAAAACGAGTCACCTGGCTGAACTTTCCTCTTCTCTCAATGTTCCTCACCAAACCATAGCCAGAGCCATCAAAGAAATAGCTCACAGCTCGGCTCTGAGTGAAGGCCAGCTTATTTCTAGCATGGAAAAGAACACAGACGCAAGCAAGAATTAGAGACCACCTCAGAGCATTCTTAGTATTATGACCCTGCACTGCAGATCCGGGGAGTTAACATTTGGGTGTCAGAGTTTACAACACTTTCTTGGAATAGTCATCTTAAACTTTTATTTATCCCTGGGAGGGATGAAGACTTTAGGCGTCTTACTTTTTTTTTTTTTTACACTGCTGTCAGAATTTTCCCTGAAAAATTATTTAGGGCTTTGATAGTCTCCCTTATCATAAGGTCATGTATTGGTTTTGTGGTACAGAGTCATAGATATGTAGGCATGGAAGGGATGTTGAGAGGTCATCTTACCCAGCCCTTGCACTGATACAGGACCAAATAAATCTTGACTATCCCTGAAAAATGTTTGTGTAACCTCTTCTTAAAAATTTCCAGGGATGGGAATTCCACAACCTCCCTTGGAAACCTATTCCTGCCTTCAGTGGACCTGGAGAACAATTGATCACTGTCCTCTTTATAACAGCCCTTCTCATGGGTGTTCTGGGATTCCACCCTTCAGTTTTCTTTTCTCAAGTCTAAACATGCCCAGTTTTTTATAGTTATATGTCGGAAACTGGAAAGTTTGGAGGCTCATTATTGGACAGGTGTTAGGGCCACAAACCTTCCTGATTATAGGCGGAGGTATTCTTTTTAAGGGTTATCCAACTCCCATAGAATTCAATGGAAATCCAACATGTACTTTAACTGATGATGGATTGGGTCCTCAATTATGCAAGCAATGTACCCTTCATACACTGTTACAGAGATATGGTGAACAGGGCTTTTCACTCAAAGTACCTTCTCTCTGTGAGAGATTTGGGAAAAAAATCCTATACTCTAGTTGTTCTCTTCAGATTTATTAAAACCTGCATTTATTTCCAACAATACTAGAGTTTCTTCCTCTCTGATCATATAGCTATACATCAAAATGCAACACAAAACTATAGTTCCTGACTACTGAATGAAGAAACTTCCCATAAATATTTATGATAAATGAATTGTACAGTTTCTCTATAAGTGGAACATTTCTCATTCTCGCTGCAAAGGGCTTAAAAAGAGGAATTTTTTTTACCGAATAGTTCAGGAGCATATGGCACTAATGGTTCTGTGTCAGAGGAGTGAATAAGCCATTTGAGACAATTTGTTGAGATGGAAAATAACAAAGAAAATGTACAATTGTAGGACAGATCAAGCCAGTTGGTCTGAACCACAGTTTGAAGTAGTGAGATTTATTCAGGAAAGGTCAAGTTAATATTATCCTGAGATTCTTCTCTAAAAGGAAGGAAATAAAGTAGCCATTCGGTTCTGCAAACATTGAGAGCTATCAAAGGACTTCATTCTGACAATTGAATTTTTCTCTACCTGGCACAAGGTGGCGATGCGGTGGTGTTTATATTGTAGATGTGCTTGAAATTGTATAAACTGATTATATCATCATTCAAGGTGGCCAGTTCCAAGCAGCCAATGAAGCCAGGCAGGTTCAGACTGGGAGGGAGCTATGCAGAGAAGGAAACAAAGGCAAAAGGGTAAAGTCAGCATATGTATTTTATTCAGGGATGCCAAATTCATTTGTTCCTGAGATCATTTTTGTTTTGAAGCTCTTAGCGTTAGGCTATGTCTACACTACAGACCTTACAGCAGCACAGCCATATGGTCTCCTGTGTAGCTACTCTGTGCTGGCAGGTGAGTGCTCTCCTGCCAGCATAATTAAACCACCCCCAATGAACAGTGGTAGCTGTTGTCCACACTGTCCACACCGGCACTTTTGACAGTGAAACTTATGTCGGGGTGTGTTTTTACACACCCCGACTGACAAAAGTTTTGCCAACAAAAGTGCTAGTGTAGAATAAACTTTAGAGACAAGATGGCTGAGGTATAATCTTTTATTGGACCAACATCTGTTGATGAGAGAGACAAGCTTTCCAGCTTACACAGAGCTCTTCTTCAGGTCTGAGAAACCTACTCAGAGCGTCACAGCTAAATACAAGGTGGAACAAATTGTTTAGCATAAGTAGTTAACACACATTTCAAGGGACCATTCCAGGTAAAAAGGCCTGTTAACACCTCTCTGAAAGCAAGTTAGCCAGATATGGGAAGTGGTGTGTCCAAGCATGGAGACAGGCAGTTATGCTGTGTTCTACAAAGGAGTAATGAATAACTGATAAAGAGATCAAATGCTTAGATAGGACTACTACAAACGAGAACTTCCACCATAATTTTTAAAGACAAGGGGCAAAAGAAGGAGTTAGATTTTAGGGTAGACTGGATCTTCGTGCTATGTGATACTATAATGATTTTATGACTAATCCTAGATCTATCTTAGTCAGATTACACAATTTATTATCCAAAGTCCTGAAGAAGAGCTCTGTGTAACTTGAAAGCTTGTCTCTTTCACCAACATAAGTTGGTCCAATAAAAGATATTATATCACCCACCTTGTCTCTCTCATATCCAAAGAACAACATTTCATAACAATTTAAATGGAAATTTCCCCCAATATTTTGTGTTTATTTCATTTACGTTTCATTGTGGTTTAAAGGCCATTTCATACCACAAGAAAGAAAAAAAAGAGCATGTGAACTCTAGGAAATTCTCTCATATTCATAGAATTTATCTTTGCCAGTAGCTAAAGTTCAGCAGAGATTATTTTAAGTAACTCAACAATGATCACTGCAAATTGAATCTAAATTGCTTTGTTAGTGAAAGAAATAAAATCAAGTGATGTAAAAACAAAATGAAAGTAAAGTTGGCAGAATTAATGCAGCAGTCTTCCACTATTAAAAAAGTTCTACGCTGTAGAATAGGCATAGCAGCAGCAAACGTTTCTTCAGCACATTATCTGCCTGTTACAACCAGCATTAATTGGCATATCAGTTGGCTTTTTCCACAGTCATATTAGGTCCTCATTAGGATTTAGTAACTCTGCTGAGCGATCTCTGGTGCACAGATTTATATCCTTGAATAGATACTTACTGATTAAAATCTTTAAGAGTTTGATGTTTAAAAAATGGTTTTTCCAACTAATTTTCACAGAAGTAGCAAACCATTTACGGCTAATATTAGGAACGTATGGATGTCTTCACCATGAATTTTATAGGGTGCCTACTTTGAGACCACTATCGTATTTTAAATAGGCCATCAAACAGCCATCATACAGGGAAGTTTCTATGCCAGACTTGGCACCCAGTGTTGACGGAGTATAGCAGAAAGCACACATTGTTCAGTTGGGCTACTATGTGTCCATCTAGAACAAGAACTATGCATTTTTTTCTCTAATTACATGTCAAAAACATTTTACTGTAGCCAAGATCAATCTGATCAGCTTCTCACTGGAGGACATTCTATGTAGATGGTAGCATTAGCCTTGGTCAGTGCTGCAGATTCCAGGGAACTTGTTCAAGAATCATAATGTGGTATGTGACTTAATAAGGATGTTTCCGGTAACCAAACCTTTCCATTAATGACAAGTTTGTAAAGGAAGTCCCAGCATGGGTTTGATTTATTTAAGTTTCAATATATACAGAAGAGTTATTCAATCTACCTTAAAATTTGAAGGCACTCCACCAACATAGAAGACAGTATTTCTGGGCTCCAAATCCAAAAGGGAGTCAGCACCAGGGACCTCTCCTTTTTTGATGAATTTTTCTTCAGCTGTGCTGCTAGGGCTTGGCACAGTTAGAAATATTTTGCCATGCTTTCCCACCCTGTTGAAGGAATTTGGAGAAAAAGAGGGCAGCATAGTCATACCTTTAGCTTGATGGTTAGATATAAGAAACAGGACAAGATAATTTAAACAAAGTTTTTTTGGTAGTTTAATGTAAGTATTTTCCCCACCAGAAAAGCATCACCCATCTGGTGTTCCGGCTGGGACCAAAAAGAGAAATTACAGAGATTGGAATGGATTCTCTTTCCACTTACTACTTGAGCCTGCCCTCTTGGAGTCAGTGGAATTTTTACTGACTCCAACAGAAGCAGGATTAGACTCTTAGGCTTGTGCCAATGAATAGCTCCCTTGAAGTTGCACTAGTGGAAAAATGGTGGAGAACAGATTCAGGCCCAATTGTTTTTTCTGGAGCTCTTGGGACAAATATTTGGGTCACGTGTAGGATCAGGAAGAAATGGAGAAAAGACGTTAACTATGGAGGAGACATTTCTGTTTTCTAGCTTTTTTTCACCTTTCCTAAAAAAGGTGTGTGTGTGTGTATAAGAGCTGTCGATTAATATTAGTTAACACATACAATTAATAAAAAAATTAATCACGATTAATCACACTGTTAAACAATAGAATACAAATTGAAATTTATTAAATATTTTTGATTTTTTTACATTTTCAAATATATCTGTTTCAATTACAACACAGAATACAAAGTGTACAGTGCTCACTTTATATTTTTTATTACAAATATTTGCACTGTAAAAATGATAAAAGACACAGTATTTTTCAATTCACCTCATACAAGTACTGTAGTGCAATCTCTTTATCATGAAAATGCAACTTACAAATGTATTTTTTTGTTACATAACCGCACTCAAAATAAAACAATGTAAAACTTTAGAGTCTACAAGTCCACTCAGTCCTACTTTTTGTTCAGCCAATTGCTAAGAGAAAAAAGTTTGTTCACGTTTATGGGAGATAATGCTGCCCACTTCTTAATTACAATGTCACCTGAAAGTGAGAACAGGCATTTGCATGGCACTGTTGTAGGTTGTGTTGCAAGATATTTACGTGCCAGATGGGCGAAAGATTCATATGCCTCTTCATGCTGGCCATTGTTCCAGAGGACATGCTTCCATGCTGATGATGCTCATTAAAAAAAATAATGTGTTAATTAAATTTGTAAAAGCAGCAAAGAGTCCTGTGGCACCTTATAGACTAACAGACATTTTGGAGCATGAGCTTTCGTGGGTGAATACCCACTTCATCAGATGCATGTAGTGGAAATTTCCAGGGGCAGGTATATATATGCAGGCAAGCTAGAGATAATGAGGTAGTTCATTCAGGGAGGATGAGGCCCTGTTCTAGCAGTTGAGGTGTGAAAACCAAGGGAGGAGAAACTGGTTCTGTAATTGGCAAGCCATTCACAGTCTTTGTTGAGCTGATGGTGTCAAATTTGCAGATGAACTGAAGCTCAGCAGTTTCTCTTTGAAGTCTGGTCCTGAAGTTTTTTTGCTGCAGGATGGCCACCTTAAGGTCTGCTCTAGTGTGGCCAGGGAGGTTGAAGTGTTCTCCTACAGGTTTTTGTATATTGCCATTCCTAATATCTGATTTGTGTCTGTTTATCCTTTTCCATAGTGACTGTCCAGTTTGGCCAATGTAGATAGCAGAGGGGTATTGCTGGCATATGATGGCATATATTACATTGGTGGACGTGCAGGTGAATAAACTGGTGATGATGTGATGGTCACATTACCACCACCCTATACCGAAAACCTACCGACCGCTATGCCTACCTTCATGCCTCCAGCTTCTATCCCGGGCACATCACACGATCCATTGTCTACAGCCAAGTACTGAGGTACAACCGCATCTGCTCTAACCCCTCAGACAGAGACCAACACCTACAAAATCTCCAACAAGCATTCTCAAAACTACAATACCCGCATGAGGAAACAAGGAAACAGATCAACAGAGCCAGACCTGTACCCAGAAGCCTCCTACTGCAAAATGAACCCAAGAAAGAAACCAACAGGACTCCACTGGCCATCACATACAGTCCCTAGCTAAAACCTCTCCAACGCATCATCAGGGATCTACAACCCATCCTGGACAATGATCCCACACTTTCACAGACCTTGGGTGGCAGGCCAGTCCTCGCCCACAGACAACCTGCCAACCTGAAACATATTCTCACCAGTAACTGCACACCGCACCATAGTAACTCTAGCTCAGGAACCAATCCATGCAACAAACCTCGATGCCAACTCTGCCCACATATCTACACCAGCGACACCATCACAGGACCTAACCAGATCAGCCACACCATCACCGGTTCATTCACCTGCACATCCACCGATGTAATATACGCCATCATATGCCAGCAATGCCCCTCTGCTATGTACATCGGCCAAACTGAACAGTCGCTACGGAAAAGGATAAACGGACACAAATCAGATATTAGGAATGGCAATATACAAAAACCTGTAGGAGAACACCTCAACCTCCCTGGCCACACTAGAGCAGACCTTAAGGTGGCCATCCTGCAGCAAAAAAACTTCAGGACCAGACTTCAAAGAGAAACTGCTGAGCTTCAGTTCATCTGCAAATTTGACACCATCAGCTCAGGATTAAACAAAGACTGTGAATGGCTTGCCAATTACAGAACCAGTTTCTCCTCCCTTGGTTTTCACACCTCAACTGCTAGAACAGGGCCTCATCCTCCCTGATTGAGCTACCTCATTATCTCTAGCTTGCCTGCATATATATACCTGCCCCTGGAAATTTCCACTACATGCATCTGATGAAGTGGGTATTCGCCCACGAAAGCTCATGCTCCAAAATGTCTGTTAGTCTATAAGGTGCCACAGAACTCTTTGCTGCTTTTACAGATCCAGACTAACACGGCTACCCCTCTGATACGTAATTAAATTTGTGACTGAACTCCTTGAGGGAGAATTGTATGTCTCCTCCTCTGTTTTACCTGCATTTTGCCATATATTTAATGTTATAGCAGTCTTGGATGATGACCCTGCACTTGTTGCTCATTTTAAGAACACTTTCACTGCAAATTTGACAAAATGCAAAGGAGATACCAATGTTAAATTTCTCAAGATAGCTACAGCACTCAATCCAAGGTTTAAGAATCTGAAGTGCCTTCCAACATCTGAGAGGGATGAGATGTGGAGCACGCTTTCAGAAGTCTTACGAGAGCAACACTCTGATGCAGAAACCACAGAACTCAAACCACCAAAAAAGAAAATCAACCTTCTGCTGGTGGCATCTGATGCAGATGATGAAAATGAACATGCGTCGGTCTGCACTGCTTTGGATTGTTATTGAGCAGAATCTGTCATCAACATGGATGCATGTCTTCTGGAATGGTGGTTGAAGCATCAAGGGACATATGAATCTTTAGTGCATCTGGCATGTATATATTTTGCGACACTGGCTACAACAGTGCCGTGAGAACACTTGTTCTCACTTTCAGGTGACATTGTAATAAAGAAGTGGGCAGCATTATCTCCCATAAATGAAAACAAACTTGTTTGTCTTAGCAATTGGCTGAACAAGAAGTAGGACTGAGTGGACTTGGAGGTTCTAAAATTTTACATTGTTTTATTTTTTGAATGCAGGCTGTTTTTGTACATAATTTTAAATTTGTAAATTCAACTTTCATGATAAAGAGATTGCACCACAGAACTTGTATTAGGTAAATTGAAAAATACTATTTCTTTTGCTTTTTTACAGTGCAACTATTTATAATAAAAAATAAATATAAAGTGAGCACTGTACACTTTGTATTCTGTGTTGTAACTGAAATAAATATATTTGAAAATGTGGAAAAATATTTAAATAAATGGTATTCTATTACTGTCTAATAGCGCAATTAATCACACAATTATTTTTTTAATTGCTTGACAGCCCTTATACATTTCCAGACTGCCTTTTTGTCCAACCAAAGAAAGAAAGTCTTTTTAAAGTCACTGTTGGCCTGAGGTGAGCATTGTCTTTTTTCTTCTGCAATTGTTTTAAAAACTTTTACTGTGTTTAGAACATCAAATGTGACACATGCCATACTGGAGTGAAAATAATCAAAAAAGGGTTCTTAACTCATGATATTGTAGTTTTTCAAGGGATCCCTATTCCCATGGAATTCTGAACAAGATTGGCAGGGCTGGCTATCTCATCAGTTTGCTAAAGACCTCGCTAACCAGCCTTGTCATCATCCCATAAGATAATGTTAGGGCATGTCTTCACTAGCAACATTAATGTACTGCTGTGGCAACGTTTTAACGTGTCTGTGTAGTTGTGGCACCAGTGCTGGAAGAGCTATAAAAAACCCACCTCCATGAGGGGAGTAGCTACCAGTGCTGGGAGCACGGCTCCCAGTGTTGGTGCACTAGCTACACTGCATTTTACAGCACCGAAACTTGCAGCGCTCAGTGCTGTATTTTTTCACACTACTGAGTGAGAAAGTTGCAGTGCTGTAAAGTGGCAATGTAGACAAGGCCTTAGATAGTTAACTGGTGAGTTTTACTTGGTCACTTGTGAAATTCTCAAACCAAACTGCAAAAAGAACAGGAGTTCTTGTGGCACTTTAGAGACTAACAAATGTATTTCAGCAGGAGCTTTCAGGAGCTACAGCTCACTTCTTCGGACGTGATTCAAAGAAGTGAGCTGTAGCTCACGAAAGCTCATGCTGAAATACATTTGTTAGTCTCTAAGGTGCCACAAGTACTCCTGCTCTTTTTGCGGATACAGACTAACATGACTGCTATTCTGAAACCTGTCAAACCAAACCGATCACATAAGAAATAGAGCAGCTCCACATAAACACTTTACCTCTCAACTTTGACGATACTGAAGTAAGCAGGCCAAGAGCTGACTGGCTTGGAGTCCAGTGGTATCTCCACATCTCGACCTCCCAGATTATAAATATACACCAGGTTGTCATTCTTGATCGCAAGACCCATATAATCTTTTGCCTAAAACACCAACAAGTTGGGATGTCAGGACTACTTGATTCACTCGTAATCCAAAAAAGCTAATAAATGTTAGACAGTTTTAGACAAAAGGGAATATTTATGTATAGCTAATAAACTAAAGCACACCTTCAACTAATTATATTGTTTCAGTAGATGGCACGGCATGGGACAAAACTGTTCCAAAAGATATGGTTTCAAATCCATTTTGGATGAAGTAATTGCCAGGTTAAATATTTCTAAGACTTTTTCTGACTGAAATCTATCACATGCTCTTGCATGTGCCTATTGTTTACTAGGCAGTATCAATATAGGAAGTGGCAACAAAGGCTTGTCCAAGGACATAGATATGATGTACATAATCAGATCTGCTCTCAGCAGGGAATTTCTTAATTTGCATGCACTGTACACAGAAATTCCTTTAAAAAAAAAAAAAGTCAAAGAGAAAAGCCCTTGACTTCACCTTTCCAAACTAGCAGTTGGCCCAGATTGCACATAGTTTGTAAGATGTGTCTTTTTTGTTTTTCTTTAACAGTAAAAATTTAACACAGTTGCTTCACAACACTTTTTGATAACAAGTGTTCAAGTGTTCAAAAGTAGAGATGAGGAGGGTATTCAGTAGCAGTAGCACATGCCACAGGCAAAGAAGCACTCTTATCTCTAAGACCTTTGAACTGCAAGACTTGAAATCTACATTGTCAGCAGTACTGTGTTGATTACGTGTGACCCACAGCCTGGCAGAGAGAAGTAATTGCTTCAGAGCAGTTCAATACCAGTTGAGTGTGGATGGCAAGTGTAGTTTGCAGCCAGCCTCTGTATCTCAGTACACCAGGCAATGCAATTTGCTACGTGGACAGAATACTTTATTGGAGAGAGGGAAAAATTGCAAGGATAGTTCACTGCATGTCACTAACCAATAGGGTGACCAGACAGCAAATGTGAAAAATCGGGATGGAGGTTGGGGGTAATAGGAGCCTATATAAGAAAAAGATCCAAAAAATTGGGACTGTCTCTATAAAATTGGGTCATTTGGTAACCGTACTAACCAATGACCAGCATCAGTAAAATATTACTGTGGAAATCCCTGATGGTAGGAAATAGAGAAATGTTGCTGAAAAATCCACATACTTATTTTCACTTCTGTCTTTTTTTTTTTTTCAAAATAAAATTAATTAGATTATTCTCTTACATTTTTGTTTCCAAGGTACAGAACAAATCTATCTGGAGATGCTGCCAGCTGTGGGTGGTCTTTCTGAAGTTTCATATACAAGCTCATGGAGGTAAAAGCCTTTAAATCATCTAGGCTCGTCTTTGGATTAACTTCTACTGCTGATCGGCCTTCAAACTTCATAGAGACTTGAACCTGAAGTGGCAAACATACAAAGTTAGAGACGTTCTGTTCTGAGACTCTGCTATGGGGAAATTTGCAAACATACTCCCTTAACGGCTTCCTTGACTAATAATGACAAGCATGGAATTAGCATTGATTGTATGTTCTTAACAACTCAAATCAATGAAACACACTGTAAAAAGATAAAGGGAAACATACTAATGAAATGGTGCCAGTTTTGTCTTTACTTTCATTGAAGCCCCTATTCAACAATACACATAATTAACTTTAACTGGGCTTCAATGGGACTTAAGCACATGCTTCAGTGTCTTGTTGAATCAGGACTATAATATTATTCGATACACCACAAACTTCTTGCATATTTTAAAAAATTCTTTCCCAATCATTTATTTCTTTGCTTCAGAAATAGACCTAATTCTCCTCTCACTTTCTCTGGTTTAAATCAGGAGTTACTCCACTGAAGTCAATGGAGTTATACTAGTGTAAATGTGGTATAAATGAGAGGTTAGTCAGGCCAAGAGCATTCATTTTAAGATATCTTTAAACATATTTAAAGCAATGTTTTTACATTTTGAAGAACTGAATGTTTTAAAACTAAAACATATTTAAGGAAAAAGTCAAATATTGTAGTTCCTGACTGAGGGAACTGAGGAGGTCTCGCATCCCACTTCTAGTACCATGTTTATGGTGGGTTGCACTTACTTCTTTGAGTGCCCCCCGTGTCCGGGTACAATACTGTCATTTCCTTCAGCTCCCTGCACCCTCGTGCAGGCTATCAGTCAGACTCTGTGGGTCTTTTGTGGCTTGGTCCTGTGGCCAGGTCACACAGTTCAAACCCCTTTCTGGGGTACAACAAACTCAAATAGAAGATCCTTGCCCTTCAGGGCCAATGATAAATCAAATGGTTTCTTATCCTTCTGAGGCTTAATTCCTTCTCCAGAATTAAACCAACAGGGTTCCTCATGCACACGTTTCCTTGATTGTGGTCAGAAATGGGTCCTGGCCTGGCCTGGTTCCTTTGGCTGTGGCCTAGGGAGAGTCCCTCCTCACTTCACTGCCAGGAATTGCTTTGCTAGCAGGCAGCTCCTTTTTTGGAGCTGTGCCTTGATTGGCTGTTGCTGGTGTCCAGCCCTTTTAGCTGCTGGAGGACCAGATCTCAATGGTTCCACAAATGGCTGGTCCTGGTCTAATGGCTGGTCTAATACTTGCTGCTCTTTTCCACTCAGAGAACTGTTTCCTGGGGCAGGGTGAAGCAGAGCAGTGATGCTTCCAGCAGGATGTCACAAAAACCTGGTACACCATTACAGCCAGAATATTCCAACACTGCACAGATGTATTCTTATACTGACTTCTCAGAATTCATCCATATACAACTGAATATATCATTTTCATTTTCAGCAACTGTTGTTATAAAATGTTTGACAGAAAAATCTCTACATTTTTGCTGTTGCAATTAATGTCACCATGGTGTTAGTATAGTACAGATTTTCTTACGTGAAAAAGGCCTTTTTTAACAAAAAGAAATATTGTGAACTCACAATGATTGTTACTGAAGAGATCACAGTTGCTGCTGCTTGTAATTAATGTTGGCAATTGAATAATAAACTAATAGTAAATACCATTTTAGCTTTAAATGATTCTGCTGCAGTGACCATCATTATCAAATTGGCTAATTAATATTACCATCATATTTATTACATTCTGCCATGAATACCATGTTAATTATTTGCCTGTATCAACTGTAAAGATTTTAATTGCTACTAGTGTACTGTGCTCATCCAGTTGTTAGAGAGAGATAACATAACATTAAGGTTCAGACCTGGAATCTAGCCCAGGGAAATGGAGTTGTTAGTAAGATGCATTTGATCATTATCACTCGTAACCGAATGTCTGATCCAAGTGTTTTACCTTGCCTGCTACACTCCTAGTCTGAGCAATTAGCTCCCTGATCCGTTGAATGCTGGCAGAAATGTTGTTTGCTGGCAACTTTTGGTCTACTGTACGCAGTTTATCCAGGAGCTGAGGGATGACCTCTGTCAGATTCTTCACTGCAATTAGAAAGGAAACTAAAAGCCCAATTCCCCACTGCATAACACTGTTTTTGTACCAGTTGAATTCAATTTACATTCCCTTCCCTGTCACTAGTATTTGTTTGCATCACCCACCTGTTGCTTCCTCTCTTAAGCAAAGGTCCTAATACTGCAAACTTCTCCATGTGGGTGGACCTCTGCACTTGTACAGCCCCATTCACTTCACCATTGCTCTGTGTAGGTGCAGGTGTCTGCCTGTATGCAACAGCATGCAGGATCAGTGCGGAGTACTATTAAGATTTTTTAGTGCCTCCAGGTGCTACTCCAATATGAATAACAATAGCAGCTTTGCACTCATGTAACACCTTCTTTCAGAACATCTCACAGTGCTTTACAAGCATCAATGGATTTAACCTCACAACATACCTGTGAGTTAGATGAGTACTATGCCCATTTCCCAGATAGGAAAACTGAAACATAGAGCGAGTAAGGCCCAGATCCTCAAAGGTATTGAGGCACCAAGCTTCCATTGATTTCAATAGGAGTTAGGCACCTAAATATCTTTGATGATCTGGGCCTAAGTGATTTGCCCAGAATCCCACAGGAAGTCTGTGAAGAAACTCCTGGGCAGAGCTAATCAAAGTCTCTGCTGGCAACCGACACAGAAGCAACTGCAGTAGACACAGTTGGACACCATTGAGGTCATGAGACTGCTTTCTGGAGTTTTACTCTGGATAGTCTCTGTGCTAATTGGCTGTTTCTTCCTTCCCCTCCAGTCTCTTGACCTCAGCCTCACTCCATTTGCCCTCCCTCTTTCCTTTTCCTTGTCCCTTTTACCTCCCTCCCTTTTATGATCCCTCTTTATTTCTTTTTCTGTCTTTCTGTTTAGTTGATCCCTTCCCTTCCTAACAGCCTGCTACAAACCCTCCCAAAACTAGGAAACTAACATGACACTTACAATCCATCCCAATGATCACTCTGTATGTATGTTACATCCCTTTCCCCATCCTTTGTCTTGCTTATTTATTTAGACTATAATCTCTTCAGGGCAGGGACCATTCTTCTCTATGGCTATAGTGCCTAGCACAATGGGGCCCTGTTTGTGGTTGATCTCTAGGTGCTACAATAACAATAAACCACCACCACTATTGTCACCACCACCATCACCACCAAAACAATAATTGGTAACATGTATGTAACAAGTGGTAAAATTTTCAAAAGGGCCTAAGTTCCATTTTCAAAAGTAATTTAGGCCTTTGGGAGCCTAACACCCTGTTGACTTTCAATGAGTCTCAAAAATTTGGGTCATTTTTCAAGCACATGTTATCCAGTAGTTAGAGCAAATAGTAATATAATATGCTGTGAGGTGACAGGGAAAGCAACTCATACCATATTCAATGGTGACACTTGTCAATCTACATTTACAGTATAGTGCTTGAAATGAATACCTGCTATAGTAACACTAAGGGTATGTCTACATCTACAATTTTGCAGCGCTGGTTGTTACAGCTGTATTAGTACAGCTGTATAGGGCCAGCGCTGCAGAGTGGCCACACTTACAGCAACCAGCGCTGCAAGTGGTGTTAGATGTGGCCACGCTGCAGCGCTGTTGGGCAGCTTGCAGGGGGGTTTGGGGAACGCGAGAGCAAACCGCGGGGAAGGAGACCTGCTTGCAGGGGGGTTCGGGGAACACGAGAGCAAACCGCGGGGAAGCAGGTCTCCTTCCCCGCAGTGTGCTCTCGCGTTCCCCGAACCCCCCTGCAAGCAGGTCTCCTTCCCCGCGGTTTGCTCCGGTGTTCCCCGAACCCCCCTGCAAGCAGGTCTCCTTCCCCGCGGTTTGCAGGGGGTTTCGGGGACCGTGAGAGCAAACCGTGGGGAAGGAGACCTGCTTGCGGGGGGGTTCGGGGAACGCGAGAGCAAACCGCGGGGAAGGATACCTGCTTGATTACCAGAGAGGCTTCCTCAGGTATGCTGGGATACCTGCTTATTCCACGGAGGTCAAGAAAAATGCTGGTGAGTGTCTACACCTGATGACCAGCGCTGGATCCTCTACACCCGAGGTTCGACCGGGTGTACGGCCAGCGCTGCAAACAGGGAGTTGCAGCGCTGGTAATGCCCTGCAGATGTGTACACCTCCTAAGTTGCAGCGCTGTAACCCCCTCACCAGCGTTGCAACTTTGTGGTGTAGACAAGGCCTAAGTAACACTGGGTCTCAATGCCATTTTACAGTTAGTATACCTGCATCCCCAGCCGAGTCCACAGCACTGTCATAAGCAACTGCATCATGTTTAAAGTTCTGAAGGTTCTGGGACCAGTTCTTCAGACTCTTAGCCATTGGGGTAGTAGTCTGGGTTACTGCCATGGTAGTATTGACAGCCTTTTGGTTAATGAGTTTAGATTGGTCCAAACGCTGTCTAATATCACCTGTAATACAAATAGAGAACGAGCAGTAATAAATACTATTAAAGTAGCCTACTTCTGACTAATGCATCAGAAAATGAAAATAAGATTAATCAGAGTTTAACTTCAACAGTGCTGGAGCTTTCCTCACACAGAGGTAAAAAACAAACCTTAGTTTTATTACTTTTTCAAATTACACAGAGAATTTGAAAACCTTCCCTTGTTTGCTGTTATACTAATGATTAAGATGTATCAACTGCCCTTAGCTGATCGTTAGACTGTTACATTTTAAGCTTTTCAATGAGCTCGATTTGTAATGGCTAGTATATCCAAGGCCCTGGGAGTAGAATGGATTAAAAACATTTTTTATTTTCTGTAAAATTGTCAAAGAATATGAATTTTTTTGTTGAATTTTTTTTGGTGAACATTTTCAGGTTATTGTAGAAAAACAAAAACTGAAAAGTTTTTGGTCACTGACATTCTCTTTCAGATTTTTTTAAAACAAGAACCCTGAAAATATCAACTAAACCACAATTTTCACCTGACAACATTCTTTTAGTCAAAAAGCCGTTTTTCACTGAAAAACGTTTTGATGAAAAATTGTTGGCCAGCTCCACCTGGGACATGCATGGCCCTCAGGACATGGTAAAAAACAGCTGGAAATGCTTAATGGATGCCCATGACCTCTATTTATTTCAAGAATTAAGGGAACACCTAGCTAATCATAAATTGCCAGTGGCAGCCCAACGAAGTATTCAATCTGCCAAGTACAATATACACTTGAATTAAATTTTGATTATTAGTGCAATAGGTCTACAAATTAATGGAGTATCCAGTCTGTAATAAAGTCAAGAATAACATGATGGACGGCAACCTTCACTAAACCGGAGGCCAAAACAAGTCAATGCAGCTTCAGATGATAGGATATGTTATCTCATCACGCTATGGAAAGCACCATAGAATGAGCTGTTGCATTGTCATTGCTACTGGGCAGGGGCGGCTCCAGGCACTAGCTTGCCAAGTGCGTGCCTGAGGTGGAAAGCTACAGGGGGCGCTCTGCTGGTCGCTGCGAGGGCAGCAGGCAGGTTGCCTTCGGCGGCATGCCTGAGGAGGGTCTGCTGTTCACACGGCTTTGGCGGACCTCCAGCAGGCGTGCCGCCGAAACCACGGGACCAGGGAACCTCCCGCAGGCAAGCCGCCGAAGGCAGCCTGCTTGCCGTGCTTAGGGTGGCAAAATACCTAGAGCTGCCCCTGCTACTGGGGAAGGTCTTCACATTATTTTCTTTAAAAATAATGAACAAAAGAGAAAGAACTAAAACTTGTCACCCTGTAAATTTTATATTATATCATCATCATTGCAATTTGGGGAGACAAAAGGTGCTCAGCTTTGCCATGTGAACAGTTTCTGGCTTTGCCTAAATGACTCATGTGACAAGACTTTGATGACTAATGAGATGCCAATCGGAGTAGTTATGTGTATATTATGTGCCTCGTGGCTAAGAACGTGCACATCAGAGAGACAGTGTGTTTTAATGCAGGTTATCTTAATTTTCTGCCTTCATCGCGAAGTTCCACGAATCTTTCCTACATTCTGAATGGGTTAAATGCAGACTTGTTTATGAAATCTTATTTTTAAAGATTCAGCCAAATGCTGCTTGAGCTAACCAGAGTGGGGATCTTTCCTATAAATGTCATAGTCAGATAGTAAAGATAAAGTCGACGTATTTATCTTACAACCTTGCTCTATCGATTGAATTTGTTTCCTGGCTTTCATCAAGCGGCTTTTCAGAGCATCTTTTCTGGCAATTGTTCCAGCAATAGGGTGACTAGTATCCGCAACAGTTAAATCATTACCTGTGAGGACAGAACAGAAGAAACAATTGAACTCTATGATTTCAAAGAGCACTTAAAAATCTTGTCTTTAGTGTTACTATGCTGCACAAATATACTGCGGTGCATTTAACAAACACTAATTACTATAGTGCTTACCCTGACTAACTTTAGTATTATGCATTCTAGTGATGTTGGCTTCAGGTGATCTAAATTGCTAAGCAATCTTCCGGCTGATGCTCAACATTCTCCAGGAAGAGTCTTCTCGGGAGAATCTGGAAGCTGCTTCCCTATCTTCATGAAAGATCAACTCTCAAAAAGAGCTTTGATAGCCAGTAACTACTTGGGACAGGAACTAATATATTACAGCCACAAACTTCAAGGAGAGTTGTTATGGAAAGCACAAGGACTTTAAAAATAAAAACAGTAATTTCCATTATTTTTATAGAAGTTCCATTATTTTCAATGAAGAAAATGCCAGAATCTTTTAAATCTTATCTTATTCCTAACTAGATTTGTAGGGCCCAAAACTGCATTCACTTATGCATGTGAGTAAATGAATGTGTTGACCTCCATGAGACTAGTCAGATGAGTAAAGTTACTCAAATGCATAAATGTTTGCAGGATCAGACCCTTAATCTTTTAATACACCTGTAAATGTGCCCACTGTAAATAACAGAAAACTCTCAACAGCTTGGCATGACACTAGCTATTCAAATTGTACATTTTCCTTTTCTAACGCATTGGATTCTAACTTTGATCAATATGTTATTCCGTTGCAGAAGCATTTCCTCCTTAATGATGTGCTTTTGAAATCTCTTTTCATATACAGAGCTATTGTATTACCGGCAAAGTAGTGAAACCAATAGGAAGGATGTATATTTACTGGCATCTGCTGTCTTTTGTAGTTCCTTGGCTTGATTGAGGAGCCTTTCACTTTCATCTTTATGGTAAATGATCTGAGTATCAATTCCAACTACAGCCTACAAATTCATTTTAAAAAAAAGGTCAGAATCTGCTTGACGAAACATATCTCTTTATTGTGTCTGCTTTTAGATGACATAATATTTCACACAGACACAAACTACAAAATTGCTGCTGTTCCATTTTCTCTGTTAAAGTAAAACGTAGGTGACTGGATGAGAAAAAAAGCTCAAATGCAAATTTTCTACAGGTTGCAACTGAAGTTTAAAGGAATGTATTTCCTCCAGACAGGTGAATTGAACAATAAATCCGCAATATAGCACAAATATCATCTATATTAGGCAACTAAGATATGGCCTAACCAATCTTCATGCTATTCAGATTGCAAGACACTATCCCTGAGAAGGAAGAAGTAGCCATTATCAGTTCCCCACTAGGGAGATCATGCCCTGGCAGGGAGGAAGAATGGAGCAAGCTGTGGAATAAACAGAAGATGCATAAGATGCTTTTTGATTCTGGAACTTGCTTTCATTGAAGTCAATGGCAAAAGTCTCAATGGGTGCAAAATTGGGCCAAAAAGCAGTGAGACTGAGAGGGCGAATCTTCTAAGACAAGAGAATGGTTGCTTGCTCTTATATGCAGGGGTTGGGGATCTGCTTCATGAATTGCTTACTCCTTCTCCAAAGTTCGGCTCCCTGGGCCATGACACCCGTAGTAATCTCTCCTCAGTGACTCACTGCCCAGAGGATGGAGTCCCTTGGATGAGACATAGGTGGTCAGCCTAGTGTATTGAAGGATGAATTTGTAAGCTCTGCAGGTCAGGAACAACATCCTCCTATATGTTTTGTAAAGCACTGTGCATACTTACAATGCTGTAAAATAATAACAACCGTGTTAGAAAGTCTGAATTAAAATATGGCACAAACATGAATGGCAGCTCAGATGTCAAATCTAATTTTCAGCTAAGCTGTTCTTTTGTGCAGTTTTTCTAGATAGGCCAAGTGAGGCCCATGGGCTTCCCAATGAAATCATGTACTGGATGGCTCAAGGGGCCAATCCAGTGTAAAACTTGCACATTAAAAGTTATTCTACTTGCTGTACACTATATTTAATAATGTCTTAAAATTAAGTACTGCTTTACAGCACACAGAATCCCAAAGAGCTTACAAACTATTAGGGCCAAATTCAGTAATGATATGTAAGTGGATGTAAGTTATAAAGTATGGTGAACAGTACTTAAACATATGCTTTCTTCTGGCTCTTTGGCACGCAAGTTACACCAACTTAGATTCCTTTTCACACCAGTAGAGCAAGTAAATGATAGTTTAAGAGTGTTTAAGTGACTGTATGGGAATCAATGCTAGGGCATTAGGGGCAGATTCAGCAAAGCACTTTACCTGTGAAGTCAGTGGGACATATTTTATGCTTAAGAGCTTTGCTTGTAAGGGATGGCACTATGTATATGTTCACATCAAACATATGCTTAGCTAGCTTTGCCAAATTGGGGTCAGAGTCTAATCACCACCACCTTCTGCATCACTTCTGATCTATCACTTCAACCACACCTGAGATGCAGCCTCTCTGGGGGCAAAACATGGCAGCCGTTTAACAGCACACAGCAACACTACACAACAGTTTAGGACAGGAAGTGAAGAACACCACTGCATACTTTTGAAACTACAGGGGAAATTTGGGGTAGCAGAAGTAATTAACTAGTTTGGAATTTGATCAGACAACAGGGATGAAGCCCCCATTCTTGCAAAAATGTTAATTGACAAATGATGAAGAGCTTGGTTTTACTTCACACTTAAGAGCCTAAAGTTTTATAACATCGTGCTGGGACCCTGATTCAGTGCAAAGCAGACATGAACATTATGAAAACTACTTACATCACTGAGTCTGTGTGTTGTGTTTAATGCCAGTAATGCAGTTTCATTAGC
Source organism: Gopherus flavomarginatus (assembly GCF_025201925.1). Taxonomy (NCBI): domain Eukaryota; kingdom Metazoa; phylum Chordata; order Testudines; family Testudinidae; genus Gopherus; species Gopherus flavomarginatus. Next base: position 130,691,877 of record NC_066620.1, on the reverse strand, counting down.
TTCCTCAATATAAGTAGCAATATTTTCATACACATTTGAGGCATTTAATGCCTTTTGTACCAACCCATTTGTATCAACACTGTGTAAATTTCTGTTAGAAGGACAGAAGGGAAAAAAAGAAAAAAATTGTTTACATCTCTTACTTGTAAAACTATGAAACACAGGAACTTTGGTCTAAATCTCACTTCCATACATGCTCATTGACTCCCATTTGATTACCGTGGGTTTGCACATGTGTGAAGATGGAATTAGCCCATTTGACTGGAACTTTCAAAAACACTCAGCAATAGCCTAACTCTGTTCCCACTGAGGTCAATGGGAATTTTACCATTGACTCCAATGAGAGCAGAGATAGGCCAGCACTGAGTGCTTTTATGAAGACTACCATTTAGGTGTAGTTTACATATTCCAGTTTCTTATAATAATTAAGCTAGCTACTAGGTATATCTAACACATCAATTTATGACCTCAATCCTTCAGCTATTAACAACTTTCAATAGGTTTTTACATGTAATGATGAACAAACCCATGAAAATTCAGAGCTTATGTTTGGTTCCGAGAGGAATTCAAAAACACTTTATCCTAACTTTCCAGATTTAGGGCCTAATCCTGCAAACACATGATTTCAACGGGACTACTCGCAGTAATGAAATTAATCGTATATGTAAATGATTGACAGATCAGGGCCTTAATGCATCTCCAGATTGGACTCTCTCATAAGATTTCTGAAATGTCTTGCTAAATGTGTCCAAAGACCAAAATGAAACTATACTAAACAAAATAAAGACAAGCAAAGAAAAACAACAAAACCAGAAGGCATGATTTGAAGACAGAATAAATGTTTTAAGGGATTAAACTTTCACTATAGGATAATTTTTCCAACAAACGTAAGTGTCACATTTCCATCAGTACGATCCATAAAGGTTTCCATTTGCTTTGTATTAAATTCCTGATGTCATGTACTCAATAAAGTGCTAGCTATCCATTTCATCCTGTCATGGGGGCACTCTCTTTCAAATGACTGCAATGCCATTAATTAGTAGCTCTCATACCTAACATAACAGTTTTTTGTGGGGCTCTGTTCCAGTTTATGTAAAATTATAGACCAGAGTTAGGCAACGTATGGCACGTATGCCGAAGGTGGCACGCAAGCTGATTTTCAGTGGCACTCACACTACCTGAGCCTTATTTACTTTACATAAAACAATAGTCTAGTTATATATTATAGACTTATAGAAAGAGACCTTCTAAAAATGTTAAAATGTATTACTGGCACGCAAAACCTTAAATTAGAGTGAATAAATGAAGACTTGGCACACCACTTCTGAAAGGTTGCTGATCCCTGTAATTGGCTATGTAATTTTAAGCTTCTGCATTGTATCATTTTATAATAGGAAACCACTGGCTTTCTGTGTAATTTTTTTCTCTATTTTCAACGCCTATCTGGGGCTTAGGTATATTAAGGAACAAGTGTTAAAATGTATTTAAATTAGATACTTGATAAGCAGCTAAGGGTTGATACTGCAAACATTTATGCACATAAATACCTTTACTCAATGATACTGAAAGCAGAATTTGGTGAACATGTTTTCTGCAAGTAATCACTTACAATAGTAATTTTTTCACACATACTCACAGTTGTAAATAAATCCATAATTCCAATCTGTCTAGAAGTCACTTTTGTATCTATTGGTTTAAATCTAAGTATTTATCATCTCTCAATAGAACAAAAAGGCTTGGGACACTTTTAATGTATGCAACTGGACCAATTCACCTTGACACCATCCATTTGGTATTTAAATTACTATAGGTATAGTACACTCAGTTTGAGTCAAAACTATAGCAGACCCTACCTCTTTCTGTAGCTGTAAGGCAATTTTTTATGTGAACCATCTCACCCACATGAACCATTTTATTCTTATGAGCTATTTTTGCAGTCCCCATTTATATTTGCCAGTATCATATTATTTCTCAGTTATCTACTTTATCTGTGCCTCTGTTACTTTGGGATTATAAAGAAATGATTGAAAAATGCGTGAACAACAAACAAAGGGAATTAAAACAAATATTTTTGACATAAAAAAATCTAAAATATTAAACAAAATATTGATCAGCACTAGTTAAAAGACTTTCTCACAGACTGTGACATAATACCTGGCACATATGACTTTACAGTGATTTGTTTAATATGTATCTATAATCAGTATATATAATGCCACTATCTTTTTGCTTGTCTGTTTACCAATCTATTTGTGGTACTAGCAGCCCTTAAAATTAGCACAGTACAGTCTGTTGTAGTTAAAATTTACCGGTCCAGCTGGTCAGCAAGTCTTTGAAGCTCCTGTGCATATTCCATAGCCTGTTGCACCAAATCATCATCAAATCGAGACAAATTGGCTAGTTTTTCCTGCAATTCCTTTTTAGCGCCATCTATTTCTGCATAGAACCCCGAAACATTCTAAACAAAATATAGAAGGATAGAAAGAATCTGAAAATAGTAACAAAAATATCCTCTTTACTCTTAACGATACAGGGTTTTTTTGGTATGTTAGGTAACATATTTTAACTATGATATATTTTAACAGATGAAAAAGAGGGAAGTCGAAAAGGAGGCAAAATACAGATGGGGTCAAGGTGACTGAAAGGGAGGAGTGTGAAGAGTGAGAAAAATAAGCCAAAATATCATAAACAGAGGGACAGTGGATAGATACATGGGACATGAACACATTTGAGAGATGGTCGTATCTTCCATTACCTTCGCTGATATTAGTGCCACAGTGATTAGCTGAAATCATCTGAAATCGAGGCTTAATAGGTGGGATAAAAGTGACAGATCATACGCCACCGATCTGCACTTGAAGGGCTCACCCTATGTGGATCCACAGCACAGAATGAGGGGTGGGGTGGCCTCATCCACCTCTGTGGCACTGTCCACCTCCCCATACATATGGAACCTTTGCACTCCCAGCAGACTGTAACCATAAAAGTAATACAGCCTCGGGCTTATTATGTCTTCTGCATAGCCCCTTTGGGGTTCCTGATTGCAGTTTTAGCCATAGGGAAGTCTCCTGCTAGTGTAGTTCCTACAGATTGAATTCCCTGGGTTCTGCTAGGGTTGGGGACATATTCTGAATCTTTTTCTGTGGAGGGACAAACCTGGGCCCACTGATGGGATTATGTAGGGGAATTCTCATGGAGGTTTCTTTGCAAAAAGCCAGTATCTGCGGCTCTTCTTAAATTAGAAAGAGAAAAAAATCATGGTTAAAGAATTCTATCTGCAAAGAAACGTCTTACAGTGATCGGCTGATGGGACTACTAATAGGTATGGCAGCATGGATTCAGAAGACTGACTACCAACAGTTCATGAGTGGTTCTTTATAGTGCCTATGGCTGAGGACAACTAATGTCTCTTTGCCTCAGCCATATCTTTCCTGGATAGCCATATAAAATGCTCGTACAGAAGGTCAAACATAAGACAGGTCTGCAACCAGCTCCTCTCCAGCGTGTAATCCACCTGCTTAAAGTCTTGTAGATCAACATTAAACCATAGTTGCCTTGGTTTACAAGACACAAGGATGGAACAGAACAGTGAGCTAAGAGTCTCTTGTAATAGCAAATGAGCTGCTTAACACTCATTTTCATGCCAATTCCCTTCCAGTGATATGTTACATTTATACTTGGCAATTAAGAGAGAAAAACAAACTGTAAAGACCTGTTGTATGAAATATTTGCCAGGTAACTGATGTATAAATAGAGCCACATGTACATATTGTATCATAACATGAAAAAGATTATCCTTACAGCAAGTCTCATGTTTTTTGGGGGGGGGGCGGTTCTTGTTTTGCTGTGGGGTTGTCATGTGGGGTTCTTTTCATTAAACCAGTTTACCAATGAAAAGTGACTTTTCAACCAAAATGAAAAATTTCTGTTTCAATTTTTTTTGTTAAAAATAAAATAAAATAAATAACCCGAATGAAAAATTTCCACCAAAATTTTGGTCAAAAGTTTCCATTTCTATAAAAAATAGAAACTGAATTTTTTTGGGTAAAGTTCTTCAGTGTTTGGTTATCAGAAACCTCTTCTTAGTTTGCTTCAGGTTTTCATAAAAAAGACAAAAAAATCCAGAAAATATTAAAAAAACCTCTTATCACAAAAATAACTGGCATTTTCCAACCACTCTCGTCTATTTTCAGCACTGAAACAAAAAGGCTCAACCTATTTTACACCATGAAACATTAATCCTCACTTCCTCACTCCACTGCTCCACAGAGTAATTGACTTTTAAGAGGATTTGTAGATTGGATGTATAATAATCAAACTCCAACAACTGCTTATCTCTAAGTTGAGATTCAAGGTCTTTAACCTGTTCCTGCCTTCTGCCTGAAATGGACAAAGGTGTTTGTGTGGGGCTTTTTCTTTAACACACAGAACAGTTCTCTGCTCAGTGCATATTCTGGCCTCTTGGCAGAGCATCCCTGTGAAGTAACTGAGAAATGCATGACAAAAGGCTTAACTAAAATCTATCCCTAATAAGGTGCTCTTAAAATAACATCAATTTTCTATGGCAGTAAAATTTAATTACAAATATTTTGACTGTGGCAGAAATGATTAGGTTTTATTGGAATATTTGTCAGTACCTCAGCAATGCTATATAGAAAGTGTTCTCAAAATTTGATATTTTGAATATGTGACTTGTTAAAAAAAAAGGTATGGCATTTAAACTCGTCATACAATCAGGCACCTACTTTTATCACATCACTTAATTCTGTGCTGAATAGTTGTGGCTCAACTAAAGTATCTATGGCACTTAGCAGAATACTGTTCACATCATCAGTTTGCTCCTTCACCTTCTCTTGTTGCTTCTGCAGAAAAAAATAAATCCATATTCAGAAATGTTTTGTGCATTGGTAAAATGCAGTGTTAATGTTCTCTGGTATGTTGTTAATATGAACACTACAGTTGTATTGGTAAAATAAACAAACAGATATCATTAATTAAATGGGAAAAAAGTTAAGACCAAGTTTTGCTCACACTTCTCAAGTTGCATATTATAATATGACATTTCCAGTTTGGCTTGTCCTCATGGAGGACTAGGCCTTTATTTACAAAAATAAATTTCATTGTACATTGCAGTTTGAGCAATTATTGGAATGAACCACCCTTACTACACCACCAGAACACTGCTCTTGCAGTACAAAGACAAATTAAATATGGACTTTTCACAGTGGCATGTAGAATAGTTTGGACTGGAAGATATTTTACTATGTACAAATTAGAGATCTGTTTTCCATAACAATAATAAAACTAATGTGAATGTTCTCTTTGGTACAGCATCTGCCTTAGTGGAAAGTAATGAAACTCAAACAATGGATAAAAGCAAAGAACAATTATGACCGCATCCAACATACTTCAGCCTTCACTTTATAAATATGAGATAAGCTGCAGATCTGCTTCTGCACAGTAATTATAAAACAAAAGGAAGAGAGGAACAAAGAAGACTCTGTACATGAGAATCCTAAGCTTCTTATAGAGCAATTCACAAAAACGAATGCCTGATTTTATATTTAATTATTAAAAGAAAACACTGAGTTCTTAGCTATATACTATTTAGTGATATTGAAAGTCAGAAAGGAAGAATAAAATAATGATCTGATTCACTGCGCTGTTCTCCTGGATGTTTGTTTAAAACAAGGACATGTATCTGGTGCTTCTTTTTCTTACAACATCTCTGAGGTCCACCAGTTCCAGTGCATCCCTACAGCTAACACCCTTGGACTGGCCTTAGAAATCTCCTTTTTACCAAGAAACCTTATCTTTCTGGGAATTCCTGCATCTTATCTTGCCCATTTTATTTAATATCAAATGCTGTTATTTAAAATCTGGTTCCTGTGACCATGTTGTTCCTCTCTTTGATCATCTCTGTTGTTGTTTTTATTTACCTTCCACATCAAGTTCAAGTTACCAATATTGCCAACCCCAAGAGTCATCCTGACTCTCAAGGCACCATTCCTAAATACTTTATTTGCATCCTACTTCAACACTGTACTTTGCACCTCTTCGATACATGCTCCAAACAGCCTCAATCTCTTTATTCAAATCCCTCTTTAAATAATTTACATGTATAGAATGTATTAAAAATAATTAAACCGTGACCACTTGAAATGTGGATCTTCATCTGAATGTGTGTGTGTGTGTGTGTGTGTGTGTGTGTGTGTGTGTGTGTGTGTGTGTGTGTGTGTGTGTGTGTGTGTGTGTGTGTATGAACACACCACTGCCTTCTGCTCATAGACTCATAGGTCAGAAGGGACCAATATGATCATCTAGTCTGACCTCCTGCACAAAGCAGGCCACAGAACCCCATCCATCCAATGGATGGAACAAAAACTGCTTCATTTTCTTATAGGACCTATGCTTATAATACTTAAAGGAAATTCTCCTTTAGTTATAGTGAGGGGGACTTGTTCTTCTGAAACAGAAGATCTGAGTTGTATCCTGATTACCCCCATTAAATTAAGAGTAGTCACGTTGTGCAGAGAAGGCTGAGCCGTGAAATCCTTGCCATGGGTTTATTAATATGTATCTCAGATATGTTTGAGCTGTCAAACCTGTGTCTTGGTTAGCTCCCTGGGGCAGAGACTATGTCTTCATCTTCTGTAGCTCTGCATAGCAGGTAACTTTTATTAGCACTTATGTAGCTTACATCTAGACTAAGAGTGCCAAATCCATGCGGCAGAATGCACCATTACATTTTTCACTGTGGTCCCTGGGCCAGGGCTATGAAGTTAGGGTCATGTGAGAAAACAGAAGCACAGAAAGGTAGAGAACTTACCTAAGGTGACATGCTTTATCAACTGCAGAGCTGGGAACAGAATCCAGGAGTCCTGACTCCCATTTCTGTGTGTTAGCCATTAGACAGTAATCCCTCTGATGATGATAACATCAAACCACAATACAGAAACCCACACAGAGGAAAGTTTCTACACTGTCATTTCTGTAGCTACACATTTTTAGAATCCAATATTTAAAATGTCCTTGGCAATGAAAATGTGCTGTTCATAGACACACTAACAATATACATGCTGCTGCACAGTACCTCATTCTCTTGAAGTTTGGCAGTATTTTCCTGATTTGTATCCTCCATTTGCCTGACATAGTCACGAGCCTGGTCCAGAGCCTCCTGTAAGTCTGACAGCTTCATGTTATAGTCATTGAGCTGGTCCAATACGATGGGAAACAGAGATCTGGTGTCATTGTACCTCAGCTGCCACTCCTCAACCTGCCTTAATACTGAGAGAAGAGTCAGAGGTTATTGATTAATCTTTCTGAATTCTTTTGTTCTCTCCCTTCACAGCATGAATTACCAATCTAGCTACATGTGACTTTCCAAAAAGATCACCATCAGCGTATGCTCTTTCTGATGGAGTTTACATATACCAGCATCAGACCAACTTTATGACCTGAGTGGCTGTCCTTAATCAGGGAGTCAGTAAAAACACATTTGCTCGCAGGGAACTTGGGTATTGACCTACGACACTTAGCTAGACTTAATTTCTAACTATTCTTCTGATTGGAAAAAAAATCTTGTCTCATTTTAACTTCTTATAAAAATTTCAAATTGCAATGAATTATTATAGAAATGGGCAGGATTGTTCTTTGTTTGTTTACAGTCTCAGCTAACTAGTCCATACTTTTATTCTTTGGATGAAAGAGTACTTATTGTCTTACCCTTCAAGGTACAATATTCCCAAAATTACCTAGGCCAGGTTGGTAATAGTAGTGAGCTAACTGTGGCTCTGATTCACTACAGTGTGACTCAAGTTTTATGCTGGTGAACCCCACGGAAATCAGTGACGTTACCCTGGCCTAAGTTTGGAGGCACACAGGATGTGTCTACACTGCAGCTGGAGGTATAATTTCCAGATGTATTTACACTGGATTTGATCAAACTAGTGTACTAAAAATAGCAGTGTAGCACTGGCAACATGGGTGGTGGCACAGGTTAGCCACCCTAGTACACATCTATACTCTTGGATGGGATTGTACTCGGTTGGCCCATGCACCTACCCACATCATGGTGGCTATTTTTAGCATGCTTGCATGACCAAAGCTAGTGTGTGTACATCTACCTGTGCTGGAAATTATACCTCCAGCTGTAGTCTAGATATATTCATAGCAGTGAATAAGGTCCTGTAAGTCTACATAGTCCTCATTCTGACAGATAATGGCTTACTCTAACCTTTCCCATTTTTCATGTTTTTCCTTTCGCAATCAGCAATCTTGGGAAAGAGGCATGGTGGCATGGCACAATCACCTTTAACCCCTTGTTCAAGGAGTGATTATTTAATCTACTGCAAATGCTAGATGAAGACCTTTAATGGTTTCACAGATTTCATATGCTTGCCATAATAGCATGTGCTTTCTTAAGCCATGAGTAGTCCAGCTGGCCAGCCACTACAGTCAGCATCTATGAGCAGATTCTTCACATAGGTTCAACATCACTGGTTACCATGGTCTGATTAGTACTGGAACATTGTTGCTATACTGTGCCTTTCCACCAGAATACACACACAAATAGATAGAGACCTAAAACTCACGCTCTTGTGCAACATCAGCCTCATCATCTGCAAGCAGTCTCTGATTGGTGAAAGGCTTGCGATGCTGGATTTCCCTCAGCATCTCCTCTGCCAAGTTCAGCTTCTGAATGATATCTTCGGTGCTCAGCTCATGCTGGATTCCGTAGTATTTCATCTTGCTGCTAATTTCTGAGGACAAAGAAACAGAATGTCACTCCAACATAGTTACAGTGAAGTGAACTTTTTTGGAACACTTTCGTCTCTAGGGCCCTGGTTTGAATCCAGTTCAGGTTGATGGTAGGTGAAATGGGTATGACACAGAGTAAAGCTGACATTGATAGTTCTGTCCACTAACTTCAGAAACAATGTCTGATGAGTTAGCCCTGGTCTATACTACGAGCTTAGGTCGAATTTAGCAGGGTTACATTGATTTAACCCTGCACCCATCCACATAGCAAAGCCAGTTTTTTCGACTTAAAGGGCTCTGTACTCCTCCCCCGATGAGGGGATTAGTACTGAAATCGACCTTGCCGGGTTGAATTTGGGGTAGTGTGGTTGCAATTTGACGGTATTGGCCTCCGGGAGCTATCCCAAAGTGCTCCATTGTGACTGCTCTGAACAGTGCTCTCAACTCAGATGCACTGGCCAGGTAGATAGGAAAAGGCCCATGAACTTTTGAATCTCATTTCCTGTTTGGCCAGTTTGGCAATCTGCAGGTGAGTGCAGATCTCATCAGCAGAGGTGACCATGATGGAGTCCCAGAACTGCAAAAGAGCTCCAGCATGGACTGAACGGGAGGTACGGGATCTGATTGCTGTAGGGGGAGACGAATTCATGTTATCAGAACTCCGTTCCAAAAGATGAAATGCCCAAACATTTGAAAAAAATCTCCAAGGGCATGCAGGACAGAGGCTATAACAGGGACCTGCAGCAGTGCTGAGGGAGAGTCGACTGACAACCTGGCTTACAGGGAATTAAAATCAACAAAGAGGGTGGGTTTGTATCAAGGAGAAGCACACAACTGTCACACAGAATGGCCCCCTCAAGGACTGAACTCAAAACCCTGGGTTTAGCAGGTCAATACTCAAACCACTGAGCTATCCCTCCCCCCACTAGTCCAGGCAGGACTGAATCTCCATTAAACTTTTCAAGGTGCTCCTGGCAGACCTCACTGAAACAATTGTCGACTGTTGATTTCATGGAGGGAGGGAGCGGGGAGCAAATGAATACAAATGAATACAAAACAAATCTGGTCTCTTTCTTGTTTTGATCCACTCTATCTCTCTTATATATCTTAGGCTGGCAGCAGATGGTGCAGTACAACTGGTAGCCATCGTCGTCTCCTGGCTGCTCACCAGAAGACGGTGCAGTATGACTGCAGGCAGAACTGAATCTCCAGAAGACGAAACTTAAAAAGAGAATGACCTGGAGTCACTCCCATTTATGTCCAGGCACCCCTGACAGACCTCACTGAGGTCTGCCAGGAGCACCTATGTCTGCCCAGGTGCCCCTGACCAACCACACCGAGGTCGGCTAAAAGAGCACCCAGGAGACGATGATGGCTACCAATTGTAATGCACCATCTGCTGCCAAATGGCAATGAGCTGCTACTGTGTAGCAATGCAGTACCATGTCTGCCAGCACCCAGGAGATGTACAGTGATGGTGAGCTGGGCGGGCACCATGCTTGCTGTGGTATGACGTCTGCATGGGTAACCCAGGAAAAAAAGGCGAGAAATGATTGTTTGTCGTTGCTTTCACGGGGGGCTGATGACATGTACCCAGAACCACCCGCGACAATGTTTTTGACCCATCAGGCATTGGGATCTCAACCCAGAATTCCAATGGGCGGTGGAGACTGCGAGTACTGTGCGATAGCTACCCACAGTGCAACGTGCCAGAAGTCGATGCTAGCCTCAGGACTGTGGACGCACTCAGATGAGTTAATGGTCTTAATGGTCTTAAGTGGGGACACACACAATTGACTATAAAATCAATTTCTAAAAAACGACTTCTATAAATTGGACCTAATTTCATAGTGTAGACATACTCTTAGTCTATTTACAACATGTTTCACTGTATGTTTATTAGATTGTCACAAATGTTTCCTAGTGCCTACATATTAATACACATTTGTTTTTCTTTCCTGCTAAACTATTTTTAGCAATCCACAAACTTCTACCACAACTCCCCTTAATATGTCAGAACCATTTGGGTGTACATAGCACAAATGATTCTGAGCAATCGACCAGAATATTTACACCTGTCAGTTCAGCCCTTGCCAAGCCCCTGAAATAAGTACATATCAAGCACAGCACCAGGGCATCCTATCTCTGTCAGAGAGGGGGAATAACAAATGGTCCATGGAGGCAGAGAAAAAAGGAAGGCATATAAGAGAAGAGGATAAAAATACAAGAAAGGAGAGAAAGAAAAGGACAGATGGGAGAGACAGCAAAAAGAGAAATGGAAAAAGAGACAGAAGGAAAAGGATGAAAGGTGACAGGTATTAGGTTTCCAAGACATATGGAGAGACATGACAAGATAGGCAGAGTAGGAAGGAATGCAGGGATTATGGGCATGTTACTTCTTTGGGCCCACATTAAGCCTTGAGTCCTCTAGAGTGAAGCCCAGTAGCTGTTCAACAGTGCGCACCAGTACTACATAATAGGGCAATAACTGAAAAAGATTAAAGCTCACTACCCAAAGTAACTACCCTAGTAATTGAAATAGTAGTTGGCAAACCTATGTAGTTGGTGTTTGGCTAGGACAATGAAGTTGTACTTAACACCACTTCTTTTCAAAAGGTTCCATGGAACTTCTAATATCCACAACTGGTCAGGATCTCAGTTTTAGGTCTCATGTGAAGCAGGGCACTTCCTACTTTATAATACCCCTCAAAATTTCAGGCACCCATTCAGTACTGGTATGGAGGGAAGAGTGTCCCCTATTGCATCATCTAAACCACTTTCTATAGCACAGAAATTTTGCATAAATGTCCCCCACCCACGTATTGATCTATACCAACCCTGACTGGAAAGGGGATGTTCAAAGGTCAGGTTAAATCAGTGTTTACACATTGGTATCACATGCACTTTTCCTTTTTGGTCTGTCAATGCTTGAATAATGTAAATGTGCTGTAAGATAGAGCTTGGGCCTTTATGGCACAGGGAACAGGGAAGCTTTCAAGTATATTGCATTTGTTTTTTATTGCTTCTTGTAGATACAAAAGGAGGAACTGCAGTTGGTTTAATCTAGTTTTATGTGTCCACGTGATAAGAAAGTGCCATCAATATTCTGGAATAGAGATAATAATCTCTGACTGGAGTATCTTTCTTCAGTGCAGTTGTGTTTGGGAAGATGCTTACTATTGTCACTTATCAGAGGGGTAGCCGTGTTAGTCTGGATCTGTAAAAGCAGCAAAGAGTCCTGTGGCACCTTATAGACTAACAGACGACACATAATAGGAGACTTTAAGGTGGCTACCCTGCAGCAAAAAAACTTCAGGACCAGACTTCAAAGAGAAACTGCTGAGCTTCAGTTCATCTGCAAATTTGACACCATCAGCTCAGGATTAAACAAAGACTGTGAATGGCTAGCCAACTACTAAACCAGTTTCTCCTCCCTTGGTTTTCACACCTCAGCTGCTAGAAGAGGGCCTCATCCTCCCTGATTGAACTAACCTCATTATCTCTAGCCTGCTTCATGCTTGTATATATATACCTGCCCCTGAAAATTTCCACTACATGCATCAGACGAAGTGGGTATTCACCCACGAAAGCTCATGCTCCAAAACGTCTGTTAGTCTATAAGGTGCCACAGGACATTTTGTTGTCACTTGTCCCTATTACTGACAATAAAAACTCTTGAAAATGCAAACAGTCTCTTAGTCCCTAAATCAAAAAGTTATTTCTTCATCTGGGAAGGTATAAAATGGTCTATTTGCTAGTTGTAAAGTGTGTATATTTTGGTATATATGTTGCTGGTTAGAATGCTGTTATTGCAATAGTAATACACAAAGATGGATTTTAGAAGTGTTATCTGCATCTCTAGACAGTCAGTTCACAGATGAGTTGGATTCCAAGACAGTAGGTGACAGCTTGTCACAACATTTTAATATGAAGAGTCCCCTTGTTGCACTCTGTTAGTTTTGGGAGACCTTAAGCTTGTTCTGTTCTTTGCCTGATGTGAAACAGTATCACAGTAACAGTTTATGACACTTAGCAGTAGACAGTCAGTTTACAAAACTGTACTTTCATTTACTAAAGGCAATGTTTTCGTTGGAAGAAAGGAGAAAGAGAGACAAAATCTAAGTTCCTTTGCAGAAATGCAATATCTGTATCCAAACTAAATTGAAAACTCCACAGCCTGATGACAACTGGCTTGGAGTGGAAACCTCTGTCTGTCCCCTTGACTGAGGTTAGAGGTTACAGTATTCTTTTCCCTTTGGAGATGTCCGCATGAAATTACTCATACGACAGGAATCTTAACAAAACTAAGATTTATTAAAAAATGAGAAAAAATGGAGTTAAACTAAAAGAAACTTTGTTTAATAGAATCTAGATTTACATTTCTCATAAGATAAACTAGATGAGGCATTCTCCACTTAATTACAGAGAAGAAAAAGAAAAGCAAAGAGCTGAAAGTAATCCTCTGTCTCTGACCACTCTGGTCTGCTTGCCAGCATTGTGCTGATGTCTAGAGATGAGTCTTTCTCCCTTACCCAACCTCTTTATCAAGCCCACTTGGAGCCAGGGTGGATAACTCCTGTTTTCCAAAATACTTTTCTCCAGCTATGTACACACATAAAAGGATTTGGACTCTCCACTTTCTCTAAGAGACGGACCATGAAGACACAGAGATCCTTTACACCTGTCTTTCAAAGGCTTAAAAACTTAGCACAGATGCCACTTTTCACATGCAACCTTGGCTGGTTGGATCTAGTTTCAGTTACCCCTCTGGTAAAGTCCTCCAAGCAATTATTTCTTTTGCAGCGGTGGATTACCCTTTTGTGGGGCCCTGGGCCAGAGTAAGTGGGGTGCCCCTCCCCACCCCTTCTGCCTGAAGTCCCCTCCCATCCCCCCCACTCAACGCTCCTACCAGGGAAATGGGGTCGGGCATGGGGGCTTCCCCTGTTCCCAGGCAGGAGCGCTGGATGGGTGGAGTAGGTCAGGGTGCAGGGGGGCCCATTTTTCCAGGGCTCCCCAGTTGGCCGAGGCCCCTGGGCATGGGTCCTGCTCCCCCAGTGATTAATTCACAACTGTTCTTTTGTCAGGAAATACAACTTGTGGGTAGGGTGACCAGACAGCAAATGTGAAAAATTGTGATGGTGAGGAGGGATAATAGGAGCCTATATAAGAAAAAGACTCCAAAACTGGGACTGTCCCTATAAAATCGGGACATCTGGTCACGCTACTTGTGGGCATGTCCCCAGACTCTCTGTCTTAACACCATTTTGAAAACAAAGTAATAGACACAAAATAAGCCAGATTTTCTGCTTTGGTCAAGCTGAGTTCAACACAAGACCAGAGGGGAAGGCATCAAAGATGGTTTCAAGTCACCTTTGTGGCTTCCCAGTCCCCAGCTGGCTCAGAGCTAGGACTTTCTCCTGATGGAGTTTACAGCAGAATCTGCACTGGCTGCCAGTTGCTTCCAAGAGCTGTCATGGTAACCAAGGATTACTGTATTGCAATAATACTCCGGTTACACTCCCTATACTAGGCTGTGAGAGTGTAGGCAAAGGTGTAGCAGCCATTGTGGTGTTTCTAGGTCATCCAAGGGCTCTCCTTGCCAGGGTGAATTCTTCCACTGGCTATATCTGCCACCTTTGTGGCAGATTTGCACTGAAAAAAATTGCATAGTTTCCCTAAAAGAACAAAGAGTCTGGCCAATAAAGTTAAATGACTAACCAAAGACTACACACTAAGTCACTGGCAGAGGTGAGATTCGAATTTAGGATGTCCAGTTTCATATTCAATCTATTAGACTATGCCGTCTCGCCAAATTGGAAGCAAAGAAAAACCATGATGAAAAAAAATAGATTTATAAAATGGGGTGAAATCCTGGCTTCATTGAGGTTAATGACAAAACTCCCACTGCCAGTGGGGCTGGGATTTCACCCTGGGTTTTAAATATCTTGTTATTTCATTGACACAATTCTTCTAAAAATCACAACCATCTTTCCATATAGAAACTTGGCAGAAAGTTACTTTTAAAATCAAAATTGATTCTAGGGACAGATAGATTCTACTTTAGTGCTGCCATGATAAAGAACTACAATTCTCTGTAATGGGTCTACATGGGAAAGCTTTAGCTTGTCTATGTCTACCTAGCTAGTTATATAGCCTCGGTCACTATAATATCTGGGCATCCACTCTATTTAATCGAGATTAAAAAAAATCAAAACCAACCAAACATATATACACACAAACAAACTACAGCCTGTATAATCTTTTTATGTTTCACAAAATAATTGATTTCATATGTACCTGACCTGAGATTTAACTTTCTGAGGAAGATGTCAGGAAAGAGAGAAAAGAAGTGCAGCACTCTATAATGGAGGATACCTGACACACTGGTCACAATAGCTTGTTGAGAAAAACAAATTTTCATCCTGGCTTCATATGCTGTTAAAACTCTATGTCTGATGGTTTTATAACAGTACTCCCGTGACATTTCTCCAGTGGAGATTTTATTGATATATTCTTGACATTAAGCTGAACCAGAAAAATTCTATTTACCTTGGATGTTGTCTCTCATGTTGCCGAGTTGCTGCACAAGTTGAGTAGCATGGTTAATGGTCGCCATGGTTTCCTTCTGTACCAGTAGGCCTTTGCTTGATGCTTGATTTCCCTTTGAATAAACCATGCGAGCATAAGATTAGTAATTTTTTAAAATCCACATGCATGTGTGCGAGTGTGCAGTACAAACATAATTTTGTCTCTTCCCGATGAAAGTGTTGTGTAGGCCCATTTAGCATATAAAATTATATGTAAAAAGGTGCTTGACATGAAGGGCTGCCTTTTGGTATTTTGAGAATTGAAGAATAAGAGATTAATAGCTAGTCCATATTTCTCCATCATCGGCTGCAATCAAATTGTCATAAATTATGTATGTTTGTAAGACTCCCATAAATTATTCTGCTGAGTCTCAAGCTGCTGCCTGATTTTGTCAGATGTTTGTTTCCCAAATAATGTAAGTGTATGGACAAAAGACTAATGTGAGACTCAAGGTCAGTTTTGGGAATCTGTCTCTCCTATAGAGACATTTTGTTTGCGGGAGGACTCCCAATCCTCTCAGCCTCTCCTCCAGTGGACGAGAAGCTGGGTATGAGTCAACAGTGCACCCTTGTTGCCAAGAAGGCTAACAGCATATTGGGCTGCATTAATAGGAGCATTGCCAGCAGATCGAGGGAAGTGATTATTCCCCTCTATCCGTCACTGGTGAGGCCACATCTGGAGTATTGCGTCCAGTTTTGGGGCCTCCACCACAGAAAGGATGAGGACAAATTGGAGAGAGTCCAGCGGAGGGTAACAAAAATGATTAGGGGGCTGAAGCACATGACTTATGAGGAGAGGCTGGGGGAACTGAGCTTATTTAGTTTACAGAAGAAAAGAGTGAGGGGGAATTTGATAGCAGCCTTCAACTACCCGAAGCGGGGTTCCAAAGAGGATGGAGCTAGGCTGTTTTCAGTGGTGGCAGATGACAGAACAATGAGCAGTGGTTTCAAGTTGCAGTGGGGGAGAATAGGTTGGATATTACAAAAGATATTTCACTAGGAGAGTGGTAAAGCACTGGAATGGGTTACCGAGGGAAGTGATGGAATCTCCATCCTTAGAGGTTTTTAAGGCCCAGCTTGACAAAGCCCTGGCTGAGAAGATTTAGTTGAGGTTGGTCCTGCTTTGAGCAGGGGGTTGGACTAGATGACCTCCTGAGGTCTCTTCCAACTCTAATCTTCTATGAGTCTCTTCCTCTAAAACTCAGACAGCCAGTGGGTAGCCAATAAGCTCAGGCAGAAGCAGAGCCACAGTCATCTGTTACATTTGGACTGCCCTCTAAATAACACTCTCCTGTCACCATCACAACTTCTTGGGGTCCTCAAAACTGGCTTTACAGAGAAGCATTGGTTTAAGATTGAGGGCAGAGGGGATATTAAGATTTACTGTTGCATAATCATCATGGTTCCTAAGAAACTTATTGACTTCAGTTGTCCTTAGATTTAATTTCCTTAGGGAGGTCTCAGGATGGAGAATAAAAGAAACAAGCCTATTGCTATGTTGTCCATTGCTGCTAGGTCTTGTATGCCAATCAACATCTCATGATCAATGGGTATCAAAGTGTTTAGATTCAGAGGTATGCTTTGGCTTGTAATAGAAATAATTCTCACAAGAAAATTAGGATCTGGGTTCAGGTTTGGACTTTGAATCCCTCTCCCAATATTTTTGAAGACCTGCCGCTCCTGGGAAATTGCTTTTCCTCGGTAAATGATGCGTTTGGTTGAAAAAAAAACAACTTTCATTTCTCTGTCCTGTAGTTATTAATAATTGTTATTACCCTATTCCATAACTCTAGCTGCTTTGTTTGATCAGCTATGGTTAGTACTAACATAGCCACATTATCTTGAAAATAGGTATTTTCAGTTGTGAGAGCACCAGGTGGCGCTTTAAACCAGATAGAAGCTGAAAATAGGCTTGGAAAGAAAAAATGGGTATCAGTTTAGAAAATGGGATGGAGCCTGGCTTCAGTGGGGGCAGAACCAAGAGCAATCCTGGGAAATGGAAGAGGAAGGTATTTTTACCTGAATGAAATAAATAGTTGGGTTCATAGTAAGGGTTTTAATTTTTTACATATTATTTACTTTGCCTTGGAAGGAAGAACACTATATGGGTCACTATACAGATTTATTATCTTCAGGGTTTCTGCTGTTTTGTTTTATTTTGCTGCTAATTGTTGTTTATTTTAAGGCAATAACCATTCATGTTTCTACATAAACATTTGCATTTAAAGATTTTTCCTTCTTTAATAACCCCCACATTCTTCTTAGCCAGTTATGGCTTTATATTTGCATACACTAAGAATTACAATGGTACAAGCTGAGACTGCAATCGGAATGAGAAGAGCAGCGATCTCTTTCAGAAGGGAAGCAGCATTTCCTCTAAGATCAATCAGTATTACAGTGTAAACTAAGGATGCTGTTGCTGAACCCATTAATCCCACTGACTTCATGCAGACTTTGGGTAGGATTTCCAAAGTAACATACAGGAGTTATATTATATTCTCCAAATTCCCAGCAAAATTCTGCAGGACAGAGCCTTTAAGCTACTTTACCAGAATTGCACCATAATAGGTCACTATAAATCATATTTATTATAATAAAACCTCACATACATTTTGTGGTTCTGTTCTGTTTGAATGGTTAAAACCAGAAACCCAGCCATCACTTAGACATCATGAAGTACACTTGCAAAACTTTGAATGGAAGACACAGTACACACTTGCAAAACCTGTTAAAACTAACAAAGGCTCCTACCCTGATTTCCTTTTTAGTGCTTTGAAAAGAGCAGAAAAATGATGTATATAGAGGAATTACTATGCTGCTATCTCTACTGTGGTAGTCCAGGAACTTGATCTTCTCCCTTCACTAGCAATCACAAGTTCTGATGTAGGAGACTCCTCACAAAGGAGAGGCCCCAGTGGAGAAAACCCACAAGTAAATTAAATCACTTAAAGACACAGGGGATGCTGACATCCAGTGACCTCAAAACAAATTCCAGTACCAGTGAAGATGATGGGAAATCCTATCACCCAGATACACTAAAGATGCCAACAAAACCTAAAGCCTCAATCAAGCTACTTTCAAACCACAGAGGGGGATATTTAGACTCACTGAGTGGTTTCACAGTAATAGGTGAAGATGAATTGGTTGAATCAGCTGGTCCTTTTGCAAAGTGCAGAGGAACACAAATAACAGTAAGTTTAATACTGTAGGGTCCTTCCATTAAGTCAATACTGATCTCCCACCTCCCTACTCACTCTCTTTCTTCCTGTCTCTGCGTTGTTCTCTGCTTACTTCTGTGATTGAGTTTTAGTCTTAAGCGTAATATTTTACTTGCCTGACAGAAGAATTAAGAAGTGAAGCACAGACTCTGGAACTGTGCCATGAACTCTAATTGCATTCTGCTCTCAGTGAAAATATGTTGATCACTGACTTGATATGACTCAAATTATGAAGGATATCTGTTAATGACTATTTTTAAAAAAGAGAAAGTATTTTGAGCCCCAGCTGTTCTCTTAGTAGATTTCATATTAGCACTCTGTTAGGCTGCAGTAAGTGTGCCCCTTGAAGTGATGGAATGTAACACTAATTTTATGGTCTTGCAACTGAACATAGATAAAATATGTATGATTATAATTGTGTCAAAACATACCCTGAGTGCTGATCAGGTGCCTTTCTCAGCAGGTACCTGAGAAGCCATTTTTAACTGGCAGTTTTGAAACATGATTTGAAGTATCTAATCAGTGCTAATTTAAATTTTATGAGAGCATCTATGTAAAATATATACAGTTCAAACATTCAGAAAGTACACCGGAATTACTTTCATCTTGATTACTTTGCTCAATTATAAAACAGAATTTGAAATGGAAGTTCAGCATCAAAAGTGGTGCCAGTTTAGTAAATGTGGCCTCTGTGAGGGACTATGGGCAATATGTGGAGGACAATGAGCCAGATCGAAAGTTTTCTGAAGTCAGTGGAATGACGCCTATTAACTTCAATGAGTTTCAGATCAGGCCCTATATCCTGTGTTTTCAGGAAGACAGACTGGAGAGATTATTTCCATTTCCTGTTCCTAGAAGCATCCTTCTTTGTTTCAAAAATAAAATAATCTACTAAGGCCCTTTAAAGGTCCTTTCTTGAAACCCTTTTGCCATAATAGGACAAATCGTAGGCTCACATTGGTTCATCTACTCCATCATGAGTTCATAATGGGAATTGCAGACAAACCTGTTCTTCAAGTGTCTCTATTTCTAAGAGGAGACTGGCCGTTTCAGTCTCAGCATTATCGATGCGGATCTTCTTAAGTACAGAATGATTTTCTTTTGCTGACAGTTTCATCTGTATGAAAAGAGATTTTTAAAAAATAGTATTACTTCAATATAGCTGAAAACAAATTTGTCTATAACGAGTATGGTATGGGCAGCACAGGAATTCAACTATGCTGAACAGGGTTTGAAATGCTTATGGATGGAGCATTAATTTGTAGGTTAATACTAAACTAAAAAATGAAGCCCATCCAAATAAGGCAATCTGTACCTTGAGGAAGGAAACAGTGGAGTTGAGTTCATTCAAGTGTCTGTGAGCAGCAACACCACTGGAAATGCTCAGCAAAATTGATTTGCTTTCATCAATAGAGAGAATTGCTAATCGGATGTCATCAGTCAAATCCCAAATGCATTTATCACAACCTGACAATAAAATAAGATATGGTCATTTTTCTTTTAACTTCAGTTTCAGTTAAATGGAAAACACTCTTCTTCTTAAAGTTTATTTTGTGCCCTTCACACCACAGGGGATTCTTCTTAGTTATTAATGGAGCCCTTAGGAAACCCGTTTTTCTTCATTTTAATCCACCCTCTTTCAAGGTCCCACAGTTTAATGACCACACTTCCAGCTGAGGAAAGCCAGATGAAACTAGTTTGGGAGCCTGTCAAGGCTGCTTGGTAACCAGTGGGTGGGGTAATAAGAGGCATTTCCTGGCTATGCCTTAGGGACTCAGCATGCTTGTGGCTCACAGAACAAGAAATCAGGGCCAAAAAGTGAGTTCACAAAATTGTTATAACACAGAAACATGCATTTATTAATACTTGCAGTTATAGCAGAATATATTTTTTGTTCAGTGACTGGCAGTCATCTGCAGAAGCTGAACTCGATTGACAGTTCAGTTAGGAAGTCAATTCTTAAAGGCACAGTGCTAGTATATCCAAATTATGGTTAACGAGAGGGCTACCCATGGCCATGCAGAACTAGGGTTACCAGATGTCCCGATTTTATAGGGACAGTTCTGATATTTGATATTTTTCTTATATAGTCCCTTATTAACCCCCACCCCAGTCCCAATTTTTCACACTTGCTATCTGGTCACCCTATGCAGAACGCTGGTTCTAAGTAATACTGTAAACTTTCTCATTAAATGTATACCATTAGAAAATACCACAAACCTTTGATGAATGAAACATTGGTGTTACATTGCTAAAAATCACAAAGCTAGGAAATATAAAACAAAGGTTCCAACAGCAACTTTCTCTCGGCTGTGTTGCACATTCTGTTTACAACAAAAAAGGTTATACTGCCATTAACAAGGTCAGCATTTAGCCACAGTGACAACACTGTGGTACTGGAGACACCAGAGTGTCCCCTTTGCATTTTGAATAGGCGATACCTTCAATATCTCAGAAACTTCATTATGGTATCTCTTGCTAAATACTGGTTTTGCAATGGAGACCATTATATACTGACATACATAGGAATTGATGTTCAAGGCAGCTGAGGAAATATTGCTGCTGGAACCAAAAGTTTTGCATTTCCTGTGTTTTTAGATGATAATTTTTAGGGCCAGAGGCCCATATGCTCAAAGGTATTTAGGCACCTAACTCCCATTGATTGGAAAGAAAGTTAAGTACCTAATTCCCTCTGAGGAACTGGGCAAACTTATTTTTAGGTACTACCCTGAGTAGAAGACATTGTGCCTGAGTGCCCACAGAATCAGCCTTCTGAGTCATTCATAGTGCTTCAGGGTCTCTCTCTAAGGGCTAGCAAGGCGCTGAGCAATCTCCTCCAGTCCAGCAAAACAATTAAGCCTGTGTTTAACTTTTAAGCACTGGACACTACACACACTTAAAGCTAAGTACAGGCTTAAGTGTTTTGTTGGATCCTGGCCAGAGTGCTCAGCATCTTGCAGGATGAAACCTTAATATGTATTTACAGGCTACTAAATACAGTAAGGGTATTCCATTGTTTTTATTGGATGCCTTGCTGTTATTCTTACTGATTGTTGGGCAATCAGTGCCTGTAGGGCCCTCTCCTAGACACTCTCCAGTTCGACTGTCACAGGGTCCTCCTCGGCAATTGCACTCTGTGGAAAAAAGGAGATTTTTAGAATCATTTTCAAAGTATGCCACCCCCTACTCCTGCACTTAGTAAATTACTGTTTGTATTACAATAGTGCTCAGGGTATGTCTACACTGCAATTAAAAACCCATAGCTGGCCTATGCCCAGTGACTTGGGTTTGTGGGGCTCGGGCTCAGGGGCTGTTTAATTGTGGAGTAGACATTTTGGCTTGGGCCCCAGGCTCTAGGACCCTGCGAGGGCCCAGTTGTACTTCTATTTCACTGTAGCCCATACATGGCTTTCTGTGATTTAAATAGTCCTCATATTTACATCCTACTGTGACTATTCAAGAAGTTTGGAGGAAAAGTTTTGTAGTATATGATTAGCAGTAAACATGATGTGGATGGCACTTTTTCAAAGAGACATTATTAAGGGAACAAGAGCAAACTATCCCATGGTGTAGGAAAGATAGGAAGTATGGCAAGAGACTACCCTGGCTTAACCAGAAGATCTTCAATGATCTAAAACTCAAAAAAGAGTCCTATATAAAGTGGAAAGTCGGTCAAATTACAAAGGATGAATATAAACAAGTAACACAAGTATGTAGGGACAAATTAGAAAAGCCAAGGCATAAAACAAGATCAAACTAGCTAGGGACATAAAAGGAAACAAGAAAACATTCTACAAATTTATTAGAAGCAAGAGGAAGACCAAGGACAGAGTAGGCTCGTTACTCAATAAAAGATAATAACAAGAAAATGTGCAAATGGCAGAGGTGCTTAATGACTTTTTTTCGATTTTCACCAAGAAGGTTGGTGATGATTGGACATCTCAAATAGTGAATGCCAGTGAATGCCAGTGAAAATGAGGTAGGATCAGAGTCTAAAATAGGGAAAGAACAAGTCAAAAATTACTTACACAAGTTAGATGTCTTCAAATCACCAGGGCTTGATGAAATGCATCCTAGAATACTCAAGGAGCTGACTGAGAAGATATCTGAGCCATTAGCAATTATCTTTGAAAAGTCATGGAAGATGGGACACATTCCAGAAGACTGGAAAAGGGCAAATATAGTGCCCATGCATAAAAAAGGGAAATAAGGACAACCTGGGGAATTACAGACCAGTTAGCTTAACTTCTGTACCCGGAAAGATAATGGAGCAAATAACTAAGCAATCAATTTGAAAACACCTAGAAGACAACAAGGTGATAAGTAACAGTCAGCATGGATTTGTCAAGAACAAATCATGTCAAACCAACCTGATAGCTTTCTTTGACAGGGTAACAAGCCTTGTGGATAGTGGGGAAGCGGTAAGGCTTTTGATACTGTCTTGCAGTACCTTCTCATAAATAAACTGGGGAAATACAACCTAGATGGAGCTACTATAAGGTGGGTGCATAACTGGTTGGAAAATTGTTCCCAGAGAGTAATCAGTGGTTCATAGTCATGCTGGATGGGCATAATTAAAGTTAAATTAAAGAGTGGGGCCCTGCAGGGATCAGTTCTGGGTCTGGTTCTGTTCAATATCTTCAGCAGTGATTTAGATAATGGCATAGAGAGTACACTTATAAAGTTTGTGGACAATACCAAGCTGGGAGGGGTTGCAAGTGCTTTGGAGGATAGGATTAAAATTCAAAATGATCCGGACAAACTGGAGAAATGGTCTGAAGTAAATAGGATGAAATTCAATAAGGACAAATGCAAAGTACTTCAGTTAGGAAGGAACAATCAATTGCACACATACAGAATGGGAAATGACTGCCTAGGAAGGAGTACTGTGGAAAGGGATCTGGGGGTCATAGTGGATCACAAGCTAAATATGAGTCAACAGGGTAATGCTGTTCCAAAAAGCAAACATCATTCTGGGATGTATTAGCAGGTGTGTTGTAAGCAACACATGATAAGTAATTCTTCTCTTCTACTCCATGCTGATTAGGCCTCAGCTAGAGTATTGTGTCCAGTTCTGGGTGCCACATTTTAGGAAAGATGTGGACAAATTGGAGAAAGTCCAGGGAAGAGCAACAAAATTGATTAAAGGTCTAGAAAACACGACATATAAGGAAAGATTGAAAAAATTGGGTTTGTTTAGTCTGGAGAAGAGAAGACTTGAGGGGGGACATGATAACAGTTTTCAAGTGCATAAAAGGTTCTTACAAGGAGGATCAAGAAAAATTGTTCTCTTTAACCTCTGAGGTTAGGACAGAAGCAATGGGCTTAAACTGCAGCAAGGGCAGTTTAGGTTGGACATTAGGAAAAACTTCCTAACTGTCAGAGTGGCTAAGCACTAGAATTAATTGCCTAAGGCGGTGGTGGAATCTCTATCATTGGAGATTTTTAAGAGCAGGTTGGACAAACACCTGTCAAGGATGGTCTAGATAATACTTAGTCCTGCCTTGAGTGCAGGGGACTGGACTAGATGACCTCTTGAGGTCCCTTCCAGTTCTATGATTTTATGATGGAGCATGTTTTGATTTCACTTACAGCAGGGTCATTCCAGAGTAACTTCATTAACAGTGGGGTTATTCTGCTTTTGTACTAGTGTGAGATTAGATTTGGCCTATTCTGTTCTCAGCTGTAACTGTTAGGGGGTTGCAGACCTTGGGAGTTTTTCTTTAACCTATATGATCTCTGTTTCTGCTAGCTACTGGATCTATATTACTTGGACTTTATACTTCCAGAATTAGAGTTAGAGAAGTCCAGGCTGAAGGTCTATTATGTAACAGCAACCTTTTCTGTAACAAAATAATGATCTCTAAAGAAGCAATGTCTTCTCTACTTCTATCACAGGATCCAGACAATTCAAAAAATTACTTAGCACTACCAGGTGTAGTGTAGAGTGTAGATTAGTGACCCAAAACCAAATTGGTATCTTCTTTTAATCCATTAACTTTAAATTGTGACTCAAAGGGTTGTAACAAACTGATTTCAAAAGCAATGCTTATCAGTCACTTTTCATCCAGTTGTTTAATAAATGTTGCAATGTTAATGGAGTATTAAACCTTTCAATACTCTTATGCTTTATTATTGCAGAAAGCTTCTAAAATTAACAATCTCTGAAGGCAATTTGTTTAATGTCTTGCAGGGGATATGACACATGGCTAATAAATGTGTTGAAAAGCAGATGAAAATTTTTTAGACTACTACAGACTTTTCTTTTTGCTTTTGCTCTTATGTCAAAAACACTCTCTTGCATAGTTATAGCATGTTACTGCTCTCTCTCCTTACTGATTCACTCATTTTATCTTTTGTGGTTTTCTGCATATTTCTCTTCTCTGTATTTTTTTGTTCTATGCACCCTTTGTAGTGTTTTATGTAAGTCATGCATATATGCTCCGAGTTTATTCAATTGCCTACTCTCTCTCTCATCTTTTTGCATTTCAAGTAAGTTATATTTATTATTTCATGGGCAATATTTCTCCCCAAAGCATTAACTGAACTTGCAAGTAAAAATCGAAACCACCTTGAGAACTCCAAGGCATATAATATGAATGTTTTGCTCTCAAGCAGTCATTTTCAGATTAATTTAAGTAGAGTTTATATGTGGCATATAAGCCATTTATGGATTCCTTGTCTAAATGTTTGTACAATGTTTTTGTTCAGGCAGTATACTCCTGTTAGTGAAATATGCCACGTTACAATTTTTAGCAGCAGTTAAGGTAAAATTAGAGCTGTGAATCTCTCCAAAATGAACATTCCAAAATCAGGATTTATTCAAGAGTCAGCTGTAAGATGAACTTTTGCAACCAAGAATAAATAAACAGATTCAGCTCAAACAAGAATTGACCCAAACTTTGTTCAAGTCTGAATTTTTCTTGAGATTTGGGGAAAAATGATGCACCATTCTTAATTTTTTTCCTGGTTTTAATGAGAACTGAAATACTGCAAGAAAAGCTGTTCTTGCAGGGTGAACTATTGGTGGAAAGCCTAACTGATTTACAGTGGACAGACTCTGCATTTAAATCATTTATGTGCAGAAGGCTAGCATAAGATCTGTGCATCATTGAAATAACATTTAAGCCCTATTTTAACAATTTACATGTTTAAATGTTGTGACCTTTTGACAGAGGGGTGAATTTCACCCTCCATGCATAGTGATCATTTTTAGAGCTGGTCAAAAATTTTCCAGTGGAACACTTTTGTGTTGGAAAACACTGATTTTACACAACTGAAATGTTCTTCAGGAATGAGCTAATTCCATCAGAACTTTGGATGGAAACCAGGCCTGCTTGCTTGGTTTCCTGCCAGCCCTTAGTTTCCTGGCTCCCTGAGTAGCATGGGAAAGCTGCTGCCTGGAGAAGGGGGGAATGAACAACCCTAGGAGGCAACTGCCCAGGGAGTAGGGAAGTTGGGAGCTAGCTGCAAAATTCCATTTTGGTTTTCTTGAAATGGATTTTTCAGAATTTTTTCTCTCACAAAATTTTGATTTTTTTTTTACTTGTCATCCAAATTCGGGACAATTTTTCCCCCAAAATCACCATCCTCTTGTGGCCAGTGCTAACTATTTTACCCACCACTGAAACTACATTCATCTGAAGTATGGAAACACTGTAGCTTCTCTTGAACCAACAAGGTTACACAATAGTGTTTAGAGTGGACAGTGAAGAATAAATTATCAGTCAGGGGAAATCTAGGTAGACTGAGTTGGAATGTAGCCAGGCCACTAAGAAGAATCCTATTCTCACAGAAACTGCTACTGGATCTTTAATGACTATGGCATTAATTTTATGTGGACCCATTGTGCAAGGTGCAGGATAGACATATACAAAGGCATGATTTACAAGCTAATTTTAAACAAGACACCACAGGTGAATTTAACTAACAATAGGAAGACATGGGAAAGGGAAGATGAGAGTAAAAGTAAGAACAACATGGTGTTTACATAAGCTAGCCATGTGCATAACTAGCTGCATAACATAGCCTATTCCAAGGCCACTGTCTGTATTGCTTCTCACACTGGCTGGTATTACAGACATTGTTCAGAATTAGTGTAGTAACTAGTTGGTCACTTTCCAATGGACTGAGAGGGTCACCTCCACGAGACTCACAGCCTCTGCTAAGCAGAGAAGAAATGTAAGGTCAATATTGGACTTGGGATTTTTGCGTGGTGCACAACAAATGATACATTGCATACATACGGAGTTACTTGTCTAGTATAAATGAAATGTATTTAGCAGCAGTGAGTTTATACTGTTGTGAGGTGCGTTAAACCTTGTTATTGATTGAGTTTAAATCTTGTTGACGGATGAGAGTGCAACCTTCGTTTAAGATAGCTGTAAGAGACAGTTAAGGGGCGACATCTAAAATAAGGAATCAGTGGAGTCTATTCAGAAGCTAATTCTAAGTGTAAAGAAGGTTCCTCGGGGCAGTTTCTGACCAGGTGGATGGGTGGGGACAAGATAAGCAGGGGTGCAGACTAGAAACTGAGAGAGACTCAGAGGCACAACAAGAAAGCTAAACTGCAACCCGTAATCATGGCGTGACCTTGGAGAAGCCTAGAAAGAAATTCTGAGTCAGCTTGAGCCTGTATGTTAAGAAACCACTCCTTTTGGTTTTTTGCTTCCTCCTGCATTGGGAGAAGCAGGACTTTGTGCATTCCTTGTAAATAAACAAGATTGAGTCAAAGAAAATACAGAATCAATCATCAATTTCTATTCCCAACTTTAACAACCTAGAAGGCCCTGAATTTTGACTAGCTGCTCAGGTCAAAATAACGATACTTACGACAGTAGTATACTGCCAAAAACTACAGTGAGACATGCGCTCTAGTTTACTGATATGTGGTAATCTGTATTTTCACAGTATACATGTGTACCGTAGAAAGATGCATGGGCGTGTCTAGCTATATATGTGACAGCAGAGGTCTCAAGCACCAGTCCATTTCTTGATACATACGTGTAGCCTACATGGCCTATTCAGATTCTGAAAAATCTAAACTATTATTAAAAAAATTAATAAATTTCTATTCTTCATGGTTGTAAAGAAAACCTTCTAAACGTGATCAGAATGTAATGAATATTGAATTGTCTTCCTAAGTGTACAAAGAGCTTGAATCAATGTTTCAACAGGTGTAAATTACCTAGACACTCATTAATCTTATTGGGCATTTAACTCTGAAGCCTAATAAGGACATTTTAATGACCAGTGTTATTAGAGAACTGCTGATCTTTTTAGTGGATGAAATGGGGAATGGAACAAGAGTGAAGCACTATATCTGTATTATACCATACTTTAACTCCACAATAGCATCTGTTACTAACACAATACAATACCTGTACAGTTTTTAGCAATTCTGGCATCTCCATAATAGCCAGGAGCACATTGTTCACACTTGAATCCTGTGGTATTGCGCAAGCAATTGCGGCACTGGCCTGTCACTTCATCACAATCCTCGAAGATTAGGTTAGGATCTGAGTTTCCACTGCAGTCACATTTTTTACAAATGCTTCCTATCAGCAAGGGATTTCCATAGTAACCTGGAGCACACCTGAGAACAAATCCAAGTCCAAAGATTATTAATAATGATCACGTTATTGGGTCGCCAGGAATTGATGGTGACATTTTTCAAGTGCTAGTGAACAAAACTTAAATTATGACAGATGTTGTTTTGTAATCTAATCTAAATCTAAATCTATCTAGGGATTTATAGCTCTGTGGCATTGAGGAACAAGTACTGCATCCAGAACACTTTTAGTTCTTGATTACTTCAGTCCATATTTTTTTGTCTGTTTCTTTAGCAGTGAAAATGTTTGCTACACAGTGCTTTTTGAATGCATCACAAAACTATCTTGGCAGGTCACTCAGCAATTCTGGTGTTTATTTTATTCACTAACAGCTTCGGACTTCATAAACTATCTTGTATTATATGGGAGATGGGCAGAGGATGTCAGCTTTCATGTTGCAAAAACAAACTGGAGAAGACCAGATTCAGAGACTATTTTATCTCTTTTATCTAAATTCATAGTAGAAAGGATCTCTGCAAAATGGTTTGGTGTTTGCCAATCTCTATGATGGGGCAACTGGAGTTTTGTAAAACCTCAGTCAGATTTTGATAAAACCTAAACAAGATGTTAGTCAAATCCACATTTCATTTTATCAGTATGCTACAAACTTCGGAGATTTGGGCAGATGGTTCTGATTTTGACCTCTCTCTACATTTGTTTGTTTGGGTTTTTTTTTGTGAAAGAAGAAAGGAGTTCTGATTCCCTTGAGCTTCCTCATCAGTGCTTTGACTATACTCAGGGCCACCCAGAGGATTCCGGGGGCCTGGGGCCGTCGGCGGCAGGCGGTTCTGGTGGACCTCCCGCAGGGGTGCCTGCGGAGGGTCCGCTGGTCCTGCGGCTCCGGTGGAGCATCTGCAGGCGTGCCTGCGGGAGGTCTACTGGAGCCGCGGGACCGGCAAGCGGCAGGGCGCCCCCTGCATGGCAAAATGTCTAGAGCTGGCCCTGTTTGGCGGTGGGGGGCCCCACTGCGGGTCTTCAGAGCACTTCGGCAGTGGGTCCCGGAACGGAAGGGCCCCCCGCCGCCGAATTACCGCCGAAGACCGGGTTGCACTTCAGCGGCAGGTCCCGCTTTGGTGGTAATTCACTGGTGGGGGGCCCTTCCGCCCTGGAGCGGAAGGACCCCCCCTGCCGGCAAAGACCGGGAGCGGAAGAAGCTCCAGGGCCCGGCCCCGCAAGAGTTTTCCGGGCCCCCTGGAGCGAGTGAAGGACCCTGCTCCAGGGTCCCCGAAAAACTCGTGGGGGTCCCTGTGGAGCCCGGGGCCTGGGGCAAATTGCCCCTTTTGCCCCCCCTCTGGGCAGCCCTGACTATACTCACACCCTAAACTCCCAGAATAAAATCATACATACATTGACAAGTATTTCCATATAATTCAAACGGACTTTAAACTATTTGGCTGCTTGAATTAATTGCCTTTGTCAGTAAAGTTCATGTCCATGTGCACGAACTACCAAGATAACCTGATAGTAAGAAAAATGGTCTGTTATTTTGGTGACCCAGGGATAAATAATAAAGCCATGCTCCATGGTTATGTGTCACCATAGCAGCGATCTGAACTTAGTCGTAATGATATACAGCCTGATTCTTCTGTCATCATTATCATCAGTGTAGCTCCACTGTTTTCCATGGAGGTACTTCCAATTTACACTGGTGTGAGGGCAGAATTAGGCCCATAGTCTCTTATACACATGGGCCCAAGTTTGGAGTGAAAAGAAATTGTTAGGGAGTTAGGGACAGTATGTTACCTGTGCCACTTCTCTGCATCAAAGAGTGGCAATAATTGTTTCCTCATGGAATTTTGCCATGGTATTCCCCTCTCAGTTCAATGTTGCTAGTGGAGCACAGGCATTCTATTGGTAAAGATAGGAATGCTGCTATCTAGTCACGTTGAAAGTCTTTTAAAGGCTTTTCACACCCTCAGCTAGTACCAGCCAGTGGAGCTACTCAATATTTTTCAAATGTCAACAACATTATGAAGTTTGAAATATAAACAGGAAAAAATTCCTCTGATTTTTTGACCATCAGTAGAACTGGTTGAATTTTTTTGTATTTTCACATTTTTTCCTTTTTAAAAAATAATCTAATTAGAGGTTTTTCATGTGCTAATAACTGTTGTGTGACTACCCATCTACTAGTAACTGTTGTGTGACTACCAAATCATTTCATATGGGCCATCGAACAAAATACCAATAAAAATAACATTTGGACACTGCTAACATGAGCTAGATCAAAATTAATGGCCTCCAGGTAAAAGACTTTGTATGTCATTGCCACAGACCATTCCTTATAATGAAGAAGAGGTGCTCAGTTTTTCTCCTCTGAAATATACCATTCAGTTGAAGTGCAGCTTTGTACATGACAGAAATGTGTAAGGTCATGCAGTTTCATTCCCAATGATATGTTTGTTGGCATGGAGGTAACTGCTGTTTTTTATGACTGTCTGCCTCACTTCTATTAGCCATAGCTTATCAGCTGGAGTAGCTGTTTAAAATGGACAGAAACTTTCAGAGCTGAAAATGCGCATGTGTCACTTTCACTTCCCCATGTCACATAATATAGACTTGGATTGCATCCAACTCCTCTGAATGGCTGGCACTGAATGAGAAAAGCAAGGAAACTTGGACAGAAAAACACTGCTCCATCTCTTTGCTTTATGCCCAAGAAAAGCTCCACAGAAAAGATCTTCTCCATTCCTGTCATGTCCCTATAAATGACTCTTCATTGCTAAATAAAAATATTTTCATTTCTATGTGATTTTTCAACATCTCATTTTGAAATAATGACGTTAACAAATTCTCTCTTTCAACTCCAGGCATTTTTATTTCCTGTGATTATTGATAGGGAAGATGTTAACTTTCCCTCTACTAACCGTGCCAATGGAACCTTTCCTTTCTGTCCACCATGTACGCCAAAGCACTTTTTCCATAGAGAATCTTGTAATAATTAGAGAATAACAAAAACTGGATTTCATTTGTTACTGCTGTAATGCTTCATTTTTTAAAGCAATGAACAAAAGGATTTCACTCGCTCACAACTTTACACTTGGGGATTGAGAGGTCATTTTCACAATTCCTAGCAAAAGCCTCCATGGTTTCCCAGCCTCACATGTTGGCAACTAACTGAAGAATAAGTCAGGCAGTTCTGTGCCAAGCTTTCCAAGCAGAACAAGAAAACCAGAGGAAATGAGGCAGCTTGCCTCCCAGTGCGCTGCAAGAGCACACATGCAGTTACATCCTTTGACGTCCTGCCGCTTACTACCCTGAAGTGCCAGTCACATTCCTTAGGCCTGTACAGAGGGGCCTGATTCCACCTGAGCCCTTTTGAGGTGCTGGGCAGGCCCCAGGGAGCAGGAAAGTAGGCAGGGATCAGTGTGCTCTGCCCCCACTGTACACCATGTCAGGGGCAGGCATGACATGGGCCTAGAGTAACATTTACATGTGATCTTGTGGTAATTTAAAAGTGCCAGATTAGCAACCTTTATCGGTCTTCCATGTCTGCACATGTGGTGGAGCCCACACAGCCCAGCACTGCCCTGGACATGTATCCCCTCACCAATATAAAGGATCTCCTATGGGAGAGAGTAGAGGCATGCACAAGCAGGGGGGGAAGTAGAGGCACGGGGTCCCCCAATAATTGGTGGGGGCACAGAACTCCTCTGGTCCCGGGGCCACAGCAGGTGCTGTCAGCTCCTCTGGTGCCCTGGCTTTGACGGGAGAGTGAGCTCCTCCAGACCTGGGGCCACAGGGGGGAAAGAGAGCTCCTCTGGTCCTGGGGCCAGGGCCATGGCACAGAACATTCCCCTCTAAAAGTTTCAAATTTTTATTCCTGCTCTCTCCCCTGGGAAAGAGAGAGAGTCATTCTCCACTCCAACTGAATCACTAGTCTGACAACTGAGATTACCAATGAAGAACACTAGCTAGCGCTCAGTGAGCGTGTCCTCTAGGAACAGGATGGTGACCACTGCCTCATTTCATCTAGGCCCCATATATAGCCATCAGAAGGTAAAGACTTTTCATCACTGCTGACATTGGTTGGACTGGAACTAACAACCTAGAAGAGAAAAGATCCATACCCCATTAACAATCACTTAATCAACTTGCCCTCACTGACTTGGGCTAACTGCTTTCTTCTTCCTTTCTTCTCCTTTGCCTTCTCTTATCTTTTTCCTCTGGTACACAAAAAGCTGGCCAGTGGCTATTAGAAACCAGATAAAGTAAGTTGACATTATACTTTTCTGCCACTCTGAATAGAAAAATGTCTGTTACCCTTTTCAGAGAACTTCATTCATTTGTAGTCTAGTGTGATATTTTAATAACCAGTGAGAAATCTCACTGAGCTTTTAATTGTCTATATTGTCCTATGTTTGCATATATGACATTCCAGAAGAATAACGGGATATAGCCAGACTGGAAACAAGTTTATTTCATTTTTATGCTCTCCATCTGCAATAGCTTTACTTGTAAAATTGTAACTTTGGCCACTTTAAAGGTCCAAAAGGTAACATATTGACACTTTGAGTGACTTGCATTTACAAGAAGTTATTTTATTTAAGAGGTAACTGTAGCTTTTACTTTGTGACAAATCACAGTTGTTTCCTTGCTCTTTACACACAACTCTCTCCTTTGGATATTTGGCATCCATTTCCCCCCTCATTCATAGTCCAGTTATGCACTGGTTGCACACAATCTTCCATTGGAGTTAATCGACTGAATTCTCTATAACACCAGCTATTTTATTGGGTACAAAGGATGGGGTGGAGAACCAGAACCAGATGAGGCTCCCATATCCTGTGCTGCTCAGCCCCTTTGTAAATGAGAGCAACTTTAACTTATATCCTCAATGACCTTATGCAAGTGGCAGCGTAAAGGGGTCTCCATTGACTTCAATGGAACGTCACGTATTGATGCCACACTTTCATCATGAATAACGGTATTGGAAGCTGGTACTTCACGAGATTTAAATTGTGTTGTACTATATAGCTCTGTTTGTTTGTATAGATTGTCATTCTTGATATGTAGTAGCAGAAATCTTTTGAGGACAAATAGACAATCTGAAAAGCAAAGCTGGACCAGGGTTGCTCAGTTCACTTTTTACTGAGATGCATCATTTGAAATGCATTCCAAATTTAAATAATAAATATATATCTGCTTGTTAATAATTTGATCAAATATTATGATTTCCTCTCTGGTCTTGAAAAAATTCATTGGTAGAACTACCATATTTTTTTTTAGGAAAGGGGTTATAGGAAGTACATTGCTAATTTTAAATTCAGCTGTTAGCTGTATCCAACACACTACAATTCTGTTCCTTTGAAGAAGCTGGTTTCATGAAGATAAAATGCAATAACTAGACAAAAAATACAAAATGCAGGTCTTTCTCCTGCACCTGTTGAAGTCAGTGGCAAACTTCTATTGGTTTCAGTGCAAGATCAGACCCTTAAGCAGACAGATATAATATAATCCACTGAATGTCGAGTACAGAAAAATTCTCCCCAGTGTGTGAAACAGTCTTAAAGGCTTTGAAACCTGGCAAACTTGACCAGTCATCCATACTGCTAGTCTGCTTACCTTTCACAGTTGGGTCCTGCATAGTTTTCATTACAGACACAGCGCACTACCCCACTTTTTCTCTGACAGGAGACTGCAAAACTAGAATTGCATATAAAAAATATCAGTCAGGGTATCCAATACTTATTAATAGCCTATACACACATTCTGTATTTTGTGAACATTTGTTCTTTATATGACCTTTGGGCCAATCTTACTTAGTGCTGAGTGCCCTCAGTTCCCACTGAAGTCAACAGGAGCTGAAATTATACTACATCTGGTCTTTTTATTTTCACCTATAAAAACCATGCATACCTATCACACTATATAAATCATAAAAAGTTACTGACTTCCTTCTTGCAGCCTAGCTCGGACACACTTACATGCTTCTATACATATATTATAAATAAGGAACTTGCATTCGCTGTATAGCTGCAGAGAGTATACAGTTTATCTTATATTTCCTGTGAACTTGTCTCCTCTATTTTATTTCAGAATGTTTAAACTAATGTGTTGCTTTTGAAATATGTTGGATCAAGTTCTTTGGGAACTAAAATCTTATATTTAACCACAGGAAAGGTACAGTACAGGCAGTGGCAGTGCAAGTTTCCTTACACAATCCCCACAGAATGTCTCAAAGGCATCCTATAGGAATCAGAGTAGATCCCCAGGTAGTGTAAATTGGAATAGTTCAATTGATTTCCATTGAAGTCAATGGAGTTATGATGATTTGCACCAGCCGTGGATCTACTCTACCATCTCTAGGAGAGAAAAGGCAGATTAGTCTACAAATCCGTTCAACCCTTGGCCTCTGCTGAGACTGCCAGCCAGGGTGCCAGTTAGGGCTGCTTGTGGTGGGAGTTCTGTGCTGGGATTTTTAACAGCATGTTTTTCTAACATCATGGCTTCCTTTACCCCTTGTGGTCTTTAATTTTTAGGATCAAGTTTCAGTTTCTTAAAATAAACAAATAATCACATTGTAATACGCAAAACAAAAATTCTTTGAAATGTGGGTTGGCCCCTAAAAATGACCACAACTTGGTTGGTAAAGACAGGAAAAGTACCAAATCCTACACAATTAAATCAAGGTGATGTGTCTTAGATACAGTTACAGACAAAAAAAGAGCACACAATTTTAAAGACATTCTTAGTTAGTTTATAAAATATGGGGCCAGATTCTCTTCTGCATTGATGCCCATTCAGCATGGGCAGGGAGCAGGAAGGTTGTCAGGGAACCAGTTACAGTTCCATGTTTCTTTAACTACATGCTCCTTGGTTCTTGGCCTAATCTTATTCTAATTTATCTTAGTTGGCTATTGTCCCAAAAGTACTATGTGCCAGCTGAGAATTGGTAGAGAGAGCAGAGCACCACAACGCGTACTTTTCCCAACAGACTGCCTTTGCCTGGATTAGTGAGTGGTTTGTGTAGGAACTGGCTCTGACAGCTTTATGCCAGTTGAGAGCTCCCCTAGCACAGTGAAATTCTCAGCTGGGCATCTGTGGCCAGATTCCATCCCCGCTGTGTAGATCAGGCTATACAAAGGGGCCAGAACAGGGGATGAGAATCTGGTCCATGTACTTGTCCTCGGAACAAGCAACAGACAAAGTGTATAAATAGTTCCTTCATTGTTTCTGTTCCAATCAGTATTTCTAAGCTAATGTTTTCCAGAGTAAAGTCAATGATCTGTTTGGAGACATTTATACAATTAGACAGAATTTAAAATGAGACTCTCTTGATGAAATTCCCAAATTATCTTCTGTAACATTTTGATGTGAACATGGCAAGAAAGTTACAATACTTTGGCAGTTTCCTCTCTTCCTGTTTACAGGCTAATTCCTTAAAACATTCTAAGTTATTACTTTGTGGATTTAAGTTATGAAGTATGACCAAAGTCTTCCGGGGTCTTTATATTTCTTTAGTTTTTTTTTAAAGGTCATAACATTTCCTGAGGTTTAAAGTTAAGTAACATCTGCTAGAGTCTGGAGAAGCCTCCATCCAATTTTCCCAAAAAGATGTCATTTCACTTAATGGGAACTATTACAAAAGTTCCCAGGATAGCAGATATAAAGATACTCTGGCCAGACAAAAAATAAAGCCCTACAAATGAATCCCAAGAACAACAGTGAATCTAATGATGTCAGTTTAGAGATTTGGATGCAGAGTTGGTCTGTCTGTTTGACTGCTACGAATCCATTCATTATGTTATTTTTAGGGATAAAATTTCTGTTGAAAAATGGAGTAGTAAGCAATATTGTCTGTATTTCCTCTTTAAAGCCTTGGTAGCTTCCTGGTGGAGGCACCTTCTTGTCTTATTATAAATAGAGTAAGAATGAAGGTGAAATGATAAAAAAGAAAAAAAGGATGTTTCTTTCTGAACCCTGTTGTTTGACCCTGAAGATTACACCATAAACATAATAATTATTATTGTTTGCATACTAGTAGCTTTTAGAGCAGGGGCGGGCAAACTTTTTGGCCTGAGGGCCACATCTGGGTGGAGAAATTGTATGCAGAGCCGTGATTATAGGGCTGGGGCAGGGGGTTGGGGTGTGGGAGGGAGTATGGGGTGTGAGGGGGGTGCGGTGTGCAGGAAGGGGCTCAGGGCAAGGGATTGGAGTGCAGGAGTGGTGTGGGGTGCAGCAGGGGGCTCAGGGCAGGGGCCTGTGGTGCAGGAGGGTGTGCCGAGTGCAGGAGGCAGCTCAGGTAAGGGGTTGGGGTTCAGGAGGGGTGCAGCAGGAGACTCAGGGCAGGGGGTTAGGGGCTCAGGGCATGAGGTTGGGGTGCAGGGTGCAGGAGGGGTTTGGGGTATGGTGCTGCTTACCTTGAGTGGCTCTGGGGTGGCAGCAGTGCGCAGCGGGGCTAAGGCAGGCTCCCTGCTTTCCCTGGCCCAGCGCCACTCCCAGAAGTGGCCAGCATGTCCGGCAGTGGCTCCTGGGGGTGGGGTGGGGCAGGTGGCTCCACCGCATGCTGCTCTCCTCTGTGGGTACCACCCATGAAGCTCCCGTTGGTTGCGATTTCCCGCTCCCGGCCAATGGGAGTTGCAGGAGGTGGACCCTGCAGGCGAGGGCAGAGGATGGAGCCCTCTGCCCCCCTCTCCCCCCATCCTCAAGAGGCTGCAGGGATGTGGTGCTGGCTGCTTCTGGGAGCAGTGCGGGGACAGGATGGGCAGGGAGTCTGGCTTAGTCACCCTGGGGCTGGCAATCCTGCGGGCCGGATTGAAAGCCCTAATGGGCCAGATCCAGCCCGTGGGCCATAGTTTGCCCTCCCCTGTCCTAGAGGTCTCACCTGAGATCAGGACCCCTGAGTGTTAGGTGCTATTTATCCAGGGGCGGCTCTAGGGATTTTGCCGCCCCAAGCACGACAGGCAGGCTGCCTCTGGCGGTTTGCCTGCGGGAGGTCGTCTGAAGCCACGGGACCAGTGGACCATCCACAGGCACGCCTGTGGGAGGTCCACCAAAGCTGCAGGACCAGCAGACCCTCCGCAGACAAGCCGCCGAGGGCAGCCTGCATGCCGCCCTCGTTGCGCCGGCAGAGCGTCCCCTGCAGCTTGCTGCCCCAAGCACGCGCTTGGCGTGCTGGGGCCTGGAGCTGCCCCTGTATTTATCCAGACCAGGGGTAGGCAACCTATGGCACGTGTGCCGAAGGCAGCATGCAAGCTGATTTTCAGTGGCACTCACACTGCCTGAGTCCTGGCCACCAGTCCAGGGCGCTCTCCATTTAATTTAATTTTAAATGAAGCTTCTTAAACATTTTAAAAGACTTATTTACTTTACATACAACAATAGTTTAGTTTTATATTATAGACTTACAGAAAGAGACCTTCTAAAAATGTTAAAATGCATTACTGGCTTGTGAAACCTTAAATTAGAGTGAATAAATGAAGATTTGGCACACCACTTCTGAAAGGTTGCTGACTCCTGATCCAGACAGTCCTGGCCCATTATAGGCAATCAGGATTTAAACACCAATATGTTACAAAATGGGCTATGATATTATTACTTTGTGTTCTGGGCTTCATTCACTCTAGTTGTCTGAAATAGGAGAGGAGTCAAGGTAGTGGGGACTGGTATGGCAAGACAATAAGATTTTCTTCACCAACAACAGGCAGCAATTTTAGGTTAGTGTCTTTAAACTAGATATAATCATTCTTCACTCCCTCAAAAAGGTAATTTAAGTTCAGATATAATCCTTTTTGAAAAGCTAACGGAACAATGAACAAAAAAGCTGCAGCTGAAAGGAAGGTGTGCAGCCAATTAGGAAAAATGTAATATGCTAGTATAAAGGGGAACAAAGGCCAATTAGCCCCTACACAATAAAAAGTAACAGGAGCCAAATGTGAGATATAACATTCCAGGACATACAGAAAGCATTTAAACAGACATTTTGATGTAAGACTGGCAGATATTCCTTTTCTAACAATATAGTCATTGCTTATTTAGTAAGTATATGGCTTATTTGAGTGGAAATACAGAATCACTAATAATTAGAGCTCAACAGGAATTTTCTGATTAAAGCCTTTTTCATCGGAAAATGTCAATTTGTTGAAACCAAAAAAACATTTCATGGGAACATATTGGTTTCAATGGAAAATAGTTTCTTGGGTTCAAGATGGAGTTTCAGAGAAAGACTCAAATATCCTGGTGGTAAGGGCCCTCATTCGGGACGTTCAAGTCCCTGCTTTGCCTGATGTGGAGAAAGGACTTGAACGTGGGTTTTTCACAGCTCAGGTGAGCTTCCTAACCACTGGACTATTAGTTATTCTTCTGAGGTGAGTCTTTCTTTCTCTCTTTTTTTTTTAATTTTTGAAAGGTCTCCATTTCATTCAAAATTGGATTGAAAATAACTGGTGAAACTTCATTTTGTGAAAGAGAATTCTTGTTTAGTGGCCAGCCCTACTAATAACTGTCAAGATCATAGGGTATAAGCATAACAATTCTGAGAGTAAAGTTTCAGAGCAATTTAAGTACTTCTGTAACACTGTAATCACTCACACTAAGAAACACAACTTTTTAGTTTTGTAGCTTAGGTTTAAAGTAGATTTAGGGGTTATAGTGCACTTAAAAAACTTCAGATTTAATTTGGTATTATTTATTAGTAAGTCCTTGTCATATATGATGTGGAAATAATGTTACAGGTAAAAGCAAAAACAGTTTATTACAGTACATGGGCTTGCTCCTGCTCCCACTGAAGTCAGAGCTAACACTCCCATTGAGTTCAGTGGAAGAAGGACCACCTCTTACAGCTATTAGTAATTCTGAGGTTCATAAACTTTAGTAGCAAGATCGCCCCAAAATGGGAGGATACTTACAGCCCAGGAATGAAATCTTGGCTCCATTGAAGTCAAGCAGGAGTTTTGTCATTGATTTTAATAGGGACAGAGTTTCAGCCAAGGAGCCCAAATGAAAGACATAAGACAGTTACTCAGGCAGAAGCATAGGGCTTGTCTACACAATGAGTTACTGCTCACCAAGTCAAGATGTGAATCTACTCTAGCTTGCCATGTAGTAACTTGCTATGTGGATCCTACTACAGTGCAGTGAACATCCTGGAGCAGGGCTTAGCATTTTGCTGCTTGAAAGTGTAGTATGCCAAGCTGCATTCTGGGACTATCACTGCACTTCAGCAATGTCTATGTGGGTGTTATTCCATGATAAGCTGGTGCACTGTAAATTCACTTGCTGTGCAATAAGTCGCCATGTAAACAAGTCCTTAAATGCCAAGATTCATCCCCTTAGCATAAATAATGTTTCTGAACCTCTGTTTCATGTTTCTGTATTTCTGACATAAATATCATTGACAGTAATGAAAGTAAAGCACCAAATTTATATGGAATGGAGATAAATTTAAGTTTGAAATAAGGGACTCCCGAGTAAAGAAGGGCAGTTGGGGAAATTGGGCCTGGTCTTCAGCGAGTATAAATCAGTGTAGTTTCAGTGAAGATGATGGACTTACACTGATTTACTTCAACTGGGGGTCAGTCTTGTATTTCCATGTTTTCCCAGCACAACTTTAATACATCTCAATTTTATGGTGTCACAGACAAAACATATGCAAAAGGATAAGGATGCTATCATGTCCTCCAAAAAAAGGAAACTGTGCTTGCAAGCTGAAATGGCTGTTGTGTGGCAAACAGCCATATGACAAAAATTAAATTTCATTTATTGAACAAAGGAGCTGTTGGACCGTTCTGTTTCTACTTATGTGTTCTTGCTATTGTCTCAGTTACTGAAACATGAATAAATAATACACTTCGCATGTGAACTCATTCACCTGGCTAGCCTTGCATAAATATAGTAAAAAAGCAGGTGCTCAGACAATTGTGAAGAAAAATTGGACATCCTTTCTCGTTACTCTCTTGGGCAGTCTCTCTAATCCAATCAAGGATGTAGTATTTTTAGTCATAGCTATTCTTCATCTTGCAGTCCTCATGTACATATAGCTCTTCTGAAAGTCAGGAAGTGTTTTGTGGGACTGTGAGCTTGGGCCCAGCTGTGATTTTGAGCCTGTGCCTCTGAGCAGCTGAACAAAATGCAAATTTCTCACTTTGAGGTTGTGCTACAGAGCAATCCTATAGCAACTATGAAATAAAGGGAAAGAAATTCAGTGTAGAAAAGGACTAAAATCTTCTGGTTGAAAGTGGAATGGGAAACAAAGAGAAAATAGCTGACTCACTAAAAAGGTCTTCGACCAACAGTGAAATATTTAGAGGTACATCATCCTGTCAGTGTAATGGGATATGCATAGATATCCATTCAGGTGGAATACAGTGATAAGTAATGGAATGCTGATTTCTTCTGCTATGACTTTGATGTGCTATTAAAGTTCTCTAATAGAAAGCCACATCTTCTCGTTAATTGGTATCTCTGAAACCACAGGGAATAATGACTGTTGTAAATGTCCTCAAATTGGCCTGGACCTGTATTTTCTGTCAGGCTTCAGAAATTCATATCCAAAAGCAGGCTATGCATTAGTTGAAATTACAGTTACTGTCTGCCTCTTGCACCACTACTGAAATTGGATGCATTAATTTAAATATCAGATGCAGTGCTTACGTTAACCAGGCCAAGCTACCATTTGCTTGGGCCTGTGTTATGTTAGGGCAGTGGTGCCCACACTTTTCCTGTCATGCCCCCCCCCCACTTACCAGCAATGGGATCTGTCTGTGCCCCCCTCCTGCATTACTGCTCAGGTGGCTCAGCAGAGAAGCTGGAGTTGAAGGCAGAGTTGGGGATGGGGAAGGAGGTGGGGCTAGAGGCGGAGCTGGCCTGGGGGTGGAGAGGGACTGAGAGCAGAGCTGGGCTGCGAGCAGAGCAGGAGGGTGGAGTAGAGCTGGGGCTGAGGGTGAGGCTGGGGGGTGGAGCGGAGCTGCATCTGGGGGCGGAGCTGGGCTGGGTGGTTGGCCCATGCCCTGCCTTACATCCCCCCAAATGTTCTTCGGCATGCCCCACAGCTTGGGGACCACTGTGCTAGGGTTTTCCCTGATCAGTTTCTGCTTTCCAGATGTCATGAAGAATTTTACGTATAAAGAGGTATGGCTTTGGCTTTGGCTTTCAGCTTATTAAAAGTCAGCACACTGCTGACAACCTTTCTTATTTAAAAGAGAAAGAGCCCTAAGCTGTTCAAATATTTTCTCCCATTTCTGTATGCAGCAATCAATGGGAGAGACTGAAAAAAAATATTCACACCTTTTAAATAAAATTCCAGTTGCTGGGTTTAATGTTGGTGGCCTGTGATGTACAGGAGGTCAGACAAGGTGATTGAGTGGTCCCTTCTGGCCTTAAACTCTATGACTTTAAATGTTATTTTCCCTTTTTTCACCTTTTCATTTGCTGATAAGTGTAAACAAGTGAAAATGTTCTTGGTTTTCTATGCTTGAAGGTGCATCAATCTTTCTCTGATCCCCAGTCTAATAAGGTTTATTGTGTCTGGCTCTGAAAGATGAATGCAGAACAGAAAGTATAAGGATCAGCACAAATAAAATAAAACAAAGTGTTTTACATACTTGGCAACTAATGGCAATGGGCAAGGGCAGGGCTGGCAGAATGTGGGCACTCCTCTGACGATGTCCCCGAAGTAACCATCCAGACATTTTTCACAGTGCTTTCCAGTGGTGTTTCTCTGGCAGTCCTTCAATAAAAAAGAGTGACAAATATTAAAGGAAGAAGCTACTTAATTCAGGACTAGTAGATGACTTTGGCAAGTACTCTGCCAAGCAGAACAAGGACTGGTGCCAGGCCTGAACCCTTCAAGGTACTGAGCGATTAAATGAAAAGTGTTTGTAAGTGGCAGCAAATGAAAACATCTGGAACAGTTCACTGGTCTGCCTGGGAGTGCTGACAAAGTGGCATACTGGATAAAGCTATCACTATAGCATTCACATGTGCAGGCTCCTGAGCACAAACTCTGCATTATATATCATCAGAGATGTTGCTAGAATTCACAGGCAGTGAACAGGTCTGCCTAAACTGAAGGCACTAGAAGGAATGCTGAACTTGCCTGGCACCAAAACAAGGTACAATTTTCCCACTGGTGTACATATAATTACCAGTAGATCCCAGTACAGATGCCTGCTTGTTGAGAGAGAAAGGGGTTATTCTTTGGACTTAATGACTGAAAGTGAGTATCAGGGAAAATTGCAGGTTATCGGTAATTAATAGGCTGGTGCTTTTGATTTTTTCCCTGAAATGAAATATGCCTGAATGTTAACGGTTATTTACATATTCAGATTGATCCCTACACATTGCCCTTTAAAGGAGACTGCCATATTCTTTCTTTCTAAGATATGAAAAAAATAGTTCATGAATTTCAAGATTATTTTCTGGTGGCATTTCTATGGAATACAAAATAATGGAGCAAAAACTCACTCATCTTCTCAAGAAATGATTTCATCTTCATTGGGCAACACTTATAGGAAGTAAT
Organism: Gopherus flavomarginatus; assembly: GCF_025201925.1. Classification (NCBI taxonomy): domain Eukaryota; kingdom Metazoa; phylum Chordata; order Testudines; family Testudinidae; genus Gopherus; species Gopherus flavomarginatus. The sequence goes on along the minus strand of NC_066620.1, from coordinate 130,649,240 downwards.
TTCACCCTACACAACACATTATATGCTATACCTCAGCCAGTGTAAATTATCATGGATCAACTGAAATCAATACAACTTACAATAGCTGAGGATTTACCCCCAAATATTTTGATTATAATACTATGCACTTGTATACTGCTTTTATCAAAAGATCTCAAAGCACTTTACAACAATTTTAATCCAGCCCTGCCACACCCCTGTGAGGCAGGGTCAGTATTATTATATTACTAATGTTACAGATGGGCAAACTGAGGCACAGAAAGGTTATGTGAATTTCCTGTGACCACATTGCAAGGTAGTGAATGCCATAGAGACAACAACAGAGTTAATGACTCCAGGCTCTGCGTCTTATGCTTTAACTACAAGATACCATTTCCATTTCGGGGTGGTACCCGGAAGTTATCATGACAGCGTTTTTTTCCAAGGAAACATGCTCTACAGTTGAGTTATTTTAAAAGGGATACTCTAAAGAAGATGGGTGCAATTCTCCACTGCCTTGTACCTAGTGATTTTTGTGATGTGTGTTAAATGCTCCCAGATCCGATTTCTATGTACACCATTGGGAGTGTTTTACATCCACTTTGCACTGATTTCATTCAAATGTAAATGACAATACAAAGTGCAAAGCAGTGAAGAATCAACTCCATGACATATACTGTATGGAAAAAACTACTTTATGTATTGGGTTAGTGTAATAGCTTTGTTCCTCTAGAGAACAATGTTCAAAGTTGGCACGTGTTAAAAGAAATTATCTTGGCTCCTCAGCATATTCTCCAGTAGATATTCAATCACATCACAAAATAACTGTGCAGTTAGTGACTGGCAATCTCTGGAATAACAGGGAAGTTGCAGGTCAGGTTTCAGGTGCATTAGCAGAGCTGCAAGAGGAAGCTTGTGCAGTGCCTGCCAAGCAGTATGTTTGGATTTAGCCTGGGCAATCAACACTGGCTTTTCATAAGCACCAAATTCAGGGTGAATGAGCTTATTCTATCTCATTCTGAACCCACCCAATGCAGTAGATTTGAAAGGTCATCTTGAATTCATACCTTACGGCACACTTTGTCCAGGAGACTGTGAAAAGAGGAATGAAAGGACAGAAAATGTCTAATACAAAAAAATAGTACCAGTATCTCAGATTAGACATTCTCAGCCAGGCTTTGTCTCAGATACAGTACAATGAACCTTTACTTGTTGCCAAAAAATGATTATCAGGACACTGATAGGTCATTTTCATTTACTCACATCCAGATGTCACCAGCCTCCTCTGACAGCTACTGTTTATACATTAGAGAGAGGCCAGCCACTTGTGTGAAAGTTACAAATATACTGTATATTTGGCTGATCATTTAGTCTTCCTTCCTTTGATCTTCAGGCAGATGCAGGTTCTGATAAGACCAGTCCAGATAATTGTAGATTCTGGGTGGAGATGGTCTGAGTTAGTTGCTGCACACGTTTTAGCCACAGTTAGTGATATGTAGCCCAAGTATTCCAGTGTGCAGCAATTATCATTATTTATTTGTGCAGAGCTATAATTCCACCATGGAGTTTTACAACAGGTAAAACATTGTAAGCAAAAAACAAACAACCTCACCAAAATGAATAACAAACTAACAGAACCCCCCCCCCCACAGCCCCAAATCCTACCACCACCACTTTTCCTGAAGATCTTACATATATATACATACACCAACAAGTGCAGTGTAGTGCGTTTCACATTATAGAATGGAATGCTCTCAATAATTTTACAGGAAGGCTTTTCACAAGTGGTGTTTGGAGAGAAGAGTAGGAAAGAGCTTGGTGTACATTAAATGGAAGGTTATTGTAAGCATAAGGGATGGCGTGGAGGGGGAGGAGAAAAGCTTAGTCATACCAGAGGAAGCAGGAATGGGTATAAGAGGAAATGAGGAAACAGCTGAAATATGGGGTGCAAGTGGAAGGTCTTAAGGCTAGTGCAATTTAAAGAAGTAGTGGAATTTGGCAATATTCACTGAAGACTGGAGGAGAGGGATGAGAGAGTGGGAAATCAAAGTCTGTTCTCCAATCAAAGAGGAAGAATGGCCTTGTGGTTAAGGCACCAGACTAGGAATCAGGTCTAAATTAAATTCTTGGCTTTGCCGCAGACTTCCTGTTTTACTCTCAGCAAGACACTTAACCTCCCTCTGCCTTAATTGTCCATACATCATACGGGTAGCATGAGGATAAATTAATTGATGTTTTCCAGGTGCTCAGAGGCTACAGTGATGAGCACAGAAAGAAAGCAGGAGACTAATATTCATATCTGCAGTGTTCCTCTTCTACTGCAAGGGAGATTGTTAGCACACTCCCTCCCCTAATAAACCCATCAGTTGAGTGCTTGGGACATCTGAAGTGTGGCTCTACTCTGAAAAGTGACTATGTAAAAATGGCATGATCTTTTCAACAGATCTGAACCCTTTTGTGTATTCAGGGTCATATTTTTTACTTTAGTGGCAAAAAAGACAGTCTTTGGCTTCTATAGCACCGCAGAATCAATGCAGATCCTGTATGTCTTCTGCAGAATTGTTGACTAAGTTAAATCTGTGAAACCATTGAAGGCAAAGGTGAAACTGGTGATCATAACTGACTCTCACAGCTCAAACTGCGTTTACAGTTAGAAAATACATCTTCTGTCTTTTAAACTGAGCACATCAGACAGAGAAATAACTGTGAGGGCCAATAAACATGTAGCTCCATGATGGCACTTTTATGAAGTCACTTTTCACAGTAGTAATGCACTTTAAGCATAGAGGAGAAGAGCACTCCTGGTGCCAGTGCATAAGCACACACGTTTGCAAGCATACAGAGCTGTATCCCAGCACTGGTTGGGTCACAAATTCTCCAGTGGAGTATTGGTTACAACCTCTTCAATCTCAACTTCTCTTTCAAATGAAATTTAAAAAAAAACATTGAAACATGTCTATTGATATTGGTGTTTAATTTGTTTTTTTCACACAGAAGGAGCAAACAGATGGCTTTCAGTTTTGATTAAGAAAATAAATGCAAAACCAGAAAGAGAAAAGTAAATTTTCCATGAGACTCTTCTAGACAATGTGCACTGAACTAAAAGCAAAATTGCTGCCTGTCTCTGCAGACAGAGACCGTAGAGGCTTACAGGTGCAGTTCATGGAATACAAAGGCTGAAAAGTTACACAGGTAAATGCACTGCAATTAAGTTTCTTAAAACACTGGTGGTTTTTTTAAAATACTGTAATTTAAAATTCAAAGCCAAACATTTTACATTTTGCCAAGTTAATACAATCTTTTGCTTTTACAAAACCAAAGTCAACTCAAAGGTTATGGGGAAAAATATAACAGAGGCCTGGTTCTAAAGGCTTCTAAATGAAGACACCCTCTACAGTATGTAATCATTCATGCACCATTTCATCAACAACAAAGTGGCCTGAGTGTATTTTCCTGTGTTAGAAAATTCCCTGATTTCAGTAGGACCAAGAGTATGTTATCAATAAAATGTGAAAGTTGCATCAAGCCACTAGGAATTCAGATAATGATGTCTCAATTTAAAAGAACATTTTCAACAGAGTGTAATAGGAATGATTTTGCTTGCTAAGAGACACACTGGTAGCAATTATGAACACAGATAAATGGCATGGGAACAAATAAATAACATGGCGGCGGTGAGGAAAGGGCTATGCATTTATGTATATTCTTTAGATTTACTGATTCAAATATAGAGATGGGCTTGAGGTACAATGTTTGGATCCAGACCCAAACTTCCCCAAGGTTTTGATGTGTTTGTGTCCACCTACGAGGATAGGGAATATTGCCAGCCCCAAGCATTCAAAAACCAGGGGTCAGGCCCAAAGTGTCATGAGAGTGGCTTAAAAACTGTGAGACTTAATTAACAGGAAGCTCCTTCACCGTGAAGAGCAGACTGTCTATGGGCCGCATGTTTGAGAACTGCACTCCTGTGCCTCTGTATAAGGGTATGGGGGGGGAAGTGACACGCACAAAGATCTGAGTGTATGATGATCCTTCATCCCATATCAGATGAAGGAGCATGTCTGACTGGTCTATTCCTGCAATCAAAAGAGCCATATGCAGTCCACCAAGCCCTCTCATAGATATGTATTGTCTTTGTCTCCCTCATTGTTGGACAGATGAAATCCATCTGTGCAGAAGGAAAAAGATCAGTTGTAAGATGCAAGATTATTCTTTAAACCAGAAGCATCTATTAAACTGCAGACCTGTGCCAATTCCCCGTTGCTTTCTTTTATTACTTGATGGATGGATGGAGATCTATTGGCTACTCTCCAGATCTGCCTTGGCTATCATGTGGAACATATTATCCTCAAAGGCAGAGCTGCCAAATCCCTTCCAACCTTTCCAGTTAGTGTAAACCCAAACACTTAAACATACAAATCATCCAAACGACAACATGATCTATTGTTAAAGAATCCATAAGAGGGATGAATGAATCATAGTTAACTCTAGCTTCCCACCCCGTGATCATTTTGTTTTCCTAGCTCCTCTAAATGCTTTCTGCCCTAATCACCAGACACCTCAAATGCATGTGGATCAAATGTAGAAAAAAAACAACGCATTGTAATATTTCTAGCAACAAATCAGCACCCCTACAAAGCTTTATCTCCAGACTCTGCTCTTTTTGCACCATGTAGCCTAATATGATTTCTGTGTAAGGAGCTAACCCTAGACTAATGTATACTCTCCATTACTAAATACATCCTCAGAAAGGTCACGGGCAACTCACTTCAAAAATACCTTTTCTCCACACAGCCCTCCTTGCCTCTTCTTAATTTTCCCACCGCTGCTTTACTCTGCTGAAGTCATTGTCAAACTGCTCTACAGGCAGCACTGGCTGGCCTCCTCTCTTCAGTGTTGTACTACTGTGTTTCAGCATTGTGGGAGAAGCCTGGTTTGTTGAGCAGGAGCTATGAGTCTCCTCCCGAAGTCCACTCACATACTAAACCAAGAGCAAATTGCTTCTGACAAGCTGCAGTTTGACTGTTTCTGATATATTTGCTACTCAGAAAATTTCAGAGCAGATGACCTTCCATAACCGTCATAAATTCATGATCAAATATAAAGGAATTTGAAGAATGGATAGGATTCTTTCATTTTACTATCTGCTTTTGCAAATTCCAGTCTCAGTTTACAATGGAGGAGTTTCTTATGACTAGGTCAGCTCCAGGTTAAAGGGTGCTGGCGAAGGAGAGATTTATTCCCCCAAATCCCATGCAATTTAATCTGCAATAAAGCCCAATTACTTGAGCTTTATTCTGGTGAAATAAATTTCACTCTGTCTGCAGCTGCACCCTGTCCCACCATTGTCAGCTACTGTAAATTCATCCATGTAGCAACTGGTAGGTACATGTAAACCAAAACAAAGGTACAAAGCGCTGCTGTAAACTGGTCTCCTCTCTCAGTCAGAACCAAGGGGGTCACAAACAAGAAACTTCTGACATTTGTTGAGGGCAATATCCTAAAATCAGCACTGAGAGTGGGTGTCTCTTTCTCTGCTCTTGTGCAGACGCATTACCAATGCGTGTGACACAGCTGACAAATGACTTTTTTGAGATGAAGCATTATTGTGATATCTATACTGTCGTATATCATAAATGCAGTTTAGACAATGCTGAGTGCTTTCTTTTCTTCTAATTGGGTGTGTTTCTATATTAGAAATAGATTGAGCAACTGTCCGGTTTTAATTAAAGGATCAAATGATTGATCTATGCACCAGTTTTACAGTAACATATATAAAAGGAATGTTCTATAAGTAATTATTCCTTGTCCTTGGATACCTAATGAGTTTGCTGATTTATTGACTGTGCACATTTAGTTCGCTTTTAGAAACTCCACAGGATTGATTTATACTTTATAAATAAGATTGAAGGAGATTTAAAAATAGAACCTTAAAATAACATTGTCATGTTTGTAGAAATTAAAAATATTAACATTGCACTTTGGGACATCATTAATAAGGTTTTAATTTTAATTGATTTTAAATTCAGAGCTGAAGTCAATACAAATCCATTTGGTTTCTGTGCGCTGGAGACCACTATCAACAAATTGATTTTTGAGATTTGCATGGTATGGAACTCTTAAAGCATTTTTATTGAACTTGGTCCTTATAATTCATCCTTTTCTGTGCAGCTTTCTTTTACCCATTTTCACAATAGCCCAGACCAATTATTCTGTTTTTGTACATTAGTTATTATCTCCACTAGAAGACAAATAATTATGTTCTGAGATGATGTAGTAACACTTGCAGCTACCTGACAACATCATTTCTAGGTTGTCTTTCACCATTTGAAGCACAAAACTCCCAAACTTTGTACTTTTCTACATTTTTACAATTATTTGAAGGATTCTTTTTGGGGAGTTGACTTGACAAATTTAAAAACTTTTTGCTACTTTGCTGGATTTTAGTTACAGTTCAGACATTCATCTGGTAAACTTAGTCACATCAGTGACCCATTGTGATTGTACTGTGCACTTAGAATCCATCATTAATAAAACCTAAAACCACCCTCCTGCTATCACTTCTTTGAAGCAGGAAGCTAGCTGGAGCAGCGGCTCCCTTACCTGGTTATAAATGAGTGAACAAGAACAATAATAAAGGCCCAGATGTATTCACAGAATCTCTTCCTCTGTCAGCTCCTTTCAGACAGTTTTTACACTAAGCTATTTGGATGCAGAGGACTCTGATTCTGCAAACTGTTACTACGAGGTGTGATGCTTACTAACCTGAGTAGCAGTGGAGTAATTTGCCTACCAACTTGTGAGGAACAAAAACCTGCACCCACAATACCATGAGGCCCTCCCACTATGAGGATCCCAGTGGTATAAATTCCCTCTTCCTGCATTGTCTTTGTCCAGATTTCCTCCTGTGTTGCTTCAGGTTTGACAGCAGCTGTGATTAGCAGATGCTGTTAGGGCCTTGTCCATTATTTAATGGCTCTTCTTCTCCAAGTTTTCTCGCTCCCATTAACTTCCTCTGTTTTTTCCCCTCACTGTCTCTTCCTCTCTGACTCAAAATCCATTCTTCTCTCCTTCTTCTTGAAACACTCTCACTGCTCTTCTACTCCTTGACCCCATCACTCTCTTCCCTCCCTTCCTTTTTCTTCTCCCACTCCTCTAAGTCTACCAGCCTCCCCTAACTCTCCCCTTCAAACCCCCATAGCCTCACAAGTGTCAATATCCCAACGGCTCCTCAGGCCATCTCTTGTCCTGCTCTATGTTCTCCTCCCTCCTCATAAACTTTTTTTACTGTCCCTTTTTATCTAATACCTTTCCTTTCCTATTTGCTCCTCTTTTTCACCTAAACTTTCCCATTCTCCTCCTTCCCCCAAGGTCTGCTGGCTGAGCTGTACTGAAAGACGTGAAATCCTTCAGGAGTTAGTGCCTAGTATTTTTCTCTAGCAGCTGCTCAGTTCAGTGAGTCTAGTTGTCTCATTGGTTGAATAACACATGTGGGCCACAGACATATTCTTGGATTACTCTCTGCAGCATGTCAACCACTTTATCTGTTTCTTTTCTACTCTTTGCATCTGCCATGCTTTTCATAAAGAACAGCAAACAATAAAGCCATTTAATGCCTCAAGGCTTTTGTATTGTTTGCTATTTGATTATTTACTCATCTTCCTCTCCCAATCCCAGTGTCTAAAAGTCCCGTGCATGGAGGGTGTGAGTACCTATGTATACATATATCTGGCAATATCAAGGATATTTTTCATTTAATCTATATTAAAATAGTAAAACAATCAATCTTAATAGGAACAAGGCTGGTGAGTAATTACAATCTTGAACATACAACTGAGGCCAAAGACAGAATAAGTTATCCTACCTAGGTATTGAACATGCTGTAAAGATCCTCTTCCCACTAGCTTATTAATGATAAGAAACATGTCCTCTTGAATGTCACAGTATATAACTGTAAAACTTGCCAACTCGATAAAAGCTGCATTTATATTCAGTAGCAACTTTTAGGGGTGGATCTCAAAGCATTTTCCAAATATAAATTAAGGTTCACAACACCCCAGCGAAATAAGTTGGTATTATTTTCCCATTTTACAGAGAGATACATTGAGGCGGAGAGGGGTTAAGTGAATTGCCAAAAGTAGCACAGTAAGTCAGTGGCAGAGCCAGGAATAAAACCCAGAAATCCTGACTTACAAGCCCCTACACTAACTAGTAGATGTTTGCTATATTGTTTTAATACAGTACGATATAAAGTCTTCCCCTGTTCTGTTGGTATTTGGTAGTTTTACTGTTTTAATTTCCTATAATATTTATCGCTTTGATTGTCTGTTAAATGATGGCAGTTTTGCTGCTTTGGCTTTTGTTCCTAATGTGATACACTACTAATACTAACCCCAGTATTCCATATAAGCCGATAATGAGTGAGACAGAGCATATGGCAGGCTACAGTGTTACACTGGAATTCAAGCACGTTCTTTCCTCAATGTATTATTTCAAGCTCCTATCATCATTAATCAGCAGCAGGAAGCTAGGTGCTGTGAATTGTTAAGTAGAGCTGCTATAGATAACACATGTACATACATACCCGGAGGTCACACACAACCATAAGCTGTTTGTATGATATACAACACAGTACAGTGAAAGGGAGAGTTGGAATGAGCTTACATTGATATGCTTTTCTCAAAATGGATCCCAAAGCCTTTTCTGTGTTGATAAACTGATTAAAATTTTCTCTCTAGGAATCACTTAACCTTTGAGATGAAATATGATAACTCTTTAGTGGCTCACCCAAATGCTTCACATCAGTTTAGGGCAGGAAGTCAGAATATTTTGTGTTTGGAAACTACAGAGATAATTTGGGTTGGTAGAATGTAAATACTTTCATTGAAATTTGGTCAGGACCAAATTAACGATCCTAGCACCTGGAGATCTTGAATTATGACAAGTGATCATGACCTTTTAAATGTAATTCAGAAGAAAGCACCTCTGGCAATGCAGTATAACACTGTGCTGGTGTATTGGGATCCAGGACTATTGGTGATATAAGAGTCTCAGCTTTTGATTTACCAACACCACAACCTGCAGTAGCTTTCATCCAGGTGGTGACTTATCTAAGATCAAGAGGAAACTCTGCTACGGTTTTATCTTGTCAATCAAAATATAATTCATGTTTATGGTGAAATGGAAGGCATCCATGAAATGGGGGGCCACCAGAGAGGGTGAGGATGGCACACATGACTTACCACACAGATTCCAGATCCATCAAGGCACTTGTTTGCATTACCATTACAGTTACAATGGGAACAATCTCCTGAAGCAGTTTGATAAAATCCTTCTTGGCATTTCTGCAATGAAAAAAATCAAAATAAAGTATTTTCTACATATATGCATTTTAAGTTCAGGTTTGGCTAATATTCAGAGACAGGCAAGTATTGCAACAGTCAGGTTTCCTGAGAGAACATGACATAACCCCATCAGAATAGACCACACATACTCTGCTGAACTCAGATAGGATTTTACCTCCTTCTCCTTTAGTCTTTCTTTCTTGTCCTCTCCTCATTGAAAAGACAACATCCATTTCTGTTTCCCCAGGTGGTCACGTGATGAGAAACTTGCAGATTCTCGTGGTAAATGTGAGGTGCAAATGCAGAAGATAAGCTGACAGAGAATGATTGACTCTAAGGCTTTATAAAAATAGGTGTTTTTGAGGAATGTTTTGAAGGAGAGGCGGTGTCTCATTTCACACATGCAGAGCCTGATCCAAAAGTCCATTGAAGTCAATGGGAATCTTTCCATTGGCTTCATTAGGGTTTGGATCAGGCCTATAGAGAAGACAGAAATATATCTATGAAGATTAATGTTCCTCTGAACAAGAGCTAACTGACAATCATGGAGCGTGGTTTGTATGGTATTCGGCTACTCACGCCAATATCTATCGATGGAGATGACAGCATGCGCAAGCTATACTATAGTCATTCCAGAAAGTAATTCCTGAAATGACAGCACGGTTCTGGATGTGCCATATAGAGATTCTATGTTAAAGTCAAAAAAGATGTGAAGAAATTAAATGTGCTTTTGTACAGTTTGTATGCTGACTTTCCTGTAAACCCTTGAATATGTGACCATAACTGGGATACACCTATATAGGATAATTTTGACAAGTATGTTTATTGAAATTGGACATTAATACATATAACATAATTTCATAGAAAAGAAATAGTCTAGTATAGCAACGTGTTTTAAACATTAATTATAGCAATAAAATTAGATAATCAGTAAAATAAATACTAATAACAAAAAATTCTAAAATGACCTAAATAAGACTACAAAGTGCACAGGGGCTTTGAGTGGGGCGGTCACAATAGAAAGCCAACCTTGATTCAAGGGCTGAGGCCTCAGTAGGGACCCTGTTAATCCTTGTGGCAAAGAGTCCCTCTGCACCATTTGTGTGTGGTTTACGGCCATTGGGGTTGTGTTACTGTGGATCCTGTGGCCCTTCCCTTTGCTTACCTACAGCAATGTCCTAGGTGAGAATGTTCTGAAGACCTACTACCTCAGTGGTGTGTAGTGGATGCAGGGGCCCGCAGAGCCCCTATAACATTTCCAGCACAGATCTTGAAGGGTCTAGTGCTGGCTTTCTGATTAGCTGAAAGCTGTGCTACATACCACATATACTTGTATATAAACAGGAATAGGATATTTGGCCTAAATGTAAAAGAATTTTTCAGAGAGTTACTTATATAAGGATATGTAAAAAACTTTCTCTTCCCCAACCTGAAGGATTACTGTAAATATGGTAGTTCAGATGGACTGGCATCTCTCTGGAATGACAAATCCTCTTTTTCCACCTGAGGAATGGATGGACCTGAAGGACTTACTGATTTGTCTACAATTCTTGCCTGTGTCCTGGACTTAGGCAGTGCTGATGTCATCAGGTGCTGCGGTGCCTTTCTCCTGTTCACTTATGTAGCAGTGTACTTCCAGAACAGGATTACATGCCTGTACAAAAGTCTATATGGCTTATATGTAGGTCAATTACACTTTTAATTTACAGATAATATACCAATATTTATGGTAAACATAGTTAATCATAAAATCTTCACATCCTCAAAACCCAGAAATCTGTTATTTGCTTAAAAAGACAAATGCATATAAATAGTTCATTTGTGATGCTGAACCACTTTATTTGATTATGGCTGAGCAGTCCGATTAGCTGGTTTGCATCCCTTTGTTAAGAGAGACTTAAAAAAGAAGATTCAACAATATTCGCTAGCCATCCAGGATATATTAACTGTTGAGTATGGTAGAAAGGAAGATTATTTAAAAAAAAATCCCCAGAATACATTTTATTCTTCCATTGTTTGACATAGATTTAGAAGGTCTATCGCTGAGGTGATTTTCATAATCAGGAGTGTGCCCAATTTTCACTGAAGATATCATGGGGTTGGCTTTCCACTGCCTTGCAACTTCTGTACTGTATATCATTTATGATTTAGTTCATCAATGATTTAGATAATGCATAGAGAGTACACTTATAAAGTTTGCAGATGATACCAAGCTGGGAGGGGATGCAAGTGCTTTGGAGGATAGGATTATAATTCAAAATGAACTGGACAAATTGGAGAAATGGTCTGAAGTAAATAGGACGAAATTCAAAAAGGACAAATGCAAAGTACTCCACTTAGGAAGGAATAGTCAGTTGCACACATACAAAATGGGAAATGACTGCCTAGGAAGGAGTATGGCAGAAAGGGATCTGGGGGTCATAGTGGATCACAAGTTAAATATGAGTCAACAGTGTAACACTGTTGCAACAAAAGCAAACATAATTCTGGGACATATTATCAGGAATGTTGTAAGCAAAGCACAAGAAGTAATTCTTCTGCTCTACTCTGCACTGATATGGCCTCAACTGAGTACTGTGTCCAGTTCTGGGTGTCACATTTCAGAAAACATGTGGACAAATAGGAGAAAGTCCAGAGAAGAGCAACAAAAATGATTAAAGGTCTAGAAAACATGTCCTATGAGGGAAGATTGAAAAAATTGCCTTTGTTTAGTCTGGAGAAGAGAGGACTGAGGGGAGGACATGATAACAGTTTTCAAGTACATGTTGTGAAGGCCAAGACTGTAACAGGGTTAAAAAAGAATTAGATAAATTCATGGAGGATAGGCCCTTCAATGGCTATAGCCAGGATGGACAGGGATGGTGTTGCTAGAATGGGTGACAGCAGATGGATCGCTTGATGATTATCTGTTTTGTTCATTCCACCTGGGGCACCTGACATTGGCCACTGTCGAAAGACAGGACACTGGGCTCGATGGACCTTTGGTCTGACCCAGTATAGCCATTCTTATGTTCTTGTGTTCTTAAAAGGTTGTAACAAGGAGGAGAGAGAAAAATTGTTTTCTTTAACCTCTGAAGATAGGACAAGAAGAAATGGGTTTAAACTGCAGTAAGGGCGATTTAGGTTGGACAATAGGAAAAACTTCCTATCAGGGTGATTAAGCACTGGAATAAATTGCCTATGGAGGATGTGGAATCTCCGTCATTGGAGATTTTTAAGAGCAGGTTAGACAAACATCTGTCAGGGATGGTCTAGATAATATCTGGTACTGCCATAGTTGCAGGGGATTGGACTGGATGACCTCTCAAGGTCCCTTCCAGACCTATGATTTACCTCTTGTAAAGTGGTTATAAATTGCTAACAAGTGAGAAAGGCAGCATTTCACATCCACTTTGCACTGGTATAAATGACTATGCAAGGTGCAATGCAGTGCAAAATCAGACCTCATCTTTTTGGTGAACTGTGTTGACTTAGCTTAGAACTAGATTTGCTTACATAGTTCTCTCTTATTTTCCTGGGTTGCTCTGAAATAGGGATCATCTTCTGTTCCTACCTGTGCCTTACTTTCCATTGTCCTACCCATTGCTCCTCATATCCATTCCCTAAGATGATTCTCCTTGCCAATCCATTAAATGTTCTCGGTGGATAGTAAGAGACAGTAAGAGAACAACCCTTGTCTTCTATTCCCCTCTCAAGGATACTGGATGAAGTCTTTTTATTTTATCAAACTAGCTGCTTATTTTAAATTATAATGGTATCTGACATGATATTGGCAATAGGAAGGCAAGATTTAGTCCTGAAACATTAGCATAGTCCTACCCCAGAGTACTGGAGCTGGTTCTTTGGCAGAGAAGAACATAAATGGAAAACTTAGCTGCCTTTACAATTTTTATATGCACTGTTAATTTAATAGCTATGGCGGGGACAGAATCCTTCATACTATCGCTACATAGGGGTATCATAAATACTAGACATTTGTATTGCTTCTTTCAGCAGATGAAACCTAACATGGATTTGCAGAATTGGCTCACAAGAGACTAAGAATTTCAGCCGGATGATTGAACCACACACCATGGAAAGCAGACAATTAGTTTCCAAATTGAAAACAGATTCTTATTACAAAGTCTTTCTTGGCAGTAGTTCTCTCCTCTCATATAGATCTAAGGCATGTTATGTTCTCTAATGTCATTCAGTTGGTGGGAGGTCTTAACTGATAAATTAGTGCCTCTCTGTGACAAGAACTTGGGGGCAATCCAGACCAGTAAGGGGTTGTGTCACCACTTGCCCTGCAACCCTGGATGCCTCACAGTGCTTTAGTGCTCCCAGCTGGGGATGCTCAGAACCAGCCAACAGGCATGCAGGTCACATCCCGTGTACTAAACAGCTCTGGTTCAGCAGTTCTGATCCCAGCAGCCTGTCTACAGGCCCACAGCCCTACTCTGGTTTCCACCAGCCTTGGTTACAACTAGCAAAGTACACCAACAGACTCCCAGTCCTGAATTCCACCCAAACCATGTCTTCTGCAATGTCCAGCCCTCTCCCGGACAATTCAGAGAAATCATATGGTTAATTTGTTCCTCTAAGACACAAAAGTACATCTCAGCTTGTTAACTTAACTGGGGTAAATATACTGTTTCATTAAACACAGCACTGAGTTGGTTTATCGTAAAAATAAAACAAATATATGAAACAATAGGATATAGATTAAGTGATGCCAAGTAAAAGGAATAAAGTTAGAAAAGGTTACAAGCAAATAAAAATGAAAACACATCTAAATGTCTAAAACTTAATCTAGCAAATAAGAGTGCTTTGTTTAAGATGTTTTCTCACCTATATTCAGTTCTCAGAGACACTGACCCTCCCCCCCTTGAATAGTGGATCCATCTTACTCAGTTTGCAAGAGTTCTATTGCCTTGTGTCCATTTAATGATGGATGCCCAAAGATGATGTGTGTTTGCTTATATCTTCCACAGTTCAGTGACTTTGTTTCAAGAGGCAGGATGACCTCATGCTGTTCTTCTCTTCCTGAGGGCTTCCCACCCCCTTGTATGTAAATAGGGCTTCCATTGATTTAATTCCTGCATGCTTAATTTACATAGGAGACAGATAAATGACTGTCTTCTCTCCTGTCTGAAAGCAAATCTTTCTTCCTGTTTGGCCGCAGACTTTAAAACATAATATCATTAAGTATCCATATCTCCTCATAGTATAAATACATACATTTCACAATGATATTAATCACGGGCATGTCACTAGCTTTCAGAAAAGACCTCTCTATGCCCTGTTATTATAAGTAATATTGTATACAATCAGTTGATTCAATTGCTTATCACTTGAGATTTAGACCCCCTGTCTTTATAGACCGGCAAACCTTTGAAATGGATTCTTCTGAGAGCTACCCCTCAATCAAAATAAAGGTTATTTAAGCTGTGAGGAAGACGACATGGAGTCTGGTGGTGAAGGAAGTTCCATGTTCTTTATTCTCCCACTTATTGGCTGAATAGCTTTGTTTATCTAAAATGTAAAAATGGACCTTCATTATCTTCGCCTGAAGATTGGGCTGGTCAGAGGATCAACACAATTCTTTGTTTAAGGCAGACTTGTTTACCAACTCCCCCTGATGTGCCTTGTTTAAACACACATTAGTCATAATTCAAGCACATATTCATAGCTCTTAATACCTACCACATATGTACATCACACAACAATACTATTCATCAGTGAGTTATTAGTTTTCAAATGATGTCTCACAAAGCATATTCTGTACAAAGATTATTACAATCATGTGCAGGATCTGAATAAAGGGGTGCTTAGTGTCACACTGTCCAATAGCTTTCTTGCTCTTGTGGTATGCAGAATCATTGTTAGGATACAATGATGACCATGCACATTGCTGAACTGTGTATAAAATTGAGAAAGGGAGTCCTACAAGCTATTTACAACTCTCCAACAACGTTAATCATCTTTACACTTATATTAAGCACGTTTGTTGTATCTCTGCACATCATGCTGTAAACGACTACCCTACAATATTGCAACAAATACCTAGCCCCATAAATTGCCACTCTGCTGCAGTGTGCACCTTGGTCACTCAGAAATGGGCAGCTGCGGAGGTGATAGAACCAAGCTTCTCCTATTCCAAAAGTATAGTCATCTTCTATTAAACTAAAGAGAACTCTCTCGTAGCTGAATAGGGCCTATGAAAGACAGTTCAGCTGTTCTGAATCAATCCCGCAGAGGACAGTGATACACAAAGGGTTACATTTTCAAATGTACTTAAATGACTTAGGAGCCTAAGTCCCACTGACTTTCAGTGTGACTTAGGCTCCATAAGGCCTGACTGAAATCAATGGTGGTCAGGCACTGAACCGGCTTAGGCGCTCCTTTAAATCCCATTAGGCACCTATCTGCATCTTCAGGCACCTAAATACCTTCGTAAATCTGTCCCTGAGTGCCTAAGGCCCAGATCTTCAAAGATCAGTGTGAATTCAGATAATTCCTTTAAGGATCTGGGCTTCAGTCATTTTTCAAAACGAGACTTAAACTCCTAAGTCATTTTTCACCATTGTAAGTACAATGCTACTCACCATTGTAAGTACAATGGGTCTGATTCAGCTCTTGCACTGGTTTAAATCAGAAATGGAACTGCACAAATCTGAGAGGAAAATCAGATCCGGATTGTTGCCCTTGGCAGGACCGGCTCTAGGCACGAGCAAACCAAGTACGTGCTTGGGGCAGCACAATTCCAGGGGTGGCACTCCAGCCACCCCCCCCTTTTTTTTTTTTTTTGCTTTGGAGGTTGCACACTTGGAGGTTGTTTTTTTTTTGCTTGGGGCAGCAAAAAACCTAGAGCCGGCCCTGGCCCTTGGATACTGGCAATTAATCAAGCATTCTCCAAGTATTAATTATTATTATATTTTTACTGCTCCCTCCTCCACCGGTGACAATGGAACGATACATTATATACTCCAATGCATACAGCCAACATCATGTTTATAAAAAGACATGTCAGAATGTTCAGCTAATTAAGTGATCCAATTGGGCTAATGTTTGTGGGTGCATAAAATAATTGCAGAGAGGGCATAAACAGGCTTGGAACAAAGTCAATGTGGCCTCCCTGAAAAATGTTAAGTATACTCCATGAGTGATGCGAGAAGTGGGTGAGGAACATTTCCACTCACTGGCCCTTTTATGAACTTTGGAAACAGTTGGTGGGCCAGAATGTTGGGTCTGTATAACCCATTATATCTTCAGGATTATGCATTATTGGCTACTGGAGGGGATTTCTTTAGCCCAAGGGACAATATTTTTTTCCAAGTACAAGCTGAAAAATCCAATCCAATATACCTCTCTTACTAAGTCCTTTAAAATCTGTAAACCTTGTTCACGTATTTTACATTAATTTTGCACTTGGTTTTTATTATGACATTTCTCAAAACTAGCTGTAATGCTGCAATATTAGCTCTTCCTGCTGTAGATTGCTATAGAATATGCTGACAGTGGCATTGGAGTTACTTTCTTTCCCCTGCTTTGTTGTATCCCCCTTTGTTGGTGTGGGTGTGGGATTGGGCTAGCGATAGAAGAGAATATACAGTGGTTCTGTTTTCACATGCACTCATGTAACTACACTGAAATCAGTGCAGTTACTCTGATCTATACCTGTGTAACTGAGAGCAGAATCAGGGCCACATTCCCTTTTCTGAAGCCTCAGTAGCAGTAGTGACGTCATGGCACGGTACATAGGTTTGCTGTGAACATGCCTCTTCTAATTTGTTTCTTTTAAGTGGGAGAGAGATGTAGGTAATTGCTCAGAGTGTTCCAGGTAAGTCTGTGATCAGGTGGCATTTTCCTGAGCTGGTTTTTAGTATATCTCCCTGAAGCAGGTCCCTCTTGTCAACAGAATGTCATATAGAGGCAGATAGTGCCTCTTTCTATTAGCTCTTTCTATTTATTATTTGTATTCAGGTAGTGCATAGGGGCCCCAATAATGGATTGGGGCCTCCTTGTGCTAGGTGCTGTACAAACACAGAACAAAAAGAAGATAACATCTCCAAAAAGCTTACAATCCAAATAAAAGATGAGCCACAACAGAGGATGCAACAAATAGAATAGTGAGCTAAGGTCACAGCCTGCCAGCTGCGTAGTCAGTGCTGGGTTGTATGTAGCTCTTAGACTGAGGAGTACCTGTCAAACAATCCTGGTGTCACTTTGCAGCTTGGGAGTAGGCTGAAGGATTTCTTCCTCCCAGCCCTGAAGAAGCTACTCAGCATACAGCATGGATGTTCAGGCACCAGACTGAAGATTAGGCTCTAGAGAATTATCTACTAGATTCTTACTTCCAAGTGCAATCGAAGGATCACTTTAATTACTGTGTCATATATGGAGGAACAGCTTTTGAGTTCATTAAAACCAGGGCTTTATTTGGCTGCAAGCATCTTAAATGTATATGGGACTATAAAAAAAATTCTGTCCTGGGTCCTAAATCTCACAGTTCTGTATGGCGTGGTGATTTTGTTACAAATGTTTTGTAGGCAAAATGCATAGACACTTCAGTTTCTTGCAATAAATACAAATTTTAAATCACATTGGAATTATTCCTTAATATGCTATCTTTGTTTTGGAAAGAACTATCAAGATGTCTACATTCCTTAGTGAGTAACCACACAGTGTTATTTGGTGACCCCTTTTCTGCTTCTCTTCTTCCCCTCCTTTGTTGGTCTATGATCCTCTCTCTGGGTGGGAATGTCCATTCACAACTGGCCCTGAGCAGTTCTTAACTTGTACTGAGAGAGACGATGGGGCTCAAGCAATGATTTAATATTAAATTTTAAACTTGTTATGACTTTGAATGTGCAGTTACCAAAGACAATAATACTGCCGTACATTCCGTTGTACAGTGTTTTTTTGAAAGAGTAGCCTACTGTACATACTAGTGTTAGATGTTTAGAATCACATATTTTACTAGGGCTGTAACCAGAGCAGGGACAGTGGGGACAGCAGGGCAGCCACCAAGGGCACAAAGCCGGTGGGAGGGGCCAGAAAAATAGGATGAACAAAAAAAACCTGGTAGGGATTAGAGCTTTACCAGGCCACCCTTACTTCTGCGTTGCTGCTGGTAGTGGCACTGCCTTCAGGGCTGGATGTCCAGCCAGCAGCCACTGCTCTCTGGCTGCTCAGCTCTGAAGGCAGCGCTGCTGCCAAAGTGGGTGGCCTGGCATGGTAACGGGACCCATGGGATCCCAGTCCCACTGCAGGGCTCTACCACCTACTATTTTTTTCAATCCTCCCATTTTTCCACACATAACCCGGCTTTGTGCCCTGCGTGGCTGCCCTACTTGTCCCACCCTGATTATGGCCCTGATGGATACAACTGTGCTGAGAATTTTAAGTAAAACACTTTTCAGAGCAAAAAAATAGAGATTTTTTTACTTTCATAACTGATGCGGCAAGCGGCAAGGTGCCAGGGCTATGAACTGCCAAACCTACAGATACCGAGTCTCACCCTCGGCAAGCCCTGGCAGAAATTAAGCATGGACCCTGACTAAGAGGCAGTGTGTGGCTGCACTACCCAGGAGCAGTGTAGGGACTGCATTGTGACACCGAAGGTCACAGTTTGGTCCTTGCTTCTCCCTTTGCTCCAGTTGAGAAGTAAACTGTGCCAACTTCATACCAGGCATGGATTCCTTTTCTCTCAGTACCAGCTTCATTGTTGTTTGGGTGCCCAAGGTCTGCCTGTTGCCAGCCTGTTCCGTGCCTGGGAGGGTGAGTAGCTGCCGCATTGAGGCTGCTCTCATCTCATGCTGTGACTTGCAATATTGATAGCTTATGCAGTGAGGGAAGAGTTACCTTATGCCCTCTTATTCTCCTACATAGTGCACAGGGCAAGCCAGGATCTTGCTGTCTAATATTAGAATGTAAATTTTGAGCTGTTCAGGGCAGATACTGAATCTTGTTTCTGTGACATTCTTAGCACACTTTTGGGATCTGAAAATCATTACTGATCATCATTATTATTTTCTCAAGAATCTTCAGCATAAGCACAGGACTATACCTCTCCAAAAATGCTTGTAAAAATCAAATCACATTAAGAATTGCAGACCACTGGCAGCAAAAATATAAATTTCTGCAAGGTGTAGATTTATCAGTGCTTCCGTATTTTGAGCAGTCCTAGAAGCGGAGTATAAAACTGTAAAGAACTTGGTGCATGTGTGACTCATATTACTTACAGTGGGAAGTTTGCATGCATTGAGGAGATAATATAGCCTCAAGTAACAAATATGCCTTTATAGAGTTTTGATGCATATTTGATTATTTGTGTTTTCATCTTCATTATCTGACCATCTGTATTATGGGTGGTACAGCATCTGCAGGACCCCAAAATGTTTCCCCACTCCCATCCCTAAGAAAAGGGCTTCTAGTTGAGAGGTGGGATGTTAGAACCCAGAGGAGCTCACTCAGGGGCTCAAGGGAAGAAGGCAGAGCAGCTATTCCTAATTTTTAAGGAGCATATAAAGCATAATCTAGTGGAGAATGGCATCATAAGAACTAATGGAAGTTAGAGCCAGGCAAATTCAAATTAGAAAGGCACAGGTTTTTTTTGTTTTGTTTTGTTTTTTAACAATGAGGCTGATTAACCACTGGAACAAACTACCAAAGCAGGTGGTGGACTCTCCATTTCCTGATGACTCCCTATCAAAACTGGCTGTCTTTCTGGAAGATATGCTTTCATCACACACATGCCATTGTGCCCAGTACAGGAGTAACTAGATGAAATAATATGACCTGTGTTACAGAAGAGGTCAGACTAGATCAACCAGTGTGATGTTTTGCAGAGGGTAACTCTCTACTCCCTGAAGAGGTTTTCAAAAAACATATGTACTTTGCTTGGTTTGTTTTTGTTGTGAGCCTTGTTTGGAGTTAGCAGCCCAAAGATCTGAGGCCCTTTTGATTATGGTTTACTTTGTTTTGGCTCTCTTAAAATAAATAAGCTGACCTCTGTCCCAAAAGCAGGATTTTTCATTCTACAGTGTCCTGTTTTTTTGTGAGGAAGACTTTGGACTAGGGCTCTGTCAGGCTATCATTTACACTCTGTACATAACCTGCTGCCACAGAGGTGCCACCTGGCATCTACATTTTCTTCAGTGCTGAGAAAGACAGTCAGAAATTCCCTACAATTCACTGGATGCTTATTTTAAACTAAGCAAGTTACTTCAAAGGAGATAGAGCCATATTTTCAAAAAAGCTAGATTTCTAGATCTCATTAAACATGATCCAGTTTTTCAAAAGTTTTCAAACCCCAGCAAACCCCCCCCCCCATTGTGACATATGTGGCTAGGTTTTCAAACAAACTATACTACACTTAGCAAATACTGCTTTCCCTGCAGCATGCTTGAATATCTCTTACTATGGAAATAAATCCTCCTCAGCCAAGGGTTAGGGATTTTTTGGCAAATATTAGCCAGTAACTGAACTTTGTCTAAAACTAGAAATCTCAGGAAGAGTTAAAAAATGCTTCCTGCACCTTTGTTATTTCGAAAATCATCTCACTGTTACAAGTAAATCAGCTCAAGTTAAGTGGAACATTTACAAGCAGATTAGTGAATAAAGTCATAATAAGCAACTAGTCGTAATACTTTGCACTTTCATGTGAGCTCCTCAGAGCTCTTTGCAATCTACAATGAATTAAGCCCCAAAGGTGCCTGTGAGAATAGGGACATTGTCTCATTTTACAGATGGAGAGACTGAGGTACATAGGGTTTATTTCTCCCATGGAGTAACCCTCATTGGCTTAGTACCCTGTGATGGGAGAATTGCAGCCAGAATGTTTGAAAGGCTTGCCCACTATAAAGTGATGCTGATTACAGTGTAAATGTCTCCAGAGGTGGTCACATAGCAAATCCATGGTCAAGTGGGGAACAGACCCCAACTCCCAGTACAGCCTGCTGGCTCCCAGGCCTGTGCTTTAACCTAAAAGACCATCATTTTGTTCCTTTTCTAGTAACTTATATATTTTATCAAACTGGAATAACCCTTCTGTGCTATGTTGCCTTTTTTTTTTTTGCGTGAATAAATAAAGTGCTTATTTGTCCTCATCTAACACGGCGTCCTAGC
This sequence comes from Gopherus flavomarginatus, assembly GCF_025201925.1. Lineage (NCBI taxonomy): Eukaryota > Metazoa > Chordata > Testudines > Testudinidae > Gopherus > Gopherus flavomarginatus. Next base: position 130,627,806 of record NC_066620.1, on the reverse strand, counting down.
AATCTACCCTTGGACATCTGGTGGGCACAAAACTTTCAGCTTGTCACAGTAGGAAAGTATTAACTAACAAAGCATTCACTTTAACATCAGACAGATAGGAGACTCTCAGCCTGTTAATTTCTCTCAACCGAGAGAATACAGGCTACGCCCTCCCCTACCCACACATCCTAACTCCTGTTTGGTGGTATAAGTAGCATCCCACAACTTTCAGACATAGATTTTACAGCGTAGGCTCCTGGTCACAGACTCATGGACACCCATTTTCCTGCTCCCTGTGAGTGAAGTAACAGCCCTTTCAAATTCCCCAGCAGTTTGCCCAGTTCAAAGACATATTTTTTCACATGCACAAAGATTTAGTTCTTCTCAGGAGTGATGGGAAACATTCTGCAAACAGCAGGCGCTGTAATAACACTATGCCCCACAGTTCTGACCTCCTATGTCCTGTGACCTGAATGAGACACCCTTACTTGGTGCTGAAAAATAAAATCTGACAGATGTAGAGAACACATTGTGTTCAACTGGTTTATAGCTCAGACACAAGCTGCAAGTGTGGCAAGTGAATAGAGCAGGGGACAAGGTTTCAGCAGTCCTAAATATAGCTATAGCACTTGCTGTGTGACTTTGGGCAAGTTACTGAATCATTTAGGTGATATTCTGGTTTTGGGGGGGGGTATAGTTGTAATGTCTGACATATGGTGCTCAAAGGCATTCTGCCTTCATGGGGGTTGGGGGCCGGGGGAAGGAAGAAACGGCCACCTCAAAGGTAGGTGTGTGTGTGTGCGCAGGAGCGGAGTAGGTTTTGGGCACTAGCAGGTATTCAGAGCCGTTATTATAATTTCAGCTAGTTGGTAGCTCGCTCTTGGTTCAAGAAACATGGACATGCTAGCTCATCTCCCATGCTCTTAGTCTCCCATCTTGAGCAATCACATTTGCCTGGTTCTTCTTGCACATGCTGGCTAGGAAAAGTAGGCAAAAAGGCTCTCTGTACAGTGTTTCCATTCTAAAGGGCTCCTGCAGAGACAGTCAGAATGTAGCTTTCCATATGTGATTCAGTTTACCAAACTGTATAATGGCGATTTATTATATTTTTAATGCATGCTATGATTTGCTCCTAGGAAACTACATTAATTGCATGTGTGAAAGTCTTGAGCACTGCACCATACTGAGCAGGGCACAGAGTACAGCACAGATTTAGAACCACACACACATTATTCTAGACATCTTTTTACATCAAAAGTGCACTGTTGCTGAGGGACTGATTAATAAATCAACAAATCTTTTCTGGAATGAACTAGATGAGTGGAGAGTAAGACAAATGCAATTTTTGGCTATCTCTAGAGCAGGAGGTCTCAAACTTCATTGCACTGCAACCCCCTTTTGACAACAAAAATTACTACATGACCCCAGGATGGGGGACCAAAGCCTGAGCCAAAGCTCAAGTCCTGGGGTGGAGGGGCAAAGCTAAAGCCCAAGAGGCCAAAGCCAAAGCCCAAGGGCTTCAGCCCCAGCAGGAGGCCTGTCACCTGACTGAAACCATGACTGAAACCCTCGGGCTTTGGCCCCAGGCAGTGGGGCTTGGGCTTTGGCTCTGGCCCTTGACCCCAGCAAGTCTAAGCCAGCTCTGGCAACCCCATTAAAATGGAGTCGCAACCTACTTTGGAGTCCCGACCCACAGTTTGAGAACCGCTGCCCTAGAGAACAGCGGACATGGAGGTAAGCAGACATTTTAACGGGAGTCTTAGTAACCTATTCAGGTGTGTGTCAGCAGGTGTTGTGTCTTTGGTGTCTGGGCTATTTGGGGCTATGCTAGGTGACTGTGCAAGACTGGTTTGCAAACATTGCCAAGAAGTAGAAATAGGAGCTAATAAATCACTGAACCCTGCATCAAGTGTTACCCACCTCGTCCTTGAAGAGCTTTGCTCACTCACATCTCACTATTATTACATGTATGAGCATTAGACTTTTCACATAATACCTAAGAATGCTATTTCCTCAATCAACTAACACCAGACTTGTAGCGGTTATGAGTGTACAACAACCATCATTTGGGAGACAGGCTTGAGGCTCAAAACTTTGAACCACTGAGATCACAAATGACTGTGTTTAAATTTTTTGTGCCTCCCATGCTCCCAAGACAGGTGGTGCCACTCCATCTTGCCAAAAATGGACACTTTCCATGATCACATTAAGTTTATGTCTGGTCCAGAGAGGGTAAAGGGTCTGATCATCATGGATACCAAATCTGTGTGATGTGTCCAATTTGGGTTCAAATTTGTCTAAGAAGTGTATCTCCATTTTGTTCTTTTGGAGTTAAACTATATATAGAATGAATCCTTACACCCTTTACATATAAGCACATGATAACTGTTATTGTGTTTTGCTGGGTTCATTAATTTTCTTTGTGATATGATGTCTGCTAATCTTTCATTATCTAGTCTGTGCACTTGTGATATCAATTGCAGCTAATTTAATTTGTTTGTGCATTGTGTCTTCTAGGTTTCATTTTCCAAAAGTTAGAATGACTTTAAGTTTGCTAAAGAAAGAGAGAAACTTCAATAATAGACTAGGGACCAATTCAGTCCTAGATTTCCCCAAAAGCTTGGTGATTAAGTGGGGGAATAATGGTAATGTTGTGGAGTAAGTGTTGTTATAGGCAGTTTGTTATGACAGGCCCATTTACGTATGGTGAGCCATTAAGTGAATCTGCATTTCCTCAGGGTTCTATTTGTGGACCTCAAGCTAGTTTATATTTATAGGTTACCTTTCGATCCTGTCTGTATTACATGTCTCTCTCGTTGATGACTGGGCTTGAATATCATTTAACTTTCTTAATCTGAATGCCGACAAGATGACATGGTTGCTGATTGGCCCACTTCAGGGGAGGCCTCTGTATTTCTCCTGGGTAGTTTCTATTTATGGCTGTCCTGCTTTACCGGTGTTTGGACATTATGCTCATTGGTTGTTGATCTCCTACTGCCCCTCTCCAACTTCCACAGTCCTGCTGCTGCAGCATCACTCTCCTTGCTCACTGGATTCCTCTCCATCCATCCTACTGTTCTCTCTGCTCTTTCCTTTCCCCCTTTCCCATCTCTCCTTTTCACTTTGGTCCTACTAACTCATCCGTTTCATGATATTCCCTTCATCTCTATCCCATTAATTCCCTGCACAAAAACAAATGGTATTAATTTTAAAATTAACATAACAAGCAGTTTCAAGATACTCACTGAACAATTGATTAAACTCATTAACTTGTGCTTGCAAACTTGCACCATACTCTCCCTACATACTCCCGTCTGTTTGCCTTACCATGTTGGGGCAGGTCCTCATCTAGGGCCCCGTTCTGTACGTATAAATATGGATGAGATGAATAATTTTATGTACGCAGGTAGTCCCATTGAGTTTAGTGGGATTAATCATGTTCATAAAATGCATTAGTGTTGCAGGTTTGAGACCTTACTTTGTAAGTTTTGGGGGGGATTAAGACAATACTTTTTATGTCTCAAGTATCTACCATACCCTGAGCACTAAATATTTAATAACTAAAATGGGTCAAATTATTTTGTCCTTAATCAAGCAAATATTAAGAACTACAGAAATTGGCCCATTGGTTATATCTTCAGCCCCAAGTCATCCTTTGTGCTTTGTATAAACTAAACACACACTTTATTGAGGTAGTGTTGCCTAGTGGCTAGAGCATTAGACTCACTCAGGAGATCTGATTCTATTCTCGGCTCTGCTACTTGTCTCCTGGGTGACCTTAGGCAAGTCACTTAACCTCTCTGTGCCTCAATTTCCCTGTCGGTAAAGTGTGGAAAAAATATTGACCTTCTTGGTAAAGCAGTTTGAGATCAAAGCATTGAGCATATAAGAGGTAGGTACTAGTTATTATAGTTTTATGCCCATAGCTCTTTACTATCTCTGGAATATCTCACCCTTCAAGAAACAGATCATATTTAGGAGCCAGTGAGGAATTTTCCTGCTATTATGCAGTATGTGGAATTGGCACATATATTATATGGAGTTTTCTATTCCCCTGAATGAACAACTACTCATCTTTGATCCAGTCTGGTACATTCTATAGACTCAAGCCTTCTAGCAGAACTTCCATTGGCTCCAGTGGGAGTCCTCCAGCAAAGAGTCCTCACAAGATTAGTTCCCTTTTTTCCGTGTAACCGATGTAACTGAAGGATGTAACCAATGTCCTGACCCAATACCAAGATTTTAATCCATGATATCATAACTTTCCGTTTGGGACTTCTTTAATTCAGCAGTAATCACAGTTCTGACTAGTTCTCTCCAATGTCTACAGCTAGTACAAAACTTGGCAGCTAAACTGTTCACCAGATCCAGGACCTCGAATCAGCTGAATCCTATGCTGAAAGCACCTCACTGGCTTTCAATTAGAATAGCAGATCAACTAAGATTCTTTTGCTCATTTACACAGCATTGCTTGACCTTGCCCACCTTATTTCAAAGTTCCCTTCTCTTCATACTGTCTAAGGAATAAATCGGACTATAGAAATTGAGGGTCTTTTAAGAGTGACCTCCAACCTTTTTGTTATCCAAGCTTGACAGGCCTATGAATCTACCTCAGGTTTAGTTAAGGAAAATATATAGAGAAAGAATTAAGCAAACACTTAACATTTAGGTCTTAAGTATTTCACTTGAAAACGCGGGACTGGGATTGGGGTTTCTCTTTTTTTTAATGTTTTGGACCAAATTCTGCTTTCTTCATTGCATAGGCAGCCATGGTCTAGGAAGTGAGGGAAATTAGGATATGGACAAACTCATTCTACACAGAAATCAATGCAGAGAGCAGGTAGCCATGAACTTCAGTTGAAGTATCAGACATTTTGTATTTTATTTTAGTTCAATACAACATTTTAAAGGACTTATTTTTTCCCTTGATAAAACAAACAAGGACTGGGAATTTTAAAAGAAGAATAATAATCTGTCCCCCACCTATGCCTCTCAGAACAAGTGTTGTGCTGAGACCCTTTCTGCTTACCTGCCTACCTTCTTCAGCACATGCCTCGTCCCAGCCCTGGTCTCTAGGATGAAGGATTTTGTGACGGACGTTTCAATGAAACATTGCAACTCTAACCAGTTTTTAAGATCTCCTTCCTTCACTTTGATGGCTCTTTTATTGATTTTCAGACTGCGTTTAATTTAAGTATAATTTCAGTTAAAGAAGAAATTAATGGGATCCAAGTTAGAAAGTACACCTCTACCCCGATATAACGCTGTCCTCAGGAGCCAAAAAATATTACCGCGATATAGGTGAAACTGTGTTATATCGAACTTGCTTTGATCCACCAGAGTGCGCAGTCCCGCCCAACCGCTGCTTTACCACGTTATATCCAAATTCGTGTTATATCAGGTGGCATTATATCGGGGTAGAGGTGTAGTAGTATTTTCAGGCTCCCTCTGGAACTGATTCTGCAGTCCCAGTAAAATGAAATTTCCATGGGAGTTATCTCTCTCTGGGTACTGCAATATTAGATCCTGAGGGTATATCTAAACTCAGAAAAGCCACCCACGGCAATGAGTCTCTGAGCCCAAGTCAACTAATTTGGGCTCGTCGGGCTTGTGCTACAAGGCAAAAAATGGCAGTGTAGCAGGGTGGACCCCTGCTCCTGCCCTGAAGGGGTTAAAAAGAGCCCTGGGAAGGGGCTGTGGCTGGAGAAAGCGGCCTTTAGGCTGGGGCAAGAAGCCTGGGCTGATTGGGGAAAGTAGGCTCAGCTGTGGCCATGCTCCAATCAGGCCCATCTGGCCCCTATAAGAGGCTGTGAGCCAGATGCCAAGACAGGCTCTCTCTAGCTATAAAGGGAGATGTGCCTGGCTGTAGGGAGCTGGACATAAGGTACCTGAGTGAAGCAGGGCTGGGGAAAGGCAGAGGAGCTGGGGAGATTTGCCTGGAAAGCCCCAGGCTGTGGCCTAGCATTGGGCTAACAGGTACTGGGGGTTGCAGAGGGCAGCCCAGGGGTAGGCAAAAGCAGCAGGTCCAAACCCAACCTTGCCAGTGATGAGTAGGCTGATACTGCAGTCTGCCCCAGGGTGTGGGGCTAGACAATGACTGGCAGTAGACATATACTGAGGCAAGGTGGGGCTAGAGGGTGGGGGTTCCCCAGGGAGGGGAGACCCTGACAGAAAAGGGTTACCCAGGGGGGCAGCACCTCATGTAAAAGGGCACTGGGTCCAGGGAGGGACACAGGAGCCAGAGGACAGGTGGATCACTGGCCTGCAGAGGGTGCTCTGGAGCTGGAACTGAGCTAATTCCCAGAAGTCACCAGCAGGAGGCGCCATAGGGGTGAGTCTGCCTGTCTACAGGCAGTGTAGATGTTTCCATGTGGGATGGAGCCTGGGCTCTGAGACCTCCCTCCCTTCCCTACTGTCAAAGTCCAGGCTCCAGCCCAAGCAGGAACATTTACACTGCTATTTTTAGCCCCATAGTGCAAGCCCCAGTTAGCTGACCTGGTCTCTGAGACTTGATGCATTTTTTTTTCAGTGTAGACATTCCCTTAGAAAGCCAGCAACATCCCAGCGTGTTGGCTACAATATAACATCAAAATAACTGCAAAAAGCAATGTGAAGGGCCAGAATCTGCACGGCAGTGTTACTTATTTACACCACGGTGACCAACAGTAGACACTTGCTTTCAGTGTTTTCATTTCTTCTTTGTTGGCTTCAGCTAAATTAATTTGAGTTTCCAAGCCTTACAAACCTGGTGAATTAAAAACAATCAAGCTTGCTTCCCCATTTCCTCTAGGCTCTATTTATAATTTCTATCAGCCTTCATTACCTTCTCTTCTACATTCTTTGAACTAGAAAGGTCACATTCTAACTGATTACTGAAGAAATTAATTCTGTATTGACATCATAGCTAGACAGTTAAGTAGCCTTGGTAATAAGACAGTACTACTGCTAGAGAGTAGTCAGTGTGATAAAAGCCACTTTGTTTTAGCCTTCATTTTGGTAAATGTTGGTGAACTGAAATTATATGTAAATGTATTATGTGGGAATTGGTTTATTTTTAAAAATGTAAACATTTCTGGGAATGACACATTTCCCAGATTTTAGTGTCCAAACCATTATTGATGGTATGTTTTAGTTAAAAACATATACTGTATCTCATTACATTACTGAACAGTCTCCCTGCATTTTGATCTTTTTCTCTGCTCCATTTATGCTGCAAATTAGGAGCGAACAAAAAGTTTGTAGTGTTTTTTTTTTTTTTGTCCACAAGACTAGTAATCTTTTCTTATTCCTTTATCTTGGCAGGTATCTCAATTCAAATGACATTTAATTAGACTGTAAACTAAAGCAATTACACTAATTACATAAATAGCAAATTACATACATATTGTGTGTTACTTAATTTGCAGAGGTAAACTCACGTTTTTTGCCAGCTAAATATTCATCTTGCTAAAGAGAAATCACTGTCACTGCATGGTTTTTTTTTTTAAACTGAATTTTAATCTAAGGTACACAAATGGAAATTGAAGGTCCCCCTAATTAATTTGCTGTGGCACTCAAGCAAAGATGGCCAATATTGGGTTTCAACTTGAGCAGTATTAAGTACCCATTTGAAAGGTTAAACACAAACCCACAGCATTCATCCTTCTACAGTATTGGAGAGATGAGGTCTTTTCTCTGTGAAAATAATGCTAAGAATCTATACTGAAGATTCATTAGAAGTAAACTGCAACTTTTTTGCTTAGCTCAGCAATCTGAACGTTCACAAATAAAGGAGCACTTTCATTGACTCCAGCAATGTAAAATCCCTTAATCAGAGATAAAGAAAAACCACCTCCACCAAAGCCTTCATTCTACTTTAAGTAGTGGGACTGATCCTTGGACCTACTGAAGTCAATGGAAGTTTTTTTGTTGATTCCAATGCAGGAGAGTGCTCATAACCATAACATAGGTGTTTGAGAGCTCCATTGTCTACCTACTGTTGCCAAATGGAAAGCTTTTTGTATCACATAAAGGGCCCCAACTCATCATGCTCTGCAGAGTTTAAGCTTTTTTTTGGGCGGGGGTGTTAAAACAAATTTCTATCCCTTATGTTTGTGCAGAAAACTCAGTCTGCCTGACGCACTAGACAGATAATGTCACCGTTGCTCAGAGATTGCCAAGAGTAAAGTTAACAAGACTATGATCAGTTTTACTGCTGCTATTCAGGATCCTATGAGGAAGTGGGAAAAAGACAATAACTATCTCAATTTCTCTGTTACTTAACAGAGTTATGAGTCACAGCAGAGGCTGGGAGGGAGTAAGGCTATTCACACATGAATAAAACAGATGGGGTTTTCTCCATTCACTGCCATGGCACCTCCTTGTGGCTCAAGTGGGGATTAGCTCACCACAGGTTTGGTGCCTCTCTTATGGTTTCTCAGCCTCTGGTCCTAGTCTCTTACTCTATGGCCTCTCTCATGCTCCACAAGCTGTAGCAGCTTCTTTTTGTAGTTTGGCCCTTTGGTCAGGTCACTGTAGTTTCCTGCCATTCATGGTATCCAAGTCTGTCTAAACAAACTGCCTCAGGAAGTCTTCAAAGACCACTGCTCCATCTGTAACACTTCCCCAGTGGCTGGTAGACCCAGGCCCACCCTCTACAGTGGGTGCCAGCCTAGGGACCTGACAATCAGTAGCTAAGGTCCATGCACCCTTCCTGCTGTTTTCTCTAGGCTTCTTCCTACTCCTTTCTCTCAACTCTGAGCATGACTGCTAACTCTCTGCCTGCCTTCCTGGGGGCAATGTCAGCTGTCCCAGGCTCTGCAGACCTGGGTTCTAGTCCCATGATTCATGGACTGGGGTAGATAAGTGTTTGGCTACCTAGTTCACAAGCAGGGCTTGAGCCAGTAAGCTAACTCCGCACCAAACAGCAGTAGGTTTGGGGGGAGGGGCACTCGAGAAGGGGCAGATCCCTGTTCAAATCCCTTCTCCTCAGCAGGACTTGAACTAGGACTCTCCTGCATCTCAGGTCTGTACCCTGAGCACTGGGCTAAAGGTTATAAGGGAGGACATTGTTCTGCCCACTCCCCAGTGGTTTTGTGGAGTTAAGTGGCCTCTGAGAATGCCTACTGGCTCAGGACCCACATGCGACTTAGGTGGCACTTACATTCATGAATTACTCTGGGGTTTAGCCTGGAGATAGTTGCTTGGATGCCTAGAGAGAGGCAGCAGTGCACATGTCCAGAGGCAGAAACATAGGCACAGAGGGAACTTTTACTGCAACTATGTAGGTGCTAAGCAAGTTTAGGTCGGCTTACAGGGTTAGCTGGCAGCTGAGTGGGAGTTTTGTGGATTGTAATGGGGCCTAAAAACAAGACTAAAGTATCTAAGTCCCTTTGTGGATCTGGGCTTCTGGGCGTCAGCTCCTTATTCGTAAATGGGGACAATAGCACTTCCTTACCTGATGTGACATTGTGAGAATAAATAAAGATTGCAAAGTGCTCAGATACTAAAACAACAGGGGACATACAAGTACCTTGGGTAGCTAGAACAATGGAAGCCCTGCACAATATCCAGAGACAGGACCATGATAAGAAGTCCAGCGGCACCCTTACCTTTCTCAGTAGCTAGGATCTAGCTGGTGCCTCCTCTGCTTACCACCTTCTCTATCAGCTATTGACTACTAGGTTCAGCTTCTAGCTACTGTGAGAATTGCACAGTCATACTGGGGCTTTTGGCAATTGGCTACTATTATGCTAATATAGTAAATGATGCCACTTCTTAAGATGGCTGCCAATGTAACTGACAACTTTGTTTTCAAATGCATTTCATAACTTATTTCATCATACCATAAAGCATGAATCCTGCTTTCTTAACAGCATTTAAATTAGTGGGCTCAGCTGCTATTTCCTTTCAGCTATGCTTTCAGTTTTCCCAAACATTTTACATTCTAATTTATTGAAAATATTGTCTTGTGATAAAAATCATATATCTATCTATAATCTGTTTATTTGATATTTTCAAGTTAGTAAGCATGGAATTACAAAACAGGCCTATGGGACTCTGTAAACCCTTGAGAAAGGGTTGCCTGTGCATATCTCTGTCATAATGGTACCAGAATAGTTGTAAGTGCTGTAAAGGGAAATGATGATAAAAAGTAAAATGGTCTGATTTAAAGCAACAAAATTATCTATCGTTCTGGTCAAATAATTGTATTTAATTTTGAAAACTTCATCCGTTGCAGATGTTTCCAGACTGTTACCCTTCCTCAGTCCATATGGAAAACAAAATACCATTCAGTAACAGAGGCTGATTTAGAGATGGGGTTGGTTCCAATATAAACAGTTCTTGGCTAGGCATTCTTCATAAAAGTGCACAGTCATTTTTACCATATAAAGTGGGAAACACAAAGCCTTAACTTAAAAGGCATTCTTTCCCACAAAGGCGAAGAGCTAAAATGTTTTAGCTGGCTGCAAGCTAGCTAAAGATAATTTAATACCAAGCCTCAGCACGAATTTATTTTTTCTACAGCTAGTAAGTATAAAACTTGTTCTGGCAAACAGAAATACTGCTAAGTTTGGCAAAGCAGATGGTCCAGATACCTCTCTTAACAAATATTCATTTTGTTTCCCTTGAATAAAATACAAGAAAGATGTAAATAATTTTGTGTCATTCTCTTAAAAAAGAAATGAATAACTGAGTCAATTTTTTTTCACGCTAGTCCATGGGACAAGCTAGACCTAAAACTACAGTTATCAACTACATGCTTACAACCCACACATTTCCAGATGTCCAGGACCACTGAAGCAATATATATATTCAAAGGCTAATATGCCCAAGAGGTATTTACTGCAGGTATTATTGTATTTACCATGAGAACACTGAATAACAAGAAGGTAAAACCCAAGGAAGGCGACTGAAGGTGACTGAAATTTTATTTAGAGTCGCTTTATTATTTAACCAATAGATAAGATAGCTATCGCAAGGCCGGTAAGCACCAGATGGAAGCCACAATGCAAAACATTACAAGACACACACAGTCAAAAATTCTAGTATGCAGGCTACCCCACTAGAGATGTAATCAGTTCCTCACTAGCTCAAAGAAAGGGTGAAAGGGAATATCAGGTTCAAAAGTAAACAAACAGCCCCTCAACTAACCTGTTTTCCTTCCCCTGAAAAATAAATAAAATAAAGGAAGGTGCCCATAGAAATCAGGAATAAACCATTGTGGACTGGAGGCAAGCTCTGAAAGTGATTAGCAAAGGGAATTTAGGGGACCTATGGAGCCCTCACAGAGACCCTTCCCCTCATTATTCCACTAGAGGATGGGGATTTTTCTTTATGTAAAGACCAAGTAGTCCACCCGAAACCTGGTAGATTCTATGGGATCTGCAGGAGGCCACATTCACTGCATGAAGACGCTGTGATTTCGCCTTCCCTTCCTCCCACCTCCCTGGCAGCATGGTTCTGATGGATCTGTGCCCCCAGGGACTCCCCCAGACTCTGTAAGTCCCAGGCAGTATTATCTTTTCCAGGGAATCTATGTGGTATAGAAGGCGAAGATGCGTCATACTCCTCCGAGCCTGCTTGTTCCTGAGCAACCCCAGACTGTACAGTGAGGTTTACACTGGATCTGGTGGAGGGTATACATGGTGCTGAGGAGGTGACAAAGATCCATGAATGAATGGTTCTCTCTGAGTGAGCAACTAGATGGTATTGTATGGGCCCTGGGAGGAGTTCCACAAAAAAGCATCATTGACTGAAAAAGCTTTCCCCCTGCTCTAATCATGACTGGCTCACAGCAAAATCAGGCAAGAGAAATTTTGCTCCTCCCCACTCCTATCACCTTGAACCTCTACTAAAAGTTATAGGAATCATAGTAGGGGGAGAATAAGCGTACTATGACGTGGAACCAAGGTTTGTAACAGGCTGACTCAACCAAAATGGCAGAAACAATCCAGACACTTCAGCTAAGAATGATCATTGTTAATGCATAAAGAAAAGGTCAATCCCATTTAAAACAAAAAAAACCTCACATCTTTTGGCTTCTCAATATTTAGAAATACCGAGTTAATGATGCAACATCTAGCTATCCATCTATCCATTCATACCCTCTCCCCTTCAACCTCCCAGCTAGTCCTTTTTTTAGCTTCCTGCCTCCCAATCCACTGGGTCCTTTCCATCTGACATTCTGCCCAATGTGTCACCCTGCCCTTTTGTCTAGGAGCTGCTGCTCCACCACACACTCCCTTGCTGGGTCTACTTGACACCTCTCCCATCTGATATCTATGGGGAATATCAGTAGAAAGGCCATCCTTGGCTAATTAGTGCAAGGGTGTAGGAGCTAAGCATAGTTCACAGCTTACAAAACTTAGCTAAAATTGTTGGTTCTTATAGAGTTTGTTACAATAGATTTAGTTTGTTGATTAATTATAGAAACACATTTGGAACTAACATTTTGTTATGTTAAAAGAACCCAATGAAAGTGTTCTTCATCATTTAGGGGCCAATCAGAGTCTTTCCACTGACTTCCAGAGGCTTTGCAACAAGCCCTCACAAATAATGCTTAATTACTGTTGTGTATAACACATTGTAAGCTGGGAATGAAATCTGCTTCTATACTTAAATGTATTTTCCTCCACTGTTTGTTGTAAAGGTCAGATTTGAGATGAGTGCTGGGCTTCTGGCACTACTGTTTTGTTTGTTTTCAGAAAAATGGAACCCTGCTGCATTTGTTTTGAGAAAAGAAACATCTAAAGAATTACTTGGATATTTCAAGCAAACATGAACAACAAAAAGATCAAATTTAGTGCTTCTTTCATCAGAAAACAATTCAAATGGCTCAATATATACTGTACATTCGGAATGCTAGGATAATTTTTGGTGGTTTTTTGTTGACAAAGAATGAGGCATCAAGAAGAGAGGAGTATAACGCTGGTGGATTGATAAGGTTGCAGCTTCTATTAGAATCAGAATGCCAGATCCAAACACTCCTGAATTTGGGTAGGGTTTATAAATGAACTGGGTTCCTGATCCAAATTTTGCAACCAATCTTAATTAAAAACTCAGATTGGAATGTCCCTAAACTTTAAGAGGTTTAAAATCTGGATCCAGAATACAATTTAAGCCCACCTCTCCCATCAATATTTAGGCATATTTGTCACAAATCTCAGATTAAAGATATTGGTCATATTTTTAAAGCTGTTGAGCAACAAAAATTCCAGTTAGAATAATAGCAGCCATGGTTGCTTGGCACCATTTAAAATCAGGTTATATCACTCTCCCTGACATGCTGATCCTTGTATTGCTTCCCATGCCCATTAATAACTCTGGACCTTTAATTCCTTCTAGTCTTTCCCATGCTCATGAATAAGAGTGGACATAAAACTCCTTTATTGTTTGTGCACCCCTGAATAAGTTTGGGCATTTTGCTGGTACTTTCCCAATATCTGGTTAGCTGCAGTAAAGTTTAGTTCATATTATTTTGCTGGTTACATTTTAAGCACAGACTCTCATCTTCTTCACTAAACTTGAAACACACAACTTTTCCCACTATCCACTCAGTCCTCTAATTCCATTTGCTTCAGCTTTCCATGATTTAAGGGATCTGGGGCTGGCTGCTTAATTCCTGCAGCTGATTTTCATTAAAATGTTGATGAGAAACTCAAGTTGGAAATGCAAACATCTGCAGTTAAACATCCTCATCACTAATGGACTTTTCTCAGAACATAACCCTGTTACACCAGGAACAAACAGCAGCAAAAAATCCAAATTACCAGTTATGATAGTTAACCTAACATAACCCTTGAGAGTCTGAAATGAAACTCATTACAAGATCTGTTTTTTGCACAGTGAGATGCAGCTCTCACTAGACAAAATAAATAAATAAATAAAAAATAAAGATCTTTGTCAGGTTAAAAACCTTTTTGGTCTGTTTCAAATGGATGCATACCAAAAGCAGGGATCAAACTGTGTTTCCACCAAAACAGTCCCTAAGTCTTTCCATTCCAATTTTTATTGCTGGGAATGACACTTTTGATTATGGTTACTTTGAAGCCTACATTTTCGAGTTACTAGTGATTTTTGAGTACCCCAATTTTTGAATAGCTAAATTCAGATGCCTGATTCAGATGCCTGATAAAGGGGCCTGATTTTCAGAGGGGTCCAGCTATTTTTGGTCATCACTTTATAAAAAAAAAATCAGGCCTCTTTAATTGGGTACCCAAAAATGAAGCATTCAAAATATCACCAGATGCTGCAGTCTGCAGATCAAATTCTAACATATATTCTACTTATTTTTAAAATATGTTTATTACATGTTGGTAACTAACTACCTCTTCACAGAGCTTAATCTTGATTTTTCATCTTGTCTGGGTTGTTGCTAGAATAGAGATGAGTCCACACAATATCCCCAGACCTGAACACCCCAAAATCAGTGTGTGAAATTTGAATCTAGACCAAGGTCTGACTTTTGCAAAAGGTGTTGTACTTTTGTAACTGTCCAAACCATAGCCCCAATCATTCTCAAACACTCATGTGTTCAAAAATTGGCTGCTGATTTTGAGGTTTGAGTCCTTGGATCCTTTCTCTATGCATCTGAGGAAGTGGGTATTCACCCACGAAAGCTCATGCTCCAAAACGTCTGTTAGTCTATAAGGTGCCACAGGATTCTTTGCTGCTTTCTCTAAGCAGAACCTTTCCAATAAAATATATTAAACTTTTTATCTTTGGCAAAAATAATTCCTGGCCTAAATCCATTAGCTTCAGCATAGTTACACAAAGGATTAATTTGGGCCAGTGCAAACTGCTCTCTCTCAATACATCTCCCTCTTCCTGGATTGGGACACTTTTCCCCTCACCTCATTCATGAGCTAGGGAATCTAAAATTCTTGGAAGGTGATGCTTTTTAGCGTGTTTTTCATACCTATCTTCCTAACCTGCCTATGAACAGCAATTTCTAGGCTCAGTCTCAGAAACAGAATCCCAGGGACCCTACTTATACTCATGTTTACTTTCCTAATACAAATTCTTCCTACTGATTTTGCTCCTCTCTCTCACCTGGATGCCTTTTGTTAAATTCTTCCCTAGCCTCAACTTTGGAAGGAAATCGCCCATCCTTAGTGCTTGCAAATCTAGCCCACTTCTCTTATTACTTCCAAAGGACCCACTGATTCGTAGTTCATGACCCAGTACTTGTCCAAATCAAACTCTTCCAAGAAGATATTGCATTCTTCAAGAAGACACCATGGATCTGTACTATGGAAGGACTAATGTCAGAGCTAGCTGTACCAGCGGGGAGCAACACTATAGAAGCATCTGAACTACAGAGAAAGAAAGGATGTAGGAAATGGATGGAAAGCCATGTATAGGAGGGAAAGACCATTATGGTATGAAGAACACTCACCAGCATACTAGACTCCTAGGGTATGGCTACACTGCAAATTAAGGTGCAATTGAAGCATGGATAAGCGTACCCAGACTAACTTTAATGTAGCTAGTGTGGGTAATGATAGCCGTGAAGAGGCAACAGCATGAGCTTCAGCATGGGCTGGCAACCCAAGTACTTATCCATTCTTCCCATGAAGCTTGTACTGTATCTTCACTGCTAGCATTAGCCATGCTACCTGGATTAACCGGAGCTCTCTGAATGACCTGAACAAAGTTCTAGTCCTCTTCTGGGGAAGTTGTATGTGTTGCATGGGGCTAGGAAGGGTGCATAATTGGGGAGTTTTTTGTAAAAGGACAGCAGAGTATAAAGATATATGGGTACCAGTCCTTGAGAGTCTGTCCATTTACTGAGATTCAGTACTCTCACATGACATTCAGGTATTTAATAGTTTTGTATCAAGCATAAAGACCTTTGGATTCAAATCAGATACACAGGAAGGCTAAAATTCCAGCTGGTTCTGAATTTTTCTGAAGCCAGTTCTTCCATTCGCCGTTAGTTTTTAGGTTACCAAACGTAAAGGCTAAGGAATATTGACCAGTGCGTTCCCTTATACCTCAGGCTTTCTTCTGCTTCCCTTCAATTATTCAATAGGTTCACCGTATCACAGTCTCAGCAGAATTTAAGAACACAGCAATGTAAACCCAGCCAAAAAAGTATGTATTTTTAGATGTTCCCATCCACTGTATTTCTAATCCTTCATATTTGTCAGTGCATTATCTAAATAAGAATGGTTTGCAGGGCAAACTGTGCATAGTATTAACACCACATGATGAAATGTCATGAATTCGTTGTGGTTTAGGCCTACATTCTGGCTATATTGTGGTTTGTTTGCTCTGCGGTTAAGTACAGGCCTTCACTGGCACCATAGTCTACCAGGATGCATTACGTACAAAGATTCTGTGGTTCTATAAGTCTACCTCAGAAACGCACCCGCTATATAATTCAGCACTGTTCAGCATGACTAACAGCCTCAGTCTGCTTGGGGGAGTTATAGGCCTGAGCCAATGTTTAGACTAAGGAGTAGATTCAAGCAGGGCTGTGTAAGGGAGTCTCTACTGCTGTTCACACCGATCTGTGGATAAAGAACTCGAGCTCACAAAATGGCTAGTTTTAAAATGCACACTTAGGGAGAAATCCTGTTCCCAGGGCCCAACCTGAATAGTTGGGCTGATGCTGGGGAAATCTGTAAGGACTTGAGGGAAGAGTCTTCCCCACTCAGGCTACAGAGAGAAAGAGAGCTGCTCTATGACCTCTACTCCATTCTCAGGACTGGAGTAGTCTTCCAAGCCCTAGTAACCAAATCTAACACAGGGGTCACTGGGCAGTGGATCCATGCAGCAGCAGATCTACCTGCCCTGCCCCTAAAGGATGTCTGTACATGGCCACACATGGAGTTGCCATGCAGCTGGGCTCTGAAGCACACAGGGCATGTACCTCTATAATGTAGGGGCTGAAACCCAGCTGCCATTCCTCACAATGGAGCCTCAGTGGTTCTGCAAGTAGGACCCTCTGCACCATTGGAGCACGCGGGTAGGATTCAGTGCTTAGGGACAGATCCAGCGTCCACAGAAGTGAGTGGAAAGACTCCTATTGGCTTCAATGGATCAGGCCCTTAGTGCAAATATTAACTATTTAAAAGATAAATAAAATAGAACAAATGATACCTTTCCAATGAATGGGGGTCGGGGGGGGGGAGTGTCTTTCCTAAGCCATGTGCAAACTATCATTCAGCACTTTCCTGGTGTAAAGTCCAATAGGTTAAACGAAGCACACACAGTCTGGCTTTGTTGAGTCATTCAGTGTGATTATACCTAGAAAGGCTAGGAGTTTTATCTGTTAAAAGCTTATGCCCGTTATCCTGTGAAAACCAGTTAAAAAACCCATTTGTCTCTTAAATCAAGCATTCATTCAGGGACTTTCCATTTTGTAAGCAACAGGTGGAGATACTGTTTCCCAGTGGCTAATTCCAAGCTGTGGAGAAGAGATGTACTTCCCTAATTATGGAATGTATCCAAGCCCAGCCGAGCTCCCGACTGCCTATATATTAAGCTGGGCAAACTTGTAGATTCAAAACTTTCTCACGTAGGTCACGTTTCGCCCCAGAGAAGTAGTGGAGTGGGCAGGCCTTTCCTGAGATTCCTCAGCTGTTTGGAAGCGCAGTAATATTGGTGAGCTTTGTGTAATCAAATTTGGCCTTGTACTGAAGCCCTATTGTCCCATAAGATTTTTTTCCAGGATGCTGTACATTTACTTTCATGGTTATTATCATTAGTAATCAAAGCATGGTAAAAACATTTAGTCTCATGACATAAGATATCAGTGTCATAACTGTGATATCAACATAGCTGTGCTTATCTTGCCTTTTTCATTTTCTCTCTCATTTTCTGATGTTATGCTAGAGTAATTATTCTTCCCCTTCCCATGACCTTAGGTGACTTAATTTGCCTCCTACTTTGTATCTCCCACACGAGACATTGATCTGTCTCTAGCGTGCCTTGAATTCATTTATTTTCTTCTTAGTTTTTTTTAAATAGTTCAGCTCAGATGCAGCCTTACTGAAATCAGAAGTCTAAAGTAACTTCAAGAAGCAGATTGCAAGAAAACTTACTTCAACAAAGTAACTTTAGGATCGTCCTGATTTCTTCTGTCATTAGTCCTACTATCAAACTTTCTGTAATGTTTAAAAATCTATGCAGGTGTTTTGTCTGCAGGCAGTCTCCTAAATACTCTTTGATTTATTAACCTTACTCTAACCATAAAAGGAACCTCCATTTCCAGAGCTGGATTTTATGTAAAAGACAAAAGCAAAACTTCTGTAATATGGCAGATTTTTTTTTGGCAAACTCTTTCTGGAAATCCAAGTGAATTTAAGATCCGGTGACTATTGTTGTGACAACTAACCCTTGTAAAATAATTCTGTTTGGACAGGCCTATTTAGTTATGCTGGCAGGAAAGTCAGAGACATGCTAAGCTAGTACCGCTTTATAGTATAGCTGTTTATTCAAAGCAGGCAGGGCATGTGTCTATTTTGAAGTCTGAAATGTCTCTTTTAGTCTGAAATGCAATGTCCAAAATCCCCCCACAAAACTCTACAGTATCACTTGAAGGTTCAAATGATTAAACTAACTTTATCCGGATGGGAATTTCACCACAAGCACATGAAAGGAGAAAGCTCAGACTCTAGAGATAGAATGGAGTTACTGTACCTCAGCAAAAGGCACCCAACTTCCAGTAGCAACTGACTGCTGCTGCCCTCTGATAACAGCGGATTCTTGATTGCTGACCGCTGAGCTACCTTCAATGTCAAAATGAAAAACGCTGCCCTCGCTTGAGGCAGCACTAGAGAAGAAACATCCCAAGAAGAATAATATAGGAAAAACAAGGGGCCAGGCTGAGATCAAAGCCATTTCCTCCCCTTACATCCAGCAGTGGTCTTCTAGCTTCTTAGTAATTGTTTACCCACTTCTGCAATCAGCCTCCACCCCCCTTCGTTTAGTAGTGCCTCAGATATTTTAACTTTCTCTCAGCTTTCAGTTTCCAGATGTGGCACTTCAAGGCAGTCTAACCAGATCCTTATTTAAAAAAGAAAAGCTCTTTTGCTTCCTCCCTCGCTCGCAGACTGTGCCTGTGGCTCCTCTTTTTCCCTAGAGGCTTCAGCTGAATAACATGCAGATGGGCAGTGCTTAAACAGAGAGTGTCAAACACAGATTGTATTCCAGGAAAGCACCACTAGCCCCCAGCCACCTTATCTCCACTCTGTCAGGATACAGACTGAGTCTGTATTCAGGGCTCTGGCTTCCTTCATACGTCCACATCATTCCTTTTTACCTTTAGATTTGGGATCCTCCCACTCAAACTTTGCCATTCAGAAACTGAGGTCAGACCTTTACTCCCCTTCCCCACTCCCCAGTCTGGACATAATCTGGCTGCTCCAAAATAAGAATCAACTCTCATGATATTTTTTTAGCACCTCTAGTTTATTCAGCCAAAGGCAGAAAGGTGCCAGATTTATTAAAAACTTCAGAGGATCCTATTTAGGAGGGGGAGCATGGGTGTGGGCAGGGGGATCAAGATTCAGAATGTCCCAAGTGTTAATAGGGGCTAGGTGGCTTTTCTGTTGATCAAAATTTCATGTTTGTGTGAGGGAATGGAAGATAGAGGTCTTATTGAAACAGTACAGTCTCATATGCTTAATTGAAACCCCACACACCCTTTTTCCTGAGCCTCACCTCCCATTTTCATGTCTGGCTGTGCAAAAGAATATCATTCACTGCAGTTTTGGAAAATGACTTCATTACTCAAATGCATGAACTTTTATTTACAAAGAGCATCTTGTTTTCCTTTTCAAGAGATGCTTTATGAGTCCTCAGAAACAAGGCTTTCAGTGTATGAAAGCACATCCACAGCTGACCTCTTATTTTCTGACTATAATCTCATGAGGACTATGTCAGACTAAGTAACCTTTCCAAGATTTTTGGACAAAGTCCAGATATAATTATATCACTGTGCACCCCCTCACTGAAGGGTCAGTGCTGAATCCATTTGTGACATACTAGGTTCCATAAAGGAATATCGGGCATAATATATTTGTATTGTTCCAGAGAGGGCTGGGCAGTACAGGATATACATTGCTGGGGGACGATGCAGGACTGCGGGTATGTTGGGGTCACTCTGCA
Organism: Gopherus flavomarginatus; assembly: GCF_025201925.1. Classification (NCBI taxonomy): domain Eukaryota; kingdom Metazoa; phylum Chordata; order Testudines; family Testudinidae; genus Gopherus; species Gopherus flavomarginatus. The sequence continues at coordinate 130,607,727 of NC_066620.1, read as the reverse complement.
GTATAACCAAGGCTGTGAAAGCTAGGGTGTAGCTGGCAGGCTGCAGTGTACTCACAGTACGGCTTGCATTCTGGAAGACTGTTTGTGAGTGGCCCAGGTGGGAGCTACTTCAGCAAGGTATTGTAAGGCACCCAAGGTTGCAGGGCAGGGATGCCACAGTCATCCATTGGTCTGAACTGTACCCTGGTATGTCACACCATTATACTCTTTGTTCTTCAGTGGTTTATAACACAGCTGTCCTAATTCACCTCAGACTGAAATTGACTTATCAGGCTTCAACCTGAAAGCAGATTCTTGCCTCCCCTTGTAAATTACTTTAAATACTATCAACTAAGGGGGCTTTCAATAAAGATGTGGGTAATTTCAAGTGCTTTTGGGATTTGGGGACTTTTGCAGGCATGTAGGAAGTGAGAGTGGTTGCAGCACAAAGCACTATAGCTGTTCTCAGCTGTGCAGCAGCCATGGGGGAAGATAGCTCCTCCCTAAGAGCAGGCAAAATCCAGGCAGCGCAAAGGTGGCTTTAAACTACCTTTCATAGACTCATCAATTATGGTGATAACATGGTCCATAGAACTTCCTTGAATAAATTCCTATTTGAACTTTTAGGAAATCATGCAATCTTGATTTAAAAGTTGTCAGATATGGAGAATCCACCTCCATGGTAAATTGTTCCAATGGTTAATTACTCTGACTGTTACAAATTTGTGCCTTATTTCTAATCTGAATGTGTCTAGCTTCAGCTTCCAGCCATTGGATTGCTAAATCGTGTCTGCTAGACTGAAAAGCCCTTGATAACATTTCTCTTTCCCATGTTGGTACTTATAAACTGACCAAGTCACCCCTTAATCTTCTCATTGATAAGATAAAGAGATTATACTACTTGAGTCTATCACTATAAGGAATGTTTTCTAAGCCTTTAATTGTTCTTGTGGCTTTCTCTGAACTCTTTCCAATTTATCAACCTCCTTCTTGAATTGTGGGCACCGGAACTGGACACAACATTCTAGTGGTGGGCGTACCAGTGCCAAATCAGAGGTAAAATTCTTATCAATACTCAAGATTCCCCTGTTTATACATCCAAGGTTCACATTAGTGCTTTTGGCCACAGTGTCACACTGGGAGCTTATGTTCAGTTGGCTATCCACTATCCTATCCCCATTTTTTTTTCAGAGTTGTTGCTTCCCAGGATACAGTCCCCCCATGTTTAAGTTTGGCTTACATTCTCTCTTCCTGAATGTACAGATTGGCATCTGGCTGTATTGAAACACACATTGTCTGCTTGGGTCCAGTTTAGCAGCTTTGTCTTCCTCCCACCTGAACAGCATCTTCTGTGCTGTGTCTCCTGAGAGGTGCAGCACAGTTTAGTCCCTTGTATTTTGCATGGGAGACAGGGTGGCTAACAGCCCTTAATTTTCCTGGGAAGTGCTTAGATACTATGGTGATGGTCATTGTAGAAAAGAGAGTGAGAGAGAAGGAGTGTGATGGTATGTTGTGTTGTACTTTCATGCCTGGCTAATTTGGGCCTTGATCCTGCAAACATCCATGTGAGTAACTTTCAGCACATGAGTGGTCCTAGAGAGTTAAATGCTTAAGCGTTTGCAGGACTGTAGTCTTAATTACATAGAGAATGTGATGGTCTTGGCATAAGTGCACTGAATGAAGAATAGCTCCTGCAGAGCCCCAATTAGCATGCTTAGTGCTACTCGGTCCTTTTATTTAAATAACCTAGCCAGCTCATTTATCGACAATTAAACCCCCCGTCTTCATTTACCTACACTAGAGAAAACATGGAACCTGCTTGTATTATAAGTCCTTTGTCAGGGACTATCATTTATTATATGCATGCATAATGCCTAGCAAAGTGGAGCCTTGAGTGAGGCTTCTAGGCAACTACTGCAATATAACAATGTAAAACATCTGGGGCATTTCCAAAAAATCAGAAAACTCCATTTCTAAATCTAGTAAAGGCTGCTAAGTGAAAGCAATGTAGTTACTTATCACATCGTTTTGCCATTTGTAAAATGGAGATAACAACACTCACCTCCTTTATAAAACGCTTTTAAGATCTACCGAGGAAAAAATGCTATATAAGAGCAAGGTATTTTCATCCTTCACCAAATCAAAATCCTGTAAGGAAAAAGATGGGTGAGCAGGACTTTCTGAAAACAGGGGCCCCTTTAAAGTGTCTCAAGCTGGCTACCCAAAAACTGAGGCCTAACTAATCACTTTTGAAAATCTTGGCCCCTGAATCTAGAAAGGCATGGAATTAAATAAAGATATCACCACTCTTAGAACTACTCCTACAATAAACAAATTATTCTTATGAAGCATAAAGAAATGCATTTCACGACAATACAACAGCTTTAACTCTGATCTAAAATAAATAAATCTCAAAGTACTGAACACTAAGCCCACCCTTTTGCAAAAAGGAATATGACATTTACATATGTTCACATTAATGACACAAACTGATGAGCCTCAAAAGCAAGTCTATCTACATATATAATTTTACTATAAGTTAACCATGTTGTATACTTTCTCCATTGAATTAACTGCACATTCACCATTAAAGAAATTGCAATTAGAAGTACCTTACTAAAAAAATTCTGTTAAGTGTATTGATTGGCAATATTTCCCATTTAACAGTATCCCTACAAAAAAACAAAACAAAACAAAACATGTAGCTGCTGAAATCAAAGTAACAGAAATTCTACATAAAACCCTGACGTCAATCCATGGTTTTGAATTAAAGCTGTGTTGTGATGAAATAAGATTTTTTTAAGAATGCTGTGTATTTTATGGGGGCAGTACAAGACTTATGATCTCCTCAGCTAAACTTAAGATGGGCTATAGAATAGATCCCAAGTTGCAATTAGGAAACAATGTCATTCCTTCTCATTTTTCTCCATTATCATCTCTCTCCTTTTCAGCCATTTGCATTCTCCTCACCATTGGATTTGATTTCAGTGAGGCAGATCCTGGGACTAGTGACTTAGAACGATCCAGTTGGGTGCTATAAAGAGCACTCTCCCCCATGAAGGGGAGAACAATAGTTGGGGTATTTGTGCTCATAAAGCAGTGATGAACCAAGCAAGCACGTGTACATGCATTTCCCACATCCCTATGCTTCAGCCTTGACATCTCTCATCCTTTGTATTGCTAATTACTGGCATCAGACCCATCTGGCTTATCCTGGACTACCTTCAACTAATCTTGCAATGGCTTTTTTTGTTTCTTGTTATATTGTGTTGCTCTAATTTATTCCCTCTGTAAAACTCTTTGAGTTCAATTAAACATACCCTGGCCTCATGAGCCTGGTGAACATTTCATGCTTTTTTATTACTGAAACTAAAAAGAGAAAGTTGCTTATTGGGTGAGATTTTTCAAGGTCTCTGCTTCAAGTGTGTAATGGGGTAGGAAATAGCAGAATAATGTGGTTGATGGTGTCTTTTGTGTTAAAAGCATTGTTCTGGGAGAACTGGAAATGAGATACAGAGCCATTTGCTACTGGGTCACTCATCTGAAACACCTGATCCATGTCAGTAGTGACTGAAAGTCACTACGTTTGAAAGGCTGTTCAGTAGTAACATAAGAATTGCCATAGTGCATCAGACCATCAGTAGAATAGCCTATGTCATGCCACCTGCCCATGGCGTCCAAGAATATTTTGGAAGTCAGGGATTGCTTGATGCAAGGATGCACTGACTATGCTCCATTTGTCCCAATGTCCCTTCATGAATCACGGCTGGGAGAGGTGGCAGTGTAGGACAGGCTACTGTAGAACTCCCTTAGTTAGGAGGAATCATCAGCTGAGGCAGGTTTAATGCTGCTTTGTGACAGCAGTGGTTAAAGCAGCGTTTAGAAGTATGGACGATCTGGTCTAAAGTGTGTTAGCTGCTATGCTGCAGTGGAAAACAGAAATGTTTTTTTGAAATGCCTTTATTACAGTGGACCATAAGTATGGAATACCAGGGACATGGGGCAGCATATCCGTCTCATACATTTCTATCCATCTAGATTCTTATGTCCATCACTATGAAATCTGAACTGAATTTTCATGTGCTCTGGGGGTTGTTGAACCCTTGATACTCTTTTTAGTATTGTTTAGTACTTGCATATGTGGAGAGGACTGTGAACTCACTCTATCTTAGCTTATTGGTCTTGAAAACTCAGACTGCTTCCCCTGAAAGGCCCAGTAAGCAAAGCAAAGGAGTATATTTGGACTGTGCTATAACATTTCTATCACTGACAGCTTAATTTGTTAATGTCAAGTCAGTAGGCACCAAATGAATGCTCATACAGTTTTGTTTACCTGATGAAGGTCACAGGCTAGTATGACGAAATTAGTTGAGCTCATAGATTATGATAGACAGCTGGAGTTTTCTGGGCCTTTTCTAAAGGTCTTAATCAAAGCCATCAGAATAATGGAAGCTTTCTAAGCAAAAAAGGCAGTGAACTAAGCGAGTTAATTAGTTTTTAAAATTATGTTTATTATTTTCCTTTTATTGTTATTTAATGTCAACTACAAATGAATGCAACAGTATCTTAGTTTGCACCTTAATGAAATGCTTTTCATTTTTCATAATGAGCTGAAAATAATTGTTTGAAACTAGGACCATTAATTCTGTAAAACAGTCTCAGTCTCACACAGATCTGTAGAATTTTCACAGCCTGTCTTAACAGCAGAGGTGATTAAAAGTCACTTTCGCAGGTGGTGGATACAATTTTTTTACTTTGCATGTTTGTAAACATAAAGAATCAATATAAAGTTACAGCACCTGCTTTTGACAGAAGGCATCCTACTGGTTGGGGGTGATTTTGCTTGTCTGGTGGCAGCAGGGCTGGCTGAGCAGCTGGCCCACATCTTGCTGACAGGAAATGCTGACAACAACAGCTACAAAATTCATCTGTTAAGCTGCTCCACAGTACATCTCACTGTCTAACGAACTGCATAAGTGTTACCCAGGTTTGCTTGGAATTGAAGAAAAAGAAAAATGCCCTTGGGATTCCAGCTACTGAGAGACCTTGCACTAGGGGAAGTTTTATTACAAATGCATCCTTACATACATCAGCCGGTCATTTTTAACACATGGAGTAACACATGCACACATTACACTGAGTGAGTAATTGCATCTTTAGTTAAAATAGAGTGATCAGAGATGAGAAGGCATCAGTAGCAGCACCAGGGAGCAGGCACTAAACTACACCACACCAGCAGATAGCTATAGCAGGGTGAATGCACAGAAATAGAAGAGCCATCTAACTGTATACACTGAACATTGGTTGATTTAGATTCTGAACTGCATGAACAGACATGCCGCTGTAACCCTCTCCTTAGCAAGCCGTTAGCAATGCAGTTAGGTAGCTCCAAATTAAGCCAGTCTTCAACTGTTACATGTTCACTTTCACAGCTGTGCTAGAATCTGTGCTGCTCTGTCCATCTTCTTTATGAACATGTTAGGTATCTGAATGCCTTCAATACCATGTGGATGGGCACAGTATAATATCCTGAACAAAATAGAATATCCCTGCTAGGCACCTGTAATAAGTATACAAGCCATGTATACAACTGCAGGTAGCCATTTTTGCAGGACCGGTGCAAGGATGTTTTGAGCTCTAGGCAAAACTACCACCTTGCTCCCTCCCCCGCCGCACCCCCGCCCTGAGCTGTCCCCCCCCCCCAGTGGCAGCTCCCCCCTCTGCCCTGAGACACCTCCCCTGCCCCAGATCACCCCTGCTCGGTCTCCACCCCAAGCACACTGTCGCTGCTTCACTTCTCCCGCTTCCCAGGCTTGCAGCGCCTAAGCTGATTGGCGCCGATAGCCTGGGAGGCAGGAGAAGTGAAGCAGCTCACCCCTGCCCCGCCTCCTCCCCGAGCACACCATAACCGCTTCACTTCTCCTGCCTCCCAGGCTTGTGGCGCCTACCTGCCCCACCTCCACCCCGAACACGCCGTCGCTGCTTCAATTCTCCCACATCCCAGGCTTGTGGCACCTACCTGCCCCGCCTCCACCCCAATCAGCTTAGGCGCTGCAAGCCTGGGAGGTGGGAGAAGTGAAGCAGCCACGGCATGCTCAGGGAGAAGGCAGCGTGGGGCTGAGCTGGGGTGGGGAGTTCCCCTGTATGCCGTGCCCCCCCTTACTTGCTGCAGGTGGCCCTCCCCGTGCTCCTCTGCCCAGATCCCTCTGCCTAAATGCTGGTGGCTGAAGATCTGGCCGCTCCGGTTGCTGCCGAAGAAAATGGCCCCCCCCCAAATCCTAGCTCCGTAGGCGACCGCCTAGGTCGCCTAAATGGTTGCACCGGCCCTGCATTTTTGACATAATTACCTTCTCTCACATCTTAGGCAAATATTATCTGAAGTTGAAAAGCTATTTCACTTTTAATGAGATCCCTGAACTTAACTAGGTAGCCTGGAAAGCTAATTTTCTAAGCAATAGTAAAGTGTAGGGCTCGAATGGAATGATTTTAAATAGCAAACATAATGAAATCTCTGTAGGAATCTCTTGACTAAGACAATTACCCTCCTTAGAGGCCAATTCATGGTTTATTGGTGCTAAAAATTACAAGCTGTTGCTCTGAGGCCAGATTGTGCCTCTTTCCTGCCTCCCTATATTCTTTCAGATTCGGCATCCTTTGGAAAATCTGACTTTTAGATATCTCATGTTTAGAGAGTTTGAAGGTTGTTTTAGATATCCAAGAGGATTTTTCTATTGACTTCAGTAGACTTTGGATCAAACCCTGAATGCTGTTTTGACTAACCTAAGCATATGTCTTTGAGAAATTGTGGAGAGAAGGAAATTGGTAGTCACATCAAAGTGAGTCTTATATTAAGTTTAAAGGATAGATTTTGCATCCAGGCTTTATTGGACCACATGGGGTGCATATGTGGTGGGTACATTCAACAAGATGTGATTGTCTCATGGGTAGCCAGACCCATGCTAGCTTTACTCTAGCTAGTATGGGTAATGAGCTGTGAAGACTTTTGCATTCTTGAGAGGCTTGTACTGGCAGAGCTCAGCCATGCCACCATGACTTCTCTACTACTGTTACCCACACTAGCTAGAATCAGGGGTTCTCAAACTTCATTGCATAATGACCCCCTTCTGAGATAAAAAATTGCTACATGATCCCAGCAGCCCTGAAGCCTGAGCCCACATGAGCCTCAGGCGGGGTGAGGCAAAGCCATAGCCCGAGCCCCATTGTCACTTTGGGGTCCTGACCCACAGTTTGAAAACTGCTGAGCTGCATTAAAGTAGTGTGGATATGCTAGCCTTAATCTGTAGGGTAGACATACCCTACATTGGGAAGATGAATGGGGCCTATTGCCTAATCTGTCTGAAGAGAAACTCTGAAATGGCTTGTAGGACTCAATGTAAAAAAACAACAACAAAAAAACCCCATCCCCTCTGACCTAGCATTAAGCATAGGAAATTTCAACAGAGCTTTTGAGGGAAATGTTAAGGTGGGGGATCTATCAAAAACTGAGCTTTGAACAGAAAGTGTTTTTTCACCTTAATTATTGAGTCACTCTTCTGGCTCCATAACAGAGTTGAGCTCAGTGGCTGGAATAGCAGCCCCATTGTTTGCTCACAGGTTGAGTGGTGGATTCCATCCTCAGCTCCCTCATTCAGTCTCCACACAAAGCTCATTTTCCTCAGACTTTGTGGAGTGAGGCACAAATTTCAACCTAAAGCTTGGGAGGGAAAAGAGATGCTGCAAGCACCAATAGCTTGATAGAAAATTCTTTACTGAAAAAATCAGTTCACCAGTTAAGATGAGTGGTTTAACTGCATGCATATTAAAGTTTTTAAAATCGTACACTGTTTTTAAATATATTGTCAAAAATTCATCTAATATTGTAAGCCTTGGTAAATGGATGCATGCTGTAGCTATAATATATACTGGGGTTTTATAGCATTGCCTTGTGTTCTGGGGCAAACCGGGGATCCAAATGAAGCATACACCAGCTAGTCTCACTTTATTAACTCCAGCACATACTGCATGAACCAGAGCAGTTAATATATTCTTGCTTGCCGCCAATTTAATGGTTGAAAATAGTGTCATGTCAAAACTCACAGTGCTGTGACAACAATAAAACCTCTTAAAATCTTGACTCAAATCCCACTGTGGGGTTTCTAACACAATCAGCTCCTTTTTTTTTAGTGGTTACAACTAGTTTCCAAATTCAGTAAATTACTGCTAGCTATAGAAATTTTCTCACACCTCATCATTAAGGATTATTCTTACCTAGAGCTGCAAACATTTTTTTTCTAGTCCTATTTTCTACATGCGTTGTTACCTAGTTGACAAGCACAAAATGACTGGGGATGGATTTATATCCTTTCCTGCTGTGATAGTTTTTAACTGTGGAGTGTCTACACTCCAGAGCTTGTTAGAGTAAGTGGAATGCTTGATTTCAATCGCACTGTGGACTTTTACAATTTTTTCTGTGTAATACCTGAGTGTTCACAGCAGATTCTGTGGTGGCACATTTGCAGTATCCATAGCAGCCATCACACTAGATTGCATTGGAAAGACTCTCTTATTAGCATTGGATTTGCATGAAAGGATTAGTTGTTCTGTAAATCCTATGAAATTAAATGAGAGAAATGTGCCCTTTTTGCTGGTTTTGCAGAAAGACTTTAAAAAAAAATACTATGGGCCCGATGTTGCATATTCTCAATTTGGGAACTCCTCCTGATATTGGTAAGCAGTTACTCCTACTTGTGGTTGTCATCAAGGTCTCTAATCTCTTTCTGGCCAAATTTCAGGGCTGATACTCCAGCCTCATCCTTCTTGACTTGTCAGCTACCTTTAACAGTGTTGACCATACTACTCCTCTTCTTGAAATCTTGTAATCTCTGGGCTTTTGAGACTCCACCTTCTTACCTCTCAGATCACTGCTTCATTGTCTCATTCAGTGGGTTTTCCTCTTTTTCCTCTTTCTCTTTTGGTGAGGGTCCTCAGGACTCTGTCCTCAGCTCCCTCCTCTTTTCCCTTCACACTCCATCTCTGGGTGATTATACTGTGAACATGTCTTTGACTACCATCTATGCTGATGATTCATCTCCTTTCATCCAAACTAAAATCTTGATCTTTCTGACATCTTCTTGTGGATGTCAGGCCATCAACTGAAACTTAAAATAGTCAAAACCAAGCTTCTGATCCTTTCCCTAAACCCTTCCCTTCTCACCTCCCTTCCCCTCCTTCTCTACCATGCTGGACAACACAAGCATCCTCCTGTCACTTACACCTGTAATTTTGGCTGTATCCCTCACTTGGCTCTCTCCTTAGACCTGTACATCGGAGAAGTATCTACATCTTGCTGCTTCCTCCTGCACAACATCTCCAAGATCTGACCTTTCTTCTCTGCCCACACTGACAAAAATTTTGTCTAAGCCCTGATCATCTCACAGCTTGATTGCAGTGGTCTCCTCCCTGCTGGACTTGATACCTGCCATCTTGCCTCCCTGAGATATATTCAAAACATGGCTGATAAGATCACCACTTGGCTCATTTATCTGATTATGTCACCCTGTCTTTTATTCCTGGGGAATGCTGTGCTGCTGTGCATGTGCAGAATTCAACTTCTGTGAAGAATTTTTTTTCTTTACAGAAAATACATTCTGCCATAGAGGTGCTGCAGTTTCACCTTTCATCCATTAGGGGCTGCTGTGGTGCCAGAATAGAGAGCAGCCTCTCCCAGGTGGGAGCAGCCCCAGTTGTGGATAGGGAAGAGAAAAGGTTGCCTTCCTCATAGCATCCTGACTGTGAGGCATGGGATGTGGGAGACGGACAGCATGGGACACATGGGGCTGGTGGGGGTCACAGACTGGGGTTCAGAAGGCATAGTGGAGAGGAAAGAAAGGGACAGGGGCTGAATGAAAATGGGTGTGCAGGGACACATGGGGTCAGGGGGACAGGAGTACAGGGACACATGAGAAGGGGGAGATAGAGTGGCTGAGTGGGGGTGCAGGGACACATAGGGAGGTGGGAGGAGAGGTAGCTGAGTGGAGGTACTGAAAGATATGGGGACAGGGGGGTGAAGGGACACATGAGGTCAGGGGCAGATGTGCCTGACTGAATGAGAGAAGCTAGGGGTCAGCCAGAGTCTGCATGGGGGAGGCTCCCTAGCAATTCTCCCCCCTCAAAAAAACTTGTTCCATATTTTCCCACTCATACCCAACAACCCTCCAAGTTCACACCCAGGCTTCTTTCCAGCAATTACTTCCTTCTCCCTCAGCTCCTCCATTACCCCTGACTCCCCTAATCCTTTGCACTGTTTCTGAGGGGTGGGGGAAATACATGTCTATATTGTAGTTTAAATGAATTATTACTCATAGTTCTGTATTAATATATGTTTGCAAATCACCTAGTACAATGCAGCCCAACCTGGTAGCTTTTAGGCACTATCAAATATATATTTTTAATGACATTAATCATCACCAATATGAGAAGGGTTTTACCATTCTGACCCATTGCAATTAACTTCTACTTCAGCTGAACGTGTTCACAGAAGGAGCTAAGAACTAGGCCTTAGCCACCCAAAACAAGTTTCATGAATGTTATGATAAATGAAAAGCACTCATCGCTGCCCAGATAGGAAGGAGGAGCTGACCATCCTGGAAAAAAATTCTGAATTCTAATCCTGTCCTCTAAAGTGCTAATGACCCCTGCCAGGTTGGTATCATCCACACATTTTATAAGCATATCGTCCACTCCATCTTCCAAGTCATTAGTAAAAATATTGACTAGTATCAGACCTAGGACAGACCCCTGCAGGACCCCATTAGATACGTCCTCCCAATTTGACAGTGAGCCATTGATAACTACTCTTTGAGTACAGTTTTTTCAACCAGTTGTGCATCCACCTTATAGTAATTTTGTCTAGAATACATTTCCTTAGTTTGCTTATGTGTGTGTGCATAAACTTATGCTCACAGATCCTAGTGAAACTTGGATTAAAACCAGAAACAAATAAATATACCTTACATGCAGTAAGAAAGAAAAGCAAAGAAGTATAATAAATAATGTTGGGAGAGGCCTTTAAATCTCTAGAACTGTCCACATATACTTACCACTGCAGTCTAAACCACAATACAATGACAATTGGTAAGACAAAAAATTTTTTGAAGACCTTTCTCTTAAATTTCATAGTACAGTACATCAGCACACTAGGATTTAGCATAACTGTGATACACTGTGAAACATTTGGTCTTCAATAACCTTCCAACTCAAATGTCTACTTGTATGACAAGGTTCCATATCAGTACAATGGACTACAATACCATACATGTAGGAAAGGCCCAAATATTCACTATTGTTCTTTTCTTATGGTGCCTGTGCTTCTATTTTTTTCTTAATGTCTTTTTTTAAAGATCCCCTAGAACATTTAAAGATGTACAAGGAGATTATAGGGCAACAAAATAGGTATCTGATCCCATTTCCAAGGAAGTCAGTGGGAGTTGACCTTGTCTCTCTAATAGGAGTTTTGTCATTTATGTCACTGCGGGCAAGATCAGGCCCATTGATCAGATGTGTGCATTTATTTTTATTTGAGTAGAAAACTCTCGCATGCTCAAGACAAATGCATAAAAGCCTGACCTTTGGAATTCCTTTCGAAATGGCAGTGCAAATGGAAAAGAGGAAGAGCCAGAGTTGTGAGATAGTAGCTGCTCGTTATTGAGAGCTAAAGAAAAATCAGACTAAAGGCAAAAAATTGTGATTGTAGAAAAAAAAATAAGAACAGACTTTGCAAAGGACTGTTACTGGCTTCACTCAGATTGCACACTCTGGGTTTCCACCCCTGCGTTAATCCATTCCAGAAGCCAGCCCAGAATGAGACACAGCAGTTTGTTCAGGCTCAGAGTGGTTGGCAGCTGTTTTTCTTATACAGCATATTAGACTTACAGTATGTCTGGGTGTGGGATTATATCTTTTCTTCCGTCCACCCAAAATGAGCTCACTTTCTTTCACCAGCACTACTGATTAATTCCTGTGGAATGGAGGGTGTGGGTGTGTGTGTGTGTTTGTGTGTGTGTGTGTGTGTGTGTGTGAGAAACAGTTAACATATGAAAATGCCCTGGATGTAATGTGTACTTGAAAGTAATTTCACGTCTGTAAGGACAATGTCTCTTTCAAGGCCTGAATTCTCCACTTGCCATAATCACTGAAACGTTTTCCTATCTTTTTTGGTCAGGCATTTTAAAAGGTAACATGTCAAGCCCTGGAATCTAGACCCATTTTTACTGCAGTGACAGTCTCATTGTTACTACCCTTTTGTTGTTTCTCTCTGCTGTTGTAACCAGGGCATCAGAGGAACCTAGAGAAAGTAGGTGTTTCATAAACCCCAGGCTGCCATGCATTCAGAGTAAAACAAAGCATAATGAAACATATACAAAACTACTAGTGGGAATTGGCATAGCTTCACTGAAGTCAGTGGAGCTATGCTAATTTACACCAGCTGAGTATCTTGATCATTGTCTGGAGACTGAGGGCTTGTCTACACTGGCACTTAACAGCGCTGCAACTTTCTCTCTCAGAAAAACATGCCCCTGAGTGTAGCAAGTTTCAGCGCTGATAAAGCACCAGTATAGACGGTGCAGTATAGACAGTAGCTGGTAGATACGCCCTGGCAGCACTTTAACATTGCCATTGTAGACTAGCCCTGAGAGACATCGCTTTGTTACTACTGCAGGGTGGGGACCAGCCACAATCACACTCTCTGCACATAGAATACAGAGATTGGACCCCACCTTGCACTACTACAGCCCAAATCAATGTAGCTGCTGTCCTCACTGTTTGGAGGTGGGAAGGGAGACATGCTGAGCCAATCACAGAGATCCCCTGAATGCCAGGGGATTGTGCATCCTAAGGCACAATCATTCATGAACTCCGCATGGTGCAATTTTGCACCATCCTCAGTACAGGCAGTGTGTTACATCCAATCTGGCCCTTTCTGCCTCTAATGAGCAAAGATTGATACTGACAGAGAAATGCTCCACGGTAATTAGAGTGAAATGCAGAACGCATCTGAGAAGCATTTCCTTAGCTATTTATTTTGTACACAGGCATGGAATGGCAGCAATTTTTGTGGGCTTTGGGACCCAACAATTCTACAGCTATTTTATAGGACGTTTGAATATTGGACTGATGTTTTATAGCAAGACAAACTGAATGCTTTTTACAATTTGATGAAACAGGTTTGAGCATTTCTTCTGAGTGTATGTGAGAAGATACCTCTTCTGTTCATGTAAAAAAGTAGGGTGTGGGACCGAGTATAGACATTATTTTGCCTCAGTAGCTGCGTACTGTTTTCATTGTTAGAAAGGGCCTGAGTTAATGCTGTAAAATGATTTCCATTGTGACCTCGTCTTTTACACACCCAACTTTCTGTAACATTCAGCTTTTGGGCAGAATCTTTCCACAGTCTTTGTGAAAAGGTGTTATTTTCGTTGAGTCTTTGGGACTCTGTATGTGAGGTCTTAGGCTGTAAAGGGGCCATCTGTAGAACTGATAAATGAAACTGTTTTTAATTGTTCACTTTATTAATGTAACTTCTGTTCACCATTCACTATACTTGCCTACACTGTAACTTCTGTTCCATACTGTAATTCAAACTCCATTTTAAAACACTCACTCCATTTTGTAAAAGCTTCCTCCAACCTTCATTTCTGCAAACCCTGCTGTAATCTTATTAGTTTAGTTTACATGTGTGAATGAGGTATGCATGGGTGATAGAATCAACCTCCAGCCCCAGCCTGTCCTGATGAGATAAAGTTCAAATACCAACGGCTGAAGACCTAGACAACAGCCCTAAACAAAGTAAGAAGCATCCACCCTAAAAAGAAAAGAACAACAGAACAACAGAGGGAAGATCAAAGCCAGGTCCCAGGCTGACAGTCACGCCTGCAATTGACGGGTGATCAAGCAAACCCAGAAGCGGCGTGACACAGCAAGACCTAGAAACTTTGAATCCAAACTAAACTCCTATAAAAAAAGGAAGGGTAAAACGAGAGACTTTGGGTAACGTTCTGCTACCAACATCAAGGAGCATCGGTGCGCGCCCGACAGAGACCCGGCTCCTCCTCGTGCTCAGCTTTCCTGGCCAGTTAGCTGCCACGAGCTCCGAACCCAAGCTGCAAACTCAAACTGCAATCAGGACTGGTAACTATCCAGCAGCTGCAGAACATTTTGGTGTGTGTGTGCGTGTGTGAGTGTATGTGTATAAGCATTAAGGTATTTGCTAATAGTTACGGATTAATAATAAATGTGGCATCTTCGTCTTGACCCCTAAAATGATCCTGTGTAAGTTTGTGGGACAACACATCTGACGTAATTTCCATTCATCCCTGAAGCTTCTTGGAGATGGGACAGAAATGTCTGGAGATGAGCAGTCTTGTATGCCCTATTCTTACAACTCAGTTTAGGATAGCTCTTCTTTGAAGTGATTCATTTAGACGGCAAGCTCCTTGTTGCAAGGACCTGCTCTTATTTCTCTGTCTGATACACTTTTTGGTGCCATATAAATAATAATTTATAAAATCTTTATTCACTCATATCGGAGTAACATCTGTCTCTCTGTTCTACCAACCAAAAATATTATCTCTCACTTTCACACACCCTCACCTCCTAGCAGCTGACATACTCAGCAGAATGACATCTGTTCATGTACTGTACCTTACAGATTCTCTGGCAGATCCAGCTGGCAAATTATTTCAGGGCGAATGTGCCACCAAAAAATTAAAAATCCTGTGCACAATATTCTAAAATTCTGCATATTTTATTTGTCAAAATAACACAATATAATCATACCAGTTTCAATTATTTTGGTAATTTATTTCAAAATACCTTTTAGCAAGTATGTCTGTAACAACACAGACAACAAAAAAGATTCAGGAAATGTTTTTTGACAAATAGATTCCTTCCTAGATATATTAATATTGAACTTTCAGTCATTCATTTAAACTATAATACAGAAATGTATTTCCCTGCTCCTGAGCAGTGAATATGCTTTGGGGAGTCAGGGGTAATGAAGGAGCTGAGGGAGAGGAAAGTAATTGCGGGGAAGGAGCCTGCGTGTGAACTTGGTGGGTTGTTGGGTTTTTTGTGGGGGTGGGCAGGAAGGAAGGATTGCTAGGGAGCCTCCCCCATGCAGACCCTGGCTGACCCCGGCTGACCCCTAGCTTCTCCCATTCACTCAGGCACATCTGCCCCTGTCCCCAGGTGGTCCTGCACCCCCACTCCTCACCCATGTGGCTCTGCACTCCCCTTCCTTCATCCCCAAGTGTCCCTGTACCCCCACTCAGCCACCCCCTCCTCCCTGTCCCCATGTGTCCCTGCTCCCACTCCCATTCAGCCCTTGCCCCCCCACTCCCATTCAGCCCCTGCCCCAATCTCTCCCACCCACTAGCCCTTCTGAATCCCAATCTGTGACACCCCAGTAGCCCCATGTGCCTCATGCTGTCCCCCCCCCCGTATCCTGTACCTCCTGACCTGGCCCCACAGGCAGGGTGCTATGAGGAAGGCAGCTTCTTCTCTTCCTTACCCACAGCTGGGGCTGCTCCTGCCTGGGGACGACTGTTGCCACAGTAACCCCTGATGGGTAAAAGGCACAACTGTAGCACCTCTCTGGCAGAATGTATTTTCTGAGGAGAAAAAAAAGTCTTCACAGGAGATGAATTCAATGTGTGCATAGTGGCACAGAATTCCCTCAGCAGTAGCATATGCTTGACACGGTGACACAGTGCACTCATTGAAAGAATGCCTATTTTCCCTGAAAGAGATTAAAAGATATTTAGCTTTGACGGTATGTTGTTATCTCTGTATAAACCAACCTTAAACATCTGCAGTGGGAATGAAAAAAGCTTCTGAGAAGCTATAAGACTGAAAAATCTGTCAGCAACATTGGAGCTATTGCTATTTTAAAATGGTGATGGTGATGTTTTGTACTGGAGTTTATAATTGAACTTTGCCAAACGAATGATTTCAGCACATCCCTCGGCCCACACCGCTTCCCACAGCGCCCATTGGCCTGGAAGGGTGAACCACGGCCAGTGGGAGCCGTGATCGGCTGAACCTGTGGACGCTGCAAGTAAAGAAACAATTCTGGCTTGTCAGTGGATTTCCCTAACAAGTTGTGTGCCAAAGATTGCTGATCCCTGCTGTAGCATGTAAGCAGCTGCCAGCTACATGAGTGAGCACTCTTGACCAGCCACTGCTTGGATTGTGCAAGCTTATATGAGTTCATCAATTTAACAGAGAAATTGATATGTACCAGACTTTTTATCCCAAGGGGAGTCTCTGACATGCTTCAAACCAAACACATTGCTTCAAGTAGAATAAACACATTTATTAACCACAAAAGATAGATTTTAAGTGATTATAAGTCAAAGCACAAGTCAGATTTGGTTAAATGTAATAAAAGAAAAATGCATTCTAAGCTGATCTTAACACTTTCAGTGCCCTTACAGACTTAGATGCTTCTCACCACAGGCTGGCTGGTTGCCCTTCAGCCAGGCTCTCCCTTTTGATCAACGCTTCAGTCGCTTAGTGGTGTTGTCTGTAGATGGAGGTGGAAGAGAGAGAGCATGGCAAAGTTTCTCCCTTTTATCATATTCTTTCTTCTCTCGTGGCTTTGCCCTCCTCTTCAGAGTCAGGTGAGCATTACCTCATCATAGTCGCAAACTGACCAAGGGAAGGAGTAACTCACTCAAAAGTCCAACAGATCCTTTGTTGGTGCCTAGACCGGTATCCTCTGTTCCTGGGAGGCAGAGCTGGGTTTGTTTCATACATGCCCTGATGAGGTGTGAACTGCTGCTCTGCTCCTGGAGAGTTTTGCCTGGGCTTGTTTTAAGCTATTAGGACACATTTTCAGCCTTATAACTATATACAAGAAATTACAACCTATAACATTACTATAACAATGCTCAGTGCATCATGAGCATTCTGAAGACACCCGACATGACAAACTTTGCATTGGATACCACACAATCATATTAAAAGGATGAACATGGGGGTGCAGGGTGTTCCTCCAAGGTACAGAGTGTCACAGAGTGGTCATGCCTTATCCTGGAGCTGCCTCCAGTGTAGCAGTCCCACACCCGTGGATGTAGTTTTGAGGGTGGCAGGCATCCTCTTTTCATGTTGGTTTACTTTTTCCTCTTTGGCCAAGAATACCTATCAGCTGATGACTTCTAGCAGAGCATGCAGGTCATAAAAATCAATAATGATATACAATAAAATCTTGGTACAAAGCCTGCCAGACATCAATCTGCAAGTATCAAGTAGTGTGACATGTACCACGCATACAGGCACGAATGATACCTATACATCTCCCCTACATTATAGACCTTTGTCTATTCAATTCTCTCCTCATCACCTTGTTTGTAGGCCCAGTCCTATTTTGGCAACTGGTGGCTTAGTCCCAGATATTTTTTAGCTTATACTTCACCCCAGCATACAGGGCAATTAGCATGCTAGAACAAATTGCTGAATTGGTGCTAGTATGTGTGAAAACTTGGCTATGTATCAGGCTACTCTCATCCAGATGCTCTAGCCAAATAGTCCACAATGTTCCCCAGTCTGAGTCATACCAGGCTGGAAGGATGACCTTGTGGTTAATTCAGTGTGGGACTCAGACAATCTGAGATCAGATCCTGGCTTTGTCACAGACTTCCTGTGTGACCTTGGGAAAGTTACAAACTACTTACTTTGTCAGTCATGTCTACTGAGACTGTAAGCTCTCCAAGGCAGGGACTTATTCTTACTATGTATAGATATGTCTACACTGCAATGTAAGCCCAGGATTAGTAGAACTCAAGTTAGCAGATCGTGGGTTTGTTAATTTAGGTCTTGAGCGTCTCCACTCATCTGTAACCCCAGGTTAGGAATTCTTGAATCTGGGGTCCTAACCTGGGGCTCCAGCACCTACATTGTTTTATGCAGGCCTGATCCTAACCCCCCATATCCCAGACTTCCTGTAACCCTCCCAAAATGTGGCTGCTCTGGCTCCTTGTTTATGGTGTAATGTGGGAAAACTTTACTGTCCATAGGACAGAGAAAGTCAGCCCACTGGATTGTGGAATACTTTTGACAGACTCCCAGATCACAAATCCAGTGGGGCTGTGTCTTCACTGAAAAGCAGTAGGACTTGAATACTGGGTCCAAGCTTGACTCAAGCTCACATTCTCCACCCCCTGGAATTCTAGGACACTGGGTCCAAGCTTTAGGTTTGTACAATTTGTATGTAGACAGACAGGGGGGTTAGGCATGAGCCTGAGTTCAAACCCTTGGCTTACACCGCAGTGTAGATATACCCTCCATGTACATTGCCTACCACTATGAGCCCCTGATTTTGGTTGGAACCTCTAAGTGTTACCATAATATTAATAATAAAATAATCAGCAGCAGTGTTCAGTGACAAGGAGAACTAGTGCAAGCATCATGGAAGACAAGCTCTCTGGGATGCTGTTACGAAATTTGCTATTATTCATGTTTTCCCTTCATTTTGTAGTTTCTTATTAAGCCTACAAAAGGGTACTTATTGCATCAATAGTCTATAAATGAGATATGGTATGTTGTGCTTCTTGGGGGTAAAGGAAAGTTGGAGGTTGAAGAAAACTGCAGAAATCACCAGGGGACTGGATACTTTTCAAAACAAAGATATAAAGTCCTCTCTGCTTTGACTTGGCTGATGGCCACTAGATGGTTGTTCTCACAAAAGGTCTGACTTTGTCTTAGCTGTATGAGAGTGAAGTCAGCAGAAAGCATTGGCTGCCTCACAGAGAAGTTATTCAATGAGAATGGCTCATTTACTTACTATTGTATGGGAGGAAATGCTTATTTCTTCTCCTGTAGGCTGTTTTAGAGTACAGAGTTAACCTTATTGAGAAATGTCTAAGAGCAGATGAGTGTCTGACAGTGACAAGGCTAATATCGAGCATGTGCAAAAAGAGCAACTGAGTTCCACACAGATACAGACCATGGGCTAATCCAATCCTTCTACAGTAGACTGGAGTGTAACACACTCTCAGGCAGGCCTTGGCATTAGACCTCCAAGAAAGTTTGAGTCCCTAAAAAAAATTGTTTAATAGGGGTGAATATAGGCATTTAGACAACAGCTGTTTTGACATTGACTTCAACGGGAGTAGTATCAAGCCATTAGAAAATTGACAGCTGATTCCAAGTTCAGAGAGAGATTGTTCACAGCTCAAGTTGGCTGTGGTTATCAAGAATGTAAACTTGTCTTCCATAGTAATAGTGACCCGATACACTACATCTGTGTAAGAGGTATTAGGAAAAGAGCCATTTGCTTTGGTTGATCTTAATATAGTAATATACACTGATATTAAGTGTGAGAATTTCATGAAAATTATTAGGAGGAATTTTAAAGAAATACTAGAGAAGCTACAAGGCTATCAAGGGTATTTTGGTATTGCTGTTTACTAAGGCCATTTGTGAATAATTCCTTGTATCCGAATTGATTGAAGACCACTTCGCATTCCCCTGTCCTTAACATATTCCATCTTTTTTCACCCATGTTGACCAATATTGGCCTTTTGGACTTTTTAGAACTGATCTAGATGTTTAATTTTAAACTTTAGTTTACTTGATTTTAAATCTCTCTCATTTACACAAAAGGAAAGCCAAAATATACTCCAAAACTAGACTAACTTTCCTTACTATGAGTGCAGAGAATTTTTTTATTCCTACCCAGGAAACATTAAAAACACCATCCAACCACGACAAAAATCCAGTATTTTTGGTTTCTAGTTTGTATTTTGATTGCTGTGTGGTAAAGAATACAAGATTAATTAATCATGAGTGCAGATATGTTTATTTCTCTTTGAGAAGTGTAATTAATTTTTTTTTCTGTTCAGCTGTCCCCAGAGTTATAGGAGCACATGGCATCCTGCACTCCACCCAAGATTATAGAAATATTTGAAACCACAGGAAAGCTATGCAGCTGTGCAGGCTTAGTTTGCGACTCATTGATTTAATTCAGTCTTGCACAAGCGTCAGCCCCAACAATTTTTTTTAAGGGTGGAATTACTAGAGAAAATAGTGGTTTTGTTTTCTAACTATTTAACATGCCTACTTAACATGATACATATTCTTCTATGGTTTCCCAGGCTGTCCCAGCTGTCTTCTGTTCTTTTAAATCACACATTTTGAGATTATTAATGTGAAGAAAAGTTACTTAGGAAGGAACCTGACTTTAATTCATACTGTTGGTTTTAATCTATAAAGCCTCAGAAATATTTGCTTTAGAGACTGCTGTCATTTCTGTGCATAGGAAAAGAGGCAAAGTCAGTTGATGAACTTCCATTGATGGCCCCTCTGTTTGCACTGTTGAGGATCAGAGACAGGGCACTTGCAGGGGAGGGTCTTGTGGGCTTCCTTTCCTCAGCAGATTGCAGCCCAGCAAACCTTCAGAGCACAATGCCAGGTTCGTTTCTTTTACCAGGCCTTTACTCATAAAGTCTAAAAGTCTAGGAAGTATTTTCTTTTAATAACGTTTTGACTCTTTGCTTGGTGAATTATGGCTAAAGAAATGGTTAGAATTGCTGCCTACTTAAGGTAGTTAAATGTTCATGTTTATCTGTGTGATGTGGCAAATAACCCCCTAAATCTGATTCTCTGCTTCATGGGTAGGGCCCTACCAAATTCACGGTGCATTTTGGTCAACTTCACGATCGTAGGATTTAAAAAATAATAAATTTCATGATTTCAGCTATTTAAATATGAAAATTTCATGGTTTTGTAAAATGTAGGGGTCCTGACACAAAAAGAGGTAGTGTGTGTGTGTGTGTGTGTGTGTGTGTGTGTGTGTTTACAAGGTTATTGTAAGGGGGGTGGCAGTGCTGCGACCTTTGCTTCTGTGCTGCTGTTGGCGGTGGTGCTGCCTTCAGAGCTGGGTGGCCAGAGAACAGCAACTGCTAGCTGGAAGCCCAGCTCGGAAGGCAGGACCACTGCCAGCAGCAGCACAGAAGTAAGGATGGCAAGGTATGGTATTGCCATCCTTCTATACTGCTGCCTCCAGAGCTGGACACCTGGCCAGCAGCCACCGCTCTCCAACCACCCAGCTCTGGAGGCAGTGCAGAAGTAAGGGTGGCAATACCATGACCCTCCCCCCACAATAACCTTGCAACCCCCCTGCAACTGCCTTTTGAGTTGGGATTCCCAGTTTGAGAAACGCTTGTCTCCCCTGTGAAATCTGTTTTCTATAGGGTAAAAGTACACAAATGACCAGATTTTCAGAGTGGAGACCAGATTTCACAGTCTGTGATGCATTTTTCATGGCTGTGTATTTGGAAGGGCCCTATTCACGAGTAATTCTAATTTACCAGCTGCACAACAGTGTTATATTAGATGGACCACCCTTGTGTTAAGTCACTAGACAAGATAAAGTAGTAGATCCAGAAGCATGGGAGCACTGGTTGGAAGTAGCCTTGGCTGAAGAGCAGGAAGGTTCTTTAAAATCTAATTACTTGATTTCTGAAGAGTTAGGAGTCAGCTGTATTTCCTGCATCACCTTCTATTGAGAAGGCTATGGAATGACAAGACTAATCTTTGAAACAATGAAAAAAAGATTCTACACATCTTTATCCACCTGTTGGCTATAGAGGGGAGATAATGTGGAAACTGGATAAATGGTGGAACATGGAGGCACAGAGTTGTCTGCCGCCACAAAACAAAACCCAAATCTATATCCAAACAAAGAGCTAGTCTCAAAGGATTAAGTGGAGTTTTGCACAACTGTATTCAATTGAACAGGCCTTAGAGATTTCCAGAAAAGCTCACATTTAGACTAGTTCATGTCTAGAGTCTCAACATTTGGCATTTTAAGTCCAAGCTCATAACATATAATTATTCAATTCATATACACAATGCTTTGAAAAAAGTAAGTTATGGATAACCACCTGTAACAGTCACAAGTCAATACAAGGATAATTAACTCAACATGGGTGATTGTAACTATATAAATTGGAAAAGACGGTTACTCACCTTTGTAACTGTTGTTCTTCGAGATGTGTTGCTCACATCCATTCCAGTTAGGTGTGCGCGCCGCGCGTGCACGTTCGTCGGAAACTTTTTACCCTAGCAACTCCAGTGGGCCGGCAGGTCGCCCCCTGGAGTGGCGCCGCCATGGCGCCCAATATATATCCCTGCCGGCCCACCCGCTCCTCAGTTCCTTCTTGCCGGCGACTCCGACAGTGGGGAAGGAGGGCGGGTGTGGAATGGATGTGAGCAACACATCTCGAAGAACAACAGTTACAAAGGTGAGTAACCGTCTTTTCTTCTTCGAGTGATTGCTCACATCCATTCCAGTTAGGTGAATCCCAAGCCATACCTAGGCGGTGGGGTCGGAGTGAGAAGTCGCGGCATGGAGCACAGCAGATCCGAAGGCCGCATCCTCTCTAGACTGCTGGACCAGGGCGTAGTGGGACGCGAAGGTGTGGACCGATGACCAGGTCGCTGCCCGACAGATTTCCTGGATGGGCACACGGGCGAGGAAAGCCAGCGACGACGCCTGCGCCCTGGTAGAATGCGCAGTCACACGGCCCGTAGGGACGTGGGCCAAGTCATAGCAGGTCCTGATGCAGGACGTTACCCAAGAGGATAACCTCTGGGAGGAGATAGGAAGCCCTTTCATGCGGTCCGCTACTGCCACGAAAAGCTGGGGGGATTTGCGGAAGGGCTTGGTCCTCTCCACGTAGAACGCGAGAGCCCTACGGACATCAAGCGAGTGGAGCTGCTGCTCCCTGCCTGAGGAGTGAGGTTTCGGGAAAAAAACCGGGAGGAATATCTCTTGGTTGACGTGGAAGGCTGAGACCACCTTGGGGAGAAAAGCAGGGTGTGGTCTCAGCTGCACCTTGTCCTTGTGGAAGACCGTGTATGGGGGGTCTACCACAAGAGCCCGGAGTTCCGACACCCGTCTAGCTGAGGTGATAGCTACTAGAAAGGCCGTCTTCCAAGAGAGATAAAGCAGGGAGCAAGTAGCTAACGGCTCAAAGGGGGCCCCCATGAGTCGGGACAACACCAGGTTAAGATCCCAGGTTGGAGCAGGGGGACGGACGTTAGGGTATAAACGTTCCAGCCCCTTAAGGAATCTAGACACCGTCGGGTGGGAAAAAACAGAGTGACCATCCGCACCCGGGTGAAAGGTGGAGATAGCCGCTAGGTGGACTCGTAACGACGATATGGCCAGACCTTGCCCTTTGAGGGACCAAATGTAGTCTAAGATGTTGGCTACTGAAACTTCCATAGGGCGGAGATTTCTCTCCACGCACCAATAGGAGAATCGCTTCCATTTGGCCAAATATGTCGCCCTTGTGGACGGCTTTCTGCTGCCCAAGAGCACCTCCCTCACCGGCGTGGAACAGCGCAGCTCAGAGCCAGTCAGCCACGCAGGAGCCACGCCGCTAGGTGCAGCGACTGCAGGTCCGGGTGACAGAGGGTCCCGTGCTCCTGGGTAATCAGGTCCGGATGAAGGGGCAGGGGAACTGGGTCGGCTATGGCCAGGTCCAGCAGCATGGGGTACCAGTGCTGTCTGGGCCACGCCGGGGCTACCATGATCACATGAGCCCTGTCCCTGCGCACCTTCAGAAGGACCCTGTGGACCAACGGGAATGGGGGAAATGCATAGTACAGGTGGGTCGACCACTGGATGAGGAAGGCATCCGCTATCGACCCGGGTTCCCTGCCCTGAAAGGAGCAGAACGCTTGGCACTTCCTGTTCCCCTTGGCCGCGAAGAGGTCCACCCGGGGATAACCCCACCTCCGGAAGATGGAGAGGGCGACGTCCGGGCGAAGGGACCACTCGTGTGACAGGAAGGATCTGCTCAATCGATCCGCCAGCGTGTTCCGTACTCCGGGGAGGAAGGAAGCCATGAGGTGAATGGAGTGGGCTACACAAAAGTCCCAGAGTCGTATCGCCTCGTGGCACAGGGAGGAGGATCTGGTGCCGCCCTGCTTGTTGATATAATACATGGTCGTCGTGTTGTCGGTGAACACCGCGACACAACGACCCTGGAGCTGATGACAGAACGTTTGACAAGCAAGACGGACTGCTCTCAACTCCCGCATGTTGATGTGTAGCCCCACCTCCTCCTGGGACCACAGGCCCTGCGTCCTCAGGGTCCCTGCGTGGGCACCCCAGCCGAGATCTGAGGCATCTGTTGTTAGGGACACCGAGGGCTGAGATGGGTGGAAGGGGAGACCCGCACACAACACTGACTGGTCCAGCCACCAGCCGAGAGAATCTAAGACCCTCTGGGGGATCGTGATTAACATATCTAGTGGCTGTCTTGTCGGCCTGTAATGACTGATGAGCCACAACTGGAGTGGCCTCATGCGGAGCCGAGCGTAATTGGTCACGAAAGTACAGGCCGCCATGTGGCCTAACAGGGTTAGACACGTCCTCACTGACGTCAGGGGGGCTGTCTGTAGTCGTTGCACGATTGCCGACAAGGCCTGGAACCGCTGCAATGGCAGCAAGGCCCTGCCCACAGTGGCGTCCAGGACGGCCCCGATGAATTCCACCCTTTGTGTGGGGGCCAGGGTGGACTTGTCTGTGTTCACCAAGAGGCCCAGAGTGGCGAACATGTCGGTGATCACACGGACATGGTTGCAGACTTGTTGTTCCGACGTGCCCCGAATCAACCAATCGTCTAGATACGGGAACACGTGGATACGACTGCGCCGAAGCTGCGCCACAACAACTGCCATGCATTTTGTAAACACTCTCGGGGCCGTGGACAACCCAAATGGGAGGACTGCAAATTGGTAATGCAGAGACCCCACAAGGAAGCGAAGGAAACGTCTGTGGGGTGGCCAGATAGCAATGTGGAAATACGCGTCCTGCATGTCGAGGGCGGCGTACCAGTCTCCCGGATCCAGGGATGGGATAATGGTCCCCAAGGAAACCATGCGGAACTTCAATTTCACCAGGTACTTGTTGAGCTCTCGCAGGTCGAGGATGGGCCTGAGGCCTCCCTTGGCCTTGGGGATCAGAAAGTAGCGGGAATAAAACCCCTTGCCTTTCTCGTTCTCCGGCACCGCCTCTATAGCCCCTTTGCGGAGGAGCGTCTGCACCTCCTGCCGAAGGAATTGCTCGTGAGAGGGGTCCCTGAAGAGGGACGAGGAAGGGGGGCGGGGAGGAGGAAATGAAACAAACTGCAGGCGGTATCCCGACTGCACCGTGCGTAAAACCCAGCGGTCTGATGTTATTAGGGACCACGCCGGGAGGAAAAAAGAAAGGCGGTTGGAAAACGGGGGGAAAGGATCCAATGGGGAAACTGTTACTGCGCCCTCGGGCGCACCTTCAAAATGAAGGCTTGGGACCAGGCGGGGGCTTAGAGGAGCCTTGGTTTTGGCCCCCTTGGTTCCCCGAATGCCTGCGCCTTCCGTTCCTGCCGCGGCGCCTGTTAAGGTCCTGCCGCTGGCGGAACTGGAGATACGGCCTGCGCTGTTGTTGCTGTTGCTGCGGCCGGAAGGGTCTGCGCTGCGTCACTGGAGTGTGCATCCCCAGTGACCTCATGATGACGCGGTTGTCTTTTAGATTCTTTAGTCTAGGGTCTGTCTTATCCGAAAACAGCCCTTGGCCTTCAAAAGGAAGGTCCTGTATTGTGTGCTGGAGCTCCGGCGGAAGGCCGGAAACCTGCAGCCAGGAGAGGCGACGCATTGTTACACCCGACGCGAGGGTACGGGCAGCCGAATCCGCAGCGTCCAGAGAGGCTTGCAAGGACGTGCGTGCGACCCTCTTGCCTTCCTCTAAGATGGCCGCAAACTCCTGACGAGCGTCTTGTGGCAACAGCTCCTTGAATTTGTCTGCTGCCACCCAGGAGTTAAAGGCGTATCTACTTAACAGGGCCTGTTGGTTGGAGACCCTGAGTTGCAGCGCCCCCGCCGAGTACACCTTACGGCCGAGGAGGTCCATCCGCCTAGCCTCCCTGGATTTGGGGGCTGGAGCCTCCTGGCCATGACGCTCCTTATCATTGACAGATTGGACCACCAGGGAACACGGAGTCGGGTGTACGTGGAGGTACTCGTAGCCCTTAGAAGGAGCCATGTACTTCCTCTCGACGCCCTTCGCAGTGGGAGGAATGGAGGCCGGGGACTGCCAGATGGTGGTGGCGTTGGCCTGGATGGTCCGTATGAACGGCAGGGCGACCCTGGTGGGAGCGTCTGCGGAGAGGATGGTGACAATAGGGTCCTCTACCTCCGAGACCTCCTCGGCTTGTAGACTCAGGTTTTGGGCTACTCGCCGGAGGAGGTCCTGGTGCGCCCTGAGGTCCAGCGGGGGGGGGCTGTTGGAGGAGGTCCCAGCCACCGCTTCATCAGGGGAAGAAGATGAGGAGACCCCCGGCAAGAGGGTGTCTAAAGGGGGGTCTCCCTCGGCCCTCGCCTCTGCCTCAGGAGCCAAAGTGGAGTCCTGTTGCTTGGATCCTTCCTCCCCATCCGGGGAGGGAGGGGGGCGAGACAACGAGGCCTCAGGTGCCCTGCGCTCTGCAGTCGGCGGCCTAGCAGGGAGCTGTTGGGGGCCCTGGGCCTGATGATACGCCCAGGGTGTCCAGAAACCCCATTGTTGTGGGGCTGCGTCCTGCTGTGGAGGCTCGCTGAACAGCGCCGCCTGCCGGTCGGTGCCCAGCGCGTAGCCACTGTCCGCCAGCGAAGACACGGACGGCTGCCTCGAGGGCCATGGCGGAGCGGACCCTGGATGGTAATGGTCCGCGCGGGCCGGCACGGGCGATCGTCTCGGTGCCGGGGACCGGTGCCGGGAGTCGTAACGGTGCCGGGAGCGGGACCGAGTTCTGCCACGGTGCCGGGATCTGGATCGGTACCGGGCGCCGCTTCGGTGCCGGGATCGGGACCTGCCACCGGTTCGGTACCGGGAGGTCGACCGGGACCGGGACCTGCCACCAGCTCGGCGCCGGGAGGTCGACCGGTGCGGCGAACGTCTGGATCGGCTCCTGGACTCGCGGTGCCGGTAACGGCGGCTGGAGTCCGACCGCGATCGTCTCGGTGTCGACCGGCGCCGCGAGTGCGACCGGTACCGCTGAGGGGAGCGGTGCCGGGACTGCGAGCGGCGGCGGGATCTGGAGCGACCTTGACGTCGGGACCTGGAGCGAGAACGAGAGTCCCGGGACGGTGCCGACATCATAGGCTTGCCTCTGGACACAACCCGCACCGGAGGTACCGGGGGTGGTAGCTGCGTGGGCTCGGTCAGGGCTATGAGGTCCCGTGCCAAGGCGAAGGCCTCTGGTGTAGATGGCACCACTATCTCAACCCCAGATGTCATGGGGGAGCTTGGCGGCACCGGACTCGACGGACCCGCCGGGCCCGGAGTCGACGGTGCCGGCGGCGCCGCGGCCGATGCTGAGGCCGGGCGCTCCACTCGGGTGTGCCTGGCCGGAGTAGTGGACTTCGACGGCCTAGGCTCTGTCCCCGGTGCCGGAGAAGGTCGGTGCCGGGGAGTCTTCTCGGTGCCGGTGCGATCCGGTGCCGGCGCCGACATCACGGCCTGCGAAGCCGCCGGGTCAAGTGCCGCCTCCAGGAGGAGAGTCCGGAGCCTTTGATCCCTCTCCTTCTTAGTCCTTGGCTTAAAAGCCTTGCAGATGCGGCACTTGTCGGATCTATGCGATTCCCCCAGGCACTTCAGGCACGCGTCGTGGGGGTCGCTCGTGGGCATAGGCTTCTTGCAGGCCGCACACTGCTTGAAGCCCGGCGAACCAGGCATGAGCCCGGTGCCGGGTGCCGGGAAGGGCTAAGCCCCCGGCGAAAAACTATTTACAACTACTTAACACTTAACTACTACTATCTAACTAACAGTCTAATTAACAACTACAATAGAGATAACGATAGAAAAACAAGGAGAGCTAGGGACGTGGAGGACAGCTATGCCGCGCTCCACAGTTCCAACGACCGACACGGCGGTAAGAAGGAACTGAGGAGCGGGTGGGCCGGCAGGGATATATATTGGGCGCCATGGCGGCGCCACTCCAGGGGGCGACCTGCCGGCCCACTGGAGTTGCTAGGGTAAAAAGTTTCCGACGAACGTGCACGCGCGGCGCGCACACCTAACTGGAATGGATGTGAGCAATCACTCGAAGAAGAACTGTATGTTAGTTATACGAAGTATGGAATACAAGTTGATTTACTGCATGTGAACTGCCTTTAGTGTCTCACTAGAAAATAAAACCATATATTGAAGCCTTATAAAACATTGATAGAATGAAATTATTTCCATATTTTCATTCTGTATTCTGTTTGTTTGGATTTTGAAGTGTTTCAGCTAAACTCAGACAGAATTTTTATACTGTAGTATTGCAATTACATGCTGTCAGATGAGAACTTCAAAGTCTGAGAAACTTTGAAAGAGACATTTTAATAAACAAAACATAGCCACATTAGTTTAGTAAAGAGGACACAGCAATAAGAAAAAAAAATTGAAGAAGTTAGTCAATTCAGTGGAGGGGAAGTCTAGTATTACTACTCCTTTGTTAAAGTTTTTTATTCAATAAAGGCATTTGTATTTAAGATGTGCTAAATAATTTTACTTGGATTAGAGAATGAATGAATGATGCTGACATTTCAGAATGCCAGTTCAACATAACTCCCATCCTGAAGAGTAGTGTGTACAACTCTAATTCACCTGACTACCTGTAGCGAGGTGGTGTGGCTCCCCTCCTCCTCAGGGAGGGTCGAGCCCTGTCAGAAACCTAAGGGGGCAGGGCCACAGAGCAGTGAGCCTGCCCCTCAGAGGGTTAGGAGGCGACCAGGAAGTATAAAAGCCGGCCGTTAGCGCTCAGTTGGAGCCCAGCCGCCATCCGGAGCAGACCTGCCAGAGGGTGATCATGACTGGGAAGCTGCTGAGGCCCAGGGCCGTTGCCCTGATTGGCCGGAGCTTCCCTGCGCCCGCTACCACGAGGAGCTGCCGGAGCCGCCCCATCCCTGCTGTTACACCGAGGAGCCCCCGGAACAGGCCTGGCCGGACTTCCCAGAGGTACTGCCGGACCTACCGCCCAGCCCTGGCCGGGAGGGGCCCATGCTACTGGATTTCCCAGGGGCTGACGCCACAGATCAGATAGACCCAGAGGGGGAGATTGGAAGTAGCCCGGGGGCAGCCAACTCCAGTCAGGCTGCAAGTGTACTGGAACTCATGTCAGTGTGTTGCGGTCAGGATCCCCACTGACTGTTAGCGGTGATAGCTGCTACTAGGGCTCCGGGCTGGAACGCAGTGGAGTGGGTGAGCCTGTGTCCCCCCTGCCACCCGTACCCGGGTGGCAGAATCCCCCTCTCCCCGGCCTAAGGAGGCCGTCAAGCCTGAACTACTGACTGCTCCACCCTGAGCCACAAGGGTCGGAGCCTTTGTAACTGTGTGTTTGGTGCCCCGCCCGAACCAAGGGCTGGGCCCCCTTGAACTCTGCTGCTGCTCGGTCCTGCCCCGAAGGGCCCGAGCTGCCTGAACTATTGAGTGCTCAACCCTGAGCCATGAGGGTCTGAGCCTTGGTAACTGTGTGTTTGGTGCCCGGCTTGAACCAAGGGCTGGGCCCTTTTAACTGTGCCACTGCTCGGTCCTGCCCCAAAGGGCCCGAGCTGCATGAACTATTGACTGCTCGACCCTGAGCCACGAGGGTCTGAGCCTTTGTAACTGTTTGTTGGGTGCCCCGCGCGAACCAAGGGCCTGGGCCCCCTTTAACTGTGCCACTGCTCAGTCCTGTCTCAAAGGGCTCGAGCTGCCTGAACTATTGTTGCTCAGCCCTGAGCCAAGAGGGTCTGAGCCTCTATAACTCTGTGTTTGTTGCCCCGCCCTATAGCAGAAGGCCGGGGCCCCGAGCAATTGTGCCTCGTCACTCAGCCCTGAAGAAAGGGGCTGACGTAGACGACATGTATTGAGGCCGGTGTGGCTCCCCTCCTCCTCAGGGAGGGTCGAGCCCTGGCCGTGTGCCTTTACACTACCCAAGAACAAATACACTATAAATACCATGTATTTAGGATGTCACTAAAATATACTCTACAAGTTATGTAACAGTTTAACTCTTTACATGCCACTCCTCTATATATATCCAATTAAATACAAGATCATATAGCCTTCCTTTATTTCTTCATCAACTGTGTGATGTCATAGATAGAAAGTAGTAAAATGGATTAATGAACAGGCCCTCTCTTTCATAAATACCTACATTAAAATACTGATAAAGTGATATCATTGTTCTATTTGTCCACATCAGAAAGCTACCACAAAATCTGGTATGATTGTCTAGGATATTTCAGGTCAGGACTGAGAAGTATCACCTTACAGTAGAGGTTCTCAAACTGTGGTCCGTGGACTACCAGTGGTCCATGAGCTCCATTCAGGTGGTCTGTGGATGGTTCCCTCCAAGGGGCACGCCTGGGGGGCCACAAACGAGAGAATGAAGGGCCACCCACCTAATTAGGTGCCTGGACCCTGGAGAAGATGCACATGTGAGGTGAGGTGGTGGCCTAGGGGGGGATAGGGGGTAGGTGGGAGGGGGCAGTAGGCTGAGACGAGGGGGTGGGAGGAATTTGGGACATGCAGGGCTGCGGCAGCCAGAGAAAGAGGTGACTTTCCCCAGCTCCAGATCTGCGGTTGCTGGGGAGAGATGGCCCTCTTTCCTAGCCTCAGCTCTGTGGCTGCTGCGGTAGGGGAGAGAGGGAGACCCCCCTTCTTCACAGCCCCAG
Source organism: Gopherus flavomarginatus (assembly GCF_025201925.1). Lineage (NCBI taxonomy): Eukaryota > Metazoa > Chordata > Testudines > Testudinidae > Gopherus > Gopherus flavomarginatus. Next base: position 130,577,019 of record NC_066620.1, on the reverse strand, counting down.
TTTGGGTGCTGCCACGATGGGAGAGAGAGAGCACATCCATCACATTAGAAAGGTAAGACTACTGATATTAAAATATGAGTTGTGTGCTATTATTTGTAGAACAAAAAAACATTAATTATTATGAAGTTTTTTTTATAAAGCGCTTTTATCCAAAGCGCTTTACATTAGTTAGCTAATGGTACACACAACATTTGGAAAGATCATTAAGTGGTCCGCTGAGACCCTCAGCAATTTGCAAGTGGTCCGTGAAACAAAAAGTTTGAGAACCACTGGCTTACATACATCACAGGCCCTGATCCTGCAACCATATATGCACGTGCTTAATTTAATGCAAGCAGTAGTAATTGGCTAAGATGAGACTACTCAATGATTAAAGTGAATTATGTGTATATTTTCAGGATTGGGATCACAGTTTGGTTAGCTAATTCCCTTATCATCAACTTATTAAATTATCATCAATCTGTTGAAAAGGCATATTGAACTCGTTGTGTGAAGATTTTAGAAATGCAAATTTGATACCAATGTTAAAAAATAAAGCAAAATAGGTGACCCTGGCAATAGCCAACTCATGTGTCTAGTAAAAAAGATGAAAAATATAATAACTGGTAAAAAAATAGGATACCAGACCATGGGTATTAAATATTAGAGTTATGAAGAACAAATGTTACCTGATAAACTCAACAGCTTTTAATAACAGACGGACAAAGTCAATGGATAAAAAGAATGAAGTACATGTAATTGTAATACTGCCTGCAGTGACTCACTAACATGAATACCAACTTCACGACAAACTGTTAGGAACCAGGACACAAACCCCAAACTGGTTGAGTTCTATGCTTAGCTTTCACCAACCAATTATCAAGTGTAAATTCCTCAGGCACTATACCAGTCATAACATGGAGTCACAGACTTGAGTACTCTAATTTATCTTGCCACCCAGGTGTTTGTACCTTTGTCATAGCTGGTCCTTCACACCAAGAATCACAACACTATACAGGTTACGCCAAGTCCCAAAGGACCAGTCACTTATCTAGGTCAGCGGCCCCCTAGATCTCATACCAAAAACAATTCTTGTAGCCAATCCTGTAATAAACTATACCAAGATTTATTAAATAGGAAAAGGAAACCAGAGAGTTATTTACAAGGTTAAAGCAGGTAAGTATATATACACACAAATCTTAAATTTCAAAAGGTAATAGAAGTCCTGATCTACACTGGGGTGGAGGGGATTGCTCTAAGTTAGGCAGCTTCAGCTACGTGAATAACATAGCTGAAGTTGACGTACTTAGATCAACTTACTGTGGTGTCTTCACCGCAGTGAGTCAACTGCTGCCACTTCCCCATTGACTCTGCTTGCGCCTCTCAGGGCCCTGGAGTATAGGAGTCGACGGGAGAGTGCTCGGGGGGTCGATTTATCGTGTCTAGACTAGACTAGACACGATAAAACGATCCCCACTGGATCAATCGCTACTCGCTGATCTGGCAGGTAGTGAAGACATACCCAAAGTGTCTATAATCAGCAAATTCTATATGTCCTTTAGGGCTAACACAGGCTAACCACTTGCGGATCTCTTGCTTAGGCCTAGAAACATCTTGCCCCCCAGATTCCAAGCAGCATAAAGATAATCAGTCACTTCATTACTTGAAACATTTCACCTAGACTGGACTTTGCACCAATAAGTATGGCTTTGGGAATCATCTTGCACTGACTATGGGCTGGATTAAGTTTCTAGGGTTATCCTAGTTAGATAGGAGAATATAGTAAAATCTGCCTTAGAGACCATGTCTGCAGAGAGACCACCTGTCACAAGTGACTGTGTGCAGAGGGCACAGAACATCACCTCTCTCTGGTGTGCAAAACTTTGAAGAGAGACCACATCTTACAAGTAACTACTTTTGCTACCTCCCATAAGGGGTCGCTCTTGGAAGGTACATCTACTGCTCTAACCTTGTCTGCTTATATATCAGGTTCTTTAACCCTTCCATTTCATGAGAATGAGGTTAATAAGCACCATTTAAGTCACAAAAGAGCGATAGTGCCAGGACCAGCTCTACTGTTTTTGCTGCCCCAAGCAGCGTGCCAAATTGCTGCTGCGGACAGCGAGGGCAGTCCGTGCACCGTTAGGGTGGCTTGGGCGTTTCCGCAGTAGCAGCAATTCAGCAGCAGCTTCTGTCTTCAGCCAGAAGACAGAAGCTGTGCTGCCGCGGACAACTGAACATAGAAGCTGACGCTGAATTGCCGCCGCAGCTGAAATGTGCGTGCCACCCTAATGGCGCACGGACTGCTCCTGCCATCCGCGGCGGCAATTCGGCGTGCTGTTTGGGGGCAAAAGCACACAGACTGCCGCTCCTTGCAGATTGCCGCCCCAAGCACCTGCTTGGAATGCTGGTGCCTGGAGCGGGCCCTGGATGGTGCATTGTACTGTTCAAAGTGGCTATATCACAGTAATGTGGTAATAGCACAACTAACTATTTTCACTAAGGTCAGCTCCCCTGTCATGCTGTGCTAACAGACAGTAGCTATGCATCTCTTTCAGTTTCCCCTGAATATGCAGCATCTGTTTAGCCCCCAAAGCTGATAGAATTGCAGCAGTCACAACTATGTTATCTTCAACCTCTTAAGTGGCACTTGCTAAAAAAAATCAATTGACTTTTGACTGCACTTGCAGTTTGCTATTTAAAAAGTTTGAGATCAAATAACCAAGCTTAGACAATTTATTGTCTAAAGACTAAGTAGTACAATATAGAAAGAAGATATACATATAGAGCTGGTGTCTTGCAGCATGCAGTTCACATTACATAGAAGGTTTGTGCCGAAATTCACCCCGCAAAACTATCAGATTTATATTAGAGCAGTTAACAAGCTAAAAGCACTATGTATGTTACCCAAGACTAAAGTTACCAGTCAGCTTTTTCTTCTTCTTTTTTTTAGTACCAGGGAGTACCTTTCCTTAACTCTATGTTGGATACCACACTCCAAATCAATTGCCTGTTTTTTTTTTTTTAACCAGGGCAGAATGTTTATGTATCTAGTATTTGACAGGTTTCCTATATTTCGGTGCCAAAGCTGACTTCAGCTTTGAAGAGTGTTATGGGATACTTAGCATGGGTGTACAGAATTGTGGGAAGAGCATAATACTCAGTTAACATAACTTCCCAACACCTATATTTAATATATTAATGCCATATGGAAAATACCTCTTAATGTGGTGTGTGTCACATGTGTTTTGGTGAACAGTTCCCCATTTGGCACTGTGATTATTATAAAGGTAACACATTTTTTTAACTGGAGATAGGAAAGAGAGGTAAGAACATTCATGTGAGATTTATAGTGTGTTAGCAAACTGCTTAAATGGCAGTACAATTAAAACTAATACTCACTGTAACACAAGCAAAGCTTTAAATGCATCTTCTATCCAAGTATGAAGCATTAATATTTTCAGATCAACATCATGGATAACGTCACTCAAGGCTTCTTCTGCTTTATGAATGTCATTGGTAATATGAATAATGTGAGTGTCTTTTTGACTTAATGTTTTAAAATTGAAGGTTAGTGGATCAATATGTATGCTAAAAACTGTTATGTATTTTTCAACTTTATCCTGATTGGCGCTTACTTGGAATCATGGATTCATTTTGAAAAACTGGAATAGGCACTATAGCATGATCCATAAGCTACTTACATGAAGAGTAAAACAAATTTGGAGCAGTGACATTACGAATGAGGTCTTCCTGTGTAAATTTCTTATAATTACTTACTACACGGTATGTCCCTCTATATTATAGGTTATCCTTACCATTGGGAATCAGGAGACACTAGCGGCTAACTTCTCAGGCCAATGCGGACACACACAAGAATTGTGATGTCATAAACATTACATCTACACATGTACTGATATCCCTTAGCAGAACAACAAGCTATGTGCAGTGCCTTCCAGATTTGTGTTTCTGAGTGATACATCAGTAGATGAGTACATCCAGGTGTTCCTTGAAGACATTGTCTTACAGGTAACTTACTGAATGGCGAATACTCAAAATATTAAATATTAAATGCAGTGTCAGAATCAGATATCAGTAAAGATACCATAAAAGAAATATACATGGAACCTGACACAAAGCATGATTGCTTTGAACAACATGTGCCTTAGTTAGGATTGGGGACACTGACCCCACAATATGAATTGTGCCAAAGGAAACTTGTTAACAAGAATCTATGATAGGCACTGAGGAGAGTACCATTTAGCTAATTGATCATTATTAACATACTCCCAAAAGAACTGTTATGGAAGTTAATATAACTTCCATAAGTGATGCCATTAACTTGTTTACCTACTCGATTTTCCCTTGCTTGCTTATTTTCTGTGATCAATTCATTAATCTTTTCTTGTTTAAATAGCTCAGCAATATCATGTGTATTATACACTATTCCTCAAGATCAGAGCCTCAGTGCCATGGGTTTAGAAATAGTTTCTGCTGCATGATGCTTAAAATAGTTAACATGCCTTTTTATATCTTTCATAGCTGCTCTGTTCCAAATGGACATCCCAGATCCAAACAATCCAGAAATGGAACTAACAATTCTAAGTTTTGGAGTCTACTTCAAAAGATACTAGACTGCAGCATAGTCTCTTGCCTAGCTATTGAGGCTCATGGACATTCCTGATATAATGCTAGTATATTTCCTTGTTAGTTAACATACAACAGTAATGCACTTGCTCTTACACAATTACCAAATTTAGCCATATTTCAGTGAGATTTAAAACAGTATGTGCACAAACTGTACATATTTAAGCAATATCCCAGGTGACCTATGCAGGAAAATTGTTATTACTTTTACTGGTAACTTTGGACTATATAGTTTACCCATGGTAGGATGGATTACAGGAGTTTGGGTCATTAACATCTGTGTTGCCTTTTGTTTTCCAGCCCCAGCTCCCCATTCTACAATATATTAACATACCAGCGCTTTCTGCTAAGTTTGTATAGATTCATCTCCTTATCTTAAGTCAGGGTTAGTAAAGTTTACTTTCCCTTCCAAGACCCATAGGTATTCATTTTATTTCCTGAAAACATAACCCCTATGGTTTCAAAGTGCCTTAAAACTAGAGTCATAAATTCGCTGGGGCTCCCTTCAGTGTCCCCAAGTCCTTTATCCTGAGGCATGAACATGACTGGGCATTGAAAGGTAACTTCATCCTCTTTGTTTCTTTGGATTACACAAACCATATCTCTGCTGTCAGGCATAATTGTGAGCTCATTTCTCAACTTCAACAGTAGTGGTGTGTACCCATAAAAGCATGATCATCAGGCAGTCTCTGGACAGTAAAGGACTTACTTTTAAACAGTTTATCCACTTTATTTCCAATAACCTGAATTTTATACACGGATGAACTCAGTTTGTCCACAGTGGTAGGAACCAAGCCATTAGTGCCATAAATTATGCTCCTGTACAGCATAAGCCAAAAGCATAGCTGGTCTCCCATTTTCCATCACCCATTTGTCAAAGCAGTCTTTTGCCTTCTGTTTTGCCTTGCCCAATTCTTTGGACACATACAGATGCATGTTTGTTTTTCTGGTACCATGGTGAACCCTTTATCTCTTTGTTCTGAACACATGTATCCCAGCCTTCTTCAGTACAACCTTTCCAGGGGTAAAAGTAATTTACAGGACTTACCGGTACTGCTAGAGTCCTGAGGGGGAGCGTGGCCTCATCTGGAAGAGGTGTGGCCTCAAGCAAAAGAGGCGGGGCCTCTCAAGATTTAAAGGCCCTGGGGCACTGTCTGTGGCTGGGAGCCCCAGGCCTTTAAATCAACCAGGGGCTCCCCGCTGAAGAGGTGGCTGGGCGTGCCCCGGGGCTCAGGGGCAACTTAAAGGGCCCAGGGCTCCAGCTGCCACGGGGAACCCCGAGTTTTGCTGGGCTAGGGGCAGGATTTAAAGGGCCCGGAGCTCCTGCTGCTGCAGGGAGCCCCGAGCCCTTTAAATCCCGGCCCCAGCCTAGCCGCCAGAGCTGCTGCTGGGATTTAAAGGCCTCTGGGCTGCCCGCAGCCATGGGCAGCCCAGAGCCCTTTAAATCCCAGCCGTGGAAGCCGGTGCGGTCCAGCACGACGTACTGGCTCTTGCTGGTACACTGTACCAGACCGTACCAGCTTACTTTCACCTTTGAACTTTTCTCACCTAGACAGAGCTGGGCTTGGCTATTATAGGTCCCAGATGCCTCCGTCTCCTAGCAGCCTCTGAGAGGATTGGATAATTGGAGCTGATTGGTGTCAGTTTTTTCTTTTCTTCCCCTTCACTCTGTCACACAACTAAAAATGCGTTCCTTTAACAGGAAATGTCAGGAAACCTTAATAGGCAATGCTACCAGACCCTCTGATGCTTCTAGTAATTCATTATCACATGTTTTGCTGTAGTTTATTGCTTATGTAATGGTAGTAATTTAACTACTGGTTCTTTAAAAAAATGTTTCTTTTAAAAAAACAATGTAATAAACAACATGAACACAATGTACAGAGGATATATATATTTTTTTAAAATGTATTGGATTTATATATATATATACACACACACACAAAGGCTGAACACGGCACGTGTACACACTTTTGGCTCACCTAACATAACTTACAGTATTATCAGGGATATATTTTTTAACTGCAGCAGTACAATTGAGATATAGTCTACCACCCTGTAAATAAGGTAATTTAAAAATTCATCTCCCAACTGTTCCCCATTTATATTCCCACACACACCATTTTCAAATGTCTGGGGTGGGGGGGAAGGAGGAGATAAGCTGCATAATGTGCCCCAAAGTCTTAAGATTTTGGCTATTTTGGACCAGATGAGGGAGTGAATTCCTAAGCCACAGGCCTCTCCAGTAGGGAATTCAATCCTATCCAGAACAGCACTTAGCCCCTTGCTCAAATTGAAGTCAGTAGGACTTAAGCACGTGCTTAAATTCAAGTGTTTTCCTGAATAGGGTTTTAAGCATGTTCCTGAATCGGGGCCAGAAAAGGACTGGCAGCAGTCCTTTCTCATTTATACCAGTAACTCCAGCTCAAACTCCTTTGTTGTGGCAGTGGGTTGCAGACTATTGTACAATGATAGCATGTTATTCTGCACAAAATTGGAGGATTTAATTACAGATGGTGTCATTCTAAAATGTTTAGAAATTCAGAAAAGCTTTTAGAAAAAGTCTTTTGCTGCATTTCTTCATCCTTGAGGTGCTGCAGGGAGTTGAATAGAGACCTCTGGTGTTCACTTAATTTATTACAACATTTACGTTTGATTGATGTGATTTTATGATTTTTTTTTTTTGTTAAAAGCATGTGAAACCCTATGTTCCTCGTGTCTTTATAGGTACACATTAAGTATCACATAAAAAAATAATAAATCTCACAATACCAGCTGGCATAGTTAATAAACCCATAATCTTACCCCTGTTGAACTATATCAAAGCCCTGTAACATCTGGCAAGTTTTAATTTCTATATTGTAGTGAGGTTTAATTTCAACTACAAAGCCTCCAGATATGGTCATGGCTAGAATTCTTTATCCATAGTTTATTTATGCTGCCTAAACTGTGTTTGGTAGATATGAAGACTGCCAAGATTTCCAGGGCTTTATCCTATCCAATTAGCACTAAAAATAATTGCTAAGTAGTGTACAATTTTTTTTTTTTTGCTTTTAGGTCTGCTACAGTTGAAAACAAAGATAAGGATTTGCCATTTCTTTCTAATGCTCTTTCCATCTGCTGTACTGCATCTGCATTCTCTGAGGATTAGAAGGTATGTAATCTACCTCTGGTGCAGAGGAAAGCAGTACTATTGTAATCAGAAATGTTCAGAAAAAGACTACCCTGTTGTACCTGTCTTTTTCCCAGCCTCTGCTCCTCAGACAGGATTTCTATTCATATACCCTTCCTTTTTTAACAACCCAATATGTAAGATTTGAGGTACTTACAGTGTTCTCCTTAATACAGGGGTCCCCATCTAAATGCACCCATGTCTTGGCGGACGGTGGAGCATCCGCCAAAATGCAGCTGAATTTCTGCGGCATTTTGGCGGCGACGCCTCTTGATGATGCTGTGTGCCACCGACAAGCAGCGTCATCGAGAGGTGTTGCCGCCAAAATGCTGCTGAAATCCGGTGGCATTTCGCTGGATGCTCCACTGCAGCCACAGTCCTTCGTCTGGCAAGGTTGGGGACCACTGCCTTAATATAACCAAATTTCAACATATCTATCTTGCAATTTGTAGTGGGCTGGGAAATAAGTCAGAATAAATCCCTGCAACCCACAAGGGTTACATGTATATTATATTTGGTAATGTTTTCTCCACTGAGCTACCAAGCCACTCCTCATTTTGAACAAGAGGGTGTAAGTTCAGTGTGAGTACTGACTGCTGTAGAATGTCAGATGCTAATACTTTTCCTCTCTGCTAGAACTTAATGGAGCATGTGTGCCTTGCATATTAGTTCATTGGAGGCTACACCAAGTGATATATGATCCGTATAGGCACTTTCAGACAAGCCATACCATTAATAAAGCTTCCACAGCATCCCCTCAGCTATATGAAAAAGCACTTTGAAAAGACAAGCTAAAACAAGTCATTGGTCTTGCTGAAGGGATGAGTGATAGGCTGCTGAAGGAGGAGAGAAACAGAATGAAATTCAATCTAGGCATTATTTTATCACCATCCTTTATCCTTGGTTCAAGGTTACATATCTTCCAGGGACCTGTAAGCTGTCAGGTGGGCACGTCAGCTCACATTTGAAGCCTGTCAAGTATTCTTTCCCCTCCCCTTGAAATATCTCTCACTATATTAGTGTGATCAAAAATCTCCCTGAGGGGTAGCAATGAAAGCCCTTCTTTAGAAGTGGATGTTGTCTTATAGCCTTAGAATTTAATAAAAGCAAAGAACTCTACCGTGCTGCTTTGGAAACAATAGGTCACATATTACCTCAGGTGCTGTCAGCAGTAGCAATTGCCTGCGGGAGCTGCCTGAGCATAAATTACTATATGGTACACACTGAAGATTTATGAAAATCCTAACTAGATGATTCAGTAGGAGGTTTTGGGGGTGAGGTTGGGGTAGCATAATGTATGTTCAGTGACCACTTGACACTTGCTTGAGGGTTTCCATTAAGGGCAAGAAGCCATCCGGGTATGATCAGAATTAATCAGAATTTTCCGAGGTGAATGTAAATTGCTTGCAGTACTAACTAGGTCTCGTGACTCTTAGTCCAGTACCTGTTCACCAGGCCATGTTACCACTCCATAATCTTTGAATTAGTGTAGTTTATAAATAAGTTATTCTTAACAATATTATCTTCTTGATTTTTAGCCTATCCATTTGACAAGCACTGATTCCTCTCCTCCCCCTACATATTTTATGGAGTAGAAGCAGCACATTTTTTTCCTCATTTCCTTGTCATAATCACTGATAGTGTTAACAAACTTTTTCTGTGCAGGACCTTAGCTGGAGAGGGGTTGTTACTTAAACTGAACTCCCTCCGCTGACATAGAAACTATGTGAGACACAGAATTGGTCCAGCTGTACAGAGGGCTAGAAAGTAACGATAGTCCCAGTTAGGTCTAAGTGGAAAAAAGGGCATAAGAACACTCATATTTCCTAATCAAGATGCAAAATAAGAATAGTCAAGCCATCTATAAATATTAACATACCTAATTAGAGTAAATGATCAACTAGGAATGCAAACTATTTAATAATTTAAAACAAATTTTACTTTATGTAAAACTGCAAGTAAATTAATCAACCTTGTTTTTAGCTCGATCATGTATTATTTAAGACTTTAAATAACTATACATTACAATATTTTTGAAACATCTGATTAAAGATTTCATTTTAATAGGTCAGATTACTTTGATGATAATTAGTATTGTGCAGCTCAAAGTAGCTACTGGGGGTTTTGAATTTGTAAATTCCTTCTCTCTGTCTTCCTGTGTAGCCATATTGAACTTTAAACTTACAAAAGCACATCTGCCACAGACCTAACATATGATCCGGATACAGTATTGTTTGGTTTCTTTATGACATCTATAAAATGTGTTTCTCAGAAGGTGCTGACTAGCTCAGGGGATTGGTAATGAGTTATGAAGTCTTTCACATCAAGGTTGTCACTTTGAATCCAGCCCAGGTTGATAATGCCTGTGTGACTGAGCATGAATCCTGAGATGCTCTTTCAGCCTTAAAAGGTCTTGCCTTCAGATTACTGAGGTGCAATGGCAGGACAGGATGGGGAACCTTGTGCACAATGTATTGTTTTGTGAACAAAAAGAAGCCTTCATTCTCCAGGGTGGTCAAGTTGACAGCTTCCATAAGAAACCTTTTATTTTATGTTTAAAAGTGGCACTTTCAAAGTTTGTGGCACAAATACAGATTTTAATTTCACAGTCCTGGCTATCCATTCTCAGTGTGATATTTATGTACATTATGATATTTATGATGCAAGGATGCAGCAACAAGACCTGTTTTCTTCTTCACAGTAGCAGTGGTCTCTGGGCTGGGTCAATTCTGAGCACTCTGAAATACTTTGCAGGGTTGCCAACATTGTATTTCAGCAATAAGGGACTGTTTTCTTAGCAGCCCAGCCCCACCTCTCCTCCCAATGTTATTAATAATTATATATATATATATATATATGTAACCCTTCTGCCCCTCTGAGTTGGCAGCAACAAGGGCCGGGTTCAGTATCCAGGGGTTCCGTTTCAGTAACACAATGCATAACCGGCTCGAGCCCCCACCCAGTGACCTGGGACACTCACATACCACACCCCCCTGGGCGCCTCTAGGAGGCAATACTTCCCCTCTCGCAAGCACGGAGTCTGAGTGTAGCAAAATCTTTTTAATAAAGGAAGGAATTAATGCGGCATCCCATTGGAGAAACACCACAAACAGGGTTATAACACTAACCATAAACAAAAACCCACCTCCAAGTACATTTGGCACTGTCCTTTTTCCCTTTAGGGTTTTAAGTCCAATCACCCCAAAGTCCAACAACCCAAAAGTCTCTGGTCAATGCCACCCCAGAGTTCGAGAGGTTATCTGTAGAGGTCCCTCCCCCCAGCATGGATAGAAAGGGGCACCTTACGTGGTCCGGGGCCAACTGCCCTGCCTCTCCGTGGGTTCTGCTTCTGCCTTCTCCACGAACTGCTCCGCTTTACCAGCCGCTCCACGCTGCTCCTCCAGCCGTCCTCAGAAACTGCTCCGCTCCACCAGCTGCTCTGCTCCATGAGCTGCTCCAGTTCTCTCTGCAAACTGCTCAGCTCCGCTCGCTCTGTGGGCCGCTCCACCCGTCCCACAGCTACTCCGCTCTGTCAGCCGCTCTGCTGCCACCAGCTGTCCCGTGATCCGCTCCAGCCATCCCCACAAACTGCTCCACTCCGCCAGCAGCTCTGTTCCACAGTATAGCTTTGGGCTCCCCACTAGTTAGCACCATACTCAGTGCTCTCAGCTCAGTGATTTTAGCTTTTTAGTGATTTTCAGCTCTTAGTGATTCCAGCTCATAGTAGGGGAGTCCCAGTGCTAGTGCACCATTAGCCCAAAGTGATTTCAGCTCAGTAACCTGTATTTAAATTCTTAAAGGAATAAAAAAATCAACTCTGACATTCCACAGTGGAGAGAGGAGGAGGTGCAACTGGTGCTTCTGGCTCCACAAGGAGACTGCACTACCAGGCACAAATACCTGTCCCCAACCTCTCTCAATTCTCTGGGTTTTGGAACCCATGTCCCATGTCTAGCCAGTACCACCCAACTGAGGGTGAGCAATTTGTCACCAAGCAGTCCCACAGTTTGGGAGTCTGGGATAGGGTGGGCGTGCCTATGCAAATACACTCTCTGAAATTCTTTCCACCAGATGTCAGTGTAGAGCTTATCCTGACTCTGCTTACATATATATATATATATATATATAAAATAATAATCACTCACCTACATTACCAGGGGTATTTCTTGCTGCTTTTTGCAGCACTCAGAAACTCCCGATCTTGTTGTACAGAGATTAAAAAAATAAGGGATGTTCTTTGTAATAAGGGACTCTTGGCAACCCTACTTATAGCTGACCAGCTGGTGCTAAACTACCATTGGATAATTACATGAATTTACACCCATAATCTTTAAGGTCATTCCAGAAGGCATTATTTAATTTTGGTTACACAAAGTCCAGCGTGTGAACGTTTTGGGGAATGGGATGAGGGTATGCGATGAAAACAGTTTCACAGACAAGTGATGCTGGAACTAAGGGTTGTAACCAGCCAGAACTGAGTCATGTTCCCTTACTTGCAAATTGAGTTTTATCATCTGAAGTGTTTGCTAATGAGTTAAACTTTGGTTTGTGTATGAGCCACATGGGAAGTTTAATAACAGCAATTTACTATAAATTCTAATACAGGATGATATTGTGCTATTCTGGGATGCATCAGAGCATAGCAATCCAAACACACACACATACTGTATTGGAGTGCACTCATGAGCATCCCCTTCACCAAGTGCATGTGCCTGCTCTCTCAGATTGTCTCTGCTCTGAGATAAAGCAATACCCCAGGGCTCTCTCCCTGGAGATAATGCCTTCGCCCTCTTGGGCTTCCTGGCTACAGCTCTCTAGCTGGACCACTATAGTTCAGTTCCCCCCTGGGGTGCCTCAATTTCTAGGCCATTTCTCCCAGTGGCAGTACTCAGGCCCAGCCACTACTCCAGGTCCCAGCCCAGAGACCCTGCAGAGAACAGCCATCTGCTGTGTCCCTTTAACTGTATTGCACAGCTTCTCTAATTCCCTGGGCCAAAGCCCCAAGCTATCTTCACCCTTACCTCAGGACCTTGTCCTAACGGAGTCCCAGTAACCAGCTCAGGACTCCTTCTCATTCTCCCCAGCTTCTGTTAGTGCTGCCCCTGTCTTAGGTTCTGTAACTCCATCAACCATCCACAACTCCAGCAAGGAACTGAATTGCCTCTGCTCTGCAGCTCTTCTTATACTAGGCTGCTGGTCCCTGATTGGCTATGCCCCACACAGCCACTCTAGGCAGCTGGAAGGACACTCTCCATTGCCTTTTTTGGGGGGCAGGGTGTGGCCAGGCCACGAGGCCTCCAGCAGGGGGCCTCAAAGGGTCTGGTATAACCCATCTCTCTCTCTCTCTCTCTCTCTCTCTCTCTCTCGTTCACAGAAACACACACACAAATACACACCCTCACAAAAGAAGTAAGGCAGGCCATTAGGTTGTCAATCAAACTTATAACAATGAACTGGTTAGGTCAGCAGCAGTCTGAACATAACATAATAGTCTGAATAGCAGATAAGTAGTAGGTGGCCTTGAGTAACAGCACACACCAAATGCCATGTGCGCGCATGCACCGAGAGCCTTAAACAGGAACAGGAATACTGAATTCAGGGAGCAGGAACCAGGAAATGGAACAAGGAGCAGGAAGGCATCTTGAGTCATCATATATTGGTAACATGAAAATCACAGAAGCAGTGCAGTTTCAAAGTGACAATTAATTGAAGAAAGTCCCTGTACCATGTTATGCACTGAAAGCATTTGGGCTAACTGTCAGAACTGAGGTAAAGAAATACATAATGCAAGCTATTTGGCTCTTCACAGCTTCACTATTCCCTACTAGTGATCCACTGAGTGCTGCATAATTTACCATTACTTAAATACAAAGGTGCTGCTGAATCAAGACTTCATTCCTTTTTTATGGCAATTTCCTCTAGCTGAGACATAGACGGAGATGATTAGCGGAGGGAACTTAGTAATGAGGGAATCTGCTGTGATTAGCTCAGAAACCATTGCTTTGTTAACATGATATACTATAAATACAGATAGGAGAATTTTCTAGCTCTCTTTTTTTGGTGGCTTGTGATACTTTGTCTTTCCAAGAGTTAATCCGCAACCTTCCCTGGATATAAAAGTTTATAGGGAAACTGAGGAGCCGTGCACATTTGTTGGGACTAATAATTTTGAAAGATTAGATTTGCTCTAGGCTTTTTTTTTTTAACTTTTCAAGAGTAATAATTAAAATAATAACAATTATTAATAATCATGAGGAAATGTAGCTACTTATTCTATTCATAGATATAAAGGCCAGAAGGGATCATTAGATCGTCTATATATCACAGGCTATATAGTTTCACCCAGATACTCCTGTATTGAGCACAATAACTAATGTTTGACTGAAGTATATCTTCCAGAAATCCAGTCTTGATTCAAAGCAAGATAGAGAATACACCACTTCCCATGGCAGTTTGTTCACATTTTAAAAATTTGTGCTTCATCTAGTCTGAATTTGTCTGGTTTAATTTACAGAAATTGATTCGTGTTGTGCCTTTCTTCACTAGGCTAAAGAACCCTTAAGTACCTGCTATTTTCTCCCTGTGTCAGTGCTTAGATACTAATCAAGCCGCCACCTGGTCTTTTTTTCATTCTCACTGTACAGCATTTTTTTTCCGGACCTCATTTCTGTGGTTCTTTTCTACAGCTTCTCCAAATTTTTCAATATCCCTTTAAAACATGGGCACCAAAACTATATGTAGGATTCCAGTATCGGTCTCTTGAATGCCAAATGCAGAGATAAATATAACTATTCTACTCCTATTCACTACTGCTTTCTTCATACATCCAAGGATTGTATTATCTCCTTTTGCCACAGTATGACCCTGGAAGCTCATATTCAGTTGTTGATGTACTATGCTCCCTAATTCTTGTAAGATTCAGTATTTTCCAGGAGGCAGTCCTCTAGTCTGTAGCAATGGTATCGTCTTTATCTTCCTCTTGGGAGGAAGAAGAAGTTACCATAGACAATAAAGGGGAAGGAATGCAGATCCAGATAAGTAAAAAACACGTCAGAGATCTTCTGACCAATTTAAATGAATTCAAACCAGTGGGACCAGATGCTATTCACCCGAGGGTACTGAAGGAGTTAGCTGAAGAAATCTTGGGGCCACTAGCAATAATGCTTACAAACTCATGGATGACAGGAGAGGTCCCCAAACACTGGAGAAGGGCTAATGTAATACCCATTTTTAGAAAGGAGAAAAAGGAGGAACTGGGGAACTATTGACCAGTAAGCCTGACTTCAATACCTGGAAAACTATTGGAGCAATGTATAAAACATTCAATTT
This sequence comes from Gopherus flavomarginatus, assembly GCF_025201925.1. Classification (NCBI taxonomy): domain Eukaryota; kingdom Metazoa; phylum Chordata; order Testudines; family Testudinidae; genus Gopherus; species Gopherus flavomarginatus. Next base: position 130,561,892 of record NC_066620.1, on the reverse strand, counting down.
GTGAATACCTGGAGGATGAAAGGGTAATCACTAGCAGCCAGCATGGATTTACCAAGAACAAATCATGCCAAACAGCTTGATTTCCTTCCTTGACAGGGTAACTGATTTGGTTGATAGGGGAAATGTGGTGGACATAATGTGTCTAGACTTTAGCAAGGCTTTTGAGACAGTCCCACATGACATTCAGATAAGTATGCTGGAGAAACGTGGGCTTGACAGAACTGCCATTAAGAGGAGACATAAACCGCAAATGAAAAGTATCTATTAATGGAATGATGTCGGATTGGAGGGAGCTTTCAAGTGGGGGTCCACAGGGATCTGTTCTGGGTCTAATGTTGTTTAACATCTTTACTAATGTATAGAAAACATACTGTTCAAGTCTGCAGATGATACAAAGCTGGGGGGGTTGCCAATACTTTGCAGAATAGAGCTAAAATTCAGAGGGATCTTGATACATTGGAGAACTGGGCTATAGACTACAAAATGAAATTCAACAAAGACCAATGTAAGCTGCTACTCTTAGGGTACGTCTACACCATGGGATTATTCCGATTTTACATAAACCGGTTTTGTAAAACAGATTGTATAAAGTCAAGTGCATGCGGCCACACTAAGCACATTAATTCGGCGGTGTGCATCCATGGTCCGAGACTAGCATCAATTTCCGGAGCGTTGCACTGTGGGTAGCTATTCCGTAGCTATCCCATAGTTCCCGCAGTCTCCCCCGCCTCCCCTTGGAATTCTGAGTTGAGATCCCAGTGCCTGATGGGGCAAAAGTCATTGTCGCGGGTGGTTCTGGGTAAATGTCGTCAGTCATTCCTTCCTCCGGGAAAGCAATGGCAGATAATCATTTCGCACCCTTTTTCCTTGGATTGCCCTGGCAGACGCCATAGCATGGCAACCATGGAGCCTGTTATGCCTTTTGTCACTGTCACCATATGTGTACTGGATGCCGCTGACAGAGGCGATACTGCAGCACTACACAGCAGCATTCATTTGCTTTTGCATGATAGCAGAGACGGTTATCAGTCATTCTGTACTGTCTGATGCCATTGTAAATTGGCAATGAGATGATGGTTATCTGTCGTTCTGTACTGTCTGCTGCTATCATGGGTGCCCCTGGCTGAGGTCGGCCGGGGGCACAAAGGCAAAAATGGGAATGACTCCCCGAGTCAATCTCTCCTTTATGGTATCTAAAAATAGAGTCAGTCCTGCCTAGAATATGGGGCAAGTGTACTAGAGAACCAGTGTATCAGAGAACTAGAGAGCACAGCCGCTCCGTGTCAGATCCTGCAGAAATGATGAGCTGCATGCCATTCACAGGGGGTGCCCCTGCAACAACCCCACCCGTTGCTTCCCTCCTCCCCCAACCTTCCTGGGCTACCATGGCAGTGTCCCCCCCGTTTGTGTCACGAAGTTATAAAGAATGCAGGAATAAGAAACAGTGACTTGTTAGTGAGATAAAATGAGGGGGAGGCAACCTCCAGCTGTTATGATAGTCCAGGCAGGACATTAAGCGGTGTGGGGGAGAGGAGCCCAGCATCCTCCTGCTATGATAGTCCAGGCAGTACAGAATCTTTTCTTTGCACATGAAAGGGAGGGGGCTGATGGAGCTCAGCCCCCAGTTGCTATGATGAAGACGGTTACCAGCCATTCTGTACCATCTACTGGGAATGACCGGGAATCATTCCTATTTTTACCCAGGCGCCCCCGGCCGGCCTCATCTGAGGCCAGCCAGGAGCACTCACCAGCTATCAAGCATATTGTACCGTCTGCCACCGGGGAGGGAAGAGGAGTGGATACTGCTCTTTACTGCTGCAGCATCGTGTCTACCAGCAGCATTCAGTATGCATAGGGTGACATTAAAAAAAGTCAAGAAACGATTTTTTCCCCTTTTCTTTCACGGGAGGGGGGGAGGGAGTAAATTGACGAGCTATATCCTGAACCATGCCGGACAATGTGTTTGAACCTACAGGCATTGGGAGCTCAGCCAAGAATGCAAATACTTTTCGGAGACTGCTGTGGACTGTGGGATAGCTGGAGTCCTCAGCACTCACTCCCTCCCTCCCTCCATGAGTGTCCATTTGATTCTTTGACTTTCCGTTACGCTTGTCACGCAGCACTGTGTAGCCTGGAGATTTTTTTCAAACGCTTTGGCATTTCGTCTTCTGTAATGGAGCTCTGATAGAACAGATTTGTCTCCTCGTACAGTGATCAGATCCAGTATCTCCCGTATGGTCCATGCTGGAGCTCTTTTTGGATTTGGGACTGCATTGCCACCCGTGCTGATCAGAGCTCCATGCTGGGCAAACAGGAAATGTAATTCAAAAGTTCGCGGGGCTTTTCCTGTCTACCTGGCCACTGCATCCGAGTTCAGATTGCTGTCCAGAGCGGTCACAGTGGTGCACTGTGGGATACCGCCTGGAGGCCAATACCATCGATTTGCGGCCACACTAACCCTAATCCGATATGGTAATACCGATTTTAGCACTACTCCTCTCGTCGGGGAGGAGTACAGAAACCAATTTAAAGAGCCCTTTATATCGATATAAAGGGCCGATTTAACACCACACATCGATAGTGTGGATGGGTGTGGTGTTAAATCGGTTTAACTCTGCTAAAATCGGTTTAAATGTGTAGTGTAGACCAGGCCTCTGAGAAGAAAAAAACAACTGCAGAATGGGGGAAAACTGACTTGGCAGCAGCACTGCTGAGAAGGATCTGGGGATTGTGGTGGATCACTACCTCAACATGAGTCAGCAATGTGATGCTGTTGCAAAAAACAAAAAAACCAAAACAACCCACAAATGCAATTTTAGGTTGCATCAACAGAAGCATAGCATGCAAGTCTTGGGAGGAGATGATACTGCTTACGGGATGCTGGTTAGGCCTTTGCTGGAATATTGTGTCCAATTTTAGTCACCAATTTATAGAAAGGATGTAGAGAAACTGGAAAAGATCCAGAGGTGAGCAACAAAGATGATCAAAAGGATGAAATGCAAGCTATATGAGCACAGGCTGAAGGAACTTGGTATGTTTAATTTTAAAAAAGAGTATACTTAAGGGGGCATATGATAGTGGTCTTCATATACTTGAAAGACTGCCATAAAAAAGGTCAAGAAAAGTTGTTCTGTCTTGCTACAGAGAGTAGGACCAAAGGCAGTGGTTGAAACTACAGCATAGCAGATTTAGATCAAATCTTAGGAAAAACTTTCTAAGTGTTAGAATAGTAGGACAATGGAACAGACTGCTTAGGGAGGTTATGGAAGCTTCTTCAAAGGGATGCTGGATAGCCATCTGTCTTGGATGGTTTAGACACAACATATCCTGCATCTTGGCAGAGAATTAGACTAGATTGACTCTTGCGGTTCCTGCTAAGCCTATGATTCTATGATTCCATCTTGTTGCTGAACAACCTCTTAAATGATCCTAATTTCTAGCTGTGAATACATTATTCTATTTAGTACAGAAGGGCAGAGTAGTCCTGGTTGTACTTCCTCTGTGATGTGACTGGACTAAAGATGATCTTCTGAGCAAAATATCTGGGTTTCTTTGTTCCTTTTGAAATTTGGCAATTCTGTGTAGCCCTGCTAGGAGTTGCCAGCTCCTGGAGCTCAGAGCTCTCTGACCTCATTTTCCAGAGTCCTTCAAGTCTGAGGGTATGTCTACATCTGCAATTTTGCAGCGCTGGTTGTTACAGCTGTGTTAGTACAGCTGTATAGGGCCAGCACTGCAGAGTGGCCACACTTACAGCAACCAGCGCTGCAAGTGATGTTAGATGTGGCCACGCTGCAGCGCTGTTGGGAGTGGTGCATTGTGGGCGGCTATCCCACAGAGCATCTCGTCCCATATCAGCGCTGTGGCTTGTGGGAAGGGGAAGGAAGTGTGATTGTCTTTCCACTTCCTGTTCTTGTTCCAACGCCCAGCGGTGCTTTGTTACACATGCGGAGCAGTGTGGCAGCATTGTGACTGTACAGCGCTTTTTCTGCGAATTTTTTTAAAAATGGATCCTCAGCAACTGACGACCTTATTGATGAATGTTGCCAGCACATGGCGCTTGGCAGTGGAGCTATTCCTTCACCTGCAAAAAGTGAGTGATAGTGAGAGTGACAGTGAATCAGACGATGATATTGAATAGCCTCACTGTGAAGACGGTACATTGCTTGTGGCAGTAACAGATGTGCTCAGCTCCCTGGACCGGCGCGTTTGGGCTCAGGAAACCAGCACTCAGTGGTGGGATCAAATCGTCCTGCAATCCTGGGATGACGAGCAGTGGCTGCAGAACTTTCGGATGAGAAAAGCCACTTTCATGGCACTGTGTGTTGAGCTCGCCCCTACCCTGCGGCGCAGGGACACGAGATTGAGAGCTGCCCTGCCAGTGGAGAAATGGGTGGCTATTGCAATCTGGAAGCTGGCAACTCCAGACTGCTTCAGATCGGTGGCGAACCAGTTTGGAGTGGGGAAGTCTACCGTTGGAATGGTGCTGATGCAAGTTTGCAGGGCCATTAATCGCACCCTGCTAAGAAGAACCATGTGTCTTGGGAACGTGCAGGACATTGTAGATGGCTTTGCGGAAATGGGGTTCCCTAACTGTGGAGGGGCAATAGATGGGACTCATATTCCTATTCTGTCACCACCCCACCTGGCATCAGAGTATGTTAATCGCAAGGGTTATTTCTCCGTGGTTCTGCAAGCGCTTGTGGATCACCGTGGGCGTTTCACTGACATTTACTCAGGATGGCCTGGAAAGGTGCATGATGCACACATATTTCGGAACAGTGCCCTGTTCAGGAGGCTGAGGGCCAGGACTTTTTTCCCAGACCGCAAGATCACAGTAGGGGACATGCAAATGCCCACTGTGATCCTTGGAGACCCCGCTTACCCCTTAATGCCATGGCTCATGAAACCATATACAGGGAAGCTTGACAGGAGCAAGGACCGGTTCAACTACAGGCTGAGCCGGTGCAGAATGACTGTGGAGTGTGCTTTTGGCCGTTTGAAAGCTCGCTGGAGGTGTCTTTATGGGAAGCTAGATTTGATGGAAAGCAGCATCACCGCTGTTATAGCCGCATGCTGCACCCTCCATAATATTTGTGAAGGGAAGGGTGAAAGATTCAGTGAGGAATGGATCTCCGAGGTTAGACGCCTGGAGAATGAGTTTGCTCAGCCAGAGAGCAGGGCTAATAGGGAGGCCCAGGAAAGGGCTTCAAGGATTAGGGATGCTTTAAGGGAGCAATTTGATGCTGAGAGCCAGCAGTAATGTTTGATGCATTTGATGTGCTTTGCTCTACCTCATTGTGTATTATTTACCACTTCCAGCAGCAATAAAACGTAGTGAAAGAAATAGAAAAAAAAAACTTTATTCAACATACAGTACAAAACATGCAAGGGGGTAGGAGTGGTTGACAGTACATTTACAGGTTTTACTATGTCCTATTTTGATCAATATTCACTGTCTGTTGCACTTCAGCATTACTAAGCTGCAGAATGATGGGGGTGGAGTGAACAGGGTAAGAATTATAGTTATCAGGGCTAGTAGGTGATCTTATAGGTGTTGGGGGCAGCTGGGGATAATAAGGAACTGGCTGCTGGAGAAAGTTGTTTTGTGAATATACAGGGTGACAAGGAAGAGGGCTTTGGGAGGGCTGTGGGTTAGCACGGTACATATTTGTCTGCATGGCTACAAGAGACTCGAAAGACTCAGTTTGGCGAGACAGGAGGCTTATCATCTGCTTTGTTGTTTTTTTGGCAGACAATTCCTTTCTCCTGCTTTCTGTTTGCCTACACAATTCCTTTCTCCTGCTTTCTGTTTGCCTCCATTCATGTACAGTCTTTCTCCACTCCTGTACACTGCTTCTCCATTCCTCTGTCTTCCTACTTTCCCTGTTGTAGTGGCTCAGAACAGACTTGATCAATTCCTCTTTTGATTTCCTAGGATTGCGTCTCAAGTTCTGCAACCTACGTGAGGGCGGTGATACAGCTGCAGTAGTCAAGGTCCCTAGAAAACAGAGAGATAGAAACATGTAATACACAGAGGCATTATTGTTTATTATCAAATTTTGAAGGACTTTTGAGACTTTAGGTAGCATCCTTCTCACATAACACAGAGAGGGCAAGCAAGCTAAGTCATGGCGAGCAATGAGGTGAGTGTTTTTAGCAAAAATTACCCCTTGGGAGTGGGAATTGACCACTGGGTCGCTGGGGTTTATCAGCAGTGGGTACAGGGGGTAGCTGGTGTCCTGAAGAAGGGACAGTAGTGAACAGGAAGGTGGTGAGCTAGGTGCTTGGGGTTGGGGTTTTTTTTTGGTCCGCTTTCAACCCGTCCTGATGCTGAGGGGGGGGTGTGGAAACGCGGTGCTGGATGCCTGCACACCGCGTGGCTGCCTCCGTGCTGGGAGGGTGGCTGGGGAACACGGCAGCACACCGTGGGGCTGGATGCCTGCTTGGGGGGGGGAACACCAGAGCAAACCGCGGGGAAGGATACCTGCTTGGAGAGGGAGTTCGGGGGACACCAGAGCAAACCGCGGGGAAGGATAGATCAAATCAATGGGCTATTCCACGTTTAGGCATGCATGCAGGCAGCCATAACCAAAATCCTCCTCTCCCAAAACATTGAAATCTACTTACCACGAGCACGATCCTCAGCTTCCTCCTCACCGTCAGCTTCCAGCTGCTGCGACTGGCTAGCCTCCTCCGGGCTGGAGAAGAGATCCTGGCTGCATGTGTCCTGGGACTCCGGGGTGTCTCCCTCCACGCCAGTAGCCTCACTGTCTCCGTCCTCTACATCATCCTCCACTTCTCCCTGCTCTGAACTCTCCATCGTGCTCCTAGGATTCGCGGTGGGGTCACACCCAAGTATGGCATCCAGCTCCTTGTAAAGCCTGCAGGTTGTGGAGGCAGCTCCTGAGCGGCGATTTCCCTCACGGGCTTTGCAGTACGCACTCCTCAGCTCCTTAATTTTTACTCTGCACTGCAAGGCGTCTCGTTCATGGCCCCTTCTCATCAAGGACTGTGATATCTGACCATACGTATCATAATTTATCCTTCTGGAGCGCAGCTGTGTTTGCACAGCCTCTTCTCCCCACACACTAATGAGGTCCTGCAGCTCTGCATTGGTCCATGCTGGGGCTCGTTTGGTGCGTGGAGGCATGGTCGCTGAGTGATTGATAGATTAATTGCACTCCACACCTGGCTGAGCAAACAGGAAGGGGATTTTTAAATTTCCCGGGGCATTTAAAGGAGGGGTCAGGTGAGCACAGGGCAGTGGAGTTTGCTTGATTACCAGAGAGGCTTCCTCAGGTATGCTGGGATACCTGCTTATTCCACGGAGGTCAACAAAAACGCTGGTGAGTGTCTACACCTGATGACCAGCGCTGGTGATCCAGCGCTGGATCCTCTACACCCGAGGTTCAACCGTGTGTACGGCCAGCGCTGCAAACAGGGAGTTGCAGCGCTGGTAATGCCCTGCAGGTGTGTACACCTCCTAAGTTGCAGCGCTGTAACCCCCTCACCAGCGCTGCAACTTTGTGGTGTAGACAAGGCCTGAAGGAAGTAAAAACACCTTCTGAAGCCAATAGAAAGAAGTCCACTGGACCAATGACAAGCCTAGGTTGTACAGCTCCCAGTGAAGGGACATCCTGACTTTACATAGTTAGTTTTTAACTTTTGGTCAGAGAGTGCCAGCAGGAAGACTCTGCAAAAAAACTCCCCATTTTCTCCTCCATCCCAGGCAGTTCTTGTATGGCTTTACGATTTAACTGCCTGGATCAGGCAGTTCTAGCACTTCAGAGATGAGCATTTTGCAGAGACAGAGAGATGTGACCCAGCACCAGCTACCAAGAGCCAGCCCAGACCACCAGATGATTCCACATCAGGGAACCAGTGACCCTGGTTGGAGTCAGGAGAGGACTCTGCCCCATGCAGGGATGAACATAGAATACGGGGACATTTTTTGTTTCAACCAGCCAACAAAGCTCAGTGTACCATCCATCCCTAGAAGGTGCCTGTGAGGGATCAGGGGGTTTGAGCAGGGCTGCTGGAACAATTTTTATCGTGGAGGTACTGATGGTGGAAACTATGTACTTGGTGTTTGTTACTACTGCTTCAAGCCCGGTGGTGTGGCAGCATCCCCAGCACTGCTGGTTCTAGCACCACTGAGTTGGCATGTTAAGAAGTGGGAAATTGGCTTATTAACTCTTTCCTTCCCAAGATCCTATTTTCCTGCTCCTTTTGTTATACCGTTATTTTGGGTGTGTCATTCCTTATCTGGGATTTGTTTTATTTACTTTATTATTCCCTTGTGCACTGGGCTGTACACTCCTTGCTAGTTAGTAGCATAACTAATGTTCTCAAGCGAGTGCATCTCTGTGTACATGGTACAATGAGGAGTGACCTTGGATGGAACACCAGGCATCACACAAGAACCTAGGACCAAACTCATGTGAAGGAAGGGGAAATATTGGTGATAGCAAGCATCAGGGAGAGAAATGGAAGAGGCTTAAGCCACACCTCAGGGGAAGGGTTGCATCTGTCTAGAAGTCCTTCAGCAACAGGTTCAGAATTACTAAAACAAGGTTTGAATTTGTGTATTGTTTGCAACAATTCCTTAGCAAAACCATCTCAAAACACAACGAAAAATAGCGTGCTTTGAATCTGACAATAGCATCATTCTCCCTTTCTTATTTGTGGTCTCCCATCCCACACAAGCTCCTGCCTTAAAATTTTATTATAAGGAAATACCACTGTTAGTTCAAAATCCTCATTGCCTCTGTAGGTTCATGCTAACATATGAAGCCACCTAATCTCACTTTTCTTGAAAATTCTTACACTCACTCAGTAATGCAGTAGTTCTCTCCGAGTGTTTTCAGACCCTAACCACTGTCTGGGAGAGCAAGGACTAACCATACTTTGGTTACTTCAACACTACAAGCTATGAGTGTGATTCCTAGTTTGCACACCTATGTTTGCACTAGCCTTATGACAGCTAGCACAAGTATATACAGTAGTCTAGCCACAGCAGCAGGGGAAGTGGCAGCATGGCTTAGCTGTGCTGAGTATGTAGTCAGTGTTCAGGCAGGTTTTACTTGGCTTGGCCAAGCCATGGTGCCGCTGCCTGTACTACTGCAACTGCACTACTATTTATACTCAGGCTAGTGTGCGTATGAGTGAGTATGCAAGCTGGGAATCATACCCCTACCTTGTAATGTAGATGGAGCCTTAGTATCTGGAGGTACTGCATTGTTATCAGCAAACATAGCTAGCAATTCATCCCAAACATACCCGCTAATGTCATCAAGCATGAGCACCATAGTGATCAGTGTTAGAATGAACCTCCATACTAACCCACCCTATTGTGGATCTTAGGAGTGGTGCTATTTAACACAAAAGTGTAGTTTTGATAATAGTAATGACAGAAGTGTATCAGATATACTGTACAAATGGAATAAAATGGAAATAAAATTCCGTTCTTATTCTGAACAATCCTCAGTATATTATTTCACTGTAGGCCTTCTGCTCCCATTGAAGTCCATGGCAAAACTCCTACAGATATCAGTAGTGTAGGATTATAGAATCACAGGAGTGGGAGAGACTTTGCAAGGTCTTCTAATCCAGTCCCCTGCACTCAAGGCAGGACTAAGTATTATCTAGACCAGGGGTGGGCAAACCTTTTGGCCCGAGGGCCACATCTGAGTATGGAAATTGTATGGCGGGCCATGAATGCTCACAAAATTTGGGGTTGGGGTGTGGGAGGGGGTGAGAGCTCTGGGGTGGAGCCAGAAATGAGGAGTTCAGGGTATGGTAGGGGGCTCTGGACTGGGGTAGGGGGTTGGGGTGCAGAGGGGAGCTGAGGGCTCCAGCTGGGGGTACAGGCTCTGGAGTGGGCCTGGAGATGAGGGGTTGGGGGTGCAGGAGGGTGGTCTGGGCTGGGACCGAGGGGATCAGAGGGCAGAAGGGAGATCAGGGCTAGGAAAGGGGTCTGGGGTGCAGGAGCGGGTCAGAGGTCCAGGGTCTGGGTGGCACTTACCTCAAACAGCTCCCAGAAGCAGTGGCATCTCCCCCCTCTGGCTCATATGCAGAGGCATGGCCAAGCGGCTCCGCACACTATCCCGTCTGCAGATGCCACCCCTGCAGCTCCCATTGGCCAGGAATCCCCTGGCTGCCCCTAAGTGTAGGAGCCAGAGGGGGGACATTTTGCTGCTTCCGGGAGATGTGCGGAGCCATGGCATGTGTGGAGCAGGGCAAGCCCGGACCCTGCTTCCCGGCAAGAGTTCAAGGGCCAAATTAAAATGTCTGAATGGCCGGTTGTGGCCCCGGGCCGTAGTTTGCTCACCCCTGCTCTAGACCATCCCTGACAGGTGTTTGTTTAACATGCTTTTAAAAATCTTCAGTGATGAAGATTCCACAACTTCCCTCGGCAATTTATTCCAGTGCTTAAACACCCTGACAGTTAGGAAGTTTTCCCCACTATACAACCTAAACTGCCCTTGCTGCAATATAAGCCCATTGCTTCTTGTCCTATCCTCAGAGGTTAAAGAGAACAATTTTTCTTGGTCCTCCCTGTAAGAACCTTTTATATACTTTAAAACTGTTATGTCCCCTCTCAGTCTTCACTTCTCCAAACTAAACAAACCCAATGTTTTTAATCTTCCCTCATAGGTCATGTTTTCTAGACCTTTAATCATTTTTGTTGCTCTTCTCTGGACTTTCTCCAGTTTGTCCACACCATTCCTGAAATGTAGTGCCCGGAACTAGACACAATACTCCAGCTGAGGCCTAATCAGCATAGAGTAGAGCAGAAGAATTACTTCTTATGTCTTTCTTACCACATTCCTATTATTATATCCCAGAATGATGTTTGCTTTTTTTGCAACAACTCATATTTAGCTTGTGATCCACTATTAGACCCAGACCCCTTTTTGCAGTACTACTTCCTAGGCAGTCATTTCCAATTTTGTATGTGTGAAACTGATTGTTCCTTCCTAAGTGGAGTACTTTGCATTTGTCCTTATTGAATTTCATCGTATATACTTCAGACCATTTCTCCAGTTTGTACAGATCATTTTGAATTTTAATCCTATCCTCTAAAGCACTGACGACCCCTCCTGGATTGGTATCATCTGCAAACTTTATAAGTGTACTCTCTGTGCCATTATCTAAATTGTTGATGAATATATTGAACAAGAACCAGACCCAGAACTGATCCCTGTGGGACTCCACTCATTATGCCCTTCCAGTTGGACTGTGAACCACCGATAACTACTCTCTGGGAATGGTTTTCAAAAAGTTATGCATCCACCTTATAGTAGCTCCATATAGGTTGTATTTCCCTAGTTTGTTGATGAGAAGGTCATGTGAGACAGTATCAAAAGCCTTACTAAAGTCAAGATATACCACATTTACCACTTCCCCCCATCCACAAGGCTTGTTACTCTGTCAAAGAAAGCTACTAGCTTGGTTTGACACAATTTGTTCTTGACAAATCCATGCTGACTGTTCCTTATCACCTTATTATCTTCTCAGTGTCTGCAAATTGATTGCTTAATTATTTGCTCTATTATATTTCTGGGTACTTAAATTAAGCTAACTGTTTTGTAATTCCCCAGGTTGTCCTTATTCCCCCCTTTATAGATGCCTTATGATGCTAGACACTTCATAATCATAATAAAAGCAGATACCAGTCCTGAACAGCCCCATAGTGTGAGGCTCTGTACACAGTTTCTGCAACTCCTTATTTTAAATAGGTCCTGATTCTATTGCCATCAAAATTAAAGTAGTTTTGCTATTGACATCACCAGGCACACTGCTCAACTCTTATTCTTTAAAGTTACTTGAACATAACTTTCTGTGTCACTTTTCTGCATCTTTATAACTTATTGTATCAATACATGTAAGTACTTGAATAAAAGAAAGTATTTCATATAAATGTTTGCTAATACTATTTTAAAACTGAAATAAGGTTTATTTCTTCATCTTTCCTTATAGTAACCATATTAAAATACTCAGTGGAAGCAAAGAATACAAATACATCACTATACTCTTCTGGTAGTGGCCAGCACTACAAGTCATGTATTGTTGAGAGTATTCCAAGATTCTCACACACTGACTGGAGAATTCTCTGAAGTGTGACTTCTCATTGTTTTCCCTAGGGATTCTGACATGGGAATGTCCACACTGGATCAGACCCACGACCCATCTAATCCAATGTCCTGTTTCTGACAGTGACCGGATGCTTCAGAGAAACATGCAAGAAACCCCACATTAGGCAGATACGGAATAATCTGCCTTCTAACCCCTTCATAGTTAGAGATTGATTTAAACACTGAAGCATAAAGTTTTAAACTTCCATGCGTTGCTAATAGGAAAGTACTGATCACCGAAAGCATGGATTTTATCACATTCACCAAGTTTTAAAATTCCTGCTAGAAAACTCTTTAATACACATCTGGTTTCTTTAATTGAATTCCGAATGTCTTTAGTGTAGATTTAGTACCTTTTTGACAAATGTTCACCTCTGAACAAAACTCGTTTTCAAAGATAAATTTTCTGATTTTCTGGAAATGTGTAGTTCTGTTCATTTCTGTGCGGTACTGGATCCAAAATCTACATTAATACAACGCTTCCCTTCTGCGGCTCCTGCTTGCTCTCAAAATCTTATTTAACTTAATAGTGAGTGATGTTTAGTGGATGTGATTTAAAAAAAAACGCTTTTGGAGAGAAGTTAGAAGAATCTAATAGTTTTAATTTCTCAGTGAAGCAAGTCACACAATATGGTCCTTGAAAGTGATATAGTTACAGAAGCTTTTCAAATTGCTATACTACATCATATTAAACAGAAGCCATCTGCGATACCTTGGGATTATTATCAGTTTACACTTTTCTGAAATCTAACTGCAGTGAGTGTCAGCCTTTTCACCCTCCCACTTAATCCAAAATCAGTGCCTGTGTACCTATCTGCTGGCCCATTCCTGCAGGTCCTAACTCATGTGAACAGCCCTTATTCACACTAATAATCCCAATGATCTCAAATGGATTACTCACATGGGAACAGTTAACTGTGGCCTTGATCCAGAAAAGCACTCAAGCATGGGCCAATGCGTAAGTGCTTTGCTGGATTGGAGCCTGAATGGTTAAGGATTTAGCATCAATCACGTTTTTTCTTTAATATCATCTTAATTGAAAATGTTGTAGCTTCCTCTATTCTTTGCAACTTCACAACAAAGTCTTGATTTCTTCAGACATATACCAGAAGAAAGATATTCTATGTGATCTTAATCAAGCCTTTTGTTGAAGTCACACATAAACATTTATTGTAAGTGGATGACCGAAGATAAGTGTAAGGCACTATCAGGCACCATTAGTCTGAGTATTTATATGGCACTTATCACCATAGCATGTGAGAGCCTTCAAAACAATAAGAGTAGTGACAAAACAATCTCTCTTCCTTCCTTTCCCTGGGAGATAAATACTTGAATAGTTAGAATCGTTGTATGCATGAATGAAACTTATGCAGGGGAGAAGCTACAGTGATGAAATGAGGTTGGCATTTAGTTCTGAATGCACTGATGTGTGTGGCCATTTTTATCCAATGAGGGCATGAGTTCCATACAGTAGGTCCAACTGGTGTGGAAATTCTTATCCTGCACTCACATGTTTCATGGTTCTACCAGAATGCAGAGGTCATGGGAAGGCATGGTCATGGAAAGAGACGTGATCGCTCAGGTAGGTAGAGACAACAATAGGGGAGAGCTTTGACCAGCGGTCCCCAACGCAGTGCGCCCACAGGGGAATCTAAATGCACCCGCGTCCTGGCCAGTGGTCGAGCATCTGCTGAAATGCCACTGAAATTCAGCGGCATTTCGGCGGCGATGCCTCTCGATGATGCTGCTTGCTGCCGACAAGTGACGTCATCAATGGCATTTCGGCGGTGACGCCTATCGATGACGTCACTTGCCGCCGACAAGCGAAGTCATCGATAGGCGTTGCAGCCAAAATTCAGCAGCATTTCGGTGGATGCTCGACCGCCACCACGGTCCTTCGTCTGGCGCCCGCCAGACGAAAAGGTTGGGGACCGCTGGCTTTGACTATCAGGACACTTGAATAGACTCTGGATTCAATGGGGAGCTAGTGCAGCGGCAGAGAACCAGCATGATGTGCTCATGGTGACTCGAGCTATTTAGCAGACTGGCTGCTGAATTCTGTAGCAGCTGAGATATCCCAGGGTGTGTGGTTTCATTTCTAGGTATGAAGAGTTGCATTAAGAGACCCTGAAGGTTCTGATAATGTAAAAGTCATGCTTCTTGCTAACCACAGATGAAAATGTTTTTTTTGTCACCATCTTTGAGTGCCCAAGTGCAACTAGATACTCAGACTGTGAGCAGACTTAATCTGTGGGTAAATGACTTTGATAGTGATTGTTATGGAAGAGATGAATTCTTCAAAGCGCTTTCTTCTTCCTACTGACACCACTTTTGCTTGTCTAGGTGCAGCTTCAGCCCCACAACTAGAAAGATGGGAGATGGGGCTGCTTATATCAGCTGTAAAGAAGATGTTGAAAGTCATCTGTGTATTGCTAGCAGCAGCTTACAGACCTTTCTCCATGTTTCTTCATTGTAAGCCAAAGTTGTGACTGTGCCTATAGTTGCCTTTTTACAAATGCATCATTAAAGGAAAAAGAAACTGAAAACTGAGAGTAAGTGACAGGTGAGAATTACACAAGGACTTATGGATATTTATGAGAAAGAGACAACGGCCCAGACTCATTTAGGCCTGGGACTCATTTAACCAAATGACCTGTCTGTCACGTGACTGCAGCGACTTTCCCCACATGGAGAGCTGAGTGAGGCACGCGTGGGGCTGGGCCCACTACTTCCTAAAGGGCCCAGTGACAAAAGGACATTAACATTCACACAAAGCAATTTTCACTGCATGAAAGTTACAGAGCAGCAAAGGGCAGACAAAGGTTAAGCTGTTGTACTTTAGGTTTTCATGAAGTTGTCAACAACATCAGTTTTCATGTTTCACTTACTGGGTTGGATATTAAACTCCCAGCGTCTTTGAAGGTGCACGCAGTTCATTACCACATGGAGCAGTGTGGGTGTGGCTGTTTACTCAGTGCCCTCTCCTGGCCAGAGGTCACTTTACAGGCACTTTCCCCTCTCCCTCTTACAGGCCCCCTTAAGCACTATATATAGTCTCTGTTGTAGCTGATAGTACTCCTTTCTGGGGCTGGTTTAAAGTTCACACAAATCTTGGAGTACTTAATCACAAAATAATCCAAAAAATCCTCAATGAGTCCACACTCTAAAGTCCTCAAATCACAATTCACTAGTTCAAAGTTAGCTCTGGTTTTTCAACCACATCAAGTGCTCTTTCTTTGTTAGTCAGCTCTACCTGAAGCTACCTGATATATTTTGTGGCTGGAGCTTGCAGGGTGCGGTGGGGGACTTGCCCATTCACATCACCAGACTCACCCTTGCATTATCCTGCTTTCTTTTATATTAGATCACCTGTTTCCCCTTCGGTGAGAATCATCTCATAATCAGGGCTGGCTTAGCCCCAGGATCTCCAGCCCACTGGCAAGCCACTCTGTTACACAACAAATCATTGTGGCAGCTTTGCACTCACAGTTATTCATGTGAGCAAGTGATATTCAACCATCTTAACTGCCTAGTATGTGGGAGCAATCCGGTTGCTACACATGTGTGTACACCAGCATAAAAAGAGAGACAGGGTTGAGGTCAGGCTGAGACTCAGGCCCACGCTTTTCAACAAGATTTATCTAGCCTGATATCCACACTTCAGGAGTGACCTTGGGTTACTCATTTTTCCAGTGTTGTTCAGCCCTCAGACAGCCGTGTGGGTACACTGACTCAAATAACACACATAGGCAACTTTTATAACTATACTCATGCAGACTGAAGAGATACAAGGAAAGCCTACAGGCAGTATGTGGCGAAAACGCTCTCTACCCTTTAGTTAATGATATGATGTAATGCAATGCAGAGGAATGCTTCTCCTCTGGGCCTACAGCCAGCCAACTAACTGCAGTGGAACTCATTCACACACCCACACTTACACTGACATACACAAAAACCCCTCTATTTTTTACTCTGCAACCTAAAAAAAATGAAACTCCTGTCCTAGAAACTGACAAATTCTTGATCTGTTCTCCCCAAACCATAAAAAACAAAGTGCAAAATGGATAGTTTCCCCTGAGAACTGGCACTGACAGATTAAAGAGCAATTAAAGTTGAACATTGTTTACATGGGGAAGGAAATGACTGTTTGATTCATGGTAACCATTGAACTTTATAGAGTGATCTGATTTTTTGGGGAGGAGATGAAGGAATGGTAGAGAGATTCTAGGCAGGGTGTAGATTTTGTTCTGAGCCATAGGAGCTAAGAATGCCCCATGCAGTCTGTCCCAACTCATTTTATATGTAAGGGAATTGAGAATCAGGCAAAGAAGAGCTTTCAAAACTCTTCATAAATCCTTCATCGGGTAACAAACTGGTTGATACTCAAGGGGTCAGACTGTTCAGTTCAGATAAGCACCTATATGTCTTGATACTTATCACAATCCCTTGAGTCTGCTGTAAATCTCATGTGCAAAGGTCATGTTAAGATATTTTAGGAACAGTCTGATGCTGTTCAGACGTGCAATACCACAAGAACAGCCTTTCTTGCAGTATTTTGGAATTTTGATTTTTGGTGTAGAAGCATACAAAGCTGAAAAGTAATAGAAAACAAAACATTAACCAAACATGGTTGGCTTGCAAAAATTTTGGCTTTAGAAAGGGCTAAAGTCTTACTATAATTCAAAGTGGTTTACCGATGCCTACAATAAACCACAGGTGAATCTGATCTTTGGGCCCAGTTGTGCCTGATGATCATTGGCCTGCTCTGTGGATAGTTCTCAACTAGCCCACTGCTTGAGGAGTTCTGAGAGGGACTGCATCTCAGAAGGCAGAATCCTGCCAAGAAGTCTCAGTTGTTCATGGAGAATGCACATGCTGCTCTATCTAATGGGTTAGGTCACTGTGTCTGGGAGCGAGCCTCTCAGCCTGGGTTGACAGACTTGTGCTCGCACAGCTTGTGCCAGTATGCTAAAAATAGGTGAATATCTGTTGCTTTGGCGTTATGGCTCAGGCTGCAGCTTGGGTTCTCAAGCCTGGGGGCGTGGGTTGGAAAGGGTTTCTCACCTTGCTTTGAAGATGTATTAAATTTGCTACAAGAAATTAATTTTACAATTAGTTTTTACAACTATGCTCTGGTGGCAGGCATCATCTTCTGGGTTTCCCAGTATATTTTCATTGTATAATTTTGCTCTGTGTTTCAGCTTCTTGGGGTAAGGATGATGTCTTTCTTTGCTTCTTCTACAATGCTGGTTGCTGTTGATGCTTGACAATCAATCAACAACATCCACATTATATTTTTAAAATTCTATTTGCAGACATCATCGGGATTTTTCTTGGGTGCTTTGACTTTCCCCTCTCTCTGACAGTAGCTTCATAACTTCAATTGCTCTACAGTATACATCAATAAAAGCAGTATTTGAAAATAATTAACAATGCTAATACAGAGGCTATTCAGAAGACATTTGCTCAGTTTGTTTTGTACACAGAAGACTTGATTCATAAGTTGAAAATAATTGCACATGCCCTATGTGACTTGGCAGTCTTTTACTTCACTGAGATACATAGTCAGGCTAGATGCCCACATACTGGGTATTGTGAACAAGGCCATTTGACAACTCTATGAACTCCCATCGTTTCACAGCTTCACATTTCAGCCCTGAATGTTGAATTGTGTCAGCAGGTCTTTCTGTACTGCCTATGGAAATCCAACTGGAAGCTTTGTTTGTTGCAAGATTCCACATTTCCTGAAATTTGCTCTTCATCATAATCCTAAAGGGTTCATTTGTGCTCTGAATGACGTGAGGATATACAACGTGGATTTGCAGGCAGTATGTGACATTAACTGTTTTTTTGGATCTTAATAGTGAACATCTCACAGTAAGTCTTATTCATATCTGTTAGCATCTGAAGGCATTTTTCTTACTTTCTATGTCTCTTACTTATGTAACAATGATTGTTACACTTGAAATACTCATCCAACTCTTTTACATGTATTATAAATGAAAGGCCAAAAAGTAACCTCTGTGGTTCCCTATTGGAAGCTTTTTTCAAATAGCATATGCTGCCAGTTGTCATAGTTAGTGGTCCAGCCTTCTAGCCAGTTTATTATTTTATCTCATAACCAGATCCTTTAGTATTGACTCCACACATCTATAATATAAAACCTTTTACATAAGAGATTTTGCAAATGGAAGTGAGGGAGTAATATCAGCAATTCTTCTGGAGAACTCTTGCAAGAGAATTAAAGAGAAGGTATCAAGGTTATCATGGTCCTAACACTGACCAGCCACTGGCTTCAGATATTTTAATGAAGTTAATTTAATTTTTCCCATGTGTTCTTTCCTCCCTTTCACCAAAATAAATATTTGCTATTATATATACCCCCACCAATGCCACCTAAGGGGAAACTCTGTAACAACAAAGAATTGTGTACACAGAAGACAGGGTAATAAATTGGATATAAGTAACTGATTTGTTTCAAGCTTCCAAAGACAATGATGAAAATAAAATAAAAAACAAAAAAATAAAACAACAGCAACAACAAATGAAACAAAACCCATGCCCTTTTCTCGTGGTGAGAACTTGGAGAATGGGGGAGAACACCACCATATACAGGACCAGATCTGACATTTTACTCCTGGTGAGTAGTATCTTATTCCTGGAATAGTTTTCTTGAAACCAATTAGAGGGATAATGCACTATTTAACATGCATTTGTATTCAGTGGTTGCTATGGAAACAAAGAGATTTATTTGGTTTTTCACTTCTGCACAGGAGGTCATAACAAATTATTGGAACAGGCAGTGGCGACTCCTCCTGAATAAGCATCACCTCATCCTTAATTCACATTCCTGCCTTTTTAACCAAATTTAATAGTCACTTTCTGTTCCATGAATATACAGGGGACAAAATTATTTAGGGCATGATTCAATGCACTTTGAGGTCAATGGAAAAGCTCCCTCCCATAAAGGACATAGAAATTGCATGGCTCTGTGTGCTACCTCCACCCGCGGATGCTGTCCCGGCAGCTCCCATTCCTGGCCAATGGGAGTTGCAGAGCCAGTGCTTGGGGCAGGGTATGATGGGAGCAGCACACGGAGCCCTCAGGGCCGTTCCTCCACCTAGGAGCAGCAGGGACATGTTGCTGCTTCTGGGGAGCCATGCAGAGCCAGTTAGGGAGCCTGCTGGCCCTTGTCAACCAGACTTTTAATGGGTATTAGAAATGTCAGTTTCTAGAGCTTTCCAGATGGTAAAATGCCAGATAACCCAGCTTTTACTGCACTGATATTTTGTTGAGAATCCAGAACAGCACTCCCACTATGTCCACTCTGTCCTGGGGAGACTACAGAAGCAAGGACTATATACCGAACTGGAAAAATGCACCTTTGACTATGCCCCCATTTTTTTGGGGGGGGATATCATCTCCTTGGAGGCAATCCAGAAGGATCTACAGAAGGTGGAAGCCATCCATAACTGGACAGCACCCCAGATCCTCCACGAACTTCAGCACTTCCTGGGCTTTTCAATTTTTTATATGAAATTCATCGCCAATTAATCTCTCAATTAACTCCCCTGATCTCCCCCCTCTGCAAAGCTGTGTGATTTCTTGGTTTCCTGAAGCCCAGATTGCTTTTGAACAGATAAAGGTCACCACAGCCCTGATCCTGGCACATCCTGACCTTTCTCATCTGTTTATAATGGAAACAGATGTGTCCAATGTGGTCCTAGGGGTGCTACTCTTGCAGCAACTTGGACCTCAATCAGTTCTGCATCTGTGTGCGTTCTATTCCCAGAAATTTATCCCCTCCGAGATGAACTATGAAATTCTGGACAAGTTGCTGCTCACCATAAAAACTGTCTTTGAAGAATGGTATCACCACTTTGAGGGGGCTTGGCCCCCAGTTCAGGACTTCACTAACCATAAGAACCCTGACTACCTCTGCAAGGCCTGAGCACTGAACAGAGGCAGCTAAGGTGGGCCTTATTCTTTTCTCGGTTCGAGTTCATGATTACCTACCACCCTGGAATGTAAAATGGGAAAGCCAACGCAGAGAACCAACTTCTGAGTCCCACTACCTCCTCAAGTCTGGTAATTTTGCCAATGCCACAATTCAGTGAGACATGCGATCCCTCATCCTGTCCACCTTGAAAGCAGGCCCACTTGTCCAAGGGACACAGCTTCTGCCATTGAGGGCTAAGATGTACCATTCCATGCAGGAAGGGGTAATGTACTCAGACAAGCACATATGTGCCCCCAACTGGAGGTGCTATGGCCGTGCCATGATGCTCCCTTGGTGGGCACTTTGGCCACTGGAAGACCTCCTGTATAGCTGTCTATTTTTTCTGATGGTCCTGCATAGAGGCCAAAATCCAAGCATACATGGACTTGAGTGCTGCACCCACAACAAGACATCCCAAACCTGACCCTTTGGCACCTTAGTACACCTGGAGACCTTGGTCTGCCATCAGCCTAGACTTTATCCTGGAATTCCCAACATCTGATGGCCACAACATAGTCTTAATGGTTGTGGACCACTGACCAAGATGGCCCACTTGCAACCATTCGCCCTTAGCCAAGATTACTGCCCAACTCCTACTGCACAATATGGTCTGGATCCACAGACTCCCAGACCACATAGCTTCTGACCAAGACCCACAATTCACATCTCACTTCTGGCATAAAGGGTTTAGACTACTGGATATCTGGATATTCATCTCCAGTGCATACCTTTCCCAAACAGATGGGTGAACCAAGTACTGGAGCAATATTTGAGGTGCTTGGTAAATTATCACCAAGACAACTGGGCCATACTCCTGTTCTATACAGATTTTTCTTGCAACAATGCCAACCATGTCTTTACTGGTTGGAGCCCCTTCTTCACTTATTACTGGTTCCATCCCCATTTCCACTTGGCATTACCAGCAGCCTTCCGGAATGCTGCTACCACTGGCTGGGTCCAACGGATGCATTTTATTTAGGAATAACTTGAGAATCACCTAGAAGAGGTGAAGAAGGCCCACAAGAGGCATGTGGATCATTGGCGAGAAGAAGACCCAGTGTTTAAGGTAGGCCAAAAGATACGGTTCACAGCCAAACACCTCCAGACCAGGCTACCCTCCCACAAATTGGACCTCCAGTTCCTGGGATGCTTTCCAATATGCTAACAGATTAATTCTGTTATCTTCAAACTCCAGCTTCTCAAAATACACCCAGTTTTTCCTTCTGAAGCTCTACAAGGAGAATCCCTTTCCTGGCCAAACCACATGACCGACTCATCCAGTCAGAATCCAGGGTCATGAGGAATCTGAAGTTCATGCCATCCTCAATTCCCAACAGACACATGGCTGTAGTAAGAGGATGCCCTGAGATATAAACCTTGGTATCAGAGGTATGGTATGAGGCCTAAGGCCTGAACTAAAGTAATGGTCAAGACTTTGCTAACATAAAGCAAAGTGAAGCTGTGAGCCAGAGGCAGGCCCTGCTCACAGAAGCTGGCAAGGGAAGGGCTGATGGTGCAAGAAGATACGTACCTAAAAGGTACTGAACACTAGATATCAGAACATTCACATACTTGTACATTCCACACAGATTACAAGAAACAGGCTGACCCATCCCAATGACAGGGGCAAAAGGATAATATGCTGGATAGAGTTGTTTTGTTCAAACCAACATGTACAAGCTGAGAGGCGGCACCTTACTACGTAGAGGGGTTGTACCTTGCTATGTAGAAGGGTTGCACCTCAATACGTCAGGAGTGATGTGTAACTTGTTTGTACCTGTGTATAAGAATGCATCCCTAGGGCGGTGTCTTTGTCCAGCCTAGGGGGCAGTGGAAAGTCCCGCCACTGACTGAGCTGGGTCCATTGCTGTCATAAACAGATAGCTAAGGGTTAATGTCTCTTTCACCTAAAGCACCTGACCAGAGGACCAATCAGGAAACCGGATTTTTTCATTTCTTTTTGGTGTTTTTCCATTTCTTTTTGGTGTTTTTCCATGTCTCGGCGGTGGGCCGCCTCTTCTTCTGCTTGTTTCCTTCGGTAGGCCAACTCTTCTTCTTCTAGTTTTCTTTTGTGTGCTGCCTCTTGGGCTGCCTGTTCTCTTTGGAAGGCTGCCAGTTTCATGCTTTCTTCCTTTTCCTTCATCTCCATCTCTTTTTGTTTTATTTCCAGTTGTCGCCTGTGTTCAGCTTCTTTGAGTTGCTCTTCGGCCTCAATTTTTGCCTTAGAAGTCATGATTCCTGTTTTCTTGTGTTGGGGTGCCCTCCGGTGTTTATCTTCTGAACTGCAGGTTCTGTTGCCTCCTGAAGTCTGCCTAGCAACAGTGCTTTTTTCCTTTTCTCTCTCTAGCTAATGTTCAATGAAAGGAAACCAGAAAAACCACTTTATTTGCATGCATATAAGTGCTGGTACTTGCCTCCTAATGGGAGGGCTATTGCATGACAAAAGACCCTCAACAGTCTCTTAATGGCTTCTCGCTTAACATGCAAGCCACAAACTGCCAGAGAGAGCAGAAAAAAAAATTCTCTCTGGTTCCCTTTTAAAACCAACTGTTTCTCTCTGCTAAAAAGCCCTTAGCAGAGAAAAGAAAAATATAATATTCCTACTGGCTTCTGGGTTCTGTCTATATCCCACCAGCTGCCACTCATGTAATAACCTTAGTCCCAGATTTAGACCTTAGCGTCCAAAATATGGGGGTTAGCATGAAAACCTCCAAGCTTAGTTACCAGCTTGGACCTGGTACCTGCTGCCACCACCCAAAAAATTAGAGTGTTTTGGGGCACTCTGGTCCCTCTGAAAAACCTTCCCTGGGGACCCCAAGACCCAAATCCCTTGAGTTTCACAACAAAGGGAAATAATCCTTTTTCCCTTCCCCCCTCCAGATGCTCCTGGAGAGATACACAGACACAAGCTCTGTGAAACTACACAGAGTGACTCCCCCTCTCTGTTTCCAGTCCTGGAAGCAAAAAGTACTTTCCTATTCCCCCAGAGGGAATGCAAAGTCAGGCTAGCAATCCAACACACAGATCTCCCCTTGACTTCTTCCTCCCACCAATTCCCTGGTGAGTACAGACTCAATTTCCCTGAAGTAAAGAAAAACTCCAACAGGTCTTAAAAGAAAGCTTTATATAAAAAGAAAGAAAAATAAATACAAATGTTCTCTCTGTATTAAGATGATACAACACAGGGTCAATTGCTTAAAAGAATATTGAATAAACAGCCTTATTCCAAAAGAATACAAATCAAAGCACTCCAGCACTTATATTCATGCAAATACCAAAGAAAAGAAACCATAGAACTTACTATCTGATCTTTTTGTCCTTACACTTAGAAACAGAAAATTAAAAAGTAGAGCTACTTCTCCAAAGCTTAGAGAAAGCAGGCAGGCAGACAAAAGACTTAAACACTCAATTCCCTCCACCCAAAGTTGAAAAAATCCGGTTTCCTGATTGGTCCTCTGGTCAGGTGCTTCAGGTGAAAGAGACATTAACCCTTAGCTATCTGTTTATGACAATTGCCTAGAGGCACTTTCTCGTAGTATGCCCTGAGTTAGGCTAAGAAACCTACAGGGAACTGCCATTGTGTCCAAGATCGCAATAAACCTGGCCAACGTGACTTCGAACCTTACTAGACTCTGTGGTCATTGGGGGTTCTCTTTGGGTCTGCTGTGTCAGCTATCTGCAGAGCTGGGGCAACACGCAGAGGGAACAAACGCACGCAGCCGAGTGATACCAACATTGGAGAGAGCAGAGCACCACACCGGTAGCATCTGACAACGCTGCCTGTACTATCTGGTGGACTGGGATGGTTATGGCCCTGAAGGGCACATTTGGTAGTCAGCCTCCCATCTTCACACCCCTGACCTGCTGGAGAAATTGCTCTGGGCTCACCCAGACAAGCCTGAACTGGCATCACCATGAAGGAGAGGGGGAATGATGTATGAACCTGCAGGGCTAGAACCTGGGGGGGTTCTGGACCACTGATGCCTCCACATCATCACAGGAGCTTGGACTATGCTCCCATGGAAGAACATTGTGAGGCTGGGCTCAGCAAGAAGTACTGTCCACCAGGACCTGAGTGACAGCTCCTCTCAGCCCACTGATTGGCTGGTACCAGTGCTTAAGCCAGGCAGGCATGATGGGGAGCTGTCTGAGCAACAGTACAGACTGCCTACCTGCCTCTGCTTCAGGCCCTGAGAGTGAGAAACCCCAGACTCTGGCTCCTGACTCTGCCTGTCTCCTGATGCCTGACTCTTGGTTTGCCCTCTGGCCTTCTGGTACCTGAACTGGCCTGACTCTCACTTTGACCATTAGCTCTAACTGCCCATATCCAGGTCATGACAAGGTCAGAATTCTTATCGTAATGGTCTCTTCTGGTCTTAAAATCTATGTATTTAAGTGTATGAGCAGGAGTAAGTCCAGAAATATTTAGTAAACATTGCACTAAAATAATGACAAAACAAGTTGATTTATACAATACATTTCTTATTATGAATACACTAGAACAAACGTAGAACACATTCAATGTCCTATCCTAATCCTATTGGTCTTCACTTTTTCACTAACCCTAACCAGTGGATTTAGAATATATATTATTTAGCTGTCCATGGAAAAAAACAATTTTCTTTCCCACCAAATAGGGCAGTGTCTACACACTGTGTTTGCACCAATTACAGAAATCAAGCTATGTCTCCAGTGCGAACACAACTGTACTGATCTAAAGGTGTTTGCATTGGTGTAGCTTCTTTCAATAGATTTAAAAGTCCTTAGGGGGAAAAGTTATTTGAACGGATGGTCAGTATTTTTTTTACAGTTATGAAGTGTTATGACATCACATAATTTTAGGTTATGATCTTTGTTAACGAGAAAGGGCCCATTTCTGCCTTCAGATCCAGCAATGCAAATCTCCCACATATCTCTGGAAACAATTGGGCTCCAAGTGGGGATGAGAATATTCTCTCTCTATTTATATAGCTTCCTCCCCTTTCATCCCCACCCCCCGCCACAATATTTCTCAGCTACTCACTTGAAATGGCCTCGGGCAGCCACTACCAAGGAGGAGGTTTGCATTCAGAATGAATGCCATGGATGATACTGGAACAGTCATGGGAGCCATTGTTTCCTGAAGAAGACCTTAAGAGTTCTATTTAGAAAGAAAAAAAGCCATTTACAATGTTTTACCATTGGACTCTACAGCAAAGGTCTAGCAAACTTGCCAACATTTAGGGAAATGGTATAACGAAGGCTTATTACAAATTTCAATGGAGGGCATGATTCCACAACAGAAACATGTGATGGGGTAGTCAGTTCATCCTGACTCTGTGTTGGTGATTATGTGAGTATCCAACTCTAACCTTTCTCTGTATCAACTTTCACATGTAAACAGTAGCAATGAGATCCCTAAACACAAGGCTTGAAGCCTGGCTGAATCAGGTGGAGTGTGAAGTGGAGTCAGGGACAGCAGCGGCTCCAGGCACCAGTGCTCCAAGAGTGTGCCTGGGGTCACAGGGCCGGTGCAAGGATATTTTGCGCCCTAGGCGAAACTTCCATCTTGCGCACCCCCCACCCCAAATCACATACATTATACACAATACACGGTCACAGAGTAACATGTTATAATTTAGAATTTATGTTTCCACGCTTTAAGTTTAGCAAATTTAGAAACAAGTTCCTCCAAGTCAATGCTGTGAGCAATGTCATGTTCTATTGACAAGGTTGATAGCCCAACAAGTCTTTGTTGCAACATTGATGTTCGCATATATGTTTTTATCAACTTGAGCTTCGAGAAGCTTTGCTCACCACTGGCCACAGAAACTGGGAGAGTCAAGAGGATGCGAAGAGCAATAACTGTGTTAGGGACACTATCTGTCAGCTTATTTTCCCATATGAAGTTCAATACATCTTGTGGTGATGAACTCCTTTGGACTCGTCTTGCAATAGCTTGCAATTCACTGCACAAGTCAAAGGCATCAATATCTTTGGATTCACCATGTTGCAAAGCTTTCTCCAGATTCAAGCAATGTTCCATAATTTGCTTTGGTGTTTTATTTTGCAAACTATAAACATCATATATGAAGCCAAATACTGAACTAATTTGCTGCATCAATGTGAATCTTTCTTCAACCGAATGTATTGCTGTGTCAATGACTGCAAAGTAAAAGTTCACTTTGAATTTTTCTTTCGGATCATAAATAGGTTCGTCATCTGCTTCATATGTGAACTGCTTCCTCTTCTTTCTAATACGGATTGGATCTGGTTCAAAAAGTGCCGGCACATCCAACTCCTCTGCAAGTTCACCTACATCTACCAATGTTTTCTCAAAGGCTGCGTCACTTCTGCGGCCCACAAGAAACTTCTTGGTTTCTCCAAGTTGATTAATGGCATCACATATATCAAATTCTTTTGCCTGAAGTTGTTTGCTAGTTATGTTGATCTCAAACAATATGTCATACCACAAAACAAGAGAAACAAGAAACTTGAAACTAGAAATGGCTTTTGTAAGAGCCTTTGCATCAACTCGTGATGTATTGCCAGATGATCCTGTCAGAGTATTGTCTTCATAGATGTCTACCAGAGCATCACAGATGTCACCAATGAAAGCAGGATGGAAAAGCTCCCCGCAGAAGACCTAAGACATGATGGCTGGATACATAAACAGACACCTGTCCCTCACAGGCACTACCTCATTACATGCCAATTTTGCTCAGGACAGAATATCATAGAGGAATACTATGCATTCAGTGGTCTCTACACTGGCCAAGCAACAGCATGACAACTAACCTAACCAGTCCATCCAACTTTTTTGACTGCTTCTTGGGCACTGGTGAGGGGTAGCGGTGCCAGACTGAGCCTGGTGATGGGTGCACTACAAATCTACAAACTCAGGCAAGGTGCTGGGCCTAGAGTCCTGCTGAGACTGCTGTCCTGCACCAAGTGGAGCACAGCCTCCATGAGGAGAGAACTCAAACAAATATCACGCTCCTTCTGCATGATTCCCCCAAGCACTTCTTCAGGCAGCTGCTATGGGGGTCACTCACAGGCTTCGGCCTGCCTGTTGCAGGCAAAACACAGCAGCAGGGCTTAAAACTCAGACAGGGCCGCCCAGAGGACTCAGGGGACCTTGGGCAAAGCAAAATCGGGGGCCCCTTCCATAAAACATTTGCAATACTATAGTAACATGTATTAGGAAATGTAAAAAATAACTAGCGAAATACATTCAAAAATTAATTTGTAATAATTTGAAAATACACTAAATACATTATTTAAAAACATTAAAAGCTGTAATGGTATGTATACATTTGCAATTACATAATGGGCAGTTGCTGGGTGATTGTGATAGTTGGTACCAATGGGCTGTCGTTGCCTGGGGGGTGGTGCTGTTGTTGCCCACGGCTGGGTGGGGAGCTGGGCTCTGGGTTCAGGGGTGCCCAGCTCACAGGGGCTGGGCTCAGGGATGTGGGGAGATAGGGTCAGGGGGGTGTCCAGCTCAGAGGGGCTGGGCTCAGAGCTGGGGGTCAGGGCTGTTGGGGGGATGGGGTGAGGGGGTTTCCAGCTCAGAGGGACTGGGCTCGGAGCTGGGGGTCAGGGCTGTGGGGGGGATGGGGTCGAGGGGGTTTCCAGCTCAGAGGGACTGGGCTCGGAGCTAGGGGTAAGGGCTGTGGGGGGATGAGGTCGAGGGGGTTTCCAGCTCAGAAGGACTAGGCTCGGAGCTGGGGTTCAGGGCTGTGGGGGGGATGGGGTCAGGGGGGTGCCTGGGGGCACTGGGGCAGCTCAGCTCTGCAGGCTGCTGTTCTCTCCAGCCATCCAGGCACAAGGGGAGCAGGAGCAGGGACCAGCTAAGGACCAAGGGGGCAGGAGCACAGGCACCTGAGGCCGACCTGTGGGGAGGCACTTGCTTACCTTGCCCAATGCATGAGCGCTAGGGTCCCCTTTCTTCCTCCGCTCCACCAGACCACTGCTGAGGCTCTTTTCTTCTCCGTGCCCCTCGCTGGGGCTGATGTGGAGGCTGAGCCAGGGGGCAGCCACGGCTTTCCTCCAGAAGCGAAGCCCTGGTGTTGCGCCGCTGTCGCAGGATCCCTGCCACGTGCCCTAAGCAGAGCTGTGAAGCTCTGCCCAGCCGCCGGTGCCCTCACCAGCAACGAGGAAAATTGCAGAGGCTGGAGCCCCTGCTCTGGGAGGGAGAGGGATTCTGAGCCTCTGCCTGCAGCTCAGGGATTCCCCTGGGTCAGCGCAGCCGCGGTCAGCCAAACCTCTGGGCTGCCGCGGCGGCGCACTGACCCCGGGGGGCGCTGTGGGCTGCCGGGCTGCCGCAGCGGCTCCCTGATCCTGGGGGCACCCTGCGCTGCCGGGCTGCCGCCCTGACCCTGGGGGCGCCCTGGGCTGCTGGGCTGCCGAGGCGGCGTGCTGACCCCGGGGGTGCCCTGGGCTGCCGCGGCTGCGCCCTGACCCCGGGGGCGCCCTTGGCTGCCGGGCTGCCGCCCTGACCCTGGGGGCGCCCTGGGCTGCTGGGCTGCCGAGGCGGCACACTGACCCCGGGGGCGCCCTGGGCTGCCGGGCTGCTGCGTTGGCTCCCTGACCCCAGGGGCGCCCTGGGATGCCGGGCTGCCACGGCTGCGCGCTGACCCCGGGGGCGCCCTGGGCTGCCGGCTGTAGGTAGCTGCTGCCGCGGGCAGCTCAGACTACCTCTCCAGCAGCAATGGCTGCAGCCATTTAAAAATTTTTTTGGGGGCGCCCTCAAATCTTGGCACCCTAGGCAACCGCCTAGTTGGCTTAAATGGTTGCACCGGCCCTGCTGGGGTGGCAAGCCATGGGGGGCACTCTGCTGGTCCCTGAGAGGGCAGCAGTGAGGCAGCCTTCGGCGGCGCGCCTGTGGGAGGTCCCCTGGTCCCGCGGATTCAGTGGCAATTCAGCAGCAGGTACACTGAAGCCGTGGGACCGGTGGGCCTCCTGCAGGCATGCCGCTGAAGGCAGCCTGCCTGCCTGCCATGCTTGGGGTGGCAAAACAGCTAGAGCCACCCCTGGTCAGGGACTCACCTCATTACAGTAAACACTCCATCTCTCTTGTTCATTGTTCAAAAGCCTTCTCATCTAAAGAAAAGCTCAAAATACTGATACTGAGCAACATTTATCAGAAGAGGAACAGGATGAATACAGAAACTTTTTCCAAGGGCTGTTGTGCATGGAAGGGAAAAATGTATGTGGAAAAAAAGAGCCCTGTGTTTATAAAGAACATCCAGTACACTTCGGCTACCACCCTGTTTTTCCTCATTTGGTAATAAACTACTAGCACAGCAAATGGCATCAGTGTGAAACTAGTATCCATCATACTGTCTGTGATACATGGTTGTTGCCGGGGGAGACTGTGGGCTGAAATTTAAGAAAATGTGCCTGTCAAATCTTTTAAAGACTTACATTTTTGGAGTCACTATGAATTGCCCCAAAGGGCTAAATAATCAGGGAATCCATATATGATCTTATTTTTATACACAGGTTCATTCTGGGCTTTTTACAATGATAGTGTGCATATCTAAAACCATTACATGCAAGTCATAATGAAAAGAGAATGTAGGCATCTTGTTTAATTTCACATCATGGGAATCAGGAAATCTAATTGTGTGCATTTGTCTCATTTGTATTTGTTTGGTTATTCACATGAATTTATTTTCCATAGCCTGTTAAACCCCTGTAAAGCAGAATGGGAACAATATTCATTGATTATTACAGTTTAAATTAAATACCAAGTTCCAGGTTTTCTAGGCTTGCATTCCAGGGTGCAGTTTGGCAGGAGACACAGTAGATGGCAGTATATAACATAAATGACGTATTAGACATTTTTGTTCCCAGTAGTAACTGACAGAAGACAGCGAGATTACCATCAATGGGTATACTCAGTGTTTTTTCTGGTTCACTTAGAGGGAAATAAAAAAGGAGAGACTTCTACGAAACAGAACAACTTCAAACATAATTCTTGTTTAGTGGATAAGCAATTCTGAATCAGCAAAGTAAACTGGCACTAATTTAACTAATAACCAGTGAGAAACAGAGCATTCAGATTCTCCACACTGCTCAAAGCTGAAGATTATGGAATTAGGTTTTCAACATACAGCGTTCATGGGATATTTTTGATATCACTATTTTGTTTTACATTTAAAACAGCATGAACAAATGTAAATCATCCTGTCAAATAATATTATTAATTGACTTTATACGTTCAAAGCTTGCAGCTAAAGGCAGTTAGCAAATCAATATATTTTTTCCATTTATGCCAATAGTATTATATATTTATTTAAATGTTATATTGATCTCACACTTTGATGCTTAAAGAAATATAAAGAAATATCTTTATATTTCAAGATAACTTGAAATATCTGGTACAAAACTGGTCACCTATAAAACTTCCAAGTCAGCCACATATAAACCAATTCATAAGCCCAATAATTCGATCTCTTCCCCAAAGGACTTAGGTTTATATATCCTAGCAAACCAAAGAAGCAAATTCCAAAATATTCTTGGTTTAAGACCCTTTAAGTCTGCCATCAGCTCCATCTCATTTAAACCATAGAGAGTCCAACTCACATGCATCCAGTGGTGGCAGCATCTCATGGGCAATGAGATAGATTAAGTCACTTGGGAATGTGTTACATAAGAGAGCTGTTGGTTAAACACATCTTGAAATTCACCTGGAAACTTGTCAGCAGCCTGTGAACAGCATGAAGCTAATTAATAGGCAGACTAGCTTCCATTCCCAACTGGTCTCAATTTGCAGTCCATGTTCAGTGCATTTTTACAGCACTACTTCATACCATTCTGCAAACACACCGATACCAGGGTGACAGTCAGCAGGAAACTCCACAGAGTTCCCTTCATAGTTTCTTATTGATTTTCCATTCAGAAGATGGGGACTGGGAAGCTGGCAGAGGAGACAGATAGTGTGATGTGTGAAGCATAGAGATCTCCAGAATTCATGGGAAAGAAAACTCTGGTCCTGTGGCAATACCACCACTACTATTAACGCAACAACCCCTCAAAACCCTCAGAGACCTCACAATTATGGGTCATTTCTTTAAAGATTCTGTCTCCCTACAATAGATATGTAGAGTTCAATCTCTCTTCCTGTCTGCAACTAACTTGGCATGGTTTAAAAGTGAGGAGTATAGTAAAGACAAGTATCATGGTAGGGCAGTGCAGTACTGCCAATCCCAAATGTTCAAAAATCATGAGTCAGACTCACCAAAAAGATGAGATTGGTTTTAAAATCATG
This sequence comes from Gopherus flavomarginatus, assembly GCF_025201925.1. Lineage (NCBI taxonomy): Eukaryota > Metazoa > Chordata > Testudines > Testudinidae > Gopherus > Gopherus flavomarginatus. The sequence continues at coordinate 130,530,499 of NC_066620.1, read as the reverse complement.
AGATTATGTAAAAATAATAGATTTGATCTTTTTTATTTGCCTTCTCTTTTTTGAGCTTTTATGCTACACTGGGGTCAGATTTTGAACATTCCCAATAGCCATGAGGGCTAGGAACTTCATTTTTCTTTAAGACTGAAGGCTGAAATCATCACAGGTCCATTGGACTCCAGGAGCTGGAGCTTTAAGGAAAACAATAATTATCATGAGATAATTTTTTTTTGAGCAGAGGTGGGTAATTGTGGAAGACATCTAGAGACAATATCACAGAATCCTTCCACATATGTTCCCTGTTGACATAGTTCACTGTTATATATTGTATACTCCATGGCTTGAGCACATTTTGGTTATAAACTATATTAAATGCACCAAATTAGCAATATCTCTCAGGTTTATTGCTCATATTTAATAATAGTGTAATACAGAAAGAGTGGAATTGTATTGAGCCTGTTTCAGGAAGTTGTCTCATACAATGCTGTTAAATCCACCTTACAAAAAAGTCCCAAAGTTACACTCCTAAAGCTATTCTTTCTATACCCGTCCTGTTTACAAGTATAAGGTACTGTGTGTGTCATCTAAAACTTGATGTAATCAATCAGCTTTCTTCCTTGTTTTTGTGGTATCATGCTGTACCCTTTTCTCTTTGTTCTGAACACGTGCATTCAAGGTACCATGGTGTATGAAGGCATCTCCTAGGCTTGTACCAGGGTAGATGAAATATATTGTCCTCTTTCGGTGGGGTATTCCACTACTGGCCTGTGAGAGTAATTCCCTGCTGTGGCTATGGTAAAACACTCATATGTCCTGACAGTTTCCCTATCTGTTTAAGCCAAAGTTTACTTCTGCTAATTCAAGATATTATGAGATACTTAACATGGGAGAACAGAATTGTGGGGAGAGAATAATACATTCAGTTAACATAACTTCCCAACATTTTTACTAATACTGTGTCTAACATATGTATTGGCTAACAATATACAGGTAATGTTTTTCTATACCCCATATCTGCAGCCAATGGCTGTACTGTTAGGTTGATTTCAACACATCTATGCTAAAACAATACAGTCACCATTAAATAGTCACCATTTACCCAGTGTTACTACAAAGCTATTTTCAAACACCAGTCTGTGGAGGTTGTAATTTTTTTTTAGGGTAACCACTGTACATGTACAAATAGTAAGCCAAAAATATTCCCACTCAAGGTATTCCCCTGCCAATAGTATTATTTCAGAAAATTCTTCAAAACTAAAACTGATAGGAGGAGGTATCATTAGAATGTCAGACTGAGCACATCCGCAAACAGAAGAGCATGGAAGTAGGCAATGCAAATTGGAGTAAAGCTGTCATCAGTTTAAAGATTTTTGAGGAGTTGTGATTCTCTTCTTTGCTCTCTTATTCATAAAAGATCAAAACTCTTCACTGAACTTACCAGCCCTGCACAATATGCATCTTTGCGATAAAAAAGAGAAACCCATTAGTGGGACATAATGGTCTCTTATTATTCACAGCTCTACTTTCCATTCATATTTATATTCACCAAAAGCTCTGCTTAGAATGACAAATAAGGGAAAATGGCAGTTGGTTCCCATAATCTACGGCATTGTCAGTATCATCAGCTGAAAACAAAGTAAGAAAAGCCACACAGCTACAGCTGCTACCTTTCAAAAAAGGCACTATATATTTTAAGCAAACACACAATCTACTTGTAGGAATCAGCGAGTAGAGTCTGGTAATAGGGGTGATTATTTGTCTCAGCGGACCCATTGAGAATGAACTAGCACCTAGGAGGTACTGTTGTGTATTAGGAGTTATGGAAATTGATTTTATTCATGCTCTCCATCACTATACTACTGGCTCAGAATAGTTCACATGCAACTTCTTGAAGTCAGAGATATTTTTTAAGAAATGACAATAATATGAACAGATTCTCCCTCAGAGGGAAGGAAAACCTGCACAGGCCACCTTCCCTACCATCAAAACCCCACCACCACTGGCCCACCTCAGTAAAAAGGGTCCTAGTGCCAGCTATAGCTAATTACTAAATGTGTTTTACACATTTTACACACCAGCACAATGTGTATTTTTATGTTTTATCATTTTTCTTACATTATCCAAATACGGCACTGCAGTCTCCACTATGGGGTGTGAGCTGTAGAGTGCTCTAACATGTCCTAAGTAGGGGAAAAAGGAGCAATCAATCTTTTAACCAATAAGGCAGTACAAAAACCTGCCAGGCTGGTTCAAAACTGGCCATGTGGTAACCCTATTTTCTCTTCTCCTACCTGCCCTCTCAAAAAAACAACAAAAAACCCAGTGATCTTTGAGGAGATCGAGGATTGGTAAGTGGGTCACAGAGTCTTTCAGTTGGTAGTACAAGTCTACTGTGTACACTTGAGGATATCTGTTTCTTTTAGAGTCCGATCTTTGGACTACAGACCCTCTGGCTCTGTAAGAGAACAGGCAGTTCCTTCCGGCAGCCAGGACAAAGAGTCTCTCCCCAGCTGTGAATTTTATATTTTGTACCTTGACTTAAACTATGTTCCTTCTTACTTAAACCTGGATTTGCTGTGAGTCCTTTTTACTGGTGATGCAATAGTACTAGTTTAGTGACTGAAAGTCAGTAGTGTCTGATAATATTTGGATTTTCTGTGTGAAAGATATTTTTGTGGTCTCATTTGGTTCCTGGTGGACTGGGTTCCATGTCACAAAAGCCATCTTTACAGTTAGCACTAATTGGCACCTTTGTTGGCAGTGTCACAGAGGTCAAAATTATAATGGGCATAAGGACTGGATTTTTCTCTTACCCTAAATGTATCCCTCCAGGTCAGGGCTGAGGGCACAGAAAGATCAGGGGCTGCATGGAGAAGCTTCTACTGCTATAACTAAAGAGAAGACGTCAGTCTCTAGGACTGAGAATCTGGCTGATTTCAGAAGAAATAGCATGGAATTTAATAAACATTTTAATTTCTCTATGTGGGATTAGTTAGGATTTTACTAATATGTAATGTTGGCATTTCAGAGACCTACGTCTTTCTCTTAGAAATGGAAAATGAGTGAAATTTTGCTGAATTCATGTTTCTGGATCATGGCTCAGAGAATAACCCAATTATCGAAAGGCCGGGTTCATTGAGGGACTGAAGAGAACAAGTGCAGAGCAGTATAGTGATCTCTCAGAAACACTTGCATCAACATGGTTGCCACTGTCACAAGCTTTCAGGAGTAGAAAAATCAACACTAATTCCCATGTCTTTAAAAAGAAAAAGAAGAGAAATCAACAAAAAACCTTCAAAAAGTCACAAGTGCACCTAACACAGATTTCTCTGCTTTCAGCAAGGTCTGACTTCTTATGACCTAGTTGAATGCACTCGACACAGTTTGTGAGCCTCCAGAGGATCAGGCATTATTCTGCTAATAGAGCGTGCTGCTTTAAAACCAGATCTGAACATTTGGAAGTAGGGCAGACCAGTGAAAAGGCTTTGGGCTGATACTGCTGTGTAACTGAGCATCTTCTCATAGCATGAGGAAAATTGTTGAATCCTGCAAGGAGGCATGCAAAGACCTGTCACTGCAGCTGAGGCATAGAGGTGGTCCAATTTTTTCCTCATTTTAGCTTGGTTTGCACAAGGATTTTGCTGCACAGTCTCATGTCTTTCCAGGGTATACATTTTGTTCACATAGGGTTGGTTTGCTTTGCTGACTGCCCTTCATGCCCATTGCTGCACTGCAGTGGTAGTCTCTTGAAGTTGTTCCACTGAAAACACAACAGAATGCTTTGATATTCCTTGCAAATGGAGTGCACTATAAATGCAATTTCCCCAATGTCCTTGGCATGCTGAGTGGCAGAGGTGCAGTTGAAAGATGTGTAGAACACATGTAAGATATGTAGAACACATGTTGCTCATTGTTCATTAATGGGCTGTGCTCTAAGCTTAAATAGACTCATAGACTCATAGACTCATAGGTCAGAAGGGACCAATCTGATCATCTAGTCTGACCTCCTGCACAAGGCAGGCCACAGAACCCCACCCATCCAATTTTATACAACCCCTATCCCAGGACCGAGTTATTGAAATCCTCAAAAATGGTTTGAAGACCTCAAGCTGCAGAGACACCACCAGCAAGCGACCCGTGCCCCACGCTGCAGGGGAAGGCGAAAAACCTCCAGGGCACCTGCCAATCCGCCCTGGAGGAAAATTCCTTCCCGACCCCAAATATGGCGATCAGCTAAACCCTGAGCATGTGGGCAAGAGTCACCAGCCAGCACCCAAGAAGGAGTTCTCCGCAGCAACTCAGTACCCATCGCATGCAACATCTCCCCGCAGACCATTGAGCAGACCTGTCTGGTGGAAATTCAAGATCAATTGCCCAAATTAACGATCCTATCATAACATCCCCTCCATATACTTATCAAGCTTTGTCTTAAAGACAGGAAAGTCTTTTGCCCCTACTACTTCCCTCGGAAGGCTATTCCAGAACTTCACTCCCCTAATGGTCAGAAACCTTCGTCTAATTTCAAGTCTAAACTTCCTAATATCCAGTTTATACCCATTCGTCCTCGTGGCTACATTAGTACTAAACTTAAATAATTCCTCTCCCTCCCTAACGTTAACCCCCTTGATATATTTATATAGGGCGAGCATATCCCCCCTCAGCCTTCTTTTGGCCAGGCTAAACAAGCCAAGCTCTTTGAGTCTCCTTTCATAAGGCAGTTTTTCCATTCCTCGGATCATCCTCGTAGCCCGTCTCTGAACCTGTTCCAGTTTGAATTCATCCTTCTTGAACATGGGACACCAGAACTGCACACAGTATTCCAGATGGGGTCTCACCAACGCCGTATACAACGGTACTAACACCTCCTTATCCTTGCAGGAAATACCCCGCCTGATGCATCCCAAAATCGCATTTGCTTTTTTAACAGCCGTATCACATTGGCGACTCATAGTCATCCTGCTATCAACCAGTACCCCAAGGTCCTTCTCTTCCTCCGTCGCTTCCAACTGATGCGCCCCCAACGTATATCCAAAATTCTTATTATTAATTCCTAAATGCATGACCTTGCACTTTTCACTATTGTATTTCATCCTATTTCTATTACTCCAGTTTACAAGGTGGTTCAGATCTTCTTGAATAGTATCCCTGTCCTTCTCCGTGTTAGCAATACCCCCCAGCTTCGTGTCATCCGCGAACTTTATTAGCACATTCCCGCTCTTTGTGCCAAGGTCAGTAATAAAAAGGTTAAATAAGATCGGTCCCAAAACCGATCCTTGAGGGACTCCACTGGTGACCTCCTTCCAGTCCGACAGTTCACCTTTCAATACGACCCTCTGGAGTCTCCCCTTTAACCAGTTCCTTATCCACCTTACAACTTTCATATTCACTCCCAGCTTTTCCAATTTAACTAACAGCTCCCCGTGCGGAACCGTGTCGAACGCCTTACTGAAATCTAGGTAAATTATATCTACCGCATTTCCTTTATCTAAGTAATCCGTCACCTTCTCAAAGAAGGAGATCAGATTGGTTTGGCACGATCTACCTTTAGTAAATCCGTGTTGCAATTCGTCCCAATTACCATTGACCTCTATGTCCTTAACTACTTTCTCTCTTAAAATTTTTTCCAAGACCTTACATACTACAGACGTCAAGCTAACAGGCCTATAATTACCCGGATCACTCTTTTTCCCTTTCTTAAAAATAGGAACTACATTAGCAATCCTCTAGTCATACGGCACAACACCCGAGATTATCGATTGCTTAAAAATTCTCGCTAACGGGCTCGCAATTTCACGCGCCAGTTCCTTTAATATCCTCGGGTGGAGATTGTCCGGGCCCTCCGACTTCGACCCATCGAGCTGTTCAAGTACGGCCTCTACCTCAGTTGCAGTAATATCCACTTCCATATCCACATTCCCGTTTATCATCCCTCCATCATTAGTTACCTTGACAAGCAGTCACTCTAGGTACAAACTAAATAAAATGTGAAGTTCTCTTCTTTATTGGTTAGCTATAAAGCCAACATAATAGATCTATTAGCCCGTGGCACAGTGTTTTCCAAGGAAGTGTTCAAAGTCCCATGCTTGGCATATTTAAAACTAGCCTGGATGAAACACTAGTAAAAATACACAAGGGATCAATACTGCACTGGAATTGAAGACCATTGACTTTGCTGGTCTTTACCATCTCTAGATTCTATATTCCAAATTCCACGCAATGAAAACACAAGCCTTTTCATCTGAGAGATCTCAACTCAGTGTATGAAAAGAGACAAATACTGAAAGCAGCAGGCTATAAGGAAGCACTAAGGGATAAAATCCATTCTCAAAGACACAGTATTTCATTGTCTTAAAACTCTCAGGAGTTTTGCACTTTCTGTTGGCAGCTGTGTCTGTGCTTAAATTGGGGGAAAAGAGTATTGTTAGGCCTGGTCCACACTAGGAAGTTAAACCAATTTTAACAGCATTAAATCGTTTTAACGCTGTACCCATCCACACTACAATGCACTTTATATCGATTTAAAGGGCTCTTTAAATCGATTTCTGTACTCCTCCCCAACGAGAGGAGTAACGCTAAAGTCAATATTAACATATTGATTTAGGGTTAGTGTGGCTGCAAATCGAAGTTATTGGCCTCCAGGCTGAATCCCACAGTGCACCACTGGCCGCTCTGGACAGGAATCTGAACTCTAATGCACTGGCCAGGTATACAGGAAAAGCCCCGCGAACTTTTGAATTGCATTTCCTGTTTGGCCAGCTTGGAGCTCTCATCAGCACAGGTGACCACGCAGAGCTCATCAGCACAGGTAACAATGCAGTCTCCTGAGAATCGAAAAAGAGCTCCAGCATGGACCGCATGGGAAGTACTGGATCTGATCGCTATATGGGGAGAAGATTCAGTGCTAACAGAACTCCGTTCCAAAAGATGAAATGAAAAAATATTTGAAAGAATTTCCAAGGCTGTGATGGGAAAAGGCCACACCAGGGACTCAGTGCAGTACAGAGTGAAAGTTAAGGAGCTCAGACAAGCCTACCAGAAAACCAAAGCAGCAAAGGGAAGATCAGGGTCAGGGCCAAAAACATGCCACTTCTACACTGAGCTGCATGCAATTTTAGGGGGCTGCGCCACCACTATCCCCCCCCCCCTTGTCTGTGGATTCCGAGGTGGGGGTTATAATATCAACCATGGATGAGGATTCAGCGGAGGGGGAAGGTGAGGAGGAGGAAGAGGAGGAAGAGCTTGCAGAGAGCACACAGCACTCCATTCTCCCCAACAGCCAGGAGCTTTTTGTGACCCAGACGGAATTAACCTCCTAGCCCTCCCAAGCCACTAGCCCAGACAGTGAAGCCATGGAAGCGACCTCCGATGAGTGTACCTTTGTAAATATAAAACATGGTTTAAAAGCAAGCGTTTTTTAATGATTGATTTGCCATGAGGGCTTGGGATGCATTAGCAGCCAGTAAAGTTACTGGAAAAGTTTGTTAACATGTCTGGGGATGGAGCGGAAATCCTCCAGGGACATCTCCATGAAGCGCTCCTGGAGGTACTCCAAAAGCCTTTGCAGAAGGTTTCTGGGCAAGGCAGCCTTGTTCCGTCCACCATGGTAGGACACTTTACCACGCCATGCATGTAGCAAGTAATCGGGTATCATTGCATGACAAAGCCTAGCTGCGTATAGTCCCAGTGATTGCTGGCATTCAAGAAACATCCATTCTTTATCTCGCTCTGTTATCCTCAGCAGAGTGATATCGTTCATGGTAACCTGGTTGAAATTAAGGGATTTAAGTAAGGGGACAGAGAGATGGGGGAGGGGAGGAAGGATAGCACTGAGCTTTTTAGCGTTTGGCCAGCTGGAATCTTCCCAGCTACCAGCCACGCGGTGGGGTTGGGGGGGGAGACAGGGGGGTGATTAGCAGTGATCTTCCATGATACCAGCCATGCGGTGGGGGGAGGGGTAAACCAATTCTAGAGAATTGGATTGGGGAGGGGAGGGGTTGGCATCCGCTGCTCCTTGTTAACAGGAAAGAGGCAGCAAAGGGAGAAGCTGTGCCTTACCATGACTGCATGCAAGCTGAATTGTGATGCCCGGACCTGCGTCTGTGTTGATCTGTAACACCAGAGCCGCAGGCACTCAATATTGAAAGATGCAAAATGCGACCTTGTAGTGAAATCACATGTGCTATGTAAGGTGAATAATGGTGTTCACTGTGAAAGAATATAACCATTGTTCTGTAAAATGTATCTTTTTAAATCCTTCTCTCCCTATTTTCCCCCACTCATGCAGCTGCACATTTTTCAAGCCTCCCTACTCCATCCTGAAGGCTAGCTCAGATAAGGCGGAGGAAGAAGAGGACGCAAGATGAAACGTTCTCAGAAACCATGGAAGTAACCCGCAATGAAAGAGCTCATCTGAGGGAGTGGAAGGACGTGGTAGCAAAGTACAGGAAAGATGCCAGTGAACGTGAGGATAGGGGAGACGCTCGAGATGAGAGGTGGCGGCAGGAAGATCAGAGGTGTAGGCAGGAACATCAGCGGTGGCGGGATGCAACGCTGGAGCTGCTGCGTGATCAAACTGATATCCTCCGACGTCTGGTGGATCTTCAGGAAGAGCAGCTGGGTCACAGAGTGCCACTCCAGCCCATGTTTAACCACCCTCAGTACTCACCATGTTCCATGTCTTCCTCACCCAGACGTGTAAGAACGCGTGGGGGAAGGCTTTATGCACCAGCCCACTCCACCCCTGTGGACAGTCCAACCAAAAGGCTGTCATTGCATTGAAATGTGCTTAATGGCCTTTTCCTTCCCTCCTATCCTCCTCCCAAACCACTCCCGGGATACCTTGTTAATTCTCTTCCTCTTTTTATAATTACATGCTTTTTAAACGAAGGGGGAGGGTGGGTTGCTTACAGGGAATGACTTTTAATAAAGAATACATGCTTTTTAAACGATAGTGACTTTATTTCCATAAGCAAGCTGTAATCGAAGGGGGAGGGTGGGTTGCTTACAGGAGGAGTCAATAAAGGGGGGGAGGTTCATGAAGGGGAAACAAACACAGCAGTCACACCGTACCCTGGCCCGTGATGAAACTCGTTTTCAAGGCTTCTCTGATGCGCACCGCTTCCTGGTGAGCTCTTCTAATCGCCCTGGTGTCTGGCTGCGCGTAATCAGCGGCCAGGTGATTTGCCTCAGCCTCCTACCCCGCCATAAAGATCTCCCCCTTACTTTCACAGAGATTGTGGAGCACACAGCAAGCAGCAATAACAAAGGGGACATTGGTTTGGCTGAGGTCTGAGCGAGTGAGTAACGTTCACCAGCGAGCCTTCAAACAGCCAAATGCATGTTCTACCACCATCCTGCACTTGCTCAGCCTGTAGCTGAACAGCTCCTGACCACTGTCCAGGCTGCCTGTGTATGGCTTCATAAGCTATGGCATCAAGGGGTAGGATGGGTCACCCAGGATAACAACAGGCATTTCAAACTGTTATTTTCTGGTCCGGGAAGTAAGTCCCTTGCTGCAGCCGTTTAAACAGAACAGTGCTTCTGAAGACGCGAGCGTCATGAACCCTTCCTGGCCATCCCACGTGGATGTTGGTGAAATGTCCCTTGTGATCCACCAGTGCTTGCAGCACCATGGAAAAGTACCCCTTGCGGTTTATGTACTGGGTGCCCTGGTGCCCCGGTGCCAAGATAGGGATATGGGTTCCATCTATCGCCCCCCCCCCACAGTTAGGGAATCCCATTGCAGCAAAGCCATTCACTATGATCTGCACGTTTCCCAGAGTCACAACCTTTCGTAGCAGCAGCTTAATGATTGCTTTGGCTACTTGCAACACAGCAGCCCCCACAGTAGATTTTCCCACTCCAAATTGATTCCCGACTGACCAGTAGTTGTCTGGCGTTGCAAGCTTCCAGAGGGCTATTGCCACTCGCTTCTCCACTGTGAGGGCTGCTCTCATCTTGGTATTATGGCGTTTCAGGGCAGGGGAAAGCAAGTCACAAAGTTCAAAGAAAGTGCTCTTACACATGCGAAAGTTTCGCAGCCACTGCGAATCGTCCCATACCTGCAAAACTATGCAGTCCCACCAGTCTGTGCTTATTTCCCGGGCCCAAAATTGGCGTTCAATGGGTAGAACCTCCCCCATTACCAGCAGGAGCTCCAAAGTGCGGGGGCCCGCGGTTAGGGAGAATTCAGTGTCCATGTCCTCATCACTGTCATCGCCGCGCTGCCGTAGCTGCCTCCTCCTCGCCTGCCTTTGCAGTTCATGGTTCACCATAGACTGCACGAGAATGCGCGAGGTGTTTACAACGTCCACAATTGCGCTATTGATCTGAGCAGGGTCCATGCTTGCTGTGCTATGGCGTTTGCTTTCAGTTCACCCAGGAAAAAAGGCGCGAAATGGTTGTCTGCTGCTTTCAGGAAGGGAGGGGTGAGGCTGTACCCAAAACCACCCGCGACAATGATTTTTGCCCCATCAGGCACTGGGATCTCAACCCAGAATTCCAAGGGGCAGGGGAGACCGCGGGAACTATGGGATAGCTACGGAATAGCTACCCACAGTGCAACACTCCGGAAATCGATGATAGCCTCGGACCATGGATGCACACCGCCGAATTAATGTGCCTAGTGTGGACGCGTGCAATCGACTTTATAATATCTGTTTTATAAAACCGGTTTAAGTTAATTCGAAATTACCCTGTATTGTAGACGTACTCTTAGATTCTGCTTGACCCTGATCTGACCCCAGTGGCTGCAGTGTTTGCACCCAGCCCCAGGATTGAACCCACCCCCTCTTTTCTGGTCCCCTTGTTTGCCAAGAATAGCCAATAACTGTCAACATTTCAATATATAATATAAAATTTGCTTCCACTGAATTTGGCCTTTATGGTTTTCCCTTGCTTACCCTTGCTCCTTGTTCCCTGCTCTTTTTCTCTTTTGTCTCTCAATGTTAAAAATGAAATAAAAATTATTTCTTTTCTCTGACTTTGTTTTCCCCTCACTCTCCCTTTTCCCTGATCTTCAGTTTTTCCAGCTGTTTTCCTTGAAAGTGTTTTCTTCTATTAATTGCTTCTTCCCACTTTTCCACCCCTCAACACTCTTGTTTCCTTGCTCTGCCTTCCATTCTCCAACCATCATCATTTATTCTCCTTCCCTGATCTCGCAGCATTCTTTTCCTCTTCTTCACACCAGTTCTCCATCTTACTCATGCCAATGACCATCCATTTCTTCTCCCTCACTCCATTCTCCACTTTACTTTGTCTATCCTGTCTCATTTTCACGCCTCATCCCTTGTTTCAGCCTTTGTCTCTCTGTTCTTCATAACAAGGTCCCTCTCCCCACCAAAGAGCAAAGATCTCACAAGAAGTCACTACTGTGCCCTGTAGGAAGTGGAAGAGACTCAAAGCTATTTCACCAGCCTGGGAATGAACTAGCTGCCTCTTTACTGTTCCTCACTCTCCTTAAAGAAGGGAGTATCTACCATTGGTGCTCCAAACATAGCCTTTTAGTAGTGAAGTAACCTATCCTGCTTCTTTTTTTCTCTTTATGCACCATCCCCAAGCTCCTCCTGCTATCTTTTGATAAGTAGCCATGTTATGTACACAGCATACATACAGAGAAGTTAGATAAAACATCTTCTTGCTGGAAGGTGGCAGCGTAACACTACTTTATGACTTAGAATTCAGAACAATAACACATAAGAACCCAAAAACACAGAGAAAGAAAAAACGAGGTACTCCCTAAGGCAGTCCCAACTCACTCCACCGCTCTGTAAGCTGGCTCTTTCCAGAATGACTCTGCTGGTGCAAACATGTTGCTGCAGAGTGCCTAGCCTGCAAGCAGGATCAGGAACACTGCCTCCATCCCCCAGCCCTTACTGTAAGAGCTTACAATTCTAACATGGACCTCAAATACAACACAACCAGCACTAAAACCAACATTGTTAATTTACTTCAGGCCTAGGAGAGGACAAGCAGCTTGAATATTTCTTTAGCTTATAATGGGAGCTGCTCTTCATGTGGGAATCAGTTTATTTTCCAGCATGACATAATTCCCATCAGTGGCCCATCTCAAGCACGGGGCTCTGTAGAACCTAGGCATGAACAAATCTTGTGAAGGTTGAAGTTCTACAAATCTTGCAAGCTAGATCAAGTTTGTGAGTGGTTCCTCTTGTAATTAAATCCTGTTCTTCCCAGTGTGTCTAGTAAAATCGTTAATGTGGTACTACATACTATACCAACATAGACAGTTCTGTTCAAACTGATGGAAACTAGGATATTCTTCTTTCCAGGATAGACTTACCAGTTAGTTACAGCTCAATCTTTCTTGAATTGGTGAGTAATTTAAAAAAAATCTGGAAGGTTTGAATGGTACTTTGTGTAGCACTCAGAAAGCAATTTTATATTGAAAAAATGTTGCCAAAAAATGTCAACTGGCCTTACTGATATTGTTTTTGGCTTGCCTCGGTGTAAATAAAGCTATCCAATTATCTTCAAAATCCAGCCACACATTATTGGTTCAATGAACTCATGCAGTAGTGAATTCCAGTATTTACTGTACAATGCTTTATATATAGATAGATGATAGCTGACCTATGAACCAGACTTTTATAGTTTGCCTATGAGACAAACTCTCTGAGTATTTTGGGATGCATGATATGAAGAGGGAAAACAGTTTTCTAAGAATTATTAGAGAAGATCAGAAAACATTGACCTTGATTGATAAGCAAGAAATATTATTTTAAGCAATGTACTAAACAACCGGCAGCAAACACTTGTTAGTAAAATTTAATAGACTTACAGAAAGATATGAGTAACTAAAAGATGTCTGTGTAGTGAGAAATGTATTGGAAAATTTGCTAAAAATATTATCTGTCTGTGAAAAAGAGGAAATACTGAGGATAAAACTGTAAACAACTCCCATATAAGATTGTTGAACTCTCAGCTGAACACAGAACCAAAACAGAGAACAGTGTAAAGCGTTAGTCATCAGGCTGCAAAGGGGGTTCCCTGTGTTATGAACTAACAATTATTTAATAAAAATCAATCAAGCTGGCTGATCTGAAGTCTCTTTAATCACAAAGTTCAAAGCTTGATAGAACTGGTAACAATATGCAATTTCAAACACTTATAAACCATCCATTTCCAAGAATGTGCCCTTAATCTCCAATTATGTAACTGCATAATGATGTCTGCCAGATTCACAGTATCCTCTATTTCTGCACAAATATCAGATAAAGGGGCTGTGAACAGGAGACCTACTGAGATGCAGAAGGGAGTGCTCATCACAGCCCTCCCCTCTGCCAGCCTGCCCAACCTCCTTCCCTGCTGCTGCAAGACACTGCTCCATGGTGGGCCTCATTGCACTCTATTTTAATTGCATGCTCTTTCCAAAGCCCAGCAGAATCATGGTAGGTTCATTGTACTTTCAAGCACCCATATAAGGGAAAAGGGTGTCAGACTTTACGGCCTTTACCGTTCACGTTATAAATCCCAATGAGGACAGCTCAGGGCCGGCGCTTCCATTTAGGTGGCCTAGGCAATCGCCTAGGGTGCCAGGATTATTGATGGGTGGTATTTTGCCGGAGGGGGCAGCAGGCGGCTCCGGTGGAGCTGCCACAGTCATGCCTGCGGAGGGTCCGCTGGTCCGCGGCTCTGGTGGAGCTGCTGCAGTTGTGCCTGCAGACGGTCGGCTGCTCCCCCGGCTCCAGTGGACCTCCCGCAGGCACGACTGTGGCAGCTCCACCGGAGCAGTGGGACCAGGGCACGGGGTGCCTAAATTGCCGTGCGCCTAAGGTGCTAAAACCCCTAGCGCCGGTCCTGGTCAGCTCTAACTCTTTTCCTTTCTGGACTAAATAATCCCAACTTTATCAACTATATTTGTCATGTGTGTCTGGAGTTTTTCCAATCTCAGTTATATTTCTCTTGAGCAAAGGTGGCCAAAATGGAACAGATGTTTCTCCCACAATCACCATCATTCAAAACAGGCATTAGGAGAATACTGTTGAAATATTCATACACATTAAAAACAACTAATGAACAGTAAATTGTACAGTGCTTTGAAACAATGAAACAAGCTTGAACTAGTGTCACACAGTTCTAGTTAGACAAAGGTGTCTTTGATTCTTAGCCCTAGGGTGAAAGATTCTTTTATAATTGTCTCCTCTGGCTCTAATTTTCATAGTAAACAGAGAAAGGGCACTTCAGACTAGTACATTTCAGTGGGCTAAAATACCTTGTCAGTATATTCAATATACCTTACATGAAACAGTACATGAGAGATTTTTTAATCTTCTCATCACTATTTTTAATGCATTCATTTATTCCTAAATGGACAGCTGTGGAATAAATTTAAAGTTAATTAAATGTTTTAATAAGATTTTTTTTTAAGGATGAACATTCAAGGACCTGTTCTGCACTGTATCACTAGCATCTAGAGTTCATCAGAAAATAATTTTTTCTACGTGAAAAGTTTTAATGAAAAATGTTTTAAAATTAAAATGAGAACTTTTCACAATAATTTTGGTTTAGCTGAAAAGCAATTTTTCTGCTGAAAAAAATGTTTTGATGAAAATCTTTTGACAAGCTTAGCTAGCGGTACACTGGAAGCACAGTGGACATTAAAATTAAAGGAGAAAATAATTGCAAAGTTAGAAATGTAAACTTAATACAGAGACATTCACAGTTTGTGTTGGGCTCAGATTTCACTGCAGTATAAGTTGCTCACGAGTCTGCAATTAAAAGTGTGCACTGTGGCATCCCTATATCTAACAGGCAAGTATTCAGCAATAGAAGAGCTTGTTTCGGAACTTCTGCCTTCAATTTACTCTGATGTACTTTTGCCTTAAATTGAAAATGGCTGCATTAAGCAAGCTCTGAGATGCCTCATCCCCTCAATCTGATGAAGGGGCTGCTGTAGTCCAGTGTGCTGAGCTGAGAATAACCCCCGCCCCCCCCGGTCCCAAGTACTCCACACTTGCGCAGGGCCACCCAGAGGCGGGGGGTAAGTGGGGGTAAGTGGGGCAATTTGCCTCAGGCCCTGGGTCCTGCAGGGGCCCCCACAAGAATATAGTATTCTATAGTATTGCAACTTTTTTTTATGGAAGGGGCCCCTGAAATTGCTTTGCCCCAGGCCCCCTGAATCCTCTGGGCAGCCCTGCACTCACTCAACATTAGAAAGGTTTTAAATGACAAATTGCATTAGTCAACCTTTTTGCTGTTGGCATTTAAAAACTTGTTGCCATGGAATTTCAGATAAAATAAGAATAATGATTTTGTGTGATAGTGCATCGTTACCTGAGACCTGCAATGCTTGAGCAATCCCAGTCCTCATTAAGACAATGACTCTCACAATGTGATAAGATGCTGAAAACAGTGACATTTCATAAGAATATGTCACAGGGAAATGTAAATGTATCATGGAAGGAAGGAAATGTATCAGATACTCAAAATGTTGGAAATAATTAAATCCATGGCTTATTACATATGGGCTAACTCAGATATTCACTCTTGCTTATCAGGTTTTATCAGAGTAATCAATTTAAGATAGTAGGAAAGAATAGGTAATTCAAAATGAAAGTCAAAGATTATATTAAAAGGAAAGGTTAGTTGGTGTATTTCTAAGAGCAGTCAGTAGCTATTTTTTAATTGCTATGTAGGAGTATCAGGAGGATGGCACATAGAGAACTCTAATGATTGGAGGAGTATGGACTCAGTTGGGATTTTTAGCCACTGGCTAAGGTGGGTTGTTTACAGAATTGCAAAATGACAGATGAAATATTGGCAGGGATTGTGCTTTCTGGAGTTCCCAGGGGAAGGTGTCTGGTGGACCATCTCTTAGCACACCTACCACTGGGTACCCAACCAGCTCTTCTGGGTGGTGAGAGGTTAAGAAGACCCTGTGTCCACTTCCTTTCTGTCCCTCACAAAGGATATTAGGAAAGAGCCAGTGAGACCAGGAACTGCAATTGTGCCAAGCCCTTCTGTGGGAGACTGAAATGAGGTGAAAGACCCCTCATGTCCATTGTTGTGCTGCTATAATGTTGTGCATTCATAATCTGCCCTCAATTATTTTAGAATTACAATTGGGAGCTTTGACTACCACAATTCACAGACTTCTGGAGCTCATTTTTTTGCCCTAATTTTACTCCATATAAAGTTTCTCTTATTGAAAATAACCCCCCCACACACCTTTGAAGTGCAATGGATAACTAAACTGTGGGACAGCCTGCAGAATGCAGTAAACCTAAGAGATTTGTGTGTGTGTGTGTGTGTCTGTGTGAATTCATGAAACTTGTACAGGGGATGTATACCACTTGAGTACAGATCAATAGTCACTGCAGGACTCAGAGGATCTGGTGGATCTGTGACTATGTGGATCCATTGGCCAACCCTATTTTCTCCATGTCACTGGGGGATACATGGTTTGTAGATGTTACTGGCAAAGTCTGTTTGACAAGAATGATCAGGAAATCCAAGACCTGATTGATCCTAAGTGCAAGGCCTTCTGTGCTTGGCAGAAACACATCAATTCCAAACAGAAGCAATACATCCACCGTCATCTCAAAGCTGAGGTTCAAAGGAAAACCCAGGACATGAAGAACAAGTGAGGGAGAACAAAGTGAAGGAGATCCTACAACTCACCGACATCTACGACACACAAATTCATTGATGCCACCAAAACCCTTTATGGTCCCAGCACCATAGGGATCCTCAGATCCAGGGATGGAGCCAACCTCCTCAGGGACAACGAACTGATCAATGCACAATGGAAGGAATATTTTGGAGATTTCCTGATTTGTGACTCCAGTGTTGATGAAAGCATCTTTGACTTAATCCCTAAACACCCTATCAAGGATGACCTCAGAACCCAACCACCATTTGCTGAGGTAAAGACCGTCATTAAACAGATGAAGAACAATAAGGCATCTAGACCTGATGGAATCCCCACCAAAATCTTCCAAAAAGGAGAAGTACTGGCTCACCAGCTTCATGTCTTAATCCTCAAGATTTGGAATTAAGAAGAAATCTCAGCTGATTTTAGGGATGTCATGATTGTGACCATCTTCAAGAAAGCAGACAAATTGGATTATGGAAACTATTGAGGAATTGCCCTGTTGTCCACCTCCAGAAAGATTCTTGCCAGAATTGTCCTCAACTGGCTGCTCCTCTTGGGCTGGGAAATCCTTCCAAAATGGCAGTGTGGATTCTGACCATCTCAAGATACCATTGACATGATCTTCACTGCCAGCCAACTTTAGGAAAAGTGCCGCAAGCAACATCAATCTGTGTACATGGCGTTCATCGACCTCACAAAAGTATTCAACTCTATCAATTGTGAATGACTGTGCAGAATTCTCCTTAAATTTGGATGCCTGGCAGAATTTGTTGCTGTCCTCCATTTCCTCCATGACAACATGTCTGTGATGGTCATCAGCAGTGGATCTGAAATGGACCCCTTCCTAGTTAAGACAGGAGTTAAGCAAGGCTGTGTCATCACTCCAACTCTTTTCTCCATCTTCCTTGCTGTCATCCTTCTTCTCATCACTGAGAAGTTCCCCTCTGGACTTGATATCCAATACGGAATGGATGTCAAGCTCTTCACCCTCATTTGCCTCCAATACAAGACAAAGACTATCACTAAATCAGTAATTGAACTCCAATATGTGGATGACTGTTCCCTGTGTGCCCACTTGGAAGAAGATCTTCAACAAATAGTTGACACTTTCTCTGAGGCCTACAGCCAACTCAGCCTCATGCTCAGCTAAAGTACTCTACCAACAGGCTCCGAATCATCAGGATCCTGCTCCCATAACTCAGATAAATTAAGAGACCCTGGATATGGCAGCTATCTTTTGTAGAAAACTGACATTGATGAGGAAATTCAACATCGCCTTCAATGCGCCAGTGCAGTTTTAGGACACTTCAGAAAACGTGTCTTGGAAGATTCTGACATCAAGAATCAAATCAAGCTTCTCATGTGCCAGGCCATTGTTATCCCTGCTCACTTGTATGGTGCCAAAACCTGGGTCATGTACAGTAGACACCTCAAAGTTCTTGAACGATGCCTTCAACAGTGCTTCCACAAGATCTTCCAAATCAAGTGGGATGACCAGCACCAGCATTAGTGTTCCGTCCCAAGCCGAAACCTCCACACTGAAGCTATGATCATCTACCACTAACTCTAATGGGCTGGTCATGTTCTTCGAATGCCAGAAAATCAACTCCCAAAGCAGGTTATGTTCTGACAACTGAGGCAGGCAAAAAAAGCACTTGAAAGACACCCACAAAGCCAATATGAAGAAGTTCAATATTGACATAAACTTATGGGAAACCCAAAGTTTTGAACAACAGAAACAGAAAAGGATGTGGCAAGGATCCCAGGATTTGAGAGTCAACAGAGACAACAGGAAATGGAGAAATGGGAAAGGAAGAGAGAATGTGCTGCAGCTCAACTCAACAATCCAGATCCACCCTTTCCATTGGGAAATGTCTACCCCAATTGTGACAAGATCTGTGGATCCTGGATCAGTCTCATTAGCTACCTGTGGATCCACCAGTGATAACTGGCTATCATTTTATGAAAAACAACCATCCTCAAACTTGCCGACTACCGGCAAAGTGGAGCTGTAGTAATGGTTCCACAGTCACTCCGCAATGTGTGTCTGTGGGCTCTATTGCCCTGATGGTTATGGGAACCCCTAGTGCCACTGGTGCAAGAGTCAGCCATGGTAGAAGGCAAAAGATTTGTTCCATGGTAAATCACATCCTATATAAAGAGGACTCCATCCTATCCTCTCAGGCCTTTTTTTGGCTTAGGATCAGGGCTATTTTCCCTCCAACCTCTTTCCCCATTTCTCAATGTGTCCATAGGGACACTCTTGAATCTTTTTTCTCTATTAAAAAAAGGTATTACAGCAACAAAACAAGAGAATAAAACCTTTGCACACAGAAGCAGCAATCTAAAGCTTCCTTTTGTCTCTCAGCACAGAGAGAAATTAAAAAGATCCATCCTGACAACTTTACACCTCAAAAATAAAAACATACATGAGCTTTTTTTTAAACAGGTTCTCAAAAAATCAATTGCAATTATTTCTTCATTAGTCTGTACTGAAGTACCTAAAAGAAAACTAACCTTTTTATTTTCAACTTTTCTAAGACCTCTTGAGCTCTTTGGTTCTCCTCTCACTCCCAGGAACAGATTTTAAACTTGTGCCCCTGAAGTCAGATTTTCAGAAAAAATTGGCAGGCCCCACAGGGTACCTAATAGCCATAGTAAGTTGTTAGAAAGGTCACTCACACCTCTATTACATAAAACAATAGTGTTGCATATCAGATAGCCAATCCTAGCCATTTTAAACTAAAAGTACCACAGACAACCTGCTGATATAAAATATAGTGGATATTGCTGCTTTGTACTATCTATTTCATTAATATCTACAAGAATATGCTTTAAGGGAGTCTGGGTTAAGAAGACAGGCAAGTGACATTAGAAATATTTTATATAAAAGTATTACCAACAAACGTCTTCATTCAGAAGCATTTTAAGTTTAACCTACAGAGTCTGATCCATTGAAGTTAACAGGAGTCTACTGACTTCAAATGGGCCGTGGATCAGCTCATCAGCCATGACATATTGGGTTACATGAATAACACATAAAGCCTAATATGCTTTAGAGGAAGATGCAACAAACCCAATAGTGGATGATTATGAAATAAGCTGCCCCACAAGGTAAGTTTCTACTTAACCTACCTCAGTGATTGCTTTATGCCCTAAGTTAACTGTTGGACAGAAATCAAAGCATAGCAGCAGCTGCAGCTATCCCTTTCCCACTATAAGAATACCTTGAGTTCAATTTGAGCTTCAAAATTGGAGCTACAAAAACTATTCGCAGCAAACAATGTGTCAAATTCAGCCCTTTTTTGTCAAAATTTGAAAGATCAAAATCAAAACTCTGCCTTTAAAAAGCATAAACTTTACTTCTGATTGCTGTGCTTTCACTGCTCACTAAAGAATATAATCATCATTTTTATCAATACTTGACATTTCTGAAAAATTCAGTTCTGTTGTCCTACACGTTTCCCTTAAGGCGGAAAAAAATGGAGGAAGTTCTATTTGCTCTGCGTGGTTAAAAGATTAATTAGTACTTTCCAAATATCTATCTTTTCATGGCTTTGTCTACAGGAAATAACAGGACATTAGAGGATTGCATTTTATTACATTTACATCCATCATGTGATTTCAGTTGACTAAATACTTGCACATTGCACCAGCTACCTTGTTTTGCATTATTTCTAACTGAGAACCTTATTTACCAAAGACAGTCAGTAAAGGCCAATCCTACTCCTAAAAATGAGTTCCAAGTTGTGTATTTCGCAGATCAGAATTTGTAACTTAGTTAGGCAACACAGACACACTAACAGGATATGAACTTGGTTTTACAATGATATACTGCCAAGATTTTTACATCCCTGTACTTATGGCATTGTCTATATTTCATTACCCTTTTCCTGGTATTTCACTGCTTCAATGCTACATTTTAACAGAGGTGTCTTCTAGGGAGGAAATTTATGGAATAAGCTTGATTTCTTTTTTCTGCAGCTCTGAACTCTCTAGGCATCTTTTCCATCTCTGTCACTCCTCTTGATGAAATGGATCATCTCCCTCTGCTGTCTGTAGCTCTCCACAATATCTCTGGACAGTAAAAAAAAAAAAAAAAAGAAAAAAAGAGAGAGAGAAAGGTAGAAAGCAAAGCTGCTAAAAACAAAACAAAAAACCTCAACTAATTTAAAAGTGAATGTGCCCTTCAAAAACCACAACACCTCAGTCTGTTCAGGATGAAGACTCTCCATAATATCTTGGCATATGCTCATAAATTCATACGTAAAGCCAGAAGAGACCATTGTGATCAAGTAGTCTGACCCTCAGTACATCACAGACCATTGAATTTTACCCAGTAATTCCTGCATTATGCCCAGTTACTTGTGGTTGCGCTGGAGCATATCCTTTAGAAAAGACACCCCAAGTTGGAGAATGCACCATATCCCTCAGTAGGTTGTTTCAGTGGTTAACTTCCTTTCCTGTTATAGTTCCAAAGTACAGGATTCTATTTAGCTGACATCTTCCCCATTTTCTGAGGATGGGCTTGAAGCATGTGGGCTCTTTTTTAACATCCACTTGGAAGCAGCAGCCAGAACTTTTCTCCTCATAGTGCTCTCCATAGCTATCGAAGAGCATATTTTTTCTGGACCATTTGTAGGGAAAAGGCTAACCTTACCCTACTCACTGTGGTTTAGGAATGTATGTTCTGAGTGTCTTTCATTCTGGTTCCTCTTCTTCTTGAAGTACATAGGCAGAATGGAGATTAGAGTGGCAATGAGAGTGTTAGGTAGAACAGGAAGTGTTCTTTAGATCCACAGTAGAGTCCCTGCTCTGGCTACATGCTTTAGGCAGAACAAGAAGTGCTGATTAAAAGAGATGTGGACCGACCATTTTCAGTGATGTAACACTATTGGCATGACTAGAAATGGCAGACCACTACTGTTCTATTTCAAAACAATAAAATACCAGGACATTGCTTCACCTCCTTTCAGCCTCACTGCAAACCTGCTTGCAAATTTAACATTGCCTTGTGGTGCACTGAGATACCCGTCATGGTCCACAATGTGCCACATTGTACTTCTTCTTCTTTAGACTTTGTTCAAAAAGTGTTTCTGTGTTAGTGAATGAGGGGAAAATGAGCAATTTGCTTGGCTTTACTCATATTAGTGATGTTACAAAATATCCAAAAGCCAATAAACACAGTGAAATTGCAATAAAAATGGTGATGGACATTTCAGGACATTTTCAGAGGTTACAGACAAATTCTCAGGCTACAAGCAGAAGTTTTTTCAAGTGATCATGTACATTTCAGTTAATGAAGAAAAGGACTTTCCAATTTTTTCCTTTCCATTATTTTCTGTCAATATATACCATATATCCTATTACATGAACAGAATTGTTCACCTAAAACAGTGGTTTTCAAATTGCAGGTCGTGATACAGTACTGGGTCACATAATGTAAGGTATTGAGTCTCAGCGGGCCATTAAAAGTCCCATAGGCAGTACTGCTTGGCTAAAGCAAGCTACTGACATTCTGCTGTGTCCCAGAAGTGGCCAGCAGCAGGTCCGGCTCCTAGGCAGGGGGGGCCATGGGGCTCTACGTGCTGCCCGTGCCCCAAGCACTGGTTCCACACTTAGTTGAGGAGGGTGGGGGGAACATCAACAATTCTCTTCAACTGAGTTGCCAGAAAAAAAGTTTGAAAACCACTGATCTAAAATCATTCAGTAGGGGAGTTATAAACTGTACTTTCTTTTGTAACGAAAAGTAACATTTTATGGAAGCGGATGTGGAACTATATATTGCATCTTAAACCCATAAAAAATTGAATATATCAGGGAATTATATTTTTAAAGCTGGCTTTCAAATCTGCTCCAGATGCTGGGGATACTAATTTAATATTTAGTTTAAAATTAACATTTTTATAGAGAAAGCTTGAAGAAGCTCTTAGTGAATATATTAAAACAGGATATTTTATTTTCTGTTAAACTGGCAGTGCAATTATTCCTTTTAGACACGTTACAAATGCTTCATATGAGATTAAATTAAATATTATTTTTTCACTTTTAATAAAATGCTAATAAATTTTCTGTGCAGGGCTCGATCCAACACTGCAGTATTTGAGTTCACTTGGCAGTAAGAGTGTTGTAAGATTAGTTATTCTGAATGCACCTGTATATTGGTAGAATGTAGAACTGAAACTCTGAAAGCTCATAATGCCTAAGTCACTTTTGAAAATGGGGCTTGGGTGCTTTTAAAATTGTACCGCTTAATCACATATTTAAAGTTAAGCATATGCTTCAGTGCCATCTTGAACAGGGATGAACTTAAACCTATGCTTAAATGTTTTCCTGAATTGGGACCTTTAAGATGACTTCAGAATTAAACTGACATTAAAAAACTCTTCAAGCTCAGGGTTCAACTTGGTCCTAGTGTGCTGTCTGCACAAGTCTGCCTTCCTAAAGAAAGGCTCTCTTGAATAGCCTCTCTAATAACCCTTCCCTTGAAAACCCAAGTAATGGGGAAGAAGAACTGAGCTGAAGTTCTCCCTCAGGCCAGGCAATTATTCCATCAAGATATCATGGTGCTACACATTTGTAGTTAACCATCAATGTATGGATCATAAGATTTAGAATGTGCAGAACTCCAAAATACTGTTGAAGTCTTATAGGAATTAGTTAAATATTTTTTGACATTCATAATTTTGACTAAATGTTTTGGTAAATGATAAAATGGGGCAAACTTTTTGCAAAAATGTCATTCCATTCTCAAACTGTATGAAATCTATGATTCTACGAAATAGTGATGGAAAAGTCTCAGTGTTTTCTTACCTGAAACATATCTGAGCTTTATTGGGGCTGGGAATTTTGATTTTTTTTGTTGTGAGATTTTTAACACTTGGGTTTTGCTGGACTTGAAATACTGTAAGAACAGTCTCTTGTGTTGTTTTCACAATTATACATTCTGCAGCTCGCTGACATTAGGGCCTACAGAAGTATGCAACCAAAAATGAAAGTGCATGTGTAAAAAGTTAAAGAACTGTTTTGAACAAAATAGGTTCCAGTACATGTAAGTATTTTGCAAAGTTTCAGGTGAGTATCTAATTTATCCACGCTGTTTCACTCACCCTCGTTTTATAGTAGGATTTTAAAGTTGGATTTTCATTTTCAGAAAAAGTTAACAGCAAGTTTGTTTGGTTAGTTGCTGCTAAAAACAAGTTGTTCATGACTGGTTTTCCTCTATTAGAGATAAAACACTTTCACATTCTAGAATCTACAACTCCTATTACTTCCACTTTGTAATTCTTTTTATGTATTGGTGCTGACAACTCGTTTAGCAAGGAATGGGCATTGACAAAGCAGGGAACAGAAGATAACCATTCAGAGCGGACTGAGAGAAAAAAAAAGTATATAGGAAGAGCAGAAAGTTGGTGAGAACATGACTCCAGGGTACACATTTACCTTGCACATTTATAAAATATTTTCTCAGGAAAAGCCAAGTGAAAGGCAGAGTCAGCTGGTGACCTGGCCAATTAACTGCTTTACTACTACCCTAAAAAATGTGCCACTCATCTCAAACCGGACTTTAAGAGATCCCCAAAATTATAGTCTAATGACAGTTTGGCATCTAATGTCTCAATTCCACTTTCTACTGAACAGGTATCTACAACACACAAAACATCCTCATAACTGGGACTGTCAGTGGGGGTCTCAGTAGTGGGAACAAAAATTGATCTTTTACCACTATACATGAAGCTCACTGTGCATCCTCTACTGTAAATCCCTCATCCGGTAAATTTATCCATGATGGGCACCATGAGGGCAGATGACTATGTGATAGATTAAATAAGTCTTTAAATTAATTATAGGTGTGTCACATGATGCAATTTTGTCATGACCTTTTCTATGTTTTCCTCTCTGTGAACACTGGGTGGAGCAATATTGCAGAGAACCGGTAACTATGGTAGAGGAGTAGATTTAAGTGTGCCTGGTGGAATTTAGTTGAACATCAATCACCTTTGTGTGAGATGAGCTAGCCCATACTGGAGCTTAATATTCCACCGCTGAATGCCAAGGCTGAAGTGCGTAATGTTTGGGCATTGGCATCCCATGTCATTCTGGTCAGTTTTCCAAGCAGGTTGTTGCAGGTTTTGACCTTAGTCACTGTCTTTGTAAGACGGTTGCAATATGTGAGAGTTCTATTCAACGTGACGCCTAGATAGACCAGGTACGAATCATGCTTTATTCACTAACCACTGAGAACTATGTTCAGCTCTCTGCCTGCTTGTGCATGATGTAAGTGGAAGACACTCAACACAGTCTTATTTCCACTTGGTATCAGGCGCTGAAGACTCAGATCACACACTTCCCTACTGAGCACCCCAACCTGCAAGCAAAGCGAGGAAACCCCTGACACTTAAAGCAATAGCTTGCAATTTAAATACAGTGTTCTATACAGCACAGAGACCATTTAAATTTCCCTCGTCTAGCTCCACTTGGGCTCGCTGCAAAGGCTTTTCAAGATAAAATTACCTCAGACAAAGAAATACAAACCTTTGAAAACAAAAGTCTTTTCCTCCCAGGCATCTTTGCTAGGGTGTAGCCTTCCACTCTGCCACCACAACTTGGAGGATAGATCTCAACATCTCAGAGCTTTCTCCCCAGTGCTAGGAAAGACAAGCAGTCCTTCCCTGCTAGTGAGTTATCTTCTCAAAGAGAGGGGAGGGAGCTTTTTGTGTTCTTTCTCTGCCCTCCCTCTACCCCAGCCCCCACCCCTTTTTTTGTCTTGATTGGTTGGTTGGATTATTGATTGATTAAGAGAGAGGGGAGCTTTGCCTCACCCTACACTACAAGGATCCTAGCCCCAGGTCATTAAAGGAAAGACTCTCTGAGACTTGGTCTTAGAATATTAGGGTTGGAAGGGACCTCAGGAGGTCATCTAGTCCAACCCCCTGCTCAAAGCAAGACCAATCCCCAGACAGATTTTTGTCCTAGTTCCCTCAATGGCCCCCTTAAGGATTGAACTCATAACCCTGGTTTTAGCAGGCCAATGCTCAAACCACTGCTGTCTCCAGAGTCTTTGTTTTGTTGAGACTGTTTGTAACAGGGGTAGCCTGGATCCCATTCCCAGCCCCATCAGATACGTCTTTTCCTTAAAGGGCCAGTATACCCCATTACAAGAAAGAAAAAAGTCATAGGCCCAATTCACAAGAAACAGCATATTTCATCTTTCAGACTTATTCAAAAGGTAAAAAGCCAAGCAAAATGAAGACTGACAATATTCAAAAGGGAGTATAGTATAATAGTTGCTACTTTCACTGGTAGGTCGGTAATATGAGGTCCAGTGGTCAATCGACGACATTGGTATGTTAGTGAATGTGCACAAAATACAGAGCATGAAAAACACCAACACTTAACAAAAGCACCATGTGAAGGCTGTTGCTTTTTCCCAAAGGGGAGTTTGTTTATACATTAAAAAAGAAAAAGAAAGAAGGAAGAAAAAAAAGTAAAGAAGAGATGTAACCTTGAGACTAGGGCCCTGATACAGCAACGTACCTAAGCACATGCCTAACTTATACACATAGATAGTTTCACTGAGTATAAGGAGACTACTCACATGCTTAAAATTGAGTACATACTTAAGTACATTGCTGAACTAAGGTCAACAATTTCATCAACATTCAACACCCTCCCCCCCTCCACACACACACTTGAAACCAGCCTTGGCTAAAGTCTTAATTGCATCAGAAAGCAACAGAGGTATGATCAGAGTTCATTTGGATCTGCAGAAGCCCTGTTGTGAACCCTTGCTCTTTCTGGATTATTAATGAATGTTATCTGTTTCCTTTTTAAAGTGTAAATCAAGTTCAAGCCTAGTTTGCTGGGGTAAGTCACATGGTATTTATGTTTTGTCCCTGACTGGCCCAGCCAGTGGATATAAGCCAGTTTCTCAGAGAGGGAGCATCTTATTTGAACTCTCTGACTTAGCTGGAGAATTCAGAACTCTAGCAGGCAGATGCCTAGTACATTATTTATCATCATATTTAAATTCCTCAGTTATTGAGAACTGCCTCCTTAATAATGTATGATATCTTGAATCACAATTATTAATGCTCTATGTTGGATGGAAGACATGTCTTCCTGAGTAGAATTCTGTAGTTGCATAGGCACTGAGACTAAACCCTGCTTATCTTTGAGGTGAATTAATCAACTAGTGCAAATAGCCATCAGCCAAAAGCCTCATCTATAGTTTTGCAACAAGATTCAATCCGGGGAAACTTGTTTTGTGGTATGGTACGGTAGTGGAGTGGGACCGGGCTCAACCCTCCTTGAAGGTGGAGGGGATCCACACCGGCTCACTGCACTCTGTTGGCCCGTGGCGCCCCCCCTTGCTTCGGGGCTGTGCAGCAACCCACTGTCACTTAGGGCTCAGACGCTCTGCTGCAGGGCTGAGCAAACAGGCACAGTTAATAGGGGGCTCAGGCCCTTTGTTGCAGGGCTGAGCTGACAAGCAAACAGTTAACAGGTGGCTCAGGCCCTCGGTTGCAGGGCTGAGCAAACAGGCACAGTTAATGGGTGGCTCAGGCCCTCGGTTGCAGGGCTGAGGAAACAAGCAAACAGTTAACAGGAGGCTCAGGCCCTTTGTTGCAGGGTTGAGCCGACAAGCAAACAGTTAACAGGGGGCTCAGGCCCTTTGTTGCAGGGCTGAGCCGACAAGCAAACAATCCCGAAGCCCAGGCCTTCGGGAGGGTGGGGCAATAAGCAGTTCAGGTGCAGAAAGCCCAGGCCCTGGCCCAGGGCGGGGCAACAAGCGACTCAGGGCCCAGGCCCTTCAGGAGGGGTTGAGCCAGCACATACCAGGAATGGCCTCCTCAGGCCAGGGAGGAGGTGGAGTCTGCCTCCCTTGGAGGGGTGGCAGGGGGAACGCAGGCCCTCCCACTCCACTGCGTTCCAGCCCGGGGCCCTAGTAGCTGTCAACACCGCTGATGGTCAATGGGGGATCCTGACCGAAACACGCTGCCATCGGCTCAGGTGAGTCTGCAGCCTGACTGGAGTCGGCTGCCCCTGGGCCACTTCCAATCTCCCCCTCACTGGGTACCTGCCATCCGCCGGCGTCGTCCGGGGGGTCCCAGACCATGGGTTCCTCAGGATACCGGGCGTGAGGAGGTCCAGTCCACTCCTCCGGGTACTGAGCGTCAGGAGTTCCAGTCCACTCCTCTGGGTACGGGGCGTCGGGAGATTCCGACAGCTCCTCCAAAGGCCAGCCTTCGGGAAGCTCAGGCAGCTCCTCTGGGTACCGGGCATGGGATAGGTCCGGCCAGTACTCCTCTGGGTACCAGGCACAGGGCAGGTCAGGCCAACACTCCTCTGGGTACTGAGCACGGGGTAGCCTGGGCCCAGCGGGAGCTCGGGCCCCAGCGTCTGCCTTCTCCAGCAGCCT
The DNA here is from genome assembly GCF_025201925.1 of Gopherus flavomarginatus. NCBI lineage: Eukaryota > Metazoa > Chordata > Testudines > Testudinidae > Gopherus > Gopherus flavomarginatus. Next base: position 130,502,477 of record NC_066620.1, on the reverse strand, counting down.
CCTCTCAACTGAGCACTGGGTCCAGGCTTTTATACTTCCTGTCCCGCCCCTTGACTTCCGGGGGGTGGGGACAGGTGGCGGTGGCCTTGGACTTCCTGTCCCACTCCTTGACTTCTGGGGGGCAGGGAGAGGCGGCGGTGGCTCTGCCCGTTGCCGCACCTGTTCTGGCCTGTTCCTCTCAGGCGCGATGGGGAGTGAGGCCTCCTTGCTACAGATACCATGAAACTTTCCAATCTTCAGGGCCAGTGAATTTATGTGAATAGGATCTGACAAAATTTGTGAACTGCTTTTGCAACCCAAACTGGAAGGGTTTGCACAGCTGTGCGTGATGCACAAATACTCATAGTAATTGGGTTGATTTGTTCAAAGGCCATGAGCTTTTCATTTGGTGATGAATCATGACTGGCCTATCATACTCACTCACCCAGCCTTGACATTGCATTCAGAATTTTCATTATTCCTTCCTAAAGGCATACCCACAAACCTTGTTCTCATGAGTTTTCACCATGCAAATTCTCATTTTTGCTATGAGAACTAGGGATCTAAAACACCTAATACTGCACTGACACTCACAGTTAAGGTCAGGAAAGCATTTTTAAGGACACTTGAATGGCCAGAAATGATGGATTAAGTAACAGTTGGAGATTTTGTTAAAAAAATGAATCATTTCTTTATTTCAAAATCACTTAAATCTTATGGCCTTACCAAATCATTTATTATTGCCTTTGGGAAGCAGTTCTTGATGTTGCTCTTCAGCCTTATCCCTGGTTTCTAGATCATGGAGCTGAGAGGCAGGGTGTGATTGGTTATTGCCTCAGATACACATAGAGCAGGGAAGAGGTTGTCATTGATCATTTAATATGAAGCAAAGAAATCAAATAACAAGAAAAACCTATTTGTCTTACTTTTTATAAGTATATCAAATGTATATAGGTTGTTGGGCCTGAACACAGGACAGTAAATAACAACAAGCCAAGACAAAGAAGAATCAATAGCGATGTTGTTTTATAAGTGAAGTATTTGTTTTGCCTCAGCAGTTCCTTGTTGGCAAGCCAAACTTCTTTTTTTCCAATAAAATATGTTCAACAGCAGGCTCAGAACAATAGGAAACCTCCAAGACATACATAACTGAGAAGTAACACAATCCGTCTCTGTTAAAAAATACAATATCACCTCAATTTAGGCCCAAATCTATGGTCAATAGAAATGTTGTCATGATTTCTTTTATTAATTCCAATAAATGCAATTTTGGGGTTGAATTTAAAGTTTTGCCTCCAGCATTTGCAGCACAAACACTGCAATTGTATGCTAGCACATGAACATCAGACAGTGAAATTATTTTCATTGTAGAAGCTGAAAAAATAAAATAAACAAGCACCATTAATGGTCAAAATTAAACTAGACTTTTTTAAAAAAATTATTAAAATAATTTAAATAAATAGGATTGAGTGAACAACACAAAAACCATTTCCATGAATATTTGTTTGAATTTAAATAGGAATCTGCTATGGCCATGTTCTCAGTCTTTTTGTGTTTGCTTCCTTCAAACATTTGTAGGACTGAATTTTACTAATATGAATGATCATGGAAAACAATTTTTAAGTTCTCAAGCTCAAATTGTTGTGGAAAGTGTATTTTAAATTTGCTTTTTGAAAGTCTTCATTTCAGAAACTTAATTATAAAAATTCTGTTAATGGAACCAGTGAATAGAAATAATACTTTTTGGACAATCTTAACAAAGCAGTTCAGATTGTTAATATAGGGCATCAGGTAGCAAGCCATAGAGTAAATAATTTGAACTAATGAATATATCTGAGAAAATAATGATTATTCAGAGATGCCACATGAAGAGAAGGGGAAGCAAAATTTGTCAAACAAGTTATTCGTTATGAATTTCATTCAGCTCTAGTGATAAAGACTAGTAAGTGAAATTTTTAATCAAAATAGAATTGTAAACTTAGCAGTGCCTCTTTAAAGGATACTTCCTTAACGTTTGTTTCAGCCAAAGAACTACTTGCACCTATTCTCTCTCCTTGAGACCTGATGAAAGAAATTCTGAGAAGTACCAGTAGATAGAGTCCAAAAGTGACTATTTATTTTGGGTGCTTCAGTTTTTGAGTGGCCAACTTGAGATGTCTTAAAAGTGCCTCACTTTTTAGAAAGTGCTGACCACCCATCCCCTGGCAATCAGGCCCCTTTAATGTGTCTCAAGTTGAGCACCCAAAAATAGGACCAGATGGTGGCCAAGTGTCCCATCGGTATACAAGGTAGGATGGCGGGGGCAGATAGGGAACAAGATGCATCACTCTCACCCCCCCACACTCCACTCCGTTTTCAGACTCTTTGTGGCAGCCAGGCACAACTGCAGTCCTTGCACTCCTTGCCCATACACGAGGCACTTGCCAGCAGAGCTAGTGGTGTGTACAGAATGGCACCCCCGATGGAGTGTAGTAGCAGCAGTGCTTCCCTCGCATACTGAGGAATTCTGTGAAGATTCTATTTTCTTGAGATACAATTCTCCCAGAGTTCCCCTTAAGATGGGATGACTGCTCTGCCCCTACTGCAGGACTGATCCTAAAAAATAGCACAACTGAACCCTTCTCAGAAATTAAGTAACAGAAAAGTAAGAATTCCTTAAGGTTGGATTACACTACACTCTAAAGGGACTAGCGTGTGGAGTAGAAAATTTGAACCTGCTAGGCCACCACACTTTGAAGTGGTGACCGGAAATTTTGAGAAGTACCCAAGGTCTCGGCTAGGTTATATGGTGTGTGGCTGTGGCTCTGTGTGTCCCTCATAGAGCCTCAGTTCTGTGCAGCTGATTTTGTCTCAAGCTCACAGTGTTGCAGTAGGTACTACAATGGGGAGAAGAGCATGACAGGTGCAGGGAGCAGACCTGAGCTCCTCTGTAGCCATATCTCCTAGGATTATTTAATACAACAGCAGTGCCTGAACTGCTTATAGCACACGACCAGCTGACAATCCATCTCAATCTTTCATTAGTGAAAGCAACCACAAAAACGAATTTAAGAAGTCATACCACCGCTAAAATTACCCTGAACTGGTTTGGTTGAAGGCAGTGAATTATTCTTCATAATTACAGAAAAATATCCCAAATTGCCACTCCTACCCCCGAGAAAGCCTCTAGTTCAGACTGTGCAGTCCTTTTTCAATCCCTTTAATTGAGCTGCTCCTATTGTTGTCATGCTCCTGCTAATAAGTATTTTAATCCTTAGTAACTAGCGAGGTGTAAACCTTGAAAGACATCTGAGTTTTCCTGAGAGTGAAGAGCTATTAGAGATCATTGTAAAAGGAGAACTGTGCTGATTTGACAGAGATGTCATGGCAGAAGTAACTGCATATATGCACAGTGTGGAACGCCAAGGCGTCATTGTTGTTATGGGCTATAGGCTTGATTCTCTTCTAGGCTTTCACTGGCAGAGGCTGAGCTGTAGGCAGCCTGCATGGAGAGGGTTTGAAGCATGTCAAGTATCAACACTTGGGAATCATCTGGGAGCCCCAACATTCAGGGCACCAGAGACACACTTGATTCAATAAAGCTGATATTGCCAGTTGACTCTTCAGGGAAGGGTTACTCTCTTCTACTCTCTTGTGAAAGAAGCTTCCCCTACTCACATGGGGGTGAATCAATCCCCATTCCTTTAATTTTACCAGAGACATATTTGTGCTGAAGTCTGCAGTCGTGATCAAATCACAATGACAAGTTAACTAAACCATCATTCTTAACATGGCAGAATGCCTTTGCTATTATGTGTGGTTTTCATGGCATTCAGATCAAAGTGTAACTTATGAATACAAATGTAGCGAATAGAAATGTATAGTAAACAGACACAATCCCAAACCAAAACCTGGGAGCCAGATGCCTTTGAACTTGGTGGAAATTTAGATCCTGAGCCAAACATTACTATGGGGCCAAACCACAATCCCAGATTTTGCCCCCCTCTGCACCCACTTTGGAAAAGATTGTATCTTAATTGGAACTTTCTAAACAGATCTAAACAGAAGCAAACTTCCCAGTTTGGTATCCTCAGCACTTGGCTCTCTAGGACAATTCACAGATGCTCCTCCTTTGAAAGTATATGAAATATTTCATTGTTTCAATTTGAAGTTTTCCAAAAGATACACAAACTAGTGACCACATCCCTCTATAAGAAAAGGATGCTCTCCCGCCTTCCCCACCCCACCAAATTGAGTGCTGGCAATGGCATGTGCAGAGCTTCATGGAAAAGATCATTAACTCATGTTTTCATTTTTAAAAAGGCAGCTAAGTTGTGGAGACAGGTATATAGGTTTATTCATAGAAGCATTCCAAATCTCAATATATGCTATGGTGAACTTAATTTACTAGAATGCATCATTATGGCTATGTATATATTTTTAACCTGCGCTGTTATTACAAATAAAAAATATGCTGCATTGGCTGTAGTTGCAATTTGATAGGCTTCACAGACCATTTTTTTTAAAAAAAAGAGAGATTGATATTGTCGAGCTCTCACTGCTAATGAATCAGGCAGATAAAGCAGCGTTCTGCTGATGCTGTTGCTAACAGTGTGTGCTCAGTATTGGATGTATCTGTAAAGCAGTTGTAGAGATCGTCTTCTGGTATTTGTAACTTGATATTCCTTTCAGGGAGAGGCAGGAAGATTAGCTGGAAATTTCAAAGGAAATCAAAGTGAAGTACAGAAAAAAAAAGAAGGAGGCAAAGAGAACTTACTATTTCTGGGCCAGCACTTGAAGTTCTTGTTATCTGTGCATCAATATTTGGTTCATGAGGGAATTTAAGAGTGATGATAGAGTTGTAGATGCTGCTGCTAATGGACAGAATAATTTAAGTGTAAGCATGCTGTTGTTATGTGCATTAGCTCCGTTAAAAGTAAGTAAAACACAAGCACTCCAGATGTCTTCAACTTAAATTGCAGAAGATATTCACTCGGCACCCTATGACTGCCCCAGGTGTGATTCTCTGCTGCCTTGCCCCAGTGCTAAGTGGATGTAAAACGCTACCTCTCTGATTCAGAGTTACAGGAAGCCCACAGGTCCAGGCTTCATGGATTTCAAAGGCAAACTCTGCCTATTAAGGGAATTTCTTAGCTGAAAAGACCAGTCATACAGGTGCAACTGGTCATTGGCTGGCAAAGGTGCAGTTGATCAGAGTTTTTGAATTATAGCAGAGAAACCATGTTGTCAAGTAACAAAGTGGCAGTTTCTAGGACTGCCTAGTGACAGACATCTCTTTAAAAAGTTTTTTTGGTTTTGCTGTCATGATGGGGGTACCCTAGTGCACCAGGTCTCAATGCTACTCAGTTTTGGCTCTGCCACCACTCTGTCCTTGCTGCTGCCATATGGTCGGATTCTGCACCAGGGCTCCCCCCACACCCTACTTCCAGCAGCACTGGTCCCCTCTGCTCTGCCCACAGGATTCACTCAGCAACAGGCTCAAGACCTGCTACAAGTATGGGGAATGCCCTCATGGAAGTCATCCAACAGCAAATAGATGAATAAGGCATCAACAAGAATGGTGTCTCCAGTGCTGAGTATTACTCTGATGGGACAGCATATAAAGGATAGCTCCTGTGCAGGATCCTAGAAGGAATGCAAAGTTCTCCTTTTGCTAGCTCACTTTTATGTCATCACATCTGGGACTAGTCCAGGATCCAAGAGAGGTTGGAGTGTCTGAGGCAACTGATACTAGGGTGAGGGATAAGGAGAGAGTAATCAAGTTCCCACTTAAAACTACTGGGAGCAACTTAAAATCTAAGGTTCCAATTAAGCACAGGTGGTAGGGAATCCACCCTGAGGGTACAGTTACACAGCAACTGCAAGTGTGCTTCCCAGCACAGGTAGACACATGCTAGTGCTGCTTGAGCTAGTGCACTAAAAAGAGCAGTGTGCCCATAGCAGGTGGGTGATGGCTTGGACTAGCCACTTGCATGTGTACCCATGAGTACCCATTACTAGCCCAAACTGCCACTCATGTCCCCATGGCCACACTGCTATTATTAGCATGTTAGCTTGAGCTGAGCTAGCTCTTGTCTGTCTACGTGCACTGGGAAGCATGCTCCCAGCTTCTTTGGACATAGAGACCCCATTTGCAAATGGTCCCCTGTTCTTTGCAAACAGCTCTCAGCTTAGACCTCACAAACTCACTACACCAAACACATGTCTTACAGGGTATTTATCCATAAGGGTAACACATAAAGTATTGACAGAAAGCTCATAATTTGTCAAGATTCATAATCATTGCAAGATATATGTATAGGTAATAGGGAATAATATTTTTATGTTGAAAGTATGTTTAATGGGCTTGGAGTAGAAATTAGTCACCAGGAGGTAATGTGTTTTAGGGCTTTTCTATGCCTGAAATGCTACAGTGGCACTGTTGCAGCTGTGACACTGTAGTGCTTCAGTGTAGACACTATGCTGACAGGAGGGTTTTTCCCCTTGGTGTAGTAAATCCACCTCCTCAGGAGGCAGTACCAGGTCGATGGGAGAATTCTTCTGTTTACCTAGTGCTGTCTACGCTGGGGTTAGGTTGATTTAACTACACCTCTAAGGATTTTTCACATGTCTGAGTGACAAGCTGGGTGAACATAACTTTTTAGTGTAGACCAGGCCTCGGTGATGGCCCATTCAAGTAAGAGGGAGCTGTCACCCCTCCTTAGTCAGCTGGTCAGGTAATGTAAGGTTCTGTTGTGTTCCCTTGTCCCATTCCAGAACAGTCAATGGAAAACCATCAAAGACAATTGCAAATGATCAAAACCACTTAGAGGTGAAAAGGAACATTATAGCAGGCAGGAGATCACCCTGGCTGTGAATAAAGACAAAAGACTGTTTCAGTATAACAGAGTGGAAAGGCACTCTGGATTGGAAGGGGACAAGGGGGATATCCAGGAAACAAGAGAGAAGAAAGTTACCATTCAGAAATGGGAATCAACCAGAACTGAGAAAATCCCTCCATCCCATCCTCTTTGCAGCACAGTTCCTGTACTGTGCATTTGCCATATCAGGTGGGAAGAGCTTGTATCTATACAACTTCATCAGGCAAACAGGGACAGAAATGGAGCAAAGCTGTGGGCAAGCAGTCACATCAGTGACTAGTAAGTCTGTGTGTTCCAGACTTGAAACTCCTTCATTAGCTTTAGGGCCTTTTGAACCTTTTCCAGTCCTGCCATAGGCCTTACCTTGTCAAGATGTATAAGTGAGAGGATGGACACTGCAAGTGCAATGTTGAGCCACTGTGACACACAGGAGCAGATTCTGCCATTGCCAAATTTGAGAGTGGCAGTACCCACCTAGGCAAGGTGAGCCTAAAGGCTGTTGTGGTTGTGAAACTGAGACAGGAGCTTAGCTGTGAGTGTGGCGATGTGGAGAGTTGGTACCATGCAGCTTTTAAACAGCTCAGTAAAAGGCAGTTAATTTGTTACACACACAGGCTCATACTCCACAGCATCACTAAACTGAGCCAGATCGTTTCCTAAAGCCTTGTTCTTGATAATTGGGTCATTTGTTAGTCTCAAACATGATATTGTCTAGGAGCCCTTTCAAAAGGGATCCACAGCAAATTACCCGGCATCAGTGCACTGTCAGTGCAGACTCCAGCTTTGTGTCTATTCTCATGTTCCATTCTAACAATTTTCAGAGAGATTGTCCCTTTCCTGTGGCAGGCCTCTGCTCTCTTGATATTTCACTGAAAATGCCTTGACCTTCTAGTGGTAATGGCTTAATTTCGCCTATGACATCATGCCCAAGAGCTGAAAAATCAACATCTCAAGCTAGCTTATTTCAGCCTCCAGATGCAATAGGGTAGGGCAGTATAACAGCAGTATGAAATGCTTAGTAGAGGGATGTGTATGTGTCAGCCTCCTCCCCCCGTTGATTTTAAAAGCTAGAATTCTTCCATTGTGGGAATACATGCAGAGCACCTATTCAGTGTTGATCTGTATCATGTAGGATGGGTAACTTAGATGTCTAAAGCCAAATAATCTGATGGGTAAGCAATACTCAATGTCTGCACACCAGTCTCGATGGACCTGCCCCACTGTGATCTCATTAAAGTCGCATTTAGCTTTCATTACGACTGAAAGCAAATACAGAAATGGGCTGTCACTCTAAGCCTGTTTTACAGCTTTGAGGCCAAATCCTGTTCACTGCCATGGAGGGAGTAAACCCACTGTAGCCCTTGGAGCATTTTCATGACTGGAGAGCACATGGAAAATGTTTAGGTCACTCACTGTAACAAGTGTGGTGTTTTTCTACTGTTAAAAATAACTCTGTGGTGTCTGTTCAATATCTGGAATTAATGGAATGTATTGTGTTTTATGTTGGGTTCTATTGTTTATAGTCATTATTATTAGTTATTTGTATTAGTATGGTGCCAAGATACCCATTCACAATTGGCACCTCTTGCGGTAGGCGAAGTACAAATACCCACTGAAAGATGGTTCCTGTTCTGAAGAGCTTTCAGTTTAAGGTTTAGATCCTGCAAATGCATCTGTCTGGGTACATTCCTGTTTCCAATAGGGCTCCATGCAAGTCAGGCATTCATCCTAGTAGATCCATTTGCAGGATCTAGTCTTAAGACAATATGCCAAAAATGGATGCATCAAACAATCAAAGTGCAGGAGAAAGGATAAAGAAAACAGTAAGAAGAACACTTCTTTACATAGACCAATTAAGAGAAATATCCTGGGTGAAATTCTGGCCGTCCTGAAGTCAATTAATGTTTTGACATTGATTGCACCCCAGAAGTCCCCATTGGCTGTCTATAGTACCTAGCCATTTTCAGGTGCAATTTCTCATTGCCATTATGGCAGAAGTGGGTCTTGACAAGAGAGGTAAAGTGGCTTTATAGGCTTGTTTGGGAAGAGAGTTCCATGTATAAGAGGTGACATGAAGGAAAAATACAAAGCTACTTGTATTATCAGGATAAGTAGATAAAGGGTGCTGGAGGTTGACATCATTAGTGGAGATGAGGAGGCAGGTGACAACAATAAAAGGTAGGAAAACTAAGAAAAATTAGAATATAACCATAGCAGTGTGTAAACTCTATGTTAATGCTGTACTGAGTTTTTAAATATATCGATTTATTTTTATTCATACAGTGCTACTCTCCTAGGCCCTAGATAAGTGCAGTTTATAAACAAATACAAACTCTTACCAAAATTGTAGCCCAGCTAGCATGGCAGGGGGTACAAGTCTTTGGAGTAATGTGCTAAATTCTCATCTCACCAGAAGTATATTTTATAATTCTATATGCACGATCGTCTCTCCTGTGTCTTTACAGAAAGCATTACCTCTACTCAAGGTTCATAAAACCTTGAAAGGGAAGGAGTCCTACCAACCTTATAGTAAAGGGTTAAGAGCCAGGAGTGAAAATCCTGCCAGGTGATATCTCTGGGAGACCAGAACTGCAAGGCGAGTTATTCTCACTCTTGTTGTTTTGTATATTTTAAAGAATGGTAGGAGGGAGGTATTTTGTGGGTGGTGCTGGATGGGGATGTAGCAGGTTTCATTTTTCTACTCTGCCACAGATGTCCTGGAACACCGTGGGAAAATCATTTACATTCTCTCTGGTTTGGTTCCTGGTCTGTAAAAGTGGGGATGATATTTCCGTACCTCATAAAAGAGTTGAGGATATATTCATTACTGTCTCTGAGATGTGCAGATACTGCAATGTGGGTCATAACTCATAAGACACATTTTTTAAACATAAAAGCCTCTAGAACTTTTTGGTTTGTGCTTTTCTCAGTCTGAGTTTAAACTGCAAGGTTTGTTTTGGGGTTGAAAACAGAGGGAAGAATATTGTTCTAAGTTTAAAAAAAATCGTAAGTAGAAAACCTTAATTTAGCATAGAAAACCTGTGCTAAAAGGTGTGGCCCTGCATGTCCCCAGAGCACTGGTTCCCAGTCATCAAAATAGTGTGGATCAGCTACTCACCTTGGGTGGTTCTGTCATCACGGAGGGAGGAAACAAATGTGTTTACACAACTGAATTCTAGTGCACACAGTCCTTCCAGCTGTGCAAGGCAGTGGTATGATGCTTTGGGGTTCAGTTCAGACTAACAAGGGGGTGGGTCCTCCCCACTTGTCCCATAACTCTGCCTTTGAGCTTTGGCTCAGGGCCCTGATACTAGCAGCCTGCTCACAGCACAATAGCCTCACCCTGGCTTACATCAGCCTGGCTGTGTCTTGCAGGGTGACACCAACAGCCCTTCCAGCCCCAAGTTCCCCTGAAAACCTCTCCCCCGCAGTGTCCAGTCCTTCTTGCTGGAACACTCAAAACCTTATCAAGTTCTCTTCTCCTTTAAAAGACTATACACAGCACCAGCTTGTTAATTTGATTGAGGATATCACTCTTCATTGTGAACCACTGATCTGAGATGGCTGGGTAATAAAATGAGAGTAAGTTTATTAACAAAGAACAGATGTTTAAGTGATACCAAGTAGAAGGAATTGAGATAGAAATGCTTACAAACTAAAGTAAAAATACACTTCTCAGACTAAAGCAAACTAGTGTCTTTTGTTCAAAATTGTTTTTTCACCACAGTCTTTTTTCCAGCATGCTGCCCAGTCCTTAGCCAGGATCCAACACGCAGAGCCGAAAGTGCTGGGTTTCTTTGTCTCCTCAGATAAAGAGACCTTAGGTGTTCTCTCCCCTTCTCTTTATAGTCCAGTGATCTTTTGAAATGTATTCTTCTGAAGTGTAGCCCCAGATAAAGTTCCTTTTCTTGGCTGGGTGTAGATGCCGCGCTGTCTGATGTAGATGCCATGTTGGCTTCTCCCCTGCTTATGATTTTTACAATGCAAATGGTCGTCCTGAAATCTCCAATACAAATGCATAGCCCCTGTTTGGTGACACACTTGGCTTAGGGGGCTTGCCCCTTTCCTTTGTCTGAAAAAATCTGTTTATCAGCTTCCTCTGACATGCCTGATTTAAATGCATTTTAGTTACACATATCCAGCACATCTAGATAATTCTTTGTAGGTTAATCATACATACATCATGCAAGAATAGTAACGATAAGAGAGTTATTAGTTTTCCAGTGATATATTACATGATACCTTTTAAATAAATATCATTACAACAATGTGAAGTGTGTGGAACTGGTCAGAGCCCAAGGCCAAGTGTACTCTATGAGCTAACTCTCATTGAGTCAGCATGAGTATAAATAGCAGTATAGCATGGGTAGCAGTAGTGGAGGGATGACTGAGCCCTGATGAGTATAAATCTGCCTGGACAGTGGGTATGTACTCAGCATGGCTCAATCAGGCATGTCTCTGTTGCCACTCCCCATGCTACTGTGTCTACGCTGTTATTTATACTCATGCTAGTTTGTGTGAGTATGTGTGCATGAGCAGGGTAATCACACCTTTAGCTTGTAGTTTAGACACAGCCCGAAAGAGCTTGGCTTATTGAGCCTAGCAAAATGGAGGCTGAGAGGACATATGATTTTACTTTATAAATTCATTGGCGTTGGTGGGGAGGAAGATGGTTAAACATGAGGGAAGGAGAAGAGCTATTTAAGCTAAGGAACAACATTGGCACCAGGAGAAATTGGTATAAACTGGCCATGAATAATTTAGACTGGAAGTTAAAGGAAGGTTTCTAACCATCAGAGGAGTGAGGTTCTAGAACAGCCTCCCAGCAGGAGTCCTGGGGGCAAGCAACCTAACTAATTTTAAGATGGAGCTCGTTAAGTTTGTGAACTGGTTTATACTACAGGGTTGCATGCAATAGAAGTTCTAGTCGTCTGTCCTGTGTTATTATGAAGAAAAAGAAGGGGCACTGGAGCAGTGAACACTCTGAAAAGGGCACAGAAATGTGTTTTCTTCCCTTGCCTTTCCCAAGCTTTTCTACAGCTCATCTTCGTTTGAAAATAATGTTTTCTCATGTTAGAGGCAATAGTCCAAAAGACAGCAGCTCCAGGGTACTCTAATTAGAAATCATTTTTAAGTTATGTGAGCTCTCTTTCACTTTTTCAAAATCTGACTTCTCAGAGAAGCCTGTAAAAATAGGAGTTTTCATACTGAAGAGTAATTTCTTCAGCAGGTTTAGGCAGCTGAACATAGAGGCTTAGAATGAAAGTGAATAAGATCATCCATACTTCTAGAATTCATACATTCCCATAAAGTATTTTGCCTGTGTGTTAAATTAGTTAATACAGATGAGTCTCGTTTTGAGTTCTACATTGTTGGACTTTAATGGAGACAGATGCCAATGAAAGGGATATTTTGTCACTACTGATGCAATTGGTGAGGAAACAATAACAACAGCAGCAACAAAAACACACACTCATGTTCACAAAGGAGTTGCTAAAGGGTGGAGCGGGTTTGCCTCAGTAGGCTGTTGTCACTAATTTCCATTGAATGGAAATTTATAGGAAAGAGTAATGGATTATTACTTGAGGCAAATGATTGGGTTTTGCTGTAAAAATTGTGTTCTCTGGAAGAAAGGCTGGTATTTCTCTTTCATCTGAGTGTGACTTCTCAGATAAATCTTTACAAATAGGTACTTTCTAACTAGCCCCTCTAAGTCTCCAAGGGTATGTCTACACTGCCCATATTACAGCGCAGCCGCAGCAGTACCCACGTTACAGCACAGTCGCGGCAGCGCTGTGATGGGGGCAGTGTAGTCACTCCCCGAACGAGGGGTGGTAGCTTTATACCTGGAGTGTGGCTCCCAGCGATAAAATGCTGTCTATACTGGTGCTTTTCAGCGCTAAAACTTTTGTCTCTCAGGGGGGTGTTGTCATAAACAGATAGTTAAGGGTTAATGTCTCTTTTACCTGTAAGGGTTAACAAACAGGGAGCCAAACACCTGACCAGGGGACCAATCAGGAGACAAGATACTTTCAAATCTCAGTGGAGGGAAGCTTTTGTTAGGGTTTTTGGGGTTTTGTTTTGTTCTTTCTGGGATCTGAGAGTGACTGGACGTACTACAGGCTCTAATTTTCTATCCAAGTATTAAGTGCAAGTAGAAAGGCAGTTTAGTTTTTTTAATTGGTTTTCTTTATTTGCAAATGTGTATCTGGCTGGTAGAGGTCTAATGTGTATTTGGCTGGAAGTATTTTAAATTGTATTTCTGCTGGAGGAGGCTTTTTCTCCAGTTTCTAGAAGCTGACAGACCCTGTAATATTCCATCTTGAATTTACAGTGATTTTCTTTATTCTTTTTTTTCTTTTATTAAAAGTTTTGCTTTTAAGGCTTGTCTGATTTTTTCCCCTTGTTGAGGCTCAAGGGAATTGAGTCTGTACTTAACAGGGAGGGAGAAGGGTGGAATCCCTTTGTTTTAGATTCACGGAGCTTGAATCTGTATATCTCTCCAGGAGCCCGGGGAGGGAACACCTGGAGGGGAGGAGAAGGGGAGGGAAATGGTTTATTCCCCTGTGTTGTAAGACTCAAGGAATTTGGGTCTTGAGGTCCCCAGGGAAGGTTTTGGGGAGACCAGAGTGTATCAGGCACTGGAATTCCTGATTGGTGGCAGCTTATCAGATCTAAGCAGGTAATTAAGCTTAGAGGAATTCATGCTAGTACCCCAACTTTTGGACTCCAAGGTTCAGATTGGGGAAAGATACGACAGGTGTTTTTTCACACCCCTGAATGACTAAATTTTTAGCGCTGAAAGTGGCAGTGTAGACACAGCCCAAGAAGCCAAGGGCTAAATAGATAGTCAGGGTATCCCCCAGAGAATCAGTCAAAACAACTCAGTTTTACATTGAACAATTAGGGCACTGTTGCTGTCCAGCTTCCCAGACTGCTTATAAACATAGAATTTCAGTTTTCACTGTTGTCAATCTAGCACCTTTCACTAGAACTAAATTGATTTGACATAATACATTGGAAAAAACCCCTTAATTTTCAAAAGGGAATATTTGCCATGTGAAAACTGATAGTTTCAACTTCAGACTCTAATCCAAACCTGTAACCTTTACCCAGAGTGTAGTTCTCTTGCTCTTTAGTGCATAAATAAATCCATCTGATTTTTTTCATTACAAGCTCAGATGAGTTTCAGATGTTTTCTTAGAGCCAGTCATCTCAAATTTGACCATGAGAAGCAGGACTATAGTCTCCCGGAATAAAAAGGACCTTCTTTCATTTCCTTTAGTCTTTGAAAAAATATGGAATAGCAAACTGTTTGTAAGGGCTGGGTTTTACTCTTGTCTTATGGTTTTTGCCCTCTTTTAAGAATGTTTTCTTACTCAACATTTACTGAAGTTCAGCGAATGTCTGGTTCATAATATGTATTGTATGAATCCTGTGTAATGGACCATTTTCTTGAGAAGGCAATAATAAGCAAATAATTCCTCCTGAGACTCCCTCCACTCCACCGTGAAATATCTATATCTATAACTATATATAAACAGACCCATTAAGGACTCCATCTTGCAAGGTGCTAAACAAAGCACTAAAGCCCAGATCCTCAAAGGAGTTTAGGCACATACGTCCCAATGGAAATTAGGTACCTAAATATCTTTGAGTGTCTGGGCCTGGACCTAAGCACTTGTATGCTCTCAATGAGATAGTCTCAGTGGTTCCAATTACTTAAATTGGTGCAGAATCAGGCTCCATATTAATAAATGTCTGACAATGAAATAAACTGGTTGAAGGAAGAGATTTGCCATAAACAGTGCTAGAGATTCCTCACAAGAGAAAATTCCCTAGGGACAATTTTAAAAACCTTCTCTTGAATTAGCTAAAAAAATTCTAAAGTCCAGTAACAAAGAGTGAAATATATAAATGATTGCAGATCAATGTTACAATTATTGTACCACCAAGATACTACTACATAGGCATATTAGGTAATATAGTTGGGGTGTATATCTTTGAGTATTTTCTATACAACTAGGGCCCTAACAAATTCACAGTCCATGTTGGTCAATTTCACAGCCATAGATTTTTAAAAATCATAAATTTCATGATGTCAGCTATTTAAATCTGAAATGTCGTGGTGTTGTAATTGTAGGGTCCTGACCCAAAAAGGAGTTGTGTGTGTGTGTGGGGGGGGCCACAAGGTTATTGTAGGTGGGATTGTGTTACTGCTAACCTTACTTCTGAACTGCTGCTGGTGGTGGCACTGCCGTCAGAGCTGGGCGGCTGGAGAGTGACAGCTGCTGGCCAGGGTCCCAACTCTGAAGGCAGAGCCATCACCACCAGCAGCGCAGAAGTAAGGGTGGCATGGTATGGCATTGCTACCCTTATTTCTACACTGCTGCCTGCAAAGCTGGGCCCTCAGTCAGCAGCCACCACTCTCCAGCCACTGAGCTCTGATGGCAGCAACACAGAAGTAAGGATGGAATGGTGTGGTATTGCCACCCTTACTTCTGCACTGCTGCTGGTGGGGTGCTGCCTTCAGAGCTGGGTGCCTGGCCAACAGCCTCCACTCTCCAGCCGCCCAGCTCTGATGGCAGTGCAGTAGTAAGGGTGGCAATACCTTGACCCCCCTAAATGCCCTTGTGACCTCCCTGCAACTCCATATTGGGTCAGGACCCCAATTTGAGAAATGCTGGTCTCCCCCCTGAAATCTGTATAGTATAGGGTAAAAGCACACAAAAGACCAGATTTTACAGTCTGTGACACGTTTTTCTTGGCCACAAATTTGGCAGGACCCTATATATAACCAATATAAACTGGAAAAATCTCTGCTTTCCTTCTGAAGCATCTCTCATCTTGCCTGTTAGTCCCTGTTCCTCCTTGCTGTTTGCAGTAAGAGGTTGTAACTGCAGCCACCTTCCTCCAGATTGTTCAGTCCTGGCAAGTGTTGTGGGAAAGGGCCAATATAAGTCCTTTCCTCTAAGACAGACCATTAACCTCTTCCTGCCCTGGCTTAGTGTGGGTTTTGTACACCCTACCACGAACTGATACACAAGAGTAATAAACAGCAAAGACATTTATTTAGCTGAGGCAATGACCTACTTAAGGAAAGGAAAAACATATGGTAAAAGTAGATGATAACCCATTCTCATAGTATTAACACTTTCTATGCTCCCTTGGTGGGAATTCCAGTGTGGCAGGTTGTTGAGTTTTGCTGTTTCTGGCAATGTTTCATCAACAGATCATATATCGTGCTGTAAATCCACTGGGCTAGAAGAATGTCCATTCATTGAACATGATGCATAGTGAAAAAATGTATACACATGTGCCGAGTGCTGGGTTTCACCAGGGAAAATTGGATTCAGGAGTTGGAGTTAGAAATAAAACAGGAAATGGATTTACTAGCCATCCCTATGATGCTTTGTCACATCAGTGGTTAAACAACAACACATCCTGTGTGTTCCAGCAACAAAAATGGAAATTATCTGTAATGTAGTTGGGATTGAGCTGCAAAATTTGGATCTGGTTGTTCAGCAGGTGGGGGTCATCTCGAATTATTATCTAAAGAGCACTGTATGAACCACATCAAAGAGAAATACACTGCCCAATCGAGTTTATAAACTAACCCAGTCTAACAGGTCCCAAGGCAAAAAGGTTACTACTGTTATCATACTGGGGCTGTAGTTGGCCTTGTCTTGCCAAAATATGGGGAATTTCCTAGTCTGGGGGGAAGGGTTGAGCATTCTCCATTACTATATAAAAATGAACCACCAAAACAAAACACTCAAAAAAGGCATTGAATAGACAAGCTTTGTTCTAAATAATGTATGAACTGATTGAAAACAGATATTGCAAGGACTTAGCTTTAGTCTGAGCAACTTATCTTCCGGTTCCTCGCTAGGTGTCAGATTTTACTTTTCTTTGTGATAGTTCCTCTGTGCCACAATTTAAGATTGCTTTTGAAGGGTCGCTGTGTCTGAGGAAAGAGTGAAAACCCTCAGTCACATGAGCAGTCCTGTTGGGTTCAGTATGACAACTCACAGAAGGGCTAAGGCTCAGCCAAGTCCTGAAGGATGTGCCTAACTTTACCAAGGTGAAGAGTGACACAGGGACCCTATGAGACTTACTCAAATGTTCAAGTTCAGCCCATGCTTACGTACCTTGCTGACTAGGGTGCTAATCATGTGAGTGAGCATTTGGTGGGTTGCACCCAAGACTCAAATGAATGAAATAAATACCAAGCACATTATTTTCTCAAATTCCCCATTTTCTATTACTTTTTTTTTTAAATTAAGCACAATTTGAGTTGCAGTGATTGGAAGATTTGGTGTTTCTCTGTTCTCTCTCTTGTGTCTAGCAACAGCAGAAATGGTTAGCCTATTAGCTTCTCAGCAAAACCTTTACAAGAGTAAAACTGCAAACTGGACAAAAGCCATATGTCTTTTGACATTTTCCACAGCTCTTTTTTTTCCAGTGCCTTCCTAACTCTGCTTTATTTTTCCTCAGAGTTTTTCTGCAGGAGATGCATTTTTATGCCCACGATATGTTCATAGTCTCAGTTGTATCTACATGTGCCAGGGCAACACACTGAGAGGATCTTGGATGGTCTCTGGTGAGTTTTTGCTAGATATTTTTCAGTCCCTTGGAATAGTTTAAAACTCCATGTTACTCAACTTAAATAAGTCCACTTCAGAGGATGCACCAGACTTTCTGGACTCCCAACATTCCTTAACCAGATGTTTAACAGTAAAATATTTTCTCAGCTGGATTGGGAAAGCAGTGAAACTGAAGACAGTGGTGGTGGGAATAATCAGCATCAAGGAGACATTTATTTTCTGCTTTCACATGGGAGAATGGGATAAAAATCTGAAATATGAATCCCTGTCTTGCCCCTAATTTACCTTAATAAATTCCACCCTAGCATAGCAAATGTAAATTGCAAAATACAGACTACACTGGAGTGTAAAAATATGGAACAGATTCAGAAATTATTGCAACTCATTCTGCTTCCAATCATATGTTTGTTCTATTTCTGTATGATAAATGAACAATAAGTGTGTGTTTGCTTTGACATTCATGAGTGTCAAAAATAAATGTTTTGATTTTTGTGTGTGTGACTGCTAGGAGCTGATGAAACCAAGTGGCTTCAGCCCCCAAACTTGAAAAACTATTTATTTTTTTAAAAAAAGAAGCCATAGGCACTTTGGGAATTCCTGAACTGTTTCAATTTTTTCAAAAATACGACACCCCAAATGAAAAGAAAATATCTTTTTCTTTGTTTAGATTGCTTTTTCATGATGTGCTTTGCTGTAAGTCGTTGAATTTGCTACCCAGAAACATCATTACTGCATCGTTAAGGTTGCTTAGCAGTGCCCCATGCCTTTCCAGAATGTGGAAGTTGGCAGCTGAAAACCGAAACCTCTAAGAAATACATAGAACAGGGGTGGCCAAACTTACTCACCCTCCAAGCTACATCAACAATCTTCAGAAGTTCCAGAGCCGGAGTGCACCTGCCAGGGCTTCAGCCCCATGGGAGGTGCATGACAGGGCTCGAGGCTATAGTCCTGCTCCTCCTGAAGCCCTGAGCCCCGGCCAGTGTGTCCCACAGGGCTGAAGCCCAGAGACCCCCCTCCCTGCTGGGCAGAGGCCCCAACCCCATCACCCAGCTGCAAGGCAGAGGTCCCGAGGACCCCCTCCCCACCATCAGGTAGGTGGAGAATGGAGGGTGGGGGCATGGGGAGGGCTCCACAAGCCTCACTTTAATGGTAAAAAAGAGCCTCATGTGGTTTGCAATCTCCAGTTTGGCCACCCCAGACAGAACAAAGCTCAGAGGCATTCAAGAAACTGGCTCTACACAACATGGGCAGGCCTTTGCACAGGGGATATTCTCGGTGGGGGAGGGTGGCAATTTCACTTACTTTATTCTGCCAAAGTGGTGTGAGAGGGTTTCCACATCACAAGAATCAGGTCCCCTAAGTCAGCGTGGCCCCTAATGCGGACCTTGTAATAAAATCTACATGGCCAGAGGATGGGTCCAGTCTGGGGGAAGTGGAAGATACCTGTATAGGAGATCATGTTTTTTCAGGCAGGGAGGAGTGGGAAGGACAGAGCCACTTGTGGGCACAGTGAGTGGCTAGTTTGGGGAAGATGGGTCCATCTGTAATGATCTTAAAAGCTCCACAGGAATCCAGTGTGGACAGTTAAACTCTCCCAGAAAAAAGTAAAAAACTTGTGGATGTGAACCATGCCCTTCTGTTCAAAATAAACTGTATCCTGAAGTTTGTAGCCTCAGCTATTTAGTATGCCCCTGTATGGATGACAAACTCTGCTTCTTAAAAGAACCCAAACAAAGCTAAGGCATCTCAGATCCATTTTATGATCTAAGATGCCAACTCCTTGTTGTAAACACAAATACTGTTAAGAAATGCAGGCAATCTATCATTGGGGGAATGAAAGCACTGATGCTTGTAGGAAACCACTTTCTCCTTTACTTCTTGCAACAATCAGCAGAACAGTATTGCCTGCATATATTATCCATCATTACTGGCAGTGTAGCAGCAATTATGAGTGGTGACACATTTATAGATAGATTGATGATTAGCTGATGTTAAAATCTCACAAAAATGCATTTAATTTTGCAGGTACCGTGAGTTGCTCAGTACGGGCATATGTGTCCATTAAAGAACATTTTTGTCTTACTGAGGGTCTGTGGAAAACATCTGGTCAACATTACTGTTATGGGATCTGAGTGTTTTGCAATCCCCTTTTTGTAAAAATAAAAAAAAAGATAAGGTGAAGAAAATAATAATTTACCAAAATCATCTTTTCCGTTCTTGGCTACCACTTTGATGTCAGCCTAAACAAAGGAATGAAAATTAGAACCCTTCTAAATTTCACATCCATAGGCATATAATGCTTTATAATATAGATAGTTCTATGTCCAAAAAGAGACATAAGCCAGGTTTTTAATTGGATAGGGATGTATTTTGCTATTTCTAATACTTAGCCTCTGGTGCACTGTCTCTCCTCTCATTTGTGTCTCCAGCTTTTAACACTGGTTGTATTTATAAGGTGTCTCTGGTAGGATGGCTTTAGTACATTTTAGTTCCAGTTCTACTAGTTGTAAATTTACAAACCGAAACACTTTTTTGTAATTGTTTATAGGAATCCTATGTAAGTTATTTGCATGGCATGCTTCTAAAAATCAAAATTAAACAAACACTTTTTTGAGTACAGTAGATAAGAATTCCAACTTTTTGAGCATAATAAAACGATCCAGTCTTTCCAGATCTGATTTGCTGTCCCTTTGGCTCCATTGTCAGTACATCTTTTGCTTGTTCCCTAGATGTTTGGTTCAGATTTAGGCCATGAATGTAATTTTAGTCAGCGTCTTCCTATGTGCTTGTTCCTTATTTTTCTTTTTCCTTTGGCACCAACAAGTACTGTTCTCTGTCTAGAAAGTCAGGGATTGTAATCTTTTCCAGGGCAGCTCCTTGGCTGATGGAAATATTCCAATGGTTTCTAAACTGTGCTCTGTGGAGCACTTGTTGTTGGCTGCAAGCACAGTTCGGGCTCCCTTCATTGTTTCCAGCTGCTCAATTATAAGTTAAAATACATTAATATTTTCCTAATGTTACTATTCTGTGTAAGTAATTGCTGTAGTTACCAGAGAGATGTTATTTGATCACTTATGGGAAAGGAGATGGGTCAACACAGTCGCAAATGTAAGGGAAATTGCTCTGTGTAATTGAGAATGGAAAGGGAAGAGGTAGGCAATAACAGGGAATGGAATGGGTGGTGGGCCATGAGACAAACTCCTTATTTCAATGCACTCCAGACTACAATATAAGAAAAGGTGAGAACCCCTGAAATA
Source organism: Gopherus flavomarginatus (assembly GCF_025201925.1). NCBI lineage: Eukaryota > Metazoa > Chordata > Testudines > Testudinidae > Gopherus > Gopherus flavomarginatus. The sequence goes on along the minus strand of NC_066620.1, from coordinate 130,481,774 downwards.
TCCCATTGCTAGAAACAAGTTTTCTTGTCACTCTAGAGCTTGAGGGTAAAATCCTGCCCTAGGCTGCACAGGTGATGTGGGGGAGAAGAGGAAAAGATGGTGTAGGGGAACTTTTTCATTACAATACAAACAGCAGTGGAAGGTCTTCCCCAGTGTTCCAGAGAGTACTTGAAGGAGTGCTCAGCTGTTGTACTGGCCTATGCAGCTTATACCAAATGGGGTATAATTTGCTGGTTAGGGGTCATCTCTAACCACCCAGTAAAGTAGAGTATATCTGCAGTCAGCAACATGTGTTAATTGTGGGTCACACTGCTTCTTTTCAGAGCAGCAGCAAAATCTATCTGACAGAGCTTCTCACTTCAACAAGGACAATTGCAAAGTATTCCACTTAGGAAGGAACAACCAGATGTACACATGCAAAATGGCAAATAACTGCCTAGGAAAGAGTGCTGCGGAACGGAATCTGGAGTTGTAGTGGATTACAAGCAGAGGTGAAAATAATCCGGTACGGCATACTGGCAAGAGCCAGTACACAGCTGACCATACCGGCAGGGCGCAGTTTCCCCAGGCAGGCAATTTAAAAGGGCCCTGGTCTCCCAGCAGCAGCTGGAGCCCTTAGCCCTTTAAATCACTGCCAGCACCCCATTGCCAGACCCTAAGGTAGTGGTGGCAGCTGGGATCCCCGGGCCCTTTAAATCGCCGCTAGAGCTCTGGGGCTCCCGGCCGCCATCACAGCTACTGCTACACATGGGGCTCCGGTAATGATTTAAAGGGGCTGGGGCTCTTGGCCACTGCTACCACAGCTGGAGTCCCGGCCTCTTTTAAATTGCTGCCGGAGCCCTGAGGTAGCAGTGGTGATTTAAAGGGCCTGGGGATTTAAAGCCCCCTCCCTCTGCCTGAGGGACACCTCCCCCCCAGGACCCTGGCCCTGCATACCGGTAAGTCCCTTAAGTTATTTTCACCCCTGATTACAAGCTAATTATGTGTCAACAGTGTAGCACTGTTGCAAAAAAAGCAAATATTATTCTGGGATGTATTAGCAGGAGTGTTGTAAGCAAGACACAAGAAGTCATTCTTTTGCTCTACTCTGAGCTGATAAGGCCTCAGCTGGAGTATTGTAGCCAGCTCTGGGTGCCACATTTCAGGAAAGATGTTGAAAAATTGAAGAAAGCAACAAAATTGATTAAATATGTAGAAAACATGACCTATGAGGCAAGATTAAAAAAAATGGGTTTGTTTGATCTGAAGAAGAGAAGACCAAGAGGGGACATGATAACAGTTTTCAAGTGCATATAAGATTATTATAAGGAGGAAGGTGAAAAATTGTTCTTGTTAACCATTGAGGATAGAACAAGAAGCCTTGGGCTTAAATTACAGCAAGGGCAGTTTAGGTTGGACATTAGGAAAAACTTTCTGTCAGGTTAGTTAAGCACTGGAACAAATTGCCCTGGTAGGTTGTGGAATCTCTATCACTTGAGCTTTTTAAGAACAGGTTAGACAAACATTTGTCAGGAATGGTCTAGTTATTACTTAGTCCTGCCTTGAGTGCAGGGGACTGGACTGATGACCTCTCAAGGTCCCTTCCAGTCCTACACTTCTTTGATGCTATGTTCATCCCAGAGCCACCCTGTGATGCATCTACAGGGTGGATTTTTGCCTCATGTGTGGTCAGATTTGGTCTTCTCCTACGTTCTTGATATAGATATGATTTTCCTCTGAATGAGTTATCTTTGCAATGAGCTCAGCTTATTCTCATAAGAATACAGATCCTCCTTTGCACTCACATTGTCCAATATTATAATAAAAATCATAGGTATAGTGAAATGGGATTTGATCAACAACTGAGAAACAAAGGAAACAAAATTACTAGTTAGTTGGTAGCTTACCTTTGGAGCAAGAGCTTGCCAGTCTGAGAGATGATTTTCTAGAGTTATTTTAATATAGAACACTTTACGCATATATAAACACTTGAAAAATATTCTCATTACTGGCAAAGGGTTGAGGAATCTGTTTCCAATTGATTTAAAAAATGCAAAAAATGTGCTATGGTCACCTCATATTTTTATTATTTTCAGGAATTGGGGAACTGCAGAAAGCTTTGCCCTTCTTCCCCCATGGGTCCTGTGCCAAGTGCAGTTCAATTGGATCAGAAAGTCATGCCTGAAGTCTGTGGCTAATCTTGGAATTGAAACCAGATCTAACTCGTAGGCCAGTAATTTAAGCACTTCGTTCTTGCAAACTCTCTGTGCCTGAAACTCCCATAGGTTTGCTGAGGTCTTGTTGACTCTTGTACATTGATTTTACAGAAGAATTGCATTTATTTTTTTCTATTCTTTACGTATGGGGACAATGTTCCATTTGTATAGTCTATATCTCTAAGGGCCAGATTCTGGAACAAAAATACAGAGCTAAACAGCAAGGCTGTGCAATGGGGATTTACACAGGGCAGGGAGAAGGAATCCTTCTCCTCAGGCCATAGATGTGTAGCAAAGCCATTCCTTAGCTGTTTTATAGCTTCAAGACTGCCAGATCCACCCTATCCAGTGTGCTCCCCTTTGCTGGGGGAGGATGGCTGATAGATTCCCCTCCCTACTTATTAGGATAGAGAGCTTCCCGATAGGGGATGCTTAAATATTCATAGATTACAAGGCGAGAAGGGAGCATTGTGATCATCTAGTCTGACCTCACATTTAACACAGGCCATAGAACTTCCCCAAAATAATTCCTAGGGCATATATTTAGAAAAACATCCAATCTTGATTTTAAAATTATCAGTGTTCAAGAATTCACCACAACTCTTGGTAAATTGTTCAATGGTTAATTATTCTCACTGTTAAAAATTTACACTATGTTTCCTGTCTGAATTTGTCTAGCTTCAACTTCCAGCCACTGGATTGTGTTACACCTTTCTCTGTTCAGTTGAGGAGCCCATTATTAAATATTTGTTCCCTATATAAATACTTTTTGACTGTGATCAAATCGCCCCTTAAGCTTGTCTTTGTTAAACTAAATAGATTAAGCTCTCAGAGTCTATCACTGTAAGGCAGGTTTTCTAATCCTTTAATCATTCCTGTGGCTCTTCTCTGACCCCTCTTCAATTTATCAACATCCTTCTTGAATTACGGACACCAGAACTGGACACGGTATTCCAGCAGCAGTCACACCACACTAAAACACAGAGATAAAATAACCTTTCTACTCCTACTCAAGATTTCCCTGGTTATGCGTCCCAGGATTACATTAGGTCTTTTGTACACAGCATCACACTGGTGTTCATGTACAACTGATTATCCACAATGACCCCCAGATCTTTTTCAGGGTTTTTATGATCATATGCTGATGGACACGGTCATGTGTAGGAATTTAGAGCACTCTACTTAAAGGAAGGGCTTCATGGGAGAAAACAGTATATATGGAGGAAGGAATAAACGTCTGAATGTAGCACTGGCTTGGCTTTATCTCTTTTTCATGCTTCATTTATTCCCCCCCTGCCCCCTAATCTCTGGCTTGCTGTGGTGTAGGGACCTCCCATGTAGCAGGACTCCATGGTGGGGGAGATTCCTGGTGCAAGGGGTCACAGTTCCTGTGTCCTTTTCTCTCTTGTGTAGCTGCATTGGTTCCACTGGGTTAGGTCCCTCTGCAGCTATTGGAAAGGGGATAGAAGCTGAATAATATGTTGAAGTTTATCCCCTTTCAACATACTGCAAAATCCATACTGTAAAACCCTTACTTCTCTGTATTAACAACAGCTTGTGTTTCTCCTACACAGCACCGCATTGGCTGTTATGATTGTCATTATCAGCCTCAGCTTTCGTTTAAGGTAGTTCTGTGCATGTATGGTAGGCTTAATAGGAAAACAGCTACTCAGTGGCCTTGAGTGGCATGGATAAAGCTATTATAACGAGACTGTGGTCTCGAACCTAAGAAATTCACTACCCTTAATCTTATAATCTCTAGTCTGTGGAATGTTCCTATCAGTTTTGTTAGACAAAAGCCTTCCCAACGTCTATATCCTCTCTGACAAAGCTGAGCACATATTACTCCTGGACAGTCTGTCAGATTAAATGCTGGTTTGTCAGAAGTGAGAGAAAACTGTTTAGACCAGAGAAGGAAAAAAAATCGTTAGCCTGTTTCCAATAACCTGATTGTTAACAGACCATTAAACCATCATAGAGGTGTTACTCCTATTCACTATAGAAGCTAAATGAAGAAGCACCTTTGGCATCTGATATCTCATATTGCTGAGCTCTGTATTCTGTGTTTAGTGCTTCAAGGTTGCTTTAACTATGCCATTGGAGTCTGTTGCTTCACTGTCTTCATCTCTTTTTCGCTGACCAACAGAGAAACATTTATTGATTTAGGTCTGTTGCTTTTGACCCTCAGGGGTATACATGGTACATTAGAATTTTGCACGCTGCCTTGGCTGTTTTTCAATGTCTGCTGAACCACTGAGGGTGTTGAAGTGCTTTAGCTAAACACAAAAATATACAAAAGGAATCTTTAAATGCTGCCTCAATGAGCGATTTATTTCAACAGTAGCATCAATGAAATACTACATTGCTGTACAGCGAAATACATGGAGTCCCAGTTGCGGTGACAGATCTGTGAAGGGGTATTTTATTCAATCAGCTGATACAACTGTGAACCTCATGATTTCCTCAGCTGACTGCTGAAAAGTGCTTGGGAAGGGACTGAGGAGTGTGCCCTAATCTATCACCCCATTCTGTGCATCCAATGAAGTGGGTTGTAGCCGATGAAAGCTTATGCTAAAATAAATTTGTTAGTCTCTAAGGTGCCACAAGTACTCCTGTTCTTTTTGCGGATACAGACTAACACGGCTGCTACTCTGAAACACATCACCTCAGGCTCTCATATTGCAGTATGGCTAATTATAATGTTTCCTGCAACATGGCATTATTTCATATTTGTTTACTTGGAGGGAATATAAAAATAGCTTTCAAAACAAAAGCCCTCCACATAAATAGTGTCATGCAAAAGCAAGGGGAAAAAGGGAGATAGAGAGAGAGAGAGAGAATATTCCCTTTATTTCAATGGCTCTATTTCTATGTACTGTATTGGAAATGATCAGATTCTTTTCTGCTGTGCATAGTGTGTTATTTTACCCACAGCAGGGTTCTGATATGGAATGTGCAAAACCCAAAGAGAAGTTTGAGTATTATAGGGAAAAAAGCATCTCCAAAAACCCTTTACATCCTTCCAAAAAGACCATTTGTTATGTGATCCTAACCAAATTAAACTTAAAGAGAGCAACTGCACTGCCACGTAGTAACTCACTTGATTTTGTTATGGGAAACACACACACACACACCCCCATGCTCATGTAATTCTTGGCATTAATGTTCTCATATTTTTGTTTGTTTAATTTGGTTGCAGGGAGTGATCCAATCAAGACAGAGGTTTGGTCTTTTTCTCTAGTGTATTCCTGAACAGCCTGAGCATATCAACTGCAGCTTGTCACAAACCTCCCCTGACATTTCAGCCATTCACATGAAATGTCTGCTTAATATGTCTCACTAGAATTCTATCAGACATGCTGTTCTCAGTGAGATAACATGCTTATCCTGAAATATACCAGATTATAAATATCTCCTGGCTCATGGAAGCTTCTTAGACAATAATGGAACAATAATGGCTTGGTCTCAGCAGTTTGCACTGTTTATAAAGCTGGCCTTCCTTTTCTCTACTTTCAACACTCCAATTTTCTTTGAAAGGAAATATTTTTAATCATAGAATCACTGATAACACAAGTGGAAGGAACAAGGTACCTCGTGGATCATCTAAACCAGCCTCTAACATTAACTCAGAAGGGCCCTATAATACTATATCCTTACACCTATGTAACCTTTCCTGAAAACTGCCTAGTGAGTGTGCGATAACTACTTCATTAGTCAAGAAGTTTCACTGACATAAAGGTTTTCCTAATAGCAGAATGAAATGTACTTATTGCCCATGTTTATGTCATAGTATTACCCCTTGTGGAATCTAGTATGAAGAATAATTTTCTCTCTTTTATTAGTTTTCTAACCTTTGCATTGTCATTAGAACTGGTTTTATAAGGAAAAAAATGATCAGAAATATATGCACAAATAAAGGACTGAATTTGTTCCACTGCTGTTCTTAGAAACATAGGAATAGCCATCCTGGATTAGACCCTAGGTCATTTAGTTCAGTGTCCTGGCTCTGACAGTGGCTAGTGGAATGTGTAAGAACCTTGCAGTCAGTAGATGTGGGATAATCTACCTCCCACGTTGGTCTCTAATTGTTAAAAAGGTTGTTTTAAGCCCTGAAGCACAAGGTTTAATAACCCTTCCAAAATTTATAGTTAATTATGATAACTGGATATTCTTGATATCCGTATAATTATCCAATCCCCTTGCTCTTGTGCGATAAGACAGGGAGACCAGGGATTTCATAAAGTTGTGCTGGAGGATGTAGTTTATCATTCACTGTTTGTCATCCATCATTCTTCTGGTAAAGTTTCAGTCATTCCTTTGGGATCATAAAATATGTTATGTGACCAATCACACACCATGAATAACATAACATTCAGCCATACTAATGGTCATTACTTATTGCACTAATGATGATGAATCTATTTGCAGAACTTAGGAATCATTCATAAATGTCTAATGACTTGAAAAAGACCTAAATTAATTGAGCTTTCAGTTCAAGCAACAGTGGCATCACAGTTCCCCTTATGAGTATTTTTATGTTAAACATAGCCTGACTTGTGTGTTCTATTCCACATATATTTTATCTCCTAATATAAAACATAAATATACACACACACACATATATAACTGAAGTATTTATAGCATCTACAGCATTGCATGGTTCATCTAGTTAATAGAAACATATATGCCAGTTCCAATATAACAACTTAAGGCAATGCTATTTTACAAACAGCATTCCATATGATAACTCCCCTTCACTCTTCGTGAGAAATGTAGCACACATTTTAGTCTGCAAAATCAATTTAAGGAGTGTTCCAGGAGTCAAGAAAAAGAGAAGTAACACCTTCCCACATCTCTTGTCACTCATCAGCAATAACTACAGCTGGCGGGTCAGAATTGCTGATCTTTCTTCTTACTCCTGTCCCGCTTGGCTGGTTCACACAAAAATTTGCTTCTGGAGGTAGATGTCAGTTAAAATATGTTGGACTAGAGCTGTTGTTCTCTTCTCTAGCATTAAACTGTACATTCTTTGAAACACCGAACACAAACTGTGTTTATAGAATGTCACAAATGTATGCCACTATATCATATATATTTTTGTTAATGGAATAAAAAAAGAGCAAAGGTACCTAAAGATTTTCCAATCATGTGAACTGTGAACTGTTATTGGATAACACTTTCTTCCTATTCAACATGCATAGATCTGAATCCCTTGCATCTTGGAAGGATGCCTGGGGAACATGTCTTAAAAGCTCTGATCTCAGGCTCCAATTCATGAGCTCATTCATATTCAACAAACACTTTAGCAAATGCCTTACTGGAAGCATGTGCTCAATGCGGCTTAAATCCATCCTTGTTCAGCAAAGCACTTAAGCACATGGGTAACTTTAAGCACGTGCTGAAGCGCTTTGCTGGATAGGGATGGACTTAAGTACGTGTTTACATGCTTTGTTGAACCAGGGCCTCTAATACGAGGTTCATTCATCATGCATCAAGATCTATTTTTATCAATCTCAAATTACTCAATCAGTTCTATGCCCTTCTTTTCCGTAGGTTTGGGAACATCTTGAATAACAGCCCAACACCTTGGGAAAATGTCCTCAGTATCTAAGCATAAATTGGTTTTTGAATTTCTTTGCATTTGTTATTCTGTCATAAAGGAATTATGGGAATATTATTTACAGATATGGTAAAATGAATCCTGTATTGATAATATTTCATCTGGTCTAAACTTCCACTTGTCATAATTCTACCATCCATGCCATCATAAGAATGTATGTGCATAGTAATCAGAGCTTTTATTTCATCATGAACTTTATAACATGCCTGTGGACTAACTTCAGGCATACAACAGGAACCACACAATTTACATATCTCTGAATATAATTTAAATCAGAGAAAGAAAAAGATCTGCCAAAGGAAATAGTAGTGTTTCCTTTTCAAATTTCTCCAAAAAAGAACTGTGTTCCTTATATGCATTAGTGAACTTAACAACAAAAGGAAAAATAATCAGTCTATACTCACTCAACCATAAAGCATTTTATTATCAGGAGAAATCTCAAAGTCGAATAGGTTTGGCAATTAATATACACAGCCATTAAGCCAAAATTCATTTAATCTTTGATCTCATTACTACTATGAAAAGGTAATTTAGAAAGGTATGGACAATATATTCCCTTCTTAACAAGAACCTGAGAAATACCATTAACATATAGGTTAAAAACGTCTTTGTTTATTTCTTTTAAAATCTACTATTCTTCTTTGACAACACTGAATTTCTTCTTGACTGAGTTGCCCTCAGTCTTGATCAGTTGTAGTGACAGATCTGTGAAGGGGTATTTTATTCAATCAGCTGATACAACTGTGAACCTCATGATTTCCTCAGTTGTACTAAACTCACTGGGAATTACCAAGCAGTATGATGCACTTGGTTGGACAATGTAATTATGCATAAATACAGACATGGACTGAAAGATCTTGAGGCCTGAGAGTTCATGGAATCTTGAGATTTGAAGAGAGTCTTTTTCACTTAAGATTCCTGCCATACTTTCTTTTCCAATGCAAACTATTTCTGCACTGTCTGATAAGGCTGAAATTCATCACAAAACTAGAGAGAGTTCCTTTGTACTCAGATTATGCAAAATGTGAACTGTTATGTCTACTTGTTAGACCCTGGAGAAATCCCCCTTAACGCCCTCAAACTCTGTCTCACCTCTATATATGCCCTCCTATGCCTAATAAAATATTGTCTAGAAATATCTAATTCTACCTGGAATCCATTTTAAAACAGCTAAGATTACTCCCTGACCTGAAGAACGGAATTAAGAGACATACAAAAATCTCTCCCAGTTTAAGGCAAAAAAGCGATAGCAAGCCTCCCCATATTTCAAATTGAAATTTCCCCTCACAACATTGACAGTCATCTTGTGGTCTCACTGGGAAGTTTTGACTGCAGGAGAGGAGTGATTAGGTGAATTTTTAATAGCAGATGTTGATCCTGCTAAGATACGGTTAAAGGAGTATGGGGACCTAGAGTGTGGGCTGAGCAGTCCTAAGACAGGAACCCTAGGAGCAACCAAGCCTAGAAAGAATATTTGAGTTAAACTTCATGAGTTAAGCAAGCCAAACTCCAGGCATGGAATGAGTTTTTGATTCTGGACTATATGTGTAGACTTTGTTTGAGATCAGGTGGGAAAGGCACCTATCTGTTCACAGCTACAGTCAGTATATATTCCCTTAGAATAAAGATAAGACTTACTCAAACTAAACACACTATTGGGTAACCACTCAAATGTTGATATTCAGACACTGAGCAGAAGGGTTTCTGGTTATATCCATCATGGATAGATGCCATTTTTACAGATAATGCAGTTACTCATTAAGCTGAAGTAGCAGGGGGTTGTGTTTTTAGTGATGAACATCCACATTCGATCCCAGCTGATGCCATTTTACATCTCTGTGTCTGCGGCTATGGTTCTTTACAACTGAAATATAAACATTTCAGGAATTATACTGTTCAGAAGGATATTTTTCTCTTTGCTTATGTAGTGGGAAATGAGGGAGATTTATATCTGACATATTTTAAAAGTGGTCAAAGTAGGTTGTGTCCATATTGGTGAATTGCACTACAAATTCATGTAAGTATTGGGAAGAAAACACATTGGCACAGCCATACAAAGTTCAGTCTCTCTTTCTCTCCCCTGCTCACTCTGACCACATGAGGCTTGTGGAACCATAATTAAAAAAATGGCCGTAAGAACCTGCCTCCACCTGAATATTGTCATAAACCATGTTCACAAACTGTGCTACAACCTGTTAAGGAGATTTAATCCATTCAGGATACTGAAACTGTGCAAAAAATGTGTTCTGTTAACATTGTTCAGAAGTGATTGTCAGTCACAATTGTGCCAAAACCATGCTTGCCAATCTCACGACTAGCACAGTTCTGGAAACAGCTTTCATGTCTTCCTTTTTTCTCTCTCGCTCATCTCTGGGGGTTAAATTCTAGTTCTACATAAGATGGAAAAGAAGGTGAAGATCAGGATAAAAAGTCGAAAGAAGTTAAAACATTGTAATTCTATGCAGAAAGACTGTGCTACTAATGATAGCAGACAACAAAACGTGAATGGCAGAACTTGAACTTCATTAGCACAGCCTGAAGGGGAATTCATTCTGTCTCCTTTCCAGATGTGTGTAATGCACCTGCCTGATGATTTTCTAATTTGGATTTGTCATTTCCCCTCTCTTGTACAGCATTGTACAGCACGTAGACAGCAAACACATTAGGAGATTTAGGTCATATAACTAGTTGTATAATTTGTATCATAGCGTTAAACTATAGCAGCCACAGAAGAAAATAGATTCTCATTTTCAGACCAAGGAATGTAGGATTTTCAATATGGACTAATTTTGGATTAGCTACGTCCATGTCGTGGGTACAGACTCCTTGGGACATTAATATGCCAGTTGCAGACCTCTCTTTCACACCTGATACTGCTGTTTTCTTGTGCCCAGGGTAATTTAGAGGTCACATACATTGCTGGCCTAATTGTTCTGTCATCTACATGGTATTCTCCAGCTGCAAAAGGTGTGACATATGTACAGATGTGCCATCATTCTTCTACCCTTTCAAAAGCAGTAAATTGCACAAATTAGTAGATCCCACCCTCTGTGTGTGTACGCACCACCAGTTGTGTGTGTGAACTACAGACAGGAGGAAAAACAATGAAGGTGTCTGTGCTCACCAAGAAAGTGGGCATACCCCCCACTATGTGGCAAACTCCCCTCATGTATATGCACATACCATTGGTGGAAAATGGTGTGTTAAATGAAGTGACCAGCTTTAAAATCTCCACGACAGTGCTGAAAAACTGGGAAACATTTGCAGTAGAATCCAGGTAGAGCTGTTACATAAGTCATGTGACCTTTTTTATATTATACCATGCACCATACAATAAAAAGCTGCTATATATGTGCAGGTGTAACACGTACTAGGAGACTGAGTCATTGTTCTTCTCAAGCAGTTGGTGGTTGAGGTTGATGACTTTGCTACAGCTGCCAGCAAGGGGACCAAGTTCTTTAGATCAAACAGTAGTGGCTCATGCTTTTAGTTCTGTATGTCACATGTTCAACCCTACTGTCAACCCCAGGGACATACAGAGACTTTGCCTACTTACCTGCACAGATAACCCAGCCTTCACCCAGTACTACATAGAATCATAGAACCATATGGTTAGAGGGGACTGAAAGGGTCTAACCACCTGCCAAGATGCCGGATTTGTTGTGTCTAAACCATCCTAGACAGATGGCTATCCAGCCTCCTTTAGAAAACTTCCAGTGAAGGAGCTTCCACAACCTCCTCAGGCAGTCTGTTCCATTGTCCTACTGTTCTTACAGTTAGGAAGTTTTTGCTGAGATTTAATCTAAATCTGCTGTGCTGTAGTTTGAACCCATTGCCTCTTGTCCTGCCCTCTGTGGCAAGAGAACAACTTTCCTCCATCTTTTTTATGGCAGCCTTTCAAATATTTGAAGACTGCTAGCATATCCCCACTTAATCTCCCCTTTTCCAGGCTAAACATACCCAGTTCCTTCACCCTTTGCTCATATGGCTTGCATTCCATCCATTTGATCAATTTCGTCACTCGCCTCTGGATCCTTTCCAGTTTCTCTCTCTACATCCTTTCTAGACACCGGTGACCAAAATTGGACGCAGCACTCCAGCTGAGGCCTAACCAGCACCGAGTAGAGCAGTACAATCACCTCCCATGACTTGCATGCTATGCCTCTGTTAATGCAACCTACAATTGCAGTTAATTTTTTTGCAACAGCATTGCATTGCTGACTCATTTGGAGGTTGTGATCCATCACAACTCCCAGATCCTTTCTCAGCAGTACGGCTGCCAAGCCAGTTTCCCCCCATTCTATGTTTGTGTATTTGGTTTTTCTTCCCTAGGTGTAGCTCCATTTGTCTTTGTTGAATTTCATTTTCTTGCCCGTAGCTCAGTTCTCCAATTTTAGCTGTATTCTCCAGAGTGTTTGCATCCCAGCTCCCAGCTTTGTATTATTTGACAATTTGACCAGTATGCTCTTTCCTCCTACATGTAGGTCATCAATAAAGATATTAAACAACACCGGACACAGAACAGATCCTTGTGGAACCCCACCTGAGACCTCCCTCCATTCTGACATCATTCTATTAATAGTTACTCTTTGTTTGTGGTTGTTTAACCAATTATGTATCCACGTAATGGTAGTTCCACCACATCACTGTGCTGCTTGGGTTGGAACTGAGATGATAAAGCAGTGAGTTCCGCAGTTGCTACTACTTAGTATGTATCTCCACAGAAGACACTATGGAGCTTGAATTCTCCATTCCAGTCTCTGGATTTAGCACTCATCATAGCAGCTAATGAACCTTTCATTGCAGAACAATATTTACAGCACACTCTGCCTAGGAATTAGACCTAGACTTCTATTCTTTATGGAAGTTGTAGACCTTAATCCTAGGCAACTGCACTGAGAATGTATCCTTTAGAACCCTATTCTCAAAGGAGCTCATTATGTCATAGTATTCAGATTGCTGATTACAAGGTAAGTGCAGTAGAGGGTTATAAACTACCATGCCATTATCTGAGGTGATAGCCATGGCAAGTGTTCATCTTAATGGGGTTTTAAGTTAACTAGGAAGCACTGAAGGTGCATGTCTGCTGGGATTGCATATATGGAGGAGTAATACAAATGCAACATTCTAAAATTAACAGATGAATTTTACTTCTTTCTGAAGCAGCTTTTGTTCTATGAATGAATATATGGCATCAAGGCATTGAAGAAACACTGAGACAGTTACAACGGCCTGCATATGGCATTTCATTGTACAAAGGTGGCATGATAGAGTCCTTTTAATACAAAGAAAATATGCTTTTGACTTCAGCTGTGGAGACTTGTACCTGTTTCTGATGATTATAATGATTCTACCGCCTTCAGTGTTTGTAAGGCTCCCTGCATTTTATGTTAAGTGTCTTCTAACAGCAAAAGTGTTTATATATGGGAATTGTGATAACATCAGAATGTTTCCTGTCTCCCCAAAAACTTATGAGAAGGTACTTGGCTTAGAGGCACAATGTTGCTCACCATACACTTGGTTTTTAAGATAAAAAGGAAAAGTGGATCATTGATTGAAAAAAACAATAAGCTAACTCCTTTAATTTTTCAAAAATGAAAGATGTTCAGCAGTTTTGAGATTACTTTACTCTCTTCATCTATTTCCTATTATAGCCAACAATAAAAAGCCTGCCAGATGCTGTAGTGCAGGGGCGGGCAAACTTTTTGGCCTGAGAGCCACATTGGGTTTTGTAAATTGTATGGAGAGTCGGTTAGGGGTTGGGGTCATGGCCTGGCCCCCACCTCCTATCTGCCCCCCCCCGAGACTCCAGCCCCATACAACTCCCCCATTCCCTGATGGCCCTTCTGGGACCCCTGCCCCATCCACACATCCTGCTCCCTGTCCCCTGACTACTCTCAGACTCCCTCCACACCATCCAACCTCCCCTCCTTCCTGAGTGCCCCCTGGGACCCTTGCTTCCATTCAACCCCCTGTTTATCCCCCAACCACTCCAACCCCTATCCACACCCCAGCCCCCTGACCACCACCCCAAACTCTCCTGCCCTCTAGCCAACCCCCCCGCTCCCTGCCTACTTACCGTGCTGCCTAAAGCACCGGTGGCTGGCAGCCCTACAGCCACACTGCCTGGCTGGAGCCAGGCCATGCTGCTGCCGCAGCCACTGCACAGCATGGAGCACCGAGTCAGGCTGGGCTCTGCAGCTGTGCTGCCCCAGAAGCTCACCGCCTAGAGCATTGCACCAGTGGCAGAGTGAGAGAGCTGAGGCTGCAGGGGAGGGGGACAGCAGGGGAGGGGCTGGGGCTAGCCTCCTGGGCCAGAAGCTCGGGGGCTGGGCAGGACAGTCCTGCAGGCTGGATGTGGCCCGCGAGCCATAGTTTGCCCGCCTCTGCTGTAGTCTTATGTGATTTGGCTTGGTTGTGAAGACCTTATCTCAGTTGATGTCTTGACGTTGAAGTCACTTCTTTTGACACTCAGAATTAGTATCAGGGAAAACTCTTTTACTTAACCCACTACATTCATGCAACCACATTATATGTAAGTGAGAGTTCTGTAGAGAATTTACATGCAGAGCACACTGACAAGAGACTGAAAAATCATTTATGAACTAGAATTTTACATGTTTAATAACACTCTATAAATAAGGAAATGCACGAAATATGGCCATTTCCACAATTTCATTTTAATGAGTTATTATTCAGGCACTCCAGATCCTTTATAGTGTAATTTTATTTTCATGGCACACCCAGCAAATTTGCTTCTGTCTATGTTTGAAGCATAAGCTTACATAAATTGCACACAGCATTTTTTTAATGCTATCATTCTACTAAACCAGGAATATGACAAGGGGGCAGGGGAAGAGGAGAAACAAAATAGATTGTTTGAATACCGCTAAAGTCTCTTCCTTATCAATGTTTAACATGTCTCAGTGCTTTGCTAGCCACCAAGGTCTTTACTTTCCAAGCACTATCTGATGAAATATTTCTCATACTTCCTGTAGCAAGCTACAGAAAAAGTAAGTTTTTGCAAGACTGTTTTATACTATCCAATAGTTTAGCTGGCCTGTGTACATTACACTGACAAACTTAAAGTGATAACTTTATCTAAATGAAATTGTGAACTATGACCCTAAAATACGAACCCATCAAAACTGAAATGACTTGGACACTTATTACAGTGGATGCCCTAAAAGAAAAAAATACCAAATAAGAAATGAAGAAAAATCAGAAGCTTGAAGTTATAAATCTAAATGAGATTTTGAAAGTTACATCCATGGTAATATAGATCTTTTCATGACCCAAGGAGGTTAGTGATTTAGAATTGAATTGTGTGTGTGTACTTCAAGTCTTCTCTCGTTCTTTCTTTCCTTGGCCTTTCCTCTCTAACAGTCATTGTGAACGTTGCATTTAGTTTGCAGGTGGGAGAGCAGGCAGCTTCAACCAAAACTGCTACACCTGATCTTTATTAGCTGCTAGAGACAGGGCTAGGAAAATGCAGCTGTAGGTGTGTAACTTTCCCTGGAGGGTGAGACTATCACCTTTGTGATGGTTCCAATCCCAGCTGGCATGAAAACTCAGGAGTTCCGAACCAAATCAGGTTCAGTAGAATTGGAATCTATTGGCTCATTCATTGAACCAATGGAGCAGCTCTAATATCACTATTTCTATTTAAAGTCAGTATTTGCCATTATAACAAAAATCTCTAAAAAACAAATTGCTCTGTTCTGTAAAATTGGAGATATCTTGAACTTTATGGCCCAGATTCAGTTTTTGTCAAGAAGACACAACTCTGTTAATCAGTGAGTCTTAAATCAATTGCTAACTAGTAGGGATTGGAATGAGACCTTAATGGGAGCCAGATTATCCCACATCTCCCAACTTCAGGGTTTCTTGCACCTTGCTCTGAAGCACCTGGTATTGGTTGCTGTCAGAGACAGGATGCCGTACCTCCAGGATGTTATGATATGTAAATTCCTATATTTATATCTGCTTATGCAGGGTTGAACTTTGCCCTATAAATGTACATCTATGTCCACTTGTGTTTTTGTGGGTTACTTCTGAAAGTGAACTCTGCATAGAAAGTATTGCTTCCTTCATCGGATGTCACTGTTGCTCCACAGAAAAGAACATGGAAGTGCAGCTGCAGTTTGGTAGATCAACTGTTTTCTGTTTCCATCATCTCTAATTTTAGATGAAGAGGGAATACTAAAACCCAGAAAATATTTTTGAAAGTAGAAACTTAAGTGGAGGAATATGAGATATGTAAGTTTACATTATCTCATAAATTTTTGTGATCTGTTTTATTTTGGGCTCAGTACTTTGGTAGTAGTGAACTATTTGCCATATTTATCTGCATTCAGTATCTGCCTGGTTGTGTTGCTGTCCTTTTGATCCTTATTGGTCACTGTGACAGGTGCTGTATTCACCGCTAGATTGGCACCTCCTCCTGGATTAACTTCAAGAGGTCTCAGCTCCTTCCTGTAGTTGCATGCCGTCCCTCTGTCTTTCTCTCTCTGTCTGCACGAGATGCTGCTGCCTCTTCATGACTCAGCCCTCCACCCAGGTCACTATTCACATTTTCCCCTTTCAGGGTATCAAAGTCTTTCCTCCTCAGTCTTAGGAAGTCTTCCCATTCACTGCCTCATAGCACTACTTCATCAGTGGCTGGCAGGGGAACCTAGGCCTGCCCTGCGCTCTGGGTTCCAACTCAGGGGCCCTGTAGCCAGCATTCAATGTCTGTTCCCTCCTGGACCTTACTGCCTTTCCCGAGGACCTTTCCTTACCATCTGGCACTCCCTCAGTTTCACCACTGCCTCCTTCCAGGGAGTGATTGCAGACTTTCCCAGCAGACCCGTCTGATTCCAATTTCTATCCAGCCTAGCTCCTTCCTCCCAGCTAGGCTCTTTCCCTGAGTCAGAGGATTGCTTAGCTACCTAATTCCTCTCAGCTGTGGCCTTTCAGGTTAATTAGCCCCCTTCTCAATCCACACTAATGCTTTCAGGGCAAGTGTGGGGTAAACACCCCACCCAGTCACCTTAACTTTCTGTTGCTTTCTGAGTCACTTGTTTTCCTCCTGTGCAACACTTCACTCCTTAAAGTGCCTCCTCTCTTCATCTTTCTATATGGTGTTTATCATCTACTCAATTTCTGTAAGAGATTATGATTATAGCTGAAGTGGTAACTACATAATATCAAAATCCACAGATAATTTAGATCTTAAGATAGTTCAGATCCTGTAGATGTTTCATGTGAAAGGAGACTATCATGTCAAAATGTGGCCATTTGGGGTACATGATCAATTAATAACTTATGTTATTCAATAGTGTTGCCTAAAAGGAAGATATCCTATGACAAACTTTCTATTGCCAGAAGCTACATCAGGTGGCAGTACCTGTATCACATTGCTTCTTTTCTGGGACCTTTGCTTTCCAAAAAACCTCCTTGCAATTAATTGACTCTTGTCTGAGTTGGGCAAACCTGTGAAATATTCATCTGGCAATCAGCTTAATAAATTTCTTTCTAAATAAAGAAGAGCATCCAAGTCTGCCAGGCTCCTTGTGTGTCCCAGATAACTGAGAGCCTGGTTTTAATACAATAAAACTCAGTACCGTAAAATACTCTGAATACTATTTGAACACATCCTGTCTGGCTGAAAATTTGTATGGAACTAAAACTCTCCAAGACTTGTGCCAACATGAATTAGGTCTTGTATAAAATCTAGGATGGATTTTTGGGGGGATTTTCCAAAGGCCTGATAAAGGGCCTGGAAAGGTCTTTACGATACTTAATGCCCTCTTAACTTAGATGATCAGAGTGGATAGGCCATTGAAGTGGGAATCAGCTGGGTCCTAGCCCAACTACTGAGAACTGGGGAAGCCACATCCACTCTATGTGCCTCAATGTCACCTTCTTTGGAGATTGGAATAGTGATATTTGACTAATTCATAAAGTGTTTGGAAATCTATTGATGAAAAGCTCTATAGGTGTTCTATATATTGTTATTATTACTAAAATCAGTGGAGAAAAATTTTAAAAAGTGTTACCTTTGCTATCTCTTTCCCTCCTTTTCCCCACAACAGTTTTTGTGGTTGTTAAAAAACAATTTGAAGTGTTTTTCTGAGCTGAGATTCGTTTTCATTATTAGTAGCAAGTAAGCAAGCAAGCAAACAAATAAAGCCACTTAATGCTCAATGATTTTGGTGCCCACATCTGACTTCAAAATATGAATATTATTATATTTTCATATGGAATATCCTGTGAGTGCCTAATAATATCTAGTTATTGGTAAAGCCACAGATCTAAGAAAAAAATCAGCCTGTGAGTGCTGTTTTTGTGAGACCTACAAAAATGTAAGTCCCGTGCCTCCCTCCATCAGCTTGAGAGGAGGAAACTCCATCAGAAGAGTCTCCCGGAGCATGGAAGAGAGAGAGCTGCTGACCCCTGGCATGTTCTCCTCTCCCTAAAGTTTGGTGGAAGCCCCTTCATACCAGTTCCAAGTGATAGGGCTCCATGGGTATTTCAGGTTGGAGCCAGATGTGGAGGTGAGGAGAAGCTGTATTGTAAGAATTACTAAGGATATTCAGAGAGTGGATGAAGATGAGAGTTCAAGAAAACAGTATCTCTCTCAGAAGTCACAGAAGGAGTTGACCAGTGCGAGTTTGACCCCTGAAGGCGCTGTTAGAGGAAAGGAGGGAAGTGCAAATGAGCTGAGTACAGGGCAGAGATTCTGTGATTCCAGGATTTAGTGTTGTGTTCTCCTCAGAGCATGTGTGTTCCTGCCTCCTTTGCAGCCCTCATAGCTGTGGTAACTAGGGATGTGGGGGTTCTGCAGCACACCCTGGCTTGAAATAGTTTCCATCATATACAGTGTTTACAGTTTGGTTCAGTGCTCTCAGCACCCCCACTATACAAATTATTCCAGCACCCCTGGCAGCCCTGTACTCCTTTTGCCATCTCTGTAGCAGCTTTTAGCGGTGTGACACCATTCTCCAGGACATGCGAATATAACTGAGTGTGCCAGTGTGCCAAGAATTTTTGCCAGGATGGAGCATTATTTGAGCTGAAGTTGGTGTCAAACAAAATCCACCTCAGTCTGTACTTTTCATCCCCCATCCAAAAGATGGGGAAAAACTCATTGTTTTCAGAACACTAAAGGGCGACATTTCGATTTTCAGGCTTCTACGTGGGTGTTAAGAAAACAGAGAGAGGAACTGATGAGGGTGTGGAGCTTTTCATCTCTTCATTGCTTATTCCAATCCAGCCCACGGTGGTAGTGGCTGAACATTGTTGGTATCTGAGGGGCTCTTTAGTAGCCTTTGTGAAATAAGTTTGCTCATCTCAATGTCTGTGTCACAATATGCACCACCACAACTGACACGCCTGTTGGCAGTCTCAGCACAGAGACCTAGGATTGAATAAATAGTGAGACTGAACTATCCTTTCACACCGGGGTGTGTTTGCACCCTGCCCCCCTATATTTTATTCTGCAGACTCAGTACAAAAGTAAATGATTCCTTCCAGTAATCAGCATCCTTCTCATGTACAGTTCCACTGAGTTACTACAGTACCTATATGTCTCTGAGCGTAAAGCCAAAAATAATCCGATTGATTGTAAATGGACATGCTTTCACATAGTGCTTATTCTTCATTTCTCTACAGAGTTGTGACCACAGTGTATTTGTAGCTAGGTGATTTACTGCCAAAAATACTGGCAATCTTTGGATACAAACAGAACTTCAATATCTCCCTCTACACCATTCTGTTCTCCACTCTGAGCAAACAGGTTTTGTGTTACCCCTCCATCATTGTCACCATGGTGCTCTACTCCATTGACTCTGAGCATTTTCCAACATGCAGCTATCACAATTAGAAATACAGGATTCAATTACTAAAATATGTATTTCTGAGCAGTTCTTTACTTAGAAAAATTGTAGATGAGCCAGCTTGAATGTATTATCATTCCCTTTTCCTTTGTGCTCAAGAGACCACTAATTGGTCACTGCACTACTAAACACAGAAAGGGATCAGTTCCAAAAATAACACAGAGTGAGGTATAAGGAGTGTGTGCCTTTACAGAAACCTGAAATATCTGTCAAACAAAGAGATAAAATATGACTCATTCTTTTATTTAATTTTTTCTTGGCTATTCATTCATCCAAGAGGTCCAGTGTTTTATTCAGATTGTCTCCACCAAGAATATACTTTTGCTTTTACAGCGAGAGATTCTCCGATCTTGCAGATATTGGGGCTTAAAGGAATTCCAGGATCTGGAGAGAGGATGATTTGGAAGGTAGGGACATGAAACTATATCTTTTCTTTCCATGGAAACAGATCTCCCCTTACTGCAGGTTTGGGGCTGGTTTGGATTCTTTCTGAACTGATTAGCTCACCCCTAATTGTTTTCTCTAAGCCTGCCAAGCAACAGAGCTGACAAGAACTGTAAATATAAACACCCTCTTTTGCTAATTTACTGACTCATGCACAAATCCGCTTGTTGTTAATCCACGAGTGTCACTAAACTCTTGACGCTGATGCTTGTGGAAAATCCGGGCAGTATTCCAATAGCTAGTCTGGTGCTGACATTAGCATTTCCAGTTGTAAATTGTGAACAAGCACAGAATATGTCTCCAAATTATGTTATTTTACAGAATATTGATCATTTTAGGGCTTTTTCCTCTGTACAAGTTATATTTGTTTTTACACTCTTGCACTTTTTTCAGTAAAATAAAGTATATTTTGATAATACCAGTAGATTGAGAACATACGATCAGTTAGTGTGATGATACTAGGATCAACCATGTTTTTTGTTTGTTTGTTTGTTTGTTTTTAATGGCATGTGGCAGAGATAGGCCAGTGACAATATTCCAGGCTCAGCAGCACAGGTTAAGTCATAAAGATGGTGTGTTACAATTGCATGTGACTTATTTCAGTCTTTAGCATTTCTTTTTTAATATTCTTAGGACCAGGTTTTTAAAGGTATTCAATCAATGGGAGTTAGTGCCCCAAAACATTTAAAACATGGTCCTGTATGTGCAAAAGAAATTAGGTGTTGTGATGCTGCTCGTCACAATGCCTAACTGTTAAGTGCTTAGAAGATCACTGTGATTCACAAAGCCTGATTTAGGCTTCCTATATAATGAATAGGGATAAAGAGGCCACCTAATGCCATTTACAAAAGCCAGTGTGCTAGGCAGGGAGCTGCCTAAGCTAGCCAATGGGAAATGCTGCTGGCAGGGATATGTGCTAAACCTGCCCCTGTCTTGGAGATATGTGCCTATCTCTGCTTGGGATTCTCAATTGCAAACCCTTTCTTGGCATTAGGTGCCTACCATGCATGGTGCATGAGCCCCCTTAGGGGAGGCTAGCCACACGGCTCTGCCCGTTCCACCCAAGGCCCCGCCCCAAATCCACCAGAGTCCTGAGCGCCCCTCGTCTACTGTAGCACTGTTTTATACCAATATAATAAAAACCAGCAGGATCTTATTAAGAGGGATAAGGCAAAGATGCCACATTTATTGTAAATATAATAATAAAGCAAAAGATAAAAGCAAACAACATCGTTTAACTACTTATTCCTATCACCACTTATTCCTTATACACACACACATATATATATATATTCATTCACACAATCATTCATTCAGGTTCTGTATAGGTGTTATAGTTACCAGCCTAGACTTTGCTCATGCCAAGTTACTGGCCAGGTATCTTGGTCATGAGGATGGAGCGAAGTCTGTGTCAGATGCACCTGATGCTCCTGGAGGCTGGCAGCAGAACCAGTGACTCAAAGTTCTCAGTTTTTAGAGTCCATTTTTATAGGAATTAATTCCTGTGTTAGTCTATGGGAACCATTTCATCCTGCTGTTGTTGGCTCAATTAGCAGATGGAACATTCCTGGTGGCTCCACACTGTCTAAAGTGGCACATTTCTTCCAGGTGTTTGGGGTGGATCCAAGTTTACCCTCCGGGGGTTGTCTGGAGGTCCACTTGACACATTCTTCTGCCGATGGATCCTTTCCAGGCTGACATCTCCCTAAGCATTTACGTACAACAAACATTCATTAACATACATTCCATATCTTAACTATATTTTAATTTACTGTTTCCACCACTTTTGGGGTGTGTGTTAATTCCTATGAGATTCCTGGCCCTGTAATTACAGAGGGTGGGAATCTGTTTGTTTACATTGTATCAATCACAGCTTAAGGCTAGCATAGTGTTTACTTCAAGAGCAAAGTTAATTAACTTGTTTGTAAGTTTTACATAGTAATAGAGTATCTTTCACAGGACAGATACAATCAGAGTTTTCTGCAGACAGGAGCTTACAAGTTTTAACATAAGAACTTAAAAGATTTTTGTACTTGGTGAACCTGGGGGGATTTTTGTACTTGGTGAACCTGGGGGGGTCACTGTCACTTGAGGGAATCATTGTTAGTATCTTCTTTAATATCCCTACAACTGAGTTCCCTCAAGGCCAGAGGAGCCCTGGTCATACTGCAGTGTGACACCCCTAGAGCCAGGCTGCTGGGCCACCCCCTGTGCTGGGCTACCGGCTGGTCTCAGTGCTGGCTTCAGGGCCAGGCTGATGGGCCACCTTCAGTGCCAGGCTGCCAGCTGGCCTCAGCATTGACCCCAGCGCCAGCCCTCAGCTTGGGGGAGAGGCCAGAGTATGGGTGGGGCCAAGGCTTGGCTTAGGGGAGGCATAGCCTCCCCTGGCCTATTATATCTGATGCCCATGATTCCTATACCATTTTAGTGAAAAGGAGGAAGACGTCCCTCATAACTTTTAACCCCATGGTTAAGGTACTCATCCAGGAAGTGGAAGACGCTAGTTCAAGTTCACCTTGCCTGAGGAGGAGAAGGGTTTGAATAGGGCTCTGCCAGGTATCAGGTAAATACTGTAACCCCTGGGCTATGGGATAATGTGATATGGGGGCTTTCTCACTCTCTCCTGTTGAAGATAATACACTCTGGGTAAACAATTAGAGTCATTGGAAGACAGGGGCTGGACCCTGAGCTTTCCACCTCCTAGGTGAGTGCTCTGTCCACGGTGCTCAGTCATTCTCATGCTTGCACTGACTCTCTCTTACTCTTCCCAATGACTCTTCATTTGTGGAAGAGCCTCCCCAACGCCTACACTGATTGAAAAGAGCTGGGCTTGGTTTAAGAATGCATTTCAGAAGAGGGGCGTTATATAAACCAGGGCTATGAGTCATAACGGAGCTGCTTTGAGGTCTTTACTGTAGCCCAAGGATAGCAATTGCATGTGCTGCATCTGCACCTCTGCTCCGTAGCGTACAAAGGCCAATAGATCCATCAGACTTGCCCCATTTTCTCTCTTTACCCTTGCATGATTGAGTGCAGGGTGTTGCCATGGAGCTTGATTAGGAGTGTACACATCTCCCATATGTGCGGGTGCTGTGGTGTGGGTCCATCTCTTGCTACAGAGGGACAGTTACTACAGTTGCCTCATAGAGATTTTGAACCAAGTTCTGCTCTTAAACGTATGCAGCCACCATTCAATGGGGGTTGAACATGTGTAACTGCAGATAGAAGTTTGCTCTTTCTGGCTTCCAATATTGTAGCAGCTGGTTGTTCAGAAGTGTCTCCAATATCGGCATCAGTGCGGTATATCTTTTGCTGTTTTGGGTTGATAAAACCCATTTACAAAAATTAATTACAGCAAAGACATGACAATATGTGAGACAATACATCAGTTTATTGTGTTTTTATAATAGCACATGGTGCATTGGTATCAGCCGTGTACCAACTGTGTAAAGACAGTGGAATCAAAATGATATTTTAATATGTTAAGTTGGAGTGTGCGTGTGTGTGGGGTGGAGTTCTCCTTTCTTTCAAGATTGGATTTTAATTGAACCCGCCTGGGCAGCACTGGAAACCACACCCTACTTAGCAACCGTTGCTAAGTAGAATAAGCTTTACAAAAAATGCTGCTACTGTTGACACAGAGACCTATGCTGTCCAGGTGGCTAGTGTCTAAAGGAATCCTCCTCTTATCTCGTGGACGGAAACTGACTCACAATTACACAGAGGAGGGAGTGGCATGCTTTCAAGTCAGCAATTGTGTTGGAATTTTAAAAGGGAGACTCAAGAAGAGTGGGTTTAGACATAGGGAGATAAAAGCTCAGCATGAGGAGGGAGTTAAGCACCTAGCAACCTTGGCCCCCAGTGGAAAAAAAACAACCCACAGCAGCAGAAGTGATCCACCTGCAAAGTACTGAACGTGAACCAAAGAACATGCCACGTCTTTTCCATCATCTCCTCTTGAGAACAGTAGGGGACAACCCAGTGTGCCGTTCAGCTTTGCTCCTCTCAGTAAAATAGATTCCGATGTTCAAAGTAGTGCTGCATACACAGGGTCATCTAAGGTAATGAGGTTACATGGGGTACAAGTCAGGGTATACTGCCTGTTCCATTTACTTGTACACAATCTTTGCTCTCTTCTCTTCTCACATTCGTCAGCAGTATTCTCTTGTGTTTAGTTTTCTTACTTTACGTATACAGACGCTATGAATAACACTAATGATTAGTTCCTCCTCTTCCTGCTAATCCCAGTTGCTGAGTAGTCCCCTGATGATCTAATCCTTCCAAAATGATTTTGTCTTCACCTTGAATAAAAGATAAATGTCACTTTCTCCTTTAGGTGCTCTAACTTTGGTGAGTGTATTTACTGTAACTAATGAACTTTTGTCATAAATAGATAGTTAAGGGTTAATAGAACAGGAGTACTTCATGTCTCTTTTGACTGTAAAAGGTTAACAAGTTCAGTGAGCCTAGCTGTCACCTGACCAGAGGACCAATCAGGGGACAGGATACTTTCAAATCTTGAGGGAGGGAAGTTTTTGTGT
Source organism: Gopherus flavomarginatus (assembly GCF_025201925.1). NCBI lineage: Eukaryota > Metazoa > Chordata > Testudines > Testudinidae > Gopherus > Gopherus flavomarginatus. The sequence continues at coordinate 130,457,095 of NC_066620.1, read as the reverse complement.
GTGCTGTTAGTTTTTGGTTGTTGTTCTCTCTGGGTTCTGAGAGTGACCAGACGTGCAACCAGGTTTCTCTCCAATCTCTCTGATACAGTCTCTTACATGTCCAGAATGGTAAGTACTAGGTAGATAAGGTGAGTTAGGCTTATGTTTGTTTTCTTTATTTGCAAATGTGTATTTGGCTGGAAGGAGTTCAAATTTGTATTTTGCTGAAAGGATGTTAATTTGTACTTGTATACTTAGTCTGGGAGGGTATTCCCAGTGTCTATAGCTGAAAGATCTTGTAACATATTCCATCTTAAATTTACAAAGATAATTTTTACTGTTTTTTCTTTCTTTAATTAAAAGCTTTACTTGTTTAAGAACCTGATTATTTTTTTATTCTGGTGAGACCCCAGGGGACTGGGTCTGGATTCACTAGGGAATTGGTGGGGAGACAGGAGGGAAGAGGGAGAGAAAGGTTAATTTTCTCTCTGTGTTAGGATTACTTTCTCTCTCAGGGAGAGTCTGGGAGGGGGAGAGAGAAGGAGTGGGGAAGGTTCTCTGTTTTAAGATTCAAGGAGTTTGAATCACAGTGATCTTCCAGGGTAACCCAGGGAGGGGAAGCCTGGGAGAGGCAACGGTGAGGGAAAGGTTTACTTTCCTTGTGTTAAGATCCAGAGGGTCTGGGTCTTGGGGGTCCCCGGGCAAGGTTTTGGGGGGACTAGAGTGTACCAGGCACTGGAATTCCTGGTTGGTGGCAGCGCTACAAGTACTAAGCTGGTAATTGAGCTTAGAGGAATTCATGCTGGTACCTCATCTTTTGGACACTAAGGTTCAGAGTGGGGAATTATACCATGATAACTTTAATTACTTTTGCAATTACAACTTATTTGACTGAATTTTCCACTGACTGCACAAAACATCTGTCTTGCTGGGAATGTACATATTCTCTGATCTACATATAGTACTCTACTAAAATATGGTAACATATGTAGTCCATTAGTCTATAAAGCAATAGGCAAGCAGAGCTCCTATAGGAACTCGATGAATTTCCACTCTTACATCTGTGTTCTCTTGTCTTTCAGGTCAGGGGCGAAGTTGAGACATTTTCTCACCTAATTTAATGGTCTAATAATTAGACCAGTAGTTCCCAAACTGGGGTTCATAGAACCCTGGGGGTTTAAGAAATGGTACAGGGGGTTCTAGGGAAAAAAATCCCTAATGGTGGACAGAGCTGTCCTTAGGGTCCCCAGGCAGCATGGGGCCAGCAGCCTGGAGCCCCTGGACTTCCAAGAGTTAAGCAGATCAAAGGATGCATATCTATCACACCAATGAGATTTAAATTTCAAGACTCCTTATAAGAAATGGAAAGGGAGGTGGATTTTTTTTGCAGTTTTTAAAATTAAATAGGCATCTAGTATTGTTTTTAAAATTATTATGAAGAACAAGTTTAAACTTTGTTGTAACGTGCGTTGTTTGCCTGGACTGCTCAAGACCTGAATGCTTGTGTAGGAGGAATTCTTTGAGTTGACTTCTTAAATACCTTTATGCTGTTTCACATTTGATACACCTTGATGAAACATAGGAGCCTTATCTTATAACAGGCTCATTCAAAGTGATACAAGCTACGAAAGTGAGATCTTGGAAGAGTGTTGCCATTTTCATAATGTAATAAAAATACTGTAATGATAAATAATTATTAATAATAAATAGTGTGGTAATAAGCCTGTAATAAAAACAAATTTTATATTTCCAAGATCACTGCTTTTATAATTTATATTCAGATAAAGGGGAAAATCCCTGGAAATATTCATTTTTAGGAGGGGGTTCACGAGACTTGACATTTTAGTGAAAGGGATTCACAGGCTATTAAAGTTTGGGAATCACTGAATTAGATGTAACAATCTCCTTACTACTTGACTTGCTTTGCGTTTCCTTCAGAGGCTACATAATGCCACTGCTTCATTCTGAGCAGAGGTTTCCCGGCTGTTGTTTGTTGACAGACTGTACAATTATACTTCATTGAAATCACCCTCACAATAACAAGGTCTCTATTTAATGCCTGGTTCCTAATGACAATGTTACAAGGCAGATGCAGCAATTCCTGGAACGCTACTTGCTAGATCAGATGAATGATGGGTAATTATTTATAGTGCAGAATCTAGAAGCAATGGTTAAAATGTGGCCTAATCTAGTGAACTCCTGGGCACAGACATCTTGGTGTTGCAAAATCAGGTATCTACTCAACTGCAAGTACAAGCAATAACAAACTGCCTGTGATGTTATTTACAATTATTATACACACACACACACACACACACACATTGCTGTCCCATGTGAATTTTAGTTGGCGTCCCCTCTAAAATTATTCTCCTCATTCTCCACTCAAACTGTTATTACACTGTTGCAATTCCACATACTTCAATAGAGTTGTGTCTGCTTTCCATAAGTGTAACTGAAAGGAGATTCAGGCATTATATATTCAGATAAGTAACAAATAAAGATACTACAGTTCTTTTTTATTAAGCAAATGGAGACTTTTTTCCCTCTCATTCTTAACATGTGAATACCCAGACTGTGTCCCTTCTGTTCCAGCAACTGAGAGACAGAGGAAGCAATTTTTATAGCACACAGAGTATGTGGAGCATCAACGTGATCTGACTGTTCTGAGTTTTTTTTTCAATATATTTCCCTTCATCTGAGTTCCCTTTGCTCACTCTCCATTGGTAGTGTCTGGAACTCTGTGGCATAGTATTATGGTAAAGCTATGAAACTCACATAATACCAGAGGTTGATAGCCAGGAGAAAGAGACTGCAGACACACAGGGATGAGTACTGAACTTGTTCAATGCAATTTTATATGGATTTTCTAGACGCCAAACCAGAACAGACAATTCCTGGCAGCTGATTGGTCTTTGAAACACCCGGAAGACATGGAATCCACAATCCATCCACTCACATTATATCCAGGCATCCAGTAATCATGGTCAGGAAGTTTCAGAGAAACCTTTAATTCTTCTGAGGAACAGATGAGATGAGTGATCCCACGAAACACCATTTCCTATAAAATAGACTCTACTGGCCCAGATGGTCAAGATTAACTGCCTGCAAATATGTGCTTATCTTTGTATGCACCTTTATTGCACGTGCACATAACCAATATGCTTGTGTCAGTTGGATCTTTGGCTCTTATAGTGAGTTGAGTGCCTGACTGGCCACATGTATTCACAGCTACTTGATTTATTTACACACATCAGGTATCAGCATGAAAAAATACTATGCATGCAAATACGTGTGCAATGGTATACACCCAACTTTGAAAATGGCACGGTGTGAACAGTCAAAAGGTTATATTATTCTTCCATTCTCCCCAGATTAGGGTGGTGCTTCATGATTTCTGGCCCGTGTTTGGCAAAGACTTTTCCTATCAGCAGCATGTACCTGCTTCATTAATATCTTTTTAAGTGTGGTAGTTTGAAGAGAGAGTGAGGGAGGACAGGGCCCCAAGAGATAATTTTTGATACACTTTTCATACATCAAAAGTGGATTTAAAACATTCCAAAATATCTGCAGTATGTTAGTTCCCTGTAGTTGATTTACAGGCTGTGACAGAAAATCCATTTCTGTTCCTGTAGATGCTAAATTCATTACCCTGCCACAGAATTCAGATTCTCCACTTCTCCTTGAACTTCAGCTTGCTGCCATGGCAACAAGTACCAGACAATATTTTTTTCTTCCCACTTTTTTCATTGGCACATTCACATATTGCAGCAAAAATAGTATCATTTTGTGATATTAAAAAAGTAATCACTGCATTTTATTACTGATGTCCTCTTCATGCTGCGACCTTATGCCATATATTATGTATGCAGCACCCATCTGATTAATCACACTACTGTCTATGGCTTTGTAAACTATCAGGCCAGATTTTCTTTAAAGCTGTGTGAAAAGTGGATTTTTTTTTCCTCCTTCCAAATCTCCCCACAGCTGGACATTTCAATTTACAGTAAAATGTATTTGAAATGGGAATGCATAATACACTTTTTCTTCAGTAAATAACTGCTCATTCTTCTCTGTCTTAGAGGTTCTCTCTATTTTCTGTTGTCAGAAGTATTCAAGGATTAACTTGCCTATGAAAGTCCAGGCAGTTTTTGTCGAACCTCTCTGAAGTTCTATTAAAATTCCAAATAGGTTTCTGAGTGGAGTGTCTGATCTCAACTTCAAGAAACCAAGGAATGTCAGGACAAATGGAAATGAAACTATTCCGTCAATAGGTTGCTATAGTTACTGGATGAAATGGGAACTGTCAAACTAAGGATTGTTCACTCTCTACTATAGAAATTATGGACCTGCCATAGAGCAGTGAAGCACAATATACCGAGTAGGTTGGTTAGCAGGTGGGCAGCAACTGAATATACTAGTAGATAGGAGTTAAAGGTTAAAATTGTTGAGACTTGTAGAAAAACATGGAGGCAAACAATGGGGGACTTTAAAAAGTATAAATACTTATGGGTTCAGTAATAATAAAATGAGAAAGTAAATGTCATAGGGCTGTAGTTAGTGTTTCTATTAATGGTTAATATATATTGGTGGTGTGTGTAAATGTATAGATGAGAGGTGGTGTATGTATATGTATATATATATGAGAGGAAGGATGGCTGGGATTAGGGAACTAATTTAGGAGATGGGGGAAACCTATGGTAAAGTTCCTACTCGGTCACAGACTTCCATTTAGCCTCTCTAAGCTTCCCCATCTGTAAAACAGGTCTAGACTAAGGTAGCTGGCACTTAAGTCAAGATACCTATTGAAGCCTGTCCTACCCAATCTTATCATTGGAAAAAGGAGACGATGATTATATATATATATATGTATGTATGTATGTATATTTGGACAAACACAAACACAATGATAATATATATTATTATTATATATATGTGTGTTTATACATATATACATTGGGACTGGTCCACAAATGTTAACTATGTTCTCTGCCAAATTATGAACATATAAACATTTTTTTTTGTTTCACTTCCATTTGTATATAAATTATTCTTTGTGTTTGTGTTTGTCCAAAACACAAAGAATAATTTCTATACAAATGGAAGTGAAACAAAAAAAAATGTTTATATGTTCATAATTTGGCAGAGAACATAAGTTAACATTTGTGGACCAGTCCCAATATATATATATATATATATATATATATTATCATTGTCTCCTTTGTATTATTATTATATTATATCATTGTCTCCTATATATATATCTGTAGAAACACACACACACAAACACAGACACACTTACTTTCCCCCCTTTTATTCACTATGTAAATATGAAAATATACAAAGTAGTGGTAGAAGAAAGCCACATAAAACTAATATATTGTAATTGATTCTATTAGTTTTCCTTATATGTGCATATGAACATCAATAAAATTACTTTATATACTGCATTTTTTTATTTTTATCATATCATAGATAGGTTATGTGTGTGTGTGTGTGTGTGTGTGTGTGTGTGTGTGTGTGTGTGTGTGTGTGTGTGAGAGAGAGAGAGAGAGAAAGAGAGAGAGAGAGAGAGAGAGAGAATGTGTTGTTTTCTTCTGCCATTCCTTTACACGTTGTTCATTAGACTGAAAAGTTTTATTAATTTATATCTGTAAAGTGATTAGCAAGCAGTTAGGAACTATATAAATAGTTACATCTCCAAAAAGCTACAGTAAAAGAATGCTGAATTTGCAAAAGATCCTCCCTGAATGAGTAGCTATTATTTTTTTGTTTTGCTTCTGATCATTCCATGTGTGGCCCCATGCACTATTTAGCATGCACCATCCAATCCAGAATTTAGAATTATTAATTTATGTATGGGTTTCTCTATGGTGCTGTCATGTAGCATATGAGTACTTTACAAATATTAATTAATTTATCTTCACAACACCCCTATATGTAGGGCTGAAAGAGACCTTGCGAAGTCATCAAGTCCAGCCCTCTGTGCTGAGGCAGGCCCATGTAAACCTAGACCATTCCTGACAGGTGTTTGTCCAACCAGCGTGACATGCCCTGGGGGAAATCTGGACAGTGGAACCCCTGAACCCCCTTTAACTCTCCTGCCCAGACTGTCTCCTTACACTATGCTAGTGAACAGCAAACACCTCCAGGCTCCATTCACTCAGCCATCAACATGCAGAGACACACCCAGCAAAGTTATATGAATATTCTCCTGTGCCACATGAGAACTCCATACAGGGAGACTCCAGCAAATTCCCCCAGTCTTGCACCCCAGAAATGTGTGTTTTACACTGCTCAAGACCTTATTGATCAATACAAGCTCATTAATTAGTTTGCCACTCCTTCAAAAGGTGGTGGACATGCCCCAGCCTCTGTAATCTGGGCAGATCCCCCAAGCACTTTAGACAAACCACACTGGTTAAATTAAAATTCAAAATAAATTTATCAACTAGAGAAAGATAGACTTTAAGTGATGAAGTGGTATTGGGCTAGAAGATCAGAACTGGTTACAGAAGGAAATAAAATAGCAAAACTGGAATCTAAATCCTAAATTTTACCAGGCTAATAATACTAAAAACAAGAGGATTTCTCCCACACAAAACTTCACAGCAGTTCATGCTAACTGGAATGACTTCCAGTGAACTCCAACTCGTCCCAAAGTCTTAATGGAGTTCTCTTCATTTTCCAGATGATCTTGCTTCCTCATGTACAGATGGGGGGAAGGAAGACACAATATTCCAGGTGAGCCTTCACCAGTGCCAAGGAGAATGGGACAACTACCTTCTGTGCCGTACATTCTGGCCATTTTGGACGCTTTTGTTAACACACCCCTGAATTATATCAGCCTTTTTCAATTTGAAAAATTAACATACTCCTGAATTATATTAGCCAATTCAATTTGTGTTTCACTGTATCCCCCAGATCCTGTCCCCCGCCCACACTTCCAGCCACTGCCAGACTCTCCTTGTACTCTTCTGCTTCTGTCCTCCCAACCCTCCTGCCTGCTCCCTCCCCCACACTGTCTGGCTCCTTCCCTTGTCCCCAGCTCCAGCCCATTCTCCTTCTTTTCCTCCTCCTCCACGGTGCCTGTACTTTTCTCCCCTCAGCTCTTCTCCTCTCCTCCAGGCTCCTATCTCTTTTATTCCTGAGCTCTGGTCTCCTTCCCCCACCCTGTATCTCTTCCTTGCCACTGTCCTCCACTTCACACCCCTTTGCATTCCAGTCAAGACGCTTCTTTCTTCCACTTCACACTGTCTGAGCACCAGTAAAGGGAGCAGTGAGAGCACAATCTTTCTGTTTTCAGTTCCTGTGCATGGTGCCATGGTGGCTCCCAGCTCCTGGAAGGAGAAATTGCATAAAAGTACCACTTCACTGCTGCAGCCCTGCACTGTGGCATGCTCAGTAATGATGAACTCTTCAGATGCTTTAGCTGGCAAAGTCTAAGAAGTCTCAACTGAGCATGGTCCACCTGAGATTTTTCAGAAGTCTCTTATTTGGCCATTTTGGACTTAATTCTCACAGGGATTGCAAAAAGCACGTCTCTGACACCTGTGTGACCCCTTTGCAAAATTTAGTCTGTGTTCCAAAACATGAGGGTGATAGAGCACAGCTTCTCAATGAAGTGGCTGCAAGACATTTTTTAACTGGGGAAAAAACACATATTTTCCCCTAATCTTGTTCTGAAAAGTAGCTGAACTATTTTAGCTGAAATTTCCCAAAGAATTCACCCTGAGGCGGACACATTGGTTTAAAAATCAGCTCAGATGGTTTAAGCTTAGCAAAGTTATAAGCAATTGAAAACAGAGTTGTATAATGAAAAGTACTGAGGAAACCTTAACTTTCGGTATTGGCTATTGTTACAGGTTCAATTTCATTCAATAACAAGATATGTCAAATATCTTGTCACAGGGCTTGTCTTTTCTACCACGCTACATGAGCACAGCTGCATTGATGCAGCTGCACCACAGTAGCACATCTGGTGAAGACATTCTATGTTGACAGGAGAGCACTCTCTCGTCGATGTGAGAGGTGGAAGATATGTCGGTGGGAGACTTTGTGTCGACATAGCACAGTGTAGACACCGCTTTAACTTGAAGCAACTTACGTTGCTCAGGGATGGTTTTCTCACACCCCTGAGCAATGTAACTTTCATCAACTTAAATTGTAGTGTAGACAAGCCCTTAAGCCATTGTCTAGGAAGGAGTACAGCAGAAAGGGATCTAGGGGTTATAGTGGACCACAAGCTAAATATAAGTCAACAGTGTGATGCTGTTGCAAAAGAAGCAAACATGATTCTGGGATGCATTAACAGGTGTGTTGTGAGCAAGACACAAGAAGTCATTCTTCCGCTCTACTCTGTGCTCGTTAGGCCTCAACTGGAGTATTATGTCCAGTTCTGGGCTCCGCATTTCAAGAAAGATGTGGAGAAATTGGAGAGGGTCCAGAGAAGAGCAACAAGAATGATTAAAGTCTTAAGAACATGACCTATGAAGGAAGGCTGAAATAATTGGGTTTGTTTAGTTTGGAAAAGAGAAGACTGAGAGGGGACATGATAGCAGTTTTCAGGTATCTAAAAGGGTGTCATAAGGAGGAGGGAGAAAACTTGTTCACTTTAGCCTCTAAGGATAGAACAAGAAGCAATGGGCTTAAACTGCAGTAAGGGAGGTTTAGGTTGGACATTAGGAAAAAGTTCCTAACTGTCAGGGTGGTTAAACCCTGGAATAAATTGCCTAGGGAGGTTGTAGAATCTCCATCTCTGAAGATATTTAAGAGGAGGTTAGATAAATGTCTATCCGGGATGGTCTAGACAGTATTTGGTCCTACCATGAGGGCAGGGGACTGGACTTGATGACCTTTCAAGGTCCCTTCCAGTCCTAGAATCTATGAATAATCATTTTCATTAATCTATTATTATTGCTAAGAGATTAATGGAAAATAATAGAGAAAGGAAGGCCAATACATTACCAACCCATTTGGGAGGCATCAGTGTATCTGGTGAACTATCTCAAAACCAATATTTCACTTTGCCTTTATACATACTAGGGTTGTTTACCGCAGATGAGGGATTCACCATCTCTTTGCATTACTTTAAACCTATCATCCTTATCTATTCTCTTTGACATGTTTTTGGAAACTTTTTGCTAGGCTAGCACAGTCCTTCTAGTAAACAAAATAGAGATTGTAACTAGTTTATTATCTTATTTTGACCATAGCATTCCAAAAGTCAGCAAAACTTTAGAGACATCCTGCATCAGTTATAGCTTGGTACAGAGGGCATGAGAGCTAAGCATCAACAAAATAATTTGTCTTCTCCTTTTTTTCTGGAATGTATTTATACCTAACACTGAGATTACAATACTTCACATCTACCCTTCATTAATCAGTTTAACATAATCAAAAAGGATTTTGAAAGAGATTAATAGGAATAAAATTCATAGTTATATACAATATAGGTGATATTATATATAATATAGTATATTAATTTGTTTAATACTATAAACCTTACAGAATTTCTCTTGTTTGGCGCTGTACACATTTGCAAGACAGAAGATCTGTATAAGCAACAGATAGACAAGCATAGCAAACCCAAAGGCGGGTGAATTGCATGTATTTCTCGAGCCTTGCTATATTCTCCTGAAGTACACATAGCATGAGTCATGCAAAGGTTACAGCACCTAACGATAAATCATCATGAATATAAAACATTCTAAGTATAATGTAGTATACTTATTCTCTATTAGCTACTTTCTTATTCATGTTCCATAACATTTATTTTTTAATCATGCATATCTATAATAACAAACAAGCCCCATGATTTGATTAATATATGTTAGCTGCAAGCTGAATGCATTCTGCTTGTGAGAGCTGGTTTACCAATATTCTGTTTACAACAATCAGCTTCACAAGTCTGGTTCAAAAGTCCATTCCTTTATCTGATAACTGCCTGTACAGCATTTAGACATATAAAAAGAAGGGTTCTTTTTTAAAAAAAAAATCCATTCCAATCGTCATTATCATGGATAATGATTTAATAAAAACGATTTGAATTTCAATAGCATTTGTGTTCCACATGTCTGTCTCCTCTTGAGTTTATCAAGGGCCATATCCTTCTTTCCTTACTCCTGTGAAGTAAATGAAACCATATGTATGTATAAGAGGGAGGTCTGAAGTAAATAAGATGAAATTCAATAAGGACAAATGCAAAGTACTCCTCTTAGGAAGGAACAATCAGTTGCACACATACAAAATGGGAAATGACTGCCTAGGAAGGAGTACTGTGGAAAGTGATCTGGGGGTCATAGGGGACCACAAGCTAAATATGAGCAAATAGTGTAACACTGTTGCAAAAAAAGCAAACATCATTATGAGATGTATTGGCAGGAGTGTTGTAAACAAGATACAAGAATTAATTCTGCTCTACTCCGCTCTGTTACAGCCTCAACTGGAGTATTGTGTCCAGTACTGGGCATCACATTTCAGAAAAGATGTGGGCAAATTGGAGAAAGTCTAGAGAAAAGCAACAAAAATGATTAAAGGTCTAGAAAACATGACCTATGAGGGAAGATTGAAAAAAATGGGTTTTGTTAGGATATAGATATTCAGGCCTGCCTGCAAAGGCCTATACTTTAAGAATTTAGATGTGTTCTTATCACTTAGCTAGTTATAGAGGTATAAGAAAAAGAATAAAAAAAAATCACTGTCTGTCTGTGTAATGGCCTTCTCTCACTGTGACAGTCTGAGGCCTGATTCTTCAGCTAAGCAGCAGAGGCCAGCCATAAACTGGGAAATGTATGGTCACATCCTCACATTCCAAACTAGTCACATTGAAATAAGGCAATCTGGGGCTGTTAGGAAGGTGATCCGATCTATCACCTCCAGAGAAAGGAAAGAGCCTAGAACATGTTAGAGGAAATTTAGTTTGATAGTTTTCTGTCTGGTAAGAACTCACTTATCAATAGACACAGCTGGAAAACCCTTATGTCTGTATAGATGTAGTTGTAAAATCCTCACTTCTGTATTGTTTTGTATGTTTATTTGCATGGTCTCTGTCTGGTTCTGTGATTGTTTCTGTCTGCTGTATAATTAATTTTGTTGAGTGTAAACCAGTTAAGGTGGTAGGATATAATTGGTTAAATAACCATGTTACAGTATGTTAGGATTGGTTAGTTAAATTTCAGTACAATGATTGGTTAAGCTATAGCTAAGCAAAACAAGTTTTACTATATAGTCTGCAGTCAATCAGGAAGTAAGGGGGGGAGGAGTAGGAACAGGGACTGGGGATGGGGGAATTGGGATCATGTTTTGTTAGAGGGGGTAATGGGAACAGAGAATGGGAACAGAAACAGGGGCACAGGCAAGGCTCTGTGGTGTCAGAGTTGGGAAGGGGGACACTAAGGAAGGAAACTGGAATCATGCTTGCTGGAAGTTCACCCCAATAAACATCGAATTGTTTATGCTTTTGGACTTCTGGTATTGTTGCTCTCTCATGAGAGAAGGACCAGGGAAGTGAGAGGGTGAAGGAATAAGCAGGTTTCTTTAGTCTGGAAAAGAGAAGACTGATGAGGAACATGATAACAGTTTTCAAGTACATAAAAGGTTGTTGCAAAGAGGAGAGAGAAAAATTGTTCTCTTTAACCTCAGAGGATAGGACAAGAAGCAATGGGCTTAACTTGAAGCAAGGGAGTTTTAGTTTGGACATTAGGAAAGCTTTCCTAACTGTCAGGGTGGTTAAGCACTGGAATAAATTGTCTAGGGAGGATGTGGAATCTCCATCGTTGGAGATTTTTAAGAGCAGGTTGGACAAACACCTGTTAGGGACATGCCATGAGTGCAGGAGACTGGTCTAGATGATCTCTCGAGGTCCCTTCCAGTTCTATACTTCTATGATTTAGCCCTCCACTCCCAGGTATACTGACTGGCTCCTTTCTTCTTGGCCCATTACTTTCTTTACTTTACAGTCTTTGGATTTGTTTTCCTGGTATTTGTGTGTGAGAGTGCACAACAGCATCACAGAAATGGAAACGGAAAAAACCTCTCACTCTCTCTCTCAAAAAAAGACAGCTTCTAAAGTTTGGCCAGGATTTAAACTTCACTATCGGTTCTGTGGCTCATTTTTATTAAATAGCAGCACCAAACTGAAGTTGAAGTTGCAGGGTTTGACACTATCCAAGTAAGTGCCACAGAGAGCGGTACATCTGGTTTTGATAACTGTAATAATGTCCAATATTTGTTTTCATAATGAAGGAGAAAAGCCATGCAGCATTACTGGTGAGAGGAGTATTGACAGTGAGAAGGCCACAGAATCCATTTAGTTCAAAGACAGACTAAGTCTAAGGCCTCAGTCCTAAGGCCTCACATACCATGCATGTGAGTAGTTGCATTCAACTCCGCAGGGCTGCTTACACAAGTCCCTAAATTTATGTGGGATTGGGGCCTGAATGGTCATGAACAGGCTGTACAACAGGGAATATAAATCTGTATTCTCTCTCCCGCCCAGCATTTCCCCATTGGGAACATGATCTCATTTTAGCCATGTGCATGGGGTTTGAAATGCATCCAGCTGTATACAACCACAAAATTCCATTACTTGGCATTTCCATTTCCTTAAAAAGTCTATTTGTTTTATCTGTATTTAATCTCAGTTTGAAGTTGGAGCTGATAGGTTGCTGAACTGCGAATTCTGATTGGCTTCATCCTCAGAATGCTATGAATTTACTAGACAAAAGAGAGGTAAGTAATCTCATGGTAATGCATATTCACTGCCACACAACCTGGGAGTGCTGGCTCAGGGCACGACCTTGGTTTAACCCGCAGGTTTTTCAAAATACTTTTCATGTTTAACAGGCAAATCAGGCACACATTTAAGAAAAGCAATAAGAAACATGGCTTGTTAAACTGTATTGTTTATGCTGTACTGAATCAAATAGTATAAAACCAAAGCACTGACTGATTGTAAATTGCTGCAAACACTCTCCAGACTGGGAGGTGATTTGTCAGATGCTGTAAATGCAAGTCTTTTCAGTCAGTACATAAACTATTTCTATAAAGGCATGACTACAAGTAACTTAAACTGCAGAACATCATGCCAGATGGGTTTTTATTAAAATAAGAGACACAGTGCTAAACTTGGCTATTGGTGATGCCTATCATTTCATTATAAAGAGACAGAGGGTATATTTGATTTCCCTAGATGGATCCAATCTGCCTCTGTCTTATGGTTATTGCTTTCTCAGTATCATATCCACCACATTTCACCTTGGGTATAATTATCTTTCTTGCATCCTCTCCCTCTCTCCAGATATATATTTATTGTGTGTTTTGAATTGTTTGATATGGAGTGCAAAACATCTTGCTGAGGATACATTTATTGAAATATGGTATTTAAGAGCTGATTATAGGGTAGATTATATTTTACCCTGTAAGAAATGCACCAGAGTATTTTTAAAAAGTCTAATTTTGTCAGACAGAAATACTTTAGAGCTACACTGAGCATCAAACTGTGTACCCAGGTGGGTTTTGAAGAGGTGGTGGGTGGTGATATGAAAGTTTGTGTCCTTGACTTAGTATCTTTTTAATGATCTTTTGTTACTATAACAGGGATAAAGTAGATGCAGAATAATGGTAAAATATAAATAATAGCTTAAGTGAAGACATTATTTTGAACTGCCTAACAAGGAAAATGTAAGGGGAAGGAGATATCAAATTTTGTAAAAGAATTAAAAAATATTGGGCCAGATTCTGAGCAGGTGTAAATCTGCATCATTCAATTGACTTTGACAGAAGTACAGCGATTTACCCCAGAGGATATGGCCCATTATTATTATTATTTGTTTTCAGATTTCATTTTCTGTTCTTCATTCCATTCCATTCCATTCCATTCACATAGCACAATAATTATTCTTCATATGGAATGGTCCTCCCCACAAAATGAGCAGAGTAGAAAGGCAGCATACGAATAGCCTGTCTACCAACCCCTGCAGCTGTTGCACAGGCAGTAATCAAGGCATATGGCATATACCAGACCACTACCCCACTGTGTGGGGAGCAGCACTAGGATCTTGTTCATTAGGCAGATTTCTTCAGAGGTAGCTTCTTTGCCTTTTTCTTCAAATAAGAACGGAATCCCTCCTTTTCCTGCCCAAACTGGCCCATAAAGTAATTCCTGTTCTTTCACTTGACCAATGCCTGAATAGTAGTTGCCAACTCTTCAGGAGCCGGATGAGGTCAACGTGCCATTCCCACAATTTGCAAGAATGTTTAAGTCAAGAGATTACTGGAATTTCAAATGCCACAATATTTTTGAAGCAATGCAATTTACTGCTGTATTATACCAGGTCTTAATGCTTGCTAGTTTCAGTAGTATACATTTTATTTCAGAGAATCAATTTCTGCTTTTTGTTTAAACTTCATCATGCATATCAGGAATAGCAAAATGTTGTTATGTACTTGGAGCACAAACAAGGATTTAGCAAGACCAAGGCAAGAATGAAACTCATCTTCATCATCATTTTAGTGTTTTAGTCACACAACAAAATATTTGCTTTGTCTATTTCGCAAGAATCATACACAAGGGATTAACAAATAAAAAAGTAAATTAGTGCTTTATTAAAGACTACATTACTATTCAAATATATTCAATAGTTTTGAAAATAAAAAAATGAATAGAATTCACCATTTTAAAATATAATCCATCATCTTTCAATGGCTGGTGTGAACCAAGACCACAACTTTTTGCAGTATTTGAATGGCGATGTAATAATGGAATAGTTCAACATGTATTTGCTTATGTACTGCTAAATCTTAGGCCTATTATGATCAGCATGATCAAGTAGTTAGTGCACAGGACTAGCCGTCAGGACCCCTAGCTTATGCCCAGCTCTGCTATGGTTTAAGGGTTAATTAAATGTCACCCCAGGGCTAAGTGAAAACTTTAAGGTTTCTTTTCATGAATTAAGATTTACATTTTTAATGATCACACATGATGTAAACCCTTTATTTAATTAACCTAACCATAAAAAAAATTAAAGTAACAGAATCAGCTTTTGTTTCTTAACTCCTTTGACAGAGGGATTGATTGGCTCCATCCTAAATACATTTAGATTTTATACAAAGCACCAGATTCTGATACCCCTAACAAGTTGAGCCTTACTCTACAAGCAGTCCTATTGGGCCTGATTTTAATTTAGCTTAAGGTTACTTTATACATCTCTGGCAGTGTAAAGGGGCCTGAAAGTGGGCATAAATGTAATGAAGATCCTCTTACACTTCCGGAGTACTGCAAAACAGTCTTTGTTTAGCTGAGGATCAGGCCCATTGGCTTCAATCTGACCACTCATAGACTAAGTAATACTAAAGGGATTAGAATCTGGCGCAAAGCAAATGAAGACAAAACACAAAAACCTCCCCCTAAAACTTTTTGAGCCAAATTATGCCCCGCCTTTCACCTCTTAGAATCACTATGAAGTCCGTGGCATTTCAAGGGTTAAGTCAGGGTAGCATGTGGTCTTTTGCCTGGATTTCAATACTTATTTTGAGAATCCTCCTCCTCTTCCTCTTCTTTATTTTTCAGTTGTAAATAGGAAGTTTGTTGCTTGGAGCAGGAAGGCTGTTTTGAAGTGAATTCACTAATTTAAGATCACATATGCATAAGGGGTTGTGTTAGGTATATCACTGTTTAGACCGATCCATCCATTTAGGCTGAACAAGAGAGCAGATATACGCATCTGGTTGGCTGTGTTTGCTGAAATGAAACAGCCTGCTCTGTGCTCATGTGATTTCTGACACAGTATTTATTGGTAGTTATGGCTATTGGACTTAGTGCTACAACCACTAATATCTTTCTTGATCCTGACATTTTTTCTTATATATGAATGATTTGTGGAGGGCCAGAGGGTATCTGAAGTGTTCGAAATTGCAGATATGAGTGAGACAGTGGCAATAAAGAGTACTGGACATCTGGGGCCAGAGACTCAGCTGGAGTAAATCAGCATGGTTCCATTGAAGATCTTCTGATTTATCCTAGCTGAAGCTCTATCCCTTTTAAGTATTGTTAGTGTATTGTTATTGTGCTTTAACGTTTATCAGTCAGTTCAGAAATTAATCAAAACCCCACACTCATTTTGCATCAGCTTTATGGGATTCCTTTGCACTTATAGTTTTGCCATTGACTTCAACGGGACCAGCATAATACCCATAGAGCTTTATACACTGTGAACTCATGTGGGCTCAATTAAGTGAGAACGTGCAGGATGCATATAACCAGAACCAGATGTTACTTGGACCAAAAGCCCTGATACTCACACAGCACATACAGGATAAGGTAGCCAGATGGAAGCTACTCTCGAGATTGTCTAGATACTTGTCTCTCTCTCAGAACTAGGATTTGCCACGGCTGTTTAACAAGTACAGATTAAGTGCACCAAACAGTTAACAGCCATGAGGTTGAAAGTCATTTGGCAACAGCAGCCCTTCCTCATACATTATGGACTCAGCTTTGTGCCTGATGCTGAAGAATCTTGTATTTTGCCATTGCATGCATGTTAAAGGAGATCATACAGCAACTGATGGTCACTGAGTTTGAAGCAGATAATGATTCCTGAGGTATTAAACTACCACCAATCAAGTCTATTGGCTCTCAGATATAGTAAAACCGGCAGTGCCATTACTGTAATGATTGACAATGGCTAGAGTCTGAATATAGTGCACCCATTTAGAAGTCTGAAAGGTTTTATTCCAAATTTCAAATCTCATAGGCCATGGCTACAGGATTCATTAAGGTTACTGAATCATTCAAAAATGGGTAGGACAGAGGATAGGTAGTATTATGTTTCATTGGCTGTGGCTGGGAAGATGCTAATTGTCTTAATCTGGACCTATTTCATGCATTATATTTTGGTTTAAAGAACTGGCCAAACTAGACAATCAGGGAGGTGCTCAGTTTGTGGAAATGAAACTATGTTCCGATGTTATTTTTGTGCAGTGATCAATTAATAATCCTTTTGAACAAAAGCTGATTCAACACAGCCAGTTCACAATGTCTTTACTCAGTTGGATCTACCTCTTGTAACACTGACTTTAGACAAGGGACAATTCCAAATACTCATCTTTGACTGTGTTAAGGAAAATGTGGTTTTGGTTTGACATTTAATACAGAACAGATCATCATCCCTCTTGTCTCCTTTTCTTGGATAAAAATTCTTAGCTAACTTTCTCCCTACAACACGGATCATTTGAAACCAGTCTCATTATTATTACTGGCCATGGAGACTCCATGGTTTTGGAATCTTTTTTGCATACAGGCCTAAAAAAACTATTTCACCTCAACTACAATTTTTGTTCATTTTAACCCAATATTAACAAAAAATTCTCATGGCCTGTGATGCTTCCATTCTAGCTCAGGAGTCAGTTACAGATTTGTGAAGAAAAAAATAAAAATGACCAGACACCTTTGCCTCCTGTGACCTCATACCAACATACAGCATTATTCAGTGGGAGACTGGGGGGCCCTAACATGCCATTAGTCAGACAAGAAATCCTATGCATTCGTATATAGTGGTCCTTTCATTTATAATTGAGACACAGTCTTTAATGGCACTCAGACAACAACAGCTATATTTATTATCTCAGTTGACTGACAAGTTGGCACTATGTAACATTTACTGTAGCTTTACAGCAGAACACTGCAGATATTGTGTAAAGAACTAGCTTTATGCAAAGGAACGACATCCTAAGTGAATTGGTGCTTCATCAGCTACAACAAAAGAGATGGCCAGCCATGGCAAATTATATGTAATTTGTTTGACGGACAAAGAAAAGTTAGATTGTTGGGCTTGGCCTAGGGTCATAAAGTCCACATGCCAAATGTTATGAGAGGCACGCAGTGAACTTAATGAAGGGCACTAAGATTGGGTCATATTAAAAAAAAAAAAAACAGGGCAGCAAGAAAGAATATGATGGCTTTCCATAGAGTGATATGAAGTGTTTTTGGAATGAGACGAAGTGAAAGTACAATGAATTACAGTTACACAAGAAATACACAGCCTAGAAGGGTTACAAAAAACAATGGTACTAAAAATGCTGTTAACAGCACAGCTGGTGGTATTTCTTTGACTGTTTTTTTTGGCCCAAAAGTCTGATTAATTGAAATGAAACTGTTTGTGAAACAGCCCCAGTTTTGAGGAATCTCCCATCACAATTTTTTTTTGAAAAAATTTGCTTGTTTCAACATTGTCAAAATGAAAAAGCTGTGGGGATTTGATTGGAAATGACTTTGTGCTGAAATTTTAGTAAATTTAGACAAACAAAGTTTTAAAAAAGAAAAAGAAGTTGAAATTGAAATGAAACATCAGAATTATCAAAACAAAACTGTTCGTTGACTCAAATCAATTTTCTTTTGTGACTGGTCAGTTTGCAAAACCTTCTTGAGATGTCATCGTTTTGTCCAGATTTGGGACAGAAAAATTATTTCAAATCTTGAAAATTCTTGCAGGACAGGAAAACTCTCCCACCCAGCCCTACTTAGCAGTGCATTATCAAAACAAAACTGAACATCCTCAACAACAAAATCCTAAAAATCTACCTAAAAGTAATGACATAATTTGTTCCACCTTCTGGATTTATTGTGTGTTCTGTTGTTGTCTGTTCACAGCCTGGTTCTGCAACTCTTCCTCACATTGAGTAACATTTGTTAACTGAAACCAGTAGGACAACTTGCATGAGTAAGTGCTACTCAATGTAAGTAGTAGATAATAAAATCTTTCAACTGAAGTTTGTACTGAACATGCTTAAAATTAATGACATTTAAAAATGAGTCATAGAATAAAACTATTTCAGATGGTTACTGTCATACTTTAAATCACTCTATGTTCAAAGATAGATTCCATTCAAAAAGCTCAGATCTGAGTTGGTCTGAATCTCATTTACACAAAAGTCACTGGAGACAATTTTGTCAGACCAATCGCCTTAATGAGGATACTGTGGGAATGTTTTAAGGTGGCTTTAGTGTTAATGAGAATTGGGGCATAATTGAAAAGAAGTATTATAATAAACCTAGTTCCTCCGACTAAGACGGTTGCCGTGATGCTCATCAATACCCACAAGAACTGTATTCCTGAGGTTGGGGAACACAATGAACAGAATTTAGAGGTACAGCTGAAATGTTAAATTGTTTAGCCAGTTGGGTCATTCATTCTATTCACATAATTGGCTCAATGGAGGAGCAAAGATGTTATGTACGAGATTTCAAGCACACTTGATACAAAGGATGTATTTTGAGTAATATCTACTTGATTCATAGATTCCAAGACCAGAAGGGACCATTGTGATCACCTTATCTGACTGCTTGTGTAACACGGGCCATAAAACTTCCCCCAAATAATTCCTAGAGAAAAAAAACATCCGATCTTGACTTTAAAATTGTCGGTAATGGAGAATCCAACATCACCCTGGATAAATTGTTCCAAGGGTTAAATAGTTCCGATAAAAGTCTATGCCTTATTTCCAGTCTGAATTTGTCTAGCTTCAACTTCCAGCCATTGCATCATGTGATACCTTTCTGTGTTAGACTGAAGAGCCCATGTCATAAACAGATAGCTAAGGGTTAATGTTCTTCTACCTGTAAAGGGGTAACACCAGTAACCTGAAACACCTGACCAGAGGACCAATCAGGAAACAAGACTTTTTCAAATCTGGGTGGAGGGAAGTTTTGGGTGTGAATTCTTTGTTCTTTGTCTTGGTTCGGTGACCCTCTCAGCTCTGAGAGTGATCTCTCTCTATCTCCAAGCTTTCTAATCTTCTGTTTCCAAGTTGTAAGTACAAGGATAGTAAGACAATAGGTTTATATTGTTTTTTTTGTATTTACATGTGTGTAGTTGCTGGAATGTGTTAAATTGTATTCTTTTTGAATAAGGCTGTTTATTCACTTTTTTCTCTTAAGCAATTGACCCTGTACATTGTCACCGTGATACAGAGCCTATTTTTAATGTCCTTTTTCTTTCTTATTATATAAAGCTTTCTTTTTAAGACCTGTTGGAGTTTTTCTTTAGTGGAGACTCCAGGGAATTGGTGGGAGGAAGAAGTCAGGGGGAAAATCTCTTTGTGTTAGATTTACTAAGCCTGACTTTGTATACCTTCTGGGTGAGGGGGGAAGAGAGATTAGCTCTCTCGGTACTTGTGTTTCCAGGACTGGAAACAGGGAGGGTAGAATCCCTTTGTTTAGATTCACGGAGCTTGCTTCTGTATATCTCTCCACGAACCCAGGGAGAGAACACCGGGAGGGGAGGAGGGGGAAGGGAAATGGTTTATTCCCCTTTGTTGTGAGACTCAAGGAATCTGAGTCTTGGGGTCCCCCAGGGAAGGTTTTGGGGAGACCACAGTGAGCTAGGCACTGTATAATTCCTGGCTGGTGGCAGCAAATACCAGGTCCAAGCTGGTAACTAAACTTGGAGGTTTTCATGCTAACACCCATATTTTGGACGCTAAGGTCCAGATCTGGGAAAAAATGTTATGACATGGTGGCAGCGTTGTGGGAAAGATAGAATCCAGAAGCTAGTAGAAGTATTATATTTTTCTTTTCTCTGCCAGGGGGCTTTTAAGCAGAGAGGGTATGGTTTTCAAAGGAACCAGAGAGAATTTTTTTTCTGTTCTCTCCTGGCAGTAGCTTGCATATTAAGCAAGGAACTATCAAGCTGTGATTAAGGGTCTTTTGTTAAACATAGCACTCCCATTGAGAGTCAAGTACCCAGCACAATACACATGCAAATAAAGTGGTTTTTCTGGTTTACTTTACATTTAAAAGATTAGCTAGAGGAAGAAAGAAAAAAAGGCACTGTTGCTAGGCAAACCCCAGGAGACAACAGAGCCAGCAGTTCAGACAATAAACACAGGAGGGCACCCCAACACAAGAAAATAGGAACCATGACTTCTAAGGCAAAAATGGAGGCCGAGGCACAAATCAAAGATGCCGAGCACAGGCGAGATATGGAAAAAAAACTACAAGAGATAGAGCTGAGAGAAAGAAAAAGAGAGGCAGCCTACAAAAGAGAGCAAACAGCCAAAGATGCAGACCACCAAAAACAGCTGGAACTCCAGAGGGAAACCCACCGACAGGCCCTGGAATTAGAAAAGGCTAAGCAACAGAACACAGCCAATCCTAACAACCCTTCGCCAATTATGGTTCCACAGCACAAGAAATTTCCCACCTACAAGGCAGGTGATGACCCTGAGGCCTTCTTAAAAATTTTTGAAAGAGCCTGTCTTGGGTACAGCATCTCTGAAGACCAGTACATGGTGGAATTGAGGCCACAGCTCAGTAGACATTTAGCAGAGGTGGCAGCTGAAATGCTTGAGGAGAAAATGAATGACTATAAACTTTTTCAAATCAAGGCCAGATACAGAATGGGGATAACCCCGGATCATGCCCATCGGCGTTTCAGAACCCAAAAGTGGAAACCAGATGTGTCATTTCCCAAACATGCCTACTATGTTGGAAAAAATTATGAGGCCTGGATATCAGGAAACAATGTTAAATCCTTGGACGAACTGCACCTCCTCATACAAATGGAGCAGTTCTTGGATGGTGTTCCTAAGGACATAACACTGTACATACAAGATAGAAAACCCAAAAATCTCACCGAGGTGGGGGAGATTGAAGCCAGATGGATGGAAGTGGCAGAAAGCAAGAAAGCTACTGTCAAGGGGAACTAATACCCCAGAGGGCACACCGACAATAAACCCTACAACCGAGGGCAACCAAAGACCCCACCTACAACCCAAGGAAAGCCACAGACACCCTATTCTTCCACCTCAGCAGTCTCGTCCCACCTCGTCCCAGTGACCAGTCAGCTGGAAGATGCTTTAAGTGTAATGAACTGGGACATATAAAGGCCAACTGCCCAAAGAACCCAAACCGAGTACAAGTCATTACACCACCATCACACCAAAGATCCCCAGGCCCAGATGCCTCTCAAATACCCTTGGAGCGAAGGGAAAATTTGAGAGTGGGTGGAAAGAAGGTTACTGCGTGAAGAGACATGGGGGCACAAGTGTCAGCTATCCACCAATTCTTCGTAGACCCCAAATTCATCAACCCAAAGGCCCAAGTGACAATTTACCCCTTCATGTCACAAGCTGTAGACTTGCCTACAGCTGAACTGCCTGTCCAGTACAAAGGCTGGTCAGGAATGTGGACTTTTGCAGTCTATGACAGTTATTCCATCCCCATGCTACTAGGGGAAGACTTGTCCAACCAGGTGAAGCGGGCCAAGAGAGTGGGAATGGTTACATGCAGCCAAACCAGGCAAGCTTCCAGACCCATTCCTGTTCCTGAGCCGTCCACAGACGCCCCGTCTGTGTTACCAGAGACCCAGACAGAGGTAGTGGACCTGGATTCCATGCCAACCACTGAAACAGCCACAGCACCTCCAGTCCCAGGCCCGGAACTGGAACAACAACCAGCACCAGCAATTGCAACCACATCTTCAAACTCAACGCCAGAGGGCGCCAGCGAGCCTGAACTGGCAGAAGCAACAGACAGCCATACCCAAAAGGCTCAGCCAGAGCCTGAAATACCCTCAGGTGCACCAGCAGAGAGCGGTTCACCAGCAACGGAAACAACCCCATCACCTACATCGCTTCCAGAGGGACCAAGCCCAAGTCCACAGTCTGAGGAAGAACTGGTGACCCCAGCCTCAAGGGAACAGTTCCAGACTGAGCAGGAAGCAGATGACAGCCTTCAGAAAGCTTGGGCGGCGGCACGGAGCACCCCACCGGCTCTCAGCTCTTCTCACCGATCCCGGTTTGTTATAGACCAAGGACTTTTATACAAGGAAATTCTTTCTGGTGAACACCGGGAAGAATGGCAGCCGCAAAAACAGTTGGTGGCTCCAACTAAGTACCAGGGGAAGCTCTTAAGCTTAGCCCATGATCATCCCAGTGGCCATGCTGGGGTGAACAAAACCAAAGACAGATTGAGGAAGTCCTTCCACTGGGAGGGGATGGGCAAGGACGTTGCCAAGTATGTCCGGTCTTGTGAGGTATGCCAAAGAGTGGGAAAACCCCAAGGCCAGTTCAAGGCCCCTCTCCAGCCACTCCCCATAAGTGTTCTTAAAATGCACAAGTCTGTTAGTTATATACTTAGTGGTATATGTAAAGGTGCATGTGTTGTATTAATCTGTTTATTTTAAAGTTCTATAGAAAAAATCGCCGCCAGTGAGGTTCCCCACTGTCTGCAATTTGGGGGGCGTGTCATAAACAGATAGCTAAGGGTTAATGTTCTTTTACCTGTAAAGGGGTAACACCAGTAACCTGAAACACCTGACCAGAGGACCAATCAGGAAACAAGACTTTTTCAAATCTGGGTGGAGGGAAGTTTGGGTGTGAGTTCTTTGTTCTTTGTCTTGGTTCGGTGACCCTCTCAGCTCTGAGAGTGATCTCTCTCTATCTCCAAGCTTTCTAATCTTCTGTTTCCAAGTTGTAAGTACAAGGATAGTAAGACAATAGGTTTATATTGTTTTTTTTGTATTTACATGTGTGTAGTTGCTGGAATGTGTTAAATTGTATTCTTTTTGAATAAGGCTGTTTATTCACTTTTTTCTCTTAAGCAATTGACCTTGTACATTGTCACCGTGATACAGAGCCTATTTTTAATGTCCTTTTTCTTTCTTATTATATAAAGCTTTCTTTTTAAGACCTGTTGGAGTTTTTCTTTAGTGGAGACTCCAGGGAATTGGTGGGAGGAAGAAGTCAGGGGGAAAATCTCTTTGTGTTAGATTTACTAAGCCTGACTTTGTATACCCTCTGGGTGAGGGGGGAAGAGAGATTAGCTCTCTCGGTACTTGTGTTTCCAGGACTGGAAACAGGGAGGGTAGAATCCCTTTGTTTAGATTCACGGAGCTTGCTTCTGTATATCTCTCCACGAACCCAGGGAGGGAACACCGGGAGGGAGGAGGGGGAAGTGAAATGGTTTATTCCCCTTTGTTGTGAGACTCAAGGAATCTGAGTCTTGGGGTCCCCCAGGGAAGGTTTTGGGGAGACCACAGTGAGTTAGGCACTGTATAATTCCTGGCTGGTGGCAGCAAATACCAGGTCCAAGCTGGTAACTAAGCTTGGAGGTTTTCATGCTAACACCCATATTTTGGACGCTAAGGTCCAAATCTGGGAAAAAATGTTATGACAGCCCATTATTAAATATATGTTCCCCATGTAGGTGCTTATAGCCTTTGATCAAGTCACCTTAACCTTTTCTTTGTTAAGCTAAATAGATTCTGATCGTTGAGTCCAGTGCTTAATTTGTTCCAGGGCTTGCCAGAGCTGAGCCCCAGCTCCTCTAAGCTTGGCAGTTCATAGCCCCAGCACCTCAGGGCTTGCCACGTCAGTTATAAAGGTAAAAAAAATTGCTTGAGTCCCGGCACCTAATTGTTTGAGCCCTGGCACCTGCTTGAGGCTATCACTGTAAAGCATGTTTTCTAATCTTTTCATCATCCTCATGGCTCTTCTCTCAACCCTGTCCAATTTATCAACATCTTCTTGAATTGTGGACACCAGAACTGGACACGGTATTCCAGCAGTGGTCACACCAGTGCCAAATACAGAGGTAAAACAACTTCTTTGCTCCTGCTTGAGAGAGTTTCCTGTTTATATATCCATGGTTTGCTTTGGCCCATTTGACCACAGCGTCACACTGGGAGTTCATGTCCTCCCCACCCTCAAATATTTTCCAGAGTCACTGCATCAGAGGATATAATCCCCTCATCCTGTAAGTACAGCCTACATTCTTTGTTTCTATATATATATACCTTAAATTTAGCTGTATTAAAATGCATATTGTTTCCTTGAGCCAAGTTTACCAAGTGATCCAGATTGCTCTGTATCAGTGATTTGTCCTCTTTATTATTTATCACTCCCCCAATGTCGGTGTTATTTGCATTCTTTATCAGTGAAGATTTTATGTTTTTTTCCAGGTCATTAATAAAATGTTGAATAGCATAGGGGCAAGACCTGATCTCTGTGGAACCCTCTCTAGAAACACACTCGTTTGATGATGATTCCCCATTTACAGTTAATTTTTTTGACCTATCAGTTAGCTTTTAATGTTTTAATCCATAATGTGTGCCATGTTAATTTTATATCATTCTCGTCTTTCAAACAAAATGTCAAATGCCTTACAGAAGTCTAAGTGTATTTCATCAGCAATATTACCTTTATCAACCAAACTTGTAATCTCGTCAAAAAAGGTATCAAGTTAGTGTGACAGGATCTACTTTCTGTAAACCCATGTTGATAGGCATTAATTATATTGCACTCTTTAAATTCTTTATTAATCAGGTTCTGTATCAGCCATTCCATTATCTTGCCCGTAATCAATGTCTGACTGACAGGCCTATAATTACTCAAGTCATCCTGTTTACCCTTTTGATATATTGGCACAACATTAGCTTTCTAAAATCTTCCGCTTATTTTATACTGTCAAAGCATACCACACACTACATCATACAACTTTCATTAGCACAGGATGGGACCTGCCATTAGCCGGTGTAGTGATGTGAAGGTTGAAGAGCAGATTTTTTTTCTGCTGAGGTTCACAGCAACACAAATTAATATACTAACATGACGCCACTAAGAGGACAGGTTTGCCTTATGGAATGTATGTTCAAGAATGTAAGTTAGGATCTAGCAGCTGTGGTTGAAGCCAATGCAGATTTGAAAAATATGGATCAGTGACTTTCCAATTCTAGGTGGCATATGAGGCATGCTTTTAGATAACTGGATCCAGGAGTCATGAGAGAATACACAAAATGAACTCAGGAGCATTGGGTATTCTGGATTGAAGAGCAGATCAGATAAGAAACTGGGACAAGTAAAATGCAGACTATACCAATGACTCACTCGATTTCAGGACTGTGATGGCACGAACTTGTTAGGGAGAATAGCAACAAGAATCATGATTTTTTTTAGATTAGGGTTCAGTTAGATTGGGCTTGAGAGCATGTAAGTATGTATGTGTTCTGAAATACAACACTCTGTCCCACTAAGTTAGTAAGATTTCTGAGTTATTACCAAGATTAGCAGAATTTTCAGTGTTGCAATTTAATAGTTTTACACTTTATTGGTGCCTGGAGACCCCAGTAATGAAGTACCCAGGGCTAGATTGGATTCTTGCACTTTACAGTTGGCACTGTCAATTTTGGCAGAATAAGACTTTCATTTTAAAAATTACAGTGTTTTCTAGCTTTAGACCTGCTGAGAAAACATTCTCAATATGACCCATTGCAGTGCTGCTTGAGTGAGTTTTCAGAAAGATGGATAGAAACGGTACATCTGAGAAGTGTGACCTGCCATCATCCATCTCACCAGAATGTTCACACTATAATCTAATGGTGATGAACTATTTCACCGGTGATCATCTTAGCAAAAACATCCATCTGTTCTGGGACAATAGAAGGAGTTTGAGACTGTGGGTAGAACATAATTATAGAAGCCTAGATACACAATGGGACTTAAGCACTGCCTTGCTTAGTGTCATAATGCCTAACTTTTAGGCATCTAGAAAATCACTGGAACAGCTAAACCTGAGTGAGGCACCTAGATGCCCATGAATAGGAAGAAGAATGCACTCTTACTGAATTGGGCCCTTCAGACAAGATAAACTGGAAGAAGAGAGATGTTTGTCTGTGGGGCTTGAGCCAGTAGATATACTCAGAAACTGCCTACCAGATCAGACCCCATTCAAAATCTGGGCCAGTGGCGGTGTCCATGTTACAACTTTTAGCCCAGAGACTAGTGCATTCACCTGAGATGTGGGAGAGATAGGTTCAATTCCCCGCTCTGCCAAGGCATGGGAACAGATTAGAAAAGGATTCTCTCACCTCTCAAGAGAGTGCTCGAACCACAGAGCTGTGGGACATTCTGACCGGCAGGCAGAAATCGATCCAACGGGGGTCGATTTATCGAATCTAGTCTAGACATGATAAATCGACCCCTGAGCTCTCTCCCATTGACTCATGTACTCCAGCTCAGCAAGAGGTGCAGGCAGAGTCGACGGGGGAGACGAGTTATTCACATAGCTGACATTGCATAATTTAGATTAATCCCTCTCCCCTCTCCCCCCGCCCCAGTGTAGACCAGGCCTAAATATTTATCCACCATGATACGGCTTCAGCAGGAGAGACTCACATCAGAATATTCCACAGCTCAGTGCTTAGAGCACTGTCTTGAGAAGTGTCAGAGGTCCCTGTTCAGATTCTCTCCCCTCAGGCTGAGGGGATAATCGAATCTGGGTCTCCCACGTCAGAGGTGAGTAGGCTAACCACTAGGCTAATAGTTATAAGATGGGGCCACCCCTGGAAAGATTTTAAATGGGACCCAATATGGGAGGTGGCTTCTAAGCGTGCCTGGTGGATCAAGCTCCACAGGAAAGAGAGGCAGGCGAATACCTGTCTCCCCCCTTTTTGTGTATTGCTCTTGGGCTTAGTAGAGAGATAAGTGTCCAGATACTAGAATGAGACAACAGTACTCATGCCCAGAGGCAGAAACCTAGGGCATGTCTACACTACAAACTTAAGTTGACTTAAAGTAAGTTGACATCCAGCCACCATTGTAATTAAGTCAGTAGTGTGTGTCCACACCACACTCCTTGTGTCAGTGGAGCAAATCCTCACTAGCAGTGCTTGTGTTAATGTTGAGAGCAGTGCACTGTGCAAAGCCATCCCACAGTGCAACTTGTTGAAGGGGATTTACGGAAGGTCTTGCAGTGCCTCATCGAATCAAAACATTTTCACAGGGGGGACTGGGAACATGGCTTCAATGACCCATGATGCAGTTTTCTCACCTCCCCTGATCTTAACTGCAATCCATAATGTTTCATGCCTTTTTTCAAAAGACTGGCATAGCTGCAAGTACACCATCTCCTGAGACGCATGGACCCCGCTCAGCTGTGCACTATTGTTGTGAGCATTACAAACACCATGTGCCATATCCTGCAGTATTTCCAGAGTGTGAGTGGAGCTGCAGCGTGGAACATGTCAGTGTCCTTCAAGCAGCCCTGCTGGAAGCCATAGAACAAAACAATTCCTGATTGCTGCTGGTAGTTGTGCAGAGGCTGAACACGATGGAGCACCATTTCTGGTCCCAAGAAACAAAGCACTGACTGGTGGAATTGCATCCTAATGCAGTTATGGGATGACGATCAGTGGTTGCAGAACTTTAGAATGCACAAGGCCACTTTCCAAGGACAGTGTGCGGAGCTCTCCCCAGCCCTGCAGCACAGCGACACTAAAATGAGATCTTCTCTGAAAGTGGTGAAGCTAGTGGCAATCGCTGTGTGGAAGCTTGCAGTGCCAGACTTCTACCAGTCAGTGGGGAATCAATTTGAAGCTGGTAAATCCGCCATTGGGGCTGCTGTGATCCAAGTATGCAGGGCCATTAATTGCCTTTTGCTAAGAAGGGCTGTCACTCTGGGCAATGTGCAGGATGTACTGGATGGTTTTCCCAGAGTGGGGTTCCCTAACTGCACCGGGTTGATAGATGGCACGCACATTCCTATTTTGGCACCAGACCACCTTGCCAAAGAGTACAGAAACAGAAAGGGATACTTTTAAATGGTGTTGCAAGCACTGGTGGGTCCTTGGGGGCACTTTACCAATGTCGGGGTGGGATGATCAGGAAGGTGCATGACGCTTGAATCTTTAAGAACACAGGTCTGTTCAGAAAGCTGCAAGCAGGGACTTTTTTCCAGAATACAAAATAACCATTGGCAATGCTGAAATGCCAATAGTGATCCTGGGAGACCCGGGCTACCCCTTCTTCCCATGACTCATGAAGCTGTACACTGGACACCAGGACAGCAGCAAGGAATGGTTCAATAGTATGCTCAGCAAGTGTAGAATGGTAGTTAAATGGCCTTTGGTTGTTTAAAGTGTTGCTGGTGCAATTTGCTCACTAGTTTAGACCTCAATGAAAGCAATATCCCCACTGTTATCACTGCCTGCTGTGTGATCCATGATGTCTGTGAGGGAAAGAGTGAGATGTTTCCAAAGGGAGGAGCACGGAGGTGGATAGTCTACAGTAACTCCTTGCTTAACATTGTAGTTATATTCCTGAAAAATGTGACTTTAAGAGAAACGATGTTAAGTGAATCCAATTTCCCCTTAAGAATTAATGTAAATGGGGGGGTTAGGTTCCAGGGAAATTTTTTTCACCAGGCAAAAAACTATATATATATATATATATATTTTACTGTACACAACAATGTGATGCTTGTGAAGCTTGGCTGAGGTGGTGAAGTCAGAGGGTAGAAGAGGGTGGGATATTTCCCAGGGAATGCCTTATTGCTAAATGATAAACTAGCACTAGGCTGAGCCCTTAAGGGTTAACACATTGTTAATGTCGCCTCACACTCTACAAGGCAGTGCGAATGGAGGGAGGGGAGACAGCATGGCAGACAGAGACACACACCCTGTGTGTGGGAGAGAGAGATGTGCATTGCCTCTTTAAGTACACTGACCCCACTCTCAGTATATTGCCTTTAAAAAAATCAGGAAGTTGAGACAGCAGTTGTGGCGAGCAAGCTCTCTACGTCCTAAGCCCTGTCCTGTCCCCACCCTGCTTTCTATGGAGAAGGGGTAATTGGGAGGCAGGAGTAGGGGGAGGAAGACACCCTGACATTAGCCTTCCTCTTCCTACCTTCCCTGCACAGCAAGCAGGAGGTTCCCAGGATCAGCTCCAAGGCAAAGGGCAGGACCAACACGTGGTAGTGGTGGGGGGGGACAGCTGAACTGCCGACAATTGATAGCCTGCTGGGCAGCTGCTGCACAGGGAACTTAGGGGAGTAGGGAGCTGATGGGAGGCTGCCGATCCACCCTGGTTCCAAGCCCCAACCAGCTACCTGCAACAGGCTGCTCTTCCTGCAAGCAGTGGACAAAGCAGGCAGCTGCCAAATGATGTTAGAAGGGAGCATTGCACAACTTTAAACGAGTGTGTTCCCTAATTGATAAGCAATGTGACAATGAAACAACGTTAACCGGGGCGACTTTAAGTGAGAAGTTACTGTATCTGCTAATTTTGAGAAGCCAAATACAAGCGCTATTAGAAGAGCTCAGCATGGAGCACTGTGTCTCAGAGAGGCTTTGAAAACCCAGTTTAGTAATGACCCACAGTAATGTGCGCTGCTTCTTGATTTGTGCCTCCCCATACTCTGAACCTTACTGTACCTTCTGGGTTTCTGTCTCCAGCCAATCACCTCACTTTCCCTGTTACTCTCCTTCCCACTCCTTTCCCGTGGTGTGAAATAATAAAGATTATTTCATTCTCAGGACCTGGATTTTTGTTGCACAAACATATTGGAAGTGAAAGATCAGGAAAATAATGTAACCTTGGACAGTCATTAGAATAAAATCTGGAGGGAAAAACACAGTGATCTTGTCTTTTAAATATAGTGGCCTTGCGTGTCAAAGATCATCGTATGTGCACCTTTTGTTGTTAGTATCTTCCCCTGGGGTTGAGTGGAAGGGATATATCTCCTCCCCTGCCTCCTACAACATATGGGTGAAGGGGAAGGAGAATACAGTGATGTTGGAATGCCATTCTGCAGGGGCTACAGAGGGAGTCAAGCCTCAAGTTGTTTCTTCTGAAAGTCAGCTAGATGCCTCAATATGTCTGTTTGTTCCTTCAGAATCCCCAGCGTCTCCTGTTTCCTGCCACACTCATGCTCCTGGGCTGCTCTTCTGCTCGCTATGTCCATATCCAGTTTTTCGCAGAGAATCCTCCATGCTCTCTGCTCGATGTCCATTGCTCCAGAGGCATTCATAATCTCATTAAACTTGTCATGACATGTTCTTTTTCACTTTCTTCTAATCTGGGACTGCCTCTCTGCTGGTGTGGAGGATAAGCTGTAAGACATGGAAAGCACAAAGCAATCCTTGCCATTGCATACCAAGGATCTAGTGCACAGTTGATATATAAAAATCACTCCCCTCTTTCCACTGAAGTACAAGGCAGAATGTTTTCATTTACACAAGGTATTAATTAAACTACTTTGCTGTACCAGGTGTGGTGAATATGGCCCAGGGACATAGGCACTGGGCTGTCTGCAGTATTGGGTGGGCAACTCATGGTGGGAGCACAGGTAGACAGGGGGCCAGTGACACCTGCCCTTGTAACAAGGACATCGTGTGGTGATCGACAGCCACTGTTGACCCTTCAAAACTGTAAGCCTTTGCAGAGGTGGCACGGGGGTGGCTTGTGGCAGCAAGAATGTACAACCAAATTTCCCTTCCCCCAGCCCATCCTTCCCCCATTCCATTGCTGCTAACCATAGCCCAAGGCTTGCAGCTTCTAAGCCCAATGCTGATTCCTGCCATCCAAACCACCGGCATGTCTAGGAAACTGTGAAGGAGCGGTAAAGCACAATGAGGGTGGGATCACATGCACTATTGTTTGCAGTCTGAGCAATCGAAATGAAAACTGCCACCATCTCCTCTAGGTGTCCCTAACTGATATCACTCTCCTGAGGGTAACGAGGAGGCCAGGGAACAGATACTGCAAGTGTCTGGATACAGACTAGGTCCTGATGCTGCTGTGCTCTGTGCTGCGATGATGCCAGAGGAATTAACACAGGAGTGGCTTGGGAAGGTGGCTTGCTGGAAGAAATAAGGTAGCCTTCCCCAGAAACCTTTTGCAATGGATTGCAAATTACCTCCAGGGAAGTTTCCTGGAGATCTCTGTGGAGGATTCCTTGTACATCCCTCTGTACATAAACACAAACTGTACATAAACATCCCTCTTCCAGGCTGGTGCGGCCACTGGGAAGCAGCCACTGTACCTCATCCTTTAAAAAAAATTAAACTTGGAATGTAAAAACATGTGACTCCAAAACTATTAATTGGAATTGCATGCTCACCAGAGGTGCCTTCTTTGGCATCATGCTCAGCCCCAATGCTGTTCTGCAACTGGCTGGACTGCTCTGGGGTCTCAAACAGCTCCTGGCTCTCTGGGAGAATGGATCTCCCACTCGCCTGTCTCCCATTCTCATCTTCCTCATCCTCGTGCAAGACCTAGTCCTCAGTGTTGCCCAAGGTAGCCTGGGACTCTGACTCCTCATAGCTATCCACGCTGCTCTTGGAGGTTGTTGTGGGGTCGCCGCTGAGAATTGCCTTTAGCTCATCATAGAAGTGGCGTGTCTGTGGTGCAGAACCAGAATGACTGTTCACTTCCCTTGTCTTCTGATATGCCTGTCAAAACTCTTTTATTTTCATGCAGCACTAGGGCATGTCCTTGGTGTAGCCCTGGTCCCATATTCCCCATGTGATTTTTTCGTAAATGTCTATGTTTCTATGGCTGCACTGACTCTTGACCCCACAGACCAATGAGATTGACCACTTCCTGTTTACTCCAAGCTGGAATGCATTTGTGATGTTGAGTTGCCTTGATCAGCTGTGCTGGCAAGCTCTCCATGCTGAACAAACAGGAAATGGGAATTCAAAAGCTCCCAGTGCTTTAACAGTGGAGGGGCTGTTTCCCGTGTATCTTGCTGCTGAGCAGTGGAGTTGAAAATGTTCACAAGAGTGGTCACGGCAGAGCATTGTGGGACACTTCCTGGAGACCAGTAAAGTCAATATAAGCAATGTACTGTCTACACTGCCTGTTCGTTGACCTAAGAACATCGATTTAACTGCTGTGCCTCTTGAGGAGGAGTAATTAAGCTGACATGGTAGGAGAGTAACTCTAGTGGGCTGGACATGGTAGTGTAGACACAGACATTATTAAGTTGACATAAGCTATCTTATATCAACCTAACTGTGTGAGACCAAGCCTCAGGCACATAGGAAATTTTAACAATGAAAATGTAGGCACTGAGTGAGTTTAAGCTCCTACAGGGTTAGGCAGCAAGCTGATAGTTTTGTGAATCACAATGGAGTCTAAAAATAGGATGTAGGCACCTAAGACTGAGTAACTTTGTGGATCTGGGCCAGTATGATTAAATTTTCCCTCTTTTCTGACCCTTGGCAGGGCTATCCTTACATGAAGGTTCTTAAAATTTCCCTCTTTCAAACACACTTTTTCAGGGAAGCCTTCAGTGATGATGGATAGAATTTTCAAAAGCATCTAAATGATTTAGGAGCTGAAGTCTCAGTGACTTTCAATGAGACTTACGTGTTTATGAAAATCACACCCTATGTGATTTAGGTACCTAGGTTCCATTGAAAGTCAGGGACGTAGACTCTTAAATCTTCTAGAAGCTTTTGAAAATTGAAAATCAGTGAGAATAAGCTGCCTGCCTAACTCACTTAAGCATTTCAGAAAATTCTGTCCTTAGACTCTTAAAATGCATAGGTGCTTTAAAAAAAAAGTTACCCAGTCTCTACTAGCATTATCATACAGTGTATTGTTTGCATCCAAATTAGACTATGAGTTCTTTCAGGCAGGGACCTTGCCTTGTTATATACATGTACCACACCAAGCAAGTTGTCAGTACTGAACAAATAAGTGGTAAAAATTATTAGTAACAGCAAAAGAGGGATGAAACCTAAGTGTCCAAAATACAGGTGATCTGCATTCTACTCCCCGGGCCTCTTCTAATGTGGGAGATTGTGTATCATTTCTGTTCTCACAACTGTTCTTCTCAGACATCCATATCTTGCTTCTTTTAATTTGTAGTGGATGGCTGAGTAGCTAATACACTAAATGCAGGGCTGAATATAGATCACTTCCACCTACAACAGCCACCCCTTTGAATAGAAATCCTCTTTCTCATTATGTCCCAAAACATGGCCCTAGCAAGCTTTTGAAATTTTAGCCCCTTATGTGACTGCTAAAACCTTTGAAAATGAAGCATGTTTTTCCAAATATGCATTGCACATAAACCATTTGCCCACCCATTAGTCACCTTTTAAAGTCTGAGATTTACTAAAGAGTTTATTTATGTCTTACTTTTTGGACCTTGGATTTTACTTGTTAGAATGACTTTCCTGCTCTGTGCAGAATCTTCCATCAGGCTGTAACAGTATGCCAGTCCAAGCCCCGTAGACAAGTTTATAGCAAGCAACAACGCACCGAGTGTCCTGGAACAGATGTAAATAAAAGGCTGCTGAAGAATCCCAACCTCAAGACAACTGACCTTGATAGCTTAGATTCTAAGTGACTCCATCCCACAGGCACTCGTTAGCCTGTATACACCTTGCTGATTGTACCATAGGCAATGTCCAGCTCTTCTCAGGGCTGCCCAGAGAGGGGGGCAAGTGGGGCAATTTTCCCCAGGCCCTGGG
Source organism: Gopherus flavomarginatus (assembly GCF_025201925.1). NCBI lineage: Eukaryota > Metazoa > Chordata > Testudines > Testudinidae > Gopherus > Gopherus flavomarginatus. Next base: position 130,422,860 of record NC_066620.1, on the reverse strand, counting down.
CCCTGCAGGGGCCCCCACGAGAATGTAGTATTCTATAGTATTGCAACTTTTTCTTATGGAAGGGGCCCTCGAAATTGCTTTGCCCCAGGCCCCTGAATCCTCTGGGCGGCCCTGGCTCTTCTCTCCTTTATCATCATTAATAAAAGTGCTGTAATAGGCCATATTAGAAAACTCACCAGCAACTTACAGTGCTTCAGATCTACTCCTTATTAACTACTCATTTTATTTTGATAGGCACATCAAAAGTGTGTGTGTGTGTGTGTGTCATGTTCGTGTGTTGCATTGTATTTTATATTCTGTGTACACACATGTATTTAATGCATTTCAAGGAAAGCTTTGTACATACACAAAATACTGGCATGTGTGTTGATATATATGTATAGATACCCACATACGAGCACATATATGTGATGTATGCATAGATGAGTGTGTATATAAATATGTATAATATATATGTATTATAAATAGGCAATACATATATACACATGCTATTTAGAGAAAGATAGATTTTCAAATATGTCTGACTATTTTTAACTAGCTCTTTGTCATGGGTTACATCACAAACAAATGTGAACACACGTATTCAGCAAAAAACCCTCTGTGTTTTCTCTAAAAGCTGCCATCTTTTTTTCTCTTCAGACCTTCTGATCTCCCTTGGGAAGGCTTTATGCATGTTCAGTATGCTCGCACAACTATTCCTACCAGCGCTGTTACCATAGAAACCAACTGATTTTCCCTCGCCTTCCCCTGGCAGGGTTTGGACCTGCCAGACTGCTTTCCTGCAAGTAGTAATAGTCTTTCAATATTTAGACAGATCTTTTTAAAAAGGCTTTAACCCCGCTGTTTACATTTTCAAGATACAGTATTTTATTATAGGCTACTATTTTTTCAGGTACTAATGACAACCAATTGATTCACGCACTTAAAGGAGCCAAACAATTCTTCTTTGTGCAGCATTTAGTCTGCGACATTTAACAGGGGCTATGCCAGTACTTGTTAATCATAGGCTTCAAATAATATTGTGAATTAAGGTGTTAGGTTTAATGGGCTGTGGCTCTGCATTTTTATTTCTTTAATATTCCTTTTTAAACCATTGCTTTGATATTCATAGAAATGGCTTTGATTGTGGATAATTACAAACAGAAAAATGTAATTAATTGCTATATAATTTGCAAGTTACTGATTAAAATCATTTGTAGTGCTCAGATTAACAACTTCCACCCATAAATGTTTCAGTATTTTGACTCTACTACACAGTATATTGATTTTTTAAATGAATCCGCACACATTTATTTTTATAGATGTATTTGTTAAATTCTATCTGAGGTGAGTAATTTATTTCAGTTAACAGGATGTGGAGAATATAATTTATCACTAAACCATCTAATATATTTTTAATATCCTGGGACCAAAACAAAGTACTCAAATACCTCTAGGTCATGTGTACAGTACAATACAGATATAGCATATCACATTCTTCTTGGTCACTGATTGCACTTTTTGTTCATTCATAAATTAGAAATGTAGGGGGTGTAATCATATTCATGTGCTCTCCATTTTCCCTTCACTTCTAAAACAACCTATCTCTTTTGGCTGCAAATATCTCATATATAGATATATACAATACATGGAATAGAAAGGATTAATGTGATTCAAATGTGCATTTTCATCTTACTGAAGAGTCAACACTTGCATTGCAATCCCTTACACGAAAAAAATCATATGTAAAATAATTGTGAGGCACTGCCCTGTTGTGCTGATGTTACTTGTATCACTGCTCTAGCCATTCAGATAAACAAATTATAATAATCATACAAAATGAAAAATGAACCACAGTGTGCATTTCAAATACATATTTTCTTAGGAAACAGAAGAGGGAGCAGTTCTTCATTCTCATTGTGGCAGTCAGAATGTTTTTCATTTTCCCACTTTCTATGCCACTCTTTCCAAATTCAAACCTGCTTTATCATAATCCAGTCACTGCTGAGTTTTTTGATTGGGAGGACTGAAGGGAGCCAGGGACCACCCACTTGGTACTGGTGGAACAAAGGTGAAATTCTTTCTGTGTTGCCACTTTCCCTAAGGATATAGTTAAATATCAGGACCTTTTGTTCTCTACTGTATATTTTTATTTGTAACAATGTTTTTTTTTTTTAACTCGCTTCATCACTTTACAAAGAAGCAGCAGCATTGTGTAGTCAGCTGGAGTGAATGTGTACACTCGCCAGGCCTTGTTTTGTGAGATTTTGCCCCACTGTTGTTCCCACTCAGAGCTGAGCAGAAACCACTCACATCTGAATAACTGGGCCCTTTCTGCCTGTTGTAATCCTGGATTGTTACAGTCTAGAGGCCAGCCATGCTGTCACCATCACAAATTGATTTAACCATCAATTGCAGCGGTCATTAAAGCTGCTAGAAGTCCCAGCCAAGCTGCTGAATTGCTGCTGAATGTGAAATGAGTCTCTAAGTCCGTTTCCCACCGTCTCATATCAAAGCCTATTGTGTGCCTCCAAAGTAAAGGGTCGGAGGTTCGCCTGGAGTTCAACAATAGGCTCAGTCAAAAGATAGAGCCCCATTTGCTCTGGCATTCCCAATTACAGTTTTCTTTCCATATCTTGTTGTGCAGTATTTGCATCCAACTAATACATTGAATTATTGACATACCCCAATGTCAGTGGTGCTGAAAGATTTATCCCCCAAATATATGAAATCCTAAGCATTATGGCTCCCTGTAATGGCAACGGAATGATTCCCTAGTTTTCCTCTATTGGTAGTGCTATAGATGTGAATCTGTTTCTGGAAGTCCTTGTCCTTCAAATGCATTGTTCCCTGCACTTGCCTTGTTACACAATTATGTACAGCATTTGCATCTACTAGTCTGTTGCTTGGTCTCTATAAATACAGAAAACACACTTGTGCTTTTCCGCTCACTGCATCTGCACAGTGATATTTCCTACCTTCATTTTCTGTTAACAAGATGTGCACACTATGCTCTGCAGGATGAAACTGCATCCTTTCCATTAGTGGGAGGCATTTATATGCTGAGCACACACAAGCTGTTTTCATTTACACCTGCTGCTCTCTCACAAGGTGCAAGAGGCACCGAGACACCGATAACAAAAAAAGACATTGAGGTAAAATATTGTAGTGGTGGTTTTATGCACACAAAATACAGGAGGAATCATGCAGAGCAAACACACACACAAAGCCTGTAAAAAAAAAAAAGAAGGGAAAAAAAGATTCAGTGGATAGGTCATAGGTCCAGATCATTCAGATGTATTAATAATGAAGTGGTAGACAGTTCCAGGTCTGTGTTTCCCTAGACTACATTTACTAGAGACTGAGTGTCTCCATTAGATCTGTATGGAAATACTGTTAGGGAAAAGGACTAACTGTTACAGTTGGCCTATGGTTCCCAATGACCCCAAAGGAGCTCATCAGATTCTTGGTTCTGAAAGATCTATTGTTCTACAAACAAAAATATGTGAAAGTTCCTTTAGCTAAAGGTCTGACCCTGCATTGCTTATGTATTGTGCTTTAGTTGAACTTCTGCATCCCTCTGACCTCTTGACATTTTTTCATTACCACTGTAAATTTAATGGTGATCTTTTTCCACATGAAAAATAATTCTTCTGCTGGTTTAAGTTTTTGGCATGCATGTTCCAAATGCAGCATATGAAAAGTCCATCAACACACACTAACACTTATTCAGATTCAGGAAGAGTTGAACTGAATGTGAAGCTCAATTAAATATAGTCTATTAGCCTGTTGGATGGCATTGGAATGAATGTGTAAAAATATATAAAAAAGATGACTCAGTGCCCCAATATCCCAGCTGGAGGAATTATTGCCATTATTCTTAATTCTTATACTAAGATGTTTTACAGGCCAATATAAAGACATCGGTGAAGTTACCCCATGTTTACAGCAGTGTAAGTGAGAGCAGAATTTTGTCCAAGGTCCTTGCCTTGAAGTGCTCGTCTTCTTCACATGGCAGAAGCTGTTGGCAGAGAGACAGCGCTGAGACATGGGGAAGGTGGGCCTCAGAATGAAATGGTGCGCCAAGCATCTTTCAGTTTCTGCTTTGCAAAATCATCTGGGCAAAACCAGGCAGTAGAGTGAACAAGTTAGGGCAGCTGAAATTTTCATGAAAATCCTACAATAATGAGAAAAACTTTCCTTGAGAGGAAACCACATTTAAATAAATAAAACATTAAAGACACTTTAAGGAATGTCCTTTATAATTCACCTCCAATCTCCACTACTCTGCCCTGTAAGTAGTTACCCTTCGAATTGCAGGATCATGTACTACTCTCCCTACTTTCCATATACATCTATAAAAGCAGCAAAGAGTCCTGTGGCACCTTATAGACTAACAGACGTATTGGAACATGAGCTTTCGTGGGTGAATACTCACTTCATCAGATGCATGTAATGGAAATTTCCAGAGGCAGGTATAAATATGCAAGCAAGAATCAGGCTAGAGATAATGAAGTTAGTTCAATCAGCGAGGATGAGGCCCTCTTCTAGCAGCTGAGGTGTGAACACCAAGGGAGGAGAAACTGCTTTTGTAGTTGGCTAGCCATTCACAGTCTTTGTTTAATCCTGAGCTGATGATGTCAAATTTGCAGATGAACTGAAGCTCAGCAGTTTCTCTTTGAAGTCTGGTCTTGAAGTTTTTTTTGCTGCAGGATAGCTACCTTTAAATCTGCTATTGTGTGTCCAGGGAGATTGAAATGTTCTCCTACAGGTTTTTGTATATTGCCATTTTTAATATCTGATTTGTGTTCATTTATCCTTTTCCGTAGGAACTGTCCAGTTTTGCCGATGTACATAGCAGAGGGGCATTGCTGGCATATAATGGTGTATATTACTTTGGTGAATGTGCAGGTGAATGGACCGGTGATGGTGTGGCTGATCTGGTTAGGTCCTGTGATGGTGTCGCTGGTGTAGATATGCGGGCAGAGTTGGCATCGAGGTTTGTTGCATGGATTGGTTCCTGAGTGAGAGTTACTATGGTGCAGTGTGTAGTTACTGGTGAGAATATGCTTCAGGTTGGTGGGCTGTCTGTGGGTGAAGACAGGCCTGCCACTCAAGGCCTGTGAAAGTGAGGGATCATTGTCCAGGATGGGTTGTAGATCCCTGATGATGGTCACGTTAACACCACCCTATACTGAAAACCCACCAACTGCTATGCCTACCTTCATCCCTCCAGCTTCCATTCTGGACACACCACATGATCCATTGTCTACAGCCAAGCATTGAGATACAACCACATCTGCTCCAACCCCTCAGACAGAGACCAACACCTACAAAATCTTCACCAAGCATTCTCAAAACTACAATACCCAAACGATTAAATAAGGAAACAGACCAACAGAGCCAGATACGTACCCATCTTACTGTAAAACAAGCCCAAGAAACCAACAGAACTCCACTGGCCATCACATACAGTCCCCAGCTAAAACCTCTCCAACGCATCATCAGGGATCTACAACCCATCCTGGACAATGATCCCACACTTTCACAGGCCTTGGGTGGCGGGCCAGTCCTCACCCACAGACAACTCGCCAGCCTGAAGCATATTCTCACCAGTCCCTACGACTCTTTGCTGCTTTTACAGATCGAGACTAACAGCATATTAATAAATAATCTGGAAAAAGGGGTAAACAGTGAGGTTGCAAAATTTGCAGATGATACAAAACTACTCAAGATAGTTAAGTCCCTAGCAGACGGCAAAGAACTACAAAAAGATCTCATAAAACTGGGTGACTGGGTAACAAAATGGCAGATGAAATTCAATCTTGATAAATGCAAAGTAATGCACATTGGACAACATAATCCCAAGTATACATATAAAATGATTGGGTCTAAATTAGCTGTTGCCACTCAAGAAAGATCTTGGAGTCATTATTGATAGTTCTCTGAAAACATCCACTCAATATGCAGTGGCAGTCAAAAAAGTGAACAGAATGTTGAGAATCATTAAGAAAGGGATAGATAATAAGATAATATATTGCCTCTATATAAATCCAAGGTACACTCGCATGTTGAATACTGCCTGCATCTCAAAAAAGATATATTAGAATTGGAAAAGGTTCAGAAAATGTTCAGAAAAGGGCAACAAAAATGATTAGGGATATGGAATGGCTGCCAAATGAGGAGAGATTAATAAGACTGGGACTTTTCAGCTTGGAAAAGAGACAACTATGGATGGTAGATATGATAGAGGTTTATAAAATCATGACTGTTGTTGGGAAAGTAAAAAAAGAAGTGTAGAGGGGTGGTCACCTACTTGTGCCCTGAAAGCGTTTGAAGCCAGCCCTGTGAGCTCAAGGATTGCTGATTGGTGAAGCAGCCGCAGCTGGGCCATGCCCCATTCAGACTGCAGCTGGCCCTATAAAAGCCAGTGAAGCCAAGAGTTGAGAGGAGTCTCTCTCTAGCTTGTGGAGGGAGAAGGGCCTGGCTGCTGCGGAGCTGAACAGATTACCTAAAGTGGAGCAGGGCTGGGGGAAGGCTAGAGGAGCTGGGGGAGCTCCAGCCTGGAAGCCCCACAGGCTGCAGGCCTTGTTAAAGGCTGGAAAGGGTACTGGGTTGCAGAGGGGCAACCTAAGGGTAGGCAGAGGCAGCAGGTCCAAAACCTCTTTTCAGTGATGAGTGGCATTTACACTGCAGTCTGCCCCAGGGAATGGGGGCTAGATTGAGACTAGTAGTAGCCATAATCTGAGGTGAGGTGAGGATAGAGGGTGGGGTTCCCTGGGGGAGGAGAGACCCAGATCTGTGAGGGTACTGCCAGGGGGCAGCCCCCCAGCTGAAAGGAGCACTGGGGTCCAGGAGGGACTTGGGCCCAACAGGACAGCAACCTGCAGAGAGCACTCCAGAGGCTGAAAACACTAATTCTCTGGATGACTAGCAAGAGGTACCACAGCATTGAGTACTGCCCTTTGACATGGTTACAGGAAGTGTTATTTACTCCTTCTCATAATACAAGAACTAGGGGTCAACAAATGAAATGAATAGGCAGCAGGTTTAAAACAAACAAAAGGAAGTATTTTTTTCACACAATGCACAGTCAACCTGTGGAACTTCTTGCCAGAGGATGTTGTGAAGGCCACGACTATAACAGGGTTCAGAAAAGAACTAGCTAAGTCCATGGAGGATAGGGCCATCAATGGCTGTTAGCCAGGATGGGCAGGGATGGTGTCTCTAGCCTCTGTTTGCCAGAAACTGGGAATGGGTGACAGGAGATGGATCACTTGATGATTACCTGTTTTGTTCATTCCCTATGAGTCACCTGGCATTGGCCACGGTCGGAAGACAGGATACCGGGCTAGATGGACCTTTGGTCTGACCCAGTATGGCCTTTCTTATATTCTTATGGGTTATCCTATGAGGTGCTGAACATTTTTGCCTCCCATTGAAGAAAATGACCTTGATCCTGCAAAGATTTACACACAAAATTAATGCTTGCAGGATCTAGGCAATGGGAGGCAAAGGTAGTCAGGTCCAGATCTTCAAAGAGATTTAACAATGGATGTTAGGTGTCTAAATCTGGGCCTCAGTGCTTGCAGGACTGGGTCTTATAGGAGCTTTGTGTTAGCAATGCAAACTTTGTTTGCGCAATTATAGTATTGCAGGTAAGTATAAACCAAAATTAAGATGCACAAAAAAGAAAAGCTTCCTTCACAAAAATGGTAACAAAATGTTATTTGAATACAAAGGGAACCAAGAAGATGTATTTATAATTAATTAAAGGTAGAAACATTGAATTGTCAGTATTCTATAACAGAAAATTTCTGTATGGTGATTTTTATTATGAGACACAAAACAGGTAATTCAAATGTGCAGTACAGTGTTCTCTTCAGTTGAGATTTGGATTAGTTATATTTTTGTACTAAACTGCTTGTGACCAGCACCCACATTAAAGTCTAGGGCTCCCAGTTAATTGCATTAAAGTATATATCGATACTATTTGTGTAATACCCAAATATAATGCAAACAATTTAATAATACACTCATGTTAAACAGTAGATATATTTGTGAGATTTCTTGATTTTAAGAGGTTAAAATAAGCATTGAAACTTTTTGAAATTAAGTCTAAATGAACCAAATCTCTCAACCATTTGAGATTCATGCCGGCAAATAAGGCACTACAAATGGCAATTACAGCTCCAGATTTTCATGGGCCGCCATGTGGTTCTGAACTTGAGTGTTAACTAGAGCTGCATAAAATATTTGTGGTAATTTTTTTGTTGTTTTAGCTTGCCTGTTTGAGTTTCCTGATGAAATTGGAGACATTTTGATAGTATTCCGTATATTTTATGCAATTGCTATTGTTGTGGCTAAAAGGGTTGAAAAACTTGATTAGAAAATGTTCATGTTATTTTTTTCTCATTTTGGGTTTGGCTGTCAGTGGTCACAGAAAATGTATGTTCTTTCTTATTGATCCCTGGTTGGCTGAACATAATCCCTGTGGCTGGAGTAGTGTGGGGGCAGGATTGCGGAAGCTATTTTGACTCATTTTCTCTGTGGGAGTGGCTGTATAGTGTGTGCTTTCTCCCAGACAATCAGAAAAGAAATAAACCCACTTCAGCTGAGTGCCCTGGAATTTCCTAGCAGCTGGGCCTTTGCACATGGAATTATGGGACATGTGTTTGCTCCATGACCTTGTCAGTTAATGGCAACAGAAAGGAATGTCTCTGTGCTGCCCTTGCTGCACTGAGTCTCTGGGAGACCTGCTTGTGCCACCACAGCGACACTTAAAAGATCATTCAGAAGCAGAATTCTCCCTCAACTGCGACTGGATATATGTAATTGCCATTGAAGACAGGGGTTTTGAGAGGATAGTTGCCCTGTTGGTGCACAATCTTTCAAGGTTCACCCATAACTATATTTATGTGCAGTTCTCTTTTGGTGATGCTGACTTATGATGTGCTTTTTCAGCTAGTTTTGCTATTATTTAAAGGGAAAAGGAGATGATTATTCCAGTTTTCAATTAAAAAATGAATTAAGAAATTTTTTTGCCACTACAAACATAAGTGGCTGTTTGGGATATTCCAGCTGCCCACTGCCTTTGCATATGCTAATACATTGCATTCAGTGAAGTAGATCGCTGTCCATGACTATAGGCCAGGTTTAGTAAGGCTTTGGCTACACATTTACTATGTTAAGAAAGCATCCTAGCTGTGGACCAGGCTGCAGCATTTGTCTAACTCTGCTGCTGCTATCTGTGCCTGAACTAATTATTTTGTTACCCATCCCTTCCTTCTCACTATTCGTGTAAAGTGTACAGGTTATGATGTAAGCAGAGTCAGGATAAGCTCTACCCTGACATCTGGTGGAAAGAATTTCAGAGAGTGTATTTGCATAGGCACGCCCACCCTATCCCAGACTCCCAAGCTGTGGGCCTGCTTGGTGACAAATTGCTCACCCTCAGTTGGGTGGTACTGGCTAGACATGGGACATGGGTTCCAAAACCCAGAGAATTGAGAGAGGCTGGGGACAGGTATTTGTGCCTGGTGGTGCAGTCTCCTTGTGGAGCCAGAAGCACCAGTTGCACCTCCTCCTCTCTCCACTGTAGAATGTCAGAGTTGATTTTTTTTATTCCTTTAAGAATTTAAATACAGGTTACTGAGCTGAAATCACTTTGGACTAATGGTGCACTAGCACTGGGGCTCCCCTACTATGAGCTGGAATCACTAGGAGCTGAAAATCACTAAAAAGCTAAAATCACTGAGCTGAGAGCACTGAGTATGGTGCTAACTAGTGGGGAGCCCAAAGCTATACTGTGGAACAGAGCTGCTGGCGGAGTGGACGGCTGGAGCGGATCACGGGACAGCTGGTGGCAGCAGAGTGGCTGACAGAGCGGAGTAGCTGTGGAGCGGCCCACAGAGCGAGCGGAGCTGAGCAGTTTGCAGAGAGAACTGGAGCAGCTCATGGAGCAGAGCAGCTGGTGGAGCGGAGCAGTTTCTGAGGACGGCTGGAGGAGCAGCGTGGAGCGGCTGGTAAAGCGGAGCAGTTCGTGGAGAAGGCGGAAGCAGAACCCACGGAGAGGCAGGGCAGTTGGCCCCGGACCATGTAAGGTGCCCCTTTCTATCCATGCTGGGGGGAGGGACCTCTACAGATAAACTCTCGAACTCTGGGTGGCATTGACCAGAGACTTTTGGGTTGTTGGACTTTGGGGTGATTGGACTTAAAACCCTAAAGGGAAAAAGGACAGTGCCAAACGTACTTGGAGGTGGGTTTTTGTTTATGGTTTGTGTTATAACCCTGTTTGTGGTGTTTCTCCAATGGGATGCCGCATTAATTCCTTCCTTTATTAAAAAGATTTTGCTACACTCAGACTCCGTGCTTGCGAGAGGGGAACTATTGCCTCCTAGAGGCGCCCAGGGGGGTGTGGTATGTGAGTGTCCCAGGTCACTGGGTGGGGGCTCGAGCCAGTTATGCATTGTGTTACTGAAACGGAACCCCTGGATACTGAACCCGGCCCTTGTTGCTGCCAACTCAGAGGGGCAGAAGGGTTACAATATGATTCAGTAATGTCTATGAGATCCTCACAGGAAACATGTTGGATTATCTGCTGTCTCACCATAATATATTTATAAATAAGAATAATCACAACAGCTGAGCTGCATACTTACTTCCTTTACTCTGATAAGCAGAATTCCCTGGGTATAGCTTCAAATGCTCTTCCTCACGTGGCTCTCCAAGCCCTGAGAAAGCAGAGGAGGGAATCCTGTGCTCCCTCTTACTTTTATTGAAAGTTAGGGACTCAAAACAACCTCCTGGTTTCAGTTTGAACATGTTTTGTGCAGAGAGTGCTTGAACTACAGACAGCAAATCTTGTACTTGTTAATGCTTTTTTGTGTAAAGGTTTTTCTTATAAGAGATCTTATACAAAGCTCACTGAAAGTAATAATGTGATTTTCTGTATCTTTGGGGAACGCTCTGAACTCCTATGTTCATCCCTATAATATGATTGTGTGGTATCCAATGCAAAGTTTGTCATGTCAGGTGTCTTTGGAAGGCTCATGATGCACTGAGCATTGTTGTTATAGTAATGTGTTAGGTTGTAATTTCATGTATATAGTTATGAGGCTGAAAACGTGTCCTCATGATATGAAACAAGCCCAGGCAAAACTCTCCAAGAGCAGAGGGCCAGTTCACACCTCATCAGAGCTTGTATGGGACAAACCCACTCTGACCTCACAGGAACAAAGAACACTGGCCTAGACAGCAACAAATGATCTGTTAGACTCTTGAGTAAGTCACCCCCCTTCCTTTGGACAGTTTGGGACTGCAATGAGGTAATGCTCACCTGACTCTGAAGGGAGGGGTAAAGCCAAGATGTTATACCAATATAATAAAAACCAGCAGGATCTTATTAAGAGGGATAAGGCAAAGATGCCACATTTATTGTAAATATAATAAAGCAAAAGATAAAAGCAAACAACGTTGTTTTACTACTTATTCCTATCACTACTTATTCCATATATATATATTCATTCACACAATCATTCGTTCAGCAGGTTCTGTATAGGTGTTATAGTTACCAGCCTAGATGTAGCTCATGCCAAGTTACTGGCCAGGTATCTTGGTCATGAGGATGGAGCCGAGTCTGTGTCAGATGCACCTGAAGCTCCTGGAGGTTGGCAGCAGAACCAGAGACTCAAAGTCCTCAGTTTTTAGAGTCCATTATTATAGGAATTAATTCCTATGTTAGTCTATGGGAACGGTTTCATCCTGCTGTTGTTGGCTCAATTAGCAGATGGCACATTTCTGGTGGCACATTCCTTCCAGGTGTTTGGGGTGGATCCCTTGAGCGCATCAGGCAGGCAGAACTAACTGTTAAGGCCAAAAAGTGTCAAATAGGCCAAAACAGAGTGACTTACCTGGGACACCAGGTGGGTCGAGGAACCACAAACCCCCTACAGGCCAAAGTGGATGCTATCCAAAAGTGGCCTGTCCCAAAGTCCAAGAAACAGGTCCAATCCTTCTTAGGCTTGGCTGGGTATTACAAGCGATTTGTACCACATTACAGCCAAATCGCTGCCCCACTGACCGATCTGACCAAAAAGACCCGGCCGAATGCAGTTAACTGGACTAATGAGTGTCAAAAGGCCTTTATCCAACTTAAGGCAACGCTCATGTCTGAGCCTGTGCTAAGGGCCCCGGACTTTGACAAACTATTCCTAGTAACCACCGATGCATCTGAGAGTGGTATAGGAGCAGTGCTCATGCAAGAAGGACCGGATCACAACTTCCATCCTGTCGTGTTTCTCAGCAAAAAACTGAGAGGGAAAGGCACTGGTCAGTCAGTGAAAAGGAATGCTACACCATTGTGTACACCCTGGAAAAGCTACGCCCATACATTTGGGAATGGCGGTTCCAGCTACAAACCGACCATGCTGCTCTAAAGTGGCTTCATACTGCCAAAGGACACAACAAAAAACTGCTTCAATGGAGTTTAGCTCTCCAAGATTTTGATTTTGAAATTCAACACATTTCAGGAGCTTCTAACAAAGTAGCTGATGCACTCTCTTGTGAAAGTTTCCCAGAGTCCACTAGTTAAAATTTGTCCTTGAAATGTAGAAAGTCTTGTAGTTTACATACTTAGTAGTATATGTAAAGGTGCATGTGTTGTATTAATCTGTTTATTCTAAAATTCTAGAAAGAAATCACCTTCAGTGAGGTTCCCCACTGTCTGCGATTTGGGGGGCGTGTCATAAACAGATAGTTAAGGGTTAATGTCTCTTTTACCTGTAAAGGGTTAACAAACAGGGGACCAAACACCTGACCAGAGGACCAATCAGGAGACAAGATACTTTCAAATCTCGGTGGAGGGAAGCCTTTGTTTGTGTTTTTTGGGTTTGGCTTTGTTCTCTCTGGGTTCTGAGAATAACCACACGTAACTACAGGCTCTCTAATCTTCTGTTCAAATTTAGTAAGTACAAAAGGTAGAAAGGCGGTTTAGTCTTTTTGATTGTTTTTTCTTTATTTGCAAATGTGTATCTGGCTGGTAGAGTTTTAAAGTGTATTTGGCTGCAAGTATTTTAAATTGTATTTTGCTGGGGGGGGGGAGGCTTTTTTCTCCAGTTTCTATAAGCTGACAGACCCTGTAATATTCCATCTTGAATTTACAGTGATTTTCTTTATTCTTTTTTTCTTTTATTAAAAGTTTTGCTTTTAAGACCTGTCTGATTTTTCCCCTTGTTGAGGCTCAAGGGAATTGAGTCTGTACTTAACAGGGAAGGAGAAGGGAGGGGGAGAGAAAGTGGGGGGAACCCACCTGATTTCTCTGTGTTGTGATTCAAGAAATTTGAATCACGGTGATCTCCTAGTGTACCCAGGGCGGGAAAGATCTGGGAGGAAGAAAGGAGAAGGGGAAATCCCTTTGGTTAGATTCACGGAGCTTGAATCTGTATATCTCTCCAGGAGCCCAGGGATTGAACACCTGGAGGGGAGGAGAAGGGGAGGGAAATGGTTTATTCCCCTTTGTTGTAAGACTCAAGGAATTCGGGTCTTGGGGTCCCCAGGGAAGGTTTTGGGGGGACCAGAGTGTATCAGGCACTGGAATTCCTGATTGGTGGCAGCTTATCAGATCTAAGCAGGTAATTAAGCTTAGAGGAATTCATGCTAGTACCCCAACTTTTGGACTCTAAGGTTCAGATTGGGAAAGATACTATGACAATTCCAGTTTACCCTCCAGGGGTTGTCTGGTGGTCCACTTGACACATTTTTCAGCCGATGGATCCTTTCCAGCCTGGCACCTCCCTAACCATTCACGTACATCAAACATTCATCAACATACATTCTATATCTTAACCATATTTTAATTTACTGTCTCCACCACTTTTAGGGTGTGTGTGTGTTAATTCCTATGAGATTCCTGGCCCTGTAATCACAGAGGGTGGGAGTCTGTTTGTTTACATTGTATCAATTACAGGTTAATGCTAGCATAGTGTTTACTTCAAGAACAAAGTTAATTAACTTGTTTGTAAGTTTTACATAGTAATAGAGTATCTTTCACAGGACAGATACAATCAGTGTTTTCTGCAGACAGGAGCTTACAAGTTTTAACATAAGAACTTAAAAGATTTTTGTACTTGGTGAACCTGGGAGGTCACTGTCACTTGGGGGAATCACTGTTAGTACCTTCTTTAATATCCCTACAAAGAGGGAAGAAAGAACATGATAAAAGGGAGATACATTTGCCATGCTCTTCCTCACTCTTCCTCCACCTTGTAGTGAGGCAACCTGGCTCCCAGCAGCCCTGGAGAGGGATGAGCCCCTCTGGATGCCAAAGTGAGCGGAGCCACTGGAGCCTGCACCTGCCCCCCAGAGGTCAAAGCGCAGGACAGGAAGTACAAAAGCCCAACCCCAGGGCTCAGAAGCTCGCTGGCTGCCAGAGAGGCCAGATGCTCGTGGCCTAGCTCCCGCTGGGAAGACTCCTGCAGCCTGTGACTGACCTGAGGACTGGCCATACCAGTCAAGGCCAGATGCTGACCAGACGCCGGAGAAGCTGGTAAGCCCACCTGTGAGAAGCGACCCAGAGGAGTTGCCAGGCCTACTGCTCACTAAGTACCCTGAGGAGCCCATGGTGCTTGATGCCATGGAAGATGCCAGCCAGACGCAGGTACTGCTAGAGGGGGAGGTAGGAAGTAGCCCGGGGGCAGCTGACCCAAGCCTGGCTGCAGCACATCCAGAACTGATGTCACTGTGTTGCGGCCATGATCCCCACTGACACAGCAACAGGACGCCGGGTGCTGTTTGGGCCCTGGGCTGGGATGCAGAGGAGTGGGTGGGCCTGCATCCCCCCTGCCACCCCACTCATGGGTGGCAGTCTCCTCCTTGCTCCAGACGCTCAGAACTAGGAGCCTGGGTTTTGTTCCTGAACTATTTTCTCAGCCCTTGCCTGAGGGCCTGAGCCCTTGGCTGTTTCCTCCCCCACCAGGCTAATTCCCCAATGCACCGGACCTAAATAGTGAGGCGGCCTGGCTCCCAGCTGCCCGGAGAGGAGCAAACCCCAGCTGAATCCCTCTACATACCTTCATCTACAGACATCACCACCAAGCGACTGAAAGCTGATCAAAGGGGAAAGCATGGCTGAAGGGCAACCAGCCAGCCTGTGGTGAGAAGCATCTAAGTTTGTAAGGGCACTGAAAGTGTTAAGATAAGCTTAGAATGTGTTTTGCTTTTATTTCGCTTGACCAAATCTGACTTCTTGTGCTTTGACTTATAATCACATAAAATCTATCTTTTGTAGTTAATAACTTTGTTTGTTCTACCTGAAGCAATGTGTTTCGTTTGAAGCGTGTCAGACTCTCCTTGGGATAGCAAGCCTGGTGCATATCGATTTCTTTGTTAAATTGACGAACTCATATAAGCTTGCAGTGTCCAGCGGGCATAACTGGATACTGCAAGAGGGCGGTTCCTAGAGTTGTGCCTGAGACTGGTTGCACAATTCAAGCAGCTTACATGCCAGAGGCTATGTGTGAAGAGCCCAGACATGGGGGTTCTCACAGCAGACAAGGGTAAGGCTGGTTCCCAGAGTCAAGGATTTGAGTGACCTAGCAGAGCACCAGTCCAGATAACGCCAGGGGAATGTCACAATGGCGCAGTGAGCATTGATATCAATTGCCTTTGGATCAGGGCCTATGTAATTTATAATATATCAGCCACCACTAGTGCTCAGATTCAGTAAGGAGCACTATATGTTGTCAAGGAAATACTGGAGTCATGTAATACTTTTTTATTATTCTTTTTATTAAAAAGCATAAAACAAGTTAAATGGTGTAACTAGGGCACGGGAAACACATTGCATGGTTGGCTGTAAAAGTGGGTTGCCCAGGGACAGCAAATGAGAGTATTTGTGTTCACTTTTGCTCTGCTACCACTTTCCTGTGCCCGTTTGCAGAAAACATTAGGCTTTAATAACTGAATATTGTCTTGAATTAAAATATCAGACTCACCTTGTTGCTGAATATGCTACTTGACTATGGATAGCTCAAACACTGCTGTGATCCCCATCAGTCTGTGCTACCTGTTAACTGAGACTCAGTGTTTGAGTTCAACATTTAACTAGTGGAGGAGGTGCCCTCTATTTCAATTGGAAAAGCCATTTATTCACTTTCAATGGAACTTGTGCTCCTAAGTCACTTGGGTGCTTCTGGAAAAATGAATCACACCCTGTGTCTTCACCTATGTTTGGAAAGCATCTAGCTCTGTATGGAACACATGTAATAATAAAATACTATTGTAGTAATAAAAATAGTCCAGGTAGAATAAACTAGAGTGATGGGGTCAAATTTCAAGCATGAATTACTTTCCTGACTTCAGTGGATTTAGACATGAGATGAGTTTAGCCCAGGGTGTTTGTTTTCATTACCAAAACAGGAGAGGAAAATGGAAATGTTATGTGCACACAATGAACTACTGAAAGATTAATCAAAGTGTAAAAACAAAGTTCGACCTGATAACATTGAACATAAATTGAAATATACCATAGCTGTACTGAACTGCACTAGAACATCCAGATCTAAATGGGAAGACCAATATTCTTCATGGCTGTTCATGATCCAGTCTACAATTCAGAAAGCTAAGAACCTATTAATGAAGATCCCAAGACATCATCTCAGTTCCTAGCATGCCAAAGCAAGGGCATAAGTATCAGAATTTTCAGGCTCCTGCTGTTGTTAGACTTTACATCCATGGTTCAACTGTCTTCTTAATCTAGATCTGACCCAAATGTAGCTTCCTGCTGGAGCTGCATTTCTTAGACTTCATGTCATGAGGGGAAACAGAGGTAAGCAGGAATGAAGCCCTAAAATGACCACTACCAACCTGTCTCAGTCCTAGATGGAATCTTCTCTATCTCAGATAATTTTCCCTTGATTGTTTGTTCTGTCTCTATCTTCCCTGAAGCTTCCCAAGGATTAATTTGGACTATAAATAATTACAAGAGCATACCTGGAAGTAGCCAGGTATGTGGCTGTTCAATAATACAATAAGGCAAAATCTTCCCTGGATACTTAAGGGAAGAGGTAGCTCAAGACCATCATGTTCCCAGAGCTCTAATCTAAGGGCCTTAAAACCAGAACCATTGAACGCATCATGGGATTGCTATACACTATCAGCATTTTTCTCTAAGAGTTCTTGCTTTATCCCAGCAACAGGTTACATGAGCCAATATAACATTATATTGCCCATAACTCTATATTTTCATAATATACAATCAATTGTCATCTTGTTATCATACAAGTAAATACAAATCGTGTTGTATAATTTTACAATTGGATTCACTCTGTTCCCCCCGCCCGCCGTAGGAGGTGCTACACAGTAAAAATATTCTAGAAAACACAATAGATAATTAAGAACCCTAATTTCATTCCATTTTGGGCCTAGCCCTGGAGTCTTCATTTAGGAAAAATTCATGTTGATATCAATGAGGGCTGCAAGATCAGACTGATATTTTTGTAGGAGTTATTTATTTATTTTGTAGTTGTTATATGCCTGTTTAGCATATAAGTAAAGTGTTACCTCTGTTCCCCTAAAAACCAACCCAGAGTCACACTTGTATTAGTTTTATTACAATGTCACTGTTAGGTCAGATAGAAAAGAGATGGAGCTTATTCATACACGCACACATTCACTGCATTCATACCCTCATGCACCCACACACTTACATAGGCGGAGAGTTACCGGAGACAGCATGGAGGCCGAGAAGCTGAAGCGTGGCAGATCTGGTATGTCTGCCTGCGGTCGTGAATCCAGGCTGCTGAGTAGGTCAAAAAGCAGAGGCTTGTGTGCATGTCTTCTTCCTCTTATTTTGGAACTGGGCAGCTCCTGTCACGTACACTGAGTTTCTTTTCTGTGTCTGTTACAAGAAGCATTCCCAGACCAGTTCCTTTCATGCATACCAAGTTCTTTTCTTTTCAGCACTTCATGACTGCCTTCTCAGGGCAGATTATATCAGACACACCTGTCTCCTGTCTCCGGGTTCCTCTCTCCTTGCAGTTCCTCTCCGCCCAGTCCCACATACACTTCCATGTTCACACTCCCTCATTCACGCTCTCTCTGCGGGATGGGATATTACAAAGCTTGGAAGTTCATACAAGTGGTAACTTAAAAAGGTTACAGAGCTTGCAAAGGTTACAAAACTTTAAAGGCTATGCTAACAATCACTGAATTTACAAAGTCTGCAAAAAGGTTGCAGAACTTGATACAAGTTACAGATCTTATAATCACATTTGAGTGGAGGCTTTACATAACATAAAGTACAAATGGGCCAGAGCCACAAAATCTGAATCCAGCTCCAAATCAAACCAAAATTCAGGTTGCTTGGATTTAATGTTAGGTTAATTTTGTATGAAAAGAGAAAATAACGCAGCCTAAGAAGAATGTAGTATTTCAGAGGTACTCAACGCACACACAAATTCTTTATGTAGAATTGTGGGTACTCGGCACTTCTGAAAATCTATTTTATATTCTAAGTTGCCCCTCCAAAAAAAAAAAACCTAAAACAGAAAAGCAAACCAGTGCCCATTTTTGAAAATGTGTGGAACCACAAGCTACATTTAAGGTAATTTCATTTTTAGACAACACTGTCCTTAATTTTATCTTGGAAACACCCCTGGCTTGTGCTTTATAATCTATAACAGGCTGAAAAACTACTCAGCCAGCTCTAGTGAAAATGATAAAAGTGACCATTTCAATATGGCTGATAGCGTTTTCTGTCTAGTGTGATTTAAGTTGTTTACACTGGCATTGTGGTTTCCAAACAGGTGCAGAACTCATCAGGGAGGAGGTTTTTTTCTTTTTCTTCCCCCTCTTCCCCACAGCCCCAAGATTTGAGAGGTAGAATTCAAGGGCACTTCTATGAGTACAGGAGGTACAAGTGTTTCCAAGAGGTGATTGAGGCATATGATAGAGGTTTGTATTCATTTCCCATTCATAAAAATTGTATGCTATGATTTCATAAATTCTTCTGTTGGCTGACAAAAGATGACTAATCATAATGATGAAGGCTGGTGAGACATTTGATCCAGATAAGTGTTTCACATATTTAATGGGCCTGATCTTGCAAGGTCCTGAGTACCACTAAATTCTGTGGGAGATGATGACCTGCTCCCCCCTTACTGAATCAGGCAACGTTGTCTCATTGTCATCTTTTGTTACTTATGGCCCAATCCTACAAAGACTCCTATATGGGCTTAACTTGACTACAAGTGCATAAATCTTGGCAGGATTTGAGCCTTAGATTGTAAACTCTTCAGGGCATGCATCACACTCCCAGGGAGCTACAGCTTCTACTGCTGAAATACAAATAATAAAAAACAAGAAAAAAACAGCAATTTCCACAGTTCTTCCCATTAGCGTATATGATGAAGAGGTTGCAGGTTCTGTTTAATATCTGCAGAAGTGAAGGAAGGCATAATGATGGTGTTACTCGCCTTTCTAAGTTTTGCTGAAGGACAGTTTTCTTTCAAGCTCTGCCAGCATATAGTACAACAGACATAATTCACTTCCTTGTGAAATAAGAGAAGTGTGCTATACCTCCATGGGCAGTTTTTAACTGATGTCTTCTGTAAAGTTTTTTTTTTTTTTTTAATTGGGGAATAGCTTAATGTCCATCTACTTTAGGTGTTTTAAAATTTTGTAGAAGAAATAGCATGTTGGGTTATAACTGAAGAGGAAGAAGACTCCCTTAGTGTACTTTCTTTACTAATGTTATATGCAAAGAAATGGTTGATTGGCAGCACTGTCAAGTGGTCATGCCACTGGATTAAGAGTTTATCCTGGTTCCACTGATGACCTTGTCACTTCACTACTCATTGTGCCTCTGTTTTCCCTCCCGTCCTTTGCTTGATTTGTGTATTTAGACCCAGTTCTCTAGGGCAGGAACTATCTATTACTTTAGGGGCTGGAAGGATGACCTAGTGTATAGAGTACTGCCCTGAGACTCAAGACTAGTTTCTGTTTCTGGCTCAGCCACAGACCTGGGCAAATCACTTAATCCAACTTTTTTCTCTGTTCTCCAGCTGTAAAATAAGAATAATTGTTCTCTCTCTCACAAGGTTGTTGGGAAGATAAAATCCATTCATGATTTAAGAAGTGCTAGCTAGGATGAATAATCTGTGTTTGTCAACTCTGCTTCAAGGAAACCGTCAAACACCAGGGGAACTCCAGGGGGTAGAGCATTCCACTCACTCCATGGCCGTATATGGAGAGAATCCTTCACTTACCTATCTACACTTTTCTTTATAGAAGAGGACAGCCCCATCCATGACACTGACCTTACTGCCCTTCACACCTACACAATTGTCCAGTGGGATTCTTGAAACCACAGTTGGAGGAATGTCACTGTTGGAGCAGGGGGATATCTTGCACCATATCCACCAGCAAAAAAGCCTGAATACCTTTTATTAAGTTGTATTTATAAATGCCTTAGGCTGCAATAAATATGCAGAGTTCTCGCTATGCTAAGACCCCCTTTTTTAAAGTGAGTTAGTAGGACAATTGTGAGCCTGGGAAACACTTTTATTTCTTTGCATCTCATAAGAATGTAGATTCTGGGGAGGTGAACTTTTAGAAATATATACTTGTATGTTTGTTTTGTATAGAATTAGAGGAACACACTGAAAAAAATTAAATTATCTTTGATTCCTAACACTCTTATTAATCTAATTTCTTGGGTCAAGGTTCCATTGATTGAAATCTATAAATTGTACAGCAGAATCCTTGTACAAATAGCCGTCAAACTGGGAATATCACCCTACGTGATACACTGTACACAGTCATCAGGATTCATTCATTTCAGCCCCGTCATTCATGCTGATACAATATTTAATTGATTGCTAGAGAGAAACCTGTACATGAACACAAAAGGCTTGCCGGGGTTGAGAATAAAGCCATGCTTATTTTCTAAGGCCATGGCTACACTTGCAGATGAAGAGTGCATTGACTTAAACCAGCCTTTGTAGAGCACAGTAGGGAAAGCGCTGCAGTCTGCCCACATTGACAGCTGCAAGTGCACTGGTGTGGCCACATTTGCAGCACTTGCAGCAGCATTGGGAGCAGTGCATTATGGGCAGCTATCCCACAGAGCACCTCTTCCCATTCTGACGCTGTGGCTTGTGGGTCCTGTCCCAATGCCCTGTGATGCATCAGTTCGCATCCCAGCAATCCCTCTGCTTCTGTCCACATTTGGCGCCATCTTTCAACATTTTTTGTGCTGTGTGCTATGTCTTCCCTTTCAGTCTGCAGGAATGGAGCCTGAACTGCTGAGGAATATGCTGATGACTCTCGTCAGCACATCACATTTGGCAGTCGAGTTACTCCTTAAGATCCAAACTGACAGTGAGGACTTGAGTAATGCATACAACATGAGATTGCTTGTGGCATTCACAGGCATGCTTACTACTGTGGAACACCGTTTTTGGATTTAGGAAACTAACACTGAGTGGTGGGATCACATCGTCCTGCAAATCTGGGATGATGAGCAGTGGCTGCAGAACTTTCGGATGAGAAAAGCCACTTTCATGGGACTGTGTGATGAGCTTGCCCCCACCCAGGGCAGTCCTTAGGATTTATGGGGCCCTACGCAGTATTATTAAACTGGTGCCCCTATGCCGGATGGCAGCCCAAGCTCACAGCCTGGTGGGGGAGGGGAAGGAGGGACTTGACAGCAAAGGGTAATGAGATGCCCGGCCTGCCTCATGGTGGCGGAGAGTCACAGTTCCCCGCAAAGACTTCCATGCCCTCTCCCTCATGCAGAATGGACATGAAGAAAGTACCTAATTAAAAGCACTAAAATTTGGGAATAAAAAATGTCAGTCACAGGTTTTTTGATATGCTCTGAAGTTTGTCAGAGATTTATTTGCAAAAACTTCATAGTAAGGGTGAGTCAGCTGTCCTGCTGAATACAACATTACATATTAAATGTACTCAAATCTTAAACCAGCGTTCCAGATTACTACATATTTAACTCACTGAAACAAAGACATTCTTTTAAATTAATCAGAGAGGTTTAGTGTGTTCATAACAATGTTAATTGCTTTTAGAAAAAGGGAACAGTAATTTACTTTGTGTGATCTCCATAACAAGAGACATGGTTATGAAATTTCACCAACTTTAAAAAAATATGTTTCCAAAGATTTTAGGTATAACAAGGATTTTGTCTTACTAAGGTACTGATTTTGCTGGAGGCTTCTTTTAAAACTACTTTGTCGGATAGTCAGAAGTAAAGAAAGGGAAACTCTTTGTCCAGCTATCTGGAAGGGAAGGACTGTTGTCCCTTTAAGGGCTCTCTTCAGTGTGGAGTGGGGGAAGAGGTGGTGAAGGGATGGACAGAAAGGACAGGAAGACTTGGAAGCACTTTTTTTTTTAACTATAGTAATTAAAATGTGTATTTTAGATAAGGGAGGTCTTTTGAAGGATTTATTTAAAAAACTGTATGTCTGAAGATCCACACATTTAAGGCTAAAGATGATTGTGCATCTAAAACTCTATGCAAGCATTTTTTAGATATGTGATTTTATAATCTTCACCAGCTCACTAATGAAATATTTTTAAAGCAAATTTTAAACTAAGGTCCTGTAGACTGACATGTTCTGTGTAAATATTACATTAATGCACAACTGTTTTTGTCAATAAAGTCAGAAACTGACAGTATAAAAATTTATTTGGGCATAAGCTTTCGTGGACATCTGATGAAATGGGTTCTAGTCCACAAAAGTTTATGCCCAAATAATTTGTTAGTCTTTGAGGTGACACAAGGACTCGTCCTTGTTTTTGCTGATACAGACTAACAGGACTACCACTCTGAAACCTGTCAGTATATACCTTGAGGTTGGCAAATGCCTGTTAAATGGCTTTATTACCCCTTGAATGTCTCTTTATCAGTTTCAATGTTGTGCTAATAGGTCTGGCAGGCTGGAGGTTTTTTCACTTTTAACTACTAGATTCCCTCCCAAGGAAGACTCACCAGAGCAGCCATCTGTGGGAGCCTGCAGGAAGGGTCAGAACAGGGATAGGAAAACTAGAGGGTGGACACTAAGACCCAGTGGTGCCCCAAATTTTCAGGTGCCCTACGCAGCTGCCTATGTTGCCTATGCCTAAGAACGGCCCTGCCCCCACCCTGCGGTGCCAGGAAACAAGATTGAGAGCTGCCCTGATGGTGGAGAAGCAGGTGGCTATTGCAATCTGGAAGCTGGCAACTCCAGAGAGCTACCGATTGGTTGCTAATCAGTTTGGAGTGGGAAAGTCTACCTTTGGACTCGTGTTGATGCAAATTTGCAGGGCCATTAATCTCATCCTGCTCAGAAGAACTGTGACTCTGGATAATGTGCATTACATTGTGGCTGGCTTTGCACAAATGGGTTTCCCTAACTGTGGAGGGGAGATAGATGGGATGCATATTCCAATTCTGGTACCAGCCCACCTAGCCTCCGAGTACTTTAATCAGAAGAGGTATTTCTCTATGGTTCTCCAGGCACTTGTGGATCACCAGGGGCGTTTCATTGACATTAATGCAGGCTGGCCCGGAAAGGTGCATGACATACGCATCTTTCGGAACACTGGCCTGTTCAGGAAGCTGCAAGCCGGGACTGTTTTCCCTGGACCAGAAGATCACCATAGGTGAAGTCAAAATGCCCATTGTGATCTGTGGAGACCCCGCTTACCCTTTAATACCGTGGCTCATGAAACCCTACACAGGGAGCCTTGACAGCAGCAAGGAGCAGTTCAACAACAGGTTGAGCCGGTGCAGAATGGCTGTGGAGAGTGCTTTTGGCCATTTATAGAGCTGCTGGCGTTCTCTGTATGGGAAGCTGGACCTGGCCTATGACAGCATCCCCATGGTTATATCTGCATGCTGTACCCTCCATAACATTTGTGAAGGGAAGGTAAAAGCTTCACTCAGGCATAGACCTTGGATGTTCAACACCTGGAGGCTGAATTTGCACGGTCAGAGAGCAGGGCTGTTAGAGGGGCCCAGCATGGGGATGCAAGGATTAGTGATGCCTTGAGGGAGTAATTTGAGGCTGAAAGCCACCGGTAATGTCTGGTGCCCTGCATGGGAGTCAGGTTCAGTGGTTCCAAAGTTAGTAGGAATCTGTGGTTGCTACACTGACTTGCAGTGCCTGTTGCTTTCCTGGACTAAGGTATCTTTTACTTTTTGCAATAATAAAGCCTGTTTTTAAAGCCAAAAAATCCATGCATTTAAAAGAAAATTCATTTATTGAAAAGAAACACAACTGGTTGGGAAACAGAAAGGTCAAGGGAGTGGGGTGGTGATGCGTACAATCACAGATTTGCGTATGTCCGGTTATCACACTCAGCCTTCCGGTCTGGAGTGCTGTGCAATGAGTTCTGAACTTCAGGCTGGCTGTACTGCATGGTGATGGGGGCTGAGTGCAGTGGGTAAGGGTTGTAGTTTTCAGGGCTGGGTGGTGAAGCTACAGGTGTTGGAGGCAACTGATGGCGATAAGAACCCAGATGTTGGGGAAAGTGGGGTGGAGGTGACATGGTGGCACAAGGGAAAGAGTTTTGGGACATGGGATGCGGGTGGGGAGGGGCTGCTGTGAGGTGAAGTTGTGCTCCACCTGCATGACTACGAGACCCTGGATCAAGTCCACTTGGTGTTCCATGATGCTTATCAGCCGATCCGTGCTTTGCTGCCGGAGCACCATTCTTTTGTGCCAGCGATCTGCATTCTGCTGGTGGATTTTCCTTTCACTGTCCCTCCACTCCTGCACTTTTAGATTCTCGTTAAGTTACTGCTGCATTACTTCATGCAGCATGTCCTCTTTGCTTCTACGTGGCCTCTTCCTGATTCTTTGCAGTCTCTCAGCTGGTGATAACATGGATGGCTGAGATCTCAAGGTTGCATCTGTAAAGGCAAAATGCAACACTTAACAGAGGCAGCATTGTTGACGCCAGACAGAGCAATGATTCCCCCCATGCTTAAGGAGGGCAAGCACAGTGTACACAATAGTATAATTTGCCCATCCCAAAACGAGGGCACATAACCCATGGGAGCCCCAAAATGGTGAGTAAGCACAGGGGCAAGGGGGACTGATTGTTTCTGTGCCTTGGGGAGAGCCAACAGCTGCAGGGGACCCCTATATTGAACATTGTCCCCACATTTTCCACAGGAGTTCATCCTGGAAGATATCTCACTGCTGGGAAGCAATGGAGGGTCTTCTCCTACAATGCGGCTTCTACCCTGGCCCATATGCAGCTTGCCTGTGTGCAGCGATGGTCCCCCCGCCCCTCATGGCACAGTGGCACGAACATGTTATCCTGACTGGGACAAGGACCACAGTGGCTCTCCCAGGAAACCTGCACAAGTGCATTGCCCAAGTTCTGGCTGAGACCTTTGAAGAGATCACTGAGGCCGATTACCGCTATGTGAGAGAGCACATCAACACCCTATTCTGCATCTAGGCATGCATGCAGTTCTAACCCTCCTGGCCCCAAGAGCCCGCACTGAATAACTTCCTTCCCAAAATAAAAGCCACTTCCTGGGAGCCTCCTCTGGTGTTTATCCTTCCTCAACTACTGGCCACTGCAATTGGCTACCTTCCTCCTGGCTTGAGAACAGCTCCTGGCTGCATGCATCTTAGGATTCTGGGGGTCTCCCTCCTTTTCAGCACCCTCGCTCCTGCTTTGCTCGTGCCTTGTTGAACTGGGCTCTGAAGTGTCCATGGTGATACTCAGAGTGGAGGTGGGGTCGCCCTCAAGTATTGCGTTCAGTTCTTTGTAGAAACGGCAGGTTGCGGGGGGCAGCACCGGAGCAGAGCAGCTGTTTGCCTCGCGGGCTTTGTTGTAGGCATTCTGCAGATCCTTCACTTTAACCCTGCACTACAGTGCATCCCAGTCATGGCCCCTGTCCATCATGTCCCTTGATATCTGCCCAAAGGTATCGTAATTCCTATGGCAGGAGCGCAGCTGGGACTGGACAGCTTCCTCCCCCGCAAAAACTGATGAGGTCCAGCACATCACCATTGCTCCATACTGGGGTTTGCCTGGTGTGTGGAGGCATGGTCACCTGGAAAGATGTGCTGAGAGTGCTCCACGCCTGGCTGAGCAAGCGGGAAGGGGATTTTCAAAATTCTCAGAGAATTTAAAGGGAGGGTTGGTCACCTGAGGGCAGGGCAATAGATTTCAAACTGATGACCAGAGTGGCTACAACAGGCCTTGTGGGACATTTCTGGAGGCCGATCACATTAACAGACCAGGGTGCCGCGGCACTCCAGTGGGAGCACATCCAATGTTATTCCGCTCGCCGAGATGGAGTACCAGGAGCGCTCTAGCTGAAGAGTCAGAGCGCTTTATGTGCCTTGCCAGTTTGGATGTGTCATGAGTTAGAGCACACTGGGCTGCTTTAATACGCTCTAACTCGCAAGTGTAGCCATGCCCTAAGATAGTAAACTGGGCTCTCTGAAGTCTAAGTAATCAAATTACAGAAGCCAGTACCATACATGTACAATTATGCATTTTTAATGCCATCTCTGAAGAAAGTAAGTGTGTGTGTGTTAAACCAGGTTCTTCAAACCACCTGCAATGGCAACTTCTTCTGCAGGCTGAATGGCACTGAGGTTACTATGGCAACTGAAAAAAGGAATAAACCAAATGAAGAAGCTGAATGTTTAAACTCTACTAGTATCAGGGACTAGAAAAGAGGCCTCATTTACATGCTGGTGCATAAGCCAACTAAGTGATGTTTCCTGAAAAATTTCTGACTCCTTCAGACTGCAAATTCATTTGGAGGTTTTTTTATGAGCACAAAACTCAAATGTCCCATACCTGGTTTTCTATACAAGTTTGAGGTGGAAAAGATAAGAGAGAGGGGAACTACTGCAATGTACAATTAATTGAATCATATGTTCCAAAGAGAAAAATAGATTTTGATTGGTTTGCTAAAGCATGAGAGACTAGGTTGGAAAGTTTTCTTGCATTTGTGACTCAAAATACATTGAGACAAGGGAACATCTGCCACACTGAGTGGCACATTCCTAAATAAAGAACTTAAGACAGAAATCTGACTAAAAAGGAAGCTAGTGTTATAATCCCACTGATCTTACAATAAAATGCAATATAGAGGACTATTTCAGCAAACACATATGGCATATAGGTTTGTAAGATCTTAGGGGGTGGGAATTGACTTTTCATTACATTCATTATGTAAAATGATGTACTATGAAGGGCCTTCTAAGTGCTACTGTGATTAGGGTTGCCAACCCTCCAGGATGGACCTAGAGTTTCCCGGAATTGGCATTGATCTCCTGGTGACTATTGAAAGCAATTTGGGAGATTTTAATAGGATATTTTAAGAAAATGACATTACATCATGTTGGGAAAAAAATCTCCTGGAATAGCTTCAGTCAGAGTTGACAACCCTAATCTGTGACAGAAATAACTAATATGTAAAATACACTGAAATTAACACATATTGCAAAAGACTCTTTAGAGATCCTGAAGACCTCTTTCTGCAGTGAACTTGAGATTTATCTTCTTGTTATAAGGAAAATATCCTAATTCTAGTGGTTATTAAGTGATTTCTGAAAAACCGCCTCTCTCCCCATGTGATACTGCAGTGATGAGGATCAGCTGATGTGCTCAAACTTACAGTTCCCTGGTTTAACAGTGCTGCTTAAGGGCTTTTCTCAGTGACAGGCCCTTGGCTCTGAAACAGACTTCTTCCCTTAGTGTGACGGAGTCAGGCTATATTTATTCCATTAGCATGTGCTTCAAGGCCTGGCTCATGTGATGTTAACTCAGTTTTATCACATCTCATGATATTTGGTATTTTTCTTTAAGTCCTCGCTCCTGGAATCATGAGATTGTGTGAGCAGCTCAGCTTTCATTTTCAAGAAGAGTAATTTTATAACCTTCATAGTTCAAAAATATCATAGAATCTCAGGCTTGGAAGGGACCTCAGGTCATCCAGTCCAACCTGCTGCTCAAAGCAGGACCAATCCCCAGCTATTTTTTTACACCAGCTCCCTAAATAGCCTTCCCAAGGATTGGGCTCACAATGCAGGCTTTAAGCAGGCCAATGCTCAAACCACAGAGCTATCCCTCCCCCAGCTAATGTTAAAGGCTGAAAACCCAAAAGCCCAATGGCAAGAAGCCAACATTTTGAAATTGCATGATTTTGGGCCCGATTATGATCATTTTTGAATACTTGAGACTGGCAATCCTGCAGCAGTTTTACCATGCTTGGATGAAATTGATACTTAGGAGAGTGTATATGCAAAGAGCATTGTAAATTGGTCGAGCCTGTATAGCTTTTCCAGATTTTTTTTTTGCAGACGTTCGGGGGATTGTAAAGTATTTCTGGTTTTGTTTCTTTTTAAACAAATCTATAGAGTCCTTTGAACAGATGCATTTTACAGATCAAGATAACTAACTATTATATTGTGGAATTTGAACTGTAGTGGTTTATTTGCAAATCTACATCCTCTTCCAGAAACATAAATGCTCTCATAGATGTCAGCAAAAAGCAAATGGCATCTCAAAAGGCATTTAAAAAATTCCCTCTTGCCAGAACCATTTCATACTCTCACCTCCCTGACTGCAGAGGGGCTGCAGGCAGGGATAGATCTTCCAGTGCACATCCTGCAAATTTTTACACACATGCTAAACTCTGCATACTATGAGTAGTCCCACTGGCACTACAATTCACAGTGCATAAAATTAAGCATGTGCATAAATCTTTGCAGGATTGAGTTTGTAGTCACTATATTTTTCCTCCTAAAAACAATAAAAAAATTGAACTGTGAGTAACAGCTAAAAATGTCAGCCATCCATAGCAACAAGAAATTGCCAAAAAAGTTCTAGCCTTATCAGTTAATTATGTCTTTGAGTTTGTAACAATTGTGTTACCAACAAAATATTTTTCCTCCTACCTCCTTCCTTCCACCCTATGACTGGGGAGGCGGTGCTAATGGGCCACTTCACCTTGACTGGACCTTTGAAATATGTGAGAGACAAGGTGGGGGAAGTAATATTAATATTGTTGGTGAGAGAGACAAGCTTTCGAGCTAAGCAGAGCTCTTCTTCAGGTCTAGGAAAGGCACTAAGAATGCCACAGCTAAGTTCAACACTGGACAGATCCTTTAGCATAAGTAGTTAGCACATATTCTAAGTGACCATTCAAGGTGAAGTAGCCTATAAACACAGCTATAGTCATAGGAAAAGATTTGGGGGAGGGGGATGTTACTGGGTTACAGATTGTTGTAACAAGCTATAAATCCGGTATCTTTAGGCTAAACAATCTGTCCCACCTTGTGTTTAGCTGGGTGACACAGGGTGCTCTACTCACTGATGGAGTGCCTCCTTCTGGCTGCATCTGGGATTATGCCCCTTCCTGCTGTGTCATTCTGTCACTTTCTGTCTTGCTCTCAGGACTCAGCACCTCTGGCTATGTGGCTTGACCCTCTGGCCAGGTCACTGTAGTTCCCTCTTCTGGGGGATCACGAGCATTAAAGTCTCTCTGGACCCACTGTTACAGGCTGTTTCTCTTTCACTGCCCCCTTAATGGTGCCACGGGTTAGTGGCTAGAAGGGCAACCCAGATCCAGCATCTACACTGCGTTCCAGCCTAGGGACCCTACAACAAGCAGTCGAGACCTGCACAGTCCTAAATCTTACTGCTATATTGCCCATGCTGCTTCCTACCTTGCTTTTTCTCACCCCAACAGTGACTGCCGTTTCTCTCTCTGCAGCCCCCTTCTACTCAGCTACTGGGCTTTCTACATACCCCTCCTGTTCCTGTCCAGCTGAGGGCCATCTCTAGTTAGTCCTTGCTCCTTGGCTCCTCCTCCTCCAAGTGCAGCCTAGGTGGTTAACTGGGCCACCTAGCCACTTTACCCCTTCAGGCCTTGTGTGGAATGGACACTCCATCACTCAGTGACACTCTGAATATGTTTCCCAGGCCTGAAGAAGAACTCTGTGTAGGCTCAAAAGCTGGTCTCTGTCAGCAGCAGAAGTTGGTCTAATAAAAGGTATTACCTCACCCACCTTCTCTCTCTAATATACAAAAAAGAGCAGTGACTGTTTATATTGACCTTTACATATTATGCTTAGTTTCTCTTTTGTGAAGTACTTGAGGTACATGCAGCCATATTACCAAGCCTTTCCTTTCAGGGGGGGCTATTTTTAAATTCACTTATATGAGCAAAGTTTTAGGTTTAGGTGGGTATGTATTAGAATCATAGAATATCGGGTTGGAAGGGACCTCAGAAGGTCATCTAGTCCAACCCCCTTCTCAAAGCAGGACCGATTCCCAACTAAATCATCCCAGCCAGGGTTTTGTCAGGCCTGATCTTAAAAATCTCTAAGGAAGGAGATTCCACCACCTCCCTAGGTAACCCATTCCAGTGCTTCACCACCCTCCTAGTGAAAAAGTTTTTCCTAATATCTTACCTAAACCTCCCCCACTGCAACTTGAGACCATTGCTCCTTGCTCTGTCATCTGGTACCACCAAGAACAGTCTAGATCCATACTCTTTGGAACCCCCTTTCAGATAGTTGAAAGCGACTCTCAAATCCCCCCTCATTCTTCTCTTCTACAGACTAAATAATCCCAGTTCCCTCAGCCTCTCCTCATAAGTCATGTGCTACAGCCCCCTAATCATTTTTTTTGCCCTCTACTGACTCTTTCCAATTTTTCCACATCCTTCTTGGAGTATAGGGCGCAAAACTAGACACAGTACTCCAGATAAGTCCTCACCAATGCTGAATAGAGGGGAATGATCACATCCCTCGATCTGCTGGCAATGCTCCTACTTATACAACTCAAAATGCTGTTAGCCGTCTTGGCAACAAGAGCACATTGACTCATATCCAGCTTCCTGTCCACCGTAACTCCTAGGTCCTTTTCTGAAGAACTGTTGCCTAGCCACTCAGTCCCTAGTCTGTAGAAGTGCATGGGATTCTTCCATTCTAAGTGCAGGACTCTGCATTTGTCCTAGTTGAACCTCATCACAGGTATTCTGCATGCATTGTCTGTGTATCAGAAATGGTTAAATGTTATTAATCAAATAATATATTTGACAAATAACTGTAACAACAATCAATCAAGGTATTATTTGACCAGCTCTTCTCTCCATCTGTCTGAGAATATTATGCAAATATTGATTGATTCAGTGGGTGACATCAGTAAAATATTTTCCCAAGAGAAAAGCTAGTCCCTGAGATTGTGGTACCCAAAACAATCACAGAAAGAAAGCCTTCCTCTCCAATTGCATTCCCGGGCAATACAATTTCCTACTATAGCTATTAAAGCTGATTTGTAGGGTTAGCTTCATTTTTCCAAATATCTCTAATCCTATTTTTAATAATTGAAATTTCTTTTAAAATGTAACCAGCATTTTAGAATGTTGGAGTCTATATTCTCTGTCCTGCTTCTCCATGCTATTGCCTCCAAAATGTGGTATTAGAAGCTTATTCTGCTGGGACTAGTAATGTGCCAAACCTCTGAGCAGTTTCAAACAGCTACTTATTTTTTTTTAAACAGGTCCGAAATATTTTCTTCTTTTCCCATATGTATGTGATTTTTCCCTCCCAAAACTGCACTGGCCTGAGGACAAGAAGAGGAATACACATGCTAGGTTTTAGGTTTGCTATCTTATGAGGCAAAATTGCAGGAAATGGGAGATTTATACTATCAAAATGGGAGATAACTTCCAAAGTGATACACAACTCATACTTCTAGATCTAGGAGAAGGGTTCGTCCTGAGATATCAGACATTAAAACCACAGGACAATTAAGTACAGAAAAGAGGGCTGAGCAAATAGTGGATTTTTGGATTTACTGGCAATTCCACTAAAATTCAAATAATAAAAGTAAAAAATGTCCAGACAATTCAGCAAAATCAACACAAGTTTGGAAATTTTTCAGAATAACCAGATCTGCATTATCATCTGCTTATAACTGGACCAGATTATGGTGGTTTTTCACATGGATGACAAAGGTCACTCCTCTGCCAAATTTCAAGTCCCTGCTCCAAAGCATGGAACTTCTCCGTGCTAGAGCTTCTCACTGAAAAGGTTGCACTTTTTTTTTAAATGTGTAAAACAATTTATTTTCCCTTAAACTCCTTCTCAGTAGTCACTGAACCATTTTTATTGAAATTTTCCAGATAAAGTCAGCTTGTGGCAGACAACCAGCTTGGAAAATTTTAGCCTGAATGGTTGAAGTTTGTCAAGTCACAAGCAACTGAAACCAGTGTCTTATAATGGAAAGCATCAGGCAACCTTTACCATAGGCAGAGCCTTCAATTAATACAGATACACTGTGTACAGTACCAACATAATCCCTTTGACACAGTATTTATATTATCTGAATAAAAACATGAATGTGACATAAAAGTAAAAATGGCAAAGGAACAGGAGCAACGCGTCCCACAACCACACTCTGATATGTGGAAATACAGTTCTCAGGGAATAATTGTATTATGGATTCTTGAAATACTTAAGCCAACCTAACTGCCAGAGTTTCCACCCTTTCTCTTGCATTAGTATTTGCTGAATGAGACTATAGGAGCAGGGATCAGTTTCTAGGATTCTAAGTAGGTATGGCTAACTTCATGAACAGGGAGCAGATTAGCCAAGAAAATAAAATGTCTAGAAGTACAATTAGACATACTCCTTGTCCAGTGTTTTGTATCACTAGCAGAGTATTTCAGCAATATTAGTGTGCTTTTCTAGCCAGCAAACTGCTAAAAATATCAAGATCACCATGTGAAATTGGATTTCACACATCTGTCCCATTTCTCTTTTTGGTGTGTGGAGGATACAGTCACCTAGTTGTTAAAATTACAAATATAATATGCATCTCTAATAATATTCAAAAGCCTTATTCATCCCTGATATAACTTCACTCAAGTCGTGGAACTTACATCAAGGATGAATTTGACCCTATATAGTCATTTAATTTCAGTCCTAAGTGTTCCTCACGTTGCTTTAACAAAGTCTGACTTGCACTTGTTAAAACCATTGCAAATCCAATAGCATATCTGAAATTGCAAGTATTTTTAAAAATATATAATGGAATCATGTTTTTATACCCTGATTTCATAGTGTGATGACTGAGCATTAAAATATATTCCTGCTTAAGCTAAAGGTGAGTTTCTGAGATGGAGCACTTCTGTTTGTCGTAAGAAGGTGATGGAAGTTTGCCAACCACATATAATCCTGTTATGGAGTTAGCCCACAAATACCTGCAAGGAGTTTTGTGTTTTACTGTGCTGGGTGTGCTCTTTACATGTAAATACCAAGAATGGTTTTCCAGGTCACAGTCATATCAGAGCAGGTGAGAGATACAGCTCTGGGAACAAACTGAAAAGCTTGAGAATACAAATGGGTGCAATGAGACACTTTTAATATCCTCTGCAAGACAGAATAGTAGCAGGCTTTTCACACTTTTGGGCCTCCAATACTCATGTTAGGTGAAGACTGTACTTAATGGTGAATATATACTCTCCTTGGAATACTAGCTTCTAAAGATCTCAAACTGCCAGACAACAAGTATGGAAGTGGCTGTTAAAATGCTGATAGTCATTCTGCTAGTATCTGATACGACACAGAGTTAGATTAGCTTCCATCTTTTTCTATTTTGCCAGTTTAGATATTCTCTTACTGCGTGTTTGTAAAGCACCTAATGGGGCCCTGATATTAACTGAGTCCACGAACTATAAACACAATTAAATAATAATCTAGGCTTACCACTACTCTATGACTTTGTATACATTTGCTATTATTATATATACTGTCACTCTTACTTAGTTTCAAATTTGTTATTGAAATAAATAACTATGTACTTAATGTAATATTTTCAATAAATTGATGATAAAGATGTAAAAATGAATGCTGTATATATAAACATATATACACACATCTATATAAACACACACAGCATATGAGAAAATAAGGTATTTTTAAAAATGTGTGTGCATTTTGCCCTGTATTGGGCTACACTTGGGAGAACTTCACTACATCTAGCAAGTGTTTGTCCTTTGGAAACCTGAAATAAGCGAAACTCTTTCTTTAGAAGTGGGTAATTAAGTACCTCAGAACCTGTCACCACCTTCCATTGGGTGTCAGATATTTGCATCTGATTTCATTTGAAGCAGCATTTCCTGTTGTGTAAAAACTGTTCTTTGCTGCT
Source organism: Gopherus flavomarginatus (assembly GCF_025201925.1). NCBI lineage: Eukaryota > Metazoa > Chordata > Testudines > Testudinidae > Gopherus > Gopherus flavomarginatus. The sequence goes on along the minus strand of NC_066620.1, from coordinate 130,388,684 downwards.
CTTTATACTGGCTACATTATACAGCTGCCTCCTCCCTATCTTGTAATTAATGATGAGACAATCAATACAATCACATGTTAATTCCTTTATGGATGAGCTTCATGTGTTACTGCAGAGAACTGCTAAAATAAAATGTCTGGGAATTAGTTTTAAAGTAACTACATTGGGAAGGAGCTGCCTTGAAAATCAATAGTACTACAGATACGCTGATTTTAAAAAATGTCTCAGGAGTGAGATACAAAGCTAATTTGTCCTAATGAACTACAAAAGGTCATTAGGAAACTACATATCACTTATTGGCTTCAAATATATGAGCAGTGGAACTCCCTGATTTTGCTGCCAGTTCTCTTGAACCACAAAAAATTAAAAGGAGTGGAGAAAAATGTGTTGTTATAACAATGTTCCTAGTAGATATACTATCAACAGGATGCAGTGCCAACAATTTAGAAGTGTAATCTTCTACCCTTTCTGCCCCTGTGCGGCAAGAATGCTGGTCTCTCCCAGACTCTTTCCAGATACTCATTACAACACAAGAAGCACTCTATAAGTATTCATTGTACTTTAATGAGCATCACAACCCTCCTGCAGAGAAAATGTATCTGATGCAGCTGTGGGAAGACTATGGATGTCACTGTGTCCTTGACTTTGTGCTGGGTGCACAGATTGACTTTGGAACTCTGTTACAGTCTAAACGGATAGCTGTTTAATAGTGGTTATGACATGGGTTCCTGAACATCCAAAATATATGCTGTTTTGTAAGATTAGTGAAAGAATCATATCTGAGAATTTCTTTAGATGCTTGTGTCATAAACAGAGAGCTAAGGGTTAATGTCTCTTACACCTGGAAAGAAGTAACCTGAAACACCTGGCCAGAGGACAAATCAGGAAACCAGACTTTTTCAGGTCTGGGTGGAGGGAAGTTTGTGTCTGAGTTCTTTGTCTTGTGCCTGTGTCTCTCTCGGCTATGGGAGGATTTCTGTCTCTTGCTTTCTAATCTTCTGTTTCCCAGTTGTAAGTACAAAAGATCAGATAGTGATTTATATGTTTTTTTTGTATTTTACATGTGTGTAGTTGCTGGAGTGCTTTGAATTGTATTCTTTTTGCATATGGTTGTTTATTCATATTTCTTTTAAGCAATTGACCCTGTATTTGTCACCTTAATACAGAGAGACCATTTTTATGTATTTTTCTTTCTTTTTATATAAAGCTTTCTTTTTAAGACCTGTTGGAGTTTTTCTTTAGTGGGGAACTCCAGGGAATTGAGTCTGTGCTCACCAGGGAATTGGTGGGAGGAAGAAGTCAGGGGGAAATCTGTGTGTGTTAGATTTACTAGCCTGACTTTGCATTCCCTCTGGGTGAGGGGGGAAGAGAGATTAGCTCTCGGTACTTCTGTTTTCCAAGGCTGGAAACGGGGAGGGTGGAATCCCTCTGTTTAGATTCACGGAGCTTGCTTCTGTGTCTCTCTCCAGGAACACCTGGAGCGGGGAAGGGAAAGGTTTATTTCCCTTTGTTGTGAGACTCAAGGGATTTGGGTCTTGGGGTCCCCAGGGAAGGTTTTGGGGGACCAGAGTGCCCCAAAACACTCTAATTTTTTGGATAGTGGCAGCTTTACCAGGTTCAAGCTGGTAACTAAGCTTGGAGGTTTTCATGCTAACCCCCATATTTTGGACGCTAAGGTCCAAATCTGGGAATAGGTTATGACAGCTTGTTCTACAGAGTATCGTTTTAGCAACTAATGGGGCAGAAGCAACAAATGTATTCTCCATGTGAAGATATTGGGTCAGATTTTCAGCTGTGCTGCATTCACACCCAATGCATTAGGGTATGTCTACACTTGCAGAGTTTTTGCACTGTAAGTTTTACCAGTGACAGGGAACCATTGAAAGTAAAGCGCTGGTTTGTGTACTCAATTCCTCAGGCATCAGAGAGTGTTTACATTAGTAGCACTTCCATCCCTCATGAGAGCAGTGCTCTCGGGCAGCTATTCTACAGTGCAGCTCTCTCCAGTTTGATGATGAGTCTTGTGGGACAAGGGGGGAGGGCAATTAGTGGGGCATCCTGAGTCCTTGCACAGCCTCCTCTTCCCCAAACACTGATAAGGTCCAGGAGCTCAGCATTCTTCCAAGCAGGGGACTGTTTGCTCTGTGGAGCAGGCATTGTCACCTGCCCAGATGATAAGTGAGCACTTACCAAGAAAACAGGAAGGGGAGTTTCAAAGGTTCAGGGCTTTGCAGGGGGAGGGCTGAATGTCTGTTTACTTGACATCAGACCTGCAGAGCTGATTGCCAGAGTGGTCACCTAGGCACCGTGGGATATCCTCTGGAGGCTAAAAGCTGTGTAAACAGGAAGAATGTGTCTTCACTTGTACATCACCGCAAAAAGCATCACCAGTAAGAGCTGTACCCTCTTGTGGAGGTGGTTTTCTTTTTGCGGTGAAACTTTTGAGTTTCACTTCAAAAAGTCATTGGCAAGTGTAGACACTCTCATGTTTTTGTGTGCAAAAAAGGGACTTTTCCTGCTTTAAATGGCAAGTGTAGACATGCCCTTAGAGTACAGTGTGCATGGATAAGGGGTGGGGCAGAGGACGATGATAGGAAGGTGGCTGTAAGCCTCCCTTCCACTGCCCTGATTCTGGGCCTCTTGGGGTCAAAACAGCCCCCAAAATAAATTAGAGCAGTGTAATGACTGCTCTAAATTATGCAATCCTATATGGACTGCTGCACTGGCCAACAACTCACACATTCCTTTTCTCAGGTGAAATCAAGTCTCACTCAGGAAAACAAAACAAAAAGCCAGTATTCGCTTTCTCATAACTGTTGTTCTTTGAGATGTGTTGCATATCTCCATTTTACTGTAGGTGCGTGCATTCCATGCAGAAGTGTCAGACAGTTTTCCTGAGTGCCCTGTAAACAACCTGGGTTCCTTGTGCTCCGAGCTGAGGGTATAAAAGGTGGACCCACCCAGCTCTTCCTTCAGTTTCTTCAAGCTGCAATCCAGATGATAGACAGTGATATTTTGGAAAGGTCATGTAATTTGTAATGTACATGTGCAACTCATCTCAAAAAACAGTTACAAGAAGATGGGTAAGTGCTTTCTTCCAGCGATTGCATGGTATCCATCACATTATAGATGGCTGTTTACAAGGGAGATAGGACTAGGAGTCTCAAAGGAAGAAAGACTGCAGGACTGCTCTCCCCACATTCACATCTTCCCTTGAAGCAGTAGTGATTGCATAGTGTCTGGACAACATATGGACCAAGGACAATGTTGCTGCCTTGCACATGTCCACAATAGGGACATTTCCCACAAGTGCCAGGGAGGCCGAATGTGGTCTAGTTGAATGCACTGACAGCTTCTCAAGAAGCATGTTACATGCTCTGCTGCCAAGGGTAACAGTGCAGCTGGTAATCCATTTAGAGATGGTGTGCTGTAAGAGAATGACCTCTCACTGGTTCTACAGTTTAAAATATATGTCTTATTTCCCATCTAGGTTCACCTTCCAGTGACTGGATCATGTTATTCCTTTCTCTGCTGACAGAAGAGCCCATTATTTTGGTCATTGTCTAACCTGCTCTTAAAAATCTCCAAACACTTTTCAGGGATGGTCTAGATAATACTTAGTCCTGCCATGAGTGCAGGGGACTGGACTAGAAGACCTCTCAAAGTCCCTTCCAGTCCTATGATTCTGTGATTCTGTCTACTGTCATAACTGATGAGGTAGTCATTCTCAATGGTGTCAGTGTGGACACCAGAGTCAAGGGCGAGGAGAGCCACTGTGAGCGGATATGGTGGCATGGCAAACCAATTGGCACACTCTTCCCTTGATACCAGAGTGGCCTTCATCTTTGGTCAGATTCTTAGGCTTTGGATGACAAGAGTTGTCTGAGCTCTTAAGCTTCCTAGAGGATGGCACCAGTGATGGGGATCTTCCTTGGTCTCTCTGTCTGGCAAGGCTGTGGGAGCACTTGCAGTGGTTGATGAGCTCCCATGAGCTGACCAAGCCGATTCTGAGAGTACATCTAAAGTGTTTTTCTCTTTGTTTCCTCATTCTGGATTTGAAGCCCTGACAGACTGGACATCTGTCTCTAACCTAACCCTCACCAAAGCACTTCAAACCGCAATAGTGTGGGTCACTAATGGGCATTGGCGTCAGCCAGAGGACATTGTCATAGGTTCCCCTGCTACTAGGTGAAGGCTAGACAGGCCTGCCAGATCTGAAAGAAAATAAAATATGATAAAAAATTAAATCAGTAAAGAGAAAGGAAAAACAACCAAAGAACGTAATGACAAGTACCATTAGTTAAATTAACTATCAACTCTTTTGTTCACAGAAGAACATTGCTTTAAAGTGCAGAAGCACTGACCACAGATGGTAAGAAGGAAATAAAGGATGGACTGGGTGGCTCCACTCTTTATATACTTGACTTGGAGCACAAGGGGTCAGGGCACATGTATGGCCAACCTTATTGGTACCACTAAAAATTCTGGCTCTGCTGCATGGGATGTGCACACACCTACAGTATAATGGACATATGAAATCGCTCCAAGTTCTTGCTCTGACAGCCTTCTTTCACACTGCTTTGCTTTGTCACCTATTGGCTTAAATAGCCTTTAATAGGGTCTGCTGGCCTGCAACCCAGGCAATCAAAGCAAAGCTTCCAAATCCATATTTAGATTAATACGTTCTAGAGCCAGAATCGTAGCTGTGGGTGCCCAACACCTGCGGAAGTGAGACCACTCCTATTTAGAAGCTTTAGCTGGATGCCTAAATTATTTTGATGCCAGGTAGCTGTGTCCCTTCAACACAAAGGTTACTGGAGCTCAAATGTAGTGAATGCATGTACATTGTTAAAATGGTTTGGGAATAAATATGTATTATGGCTATAAAATATTAGCTAACTCTACTTGAGATACAGTGAATCAGGGGGCTACTTGATTTGGACTGTGGAACTTCCAGCTTTGGTGGTTCTTACCAAGATACTAACATCCCTTTGAGAGGCTAAGTCTGAACTTCCCCAACAGTTACATTTAGGCAAAAAACCAAATCTAAACTAAAACCTTATAACAAACAACGTAGTGCAACTTCAATGGTAATAGGGTTGTATGGCCGGCTTGTCAGGTCTATTTATTGTCCAGCAACTCTGAGCACTCGGAGAGGGTTCTGAACAGCTGCCAGAGATACCATTGGCTCCCTAGATCTAAGCCCTTACACTGTGCCCCCCCCAGCCAGCCCTCACCCTTCTGAAAGAAAAGCCTTTATAATGGTAACATTCTGCCGCCTCGTGCCTGCCTTTAGCCCTTTCCTTACTGCTTGGGTGCATAGGTATCCATACACCACAACAGGTGTATGTATAGACCTTTAACTTAATCTGAGGAAGTAATAGTTGCTGTTTTTTAGGGATATTGATCTCAGATCTTCTACTCACAGTTCCATCATCTGACCACTAGTCAGCATGGGATGAGTACATTGTTAAATTTGATTTAATCTAGAATAATTGGTGGATTTGTTTATCAGTGTATTTTAAAAAGAGCATTCAATGGGTATTACCAGACAGTAAGAAAAATCCTAGTACATCTGAAAAAAGGATTTTAGAACTTCACCCCACAGCAGGAAAAAAAAATAAAATATCCTATTTCCCTCCTCCACCCATGCACAGAGTAACACACAACCCAACTCCAGTCACACTCAAAGCACTAACCTGTAGTGAAAATATGGTGATGAAGAAATCTAACTGCATGAAATAGAATGTTCCACCTTGTTGAAGTACATAATAAGTAAAGTTTCAATGACAGCTAGAATAGTGGGAAGATTTGTCAGAGTATGAGACAGACAGACAAGAGAAGCTTATGCTGTTCTGGCCTGCACTCTTTGAACTATGGCAGTCTGTCTATATCCCCTTCTGTACTCCTCAGATGTGCTAGAAAAATATCTTCAGGTGGATAGTAAATAATCACAGTAACAAAAAATTGTGAATATTCATTCAAATTCAAGTGTATTTCCATTTGTCAACACTTCCATTGCATTGCCAACTAATAATCATGCTTGCAAGTTTTACTAGTCTGAATACTTGTGAAAACCAGTCTGAGTATTTGCTGAAAACAAATATCAAATTGTGTCTTCACAGTATGTACTTTGTTTAGTTATGAAAGTCATGTGACAGTGTAGTCTAGACAGGGAATCAGGCAACCTGGATTCTGCCACTGACCTGCTGAGTGACCTCAGGCAAGTCATTTCATTTCCCTAAATCTGTTTCCGCACACAGCCTTTGCCTGATTTATCTATGTCAGTTGTAAACTCTGAGGTAGGGACTGTCTCACACTATATGTCTGTATAGTGCCAAGCACAGTAAGGCCCCAGTCTCAGTGGTATTGGAATACACATATTAAATAAGTAATAGAAGAATCATCCAGTCAGGGAAGAGAAGCGCTATTCTATGATTTACACAATTAACTAGCAGGATAAAAATTGACTGAGTAAACAATTCCCACTCCAATCTAAAAAGAGGGGTATTGTTGAAATAGCCCTAACAAGAGACGTGACTGCAGCATTAAGTGAAATGTTTGACAAAGCACAATTTGTTCAGGCAACATTATATTATTCTCCATTTTAAAGACCTGTATAAACTGTCAAAGGCAGAACACACTTGTACCTAATAGAATTTGTATAAAATGTCTACTGTAGTGCTTATATTCAGACAGTAATTAAGAAGTAAAATGTAAAGTTTCAAAATGCATGCAGAGAAAATCTATTATCTGCATTACTACATAACAGTAACAACGACCACTATTGAGTGTTTGTTTATCAGTAGCTAAGACACCACGGAAAACAATTTAAATCCCAGTATTAAACTATGACAATCAATATAGAAAGTAATGAGATGTAATAATTGAAGAAAAATAGCCACTGCTGGGAAGTTGTCTCACTTAGCAAAATAGTCTGACATTTTCAAATGAATACTTAAAGCCAGGCATCTACATCCATTTTTAGGTATTTAAATAAAAGTTGAGCACTTACAGCTTTTATTGCTTATCATAATAAAAATTGTAACTGGTCTTCTAGCAATCCTCTATAACCTACATTCAAATTTCAGGCTTCTCCTAGGCTGAATTCCCAAACTGAATAATTCCTGAGAAAAGCCTGGGCCTTATAGCTCCTGATCTCCACTCCTAATAGGTTCTTGCCAATCCACCCCTTCCACCTGACTCACAAGATTTAAACCAACTAATCTATTTAACCCTTTCACATATGAGATTTTTGAGCCCCCACACGCTGTGATAGACCATGACATCACATTGATTTTTATTTATAAAACAATAACATTAAGAAGATTTGGAGGGATTGCATGAACTTGTGCAATACCAACCTCGTCTTCCTTCTCCCTCCTCCTTTTGTTTCTCTCACATATTTGTGAATTTTTGCCAGTTACATTGGCCACGTCCAGACTAGGGTATTAAAATCGATTTTAGATACGCAACTTCAGCTACGTTATTCACGTAGCTGAAGTCGAATTTCTAAAATCAAGGTACTCACCCGTCCAGACGGCGTGGCATCGATGTCCGAGGCTCTCTGTGTGGATTCCGGAACTCCGTTCGGGTTGATGGAGTTCCGGGATCGATACATCGCGTCCAGACTAGATGCTATATATCGATCCCCGAGCAATCGATTTTAACCCGCCGATGCAGTGGGTTAGTCTGGACGTGGGCATTGTATGGAAGAGGGCATGTCTCTTGTGTTTGTATAGCCCCTTAAACAATGGGCCCTTTAGGAGCTACAGAAGTATAGTTTAACAATGGTAAAATAATAATTTGTACTCTGATTTTTGATACTGACTTCAGAGAAATCCTTTGGCATTTGTACTCATCCAAGTCCATGATGTGATATGTGGTAGTTTCACATCCTTCATCCTTGCTTGAAGGGTCATTATATTTGCATACATATTTTTCACAGCAGTTATTGTTTTGAACTCTATCATTTTGCCAGAAAGAAAGAGAACAAGCAGGTACACTAATTAGTTTCATGTTCTCCAGGGACAATTGCATCATTTTGTTGTCAGAGCAATTGCCTATGTGAAAATTAATTTCACCAAATCAAACATCATCTATAGCATCCAATGTTTTCTACAACCTTTTCACCTGTACAAAGGCTTTAGTTACTCCTTCCTCCAGTAACTAACTTTGTCTTTATATAGTCTTGGTATATATTACAGTAGTTGGTGGCCAATTATACCTAACTCTGCTGCACTACATTTTCAAGAAGGTAGCAGTCCTAGGAAAATTGGTACGATGGCCAGCAAGAATACAAATATATATTCATTACAGAAATGTCTTAATACATCAAAGTATTAGTAGAGTATCAATAAGCCACATCACTGGAAGTGAATGTTGTCACTGTAGAATGCTGAACAGAAGACAAGAGCAGCTAGAAAGTAAGATTTTAACTGCTCATTAAAGATTGAGTGTGCATCTGTTTTGCTTTATAAAGTCTTTGTAAGGAGAACTGAAAAGGACCAGCATATGAACATTATAAAGCAGAAGGAGGGTTGGGAATAATTTTATCTGGCCCAGTTACCTAATTAGCCATTTTACCCACTAACAACTCATAAAAGTCTCAGCTGTTAAGAAAGTACTTAAGTGTGAATGTGTCAGTTGCTACTGCTACTGTCATTGCTAATTCATACAACAGGGCTTATACTCTGCATGAAAGTGTTCTGGCTACAGCCCCTGTTCTTATGCTATTCCCAAGTGCTAGGGTTTGACATTAGTTGAAATAGCTCATCTAAACCTACTCTTACTATCCATTTTAGCTTTTAGAAAATTTCAGTCATGTTCCTTCTTGATTATATTTTCTCCAATGAATGAAATCTTTAGTTTTCTGGCCATTATAATCTATTATACAGCTATTAGAATTCTCATTCCTCTTGGTCAGCCCCATTTTATTGCTTTTGTTTCTTTTGCATTGTCTGGTATCCAAAACATGATAGTCCAGTGATAGCCTCAACTTCCTACTAATTCTAACAAACAATATTTGGATAATTTCTTCAGCATTGTGTTCAGCTACCCAAGTGTCACATCTTTCTCCAGGATGCCCATGGAGGGCATGTTCCTATCATTTTAGTAGGTTCCATTGATATTGTAATTAAGGGGTGTCTGTGACTTTTGCAATCAAGTTTGGAGACAGGGTTTTGTTCCCTTAGACCAGACATGAAGAAAGATAAGTACTGCCAGTGTAGTCTAGCACTGAGCTTTCACCGTGGGGGTGGTATGATCAATGCACTATATAATGGTCTCTCTGCAGGAGTGAGAAGAGCTTTTAACACCCTAACCAGGATGAGCAACTGATTGGTGAGTAAACCAAGGGGGAGGGTTCAAATATCATGTGTGAGAAGGTGTTGTTTTAGTTTCTTAGGGCCTCCCTTGAAATTATCCTGGTTGACTGCACTGAAGAGCATTTGCTTCTCTTTCACCTTAGGTGTCATTTGTGAAATGCCAGCTCTGTGACTCTACTAGGATTCATATGCTCCATGGTTCTTTCAAGGAACATGTCCCACATGAACACCTAGGCATGGGTGGATGAAACTGCTGGTCTGTTCTGAACCAGCTTGTTCTAGTTCTGATCTGAATGTTCTACTAGTCCAGAGTAGCAGATGTTTGAGGGAGTTGCATTGTAAGACAAAGCCATTTTGAGAGGATTATACATGTTTGACCATTTGGAAAATTTATGCAGGAATTCTTCAGGCTGCTGATAGTGCTGATATTAGTCAGAGGAGTTTGTTTGGGCTGTCTTTAACCTCTGCATTTCTATCATTTCTGATGAAATAACCAAAGGTCCCAGAGAGATTGCACAGTGATGAAAACATCTTTACCTTATCTTCAAGCTAAGCTGGAAAGTAAAAAGGGTTGTGAAAGTGAGATTGATTTATTTTATTTCTATAGATTTATAAAAGAGGGCCACAGTTGAAGAAATGTCCATCCTATGCTCTGGACACCATTACAATAGTTCAAATTACTAGTCAGTACCTGAGCAATGAGCTGCTCATCCTGACATCAAGTTCACACTCTTCCTCACTCCCCTCCAATCTCATGTGGAAAATGGATTTGAATTTGGGTCTCCCACTTTGTAGGAGAGTGACCTAGCCACTGGGATATGTGCCATGTATGTCTCCTCCCACCCCGTTGAAGCACCTCCACTGTGCATAAACAAAGAATTATTAGATCAAGGACTTGAACTTTAGTCTCTCACATCCCAGGTGAGTACCTAGACAACTTTTCTCACATGCTTTTCCTGTCTTAATGTCTATTAATGGGCATCATGAATGACACATTTCAAAATCATGGAATTTGCTGCAGAATTGAAATCCTGGTTCCTTCACAGCACTACAGCTTGATCTGATTTGTTATTGTCGTAGCAGATCCTGTTGATGCAATGGTCAAATCGAAGTTGTCTGTAGCTGTCTTTTGCTAGCATAGAATCATATCAATCTCAGATAAGGATGTCATCACATATTTGGGATTTCAATGTCCTGCCACTTACCCAGCTGTTTTATTTCAGGAAGCACAATGTGCCCATGGATTCCCAGCGCATGTGAGATTTGAATAGCTCTCAGTGTTGCTGAGCATGACTGCCAGATTATAACTCATTTCTGAAATGGTTCTGACTTGTCCTATATGAAAATTGAGAGGTGTTCTCTGTTGACTTTACATATATGGCCCCTGTTACCCATATCCTTTCTTGCCTATCTAAAACCAAACAGTACCACTCACTAGTGATCTTTCTTTACTAAAGTTCCTCTTTTAATCATGGCTTCATGATTAACCTCTGCATTGATATCATTTCCTAATAGCAGGTGTAGTCATACTAGCTCTCATTCCTCAAAATAACCAAGGCACCAACTTTTTGCCCAGTATCTTCTTTTCTAGACTTTGTGTGCTGAGATTAGTCAGGAAACCATAGCAAAATGCCTGATACTATTGTATGTTTAGATAAGAGAGGGACAGATTTTGTCCCCAAAATCCGTATGTGATTTAGACCACAGTTGTGGAAAGTAGATCAGCCACCTTTGCAGCATCATTACCTCCATCCCAGAACCGTACAGAAAACTCTATATAGGTTGGGATTGGGCAGACAATGGATGAGTAGACATTTTCTGAACGCCCAGATTCACAAAAGGATTTAGGCATGGCAATGCCCAGCCACCCAGTGCAATCTACAAACCTTGCATTAGGCATGAAGGCTCCCTGCACAATATATGGGGAGAGCTAGGTGCCTGAGAATGGGACCCACAAAAGTCAGCATGCTAACTGTGATGTAGCCTACACTAACCTCTAGCACAGTGGCTCCCAAACTGGGGTTTGTGAACCCTTGGGGGTTCATGAAATGGTGCAGGGGGTCCTCAGGGAAAAATTCCCTAATGGCGGACAGAGTTGTCCCTAGGTACCCCGGGCAGCATGGGGCAAGCAACCCGGAGCCTCTGGACTTCCAAGAGGTAAGCAGATCAAAGCTAGCGTATCTATCACACTGAAGAGATTTAAACTTCAAGACTCCTTATAAGAAATGGAAAGGGAGGTGGATTTTTTTGCTGTTTTTAAAATTAAATAGGCAGCTAGTATTTTTTTTAAATTATTATTAAGAAGAACAAGTTTAAACTTTGTTGTAATGTGCGTTGTTTGCTTGGACTATTCAAGATCTGAATGCTTGTGTAGGAAGAACTCTTTGAGTTGGCTTCTTAAATACCTTTATGCTGTTTCCAGGGCCGGCTCCAGGGTTTTTGCTGCCCCAAGCAGACAAAAAAAAAAAAAGCCGCAATTGAGATAGCTCTACTGCCACTGCTTCAGTCTTCGGTGGCAATTCGGCGGCGGGTCCTTCGCTCCGAGAGGGGCCAAGAGACCCGCCACCAAATTGCCGCCGAAGAGCCAGACGTGTCGCCCCTTCCCCATGGTTGCCTCAAGCTGCTGCTTGCTGGGCTGGTGCCTGTATTCGGCTCTGGCTGTTTCACATCTGATACTGCTTGATGAAACATAGAAACCTTGTATTATAACAGGTTTATTCAAAGTGATACAAGATACGAAAGTGAGATCTTGGAACAGTGATGCCGTTTTCATAATGTAATAAAAGTACTGTGATGATAAATAATAAATAATAATAAATAGTGTGTAATAAGCATGTTATAAAAACAAATTTTATATTTCCAAGATCACTGCTTTTATAATTTATACTCAGGTAAAGGAGAAAAGCCCTGGAAATATTCATTTTTAGGAGGGGGTTCATGAGACTTGTCATTTTAGTGAAAGGGATTCAGAGGTTGTTAAAATTTGGGAACCACTGCTCTAGCAGATACTGATTAGAGGGATGTATCCTAAGCCCTGCCTCTCTGAAAGAGTTGGTGCTTAAGTCTGGGTTGAAAGGAGGCACTTATCTCTGCTTGTGATCCACATCGAGAGCCCTCTGCTGGAGTCCTTGACAGAACAGTGGCAGTGCATGCCTAACTTTGGGGAAAATGGCCTGGCAGGATACCTTCCCTGTGATCTATAGCCCAGTGGTAAGATGCTCCTGAGAGCAAGGAGACTCTGGATAAATTCGCCTCTCTGCTTGATGATGAGAAGGTATTGGAACATGGGTTTCCTGTCTCTTATTGCATCTTCCTGATGCAGTAACGTAGGGGATACTCTGAAAGACAATCCTCAGAATTTTCCTGCCCCTCAAGCCCCTCTTGTGAGTTTTACTATAAGGAGGGGACGACGCTGTCCAGACATAATATTCTTGATACATATTGAATATTTGGTCATTATTCAACATCAACAAAAAGAGCCTGTGGCTGTTTGATTGTGGTCACTGCACCTCAGCTCTATAATGAGGAAATCTATAGAAAACTGGAAACAGTACCCCAGAATTAGCTTGCAACTAATATCATCTGTGATCTTCATATTACAGCTTAATTATGAATGTCATTAACAAATACAAAGTTGCTAGCCACAAAGCACACATTATCTATATGTGTTTTAAGTCAATCCGCTGCTAGAAGTCATTTCCTCTGGGTATCAGACAGATATTTGGCCTCTAGAGAGATCCCTAGGTTCTGATTTCTGTATCCTCAAATGTCAAACTTTACAATATGGATTCAAGTCCTATTTATTCTCTTTGGTAGCAGTTATTTTGTCAACTCATTTCTGGGACCTGGTTCACCTGTTCACATAAGGCTGAATATAATGCTCTAAGGGATTCCACACAGCCTTAAAGTTGGCTCAGCTGTCCACTGGAGGACACCCCAGCACAGGGGATCCTTAGGTGACATGGAGCTGCTCCTGAGGAATACCTGTGCTCCAGCAATTCCCGACTGTTGTAACAGTCACAGGGGTGGGTCGCATAGCGAGCTGGCACAAATTAGAGCAACACTTAGACTGTTCTAGTTTGCCTTGAGGACTTAACTGGCACCCAGGTTCAGGAGAGTGCAAAGGTGGCTTTGAATCCTTCATCCTGAGTAGTGCTGAACACTCCTTGGAGGCATCTCATTGCTTTGCCTCGGTTGCTTGTTTGAAGCCAAAGAAACAAAAGGAAAAATAATATGTCTTATCTTGACCTGTATAGATAATGTACACATTGCATCCGACAAAGTGGGTGTTCACCCACGAAAGCTCATGCTCCAAAACTTCTGTTAGTCTATAAGGTGCCACAGGACTCTTTGCTGCTCTTATTGAGATATTTGTTAGTTAACAAGATTATTGTAGAATACTGCATGTTATTAGAGAAACATCTATTTGTCTGCACACCTAGTTGTACTCTAATACTTGAAGAGCCACTTCATTATCAAACAGTGGCTTACAGAGTCATAAACGATTACGCATAGTTAGAATGAGTATTTCTTAGCAATTTACAGACTACATTCATCATAACAACTAAAGGTTACATTCTGAGCACTATTATTTAATGCTCAATGAAAGAGCTGATATTTTCCATCTATCATCAGTTTTCATGGGTCGAGTTACATCAATAACACTGCTTCTCCAATGTGCCTGTGTGTGTAAAATCAGGGTACGTCCAGACTACCCGCCGTATCGGAGGGTAGCGATCGATTTATCGGGGATTGATATATCGCGTCTCAGCTAGATGTGATATATCGATCCCCGAACGCGCTCCCCGTCGACTCCGGAACTCCACCGGAACGAGCGGCAGTAGCGAAGCCGGCAGGGGTGCCACGGCCATCGATCCCACACTGTGAGGACGGGAGGTAAGTCGGAATAAGATACTTCAACTTCAGCTATGGTATTCCCATAGCTGAAGTTGCGTATCTTACATTGACACCCCCTCACTCCCAGTGTAGACCAGGCCTTAGTGTCATTCAGAACTCTGCATTTCTTATGCTGCCACAACTGCTGATGTTGCAGTGTCTCCTACTCTAAATACAGATAGGTATTGCAATTTGCTATAGGTATATGGGATGGTGGATTTCATTAATGGCGCCCACTAGATATATGTCTCTGTAGCCTATATCTTTGTCATTATATTAAATTACTTTCTCCCTTCTACATGGCAATTGTTATCTGGCTGTTGTGCAGTGTCTTAGTCAAACCTGAGAAGGGAGGCACATATGAAGACTCACATGTCACCTGAGTCTCAAGGCAAGTATCATTATTATACGCACTGATTTTTGTTTATTTAGGTCTGTGATGGTCCTTGGTTGGTAAGGTAGTCTTAGGCCCAGGAATTACAGGAAGCTTGTTGATAGGGCCACCAGGCTCTGACCCAGGCCCCTTCAAGGGCTACCAGTTACACTGGTCTACAATTTTTGAGAAGTCGTCTGCTTCAGAGATAAAATGTGATATTTATTATGTATTTTGATGTGCTGAATTCAAATATGACAATTAAAACAACTGATTGGCTACTGTTTCTAAGATATTTAAGTTTTTACATTTTATGTCTATGTATATTGTGTAGATAATAGAGTTTTAATCATAAATTGTAAACCCAGGTCTTTTCATGTGTTTGTGGTTGCTTTACATGATAATATTTCACCTGTCCTGTGTATGTAACACTTTAAAAATCAGCAAAAGGGTTATATAAATAAAATTTATTATGAAACAAAAGGCAAAAAACTATTATGTACATAGTTTAGTCCTATTCAGTGTATACTTGGCACTTCTTGGTTTGTCTCTTGTATTCATTAAATGGAGCATCTCTTGTCACTGTCCATAGACTTTAGTGTCAGAAGGGACCAATGTGATCATCTAGTCTAACCTCCTGCACAAAGCAGGCCACAGAACCCTACCCATCCACTTCTATAACAAACCCCTAACCTATGTCTGAGTTACTGAAGTCTTCAAATTGTGGTTTGAAGACCTCAAGCTGCAGAGAATCCACCAGCAAGTGACCCATGCCCCACGCTGCAGAGGAAGGCGAAAAACCTAAAGGCCTCTGCCAATCTGCCCTGGAGGAAAATTTCTTCCCGACCCCAAATAATAGTCTGCAAGCATTGATGGGCTCCATTTGCCCTGATAGCCTGCCAGGAGATTCCACTGCTGTAGTCTGGAGCCCAACAGCTCTGCCTTACTCTTGGGTAGTTCCAAATCCCTGACAAGGTCATTCAGTTCACCTTGTGTTATGAGGTGTGGTTCAGAGGAGGAGGATGGGAGAAAATGTGGGTCCTGTGATATTGATGGTTCAGGACCAGAAGTTTCATCCTCTTCCTCTTCCTCGTCTGACTCAAGTGAGAATGATTCTGGTGCATCAGGAACCGGCAGTCCTTCTCCATGGGGTACTGGGCGTATAGCTGATGGAATATGTGGATAATGCACACTCCACTTTTTCTTCTTTGACACACCTTTCCCAACTGGAGGCACCATGCAGAAGTAACAATTGCTGGTATAATCTGTTGGCTCTCTTCAAATCATTGGCACTGCAAAAGGCATAGATTTCCTTTTCCTGTTCAACCACTGGCGAAGATTTGTTGCACAAGTGTTGCAGCATATGTGTGGGGCCCACCTCTTGTCCTGATCTCCAATTTTGCAGCCAAAATAAAGGTGATAGGCTTTCTTAACCATAGTGGTTATACTGTGCTTTTGTGATGCAAAAGTCACTTCACCACAAACATAGCAGAAGTTATCTGCACTCTTCACACAAGTATGAGGCATCTCTGCTCACTTTGGCTAAACAGAAATGTGTCCCTTTGCAAAATCAAACACTGACAAATAAGAGAGCACGACACTGTATGATTTCTAGAGCTGATATAGGGCAATTTGTTCAGCAGAGTGATGTAAGCTTCGTTATGATTGCATCATCCATGACTTCTAGGAATAACATGATGCAATTCATATTATGTATGACGCAATACCAGCTTCAGATTGCATCATTCATTGTTTTGCCTAAAAAGCAAGTACTCTCCCAAACCAATCATAGATTTATTCATAGATCGAGTCAAAGATGTATTTTAGTCATTTCTGATTTAAATTGAGATCCCTTTGCTTTATAACTCACTTATCCTCCGCCATTCCCAAGTCAAGGGTCATATATACTGACCCAATAGCATATCTTGAAAACTAGAGCCAATCAACAATTTTAAGCATCATTTTCATTCTCAGTGACCCAGAATTAGTAAAATTGGACTACAATTATTTCAGAAGCATTTTGGCTGTAGAGCAGTGTTATCAGACAGTCAGGGGCTGCTTAACACTGCCCTTCCTGGGTCACTGCCTATCACTCCCTGAGATTGTCCCAAGCTTGCTATCTGGTCTAGGCAGTGTGAAGGGTGTCTGCAGATCACAAGGCACCTGGTGGCTGTGTGTAGCATGGTAGTTCTCTTCCTCGGGTGGCAATTACCGCCTTCTGTGGTATAGGCCACCCTCCTAGGGCTTTCCCCTGATGGGGTAGTCCAATCAAAGAAAAGGGGAATTAACAAAACTTGGAGTTCATAGGAGAGGGAGAGGGGAATGCTTCCCTCTCAGACTGTTTCTGTGGCAGGTCCTCCTTTCCCTCAGGGAGGGACCAATGGGCAGTTGTTGTGGGGAGAGATTCTGCCTTTTTTTCAGCTCTCTTTTGCTGGAGCTGCAGGTCTGCTCTTTCCCCTGCTCTGCCACCAGGTATGCTGCTCCCCTGCCTTTTAACTCTTCCTCCAGATGGAACATTTCCTATAGGTGTAGCAGGGCGGGGCTGGCTGAACCCAGAGCAGTTCCTTAATCCATGGTTGTTCAGTGCAGGGTGTGCATATAGCTTCAGAAGGCTACATAATACTTCAGGGTCAGATTCTGCAAAGTCTTTGTGTGTGGTCTACTTTTAGAGCTGGGAGAGCAATTCCCAGACCCAGGCGATATTCTAGCATGCTACAAACAGAATGTAACTATGGCAACATGAGCTATTCTGTAGACTAGCCAACCCAAGTATGTATCTCAGAGATCTTATGCATGTGCTGGTGGCGACTATCCCATCCTGCACCTTGTGCTGCCGCAGCCATGGTCTGTTTTTAGGGCATTGGTTCAATGAGAACTAATGTGAGTATGTTTCCCCAAGATGGGAAAAGTTTGAAATTTCTCCCGTGAGAGGAATTACTGCACTTGAATGACTATGGATTACAACCATCAACATGGCTTGATAGGATCTGACCCTGGGTTTTAGATAAGATATTTTTTGAATTATAGGAGTGCATCAAAAACCATCCTATAAGAAGCACAGACTCATGCACTAAATCATTTTTTCTTTATGCAAATTAAATACTAAACATGAAAAAGGTCTATCGTGCGATGGTATGCAACCCCGTATCTGTGTTGTAGCTGTGATTTGTCACTTCTTGTTATAAATATTGCTATCTGTTTAATATACGAAAGGCCACTAGAAATCTGCAGGAAATCTCAGCAAATGCTTCCTCTTCCACCCTGATTTCTGCAGAAATGTTTGGAAAATTTGTAGGATTTTTAAAAGTTCACTCAAACACATAGTAAGGCACTAATAAGTTGGAGCCAAATCCTGAGGGACTTACTCACTTTTTACTTAGCCAAACTTTCAGTATCTGCACAGTTTCAGTTCCAACGATAGTAGCATCAGTGAAGGCTAGGGCTTGGGTAGCTCTGACTCTCTATTATCCCTATGTTTTCTGCATAACAATATTTAAAATCTGCTGCCTTATGTCTGTGATATTTTCTCCTATGTGAAACTAACTCTTTGATTCAACCATATTAGAACAATATTTCTGCTACAATAAGCAGTAAAATAATTAACAACATCAACCTTAAACTATCATCATGTGGCTTCAGAATTAAATACGCACTTAAGATGAATGGAGAAGTTCAGCCCTCAGAGAGCTATTGTTTCTATCTCCTGTCAGACTCAGAAATGCAAAAGATGCTGGAGAAGAGTGGACTCACCGCTGGCTGGGTGTGGCATAGCAGTTCTTTCCTCTCTAGCTCTTCCTTCCGACAGTAGCTCCAGTCCTGCTGTGGTCTGCCTATTGTCACAATGTGGCCCTCAACCCAGATTACATATTAGTTCCACCCTTCTGGGGTAACAGAAATAATAATAATAGTCCCAATCCTTACCTCTGGTCTTTGGCCTAACCTCGCAGCCCCATGGTCCTCACATCCTTCTCTCAGGGTTTTAAATCATCCATATATCTTAATGTCAGGGGGCTTCACACTGGTAGGACAACCTAGGACCAGCCTCTACACTGGGATCCAATCCACAGACCCTAGCATGAGTAGCCTTTGAGGCTGCCTCCCTGGACTTGTATCATTAGCCTTTCTTCAGGCCTTTTCCCCAGCCCCTTCCTGTGCCCTTTTTAAATGATCAGTGCCTTCTAGGATTTCTCCCCATTCCCAGATGTCCAGATCCTGCCTTTGTGTCAGGGTCAGTCACCTGACCTTATGCCCATACCGTGTCTTCCAAGTATCCTCTCCCTGTGGACTTCCTCCTCACCCTACAGGAATCTTCCTGTTCCTCATAGGTCTCTCCACTTTTTACTATCAAGAGAACACCTCTAGAGTTCTTCCCTCTATCCCTGCAGCATCTCAAACTTCAGTCCAAGCACCCCTTAAGGCTTTACCATCACTATCTCTTGGGTTTTGCTTCCTCCTGGCTCAGGACTCTCTGGTACTCTCTTCTGGCCTCCATGGCATCTCTTCTCCTTTAGCCCATGAGAAGAAAATTCTAGCTATTGAGGAGACAAATGTCTTCTGTGTCTCCTCCCTGGCATATTTTTCCCACTGTCCTGTGCTTATTTCTTTATGAAGACCCAGCTCCTTGCCATCTGGGTTTGATTACCAGTTATGACTAACATGCTTTCAGGGGTCACCCAGTGGCCTAACTGGCTTTGGCTCCTATTAACCTATCATTAACCAATGTGGGGCTTATATATCTCATCAACAAATGCCAAAATGGACGGTTCTGCAAAGAAAAGTCATATCAACATTTTAGAATGTTTGAGTTCGGGTTCGGTTCAAATTTTGGGCTGAGGTTCAGTTTGGTTCTTAAATGATTTATAACGGTTCACCCGTCTCTACTAAGAAGGCAACTGAGGGATCACAATTACATTATCACAATATTGTGAAAAAAAATCATTAGTCAGGTCCCAAAAATCATGAGATTGGGTTCAAAATCATGAGGTTTTAAAAACAATAAATTTGGAGGTCTTTGTATTTGCCTTCTGGTTTTTGAAACTTTAAGAGTTTTTGATCTAAAACTTTTATTTGAAAACAAGAGGGCTAGAAACTCATCAAAAAAAGAGAAAGAAAGAAAGCAGACATTCTCATGTAATCACGTTTCCAGGAACCGAGGGTTTAAAAAAATACCAAATATCACAATAGTCATGACAATATTGCAAGAGTTAGTAATGCTGTGATAAAAACAAAGCAGTTAAAACTCTCTCTCTGTCTTCTTTGAGGGCCTGCATTAGGTTTTGTAGAACTTCTTCTATTTCTCTACTCACAGATGACTGGGTATTCCATGTCCTGTAGTTGCACCACCAGTGTTCTTATTGACTGAAAGATTTAGTATATGTAGTAGGGGGACCCTGAATATACCTGGTAACTGCACTGGTAGTCTAGATCTAATGCCTTTATTGTCTTGCCTTAAAAGTAAAGTAACAAAGGAAATCAATGTGCCAGAGAATGTAATTTCCGAAAGTAATCAAATACTTTAAACATTGAGATTAATCATGTAAATAAGGGCAGCAGTGTTGAAAGGAAAAGAAGGACAAACATTATGACACATGCTAATGGTAAAATTGAAGCCAGTTGAGGTGACACCAGAGGTTTAGTAAGAAAAAAAATTGTTCAATGCCAACCAATGAATCTTCTTTATTATTACAATAATTGGTGTCCACACATCTGAGAGAACAGAAACACGCACAGTAAAAAGCATCTCATAAACACTGAGCGTTCCCAAATGTTACCCTTTGAAGTTTGCTTTCAAAGTTCTGTGCAAAGTAGCCAAATATGTTGCAGCTAATTATGTCAATGTTCTCTTCTCATAGGGGATGACTTGCAACATCACTGCACGCAGGCGATAGTTTTAAAAAACAGTTTGTGACAGAATGGCATTTCTGTATTGAATATGTGCACAAGACAAATGGTAAATAAATGCAGTCTGTGTTCGGGCTTTGTGGCTTTCATATCACAAGACAGGACCACTGAATGGGCAAGGGGGGTGGAGGGTGAACTTCATCCCTTTGTTGAAAACAAGTGAAATTATATAATTTAAAATGCATGTGGCAATTAAGGGTCTAGAATGGATAAGATCACGCCCATAGTAAGGGATGGTGCACTGGTGTACACTACACCCCCAGGAGCATCTCAGAAAAAAAATGTCCCTATTCCTCTCCTTAGTCCAAGAGGTAATAATTCTCTACTGTCTTGTATCAGCAGCACATTATTAGTACCCTTTGTAATGGCTCAGCTGCTATAGGTGACACACTGAGAGCAGAGCCAAGGTCCTGCCCATTTTCTGCCACTAACTACCCATCTGCTCTGATGGCCATGACAGCGTCCACTTACCCCTTTATTCCTCTGCAAAGTTATTTGGTCAAAGTCACAACTAAGCCCTGTATGGAAAATGAACAGATTAACAACATGTTTAGTCATGATTTATCACAAATAATTATTAAACACAAAAGTATCTGTCTAGAGACAAAACTATAGGTTGGTATGGATATGGGAACTATGCAAATAGTCTCTGTGTGAAGAGTAACTGAAATATATGGGAAGAAACAGGGAGGTTCCAATTCAGCAACACATTTAAGTCCATCCCTAATCAGCAATGTATTTAAGCACATGCTTAACTTTACTTTAAGTCCCATTGAAATCAACATATTACTTAAATTAAGCATGTGCATAAATGCTTTGCCAATTTTGGATGGACTTCAAAATTGGGGGTCCGGATGAATACAGCTCTATTGTCCTTAATGATGATATAATGAGGTGTGTTTGAGTCTCTTTTCTTCTCCTTCTCTTGACCTTTCAGCTCATTCATTGCAAGGAAGCATTAATTTGGATGGCTTTCTTTGCTACTGGAGTTATGTTGAAGAAGTCCACCCAGTAAAAGTATAGACTGCTGTGTAACAAAGTGACCTCTGGCAGGACACAACTGAGAGTATCAATTCAGGACAAATTACTTAGAGCAGGGCAGTCACAGCCCAAGGCTAAGGGTCCTTTACATTTAAGGCACTCCAAACCAGCCAAACAGAGAGGACTTCGGTTTTACTCCACTGGCTAACCAGGAGTCATACAAGCAATTCCCTCAGATACTCCAGTTCCCTTGTATCACCACCAGCGCCACTCCTTATGGGGATGAATGGTTATGAAAACCAATATCCCAGTAAAAGAAAAAAGTTCTCTTGATCCAAAGGACCAAGCCCCAGACCCAGGTCAACATACCAGTTAGATCTTACCCAGAAATCACGCTGTGCCAATCTTTTAGAATCTAAAATCTAAAGGTTTATTTATAAAAAGAAAGAAATATAGATGAGAGTTAAAATTGGTTAAATTGAATCAATTACATACAGTAATGGCAAAGTTCTTGGTTCAGGCTTGTAGCAGTGATGGAATAAACTGCAGGTTCAAATCAAGTCTCTGAAGTACATCCACAGCTTGGATGGATCATTCAGTCTTTTGTTCAGAGCTTCAGTATGTAGCAACGTTCCTCCAGAAGTAAGAAGCAGGACTGAAGACAAAATGGAGAGGTTTCCAGGACTTTTTATATTCTCTGCCATGTGGAAGGACCCTTTGTTCTTACTGTGGACAATCACAGCAACAAGGTGGAGTTCGGAGTCACATGGGCAAGTCACATGCCCATGCGTGACTCAGTTCTTTACAGATAGAGCAGCCATTGCTTACATGCTACCTTGAACATACCCAGGGAGGCTCTTCATATGTGGATTAGAGTCTCCCAAGGTCCATTGTCAGTTAAGTGTTTCTTGATTGGGCACTTAATCTGAAGAGTCCCTTCTCAATAAGCTGGCCAAATGCTTCACTGGTGCTACTTGGAATCAAACACATTGAGATACAAGTACATAGTCAATATTCATAACTTAAATACAAAAATGATACACACATACAGACAACATAATCATAACCAGCTAATTACAATCTTTTCATAGACACCTTCTTGACCTCCTTTGTACAAGATTTGGTGCCACTATGGGACCTTGGTTGCAACAGTGATCTATACGGTCACAGTTCATGTCAATAATGTCACGTGCTGCTTATCCAGGTTGGAGGCTTGAATGAAGGGCCAAATTTAGGTGCCTGAAGATGCAAGTCAGTTCCAGGTGGAGTTTTCAATAGAAATTAGATTGAAATCAAAAGAAATTAGGTGCCCAGGCGCTTTTGAAAATCTCTCTGGGGGCCTAAATACCTTTTAAAATTTGGCCTGAAGCACCATCTTACATGACATTAGAGAGATTCATTGGATGAGATTGTTAACTATGTTTTAGAGATCATCAAAGTGGGAGGCAGATGTATTCCAGAATCTAAAACTGAGTTAAAACTAAAAGAATGTATCGTGGGGAAGAACCTAGAGAGTAATGAGAGATGAAAGGAAGAAAATGCATTTGCTAAAGTTAATCTTAAACACCAAATGTTGACAGCGCTCTGGAATACACACATACTCAGAGAATTATGAATGCTGGTGCCTATTAAATAATATCTACCAAAAAAGAAGAGCTGTCTGAACTACTCATTGCAAATAAATTATCCGAGGATATTTCTTTCCATTGGTGCAGCATTCACAAGCCAAGCCTCATTCTTATAAATATATTTCTTATTTCCAAGTGCTCATCAAATAATTTTTATGAAAATATTTCAGCCTAGTGGTTTTCATGATCTCTTCACTTTGGCTGTTTTGCTATTTATTAATCACGTTGTATGATTTGTCATGTAAGTCACATGGTACTATTTCTGCATACTACTGATGGGATGGTGGAAAAATCATAGTAAAAAACACAGAGGGAAATTCATTCCTGGGTAGAAAACTGCACATGAGCTCGGCTATGCATTATAAGTCCAAGCCTAAAGTTGGAAAATGGAAAAAAGGGAACATTATTAAGTAGTGCTTAAGTGACAGATAAGTCATATGTAGGCTCTCTGCACAAGAGTGAATGTAACCATTCCCCAGACATTTGTGTGAACAAAAATCCATTTGTGTGAATGATCAGAAATAGGCCTTACCTCTGAAATTCAGATTCAGAGCCAGATCTCGATGCAGATTTGAGCTTCCCTAAAGTATGATGCAGTTCAGATTTGATGTTCTGGGTCAGGCCATCTCTGTTGTTGGTTGTTCTAGAGATATAAATGCAGCATTGTCAACTTTTGTGATTTGTCTGTGAGTTTTGTAATATTTGTTGTTTTTCTTAAAGCCCTGGCTCCTGAAGTGTTATGATTACGTGAGCATCTCAGCTTTCGGGTTTCCCGTGTTTTAAAAAAAGTAAGATTCTAGCCCTCATCATTGTGAAGAAAAGCTTCAGAATGTAAACCCTAAAGGCTCCAACAGCAGAGAACAAATAATGAGAGCTCAGAATGTGCTATTTTTGTATAATCTCCTGGTTTTTTGGTGACTTGCCTCATGATTTTTGAATACTTGGGGTTGGCAATATTGGCAGAGCTCTTGAGATCTGGAAGACGATGAGCACCTCTTGGGAGTGCTGACCATCATCATCTGCAACTGAAGTCTGTAGAACTTGTGGGTATTTGGCGCCTTAGGAGATGCACTAAGCATCTTACAGGATCAGGTTCAGAGAATCTAGTACAGCACTGTACTCATATTCTGAACCTCATTTATCTCAGACTTTATCTAGAACAGGCTCATGTCTTGTGGCTTCATTACGCTGAATATCTGAAACCTCAGTCATTGAAACCCATCCAGTTCTTTGATGATCACTGGAAATCAATGGCCCCATATTTTCCTAATCCATGAGAAAAGTATGAGTTTAAAATGTGTGTGGGGGTGGGGAGGGTTATGGTTGGTGCAGGGAGGTAGTGGGTAGAAGACTGTATTAACTTTAGATCATGCACAATACAATATAGCCTCTTTTATTTGGCATACCAGGAAAGCACAATTTTTTTGGAGTGGAAGAGGGTAATTGAACTCAGACTGAGTAGTACCTTAACCCACCTTGATCAAGCATTCAGCCATGTACTAAAAGCCTCAGACCTGCACTGGGAGTGCAAACAGAATCTATTGTATACTCCATATTACATAAATCCACACATAATCCCTCAGGTGTAATAAATGTGCATTTACCAAGGAAAACCATATACAAAAATGGTAATGAAATGAGGTGGGGTAAATTAAAGCTGCCTTCGGAATAGCATCAAATTATATCCCAGCAAAGTAATCTTATTTTATCCTGAGTCTGATGGTGAAAAAAGGAGCCGTTATCCCAGTATGCTGGGAGGGACATCACATGGAACATATGTTGATTCTAACCTCTGAGATGCATACATGTTGTAAAAGGTGGCTTTTGCATAAGTGAGGCCCAAGACTAGAAATACAAGGGTATTTCAGGACAGCCCTCAAATTCAATTGCAGTGCTGTCTGGGAACACTTAGCCTGATTTTCCTATAGACAAACCACTGTATTTCTCCATTGTTTCTATTCCCTCGCTTTCATGAGCAGCATGATGATCTAAATTCATTCAATTCTTAGGAGAAGCAGAAGGACTGTGTCTTTATTTGCTGTCTGAACTCCAAGGCCCAAGCTCAATCCAGTAGATTGCTAATAAAATACTTTTCTATATTATTATTTGTTAAGGCTTAGTACTTAGTACAGCTCTCTAGCAGCCACAGCCATCCCGAGTTTTGAAATAAACTAAGGTTATGGCTAAGGAGTGGTGTCACACTTTGTAATCACATTGCTAGTCTCCAGTGGTGTGAATGCATGCAGACATTCTTGGACAGTGGAAGGAGGCATCCTATCAGCTGATCAAAGGCACAGTTGCAGCCAGCACTCCTGGAGTTCTCACGTAAACAGATAACTCTTTGTGAGCATAGGCAGGGGGTGCTTTACAGAGCTCTGTGAGCCCCTGGGATCATGAAGTGCAACTCCTTTGTAGTCAAGTCCATTTGCTCCTGGGACAGCCGTGTCTCCAAGCTGGGGCAGAAAGGGTGATTGCACCATACTGTGTGTGGTGAGTGGAAAATCAATTCTGGGCTTGTTTACATGGCGCAGCAAAGTGTTGTACAGGGGTGTGATTTGTAAAGTGCTCTAACTTGCTGCACTCTAACTGCCCTTTGCAGAGCTTGCTGGTGCATTCTAAAGATACCTATTTCACATTAATATAGTCCACTATGTTAACACAAACTAGTTATCTTTTAGAGTGTGATGCAAACTAGGTATCTTTCCGTTCATACTAGCAGGTCTACACAGGATAGTTAAAGCCCAACACATTAGAGTGCTCTACAAAACACCTCTCTAGAGCACTTTGCTGAACCCTATAGACAATCCTTTATTATGCCTAAACAGCAGTAAAATGGTTAACGTGTGTGAAAGATTCTTTCCCTATATTGGCTGTCTGTGCAGCTACTTCCCCATCTCCTGAGGGCTCTCCTAATAAATGGCAGCAACTATTACATAGCTGATGATTTAAATCTTTCAGCATCTCATTACCCGCCTTTTCATTTTAAGTGCAGAACTTATTTCCAATAACGTAATTCTTCTATTAATGAAATCTACCATTATCACACTATAAAAACTGAACACATACCATTATGTCTCATTCATTGCAACAGATGCAGTCATTTGACAAAAAATTACAGGGAATGATGTGAGTTTCAATTATAAAAGCATTTCCCTAAAAATAGAATTTGTGGCTAAATGCAGCTCAGTTAGTGATATGAAATGAACTGGATTTAGAAAAAAAAATCCTTTCTTTGATACAGAATTTTTCTGACATTCAAATCTAGCTCCAAACAGTGTCTCATGCAATATGTGTAAGTCCTCTGTTTCATATACGTCTTCATTCTTTTGAGCACTAGAATAGATACACAGTCACTGTACATGGTGTACCCATATACAGCATTCACCAGCCTTCTTTTTTAACCTGCTCTGCTATTACCTTTCTCTAAACAATGTGCACAGAAAACTGAAATAAAACCATAAAAAGTTAATTAAAATAGATCAGTAAATCTACATGTGTTTTCAGTATAAATATGGATTTTAAGATATTGCTAGCATTTACTAAGTAATCCAATGTGCCTTATACTCCTGAGTTTACATGGGGCTGGGATAGACCCTCACTCTTCCACCAGTGTCTTAATAAGGTCCCTGAATACCTCCTGGAGCTGCCAGGAACGCAGGGGAATTTCTCAGCCTTTGAGGGAGTGCAGCATATGCTCCTCTCATTGCTGGCTGACCAGCTCTTCTGGCTAGTGCAGGAGTAAGTATGGTCCTACCGCCTGCCGACTCCTCTTGGAGTTATGGCATTCTATGATCTTTCAGTGCCTGAGGTGCTTAGAAGACGCTACTTTATTCTGTGTCTGGTTCAAAAAGTCAATAACAGCTTCACAGCCTCTGCCCACACTCTGTCTGGGAAGCTCAGCCCTTAAAGACACAGTCTCCAATACCACAGGAGTGACTAGCACAGCTAGCCAGGTGCAGACCTGGCACTCAAGGGATTATAAACATTGTAACAGTAGCTAGCCCCCACAAGGCTCACAAAGCCTGCACTCTTTGTGCCTTGCTACCCATATGTGCTTGTGGAGGATTCAGCTGCAGTCTGTCCCTCAGCCTCAACTGTGTGTATCAGACTTCAACCCCTACAATGAAGCTAATCGGGATTTCTATTCAATCCAACATAAAACTTCTGCTTAATTTCATGTTGTTTGTCCTACTTATATCCCCTTCCATCACCCTTTACAATTCTTTCCCCCGTCACAATACTTAGGAACATACTCTGATCTCGGTTTCAATCTGTACAAAGTTCTGTCTATCTGCCATCAGTTCTTCGCATAGAACTCCACTGAAGAATGCAACGAAGAGCAGACTGTGGCCCTAAGTACCAATTGTGAATAAACACAGAAATCAGCCTGTCAAAACTCCAGAGTTTTATCCATATTCCATGAAATTATCTCACTTTGACCATGAAGGAATGAGAAAAGAAAATGTAAATGCAAAGATCTGCCTCCCCTGAAAAGAACAGTTGGTTATTTCTGGTAATAACAACAACAACAACAACAATAATCTAAAACCACTGTTTGAATATTATTATAGTTCATAGACTAATTTTGGATTCTGTATTTTAGTAAACTAAAAAGAAGAGTTACAATAGGATGGGACCAATGTGTCTAAAGTTTATTTTGAAACATTGGACCAATTAGGAAGAATCTCACAACCTTTTCTCACTTGATTTTTGGCTTTGTGAGAATGAAAGTTCTCATTGTTTAATTCTTGAACTAGTTTACATTCAATGAAAAGTTAATAGACAAAAAAGATATATTTTGAAAAAAGCAACTTAACTTTTTAGTTTCCATTTCTTATAAATGGTTGTCTCACCTCCTGAGTATTATTGAATAAATTATCTCACATATTTACTACTCCACATTCTACTTGCAAAGAATCCAAATACTCAGGGTCTATGTGACCAGATTGAATTTCACACTGACATTTTTTTCTTTGTTATTTATGCTGTGTGATTTGGCACTTAAGTCACATGGAACTGTTTCTGCTTCCTGACTGGATGACTGACACGTTTTAAAAAGGTTACAAAATGATGAGTAGCAAACCGTAAACAAAACAAACAAACAAAATAATGAATAGCCTTCTTCATTTGTGAGTATGGACAAATGTAAAAAGAGCACTCATTCTACAACATTTGTGTGAAGAAAACCATAGTCACATTATTATTGCAAACAGCAAAGAGAAAAGGGACAGTATCATGGAATGTTCTTTAAAACTTTCCCCCCCTAGTCTCATTGGGCCAAATTTTGCTCTCAGTAGCTCCAGAGGGCACAATTTGACAATTGTTCTTGAATTTAAAAATAGAGGATAAATCTAAAAGCCAGGACAAATATGTTCCTGCCTGCAGGTATATGGGATCTTGGGGAGCAATTAGCACACAGGTGGGGTGCCAATTAATTTCTTTATTAAAGGGAAAAGGAAGTGGTGGGAATTTAACAATGAAATGCGATGGGATGGGGTGTATAAGGTGTTTACAATAGACAATGATGGGGGGGTTCTTATTGAACAGTGTAGGGAATTTTAACAGTGGGGTACAGTAAGTGGGGTTCAGCACAATGGGATACAGTACAGTCAATAAGCAACTTAACTTTATATAGGAACAACTCTAGATACAGTGTGGAATGCAAAACGTACCCAAAATAAAATGCAAAATAAAATGGTAGCTTCTATATAAAAATGGTATACAAAGTATATTACAGAAATGGAGGCAACTAATGGGGTGTTATAACCACAAGTAAAATGTGAGTCACAGTGCAATAATACAATATGGGTGATAAGTGAAATTATGCAATGTAGAAAATTACTGACTTAATTTGTGAGGCTGTGATAGCAAGAGTGTACCTAAAAGCTGGGTCAAGAAACAGGAGGGGAGTGAGTGATTAGTGGTTTCTGACAAGAGGAGAGTGCAGCTGCAAGCAGGGAGAGACTCTGAAGCCCAGAGCAGCAGTCTTCAGGAGTCTGCGGGCTGGAGGTACGGGAGACAAGAGCAGCTGGAGCGCACTTAAGGGGAGTCTGGGAGCAGCAAGAGGGGAGGGTGCTGAACGTGTAAGCGATGGGAAGGCACGTGGAGAATGGGGGAGACAGCTGAGGGAAGAAACAGTCTGCAGCAGCGGAGAGCACTTCAGGGAAGTTGCGGAGCAGCGGGGTGAAGACAAACGGAGCAGTGTGATGGTGATCTTTGTTGGGGAGGGGCAGCGGAGGAGCGGGGGCACGAACACAGGGGATACAGGGAGAGGTGTAAAGAAGGGCTAGAGGGACACCCCCCCCCAAAAAAAAGGAAAGAAGCGGCAAAGGGTTTGGGAATTTACACAAGGGGGGTGGGGGGAAGCAGCAAGGGTTTACAACAGGGAGACACGGAGAAGTACACAGAGGGGGAGATTGGAGCGGGGGAAAAAACAGACACGGGAAAGTTCAGGGAGAGATTGGGACAGCGGGAAGACGAATTCAAGCAGTAAAAACCTTATCTATCCTCTAACTTAATCAAACTTATATAAATTACAAGCAGCTTATACAAAGTAATAAAACAGGTACAGAATACAACCAGGCAATGGCTTTTTTAAATCTATCTTAATCAACGACTAGGCAAAACAACAAATGTCACAATTCTAAGCGAACTATAACAATGGCAGAATAAATCCAAATATCTCCAGAAACAATAGCAGAAACCTTATTTCAGCTGCAATCCTGAAGGAAAGGGAAATCTCCTAAAGAATAGTGAAAGCTAGGAATATTCCCTTGTGATCCAGTCTTATACATGGATTTTAAACAATTTTAAATGCTATGCTTGGTCGACAATTGCCAGTGAAACCATATTTAAATCTTGTTTAAAAATGGATCCATTAACACAGGTTTATCATCAGTGGAGAAAAGTACAGCTGCAGGACAGTGAAGGAAATGTTTTAAGGATCTGCCAAAATCTTAGTCTGATGCTAGACTACATGAAAGAAATAAACTTAAGAAAAAAGACTGATGCTAACGGTAAACAAATTAGCATTGCAATTTGCAAGGAACAACCTGAATTTCTTCCAGTCCCACATACTTTTGATCTGTGTGGATGTGAGCGCAATTGGTTTGATTCCCCTCTAACTTACAAGTAGATTGGTGACTATTTAAGCTAATGGAGTTGTGTCAGTAGAAAACCAGTGCAAATGAAACGAGAATCAATCTTTCTGGGGGCATAAGTACAAGAAGGGAATCACTTTCATCCTGCTGAAATTCAGTTATAATGTAATTGGTCCAGATTCTGGGATCTTGTAAATATTGGTGTAAGTTACCTGGAAGGCCAGCATTTGATCTCAGTTACACTCATGTAACTCCATTGATATGAGTGTTAAATTTACCCCACTGTTATATGAAGTATAATGAAAGTTTCAGATTGTGTCACTGAAGTGCACTGTACCAACTGGTGAGGGTGAATCTATACTTGTAATGCAGTTCTTTTGTGAAGAAAACATTCATTCTAAGAGCTCTGGGCCAGATTCTCTTCTGGTAGAAATGATAATAGCAAAAACTGATTTACAGTAGAATCTCAGAATTATGAACACCTCAGAAATGGAAGTTGTTCATAACTTTGAAATGTTCTTAACTCTGAACAAAATGTTATGTTCGTTTTTTTCAAAAGTTTACGACTGAACATTCACTTAATACATCTTTGAAACTTTATTATGGAGAAGAAAAATGCTGCTTTTAACCATCTTAAATAAAACAAGCACAGAACGTTTCCTTAACCTGTCAAATCTTTTTTATAAGTATCCCCTTTATTTTGTAGTAGTTTATGTTTAACACAGTACTGTAGTATATTTGCTTTTTTTGTCTTTACTTCTGCCTGATTGGTAAGTTC
Source organism: Gopherus flavomarginatus (assembly GCF_025201925.1). Classification (NCBI taxonomy): domain Eukaryota; kingdom Metazoa; phylum Chordata; order Testudines; family Testudinidae; genus Gopherus; species Gopherus flavomarginatus. Next base: position 130,357,701 of record NC_066620.1, on the reverse strand, counting down.
CAGTTCCAAATTAGGTGTGTGAGCGGTCAGTTCCTAACTTTGGTGTTCATAACTCTGAAGTTCTACTGTACATCAGCAGCCAATTTTCACCCATCATGAACTCTGTAAAACCAGTGTAAATTAGGAGTAACTTCAATGACTTCTGTGCCATTACTCCAGATTTACTACAGCATAATTGTAAACAGCTTTGGTTCATAATGCTGACTGTTCTTAGAGAAATCTTCTTTTGTTATTCGCACAACTGCCTACTAGATATATATTGTTTCAAGTATAATGTGCTGGGTAATAGTATGATAAGACTATATTTCTGGAACTAACCCCGCTCTTTATTAAGAATAGGTGCTGTTCTAGCTTTGGGCAAATTAGGCAGCTGCCTAGGGCAGCAGGGGTGGCTGGGCCAAATCTGAGTGGTACTGTAACACTGTACAGCATGTTGCAATGCCACTCATTCAAATTTGGCCTGACCACCGCTTCATCTTGATGGAAGACAGCTGGCCCAATCCTGAATGAATGGCTCTCTGACTTGTTGCTTGCTCCTCCTTTCTACCATAACCACCGAGCTATCAGAAAGCACATGGTGTGCCCTGCCCCACCACCCAAAAGTCCAGTGTTCTCCCCTCCCCTGGTTAAGAAACTCTTTTCTGGGTGTGGAAGGGGGCCACTGAAGTTTTGCCTAGGGCAGCATATTGTCTTGAGCATCCTCTGATTAAAAGAACTGTTTACAGAAGTGCTGCAAATACAGCTACCACTCTAGCCATGACCATATAGATTAACTTCCTGGTGTCTCCTTCAAACTCTTCACTCCTTCAACTGTGCTCCTTCCTCCAAATTCCAGGCCAGTTGCTACATGCCTTTTGTCTGTTCAGCAATGCTAAAGGAGTTCAGCAAAGAAATACCAGTAGTTAAAGCAGGGAAAAGATGCGAAAATAATTTTACATTTTGCATTCATTTTAGAAAATGAAAACATTCTTGCAGTATCCAAATCTTTCAATATTTACATATTAGTTTCCATAAAATTATAGAGGGGAGTCAAAGAAGCCATTGTTAATGTCTAAAGGCTGATTTTTGAAAAAGTCTCATTTTTTATAGGTTCCATTGATAGTTTAGTTGACAAATCCTCCTCTCTACGCAGGACATGATTTCTCTGTGGTCTGAATTGGATAATCCACCATGCATGGATCTGCCCACACGTGTTTGTAACATGGGGGGTGGTCACAGAATCTTAGGGTTGGAAGGAACCTAAAGAGGTCATCTAGTCCAATCCCCTGCTCAAAGCAGGACTAATCCCCAGACAGATTTTTGCCCCAGATCCCTAAATGGCCCCCTCAAGGATTTAACTCACAGCTCTGTATTTAGCAGGCCAATGCTCAAACCACCGAGCTAGCCTGACGTCCATTATCCAGCCAGGAGGAGTGATGGCTGCTGAAATGCACATTGCTCTGATCAGCTCTATTTCTAGAGAATACTAAGAAAAAAGACTAGAGCTAGAGCCTATACTAACTACTGCATAAACTTGCCTTTTATGGTGGCCAACTCCCCTTCTTTCCTTTTTTTCTTTTACAGTGTGTTTCTAATAGTGCACACTTTGTGTTCCTAAAAACTGTATGGGTGACTATGATACGATAAAGTTGTTGTAATGATTGTTTAGGGGCAAGTTCTGCTCTCTGTACTAATTCCAAGCAGTGCTTAAAATTCCTCACAGTAACCTCCACACAGGCTGAGGAGCGGCAACAGTAGGGCTCTGCAGTTGCTGCTACAGCCTAAGGACATATTAGTGTCTGCTCACTTGCACTCCTCCTACATTATGATGAGGAATGGCAAGCGGATCAGCATAGTCATGGATCCACTGGCTCCAAACCCAACCGACCCTTCCACCACAGCAGTGCATAGGAGTCCCTGGCAACCTTTCAGAAGAGGTGTGCCGAGTCTTCATTTATTCACTCTAATTTAAAGTTTCACGTTCCAGTAATACATTTTAATGTTTTTAGAAGGGGTCTTTCTATAAGTCTATAATATATAACTAACCTATTTTTGTATGTAAAGTAAATAAGGTTTGTAAAGTGTTTATGAAGCTTCATTTAAAATTAAATTAAAATGCAGAGCCCCCCGGACTGACCAGTGTGAGTGCCACTGAAAATCAGCTTGCATGCCACCTTTGGCATGTGTGGCATAGGTTGCCTACCCCTGCCTTAGAGCATTGCACATGAGGAGATGGCAGCATTTATCCCTATGTTCGTAGCAGGCAAACACCAGGCTGTTGTGGTTGGGCATACCCCAAGCTGCCCAAGTACTTTCTGAACCACTAGAAGAGTTTGTCACATGCCTAGTGAAGGGATATGGTCACAGAGAAGAGGACTCCAAAATAGAATTAATCATCTGCCACTGGTGAGAGCCAGAAAGTGTGTTATCCTTCCACCCTCTATTGTATTTTAATTGGCTTTGAGGTTTTCTTTCTATTGTTTTAGATAAATAGAAAAACAGGCTGGTAAAGTAACTAGCAACTCCAATTAGTTTCTTGCATTATAATTGCCGCTAATATCATGAAAAAATAAATGGTTTGATGGTTCACATGTATTGTAATTAAATTGGGTATGTGGGCGACATCAGGTTGTGAAGAAGTCTCCAGCAGTTACCATAGAAACAGAATCTCCGTGCGTAGCCCTGTGGAGTGGTGTGATGTTGAGTAGGGAGTTCTAACATTTAATTTTTAAATTTAACTGCAAAGATAACCTGGAGGAAACAGCAAAACTGTCAGTTCAGTGTTAAATCCATCCTGGGCTTTGGCTTTTCTGTACAGATTATCACACTAGCTTCTCTTCTGCCTTGGAAATTTGATACATGAGCTGGCAGCTGGCATACAACATCTTGTGAGCACTCAGCATTCCATGTTCTAAGGCTTATAGTAAAACATAACTTTATAGTTGAGAAATATAATTATAAACCACTTCATAGATGCTAGAGATAAAGCAGTGAGATTCCTTTGCAATAATAATTTTGCTTTGCACATTTTGACATGGGCTTGTTACCACATAAAACAAATGCTTAATATGTTAGTAACCCGAGTCTCTATTAATTAGCAATAAAATACAATATAGCCTTTGGTACAAAACAGTTCTGAAAAGCAATGTTAAGAAATATGTAATCTGAATGACAATGACTCTCTGAGCAACTGGGAGCTACTTTTTTTCATTGCCAGGGTAGCATCATTAAAATAAATACTCAATCTTAACTATTGGTTTTCTAAAATTCTTATGTACAACCCAGTTTGCAAAATCATGAAAAAATCATGATCTTTCTGAACAGGCAAGTAAATTAGTAATAATTTGCAACCCTCCCTGCCAGCAGTGAATTTTTATTATATCACAAAGAGAACTGAAAAATTATCCCAGCAATTCTTACCTGAACTCAAAAATCCCCAGTAAGCACAAAATAAACATCATCACGATGACTTTTTTCTCCTGAGTTCTGCTAGCAAGCCTATGTTCCATTAGTCACATTAATATTGGATTGGGTTAATGGTAGGTCAGATCATGAGAGAATTATAGCATATGGCATTCACATGTTCAACAATTTCTAAATCAATTTTTTTAAAAAAAAAATTATATCCTGTGTTCGTCAAAAACCCATGCCAGGAACCTGCAGCTCTTACTCATTTGAGTAAAGGCTACTGGAGTCATCAATATTTGATTGTGGCTAGAACTTGAATGTAATTCTGCAGTGTATTCTGGGTAAAGGGCAGCATGCAGTTGTGCTAACCCAAAAACAAAGCAAGGACTTAATTTTGATTGTTACCACAGACTGTGATTGCAGCTCATCTAGACATACCCTAGATAGCTTTAATCTATCTAGTTAAGGTACCACACGGTGAATTGGTGGCAACCTGAGCTTCTGCATGCTGTAATTACCCTGGGTTCTCAATGGGTTTGTATAGCTTGTGCTGAAGCCCATGCTGCCATGGCTTCATTGCTTTCAATACCTGAACTAGCTAGGTTCAGCTAGCTGGGGTACATCTACCTGAGCTGTAATCAGACCCCATGATTACATTGTAGACATAACTCTGAGGGAGAGTCCTGATTTCCCCCTTGCTCCATGTGGGAAGTAAGCAGTCCCAACCTTTGCTGGCACCCCTTCACTTCTCCACACAAGAACTCCAAGGGGACTTGGAGTTCAGCATACTGTAATATGAAATTTTATCAATAGTGGGGCTATCAGTGTGAACGTACCATAGGGTTCTAAGTGCATAAAGTTGATTGTGGCAGCCAAACTCCCTATGGAAAACAAAGCTGGTGTGCCATAGTACAACAGAAACTATTCATACAATCATAGAATCATAAGATTGGAAGGGACCTCGAGCGGTCATCTAGTCCAGTCACCTGCACTCATGACAGCACTAAGTATTATCTAGACCAACCCTGACAGGCATTTGTCAAAACTGCTCTTAAAAATCTCCAGTGATGGAGATTCCATAACATCCCTAGGCAATTAGTTCCAGTGCTTAACCACTCTGACAGTTAGGAAGTTTTTCCTAATGTCCAACCTAAACCACCCTGCTGCAATTTAAGCACATTGCTTCTTGTCCTATCCTCAGAGGTTAAGAACAACATTTTTTTCTCCCTCCTCCTTGTAACACCCTTTTATGTACTTGAAAACTGTTATGTCCCCTCTCAGTCTTCTCTTCTCCAGACTAAACAAACCAATTTTTTCAATCTTCCCTCATAGGTCATGTTTTCTAGACCTTTAATCATTTTTATTGCTCTTCTCTGGATTTTCTCAATTTTTCCACATCTTTCCTGAAATGTGGCACCTAAAACTGGACACAATACTCCAGTTGAGGCCTAATCAGCGTGAAGTAGAGCAGAATTACTTCTTGTGTCTTGTTTACAACACTCCTGCTAATACATCCCAGAATGATGTTTGCTTTTTTTTGCAACAGTGTTACACTGTTGGTTAAGGTCTCAAGAAACAGAGATGCCTGCCTGCAAATCTTAACTCACAGAGGTAGTGCTTCCATTCGTAGTGCCAGTGGAGTGAACAGGACTATGCATATGAGTAAAGGTTTGCAAAACTGGTCCATTAGTAATTGAATGACTCCCACCTCTCAGAGTCACATGTATTTTTTTAATGAAAAGTTCCATAACAGAACAAATCATGTCAAACCAATCTGATAGCTTTCTTCGATAGGATATCGAGTCTTGTGGATAAGGGAGAAATGGTGGAAGTGGTATATGTAGACTTTAGTAAGGCATTTGACACAGTCTAGCATGATATTCTTATCAATAAACTAGGCAAATACAACTTAGATGGGGCTACTATTAGGTGGGTGCATAACTGGCTGGATAACCATACTCAGAGAGTAGTTATTAATGGTTCCCAATCCTGCTAGAAAGCTATAACAAGGGGTTCCACAGGGGTCTGTTTTGGGACCGGCTCTGCTTAATATCTTCATCAATGACTTAGAAAGTACGCTTATTAAGTTTGCAGATGATACCAAACTGGGAGGGATTGCAACTGCTTTGGAGGATAGGGTCATAATTCATATGATCTGGACAAATTGGAGAAATGGTCTGAGGTAAACAGGATGAAGTTTAATAAAGTCAAATGCAAAGTGCTCCACTTAGGATCAATCAGTTTCACACATACAGAATGGGAAGAGACTGTCTAGGAAGGAGTATGGCAGAAAGGGATCTAGGGGTTATAGTGAACCACAAGCTAAATATGAGTCAACAGTGTGATGCTGTTGCAAAAAAAGCAAACATGATTCTGGGATGCATTAACAGGTGTGTTGTGAGCAAGACACGAGAAGTCATTCTTCTGCTCTACTCTGCGCTGGTTAGGCCTCATCTGGAATATTGTGTCCAGTTCTGGGCACCGCATTTCAAGAAAGATGTGGAGAAATTGGAGAGGGTCCAGAGAAGAGCAACAAGAATGATTAAAGGTCTTGAGAACATGACCTACGAAGGAAGGCTGAAAGAACTGGGTTTGTTTAGTTTGGAAAAGAGAAGACTGATAGGGGACATGATAGCAATTTTCAGGTATCTAAAAGGGTGTCATAAGGAGGAGGGAGAAAACTTGTTCATCTTAGCCTCTAAGGATAGAACAAGAAGCAATGGACTTAAACTGCAGCAAGGGAGGTTTAAGTTGGACATTAGGAAAAACGTTCTTAACTGTCAGGGTGGTTAAACACTGGAATAAGCTGCCTAGGGAGGTTGTGGAATCTCCATTTCTGGAGCTATTTAAGAGTAGGTGTAGAGGAGCAGACTCACCCCTGCGACGCCTCCTGTTGGTGACTCCTGGGGAATTAGCTCTTTTTCCAGCCAGGAGCACCCTCTGCAGACCGGTGATGCCCCTGTCCTCTGGCCCCGTGTGCCTCCCTGGATCCCGGTGCCTCTTTTAACTGGGGTGCTGCCCCCTGTCAGTATCCCACCAAACTGGGTCTCCCCTCCCTGGGGCACCCCCCAACCTACTATCCCCACTTTGCCTCAGTTTTGGCTACTGCCCAGTCTCCATCTACACCCCCCCCTTCAATGGGGCAGACTGCAGTATCAGCCGCTCATCACAGGCAAACGGGTTTGGACCTGCTGCCTTTGCCTACCCCTTAGGCTGCCCTCTGCAACCCCTAGTACCCATTGGTCTTCTGCTAGGCCGCAGCCTGGGGCTTTCCAGGCTGCAGGTCCCCAGCTCCTCTGCCTTTCCCCAGCCTTGCTCCACTTAGGTACCCTGTCTCTAGCTCCCTGTATCCAGGCCCTTCTCCCTCTACAGGCAGAGGGAGACTGAGATTTCTGAGCTCCTGGCTCACAGCCTCTTTATACAGGCCAGCTGAGTCTGTTTGAGGCATGGCCACAGCTGCAGCTGTTTCCCCGCTCAGCCTAGGCTTTCCTTCCCAGGCTCAGACCTCTCCCAGGACTGGCTTGAACCCCTTCAGAGCAGGATCAGGGTAATCACCCTGCTACAGTAGGTTAGATAAATGTCTATCAGGGATGGTCTAGACAGTATTTGGTCCTGCCATGAGGGCAGGGGACTGGACTCGATGACCTCTCGAGGTTCCTTCCAGCCCTAGAATCTATGAATCTATAAATGCCAATAGTTATTCCTGAAATCTCATCTGTAGTAGGCATATAACATTTTTGTCCAGGCCTCTATTTGATTTTTCAACAATTGCCTATTCAACTTTAAGACATATGCCCACCAACAATCCATGTAGAAATCAAACCACTCATGTTGACTTGCACACCTCAGCTGTTACATAATCATTCCCTCCCTTAGAAATCACAGAGGGTATGTCTACACTACGGGATTATTCCGATTTTACAGAAACCTTTTTTTTAAAACAGTTTGTATAAAGTCGAGTGCACGCGGCTACACTAAGCACGTTCATTCAGCAGTGTGCGTCCATGTACTGACGCTAGTGTCGATTTCCGGAGCGTTGCACTGTGGGTAGCTATCCCATAGCTATCCCATAGTTCCTGCAGTCTACCCCTCCCCTTGGAATTCTGGGTTGAGATCCCAGTGCCTGATGGGGCAAAAAACATTGTCGCAGGTGGTTCTGGGTACAGCCTCACCCCTCCCTCTGTGAAAGCAGCAGACAACCGTTTCGTGCCTTTTTCCTGGGTGAACTGTGCAAACGCCATAGCACAGCAAGCATGGACCCTGCTCAGATCAAGACCGCAATCGTGGACTTTGTAAACACCTCGTGCATTCTCGTGCAGTCTATGCTGAACCATGCATGACCTGCAAAACCAGGTGAGGAGGTGGCAGCTACGGCAGCACGGCGACAAGAGTGATGAGGACATGGACACAGAATTCTTTCAAACCATGGGCCCCTGCGCTTTGGAGATCTTGCTGGTAATGGGGCAGGTTGTAGCCTTGAACGCCGATTTTGGGCCCGGGAAACAAGCACAGACTGGTGGGACAGCATAGTTTTGCAGGTTTGGGATGATTCCCAGTGGCTGCTAAATTTTTGCATGCATAAGGGCACTTTCATGGAACTTTGTGACTTGCTTTCCCCTGCCCTGAAAAGCCAGAATACCAAGATGAGAGCAGCCTTCACAATTGAGAAGCGAGTGGCAATAGCCCTCTTGAAGCTTCCAATGCCAGTAGAGAATCAATTTGGAGTGGGAAAATCTACTGTGGGGGCTGCTGTGATGCAAGTAGCCAAAGCAATCATTAAGCTGCTGCTACGAAAGGTAGTGACTCTGGGAAATGTGCAGGTCATAGTGGATGGCTTTGCTGCAATGGGATTCCCTAACTGTGGTGGGGTGATAAATGGAACCCATATCCCTATCTTGGCACTGGAGCTCCAGGGCACCCAGTACATAAACAGCAAGGGATACTTTTCAATGATGCTGCAAGCACTGGTGGATCACAAGGGACGTTTCACCAACATCCACGTGGAATGGCCGGGAAGGGTTCATGACGCTCACATCTTCAGAAACACTACTCTGTTTAAATGGCTCCAGTAAGGGAATTATTTCCCAGACCAGAAAATAACAGTTGGGGATGTTGAAATGCCTGTAGTTATCCTGGGTGACCCAGCCTACCCCTTGATGCCATGGCTCATGAAGCCATACACAGGCAGCCTGGACAGTAGCCAGGAATTGTTCAACTACAGGCTGAGCAAGTGCAGAATGGTGGTAGAATGTGCATTTGGCCGTTTAAAGGCGTGCTGGTGCACATTACTGACTCGCTCAGACCTCAGTCAAACCAATGTCCCCTTTGTTATTGCTGCTTGCTTTGTGCTCCACAATCTCTGTGAGAGTAAGGGGGAGACCTTTATGGCAGGGTGGGAGGCTGAGGCAAATTATGCACAGCCAGACAGCAGGGCGGTTAGAAGAGCACACCAGGAAGCGGTGCACATCGAGAAGCTTTGAAAATGAGTTTCATGACGGGCCAGGGTACTGTCTGACTGCTGTGTTTATTTCCCCTTGATGAACCCTCACCCTTGATTGACTCATTCGCTGTAAGCAACCCACCTTCCCGCTTTGATTACAGCTTGCTTAAGGAAATAAAGTCACTATCATTTAAAAATCATGTATTCTTTATTAATTGATTATAAAAAGAGGGAGAGAACTGACAAGGTAACCCAGGTGTGGTTTGGGAGGAGGATAGGAGGGAAGGAAAAGGCCACTAAAAAAATTTCAAAGTAATGACAGCCTTTTGATTGGGTTGTCCACAGGGGTGGAGTGGGCGGGTGCAGGGAGTCTTCCCCCACGCTTTCTTACACGTCTGGATGAGGAGGGTATGGAACATGGTGAGGGGTGAGTGTGGTTACACAAAGGCTGCAGCGGCACTCTGTGATCCTGCTGCTGTTCCTGAAGCTCCACCAGATGCCAGAGCATGTCAGTTTGATCACATAGCAGCCCCAGAATTGCATCCCACCACCACTGATCTTCCTGCTTACACCTCTGATCTTCCTGCAGCTGCCTCTCATCTCGAGCGTCCCTCCTGTCTGCACGTTGGTCCCTTCTGTCCTCACGTTCACTGGCATCTTCCCTGTAATTTGATACCACGTCCTTCCACTCATTCAGATAAGCTCTTTCATTGCTGGTCACTTCCATGATTTCCGAGAACATTTCATCTCGAGTCTTTTTTTTCCGTCTCCTTATCTGAGATAGCCTTCGGGATGGAGTAGGGAGGCTTGAAAAATTTGCAGCTGCATGAGGGAGGGAAAAAAGGGAGAGAAGTATTTAAAAAGATACATTTTACAGAACAATGCTTATACTCTTTCACAGTGAACAACACTATTCACCTTACATAGCACATGTGATTTCACTACAAAGTCGCATTTTGCATCTTAATATTGAGTGCCTGCGGCTCTACTGTTAGAGATCTCACAGACGCAGGTCCGGGCAGCAGAATTCAGCTTGCATGCATCCATGGTAAGCCATTGTCTTTCGGCTTCTGCAGCCTTCATATATCCAGTGCCCTCCTTTCCCAAATACCAAGCAAATCCCATTCAGTGCTGCTTCTTTCCTGTTAACATGCAGCAGCAGAAACCACCCCGCGATCTAATTCTCTGGGATGATCGCTTTACCCCTCCCCCCACCGCATGGCTGGTATCATGGAAGATCACTGCTAGCCAAACGTGAAATAGCTCAGTACCAATCATCCCCCCGCTCCTCCTGCTTGGCTATCAGCAGGGAAGATTTATTTTAAGCAACAGGCAAACAGCCTAGTAGGAATGGCCATCTCTGTCCCCTTAATTAAATTCCTGAATTTCAACTAGGTTACCATGAATGATATCACTCTCCTGAGGATAACACAGCGAGATAAAGAACGGATGTTGCTTGAATGCCAGCAATCACCGGGACCATACACAGGCTTTGTCATGCAATGATATCAGATTACTTGCTACATGCATGGCGTGGTCAAGTGTCCTACCATGGAGGACGGAATAAGGCTGCCTTGCCCAGAAACCTTCTGCAAAGGCTTTTGGAGTACCTCCAAGAGAGCTTCATGGAGATGTCCCTGGAGGATTTCTGCTCCATCCCCAGACATGTTAACAGACTTTTCCAATAACTGTACTGGTCGTGAATGCATCCCAAGTCTTCAGGGCAAATTAATCATTAAAAAATGCTTGCTTTTAAACCATGTTTTATATTTATAAAGGTACACTCACCAGAGGTCGCTTCCATGGCTTCATTGTCTGGGATAGTGGCTTGGGAGGGCTGGGAGGGTAATTCCGTCAGGGTGAGAAAAAGCTCCTCGCTGTTGGGGAGAATGGAGTGCTGTGTGCTCTCTGCAAGCTTGTCCTCCTCTTCCTCCTCCTCAAATTCCCTGTCCGCAGAATCCTCAGCCATAGCTGAGATTACCATCCCCACCTCGGAATCCATGGACGGGGGGGGAGTACTGGTGGCGGACCCCCCTAGAATTGCATGCAGCTCAGCATAGAAGCGGCATGTTTTCGGCCCTGCCCCGGACCTTCCATTTGCTTCTTTGGTTTTCTGGTAGGCTTGTCTGAGCTCCTTAACTTTCACGCGGCACTGCACTGAGTCCCTGGTGTGGCCTCTCTGTATCATAGCCTTGGAAATTTTTTCAAATGTTTTTTCATTTCGTCTTTTGGAACAGAGTTCTGTTAGCACGGAATCCTCTCCCTATATAGCGATCAGATCCAGTACCTCCTGAGCGGTCCATGCTGGAGCTCTTTTTCAATTCTCAGGAGACTGCATTGTTACCTGTGTTGATGAGCTCTGCGTGGTCACCTGTGCTGGTGAGCTCTCCAAGCTGGCCAAACAGGAAATGAAATTCAAAAGTTCGTGGGGTTTTTCCTGTCTACCTGGCCAGTGCATCCGAGTTCAGATGGCTTTCCAGAGCAGTTACAATGGTGCACTGTGGGATATCGCCCGGAGTCCAATACCGTCGATTTGCGGCCACACTAACCCTAATCCGACATGGCAACACCGATTTCAGCGCTACTCCGCTCGTCAGAGAGTACAGAAACCAGTTTAAAGAGCCCTTTATATCGATATAAAGGGCCTCATTGTGTGGATGGGTGCAGGGTTAAATTGGTTTAACGCTGCTAAATTCGGTTTAAATGCGTAGTGTAGACCAGGCCAGAGAAAACAACAACCTGCCACACTCACTGCAGTCATTTAGCAGCAACCTGGTTTTATGCATGTATCACTATCCAAGTTTCCATTTTTCCCTAGAGAATAGGATAAATATAATATTTAGCATGGAAACGTTTCATTTTCAAAGCACTTTACAAACATTAACTCATTAATTATTTCTTAGAACATCAAAACCTGAATTAAAACACTCCTGGATTTTGGTATGGTAGATATTATTATCTTCAGCTTTTTAATTAAGTAAAACCAAAGCAGAGGTAATCATGATAAGTGGCTTCCCTTGGGCCAAAGGAACTGATCCTAAGAAATACTGAGCACCCACAGGTTCCACTAACTTCAGAAGGAATGAGGGTGCTCAGGACCTGTGAGGGTCTCTGAGGATCAGACCCCTGGAGAGAATTAGGGTCACGGCTCAGGAGTTCCTGGTGCCCAGTTTGGCATAGGCAGCATTAGTTCATACATTTAGATGTTAAAGAGAGAGGTTTGATTAAAATTTCTAGAAAGCAAGCAAGCAAGACACTGATTATATTTTCACAGTTCCCTCCATCTCCCAATTATTAGACCAGCTTTTGGATTGGTCATGATTTTGGCAAATAAACATTCCACAATCTCATTCATTCCCTCCCCCCGCCACTATCATTTTTCAACTATATCTAATATTAAATAAAATTGGTGTTGTAAGAAAGTGGAGTTTGGTTCACTCTGGTATAGACATCAGAAGCATCCACAAAGCTCAGGTTTGGATTCCAATCCAAACCAAAATACAGGAGTGTTTTAATTAAAGTTTTTTATTTGAGCCACCTCTAATTTTGCTGAATTATAATTGCACCCTTGTGTCTTTTTTTCAAGCTGAGAATAAAATTTATGGTTTGTATTTTTTGAAATAATACTGCTTTGTCAGAGTCTTTCATTGCAACCAACCAGCCTACTTCTCTCACAGGTATCACACTGAGTTATTTGCCCTATAATTTAATTAGTAGTGGTCAAAAGAAATTACTCTAGCTCTGACAGAATACCAATTGCACATCATTTAAAATGCTCATTTTCCAAAGCTCTCTTCCCTGTAAAATGTATAACTTTCATTCCAATTAGGATTGGGTGAACCAGGTCAGAAGAAATGAGATCTAGCATGAACCTTTTGAAACTGGCGATATTTTGCACACTCCATTACAGGTTTCAGTTGATCTCCCACTTCTTTCTCCCAGATATGGAAACAGCAGCTGGCCTATCCTTTACAAATTAGGGCCAATCCAGCTCCCATTAAACTCCTTGGGAGTCTTTTAGCTGACTTTTATGGGAACTGGATCAGGCTTCCAGTGCAGCCAGAAGTTTGAAATGTATACTGGAGTGCTTCAGGCCAGGGCAGCCTCTCCAGGGTACAAGTTTAATGAATCAGCTGGTCCAGCAGAGTCTGTTGGGGCCATGGAGGCCCACACAGTAGATTTGTCAAGAGTAGCAAGTCAGGGGAGGAGAGAAGAGTACCATGTGGAAAAATATTTATTGCCAGATTCATATGATGGTGGCAGGACAGTAGAGCCAAGAATAATTTAGGAGAGCAAAAGGCTGCACTGGGGCAGGGGAAAGATCAGGTTGGCTTCGCTGGAAAAATAAGAAGAAAATTATCAAAATGGCCTGATCCAAACCCCTTTGAAAATCAGTGGACAAACTCCAAGTGGGCCTTGGATCAGGCCCACTATACAAAATATGAGAAGGAGAACTAAGAACTTTCTTAAGTAGTCTTGTAGCCGTGTTGGTCCCAGGATATTAGAGAGACAAGTTGGTCCAATAAAAGATATTACCTCACTCACTTTGTCTCTCTAAAATCTCAACTTTTGTCAGTTTAGTCAAAGTAATCCTACTGGGCTTCACCCATCAGGGATTTCTTTGAATAACAGTGAACATTTAAGATACAGAGGTTATGTAGAATTGTAAAGTGGCATAATACAGTGTAGCAAATTTTAGGAGGTGAATATGTCATTAATTTAATTTTCCTAAGTCTTTCCAAAGATTGTAAGAAAAATTTTCATTTGAAGAAAATTTAATTGTGCTACCTATTGCTGCTAGAATTGTATTTAATAGCAGATAGAAATGTTGAATCTTCTTTGGGGACTCTGGAAGAACTAACGGGGCCTCCCAATCAAGTCTGCAATAATACAATTATATCCAATTTATAAGTAATCCAAGGGAAAAAAATCCTAAATCTCAGTTCTTGGGCAAAGAACAAAGAACCTTGTCTTTGTAATGTATCAGTAATCCCTATTATGTGCTACAGTAATTTGAAATGTCATCATTGTATGAATGACTCCATTTACATCCAAGAGCTCATCTATATTTATCATTCAAAACAAGTGGAAAAACAAATTTTGTACACTTTAGATGGCTCTGTATTTTATCACCCTCTGCTGTATCTGATTCTACAGTCTTTAATCAAAAGCTTGAATCTGTATGTACAGTCACTTTCATATGTTTCAGTCTACAGTGTTCCTTCTTTAAAGCCACTTTACTGTACATAAAGGCATGCCTGCTTCTGATCCCTGTCCCATTAGAATGATGGACATTGTTTTCTATGTACTATATGAATTGAAAATGTGTCCTTGAAGAACCCATGCTCAAGCTGTGTATCATCTTTTTTTCATTCTTCCTGTTAAATTTCACTTGATGAGAACAGAAATAGTACGTTTTCAATATTACTTGGCTCAAACATATTTGAATTAAGACAGGTACCCTAAAGGTAGATATATTTTCAATCATCTTCACCATAGAACATCATTAAATACTTTATGACTAGTTTAATTTGCTTCTATCTAATAGATTAAAACATCCGCTGGAATTTAATATTACTGTAAAAATATATCTAAGTCTTACTGAGTTGACTGACCCTCACTGTCAGATGCTTAAAGACATTGTTTCACTCCAGTGAGCTTTTGCAAAGCTCATGTGAATTCAATTAAGGTAGTTTAATATTTATTAGTCCAGTTATTCACATAAATAATGGTATCATAGCAATAACAGAGTAGTGAATAGGAGAGTTATGATAACCATGGAACTTCCATCATAATCTCCTTTTTTCAGAAATGCATAGCTATAATTGAGGAAACCTACAAAATGTGTTCTGCTATTATTCGTTCTGATTTTTAAATGAACTCACTTTGACTCTGCTCACAATCTATTTGTGTTTTCTTTCCAATAATGTTCTAGCAAATGCGTTCACTAGCAGAAACATTAATTGAAATGGTGATTTTAAAGTAAATATTAAAGAGCATTCATGGAAAGAAAATTTTGAATTCCAAACTCAAATATTCAGACCAGATGTGATTTTAAGAGTTAAGATCAACAGGAAACAAGCATACAACGTGGCCTATGTACCCTTCCAACAGGTGTTAATACAAAATTTGATACAAAATTTAAAATAGTTACAATTAATTGCTTACAAAGAAGCTACAGGCAAAGAATTATTTGCAAAATCTATTCAGCAAAAGATTAAGAAAAATAAGTATGTTTAAGAAAATCATAATTGCTTTGTGAACAATTCACAGATGAAAGAAGATGTGAAGTCACTGATGAATGTTTGATTAGGAATTGCTCACCAGATGTTCTTACAACTTTCTCAAAAGTGCAACTTTAGGCTTGACATTTTTCTGCTTGGCCCCGCCCACAGGTAAATTTTTTGGAAAATCAGAGCAAGACCCAGGAAAAGTAAAAAAAACTATAGACCCCCATTCTTTCTTAAACAGCAATCTGCAAATTTCTAGGAACACTATTTTTCAAAACCTTTCATGAAAATTTGGTATGCATTTTCTCAGTGCATAAAAGACACAATGGCCCATGGAAAACAATCAGGATAAAGTACAGCGATTCAAAGGAAAGAAGAAACATGGGAATAAGCAATAATGCCTAAATGGACCATGGGTAGATAGTAGACTACTAACTAGATATGAGTTTGAAATACAACATGACAGCAAAAAGACAATTCAGTTTTGTATCATATCAGAGTATTCATGTCATGAATATCATCTGACTGCAGAAATAACACTTGTAATATTATTGGTTCCATGCATGTCATTACTAAATTAAAAAATATTAAGAAAATAGAAGGAGTCCGTGGAAAAATGACAAAAAGGATTAGGAGAAATGAAAGAGTGAATTGGGACCAAAAATATAAAATACTCGAAGAAAAGCTATATAAGCTATATTAAGCACACACAAATCCCAATGAAGATGTGGTTTCTCAACACTTTTGAAGTCAGGTCACTTTTATTTAGAAACATAGGTGTAGATTTAAGATGCAACTATTTTTGGATAGCCAAGTTTGAAAATTTGGTCTATGGTACTTTGAGAATTTGCTAGTTGTATAATAAGTTTGGCCACTTAAATCATATGTTGTTGATCTGCTTTCAAATGGGATGACTTCTAAAGCCACTAAGAGCTATCAAGATGGCCATGCAAACACTTCCTTTGCAAATACTCATGTAAGTATTTATTTGCACAAGTATTTCAAACACTTTGTTTTAGGCCCAAGTATTCTTGTGAACACTAACTCTTGGACTTGAAAAACGGACATGGAAAGTGAGCAAGAGAGATCATGAACACTGTCAAAGCAAACGACGGGCTTTTATTTTAAGGAATGTTTGCAAATACTTTTCTCAGTATTCCTCGGTCTCTGTTACAAAGGAAGGAGCTTCTGCAATGGCTCTTCCCAATGGCAGCCCTAAATTGTACAGGTTAACTTAACTGGCAGAATCATTTACTGAAGTATCTTTTAATACAACTCTGCATGGACATTAATGTGCCAGTTAATGGCAAACTTGATTCCATAGGTTTTCAAAGTAGAGAATCAAATGCAAGACTGTAAGAAACACTGTGTAATCTATAAATAATAAATCCATTAATTAAATATTATGGCTTAGACAGGCCTGTCTCAGTTAAAAAGAACATAAACTTCATATCTTAAAACCATCCTATATCATCTGTAGGCCTGGCAAAATTTGGTTTTTATTTTTGATATTATCCATCATCATTATAAATGTTTATTTTTAAGCATTTTATATATTTGTATATATTTAAATGTTCATAGTTGTGGGCAATTATGGGGGTTGAGTCATTCAATGGGGGTGTTATACAATAATTAGTTAATGATAGTAGATTCTGAAATTCAAAAAGTTTTAGCTTTACAACCATTAAAACACAAATTGACACTAATTGTCAGAATCACATCATAATATACAAAGTAAATATCCTTAAATCAAACTCTAAATTCTTACGCAGCAATTTCCTTACTCTGTCTGTACATTCTGATTATTATTGAGGGAAATAATATTTGTGCGTATAGGGTGAAATGGATGGTTACTGACATTTACCAGTAAAATTCTAATACTTCCAAGCCTAATGATGTGCCTAAATAGTTTTCTCAAAGAAAAATGCATATATTCTGGATCCAGTCATTCCCATCAGACAGAATACAGTGAGTTGTGAGGGGAGGCCATGTCTACACAGTCATGTTATATCAATATAGTTTGTTCACTCTAAATACAGCAATTTAACTGTAGTGAACCAAAATGTGTCAATACCACTTTGTTATGGCACTTTCATTGCTAATCACTGCACACTTCAGCATTAATCTGAATTAATCACTCAGCATTCTGGGCCCATATCCCATGGTGTACTGTTCTGCTGCTCCATTGTGTGCTTTATGTTTTTTTCATGTGGTACATTCTGGGATGAATACCAGAAACTAGAGGAATTCTGGGACTTGGAGTCAAAATAACAAACTCCCATGATTCCTCATCTGGCATTTATTCATTTTGTCAGCACTATTTTCAAACTAGTGTCAGGAATCTTGGAGGACCTAGTGATAATCATGACAATCACTAATCTGAACAGGATGAGGCTTATGCAATTTGAGTTGCACAAGCAGGTGGATTTGGCTCTGCAGTTTCATGCAGCTCGTGCTGCTCTGGCAACTAAGCTAATGGTGGAGCAGGAAGATGAATGCGGAGCATTTATCTGAAGCAGCTTTACTCTGTGGAGCATTGCTGCGGGGCTCTGCCAACTACTAGCAACCAGTAGAACAGGGTAGTGATGCAGAATTGGGATGACCAGCACTAGCAGCAGAACTTCAGGATGACAAAGGCTATTTCCCTACAAATCTGTGCAAAGATCATCCTGGAGCTGCCGTGCACTTTCTGTTCATAAAAGAGAACTTAAGGCAAAGATAGGGTCATAAAGCTTGGCAATGTGCCAGAGATTGACTGCTTTGAAACAGATCACGTTAGCAAACTGTACTAAGGGTTATTGATGGGATACATGTGCCTATTCTTTGCTCCCCCCACCTCCCACCAGACCAAATGCTTTTATCAACAGGAAGGTTATTTCTCAATTTAGTTTTATAAAGTTTTATTAACTATCCTTAACAACAGCAACTAATAGTATAGGACAAAAGAAGGCAGAAAATGGTATTGGACTATGATTTGGCTAACACAAACTAGATAAATATCAGAGGGGTAGCCGTGTTAGTCTGTATCCACAAAAACAGCAAGGAGTGCGGTGGCACCTTAAAGACTAACAGATTTATTTGGGCATAAGCTTTCATGGGTAAAAAAACCCACTTCTTCAGATGCATGGGGGCAGATAGTTTACTGTCCTTTTTCCTCTGTAGAGAAGTAAAGTGTGCACTGTAAATGGGTTGTCTCGTTTTTGTTAAGGCCAGCCACGTGGAAGTTTGTGTGGAAGGTTGGTTTTGTATGAGAGTCTCCAGTTATGAGAGCTCATTCTTGATCTTCTCCTGTCTGCTGTACAGGATGCTGATCAGGTGGTTCCTCAGTTTCTTTGAGAGTGTGTGGCACAATCTCTAGTAATAGTCAGTGTAGTATGTCGATTGCAATGGATTTTTTACCTTCAGTTCATTAGGTATGCTGTCCAGCTGTTTGCACTTGGAGAGGAAGATGATGTCTGTCTGTATCTGTGCAAATTTTTTGATTAGGTTGATGGATTTCCACTTCATGTGGCTAAATTCAGTGCCTCGCATGGTGTCAAGTACCAGAGGGGTAGCCTCCATGCTAGACAACTGGTTGGTATAACCATTCAGTTTTCAGAATCAAATCACAATAGAGAAAACCCTTGTACTCAAATACTATCTTGGGAAGGTGACTTTGTTTAGCTTTTTGACTAAGAATCCCTTAGAATATGGCTTAATTTGTGCCAATTGGTTATCAACTCTGGAAGGAGTCTGGATCTATAGTAATCAACCCCTTTGATCCAATTCCCAATGAATTATATTAGCCCCAAGGTCTGACTGACATTTCTAACTACCTAAAATAAACTACTACATTTATGACAGACTGTATATCTTGAGTGTAGATAAAAAATCTTGCACATGTTCTCATTTTGTGCCTATATACACCTACAACTTGAAAGGCACTGTAAAACCATTAACTATGGTAGGGCAGTGTTCTATAATCCTAGTTAATAACAGTCACTTGTTTAGTTTTAAGGCTATTTTGCAACAATCTTGATTGAAACCTGTTACAAAACCAAGACACATACACTAACTCTGACAATCTTTAAAACACTTACACAAGCATGTCCACTTCCTTGCTAATTAGGTCCCTAGTTTCAGCAAGTGGTCAATTGATTGATTTGGGGCATCGCCCAAGAGAAAATCTCTGTGTTACTTATCACCAGATCTTTGCTCAGCTGTCAACTTTCAGGCCTGTTATTGTTGACAGCAGGAGCTGATGCTGCAAACACAGGTGGCACAAAGGATGATCATGACTATAATTTTTTCCCCTAGTGGGCTAGCAGGCAACCCAAATTGCTGCACAATAGAAAGAAACAGTGAAAGGTGCCTTCTGAGGTAGGTACTTAATGTCACTGGTAGGACTCCCAGATGGCTGGCTCAGGACATCAGTCTTCAGCCCTCTGGGTGTCTTCAGCTTTGGTGAAGTGATGTATTGAAGGAAATAGAACATTTTATCCCTTTTCTGCTAGGTGGTCAAACTTTTGCTTCTTTTTTGAGGTACTGGTACGGCCCAATCAGATGGTCACCCATACTTCTTCTGAAGAGTCAAAAAGTTCAACCAAAAGAAGGGTCATCCTCTCTCACCATCCAATCAGGGAATGAGACATCAGCTTTTGAGTTCTTGAAACTGGGACTAGAATTTTCCATTGTGCAACACATCTTGTCATACCAACTTGTGTAAGACAAGTTAGAACATAGCTGTTGGTACAACCATCTTGAGGCATACCTTGGACAATGGTTGGTTTGCTCTGGTTAGCAACTTACTGTCACAAGTTGCTTTCCGTGGGTCCCTTTGCAGTGCACTTCTTAGCTGTCTTTGCAGTTATGCTTGTTCATATTTCGGTTTCTCCATCAATGCTCTGCTAGCTGCTGAAATGTCTAGTTGAAAGTTCATATAATTTATATAAAGGGCCTCCATATTCCTTGATGCTCTTTAAACTAATTTTAACAGTCCACTATACATTGCAAAGTCACTTCAAGAACTATTGTTCTCTAGCAAGTTGAAACAGCCGCATAAATCTACCATTTCTGTTCTCCTTGTTTTAACAACAATGTCAGGACCTTGGTATGTATGGCTGAGCTGAGTCTGTGCATTATTAATCAAACAGTTACATTGCTGATTATTCCACACTGTGGTTGAGTGGCCTTATAAACACACGATGAGATTTCAATTTGTTTTATCTGCTGCCTCTTTCAGCACAGGTGTATTTCATTAACTTGATAGCATAAACATTCTTGATTCCAAACATTAGTCTTACTTTATCACTGAACTAAAAGAAATCAATAGAAACTCAATCCCTTTCTTTCCTAATAGGATTGCCTATGAGGTAAGCCTTGTCATTAAAGTTTAAAATATTTTGACCAAAGCTGTATCACTTAAAGTTGACTTCCCTTTTATATACACTTTAATTATAATGTTAGGTTCCTTAAGTCCCCCATTTTACTGCTGTATCTGGCACATCATATAATATCAATATTTGATATTAATATAATATTAATTTTAATTCAGTTACTTATTCACAGGGGAAAAAAGCTGCACCTGCAGGAACTCTGAGCATCTGCAGATTATAGAAGAAATATAGCTGTTAGATCATAGGTTTTGTATTTCTTAGGCCTCTGTTCTATCTTTTGTAAAAGGTTGAACAATTCTTAAACAGTAAAAACTCATAACTTGGGTCCTTAGTTACTACAACTCCCTCCCAAGGGGCACACACTCCATTTTGATCTTTTCAGAATGCTCCAGGAAAGAGTCTTTATCCACAACTTCACCTTCAAGGCCCTCTGTTATGATAAATTAAACACTTCAGAGAACAGATCTTCTCTAGCTTTTCTCCCCTGAGATTTGACAGCCTCCGTGTGGCGATAACTCCCCACTTTGCACAGTTACAGGTTCTAAGGGAAATCAGAAAAAAACACAAGTACTTGTTATTCCACTCCTCCCAGTCTCCATGCCAGCAATGATAAAATGTATCTTCTCCCACAATTGTGGAGTGTCATTCTCATCTCTTCCCACTCTGAAGGTAACACATCCCTTCAACATGGTAACACATTTTATAACTTAATTCTCCATATTATAGGGCCTCTGTAGCTTTATGTATGCTTGACATTTTTGTAAATGTAGTTTGGGAGCTGTAGGGTGAGAGGTTCAAGTCTCTTTTCTTTTTAGGGTGGCTGGCTGGGATGGAGTGGGAAGAGGTGGGGACAGGTTAATAATTGTGTGTGTACTTCTGCAAGCTGTCCTAGAATTGAAGGATACAATCTTAGGCGAATCACTAGAAGACAGAGAAAGTTCCTGTTCAAAAAGGCAATTGGCAAACTGGGGAGATACACATGCCATTACCCCAGCTGGTGAACAAGTGAAAGGCAAACACTTGTTATATGGAGAGCATTGAGGGAGCTGCTTTGCCATTCAATCTTTGTGTCTAAATTGAGCAGTATCTTTGCTTTCAGTTCTACAGGTCAGCATAAAGTATACTGCAGCATTAATAGGATTCTGTATCCAAATACATTATAGGTATTTTGAAATGTCTCTGTTGCCTGAGTTGGGTTATTTACTTCATGAACACTAAACTCCTGTAAAAGCTGAGTGTGCTAATGAAACTGTGAGCCAAGTACCATTTCCAATGATTTTGTAATCTTTCTGTTTCAGCGACTACAACAAAGGTGACTTACATGTGATCCATTTCATTTTTAAAGGACATCCTGACATCCCAGTGCTGACAGCCTGAGCAAAGAGTGTGGAGGGTGGGGAAATTTCATTGTAGTTCATAGTGGGAGGGAGAGCAAGCAGGAAGCAGCTCGATATGGAGGGGTGTTCAGATGCAGAAAGAGTAGCAGGTGGTTGTGGGATTTAATACTGCAGAGATATAAAAATATAATGCTGAAAGTCTCTGGTCCAGATGCCACATGCAGCATGCCGCATGGGAGGCACAGTTAAATGCTGAGCAGGTGGAGAGAGATTGCTAGGCTCCACATGTTACTGGACAACTTGTTTTAGGGGGGGAAAGTAGTTTAAATCACCCTATGAAGTTGTATTGTAATATGGAACATAATACTTACAGGCAATGATCCCCTTCGAAGCAGTTTCAGCCAGGGTGCTGGCTGTGCTCTCTTCCACAGTGTTTTCTGTATAGCTGTTTGGACAGGGTTCTTCTGTGTCTCATTAAACAGTTCTTGGCTGCCCTGATAAATCTCCTCCTGGTTGGACCCCATGGCATGCATGGAGTCAGGGGAGCAATCAGTGAGTGGTTTCCTGGGTGTTTGCCATACTCTTTGCAGCCCTGTCCACTACAGCAACTTTGGAGTCAGTGGTGGCATCACTTGCTCAAATGTGGTCCAGTTCCACATAAATAAATATTTGCTGCACCAGGAAGCTAGAGATTGACTCTATAGAACAATGTGGGAGACCCAAATTAAAGTCCCTGCTCCACTGACTAAATAGGTTATACAAAGTGGAACAGCTTCAACAGGAGAGACAGAGAGCCTCACACAGACTTTCCCATAAGCCAGAGGTTAGGGAACTCCTGTGGGAGACCTAAGTTACTATTCCACATCTGACAAAAGAGGGATTTGAATCTGGGTCTCCCACATGTTGGATGAGTGCCCTAACGTCTGGGCTGTTGGATATAAGGAGGCCACCACCTCCTCAGTTTTTCAGGGAAAAACACTGACCTGACTTTGATGCCCATCTCCAGATGCACTCAGCTAAGAATCCTGCCCAGAATTAGCACCTAATTCCCTTTGTGGGACAGGGCTTAGGCTACACCCCTCTCCTCAGCATTTCCTTATGGCTAGATTAGGTGGCTCCTTGCTCAGTGTGCTGGCATCTGTGGATCCCTCTTTTAGGAGTCTATCTTTTCCTGACATGGAGTCATGAATTCCCCTTGGTGGCAAGGCACCTAGAAGTTAGGCACAGCAGCACTCAGCCTAAGTCCTGCTTGCAAATCTAAGCAGAAGTAACTGTAGTTATTGAGGAAACACCTCTAAAACCATCTCAGACATAAGGGCTGTAAGGCTGAATATTAGCTTTCCATCCTCCCTCTTTAATGTACACAGGAGAGTGCTCAGAAAGCTAGTGAGGCAGTGATGGTGCTTAGCTCTACCTTGCCATCTCCTCAAATTGTTGACATTTTTGTGGGGGTTTTGACCAGCTATACAACTGGTCAAAATATTTTGACAATAAAAAATTAGGATGAATTTTCAGATTGGAAATAACAGTAGAAAAGGTTTTAAAAAAATCTCCTAGAACATTTTTTAATCATCTTTAGTTGTTGTTATTACTGTTTGGATTGTGGCAACTTCTCAAACCCCTCAACAACCTTCGTGCTAAAGATGGTACAAACCTACAATAGAAGGGTAGTCCCTTCCCCAAAGAGCCTACAGTCTGGATATACAAGGAGAGACCATATGTTGGTGGCTACAACTAACAGCGATGAAAGCTTCAGGTAACAGTCAAATGATTAGGATTCATGAGATAACTAGCAGTCAGAGCACATCGCCTGTCTCACCATTGTTGAGGGGTTAGTAGCTATGATAAGTTATGGGGCTGAGATTTTGTAGTTTATTTGTTGCCTAAATAGTTCTTGAGGCTACTTCTCCAGCATGGACACAGCTGAGTGTAAAATAGTAAATGGAACAGAGCTAATATGCCTCATCATAAATGTTGCTGACACGAGCATTTAATATGCAACAAAAGAGTGTGTGGTAATGACATTATAATGAGTAACAGGAGAAATCGGTTCATGCTGTCAAAGGTGTTCTAGATGCCAGTTGACTGTAGCAGCTTAGTCATTGCTTCCAGTTGATCTCTTTAGAGCAGGCATTTTGCATCGCTACATGTAACCCTTCAGAAATGTTCAACGTCAGTGATTTTTCTGGTTGGTAACTGAATGGGTTATCGCTGCTGTTCACTATCTTACTATGACTTCATATGAGCTGGAAACAAAATCAGCGAAGAAAACCAGGATAATGATGATAACAGATGGCACAGAGAGAACGATAGCTCTGCGCCGTAGCTAGCACAACACTCAGAACACCTACCCTACTCATTTTTTTGTCATAATAGGTAAATTGGAAGAGTAGCTAAAATTAATCGTTGGTTAAAATACATAAATAAAAGAATCACAGTGTGTTACCATTGTGAAATTTAACATTGTGACATCAACGAGCAGTTACAGGCAGTATGACTGCAGAAGTATTTGGGTAAAATAATATAGTCCAGTGATATATTGCATTGTTTTCTCAGCTTGGGTGATATGGCATATGATTTTGCTTATATGGCAATTTGACCAGATGTGACCACATTACTAAGCACAGATGTGGTTATGTTATCTCACAATAACAATGAAGATAACATGTCATTCATCACCTTTTTTATATAACCCATATAGATATGTCTGCATAGTGCATTTATGATATATGTCCTTATGTAGTTTTTATGTGACAAAACACAGTCTGGACCTACATAATTTTCAGCAGTATAATCACCAGTCAGCATTCCAAAATGAATGCCAGAAGGCCATCAAATAACTCAGCCAAGCTTGCCATCCATCTGCCCACTCACAGTCAGCAGAGTAGGCAGATTTTATCTTTATTCATTACAATGTTCTGTAAAAATAAAAGTCTTGTGTTTTAGTTTTTGTAAGTAATGCTAGTGCAGATTTTTTGTGTTGATTTCTTCCTATAGTAACATTATGTCCGATTCCAACCAGTAAAAATAAAAACAACAATAAAAATAATTTTTTATAAATATATTTTTGCATTAAATTTTCCTCTAAATAATGGCAACAGTGTACCCAGTGGTAATATATAAAATGTAGCATTTTTTCATCGAGTGTTACAAAAAATCTTGGCTCAAATGCTTTGTTGATAGCATTGTTTTGCCAGCATTAAAAATAGTAAAGCTGTAGAAGAATCATTTTCTGATACGAAGAATTTTCAGTTTGTTAGCAGTCCAGTACAACTAACCACCAGCTGATGATTCAAGGATTGGCACTTGAAAGAAAAGGAAATTGGAAATGCTGGACTGCCTCTACTTTTAAAAAAATGTGTGTCTATATAACAATATTAAAAATAGAAATACATTTAAAAACATGTCAGCACTTTGTTCAGTATACTTTGTCTATGCAAATACATTAAGAACTGTACTCAGCCACACAAATACAGCATGCAAATACTGAGTGGGTGTTTCAAACATTTCTAATCACTTGGAGTGAAATCCTAGCCCCTTTGAACTGAAGTCAATGGAAATTTTGCTATTGACTTGAATGGGGCCAGGATTTCACTTTTGGACCATCAGTGTGAGTTCAACTTTAGCACCCAGTAGCGGGTAGTGGAAAGCAGAAAGTGGGCAGATACAGTGAATGCACTGGACAGAGGCAGTCATAGTGTCTCTGGTACTCCAGACTATATTTCTGTTTCGTTCTTTGAAAGGGTGTATCATCCTCTCCGTACCAGTTGGGTTCCAGTCCTTCCCTTACAGCTTTGAGAAAGCTATCACCACTATAGTCACTAGCCTGGACAAGTCCTGGCTCTCCCTGAGAGTAAGAACTGATATTGTGCCTGGCACATGCAGGATATCAAGGCCCTTTCCTCCCATCTTCTCCCCCAACCCTTGGAACAACTTGACCCTTGGTCTCTCCTTTTTCTTTCTCTGAAACGTTTCTTCCTTGTTTTATTCCACTAATTTTGGCCCTGTCCTGAGGACTGACCCTTGTTCTTCTGTGCACAAAGTAGACTCTATGGATTTATTCCCCAAGCCATGTAATACATTGCTAGTATACTGTAAGCTCTTTGGGGCAGGGAATGGCTTTTTGTTAGGTGTTTATACAGTGCTGAGTTCAGTGGGGTCCTGATCCACAACTAGGGTTTACAGGCAGTACTCCAATGCAAATAAATTAATAACTATACATCAATAATGTTATTACTATTTATCATCTTTCTAAATAAAACTACAGTCCACCCAAAAGAATCATAGTCATAGAAACAAAACATCACCATAGATAGGTTTGGAAGCCTTAGATTTTGATCAGTAAATGTCAGCAAAGTTGATTTCACTGTACACACACAAACTGATGAAAAAATATTTCCATCAATAACAAGAGACATTTACAGATAGGCATAGTAAGAAAAATGCTGTTTGAAAACTTGTTAGCGTTTGATCTGAGGATATTTACTTCATATATTTTGACATTCACTGTTTACAATTTGTGTGTTAAAGGTTATGAAGCTTTAACTTTTTGAATCTAGGTGTCTACTGTCATTCAATAATTACTGTCTGCCTTCCCCCCACCCATGTGTGATCCCTATAATTTCCCACAATTGAAAACAAATAAAGAAATGGAAAAAAATGTTTGAAACCCATAATTTTGTGCAGTGTAGAAGTTTAAATAGATTAAAATTGAAAAAAAAATCCTTAAAAAGAAACATCAATATAATTCATCAAACTTATATATAAAAAAAATTACATTTTCTTCTTGCTTCTTTATTATGCCTATATTTAGTTCAGATTGTGCTGCTTTTGGAGATGTATTAGGATGCGAAACTGACTCCCTGCATCTCTTCAGAGGTAGGTGTATTAGAGGAACCTGCTGTGTGGCATTTAAAAACAACACACACTTAGGACTGCATTCCTACAGGATTTATACAGGAACGACTTTCACTGAAGTCTATATGAAATACTGTTATTCTGAGAGGTTCTGGTGACTGCATCGATCACCGACCTCTTTGAGATTGGGTGTGAATGTGGCCTTCAATTAACATAACTGTCAGGATGTTATTCGGAAGCCTCCCTCCACCCCCTTTGACCTAAGACAAAAGGGAGTTATGAACGAGGTCAGGAGTTTGGGCTGAGTCACTGAAGGGGGTTAGTTGATTATTGTTTCTATTTTATTTGTGCATATATATGTGTGGTGGAGTGGGGAAGGCAGAACATACAGAAACTGAGAATAGACAAGAACAGAGAGAGAGAAGCAAAAAAAGGAAGAAAACTAAGCAGTAGCCAGTGAGCACAGTTAAAAAAGCTAGAACAAGACCTTTGGGGCTGTTGGCTAAATTGGTTTGGAACTGTAAGCTAAGAAACTGCTCTTTTTGTTTTTGGCTCCTCTTGTGTTCAGAGAAGCAGGACTTTATAGATTCCCAGTAAATAAACAAGATTGCATCAAAGAAAAGACCAGACTCCACCAGTGTCTGCTCCCAGCTGGAACATCCTTAGACTGCTGAACTTTGTCTAGCTGCTTGGGTCAAAAAGGGACAACAATACAGTTAGAAAAGAGGTGATGGAACGCTGTGCAATTGGCATGATGGATGGAAAATATATGTTCATGATTTCAGTTTCTCTCAATACAGGATAAATTATTTATTCAACAGTTGCTTTATTTTCTTAAAATACTGTGAAAAGAAAAGGGAAATCTTTTTGTGGGGGAGATGGAGGGCAGTGCTAGGTGTAGGAGCTTTTTGCTGTTGTCAGCAGAAAAGAATTCTTATGGGTTGTATGCCGACTGCCACATCTCAGCTGAATTTGAGATATAGTGTGACATATGTGACTAAGATTTGGTTGATAGTCCTGATATGAAAGTATTGATCCTCAGGTTCAGAACAGCATTGCTGCAAGCTTTCTGAATTTACAGCCAGTTCTAAGTGCACGGAGTCAGCTTGTCCTCACAGACTCGCAATGACAGCCCACTTTCATTTTTCATTAAATATTTTATGACGACTTGTTTTTTGCTATCCAGTGAAGTTATAGCTGATGCACTAATTTAGGCTTTATGTTGAATAGAGGCACATTACTCATGAATCATGCATTGCAGATTAAATAAATCAACAAAGCAAGCAGTGGCTTGGCTTACATTCAATGAGGTACGCTTTTCTGGGATTTAAAGATTCTTTGTCTTGCTGAGCATTTCTCCAAGACAAATCGCTTACTGAATTAAATTACTTAAAAGAAGTGAACCATTTCCCATGCAGATCACATTTTAACTAATGAACTTAATGGTTGGGCAAAACAACCAACTTTATGAAAAGGTACAATGAGATCAAATCCTACAATTTCAGTATCAGAAAAGAAGCTGAGTGATTCCTGTCTACTTACATTACACAACATTTGTCATATCTGAAAAATAAGTTATATGTTCACTATTTTTTCCTTTCCAAGAGATCTCAGTTATCAATTCCTATTAACTAACTTAACTGAATGCATCCTTAAAAAGGACATAATGTAATTAACTAGCAATTAATTAGTGAAAAGTTTATCGTTTTTTAGGGGTGAATTTTCAATTTCAGCTTTGAACAACTGGGCACACACATGTGCACATGGATAAGTTATTCACATTTTTAATAAAACCCTGGAATGAGGTTGTATGGACCCATGGACTTCCCACGATGTCTTAAGCAGACAGACCTGTGGGACAAAGGAAACCACTACTGAGGAAGAGGGCAAATGGCAGCCTGTGGTTTTGGAGAGAACCCTCTGCCAATTGGCTAGGGCCCAGGTCTGGAGCCTTGATATGTGGGCCAGTCAAAGCTCCCCTTCCCTCTCAGCCAGAAGAAAATAGAATGTTCAGCAACAGGATTGCTGTGTTTCCTAGGCCTCCATTGACCTCAGAATATGCTGTGTAGGTGGGTAGAATATAAGCAGCTCTCTCCCCCTAACAAGAGAAACTGTGGAGTGAGCTGTAGCTACTGGTAGCCTCTTCTAGGCAAAGGGAAACTTCACCTTGTTTGTTTTGAACTTTGGCCGGCAAATGTCTGGGGAGTGTCTGGATGCCCAGCAGGAACATCAGGGGAGAAGAAACCTGCTGTGTACTTTAACACAAGGCTTTCCCTTTCTTTGTCTTAGGCTTTGTCACCAGACCCAGGGAAGTGAGGGCGGGCATTTTGATTTAAAAACAGCTACACAAGTGTGGTCTTTTGTAAACATAAATTTGTGCCTCCACCCTTAACTCCCCTCACGTGTGTGTAAATTAACTGTTTACAAATATATGTGTAACCCTTCTGCCCCTCTGAGTTGGCAGCAACAAGGGCCGGGTTCAGTATCCAGGGGTTTCGTTTCAATAACACAATGCCAAACCAGCTCGAGCCCCCACCCAGTGACCTGGGAAAATCTTACACACACCCCTAGGTGCCTCAAAGAGGCAATACTTCCCCTCTCGCAAGCACAGAGTCTCGGTGTAGTAGAAAAGGTTTAATTACATGAGATAAACAACCAGCATTAAATTGGGAAAACACCTTAACTAGAGTTCATAGACCAAACCGTGAGCAAAGACCCACCCCAGGAAATTGGGCCGTGTCCTTTTCCCTGGGCTCTTGAGTCCAGCAACCCCCAAATCACCCACAGTCCCAAAAGACCCACAATTCAAAAGTCTCTGTCCTGGGTCAGTGCAGCCCCAAAGTTCGAGAGTCTATCTGCAGACGTCCCTCCCCCCAGCCTGGGTAGAAAGGGGCACCTTATGTGGTCCAGGGCCAACTGCCCTGCCTCTCCGTGGGGTTCTGCTTCTGCCTTTTCCATGAACTGTTCCGCTTTACCAGCCACTCCACTCTGTTCCTCCAGCCGTCCACACAAACTGCTCCGCTCCGCTCTGCCAGCCGCTCTGCTCCACCAGCTGTCCCATGAGCTGCTCCAGCTGTCCCCGCAAACTGCTCGGCTCCGCTCGCTCCATAGGCTGCTCCAGCCGTCCCCACAAACTGCTCCATGCCACTCTGCCAGCTGCTCTGTTCCGCAGTATAGCTTCAGGCTCCCCCACTAGTTAGCACAGTACTCAGTGCTCTCAGCTCAGTAATTCTAGCTCTTTAGTGATTTCAACTCTTAGTGATCTCAGCTCATAGTAGGGGAGCCCCAGTGCTAGTGCACCATTAGCCCAAAGTGAGTTCAGCTCAGTAATCTGTATCTAGATTCTTAAGGGAATAAAAAATCAACTCTGACATTCCACAGTGGAGAGAGGAGTGAGGGGAACTGGTGCTTCTGGCTCCACAAGGAGACTGCACCACCAGGCACAGATACCTATCCCCAGCCTCTCTCAATTCACTGGGTTTTGGAACCCATGTCCCTTGTCTAGCAAGTACCAGCCAACTGAGATTGAGTCATTTCTGTCACAAAGCAGTCCCACAGCCCGGCAGCTTGGGATGGGGTAGGTGTGCCTATGCAAATACACTCTCTGAAATTCTTTCCCCCAGATGTCAGGGTAGAGCTCATCTTAACTCTGCTTACATCCTCCCCCCAGTTGAGAATTTGTCGTCCTGACAAATCACATTCCCTACTATACCAACTCATTGTTCCCCTCTAAAGGGCCTCAGATAGCCCACTTTAGCTTCCACAAACCTGTGCTAATTGTATTGGCTCCTCACTAGTCACACCAGGTGCATCGTAAGTTAACCATTTCACTGGTCTTATTGCCCTGTCTTGCCTATTGAGAGTCTCTGTTGCTGTGGTAAGGGGGACATCTTCTTGAGTGACGGATGGGGAGGTTTCCTGTGAGTTCCCCACAGATACTGGCATAGATCCCTGTATTTCTAGTTCTAACAGTGGGGGGTCGAAGGTGCTCTGGACATCCTCCATCTGTATGTTGCCACTGTCCAATAACCTGTGTATGTCATTACACGGGGGTCCCACCAGTGGCTCAGGAGTGTCAGGAATGGGCCTGAATACTTCTGCCATAGAGTTTAGAGTGGAAGAGGATGTGCTCTCTATTGGTGCAGCCAATCGAGACTGGAATCTTGTCTTCATCCCAGGATACACCATAGTTGTGTCTTCCTCCTCAGACTCACCCTCAGATGTGCTGATTAGGGGTAGGTTAGCTGCCGGGAGCCGGCTGTCCACGTTGGAAGGCGGCTTTGGTATAGCACCTTCGCTCTGCCCCGTTGCCCTGTTCTGGCCCATCTCATAAGGAGTGCCTACCAATTCCCCCACCGGGAGCAAAAGGTTTCTATGCACAGTCTTTGTCTGCCCTGGGCCCTCTTCAGGTTTGATCTTATAGACCGGCAGGTCTCCTAGCTTTTCCAACACCAAGTAAGGTATTGCCTTCCATCTGTCAGTTATCCTGTGTTTGCCAGCAATACCCAAATTTCGCAGCAGGACTCTGTCCTCTGGCTGGAGCTCTTGCAGATGTACCCTAGCATCATATCGATGTTTGTTTCGGCCTGCATTCTTCCGAGCTGCAGATGTAGCTAAGTGATAAGCATCCCGCACCTTTTCTCATAGTCGGGATACATATTGCTGGTGAGTTTCATAGCTATCTCCATCCTCGGATACACCAAAGCACAGGTCTATGGGTAATCTTGGTTCTCGACCAAACATTAAGAAATATGGGCTGAATCCCGTAGCATCGTTCCTTGTGGCGTTGTAGGCATGCACCAGAAATGCGACATGTTGGCTCCAGGTTGCCTTCTGCTCTGGCCGCAAAGTCCCTAACATATCTAACAGGGTTCGGTTGAACCTCTCTGGCTGAGGGTCACCTTGCGGGTGATAAGGCATTGTCCTCGACTTTTTAATTCCTACTATTCTCAGCACCTCCTTCAGAAGGTGACTCTCAAGGTCTCATCCCTGATCCGAGAGTATCCTGGCTGGGAATCCATAAACTGAGAAATATTTTTCCCACAGCACTCGAGCGACAGTAGTGGCCCTCTGATCACGTGTGGGCTATGCCTGCGTATATCGCGCATAATGGTCGGTCACTACTAGAATGTTCCCAATATTCCTCTTGTCCACTTCTAAAGACAAGAAATCAATGCATACCAGCTCCAGAGGTTTGTTGCTGGTGATGTTCTTCAGATACGCGGCCCTCGTGAGCAGAGTTTTCCTTTGAACACATCGAGCGCAGGTGTCACATTTTCTGCGAACATCTTTGGCCATCCGGGGCCAATAGAACCTACTGTGAATAAGTTCCAGGGTCCTCTCCATCCCTAAATGTCCAAAGTCATCATGCAGGGCCCTCATGGCCAGGGCTCTGTACTCTTTTGGCAGCACTAGTTAGTTCCGTTGCTTTTGTAGAGGGTCTGTGGTCACGCGGTGTAGCACTCCCTGAATCAGTTTTAGTTTAGTCCATTCTCTCAATAGTAGTTTACCCTCTGGGTTAGGCAGGACAACTGCAGCTGGGCTTCGCCCCTCTCTTTTGGCAAGTAGTGTATGACGAATGTCAATATCTTGCAGCTGGGCTTCCTGCCAGTCAGCCGCATTGAGCATGGGCAAGGGGGACTGGTCCAATGCAATATAGTTCACTGAAGCAGAAGGCACGCATTCAGGGGGCAGGCCCAAAGCTTCAGCAACACATCCATGAAGGCTCTCATGGGCCCCTGACTCTCGGCGACTCACACTGCAAATAGCTTTCACGCCATCCGTGGATATCACAGCAACTTCAGGTGCCTGTGGGTGTCTGGACAAGGCATCTGCATCTACATTGCTTCTCCCTGATCGGTAGTGAATGCTGAACTCATAGCTAGCCAAGGCGGCCACCCATCTCTGCCCTGTAGCATCCAACTTAGCACTTGTTAACACATAGGTCAGTGGGTTGTTGTCTGTCCACACCTGGAACTGAGCACCATACAAGTAGTCTCGAAATTTCTCAGTGATGGCCCATTTCAAGGCAAAGAACTCCAGCTTGTGGATGGGGTAGCGAGTTTCACTGTCAGACAGTCCTCGGCTGGCAAAGGCTACCGGTTTGCATTTGCCTTCCACTTCCTGATACAGTACTACTCCCAGACCCTCCAAACTGGCATCAGTATGTAGGATAAATGGTTTGCTTGGATCAGCAAAGACTAGGATGGGAACATGAGTTAGGCGAGTAATGATTTCCCAAAAAGCCCTCTCACATCTTTCATCCCACCGTAGCCCAAACGGTTCGAAGGGGCCATAGTGTCTCTGCAAAGGAGGCTTTGGAGGCCTCCGCTTATTCCGGGTTTTAGATTTGTTCTTGTTGGACTGGTATCCCCTGGTAAGATCATTCAGAGGTTTTACAGTCGTAGCATAGTTCTTCACAAATCTGCGGTAGCCGCCACTAAATCCAAGACAGGTCTTGAGTTCTTTGTAGTTAATGGGACGTGGCCAGGTAGTGAGTGCTTCTATTTTATCGGGATCAGTACTCACACCCTCTTGGGACACGATGTGACCCACATACTTCACTGAGGTTTGGCAGAACTGGCATTTGTCAATTGAAAGCTTCAAACCATATGCCTCCAACCTATCAAGCACTTTAAGAAGTCTGTCTTCATGTTCCTCCAAGGTTCTTCCAAACACAATCAGGTCATCCAAGTAAACTAACACTTGAAGTAAATTCATGTCTCCCACGACTTTTTCCATAAGTTGTTGAAACGTGGCAGGGGCCCCAGAAATCCCTTGCAGCATGCGTTTGAACTGGTAGAACCCTAATGGGCAGATGAAGGCTGTCTTCTCCTTATCCTCTTCTCCCAGAGGGATCTGGTAGTATCCACTCCGAAGATCCAACACAGAGGACCACTGGCTACCCAGCAAACAGTCCAAGGCATCCTGTACTCGAGGCATGGTGTATTGATCAACTGTAGTGCGCCTGTTTAGGGTGCGGTAGTCAATACACATCCGGATTTTTCCACTCTTCTTACTAATGACCACAATGGGTGAGGCATAGGGGCTTCACAACTTTGTGATGATACCATTCGCGATCAGCTCTTGAAGATGATGGCGCACGTCTTCCATCTCAGAGAGGGCAATCCTCCTAGACCTCTCTCTGAAGGGTCGGGGATCTTGTAGCCTGATATGGTGTTCCACTCCCTTTGCACATCCCACGTCCCACTCATGTAGTGAGAACACCTTGGATCTCTCGCAAAGCTTCTTCCTCAGGTGATCCTTCCACTCCTCAGACAGTGATGAGTCACCGAAGTCAAACTTCGCAGGATCTATCATTGGAACTTCAGCTTCACACTAGGGTCTCACAACGCTTTCAGGCTCAAAGATGTCTGCAATCTTCTGCCCTAGTTTTACAAACACATCACGGCGTGTTTCATTAGCAACCAGTATAGTCACCTCCTCCTGGGCTTCGGCAGGTAGGGTTATGACTCCACTGAGAACCAGCACTCCTTCTGGGAGCCCTCCCTTTGTTGGCTGCTCTACCACAGCTAATGTTCCCTTACTGCCTTTTAGGCAGGTACTCCTGACAATCACCTCCTTTTCTGACCTTGCAGGCATCACTAAAGGGGCTGGGCCCGCATACCTCAGTGCTCCCACTGGCAAATCAGGCATCACTTTTCTTGTGTCCTCAATTTTTCTGTAGGCCGCGGCACAGTGTGTGTCTATCACCAAAGTGTTCAGATATTGGTCTCCTGCTTGCTGTCTGCAGTAATCGGCAAGTATCCTAAAGAGGCTGGAGTTGGTCCCTATTAGCACGGACACATCAGAGGCTCCTTTGGGGTCAGGGCATATTAAAACAGCAGTGTCCACCTCCTGTCTTACCCCAGCAATCTCTTATGGGAATTCCAGGTGTACTATGACATAGCCCTGATAAGGGTACTCATCCATGCTGAGGCCACAAAGGCCAAGCCCTGTTGGGGCTGTATAGGCAGATGCCCAAGCATCTGCTGGTAGAAAGACTGGAATATGATAGTCACCTGGGATCCAGTGTCAAGCACTGCTCTACATTCTGTCCCTTCAACCTTTACAGTGACCTCCGCTCAGGGTCCTATCAATCCTGGTGGGATTCGGGCCGCATGGTTCCTTCCAGGGGAGCCTCCGCATCCTGCAGGCCTAGGCGGCTCCCTTCCCAGGCCCTGGGGCCATTTCCCGACTTTCTCCAGGTGGTCCTCAGCTTTTGATATACCAGCATGGGATTCTCTGCATTCTGACACTTTGCAGCAATGTGCCCACTCTGGCCACACTGGTAGCAGAAGAAGGATTGTCCTTTCCCCTGCTGTCGGGGTGGTGAGGAGGTTTTAAACGTAGTCCTCTGGACCGTGGTAGCAGAGGGTTCCTTGCACCTTGAAGTCTTTGCTGAATCGAAGGTATTCTCTAGTTCAGTTACTTTTTGTGTCAGGGCCTGCACTTGCTGAGTAAGTTCCTCTTGAGGATTCACCATTAGTGCCTTGGGCTTCCGTATGGATGTTGTGCCAGTTGCCTGGTGCTGCTGCACCTCCCAAACTGTAAAACTGATAAATGAAACTGTTTTTAATTGTTCACTTTATTAATGTAACTTCTGTTCACTATTCACTACACTTGCCTACACTGTAACTTCTGTTCCATATTGTAATTCAAACCCCATTTTAAAACACTCACTCCATTTTGTAAAAGCTTCCTCCAACCTTCATTTCTGCAAACCCTGCTGTAATCTTATTAGTTTAGTTTAGATGTGTGAATGAGGTATGTATGAATGACGGAATCAACCTCCAGCCTCAGCCTGTCCTGATGAGATAAAGTTCAAATACCAATGGCTGAAGACCTAGACAACAACCCTAAACAAAGTAAGAAGCATCCACCCTAAAAAGAAAAGGACAACAGAACAACAGAAGGAAGATCAAAGCCAGGTTCAAGGCTGAAAGTCACGCCTGCAATTGATGGGTGATCAGTCTAAACCCAGAGGCAGCGTGACACAGCAAGACCTATAGACTTTGAATCCAAACTAAAAGCCTATAAAAAAGAAGGGTGAGATGAGAGACTCTGGGTAACATTCTGCTGCCAACATGGAAGGACATCAGTGCCTGCCCAACAGAGATCCAGCTTGTCCTTGTGCCTGGCTTTCCTGGCCAGTTAGCCGCCACAAGCTACTAACCCAAGCTACAAAATCAAGCTATGAACTTAAGCTATCTTCAGGACTGGTAACTATGCAGCAGCTGCAGAACATCTGATGGATGTGTGTGTGTGTGTGTGAATGTGTGTGTGTGTGTGTGTATAGGTATTAGGTATAATGTGTGTGTATAAGAATTAAGATATTAGTTATTAGTCATAAATCAAATTGTTATCATAATAAATGTGGCATCTTTGCCTTGTCCCCTTTAATAAGATCCTGCTGGTTTTTACTGGTCTAATATAATTGGTATAACAAAACCTCGCCAGCTGCCTGCTTCTCTTCTTTCTCTCGGACCTCTTTTATCAGGTGAGAGTAACTTGGTGGATTATCTTGCCGTTCCCTTAATTGAAGGTGGAGAAGGATTGGGTTCTGATATTGAATTCCTCTCACAATCTGAGCCAATCTAGTCCCGTCCATTTGCTCAACTGCTACTGCTCCCCTCATGATGGCTCTCTGTAATAATTTCTCCAGTCTTTGGACATAGGCAGAAACCTTCTCTCCCTATTGTTACCTGGTATTGAGGAATTTGCAATAAACATCCTCTGAACCCTCAGTTCTCCCAAAGGCGTGGTCCAGGGCCTCTAGGCAGTCCCTCACCTTGACCCCAGGGTTACCGAGCTTCAGGGTGCGAATCACATCTAGAGCTGGCCCCCTGAGACACTCTACTAGTTGCTCTCTCTTTTCAGCCTCAGGCACCGCCCACTCCTGCAGCATCTCAGTGGTGTGCTCCAGCCATGGTTCAAATGCTTCCTCCCCAGGTATTGGGGTGGGACCCCCAGAAAACAACCTCAGTTTACGATAGGGGCTTGACTCGGGGGTGTGTGTGTGGCATAACCTTCTCTAATGCTTGCCCCAAAGCCTGCGCCCACTCATCAGGTGAAGGAGCAGTCTCCTGGTGTGGGGCTTTTGGCTTAAGGCCCACAGACCTGGCATATCAGCCGAAGTTTTTCCCTCTTTCCCCAAAAAGGCCAACATTTTCTTTAAAAACTCTACATCAGGGGTAGGGGCTGGTGAGGGCTGGCTCCCAGTGGTTATTACTTTCCACTCACCATCTTCCACTGATATCGTGCCTGGAACCTGTAGAGGTTCCACAGCCAAGGGCAGCTCACACAGTACAGCAAAAGCCCCCTCCTCCCTCACAAAAATGCGCCCACGCATTTTGCACTTACACAGGTACTCAGTGGATGACCTTAAGATAGGTTCTATTGAGCCCTCATCAACTGCCTCCAGCACCCCCGTTACCAGAAGACAGTTCCTGGGGTCAATATTCATCCTCTTGAACCAGTTCTCTGACAAGTGTAGGGCCATTATACAAACTCTAATCTTTTCCAAATACAACAGATCAAAACAACAAGGTAATTTGGCTTTTTTCCCAATTCAATGGATCACTCAAAATGTGCTTGCGAGGGGTACTGACCCAGGAGATCCCGGACGAGCCCCCAAAAATGTAACCTTTCTGCCCCTCTGAGTTGGCAGCAACAAGGGCTGGGTTCAGTATCCAAGGGTTTCATTTCAATAACACAATGCCAAACCAGCTCGAGCCCCCACCCAGTGACCTGGGAAAATCTTACACACACCCCTAGGTGCCTCAAAGAGGCAATACTTCCCCTCTCGCAAGCACAGAGTCTCGGTGTAGTAGAAAAGGTTTAATTACATGAGATGAACAACCAGCATTAAATTGGGAAAACACCTTAACTAGAGTTCATAGACCAAACCGTGAGCAAAGACTCACCCCAGGAAATTGGGCCGTGTCCTTTTCCCTGGGCTCTTGAGTCCAGCAACCCCCAAATCACCCACAGTCCCAAAAGACCCACAATTCAAAAGTCTCTGTCCTGGGTCAGTGCAGCCCCAAAGTTCGAGCGTCTATCTGCAGACGTCCCTCCCCCCAGCCTGGGTAGAAAGGGGCACCTTATGTGGTCCAGGGCCAACTGCCCTGCCTCTCCGTGGGGTTCTGCTTCTGCCTTTTCCATGAACTGTTCCGCTTTACCAGCCACTCCACTCTGTTCCTCCAGCCGTCCACACAAACTGCTCCGCTCCGCTCTGCCAGCCGCTCTGCTCCACCAGCTGTCCCATGAGCTGCTCCAGCTGTCCCCGCAAACTGCTCGGCTCCGCTCGCTCCATAGGCTGCTCCAGCCGTCCCCACAAACTGCTCCATGCCACTCTGCCAGCTGCTCTGTTCCGCAGTATAGCTTCAGGCTCCCCCACTAGTTAGCACAGTACTCAGTGCTCTCAGCTCAGTAATTCTAGCTCTTTAGTGATTTCAACTCTTAGTGATCTCAGCTCATAGTAGGGGAGCCCCAGTGCTAGTGCACCATTAGCCCAAAGTGAGTTCAGCTCAGTAATCTGTATCTAGATTCTTAAGGGAATAAAAAATCAACTCTGACATTCCACAGTGGAGAGTGGAGTGAGGGGAACTGGTGCTTCTGGCTCCACAAGGAGACTGCACCACCAGGCACAGATACCTATCCCCAGCCTCTCTCAATTCACTGGGTTTTGGAACCCATGTCCCTTGTCTAGCAAGTACCAGCCAACTGAGATTGAGTCATTTCTGTCACAAAGCAGTCCCACAGCTCGGCAGCTTGGGATGGGGTAGGTGTGCCTATGCAAATACACTCTCTGAAATTCTTTTCCCCAGATGTCAGGATAGAGCTCATCCTGACTCTGATTACATCTGTATGAAATTGCAGGCACCTTCTTTGAAAATCTCTTAGTGTCTCACCTGCATGCATATACCCATACATAGACTTTATATATAGAACAATATCTTTGCACCATACTGATTCTGGGCTGCTGTATGGCCCAGTGAGATTCCTAGCATAACTCAGACATCAAAGTTACAGCAGCCAGTCCCAGATTCCTGATGGTAGCAGCACTACCTAGAATCTCCACAGTGCTATGCTTTGCAGCCTTATTCTCTTTTACCTCTGACAGGACCCTCCCACCACCACCTCCAGACTCACCTTGAAAGGCCCCCAAAATTGAGATTGTAGCAGGGACCTAATAGTGCAGCATGAAGTGCCTTGCACAAAGCCTGCACCAGCCACTGGCCAGCTTTGGGCTTTATTGGTCATTTTATGACACCACAGCATAACAAAGGGGCCATCTGAGGGGTGAATCTTCCCCCACTCCAACATATTACATGCTGTGGACTAGGGAGGAAATGCACACTGACAAACACTAAGCACAGACATCCTTAAAGAAGTCTGTCAAGTGTTCTTGAACTATGTTCTTTCATTTTTTCTTTGCATTGAAGCCTGATGTGGCTCTTACTTGAATAATCTCATCACACAGAAAGACAAAGAAATTTTTAAGAACTACCGAGGGCTGATTTTTATTGCTGATCGGCACTTATGTAGTATAGGACATTCTGCAATTGTGATGAATTCATTGACAAATCCATGACTTTCAAGTACATATGTCTTCAGATGTGGTGGAGTAGTTTTGTATTTGTTTAAGAAATAACAAAGGTGGAAAACTGTTGAACTCACGCTATTTTCCTTGCTAAAGGTGTTTTTCTTTTGAGCAATATTTTGAC
The DNA here is from genome assembly GCF_025201925.1 of Gopherus flavomarginatus. Taxonomy (NCBI): domain Eukaryota; kingdom Metazoa; phylum Chordata; order Testudines; family Testudinidae; genus Gopherus; species Gopherus flavomarginatus. The sequence goes on along the minus strand of NC_066620.1, from coordinate 130,318,347 downwards.
TAATTTATTTGATTGATTAGTTCGTTTGGCCTTACAAACAGTACTGTATCAAAACGAGCACTATACAGTGCAAACATGCCACAGAGACATAAAAAGATTGGTAACCATTATGTCCTACACTTACAATAAGGTTTACTAATTTAGACTAATTTCATTTTTGTTAAACATCTTAGATATATCCTTCACACTGTCATTTTTTTTCCTAGGATAATGCATGCTTCCATGCCAGAGATGGTTGGGATGTGTGTTCCAGATACACTTTCAGGCTGCATGGCAACTGTAATGCCGACAGACCCTGTCATCAGCAGGCAGGATTGAACTGGGGACCTCAGTGCATGACCCTCTACTGCATGAGCCAAAAGCCAACTGGCTGTTAGCTAAGGCTATAGAGCAGACTCATTTAACTCTTTCTCTTTAAATGGTCTCGGTGCTACTAGATGGGACAGAACACCACACCCAGGAAGTGTGTGGGTTACACAACTCATCTCTCTCTATATAATTCATCGGGCTGAATATGAACAACCAAAACTTTAATGTTTGCATTCAGATTTTGCACTGCTGTATTCAGAAGTGTGCAGAAAGGTGATTTGGGTTTGTGCATTTTAGAGATAAACAGGGTTTTAATTTGGTCCCATCTCTCACATGAAAGCACTGGGAGTTATAAGCTCTCTATCTCCTGTATAATTAGTAGATTTTAGGTTAATGTTAGGATGAATGACAAAATCCCAGTCCATACCGGGGTTGTTTTGGATCCCAGATTGTTCTAAACATTTGTTTATGCTATAAACAGCCAGTATGTCACCCACTGCTCACCTCTACTTTTGATTCGTTCAAGAATATACAAAGGAATAAATAATCTGCAGAGTCATAACAGGGAAAGACTTTAAATAAAAGGCAAAATCAATGACTGTTAAAAAACCTGCAGAATCTACTGTCATAGAGTCTAAGGTCAGAATGGACCAGCAGATCATCTAGTCTGACCTGCGTTACACAGGCCACTTATACCACCCGCACACTAAATCCAATAACTGAAATTAGACCAAAGAATTACAGCTCACAGAAGACTCAACTATTGTGTGCCACAGGCAGAAAATAGGAGAGACCAAGGGGCACCAGTGCCTGAGGCCACTGCAATGGCAGACAAATGAATAAGTGAGACATTTCCCAGATATTCCTGGCAAGTGACCTGCACCCACACGCTGCAGAGGAAAGTAAAACCTCCCCAAGATCACTGCCATTCTGACCTGGGGGGAAATTGCTTCCCAACCCCACGTACGGTGATCAGTTAGACCCTGAGCAAGAACTAGCCAGCCAAGAACCTGAGAGAATGCTTTGAGCCACCTCAGAGCCCTGCCCTCCCCCACCATCTAATGTCCCATCTACAGCCAAGGCCATCCCGGATGCTTCAAAGAAAGGAGGAAAAAAACCTCATCAAACAAACAAACAAACAAACAAACAAAAGCCCCTGAATACATTGGGGAAAGGGCTCTTCAGGGGACTGGCTGAAATCCTAAAGTATGAATATAAGACACTGGATGTAAGCCTGAAGGTTGCTGAACCCTGCTCCCTACCATCCCAAGCATCCCCATCATATAATCACACATAAATATGTTCCTTTCTCTCTTAGAACTAATTAAGTTGCTTGCCCCTCACAATTCCTATTGGGAGTTGCAGACTATCCTAGTACAATCTTAATACTAGTAAGAGTTTCCCTTCATAAGAATTAGTTCTATTCCCATATCATATATACAAAAAAATTCTTACCAGTAGATTCTGCTCTGTGTGTGTGTGTGTGTTCTTTAAATCAACATCCCATATTCTTTCTCTAAGAAACTGTATTGTGTGAGTTTCTTATATTGTGCAAAGAATACCCTTTAGACTACATTATACCATTGTCTCATTAGTAACTGAAATACTGTAGCTAAACAGGAGATTACTAGCTGATTCTGATTAACACAACTACAATGTTTCATCTATGATGATACCAGAAGTTACGTTTACTCCAAAAGAGCTTATTTTAGATTACAAAAGGTCCTAGTTAACGGAGAAATTTAATTTTCCAAATGTGCCAGTTTCAGCCAATTGCTTGTGATAATGTATCTCGCTACTCAGAATGAATGCAGCTGCGAATACCAACATGTCTGTAATCTTGTGAAGAGAGCACTAAATGAGCAGGCTGTGTGACCTCCATCCAGGCCTGGAGAGAACCTACTCTGCATGCTGCTTTCCCTAGTGGTAAGAAAGGAAGTGGGGTAGGTAAACACATCTAAACTTAACTCTATATTCCCCAAATGAGAAGTGGGCAGACTCCATTTACCCATGTTTGCCCTCAGATACGCAGCTGGATCTTCCCTTTCTGTGTGGAAGGGAGCTCAGCTGCCTCTGTAGCATTGTCTTCATGGGCCCTCTGAAGGCCAGTCCATGTAGTCTGGTGTGACAAAGTTCCTCCTCTACCTTGGTGGGTCCTGTTCTTATTGGTGGATTTGCTCATCTCAGTGATCTTCCCCTCTGGTGGAACCCACAGTCTGGGTCAACTCCTCCTGTGTCTGATCAGGAGTTGTGAGGTTTGGGGGGAACCCTGGCCCACCTTCTACTCCGGGTTCCAGCCCAGGGCCCTGTGGATTGCAGCTGTCTATAGTGCCTCCTGTAACAGCTGCATGACAGCTACAACTCACTGGGCTACTTCCCCATGGTCTCCTCCAAACACCTTCTTTATCCTCACCACAGGACCTTCCTCCTGGTGTCTGATAACGCTTGTACTCCTTAGTCCTCCAGCAGCACACCCTCTCACTCTCAGATCCTTGTGCCTCTTGCTCCCAGCTCCTCACACGCACTTCCTCTCCCCTGGCTCCCCCTTCCCTGACTGGAGAGAGCTCCTTTTTAAACCCAGGTGCCCTGATTAGCCCACCTTGATTGGCTGCAGGTGTTCTAATCAATGTAGCTATCTCCACTGCCTTCTAAAAAGATCTTAATTGGACCCAGGTGCCTTGATTAACCTGGAGCAACTGTCATTTGGTTACCACGGTACTAGGATTTGTTTAGCCTGGGGCTAACATACCTGTTCCTCAGTACTTCACTGTAGCCATCTGGCCTTGCCCCATCACACTGGACTCTGGGATAAGATAGAAAGTGGGAAAAGGGCAAGCCAGGGTGAAGAGTAGGAAAGACATGTACGGGAGGCATGCACATGGTCTCTCTTCTGGCACCATGGAAGTGAGACAATGAAACATCTGCTATGCTGTCATACTTATCCAGTACTAACCAACCAAATCCACTGTCTGGACTAATTATGCCCAACAGACCACCTCTCCAGTGCTTGTCCTACTCACAATGTGTGTCCTTCAGAATAATCTTCAGATGTTCCAGTGATTTTCATAGACAACAGCAGCACAGGTACTAAAGCTCGGGACTGAGTGCAGCAGATATTCCTGGTGCTGGCTTAAAATTACTTAAAGCTCTTGGTCCACTTTCTATGCAACCATTTCCCAGGTCAAAGGATCTCAATTTGACATGAGTCAGAGATATTCCCACTTTTAATATGTTGCTAACGTCTATTTCAGATTTCAAAAAGCCCAGCATTTTCTCATTTTTGACTACAGCAGGTGAAAAATATTAACTAATAAACCAGGCTTTGTATCACATTGTCAGACTCCCCACCTGCTCCATGAAAGGTCTTTGCACAAGTGTGGAAGGTCACAATAGGGGTGGAATAGAAATGCCACAGAGGTGAGTTGGTCACACCAAGCCGTTTGTTTGGATTGACTGTCCCTGAAGTTAATCTGAACCATACTCGGGTCTTTTCACTCTTTTCTGTACCTTTGTACATATTAAGTTACTGGCTTTGCCTCTTCAAAAAAATCTCTCCCCATTTTCTCTGACTAGGGATCCCCATTGGACATATTCCCTTATGCACTCTAGAGTGGGGCTTCCCTTTGTTCATCTGCAAAATGCTGGCAGCTGACAACTGGGACAGCTTCTTCAGTAACAGGGGTTAATTCCTTCCCCTTTAGTTCTAAAGGCATGCTTCTTTCCTTTAACATACAAGAGCTGGTCTTGGCCTGCACCTGGAAACACACTGATTTCTTCTGCTGTAGTGGAGCGGGAGCGACCTTCCCCTACCCCATAGCAGTTTCTGGGTCTTTACCATTTCCCTCTGGAATCCCAGCACAATATTTCTTTTTACTACAGGTTAAAACATTAACGGCAGTACTCATATGCAAAATATCATTCCCCATGAGCATTTCTACAGGGATACTATTCAGCATTTGCACTGTTAAGTCACTCTCTCAACCCTCCTATTCCAAATGAACCTTAGCCAAAGACCCAAGAATTTTGTGTTCCCCTGGTGCCAGAAGCTCTACCTCCTGGCCAGGCAACATGTCAGTCTTCTGGGCCGTGCCTTCCCTGACCAGTGAGATTTGGGCACCAGTGTCTTCTACTTTTTGCATTCTTTGCCATTCACCTTGGTGACTTTAATAAATTCCTCATAAAATTAATCAGATATGCTGCAGGTACCTCTTGGGGCTCTATGTTAAGGAGAGCTGCATTAATCAGGGATTGATGGGCTGTAGGCTTAATTTCTTTTAGATTAGGGAACCGATTTCTCAGTGGAGTACATTCTTGGACCATTTTCCTGCACAGGAGGTCTGTGATGGGGATTTCTAGGAGGGAAATGATTCTGGGGAGGTGAGTGCCTGGGCTCCCAACCGCCCTCCTCATTCCTGGGGATAAAATAGAGTCCCCACTTTCCACTCAGTTTGTGCCCCTCATTAGACATTCAGGCTTGCACAAAAGAATCAGCCAATTTCTTGTACAGAGTTTAAAGATTTATCCCATATTGTGTCTCTGACTTCCTCAGAACAGATGCTTAGGAAATGTTCTTGAGCAAAGAGATCAAACAATTGGTTATACTTTTCAGCCCCTTCCCCTTTACCCATTTTCTCAGTAGCTCACACATTTTATAGGCACTATGAATCACTATGACTCTTGCTGGCACTTTCCCTGAGATTTCTACATTTCAACCTGTGCACTTCAGGGATAATTTTAAGCCTTTGTACGACAGTTTTTAAAAATTCAAGATAGTTCAAAGCCTCATCAGTCAGCAATTCCAAAAATACATGCAAAGCTTTACCAGAGAGTTTTGCAATCAGTTTGGGGACTTGTCCTCTAGAACCTTCTGAATCACACTCAGCATTTCAAAAGTGGGAGCATATTCTTCAGAACAGTTTGTTTCCTTGTATGCAGGGCACAACTTATCCCAGCTGTTTCTTGTATTAAGGGAGTGACTGTGGACTGTGGGAACTGTTCATGTTTTGTCATCATGTCCTAATTATACTGTCTCTCCTCCTTTTCTCGGGCTTCTTTGTCTTTCAGTTCCATGGCCTGCTGGTGTGCGAGTTCTTGCTGCTGCCCTTCTGCCTCTGTCTCCTTGGTTCTCATGTCTGCTTGCCTTTGGCATTCATGTTTTGTCTGTCTGTTCTTTCTCCAGCATGGCCAGCTCCAGTTTCATAGATGCTTCACTGGTGCGCATACCTATGCCTTGCTATTTCCATTTCCCTTGCCTCAAATAAACAAACATAAAACAACAAAGTGTAACCTTTCTTTGACTGTTCCCAGCCACCGCACTTGAGGCTCACTTAAAACTGTTACATCAGTGTTTAAAGTGTAAATCTCAGTTAAAATAGCAAGCTATGTATAAATCTTGTTTTGACTATGCCATTATCACATTCCAGGATGCAATCCAGACCAGTCAGGAGTTGTGTCACTGTGACATCCTGGCACCCCCTTATTCACCACTATCATATAATTATGGTATGTTTTGTACAAAGTATGATGAAGTGGGAATGTTCTTAATGTTTTCTCTGAATACAGTGTGGGTTCTTCAGTTTCCCCTATGCATTTCTTTAGTATCTACGTAGTAGGATAAGGGTGTGTGATTGTTGCAGAGCCTTAGAGGGCCAGTGTGATGCTGTCTGCACAGAAAATGGTCAACACCCTGTCTCCTGGCAATTGATGGCCTGGGCAAAGATGCCAAATGAAGGTGTTGGAGAACAAAGAGATCAGGTGGCCTCCGGGCCAGGGAAAGAGACAAAGGCCAGAGGAAAGGCTGAAGAGTTTCAGTTTGAAGCTGACTGGGGAAACGGAGGGAGCCCCAGGGCTGGGGTCTAAGCTCCCTGCCCCCCAAGATGGACTCGACTGAGGGGTCCGGTTGTCTGTACCTACAAGGTCTGTTTTGGACTTTGTTTCTGTCATCTAATAAACCTTCTGTTTTACTGGCTGGCTGAGAATCACGGTGAATCGCAGGAAGTAGGTGATGCAGGGCCCTGACTCCCCCACACTCTGTGGCACAAAGTATGCCTTGTATCATTCTAAAAGTCTTGATCTGCTAAACATTAATATCTTATTGGATTGTATGTGCTGTCATTGCATGTGAAGTTATAAAGTTTTGCTATATGTATGTTACTGAAAGATGTTGTGAAGCTGGAAACATGCACAACTAACCTTTCAGATACAATGAAGAAGCAAATCAGTGCTAATGGCCCATCAACAAAGACAATGGACCATGGAAGAGTTTATCCTCACCTATGGATGCTTCAGACTGCCAAAGGGCAATGGCTGCCATGACTCATCAAGAACATGCAAGGGCATGTGATCAAACCACATACTACAAAACTCCATTTTGGTACCTGTATTTTTCCACAAACTGGGTTGGGAACCTGGCTTAAAATAAAGGGGTTTCCACCATGTGGAGAAACTATATAAGATGGGAAGTGACATCATCTATTGGACTCACTCCCCACACAATACACCTGGAAACACCTGAGGAACAAAGACTGAACTGGGGGAAGTGCTGGTCCCAGGTTAAAGGGATTTCTAGCCTATGTATGGGGGCTTGGTGGACTGCTTGTATCATACAAGAACTAGGGATCACCAAATGAAATTAATAGGCAGCAGATTTAAAACAAATACAAGGAAGGTCTTCACGCAGCGCACAGTCAACTTGTGGAACTCCTTACCTGAGGAGGTTGTGAAGGCTAGGACTATAACACCGTTAAAAGAGAACTAGATAAACTCATGGTGGTGAAGTCCATGAATGGCTATTAGCCAGGATGGGTAAGGAATGGTGTCCCTAGCCTCTGTTTGTCAGAGGATTCAGATAGATGGCAGGAGAGAGATCATTTGATCATTGCCTGTTAGGTCCACTCCCTCTGGGGCACCTGTCATTGGCCACTGTCGGTAGACAGGATACTGGGCTAGATGGACCTTGGCTCTAACCTGGTATGGCGGTTCTTATGTTCTTATCAGTCAGACTGAGATATTGCTGATTCAAATCCTCTCTAGTATATTAGGCTTAGATTGCATTTTTATTTATTTGCTAGTTAATCTGCTTTGATTTGTTTGCTATCACTTAAAATCTATCTTTTGTAGTTAATAAACTCATTTTATGTTTTATCTTAACCAGTGTGGTTTTGAGTGAAGTGTTTGGAAAATCTCAGCTCAGTTAACAAAGGCTTGTACATATCCCTGCCAGCACTGAGGTAGCAGCAGACTATTTAATAAGCTTGCACTGTACAGACTCCTGTGCAGTGCAAGACGGTTTAATTATGGGTTTATACTCCAGTAGGGGTGCAAGGCTGAGGAGCTGGGAAATTGGCTGGTGCCTTTATTGGTGGTCTATGAGTGGCTTAGGTACAGCAGTCAGGTGACTCTGTTGGGTGTGTGGCACCATTTGCTGTCATGTTGGGTGATAGGGCCCAGAGAGGCTGGTTGTGAGTCATCAGCAGAGCAGTGTAGGTAGGGTGATTATATTTCCCTATGCTGAATATGGGACACCTGGTAAAATTACTCACATTCAAGCAAGTTCAACGACAATCAATCAGAACTATGCAGTACAAGTGTTCAGATTAACATCACGTTGACTGAGCCCCTGTTAAAAAGAAACACTGCATAGCTGGATTCTTTTTATTTACCTCCTTATCTTTAAGACTTTAGGGTTCACAAGGGGAGAGGTGACACACACCCCTAGCTCTCCCCAATCACATGTGGGGAGAGGTGACATACATTCCTGTACACCTCTCTCAAACCAGGGTGTGTATGTGACCGACCAACTGACCCAACTCTCCCTGCCTAGTGCACTCCACCCTCCATGCCTGACTGGTCCCCCAAGATGAACCTGCCTCTCCTAGTAGCTGGTGCCGCATCTGCCCGAGGCAACAAGTGGGGGGGCATGCAGGATCACATGCCTCCACCCCTGATTTCTGCCACGGCTCACACCAGAATGTGGCCAGCAGCAGCCTTTCGGTATGGTGCATGAGGGAAGGAATGGGGGCTGCTCCCAGCTGCAGGGGAGGAGAAGTGGGGGCAGGGATGACCTGGCCTTTGTCTTTACAGAGCTCGTTTCTTCTCCCCACATCCCATTCTGTGTGGCTGGAAGCAGCTTGTCCCTTCCTGTCTGCACAGTGTTGAAAGGCAGCTAACACTTCCAGGCTGCTGCTGGCCACTGACATAACCCAGACACCTCCTGTCCACTGGCTATAGCATGGGCAGGAGGGGGTTAATCTCTAAGGAAACATTGTGCACCAGGGCCCAGGGAACCTGATTGCAGGGGCTTCAGCAAACCTGACCAGAGAGGTGGCTCAGTAGGGGAGGGTGCCTAGGGGACAGAGCAGCCATGTGCTCCCTGGGGGAAGGACCCAGGGTGGAGTAGGGGGTGAAGATGGTGCTAAGCCCCTTCCCAGGGGGCTGCTGTGGAGTCTGTAGGTTTGTGCATGAACAGGCTGGAAATAATTTTCCCCCTCGTCTCCTACCACTCCAGAGCTTAGCTGAGAGGCGAAGAAGCTTCCCTGTGGCAGTGCTGTGCAGAGCTTTGGCACATGCAGGGCTTGGCTCCTCCTGGCCAGTGCCCCTGGCCAGAGGGTCTTGGACTTTCCCAGGGTGCTGGCTCAGCCAGAGGCAATGGGGGAAGGAAGGAGCCTGCTGGTCAGGCTGTTGGTGAGCTGAGTGCTCCAACCAGGGCTAATTCGCCTCACAGCGCTGGGCGTGGGACAGGCCCTGCGAGGGGGGATATGGAGGAGCAGTGGAGCTCAGGGGGAAGGCACAAAGCAGGGAGAGGACAGGGAGAGGGGGAGCATGTAAAGGGCCAATGGGTGGGCAGCAGAGGCGACACGTAACAGGCCACTGCCTGGGGCCTGCCCGCACTCACGAGCCGCCATAGCTTGCAGCACGCAGGCAGCGCTGGCCAGAAACAGGACTGGGGGCAGGGCCTTGCTGGCTGAAAGCTGGCATGCAGTGGGGGCTGTGCTGACAGACCACCCAGAGGAACAGCTGACCCTGCATGCTGCACCTTCGCCCCACCACCAGCCTTACACACCCACCCCATTATTGGCCACTGGACTCCACCATTCACTGCTGCTCGGCGGGCATCTGATGAGCAGGGATCCATCCAGTAGCAGGACTGCCAGTACTGATGGGGGAGAGAGTCAGAAAATATGGGATAATTTGCCCATTTTTAAGAAAAAGTTGGGACACTTGCAGGAGGGATTAAGTATGGGACTATTCCTTTAAAAACAGGACATCAGGTCACGCTTAGTGTGGGAGGCCAACCTAGCTGAATAGCCAGAGGGCACAGTGGCTCCAACAGCTTCCAGGCTTCACCCCAAGGGTGACAACCCTTCACAGTCACTATCTGCCAGGCAATCATGTGTGCCTCATGATACTTCGCTGGTGTAGGTCCCAACCTGGGCCACTCACAGACAGCAGGCAGGTCACACCTTGGCTGTTTGTGTATAGCTTCAGCCTGCCAGGTGTACACCAGCCACACGCTGGCTTCCAGCAGCCTTGATCCTGCTTCCCAACACACTCCCAGTCCCAAATTTTCTCTAAACCTGTGTTCTGTGCCATCCAGCCCTCTGCTGGACAGTTCGGATATTAGAGGTCCTGTGTCCACCTAAGGGGTCAATGTACAACAGTTTGCTATTTTAATTGGAGTTACCAATCAATTCAGTTTAAACACAACATTGCATTAATTTTGATTAAAGAATAAAACAAGCTTATTTAACAACAAAGAGAAAGATTTTAAGTGAGTACAAGTATAAAGCCCTGAAGTCAGAAATGACTAGAAGAGAAATAAAGATACAACACTTTCTAGTAACTAAACCTTAACAAACTAAACTTGGATCAAGGTAAAATCCTTACCACATGTTCCCAGTAATATAGCTGACCAAACTCTCAAGTCAGGGTCTGCCCTCAGGTTCAAAGGCTGGCTTCTTGTCTTCCTTGATAATTATTGACCAGTGAGTTATTAGTTTTTAAATGATGCCTCACAAGGCCTGTTTTGTACAAAGCTTATTAGAATGGTGTATAGGGTGTAAATGCAGGGAGGGCATTCAATCACAGGTGGGAGACCAACATTCAAATCCTTTCTTCCCCTCTGGCAGTGGAGAGAATGGGAATCTCTGGGCTTCAAGTTTCAGATTAGCCAGAGTAAATTAAATTTAACATTTCATTTTTTAAAAAAAGAAAACAAATGTAAATTGTTCTGCAGTACTGTTGCCAACAGAGAAAACGCTTTAACAGTAGCTGGTTTAGGAATATGAACAAATTAATTATGTCACACTAACCCTATTCAGTTGTTGCTTTCATTTTGAGAATATAGTTTACTAGATTTGAGATTTGTTTAATGTAATAAATTGCATTCACTAGGGTGGCCATCCTGACTCAGCTGAGAATAATACAATCCCAAAACAAAAATTTGAGAAAATACATGTAAGGTGACTGGGAAATGTAACTTCTTTACAGAAGACCTTTCAGTCTGCAGACTGTAGTCAAGAGAGGCAGAGAAAGGCCTGGTCTACACTAGGAGATGAGGTCGATGTAAGATACGCAACTTCAGCTACATGAATAGCGTAGCTGAAGTTGAAGTATCTTATTTCTACTTACCTCCCGTCCTCATGAAGCAGGATCAAAGACCACGGCTCCCCCTGTCGACTCTGCTACCACTGCTCGCTCTGGTGGAGTTCCAGAGTTGACAGGAGTGCGTTCGGGATAGATATATCGCGTCTAGATGAGATGCGATATATCGATCCCCGATAAACCGATTGCTACCTGCCGATCCGGCGGGTAGTGTAGACATACCCAAAGATATTAATATCTCCTTTAAACAGCAAAAGAATTGAGAAATATCTTGACCAAACAATATATGTATATACTATTACTGTGTTGCCCCAGGCCTTTTTCTTCATGTGCTTTAGCCCTCACAAGAGTTCTTCTCTCTCCTCTTCTGCCTGTCTCTGTGCCTTCTGCCTGTCTCTGTGCCTTCTGCCAGGTGTCTTCAAGGACACTCTTCCCTTCCATTTCATTGCACTACCTAACTGCCCATGTTTACCCAGATCAGGTTTTACTGTGTCCTTTGTCTCTTCCAAACACATGAAAGCACTTGCATTCTATAGTTCTGCAATCATCAGATCTCAGTCACAACATGTTCCCTGCATTATATCAACCATCTATCTCTCTAGACTACATCTCCCAGAATACCTTTGTTCTGTGCTGCATTGGGTTTGGAGTCACGCTTGGCATGTAGATACCTTTAAGGGGCCAACATACACCCAGTTACACACACCAAAATACATTTTTCTATGCATTGAAGTTATTATAGGATCCCATTAGGGTGATGAACCAAAGATCAATGGATAGCTTTATCTGCCTTATCTTGGTAACAGTCCAAATGTTTTTTGAAGTATATCCAAATATTGATATAAAATTAATATACTGAGGAATTAAAAAAATGCTTTGCTCATATATTTTCCAGTAGCCATATCTGCTGAAACAGTAGTACTAATGCATTGCTAATTAGCACTAATGCCTCAGGCATTCACTGCACATTATTGAATTTTGCAAATTAGTAAGAAAACAAACAATTGAAAAAGCAAGGATAATATGTCACAAAATATACTTGGTTCATTTGTTTTGACTGGAATAGTTTATTAGAACACTGCAAAGCATACCAGTAAATGTAAAATACACCAATTTGTAGAAGCAATGATGCCTCAGTACAGAACTCTGCTTGTAAATCTTTACTGAGAAGGGACGAGACTAACATTTTGTTGTGTCCAAAATGCATGTGAATTAGTGAACTGCAGTTTAGCTAGGTTTTACCATTATGGATTTAAAAGGATTCTGGAATATCTCTTCTCCCCCTCCCCCCAGGTATTAGATTGAAGAAAGTTGTATATTTTTATAGAGCTCAGACAAGGCATTTTCTGACTTGAAAAGATCTTGAAACAGATAACTATGTGACATACTTTTGGAACAATTCAACATGTCTGGGTATTTTGCTGTATGTACGCATATATCACTAAATTACAGAATACTTCTGGACAGTTTCCAATATATTGGCGAAAAATGTATATGCTTACCATAAAGGTATCTATTGACTATATTCCATATTTACTGGCTATCCTAAATCATCCAATTCTTATGTGTATTATCCTTTTAAAGGGAATGCAATGAATTCAACAGAGCATTATGTGCAGTTGATTTGACAACTGCTTTCCAGGTTCTTACGTTTATACAGACCAGTTGCAGACACTGGAGCTAACATGCCAATTGGTGGCTCTGAAGTTTTGATTTGGAAGAAATGTTCCATCCTATTAAACAGAAGAGACTCAGTTTTAGCTGCTCCTTCAGTTTTTCATGGGAAAGAAGGGCCATAAAGTTTTATATCAGTGTGATCATTTCCATTTCCTACAGCTGATCAGTCTTTACTCAGAGAAAGCGGCACTTCTAGGAACCTCTGTGTGATCATACAGTAAGTCCAAATGTGCCAAAGAAACCACATTACCATGAGCAGACAGCACATGACAACATTTGGCTTTAATGTGCCTGTGCATGTTGATCAAGGGGTTAAAGACAGTATTGGAAGAAATTGTATTTGTATAACAGTAGCACTTTGAGGCTTCAGCCAAGATCAGAGCCTATAGTGCTAGGCACTGTATGGACACATGGTGAATAAACAGTCCCTGCCCAAAGAATTTACAATCTACATAGACAAAACAAACAAAGAGTGAGAGGAGAAACAAGGGCTAAGGGGTTGCCTAATGTCAACAGCTGTTGAGTGAAAGAACTGGAATTCGAACACAGGTCTTCTGACTCTTACTCCAGTGCCTTGCCACTTGACCAGTTTGAAATGGAAATGGCCTATTTCATTGTATCAAGTTTATATAATAAGAAAATGCGATTTTCTTCAGCACTTCCCAGTTTTTTCCTCCAATAAATAAAATATTGAATTCATTTTTAAAAGGATACGGATCCGTTAGAATTTATTCTCAGTGTTTTAGAGATTATAATTACCTGAGTCTTAGCTTGTTTCATTTTGTGAATGGTTATCTTCAAAGTTCCTTTTAGTTACCCTGATTACTGAAATAAAAATAAATGTAGGTTGAAGGATAGTGTGACTAGATGGAAAGGATCATTCAGAGCAAAACCTCCTTTGTATAAACATGGAATATTTTCATTAGTTTGAAATAGACTTGATTCACAAAAGCCAAAAAGCTGGCCAATCCAGGCATATGCCTCCCAAGTGTAAAAGCTTCCAGTTGCAGTGCTCAGTGTTAGCCATGGAGACAAACTCACTTGTCTTGTGTGTTGGTCAGCTAGTGTTCCATGAAGGATTACAGCTGTTTGCCATTACTATTTTAACTATTTTAAAGCCCAAGCCAACAAAACACTCAGCATATGTGTAGCTCTGAGCATCTGTTTGACGTCAGCTAGATTCAGCAAAGCACTTAAGCAATGACTTTAGGCACCTGAGCAGTCCCATTGATATCAGTGGGACTTAATCTTATACTTGAAGTTAAGCATGTACTTAAGTACTTTGCTGAACTAGGACCAAAGGCTCTTGGTTTCTTAGGGCTAATCTACACTAGAATCGCTACAGCAGCGCAGCTGTACTGATGTAGCTGTGCCTCCGTAGCGCTGCTAGTGCAGACACTCTGCGCTGAGGGGAGAGAGCTCCACCATTGGTGTGATTACTCCACCTCCCCCAGTGGTGGTAGCTATGTCAGTGGGGGAGTTTTTCCCACTGACACAGCACTGTTCACACTGGTGCTTAGGTTGGTAGAACTTACATCACTTGGGGGGGGGGCGGGGGAGCTTTTCCACACCCCTGAATGACTTGAGTTATGCCAAAGTAAGTGCTAGTGTGTACAAGCCCCTGGACAGGTGGAGGTGCTAAGGAAGAAGATGACATCTTTCTTTGCATCCCTCATGCAATGACCAAGCACCTGCAAGTTTAAGCCATCTGAAAAGAGATAGAGAGGAGCTAGGGCCATAGTTCCAACCCACCTTTGAACCGGTCAATCCTGCATGGGGAAGAAGCATGCAGCACCATCCTAAGCAGGGGCGGCTCTAGGCATTTTGCCGCCCCAAGCACGGCAGGCAGGCTGCCTGCCGCCCTCGTGGTGACCGGCAGAGCACCCCCAGTGGCTTGCCGACCCAAGCACGCACTTGGTGTGTTGGTGCCTAGAGCCTGGAGACGCCCCTGATCCTAAGACACTATCCCTTCTGGTGTGTTCCGTGGGACAGCATGCACCAGTAATTAAAAGCCACAATGTAGCCTTTAATCTTCAATGAAATACTGTCATAAAGAAACGGTTTTATTGTGGAAAAAAATCAAACTGATGACAGAATATAACTGTATATCACTCAATAAGGCTTCTTATACATGTGGTAGGTAGAGATAAGTGTTGCAGTGGTAATCAAAAGAACTGAAAGTATTCCCAATAAAACAGGGAATTAGTGAACAGATAATAAGGGGGAAAAAAAATAAAAAACCCTTGACCTAACTGGACAGAAAAAAGAGACCATACTCTGCTCTGACTTATAGCCAAGTAATCTCACTGGAAGGTTCCATCTTGACTTCAGTAGGGTTGCATGAATTCTGTTCAGGATTGAGTTTAGCTTCTGTAGAACATACCCAATCTCTACCAAAATGGAAAATAGATTGATCTTGATACACACTTACATCAGAAGCTAACAGGACTCCATCTAATAATAGGCATTTATGGAAACCTCCTCTCCTACTTTTCTTGCAATATATTTATATAGAATCGAATGAAAGTGTGGTTGTACACAACCTATACATCTATAAAAAGAACAGGAGTACTTGTGGCACCGTAAAGACTAACAAATTTATTTGAGCATAAGCTTTCATGGGCTACAGCCCACTTCTTTGAATGCACAGAGTGGAACATATATTGAGGAGATACATATACACATACAGAGGTCATTCAATGACGGACCTGCGGGTGGCAATTTTGCAACAGAAAAGCTTTAAAAACAGACTCCAACGAGAAACTGCTGAGCTGGAATTGATATGCAAACTAGATACAATCAACTTAGGCTTGATTAGGGACTGGGAATGGCTGAGCCATTACGAACATTGAATCTATCTCCTTTTGTAAGTATTCTCACACTTCTTATCAAACTGTCTTGTACAGGGCTATCTTGATGATCACTTCAGAAGTTTTTTTCTCTTACTTAATTGGCCTCTCAGAGTTGGTAAGACAACTCCCACCTTTTCATGCTCTCTGTATGTGTATATATATCTCCTCAATATATGTTCCATTCTATGCATCCGAAGAAGAGAGCTGTAGCCCACGAAAGCTTATGCTCAAATAAATTTGTTAGTCTCTAAGGTGCCACCAGTACTCCTGTTCTTTTTGAGGATACAGACTAACACGACTGCTACTCTGAAACCTATACATCTATAAGAACTAGATTATTATATAGTTTTCTATTGGGATTTGATAGGATTATAATCAGAAGTCTTTGCACCTGAACATACATAAATCAAGGTTTCTGCCTATGATAATTAGGAGTTTCCAGCATCTCCTGTACTAATTTATGATCCTCAACTGTTTGAAAAACATATACATATTCATTGAGAAACTCTTTCAGTCCTGCTGTAACTTTGAGCTGATTCTCTATCAGTTTATAGTGGAGATCCACTAGAATCCACTGGTTTCATTAATTAATATAAATAGGTATATATGTTCCCAAGACGACAGATTATTTTTCTTGTTTATTTGTTAAATTACAAACACATTTTGTGTATAAATAAAGAATGCGCATTTTCAAAATAATGAAACAGACATCCGAGGTCACTGAAATGTGATGTTCTTTTGCACTTAAAATTTTGTCATTTCTTTACACACATACTTCATACAAAAAATTAGATACATGTTGAAATGCTTTTGCTTAGAAATTGCAAATGAAGTGGATAAGAATTTGATCAAGTAATTCAACAGCACATTTTTTTTCAAACGGTGGGTTCTGGAGTACCTGCGTACAGATGAGAAGCATCATATACTCTAACTCATACTGTAACCTGCATACTTTAAAGGAAGAAGACTTGCAAACATCTAACCTAAGTAGAGATTGCATGAAAGTGAAGGCAGAAGACAGGAAAGTGAACATAACCCTGAATATCTAATTCCTAGGAGTGTGCACTGGCTCTCTCCTGTAGATATTTATAAATAAATGATGGCTTACTTGAAGCTAGAGGCAGCAGCTGCTTTCCCAGCAGAGAGGCAGAAAGGCTGTGGCAGTGGAGCAATCCATGTGAGGCTTCTGATTTATCAGGTTCAAACAAATTCCAAGGTGAACCAAATCTTTTTTAGACCGAAAAAAAATTCATCCATTTACCTCTAAAAATAAAATACTTACCTTCCTGGCTGGTTTCTTCCTTGCAAGTGCTAACGTTCCACAACATAGAGGTTCTTACTGTAGTATTTTTGGCCCCACCAAAATCTGAAATCTTTGAAGTAAATCTGTTCTGGTGAGATTTCCAGATATCCATTGACAACAAATTGATGCAGATAAGGTTGCATCCAAATGTTTGATGTTCACCAGGACCAAACTGAGACTTAGTTCCAAGTTAGTGTTATCTACAAAGGGTGCAGGATTATGCCAGACACTGGAGCAATTCTTGGCCAGATCTACCATTCAGATCTTTTCCCCGCTCACCTGCTCAGTGCAGCTCAGGATCTGGGCTATTATTAATCTCTGGTTACCCAGACTAAGCAGGGAACAGTGCTATAGGGATTTGGTGGTCATCTTCTCTGCCACTTATTTCACTTCAGAAGACCTGAAGAAGGGTTGCCATCAGCCCAAAATTAGGAAGCAAGGTGCAATGATGACATTCTCTTTCCTTGCCTTGGTATATGTGGAGGGTGTTCTCTCATTTTAGGTCTCGACACAAGGTAGGTAGGTGAGACAGAAACTACAAAATACTCCAAAAAAGGTGTGGTCAGGCATGGACAAAAGTTCTGGCTGTTTTTTCAGAATCTCTCCATGTGTTCTTGTATGATGACAAAAAATATCAGATCATAAAATAATGGTTGTCATTCTCTGATAGCCTGAGGGCTTGATCGGAAGCCTCTTGAATCCCAGTGACTTCAATGGGCTTTGCATCAGGCCCTTACAAGTCATGCTATGCAGTTGCCACATTTTTTAAAATCTAAAATTGAACATCCCCCCTGCTGTTCCACTAAACTGAGAATTGTTGATTCAGTGTAATGAAGAAAAATATATTTCTGATTCTATTCTTCATAAATGTATTTAATGACAAATGGAATCACAATTCAGGGGAGAATTATTATTTTAATTTACAGCCTGCTATATTTCAGTTTGCTGTATATAAACAGTATATTTCTGTTTGAATAACAGTGGTGTTTCCTAAATCTATTACTTGCTCAACATCTCCTGTACTTTCCTGATTTGCTACTCTGCTGCACATTGTCTTGGAAACCCAAGAGAGGCTTTCACATCACTATGGAAACAAATCAATATAAATATCTTTACATTTTACTTATAGACTAGGTTGTGCAAAAGGCAAAATGCAATTTTGCGATTTGATGCAACATGAAATATGGTAGAGTTATCTTGGTAATTTTAATAAATAGAATTATTAGGTGGCACTGATATACACTGTCTTTTTTGCACTGCTGCAGGGGATAAAGAAGCAATTGTCACTTCCTGTCATGGGTTACTTTAATTCAAAGATTTTGCATTCTGCCCTGTAAGGTTTATATCTATCCATTTGACATGGAACATAAGAGGTAACATTGACATTGACCAGGATCTCATGCTTTAACTGGAGATGTACCTTATCTAAATTATTTGCAAACTGCTCCTATATGTGGAGTAGCAGGCAAGTAATCCAACAACTACAATCTTACAACCTTCTTTTCTGTAGTAGATGTTGGAATATAAACCTCCCAGCTGATTTTACTATGGGTGGCTGAGTCCATTTTGATTTAACCCTGCCTTTTCCCAGGCCTCCCAAAAGGTATAAATGTAGTGCTGAATCTGTTCTACATGAGGAAGTTCAACAAAGTGGGAACATTAAAATAAGGGGCCAGTCTTTACATTTCATGGTGCTGGGTATGTCATTCACCTTCAGTTTTCTATCTAAGTCTTGAATAAATAAGACTTGACAATAGGCCAGTGCTACAATCGATGCAATTTTAAGGACTAGATATTTAGGGGGGATTGGTCATGAGCTACAGAGTCTTTTGACCTTTGGTCACTTGTTTTGACTCAGAAGCAGGTTATCAATAACTGAAAGTTGTGACTGTTCAATGGTTCTTCAGTGGCCTATGTGAAATGAATAGGTGGTCCATTAAATGTTCTTCCTATCTGTGGTATCATCACAACAGACAAAATTAATCAGATATTTATCGACAAGCTCAGCACTGGAGGTTATGATTGAATGGACATGGAGAATGAACTAGTCTCTGCCTTCTGAGAAGTGATCTTTCCAGAGAGGGGTACTATGTACTGGTACAGCAGCGTGTCAAAGCTTCCACAGTTGAATCACATTCTGTTTCTATTTTGTGGAGGACTTTGTTATCCATGCTCTGAATTTAAAAACTTTCCCAGTTCAGAGATGGCCTTACAATTTTAAATTAAACAATAAATTAGATCATGAAGGACCTTCAGGACCTCTCAACCATGGAGTCTTTCTTAAGGCACAGACACACATACTCCTTTGATCTGTCACTTGTACACTACATTGTAAGAACTGCTACCAAAATGATTTACCTCATGGTCTGACACATAAGAGCAGTACAAAACCTTTTCTGAGTTTTTAAAGCCCTACACAAGACTACAAAGCTATAATGTGCAGTTAAACTGCACAGTAAAAGTAGTATATACATTTCTCAATCACAGTCTGTACTTATGAAATAAGACTGTAAGACTGAGAAAGAAAGTATATCATTGATAATACATCCTTTCCTCCACCTTAGTTTAGAAGTATACAGTTATGGTATCTGATTATAGTCACCAATCTATTGTACTCTATAGTAACTATGAGCCTGATTGTAATTAACACTACAACCATTTTATGCTATTCTAAAGATGTAAAGTGGCCTTTAAGTGAGTGTGAATATAGCTTATGCCTATTTGATGGCTCTTACAGTACCAGAGTTGTGGAAAGTGGTGTTAATGTAAATAAGAATCATGCTCTATGGCTCCATTCTTGCAATCAGACGTGTGCCAGAGGACCCTTGCAACTGTGTGGAGCTCGATTGACTTGAATGAGTTTGCTTGAAGTCAGGGCTCTGCCTCTGGGCACGGGTTTACCCATGGGAATATAATTGCAGATTCAGGATATTTGTTCTTTGGAGGGAAAAGAGGGCTCTGTAAAATGAAATCCTTCAGAGAAATCCTTCATATTTTGAAATAATATGATTTGATATTTGACTTTACCTTAGGTTGGCAGCCATTTTGGGAGGGGATGACCTTTTAACATATAGAACCCTAGCATGGTAACAGCTGAAGGGTAGTATGCTCCAGTAATTTGTTTGCTTGATGAACCAGAAGAACATGAAGTTCCAGTCAGAGTGGGACCCACAGGTATCGCTATGGTCATTGACTTTCTCTTCAACAAATTTCTCTCTCTCATATTGTTTGAGATGGAGATCAAGATTTGTGACTAGTAGTTTATGGTCAAAGATTAAATACCACAGATATATGCTGCAGAACAAAACAAAACAAACATTAAATAGAGGCCAAATCAATGAAAATAATATGGTTGTGTAGGGTTGTTATTGAAGTCATATGATTTCTTCTTTATCTTTTACTTTGTAAATATGCAGCTTTGCTATCAATGAGGCTGGTGAGGTTATGGGAGGAAAATGTAAATGATTGCATCTGTTTCCAATGTATTTCTTTCAAAACAGCAATGATAGCATAACGGACGTATTTCATGTTCTTTCTTTGTGGGATGTGAGCAGCAATTTGTGAATGATGTATGAAATAAAAAATCCATACCCACTACCCAGTGATTGTACAAACTGTACTTTATGATTGCTGCTCTGCTCTTATGCATCCTCTCATTCCACACACACAACGATGAACTACAGCCATAACCAGAAAAACCTCAATCAAGTCCAGAAGTCTCAAAAAAAAGATAGAGGAGTTTGGAGAGAAAATCTAGTAAATTATAAAATGAAATATGTTCAATACTTTAATTTTTTAAATTTGTTTTTCCTTCTTTCTAGACAGAAAGCCTGCCTCACTATAGTCAGACTTTCTCCATGCACAGCTGGTGCATTAAAAAAGTTAATTATGATTCTAGAAATATTACTTGTGCTAGCAATGTTTTCCAGGTTAAGTACAGGAATACTTCTGAAATCTTTACTACATTAAAAACCATAATTAACTTTTTAAATGCACCCACTGTAGAACCTTACTTTCCCCTCTCAGTAAAACCTTATTTTAAAAAAATCTGGTTCTTTAATATTTTAAACAGTGTATTGCTACCTTCCCTAAAGTCTGATATAGCTATAAGATTTCCTTCCAAAATTGTTTCAATGGGAACAATTTTGCTTATCTCACAGATAACAAGGATACCAGTGGCATTAGGATACAGAAAGTTTATGAGACAGTAATCAGTGGATTTCTTGCCCAGGCAGTGTATAACACAGTGGGACTCTAGGCTGTGATCAACAGTACTTCCAGATATGAATGGTTTTCAGTTAGGTGTTCCTCAACTTCTTAATTCTCTGAATTACTGTGTAAGAAAGTATCCTCTCTTTGACCACCTTCCCTGTCAATGCCACAAAACTGTTAGCTGTTTCATTATGAGAACCACCAAAAAAACTGTGCAGTCCATGGAGCACAGTTCAAGAACCTTATTTACTTAAAAAGGATGATTTCAGAGCTACTTTTGGACAACATGGTGCTAAATTAAGAAACTTTATGGGGACCTCTTAAAAAACACCTGAGTGGCATGAGGACACAGCAGCTAAAGCACCATAGCAATATTTGACCTAAAGTATCTTCAAGTTAACAGAGTAGAGGATACTCACACTACATGGAAGCAGAAGAACTTTCTGGAAATGGTTTCACCTATTCATAACAATGCCATTATGTGCCAGCAATGCCCCTCTGCTATGTACATCGGCCAAACTGGACAGTCTCTACATAAAAGGATAAATGGACACAAGTCAGATATTAGGAATGGCAATATGCAAAAACCTATAGGAGAACACTTCAATCTCCCTGTACATACAATAGCAGATTTAAAGGTAGCCATCTTGCAGCAAAAAAACTGAAGGACCAGATTCCAAAGAGAAACTGCTGAGCTTCAGTTCATTTGCAAATTTGACACCATCAGCTCAGGATGAAACAAAGACTGTGAATGGCTAGCCAACTACAAAAGCAGTTTCTCCTCCTTTAGTGTTCACACCTCAACTGCTAGAAGAGGGCCTCATCCTCCCTGATTGAACTAACCTCATTATCTCCAGACTGATTCTTGTCTGCATATTTATACCTGCTTCTGGAAATTTCCACCACATGCGTCTGACGAAGCGGATATTCACCCATGAAAGTTTATGCTTCAACACATCTGTTAGTCTATAAGGTTCAAAGATCATTTAAAATCCCGAGCTTTTTTTAAAAAAAAAACCCACAAATTCAGCAATTACAATAATCTCAGTCTTTACAATTAGCCTCCACAATGTTTTGCTGCTTTCATGGGGTAGTATTAGTGTCTGATTTAGAAGATTTGGGATTTGGTTTGTTTCTCGCATTCCCGTTCTTTACTGTCATGTGAATAGGAACGTGATTGTCAAAATATCCTCCCACAAGCATTTTTGCTATGATATGGCATGTGTCAGTCAGAAGCTGATAGGCAGTACTTTGTTCCCAGTGACCATTAAAGATTTCATAAATTACTGTGCAACACTTTTAGAAATCTAAAACACATCTACCTGAATACTAAAGGGGTTCCACTAACCAGTGATGTTAAAATCAGTGATCGCAGGATGCCTAATATCATTGGCCATTATTAGATAGGCAAAGAGGGAATGAAAAGAAGCCAATAATATTTTCATG
Source organism: Gopherus flavomarginatus (assembly GCF_025201925.1). Taxonomy (NCBI): domain Eukaryota; kingdom Metazoa; phylum Chordata; order Testudines; family Testudinidae; genus Gopherus; species Gopherus flavomarginatus. The sequence goes on along the minus strand of NC_066620.1, from coordinate 130,295,946 downwards.
TTTTGTCTGTTTTCTTATTACTTGATGGCATTTACTTTGGGTTGATTTGCAACCTCTCAGGTTAATGTATGACCATTTGGTCTGTTTAGAGTAGTTAATTTGCCTTGCTGTGCTTTTCTTTTTTCTCAGTAGACTTAGTTTATTTCAAGGTCTATTCTGCATTCCTCATCTCATCTAGTTGTCTTGAAAAGAATGATTTGACATTTTGGTTACAAGGTCTTTGATGGCCTGGATTTGTTAATTTTTAACTGCTATTTCTTGCCATCCAAGAATTGAGACAAAAAATGTAATCTGCTGCTTATAGTGTGCCATTTTCATAACAAACAAGATTTCCTGGAAGCATTAGTTGCCCTCATTTAAATATGCAGATATAATGAAACTTGATCTATCCGATAGCACGTAGAAGAGGCAGGTAGAAGGGTGTGATCCAGAATCAAACTTCCCTGATATGTGTGGATTTGGGCTGGACTCTAGTATAAACAAGTATGAAAAGCTAATTGATGGATCATTCACATGCATCTTCAGATTAATAAAAATGACCTGTATGATAAAACCTTTAAGATTTCAATTGTTTGTGCCAGGTTAGAATATTAATGTTTCTCATTAGTAGGTTTCCTGCAGGGGAGTATATTATGCTAATACAAAGTTCCATCTGAAAGCCTGTGGCACTAGTTGCTTCTGTCTTTATCATCACTTCATATTAATGCTAGCCTAATGCCAAATTATTGGGCAAAACTGTGCAGTCCTTTAATTTGGTAGTTATCAAATAGGCAGTTGGAAAAGGTGCTTTGATACAGATCCACAGAAATAATCTTCCCTAAGCATATCATGTGGAAAATCGGCAATGCAGTCAAAACTATTATACTTTAGTTTCTTTATCGTGGAAACAGAATTGGATCCATCAAATACTTCCACCTTTTGACCTTTCTTGGGATGAAAGAAAAGTCAAATCTGAGGATAAAGCTGAGTGTGAAATTTTGGTTTTCTTCTATCTTGTTAACAGAACACCTGAAATACACTCTTATGAGGAAGCAGAGGGAACAGAAGGAAGTACCTAGACTTTTTGGAAATCAAGAACTATATTGTTGCCATGGCATTTTGTGTGTGGAAAAATGTAGTGGCTATGGCTGGAAGGGAGGGAAGGCTGGGTTGCAAGTTCTTTAAAAAAAAGTTATAGTGATACTGTCAACCTGAAGTGCCTTGAAACAAACTACTTTTTTTTTTGTTTAATCAGTTTTCTGTAAGACCATCCTGCAAGCAGTGTGAATCTCTTTTGTTTGCTTGGCATTTTTTGTTCCTATAAGGGACTTTTGTGGCTATGATAGCAACCAAACCAAACAGGAACAGGCCCAATCCTCCCCTCTTCTTTTGCATCCTCCGGCCTTCTACCTTTTCAGTTTCAATTTCTCCTTTGCTGCTGTGTCTGACAGACATCCTCCCTCTTGAAAAGCTTCAGAAAGGCTGGGTACAAACAACACAATGGCAAAACTAATGCGGCACAAAGCATTAGCAAATGCAAAAAGTAAACACAGGGAAACATAATAGAAATATAGGTTCCTTAAATAGTTCCGTTATAATAACCCTAAGAGTTACCTTTAAGAATAGCAGATATAAAATTTTAAGAAGGAAATGTGAAGGTGTCCCATTAAATAAAACTGCTTTAAAAATCATTTTCCGATCCCTCAGTGTTTTACAATGTGAAACAGTCTCACACTGAGTTCTCGCATTAGACCTATATTGCTTCAGATCACACACTGTATCATCATAGCTGATGTGGAATGACACAATAGGGTTCATTTTCAGCACACCTTGCAGGGGAATTAAGGAACTTAAATAATTATTAATGGGAGTTCTGCTCCTATATCCATCCATATATGATGAAAGTTTACCTCAGTGTCAGGACACATTTGAACAACTGGATAAAGGCTTACATAAAGGAACAACCTTTAGTGTCCCCTCACCTTGTATATATAAAGGATACATGGTTGCTTTGTGTTTTTTTACCTAAAGTGTTCTAGACAATTAAGTGGGGCAACCCTCACAAGGTTTCAATGTGTTATTACATTGTCTTCTAGTTGTAGCTGAGCCTAACCATTTCCTCTTGATGGGCAATAGGGATTTTGTGCTTGGAGTGAGGAGAGTGTATAGCACTTTTTTATAACTTGCACAGTGGCCTCAGTGAAACATTCACTACAAACTCAAAATTGAGTGATAACATAGCCACCAATTTCCATTTGCTGCCCATCCATATGGAAATTAATTAGCAGTAAGAAGCATCTTCACTGTATCAAAGTAGGATGTGGACTTTAAGCATTTAGGGAAAAAATGAAACATAAAAAAGCAATTAATCATTCAAAAATACCATACAGGGACATACAAGTGGGAAGGCGTGCACACCTAGGCCTGGTAACTAAATCAACTGGAGGTCCGTGGACAGAAAAACATAGGAGAAGTTTTGGAAGAAGTGTACTTGTGCGATAGTGAGCAATAGCATCCACACGAACAATTGAATAGTCTAGGGTCAAGACCTGGGTAAAGAGTAAACTAAAGCATTGTGCCTTAGAGAGCTCATCCAAAGAGATTCTGACATCCTCTGAGAATAGTGTGAGTGTATTTTTCATTAAATTGAGGCTAAATGATATTTACCATTATAGTCACCTCTGTCTAATATCTATTAAATAAGAACCGATGAGCACGATGGAGTGACAGCCTCATATATCTGCTCCCTATTTATACTTTCCCTGCGCAAAATTAGAGAGAGCGAGTAAAGATTTGTCATCTTTAGGTCCTTTTTCTTTCCTGCTTCTGCTGTGGCTTGGATGATTTATCCTGTCTTCTCCAGTTCACTCTCTGAGCTTGAGAGGGGAAAATAAGAGAGTGTATCCCTCATCAAGCTGTTTGCTCTCAGCACTGATCATACATGGCTGCTTTGATCATTTCTGCTCCAGTTCCCTGCCAGGACCAGGTGTTGGTATGTGCTCAAGTGGAGGCACTAGATCAAAGAACACACAGAGATACAAAAGTTTATCAGTGGAAGGGAACGTTCATACATTATCCCTCTGAGAGCAGACTTCATTTGTCAGACTGCGGCATGGAAATGTGTTGTGTCAGTGCATGATGTGGAGAGGGCCTAACAACACCAAAACATGCCTGTAATAGAATTATCAAAGGAATTAGTGGTGAATGGTGGCCATTATTTTGAAGATTAACATATGAGAATCTGATGCCAGCATTAGGCCCATAATCTTCATAGCCTCCTGAATCACTGACAAATTTGTTGGATCAGAGACAAATTCCTTTTTTTAATAACTGAAGTATAATTTAATTCCAGTCTCTATCACAAAAGACCAGATTAGCTGTAGTAAGTTAACTGTTGGGAAACACAAGCCATGCCTCCTACCAAAGTGGAAGTTTAAGTAGCTATGCAACCTCTGATGTTTTTTGGCCATACTGTAGTGTTTCCTTCTGACCATTACCCTAACACAACTCCCAGCAAGCAAGAAATGTGAGCCCTATTACCTTTCCCTGCTGATTTTATTGTTACAATTCACCACATGTGAATTTACTCGGTTCTAGTATTCATTTCCAGTCCTGCCATGAACTTCAGGTAGCCTCCAACATCCACACAGCACAGAAAATCTCTGCTGGCAAAAACACACCCAGGTTTAAACCAATAAGGCTATTTAAGGCTGTCATAATTCCCATTTTGTCAGACAAACAAATGTTGTGGGTGGACATCTGCTGATGTCTTTAGTAGCTTGAAAGTTTAATCATAAACGACTAAGTTAAAGACTCTAACTTAAAACCACATAAAATAGCCTTTAAGTTGTTATGCTAGTTATTGCAGTACAAGTGCATTCACTATTCTGGGAATTTGCACCTTCTCTCTTCTGCAAATTCTAGCTCTGGGAACCTAGACAATGAAACGACATCAGGTCCAACCATGAAGCCTTCCTGCTGTTCTTCTTCTCTCCCATGTTCTCTGCCACAGTCTCTGAATTTCCTGGGATTTTGCTCTATTTGACTCTCTTAGCCAAAATAACACCTCATCCTCAAAGTATCTTACTCAGCTATCTGGCTGTCTTTTTTATACCTCTTCATAGGCTTTCCAGACCCCCAACCAGGAGATACCCAGAGCATCTACTAGTTTCTTTGACTCTCAAGCCCCAAGAGGTCTTGCTTCTATTCTAGCCTTTCTTGCACTGAACAAAATGGAGATCATCTATCCCTGCCCCCTTTCACTGTAAACATTGCTGCAAGACCTACTTCTTCCAGTGAAGACCTCAACTCTCAGAATTCATCCTTGGCAGAAACCAGCAAAAGGACTGTCTTACGGGCCAGAACAACCTGTTATACAACATTAACTCTTAAGCCATGCTAAGAAAATTATAATTGGTTTGCTTGGGTTGTTTGTTTTCTCAGTTGTCCTACAGCCATATTAGAAACCATTACTGTGTATACATAGCAGGCTTGATTTTGCTGTCAGTTGAACTCATGCAACCTGATTGGCTTCTGTGCAGTTGCACAGGTATAATTTGTTTGCCTAATGCTGCTATTGTTGTCTGGTGCAAGCTGCTGCTGACAGCATGTGCATTAGCCAGCAGGAGTCCTACACATGCCCCTGTAATAACCTTAGTCCCAGATTTGGACCTTAGCGTCCAAAATATGGGGGTTAGCATGAAAACCTCCAAGCTTAGTTACCAGCTTGGACCTGGTACCTGCTGCCACCACCCAAAAAATTAGAGTGTTTTGGGGCACTCTGGTCCCCCTGAAAAACCTTCCCTGGGGACCCCAAGACCCAAATCCCTTGAGTCTCACAACAAAGGGAAATAATCCTTTTTCCCTTCCCCCCTCCAGGTGCTCCTGGAGAGATACACCGACACAAGCTCTGTGAATTCAAACAGAGTGAATCTCCCTCTCTGTTCCCAATCCTGGAAACAAAAAGTACTTTCCTATTCCCCCAGAGGGAATGCAAAGTCAGGCTAGCAATCCAACACACAAATCTCCCCTTGATTTCTTCCTCCCACCAATTCCCTGGTGAGTACAGACTCAATTTCCCTGAAGTAAAGAAAAACTCCAACAGGTCTTAAAAGAAAGCTTTATATAAAAAGAAAGAAAAATAAGTACAAATGTTCTCTCTGTATTAAGATGACACAATACAGGGCAATTTCTTAAAAGAATATTGAATAAACAGCCTTATTCCAAAAGAATACAAATCAAAGCACTCCAGCACTTATATTCATGCAAATACCAAAGAAAAGAAACCATAGAACTTACTATCTGATCTCTTTGTCCTTACACTTAGAAACAGAAGACTAGAAAGTAGAGCTACTTCTCCAAAGCTCAGAGAAAGCAGGCAGGCAGACAAAGACAAAGACACTCAATTCCCTCCACCCAAAGTTGAAAAAATCCGGTTTTCCTGATTGGTCCTCTGGTCAGGTGCTTCAGCTGAAAGAGACATTAACCCTTAGCTATCTGTTTATGACACGCCCCCCAAATTGCAGACAGTGGGGAAGCTCACTGGCGGCGATTTCCTTCTAGAACTTGAAAATAAACAGATTAATACAACACATACACCTTTACATATACTCCTAAGTATATAACTAACAGACTTCTACATTTTAAGAACACTTTTTAACGACTGAATCCTGGGAAACTCTCACGGGAGAGTGCATCAGCTACTTTGTTAGAAGCTCCTGTGATGTGTTGAATTTCAAAATCAAAATCTTGGAGAGCTAAACTCCAACGAAGAAGTTTCTTGTTGTTCCCCTTGGCAGTATGAAGCCACTTTAGTGCAGCATGGTCAGTTTGTAGTTGGAACCGCCGTCCCCAAACATATGGGCGTAGCTTTTCCAGGGCGTACACAATGGCATAGCATTCCTTTTCACTGACTGACCAGTGACTTTCCCTCTCAGACAGTTTCTTGCTGAGAAACACGACAGGATGGAAGTTGTGATCTGTTGCTTCCTGCATGAGCACTGCTCCTATACCACGCTCAGATGCATCTGTGGTTACTAGGAATGGCTTGTCAAAGTCCGGGGCCCTGAGCACAGGGTCAGACATGAGCGTTGCCTTAAGTTGGGTAAAGGCCTTTTGACACTCATCAGTCCACTTAACGGCATTTGGCTGGGTCTTTTTGGTCAGGTCGGTCAATGGGGCAGCGATTTGGCTGTAGTGTGGTACAAATCGCCTGTAGTATCCGGCCAAGCCTAAGAAGGATTGGACCTGCTTCTTTGACTTTGGGACAGGCCACTTTTGGATAGCATCCACCTTGGCCTGTAGGGGGTTTATGGTTCCTCGACCCACCTGGTGCCCCTGGTAAGTCACTCTGTTTTGGCCTATTTGACACTTTTTGGCCTTAACAGTTAGTCCGGCCTGCCTGATGCGCTCAAAGACCTTTTCCAGGTGTAGTAGGTGTTCGGGCCAGGAGTCTGAAAAAATGGCCACATCATCGAGGTAGGCAACTGCAAATTCTCCCAGTCCCGCTAGTAGACCATCTACCAGCCTCTGGAAGGTGGCGGGTGCATTTCGAAGGCCGAAAGGAAGGACATTGAATTCATACACCCCCGCATGGGTGACAAATGCTGACCTCTCCTTGGCAGGTTCATCTAGTGGTACTTGCCAGTACCCCTTGGTTAAGTCTATTGTAGAGATGAACTGGGCACGTCCCAACTTTTCCAATAGCTCATCGGTACGTGGCATTGGATAGTTGTCCGGACGAGTTACAGCATTTAGCTTACGGTAATCCACGCAAAAGCGTATTTCCCCATCTGGTTTGGGTACCAGAACCACTGGAGATGCCCATGCACTGGTAGATGGGCGGATTATACCCATCTGTAGCATGTTCTGGATCTCCCGTTCTATAGCAGCTTGGGCATGAGGAGACACCCGGTAGGGTGGGGTTCTGATTGGGTGAGCATTACCTGTATCAATGGAGTGGTATGCCCGTTCAGTCCGTCCTGGGGTGGCTGAGAACAATGGGGCGAAGCTAGTGCACAGCTCCTTGATTTGTTGCCGCTGCAGACGTTCCAGGGTGGTTGAGAGGTTCACCTCTTCCACGCCACCGTCTTTTTTCCCGTCGTAGTAGACACCGTCAGGCCACTCAGCATCCTCTCCCTGGACTGTAAACTGACAAACCTGTAAGTCTCTGGAATAGAAAGGCTTGAGAGAATTAACATGGTACACTTTAGGCTTTAGTGAGGAATTGGGAAATGCTATGAGGTAGTTTACAGCTCCCAGGCGCTCTTGGACCGTGAATGGCCCTTCCCATGATGCTTCCATCTTATGGGCCTGTTGCGCCTTCAAGACCATAACCTGGTCTCCTACCTTGAAGGACCGATCTCTGGCATGTCTGTCATACCAGGCCTTCTGCTCTTCTTGAGCATCCTTTAGGTTCTCTCTAGCAAGGGCTAAAGAGTGTCGGAGGGTGCTTTGTAGGTTGCTTACAAAGTCCAGAATGTTAGTTCCTGGAGAAGGCGTAAACCCCTCCCATTGCTGCTTCACCAACTGTAATGGCCCCTTAACCTCGTGACCATACACAAGTTCAAATGGTGAAAACCCTAAACTGGGATGTGGTACAGCCCTGTAGGCAAACAGCAACTGCTGCAACAGTAGGTCCCAAGTATTGGAGAATTCGTTGATGAATTTTCGTATCATGGCCCCCAAAGTTCCATTGAACCTTTCAACCAGGCCATTGGTTTGATGGTGGTACGGGGTGGCAACCAAGTGATTCACCCCATGAGTTTCCCACAGTTTTTCCATGGTCCCTGCCAGGAAATTAGACCCTGAATCTGTAAGGATGTCAGAGGGCCAACCTACCCTGGCAAAGATGTCTGTTAGGGCCAGGCACACAGTGTTAGCCCTGGTGTTGCCTAGAGCGACTGCTTCTGGCCATCGGGTAGCAAAGTCCACTAAAGTCAGTACGTACTGCTTTCCTCTGGGCGTCTTTTTTGGGAAAGGGCCCAGAATATCCACAGCTACTCGCTGAAATGGGACCTCAATTATGGGGAGTGGCTGGAGAGGGGCCTTGACCTGGTCTTGAGGCTTTCCCACTCTTTGGCATACCTCACAAGACCGGACATACTTGGCAACGTCCTTGCCCATCCCCTCCCAGTGGAAGGACTTCCCCAACCGGTCCTTGGTTCTGTTCACCCCAGCATGGCCACTGGGATGATCATGGGCTAAGCTTAAGAGCTTCCCCCGGTACTTAGTTGGAACCACCAACTGTTTTTGCGGCTGCCATTCTTCCCGGTGTCCACCAGAAAGAATTTCCTTGTATAAAAGTCCTTGGTCTATAACAAACCGGGATCGATTAGAAGAGCTGAGAGGCGGTGGGGTGCTCCGTGCCGCCGCCCAAGCTTTCTGAAGGCTGTCATCTGCTTCCTGCTCAGTCTGGAACTGTTCCCTTGAGGCTGGGGTCACCAGTTCTTCCTCAGACTGTGGACTTGGGCTTGGTCCCTCTGGAAGCGATGTAGGTGATGGGGTTGTTTTCGTTGCTGGTGTACCGCTCTCCGCTGGTGCACCTGAGGGTATTTCAGGCTCTGGCTGAGCCTTTTGGGTATGGCTGTCTTGTGCTTCTGCCAGTTTTGGCTCGCTGGCGCCCTCTGGCGTTGAGTTTGAAGATGTAGTTGCACTTGCTGGTGCTGGTTGCTGTTCCAGTTCCGGGCCTGGGACTGGAGATGCTGTGGCTGTTTCAGTGGTAGGCATGGAATCCGGGTCCACTACCTCTGTCTGGGTCTCTGGTAACACAGACGGGGCCTCTGTGGACGGTTCAGGAACAGGAATGGGTCTGGAAGCTTGCCTGGTTTGGCTACGTGTAACCATTCCCACTCTCTTGGCCCGCCTCACCTGGTTGGCCAAGTCTTCCCCCAGTAGCATGGGGATAGGATAATTGTCATAGACTGCAAAAGTCCACATTCCTGACCAGCCTTTGTACTGGACAGGCAGTTGAGCTGTAGGCAAGTCTACAGCTTGTGACATGAAGGGGTAAATTGTAACTTTGGCCTTTGGGTTGATGAATTTGGGGTCAACGAAGGATTGGTGGATAGCTGACACTTGTGCCCCCGTGTCTCTCCACGCAGTAACCTTCTTTCCGCCCACTCTCAAATTTTCCCTTCGCTCCAAGGGTATTTGAGAGGCATCCGGGCCTGGGGATCTTTGGTGTGATGGTGGTGTAATGAATTGCACTCGCATGGTGTTCTTGGGACACTTGGCCTTGATATGTCCCAGTTCATTACACTTAAAGCATCTTCCATCTGATGGGTCACTGGGCCGAGGTGAGTTACTGGAGACTGGTGAGGTTGAAGGGTAGGGTATCTGTGGCTTTACTTGGGTGGTATGTGGGGTCTTTGGCTGTCCTCGGTGGTAGGGTTTATGGTCTGTGTGCCCCCTGGGGTAATCGTTCCCCTTGACAGTAGCTTTTTTGCTTTCTGCCAGTTCCATCCATTTGGCTCCAATCTCCCCCGCCTCAGCGATATTCTTGGGGTGTCCATCTTGTATGTACCGTGTGATGTCTTCAGGAACACCATCCAAGAACTGCTCCATTTGTATGAGGAGGTTCAGTTCTTCCAAGGTTTGAATGTTGTTTCCTGTTAGCCAGGCCTCATAGTTTTTTGCAATGTAGTAGGCGTGTTTGGGAAATGACTCCTCTGGTTTCCACTTTTGGTTTCTGAAACGCCGACGGGCATGATCTGGGGTTATCCCCATCCTGTATCTGGCCTTGGTTAGAAAAAGTTTATAGTCATTCATTTGGTGCTTAGGCATTTCAGCTGCCACCTCTGCTAAAGGTCCACTGAGCTGTGACCTCAATTCTACCATGTACTGGTCTTCGGGAATGCTGTACCCAAGACAGGCTCTTTCAAAATTTTCCAAGAAGGCCTCGGTGTCATCACCTGCCTTGTAGGTGGGAAATTTCCTGTGCTGTGGAGCAATATTTGGCGCCGGGTTGTTAGGGTTGGCTGGCACATGCAGCCCAGCTTTTGCCAACTCCAGTTCATGTTTTCTCTGTTTTTCCTTCTCTTCATTCTCTTTTTGTTGTTTTTCCATTTCTTTTTGGTGCTTTTCCATTTCTCGGCGGTGGGCCGCCTCTCTTTCTCTTTCTCTTATTTCCATCTCTGTTTGTTTTATTTCCAGTTGTCGCCTGTGTTCAGCTTCTCTGACTTGCTCTTGGGCCTCAATTTTTGCCTTAGAAGTCATGATTCCTGTTTTCTTGTGTTGGGGTGCCCTCCGGTGTTTATCTTCTGAACTGCAGGTTCTCTGTTGCCTCCTGAAGTCTGCCTAGCAACAGTGTTTTTTGTCCTTTTCTCTCTCTAGCTAATGTTCAATGAAGGGAAACCAGAAAAACCACTTTATTTGCATGCCTATAAGTGCTGCTACTTGCCTCCTAATGGGAGGGCTATTGCATGACAAAAGACCCTTAACATGCAAGCCACAAACTGCGAGAGAGAGCAGAAAAAAAAATTCTCTCTGGTTCCCTTTTAAAACCAACTGCTTCTCTCTGCTAAAAAGCCCTTAGCAGAGAAAAGAAAAATATAATATTCCTACTGGCTTCTGGATTCTGTCTATCTCCCACCAGCTGCACACCATGTAATAACCTTAGTCCCAGATTTGGACCTTAGCGTCCAAAATATGGGGGTTAGCATGAAAACCTCCAAGCTTAGTTACCAGCTTGGACCTGGTACCTGCTGCCACCACCCAAAAAATTAGAGTGTTTTGGGGCACTCTGGTCCCCCTGAAAAACCTTCCCTGGGGACCCCAAGACCCAAATCCCTTGAGTCTCACAACAAAGGGAAATAATCCTTTTTCCCTTCCCCCCTCCAGGTGCTCCTGGAGAGATACACCGACACAAGCTCTGTGAATTCAAACAGAGTGAATCTCCCTCTCTGTTCCCAATCCTGGAAACAAAAAGTACTTTCCTATTCCCCCAGAGGGAATGCAAAGTCAGGCTAGCAATCCAACACACAAATCTCCCCTTGATTTCTTCCTCCCACCAATTCCCTGGTGAGTACAGACTCAATTTCCCTGAAGTAAAGAAAAACTCCAACAGGTCTTAAAAGAAAGCTTTATATAAAAAGAAAGAAAAATAAGTACAAATGTTCTCTCTGTATTAAGATGACACAATACAGGGCAATTTCTTAAGAGAATATTGAATAAACAGCCTTATTCCAAAAGAATACAAATCAAAGCACTCCAGCACTTATATTCATGCAAATACCAAAGAAAAGAAACCATAGAACTTACTATCTGATCTCTTTGTCCTTACACTTAGAAACAGAAGACTAGAAAGTAGAGCTACTTCTCCAAAGCTCAGAGAAAGCAGGCAGGCAGACAAAGACAAAGACACTCAATTCCCTCCACCCAAAGTTGAAAAAATCCGGTTTTCCTGATTGGTCCTCTGGTCAGGTGCTTCAGCTGAAAGAGACATTAACCCTTAGCTATCTGTTTATGACAGCCCCTAAACCCCCCGTTGCAAACCCCCCATTCCAAACAAACTCCAGATACAAATATGCCCCCCTGCTGGAAGTAATGCAGACTCCACAATCCAAACACACCCACAGGTGAGGGGTTAAAATTCCCATCTGAATCTGAACTTTTCCAAAGTTGAGGGTATTATAAACACAGGTACAAGTGCAAACACAGAGTCCAGATTTGCATCACAAGTTTTGTTTCAGACTGACAACTAGACCTCGAGGAAATGTTTTGCAGGCTGCCAAATGTCATAATAAGAGAGCCCATCTCCTAGGGCTCTTTTGAGCACAGGTTAGACATTCTGCCTTCCCTCTCCATTTTCTTGTGGTGGAAGAAAGTTGTTCCCTGCTCCATCTTCTCCACCCTGGCTCTACTTGTACTCCAGTGCTACAGAAGGCAGGATTTTACCATTAGCACAAATTGCACAATAATAAGGATAATACATGCTTAATATTGAATAAAACACTTATGAAAGCCAGAAACTTTCCAGGTCTGCACGTTTGATCCATTTTATTTATTTAAAAACAACAACAAGAAGAAGTCATGTGGTATCTTTAAGGTCCACTAGACTCCTTGTTTTTGTGGATACAGACTAACATTGCTACCCCTCGATACTTCATTTATTTTGGAACAAAAGATTTAAATAGCCCCAAAGTCAAAGGGTTTCTTTTGGCAAAAGCTATAACAGGAGGAATACGAAGAGCTGATACAGAAACTGTTTTAAACTGAGAGGAGCAACTCTTCAAAGCTGGGATAGAGGCTACATGGGAGCATTACACAGTGTTTGTATTTTTAAGTGTTGTCTGTATGTACAATTTGTATTATATTCTTAAAACTAATTGTAATCTTTGAACCAAAAGAATGTAGTCAGTGCTTGGCCCAAAGTCCAGCGCAGTCAATGGGAATAATAATATTGTCTACAATAGGCATTTGAGCAGGCCCCAGACATACCTAAAAGCCTGTAGTCCTGAAATGTATTTATTTCTATAAGTTTCTACAATAACAAAAACACTACTCTCTAGAACTATAGACATAAATTACAAAAAGAAAATTAATTATAAGTTTACCCACCTACAGAACTGACTCTCTTACAAAACAGAAAACGCAAAATATTTCTTTTTCATTCAGCTATAGTCTCATCAAACCTCTACCGCTGCATCATTGTGTAGCATTATGCTGCAGCATCGCACCATGTATAAGTTAAAACATTGCTGTGCAGAAGCACTGAATGCTAGCTAATGACAGGCTTTGTTCTGTATCTGTACAGCATCTAGCACAGTGAGGTCCAGGGCCATGACTAGTGCTCCTGTGTGCTAGGGTAATAAGAATAGTAATAAATAGTAATTAAGGGGGAAGAGACTACCCGTTCAGGTCATGTTGGCTGTTGTGTCTTAATTAAACCCAATAATATCAGTAAATTAAATAGATGTTTGGCTAACTTCCCGGTTGGAGTAAATCCTACACCAAATCTAAATTTCATCTATTAATTCTAAAAGTAAATCAATCTCCTTAAGAACAAATCACACAGTGTATTTAATCATATAAAATGGAGGACTTTTCTTAATGAATGTAAAAACGGCTGAACTCAGAAAACTTTTTCTGCTATCATCCAACCCAAAACTGACAAGACTGATTTATTTCAAAATGTGTTAAGGTTTGCTTTTTAGCCTGAGAAATGTTGGCTTTCCTCTTGTCAGCATAAAAGCTGTTCATAGAATTGACAGAAATTGATCTACTTGCGCTATAAGCTTCAGCAAGGAACCCTACAGTATATAGTCCAGACTCATTTTGTTTTAAATCCAACAGCCCCTATTTATGGCGGTTATGATCACCACTTAGCATTGGTGTTGTAATTATCAACAGCCAGGGTAATAATCACTCCTAAATATCTTATTGAAATAATAGGTGTGAAATTTATACAGACAAAATTACTTGTAATTGTGAACAAAATGCAAAATATCTCTAATAGAGATAATAATACCTGATAAATTCTTTATGACATTTTACATTAAAATATCATAATTTAATTCAGTCAAACTAAAATAGAACTGAAAAGTTTTTTGAGCTTATCTGTGTGTCACTAAATACTGAACATATTAACATCACAGCTTGGAGCTGCCTTTATGAACAGCAATAATATAGTTCTTGTTATGTTAATGACATAGTTGTCTGGATTCCTGCAAAGGAGATGGTAATTAGGATCTCTTCCTTTATTTTTTCCCTAAAGTTTGATGAGTTCAGCACAATGTTACTGTAGTAATGGGAGAATCACTAAAAGTTAAGATCTCAGGTGAAATGTTCAAACTTATCCAAATTATGCAGTAGCAATAGAACCACTAGCTATGGTATCCTATTTGCCCATGTTTGGGATATGGGAGTGTTGACCATGTATAGTCACTATAAGACTGTTCTATTGGCTCATAGACAGATAGATTTTTAAGGCCAGATGGGACCATTAGATTATCTAGTAGGACCTTCTGTATATGACAGACCATAGAATTTCATCCAGTTACCTCTTTTGAGCCCTATAACTTGTGTTTCACTATAGCTCATGGTTAATAGTTTGAACTTAAATTATAATTCTACTTTGTCTGGCTTCAAGCCATTTGTTCTTGTTATATCTTTTTCCATTAAAATAAGAGCACTTTAGCAGCTGGTATTTGCTTCTCATGCAAATGCTTATACACCCTAATTAAGTCACCGCTTGATCTTCTTTTTGATAAACTGATCAAATCAAACTCCATTAGTATATCACTGTAAAACATTTCCATTTCCATAATCATTTTTGTGGCTCTTCTGTGTACCTGTTAAGTTTTTCAACATCTTTTTTAAAATGGGCACACGAGAACTGGATGCAGCTTTCCAGTATCATGGTATGGGGTGCTGGAAAGGTTTACACTGTAGCAAGACACTAGATTTTTTCAAGATAAAAACCTTTGTAGTTAAAATGTTGTTTGATACCAACAGAAACAAAATACTATCTTAATGGGAAACAAAGTGACATTTAGACTATTTATAAGAAACAACATCTGTTTAATCTGAAAGTGAATTCTGAACAGTTGTGTTTGCAGGACCGGGTAGAGTGTCTGGAATATGGATTAAATCTATTCCAATTTTTTGTCAATTTTGAGTTTAGTTTTAAAATTGAATTTTCCTGTTAGATAGTCTGACAATATCTCAGTGAAACCCGGGCTTATGCCAGGTTCCTCAAAATAATTTCACCTGAAGATCTTTGCTACTTAAATGAAACAAGATGGGATTATTTTTAAGTTACATTTATTATTTTAACATCTCGTGCAACTGTGTATATTAGAAAAGGAGGAATAATAGTTATTTAATCACAAAAATCTGGGCCAGCAGCCTCTACCATTTGGGCAACCACAGGTATTTGAACTGTAATGTACAACTAGCTTTAGCCTGGGATTTATTAGTTCCCTTTTTGTTGCTGATACATACATATAGGTTCAATTGGCACTGATCATGCCCTATTATATGGCTGAACAGATTGCTGCCTTTCCAAACTGTTAAATAAAATGTGTTGTTTTTAGTATTAATCCATTTGATTTTAACCTGCTAATTAGGTTAATTTGATATTAACATATCTTATCTTTGTTTAATTTGCATCATTAATTTAGGAGTAATTTTTGTAGTGACTTTTTTTTATAATTGTTCTTTGAGAATTAATTTATTAAAATATATAAAATTGGAAAAAACATGTCAGATCAGTATTTTTGCTCTAGGAATGTGACAGGCTAAAAATCACAAGAGAGCGTTTGGGGTTCACAGGCACTATTTATTTCAAAATTAGTATATAGGCCCATCACTGAACCCATCTGCCCATCACTGAATCCGTAGCCATATCAATACAAAATAAGACTTTTCATTGTTGTGGCTGGAGTCCAGTGGAACACAACACCATAGTACCCAGGATGTGCAGAATCCCCTGTATCCTGACCTCTTTCCTTCCCCTAGCAGAACTTGATTGCTTTTTCTCTCTCTGTCTACCTCACCCATGGTTGATTTCCTCATCCTTCCCAAAACCCTTCCCTTTTCATGGTGGCTGTCTTGGAGTCCTGTGTCCTAAGTAGGAGCGCTGGAATTAATTTAAGCAAAAAAAACCCAAAACCAAAACAATCAGGATAAACTTTCCAAGGGACACAGTTTAATAGAGGATTGACAGGCAAGCGCAAGCTGTGTTCCTGAGGAAGGAGTGCAGCGAAGCAGTGCTCTATCTCAGAAGAGAGATTAGAGAAACTCTGAAGGGACAGGGAACTGAGCCTGGGCTGAAGAGGAGGCCAAGTGGGTGGAAAAAAATCTTGTTTGTTTGGGACCTTTATTATCCTGGAAGAGGACTGCACTGTGAGAATGGTGGGGACACCATTGTCCTTTTCATTGATATCTTGTCCTTTTCACTTTTCCTCCCTTTTTTGGTCATATCCACCTATTGTCTCTCCCTTCATATGCTTCAGATGTAAACTCTTGGAGACAGGGACAGTCTATTATTACATGTGTGTACCACATCTAGTATATTGGGACCTTGATCTCTTATTGGGGCCTTTAGAAACCACTGAAATAAAAATAATAAATAATAATACTCATTGGTTGTGTCATTTACCACTGGACTGATCAGTATGGACAGAGCACTAGTGAATGTGTGGTATTACACATAACAGCATCTATTGTGATAGGTAGATACACTAAATGATCACCTATAATTTTTTTCCATTTTTAACCAAATGGGAACAGTATCTAGAAAGTTCCTGGACTCAATGGTGCCAGCACATGGGTCCAAAAAGTATAAATATGCAGAGACTTCCTTGAATAACAATAATATGAAAGCAGTATATGAGCCTCATGGCTATCATTTGGCTTTAGAAGATGTGCCATAAGCTACACCCATCTAGCAGAGACTTAAACCGTTACATATCTTATTACTCCAGTAGGGAAAATAACAAACAACTAAACAAGTCTTGACCCACTCAACACTTTTCAGCAGAACTCAGGTATGCTCATGTTTAGCTATGCAATAGCAGAACTGGACCCCTAATGTGTGCACTTCACATTATGAATCATTATTATTATTTCTTTTTTAAATAAAACATTTGCGAGTTAGGGAAGTAATATCCCCATTTTACCAATGGGGAGTGGAGGCACAGATAAATTAAGTAACCTGCTCAAAGTCACATAAGAAGGCTAGAGCAGAGCTTGGAACCTGGAACCCAGATCTCCTGAGTCACAATCTGGTGTTTTAACTACAAGCCCATCCTTTCTCCAAAATGAAGAGTGATGACATTGAAGTCAATGGAATTACACAAGTGTAACTGAGAGGAGAATCAGGCCCTTGGTGTTTCTGGATGAAATATGAGTATGTTCACTTTAACCCCCATAAAACACCCCTCACATGTGGACCTTCATATATTTATTAGTCAGAATATTTTCTACTCAGTTGTGAGATCTCAGAAAAACATTTTTCATTTTCTCTTTGCTGGTGGAAATGGGGAATGTTCCCATCACTTCAACTGAGCTCTGCTTGAGGGACAAATGTTTTATATGTATAATTATTCTGTCAATATACTTCAGTCGTGGTGTTAAGTGAACCTAATGTGATAAAGTCTGTTTTTCTTTCTGTATAATACTATGCCCATACCTTTACAAACTTTGTTGTTGAAAAAACAGAATGTACCATTATCCTAATGTATAAATCTTTAAGTAAGTTTTAAAGATTATCTAACTTTGCATAACTGAATGTAATGTTATATTTAATTTTTAAACATTAAACTTCTGAAGTTTAGCATATATTTAATTGTGAATGGTATACACTCCATCCACTCTGAAACTTTAAATAGCCTTATTCGTTTGAACCTGTGTGTGTTTCTACCAGCAGAGATTTTCTATGTTGTGTGGATGCTGGAGGCTAATTGAAGTTTATGGCAGAACTGGAAATGAATACTAGAACTGAGTAAATTCACATGTGGTGAATTGTAATAATAAAATCAGCAGGGAAGGGTAATAGGGCTCACATTTCCTGCTTGGTGGTGGTTGTGTTAGAGTAATGGGTAGGAGGTGGCATTGCACCACGTCCAAAAAATATCAAGAGGTTGCATGTCTACTTTAACTGCCACACTGGTATAAGGCATGGCTTGTGTTTTGTTGTCTGGAACCTATTAAAAGAAATAAAAGCAGATATGAAGCCTTTCTTCAACATATGGAAGCATTTTTCTGTCAGCCACATTCCAGGGTAGAAGCTGTCAATTCACAAAGCATTTGTGCATCTTTTCTTATCACAGGCATATCTGTCTCTTACCCACAGAGAGTATTAAATGATCCATTCCTGTTAGTGAAAGGTTAAGGGTCAGCTTTAGTTGTCTAAATATCAGGAAATTCAGAGTTAAGACTTTATTGTAAACTTCTATTATAAAAGTTCTTTCATTATAGCCCCAGTTCATTAAGGTATTTAAGCATTAGCCTAACTTTTAAGGTTAAAGTTAGGCACATCCTTAAGTCCTTTGCTGAACTGGGAACTATATGATCAGTCTGGATGATAACACTTTGTGTGACATACATACATATATATCTCACAGGTTTGATAAAATAGACTTTAACAGTGCACCTCTATGGACTGCAGATATTGAAGATCTGTTGAATGTCTCTATATAATACTGAACCTTTGAGATAGGTAAATTACAATCACTTCCTAAAGGCTAAAATACTCCTCAACAGCAGTGAGAAGCAGGCATATGGGAGATCCACCACATAGAAAGCCACCACATATAGTTTGATCATGTAAGTAAGTGTACCAGCTGAAAGATTTGTGGGGAAAAGGGGAAAAAGCCTGATCGCTCACATCTAACAAGCTACTTAAGTCAAAGACAATTAATCTTGAGTTATACACAAAATACAGCAGGACACTGGAACAGAAGAAATACTACAACTATATTGTGATTGCTAAAAGAAGAGAATGTTAGATTCCAAACAGAAAAATGGCCAGTAATGCCATGATAGCATCTATACCATCCTCACCAAACTGTTAAAACAAATACAAAGTGTTTCTCATAGACACAACATCTCTCTCTCTCTTTAACATTGTACATATTTTTGATTAATTTTTTTTTCATTTTATCTTAATGGCAAAAAAACTCAACCACTTGTAAATTTTCCCCCTTTTACCAACAGAAAGAGGGTAGAAAAAGTAAAAAAATACGTTGTCCCTTTGGCCTGAGCTGTTAGCCGAAGTTTAGGGCCTTGCCAGGTTGTTTCCATTAGGAGGAGAAATTATTTCTTCGGTGCAAATATTTCTTTGGTGCAAACCTGTTTATTTACAAAGCATGTACACAAAGTCCTGCTTTCCTAAAAACAGTAGCAATAAACAATTGTTGACAGTTTCTTTATCCAGAAATCCTAGTCTGTCTTTCCTTGTCCTGTGCCCCAAAGAACCTCTGACTCTCAGCTTCTTCCCAGCTCACCACTGATTCTGTGGCTTTCTTCTGGCTTTTCTTCCTTTCTGTTCCCTTTCTGCCTTTAACACTGCCCCCACCACAGTCAAATCCCTAGCCCCTATTTTTGAAACCAACTCCAGGGAAACACCTCGGACTATATGGTTTAGCTTCTGATTGGCCTTGTATGTGGCTTAGAGCCATGGGTGTGGCATCCATTGTCTCAAGCTATTTTATTCCATAAAGGAATTTAATTGCTTCTTCTATTTAGCCTGAATGAAGGGTAGTTAGACCACAAATTTTATCCAGGTCTGTGATTGATCTAAGGATCAAAGACACACTAGATGACTGTCATGGTATAACCCCCACTCTGAACCTTAGCGTCCAAAAGATGGGGTACCAGCATGAATCCCCCTAAGCTTAATTACCAGCTTAGATCTTGTAGTGCTGCCACCAACCAGGACTTGCAGTGCCTGGTACACTCTGGTCCCCCCAAAACCTTCCCAGGGGACCCCAAGACCCAGACCCCCTGGATCTTACACAAGGAAAGTAAAACCTTTCCCCCCACCGTTGCTTCTCCCAGGCTTTCCATCCCTGGATTACGCTGGAAGATCACTGTGATTCAAACTCCTTGAATCTTAAAACAGAGAGGAATGCACCTTCCCCTCTCCTCTTTTCCCCTCCCCAAGAGGTAATACAGATTCAAGCTCAGTGAAGCTAAAACAGAGGAATTTCACTTTCCCCCCCCCTTCTCTCTCCCTTTCTCCCACCAATTCCCTGGTGAGTACAGACTCAATTCCCTTGAGCCTCAACAAGGGGGAAAAATCAGTCAGGTCTTAAAAAAGAAAAGCTTTTAATAAAAGAAAGAAAAAAGTAGAAGTTGTCTCTGTAATCAAGATGGTAAATGTTACAGGGTCTTTCAGCTTATAGACACTAGAGAGGAGCCTTCCCCCCAGCAAAAATACAAATTAAAATCCTTCCAGCAAAATACACATTTGCAAATAAAGAAAATAATCAAAAAGACTAAACCGCCTTTCTACTTGTACTTACTACTTGAACAGAAAATTAGAGAGCCTGTAGGTACATCTGGTCACTCTCAGAACCCAGAGAGAACAACAGACAAACAAACAACACAAAACTAAGACCTCCCTCCACCGAGATTTGAAAGTATCTTGTCTTCTGATTGGTCCTCTGGTCAGGTGTTCCAGGTTCACTGCTTGTAACCCTTTACAGGTAAAAGAGACAGTAACCCTTAACTATCTGTTTATGACAATGACAATCATTAAAACTTTTCAAAGTCAACTTTTCTCCACTTTGTCTCACTTTTTAATGCTTCTCCTTATGAGTAGTGGAAAGATGTAAAAAACAGAGAGAATGAGTTTTCCCTCCTATTTTCAAAACAATAGAATTCAAAATATGTAAAATAGTTTTTCTTTTTGGTCAATATTTATTTGAGATTTTTCAAAACCTAAACAAACAATTGACAAATATTTTTTCCTCTTCATGAAAAAAAATATTTTAAGGAACATTTCAATTTTAACAAAAAAATCATTCCCCCACCAACTTGAATCACAACCACCTAAGCTATTCCTACAAGAGGAATGTAAAATTTCTAAAAAAAAAAAACAAGGAAGACACTGGGTCTCTGTTTCTTGCGGGGATTCAGAGTGCTACTGGATTGTTGGAAAAGCATGTTATAAGAAAGAACACATCTATCCAGTCAATGAAAAACTTCAGAAGCACCACACACGGTCGGCCACTCTGACTTTCATCCTAGATTCCTCCATCTGTGAGGAATTAATATAAATTGCAGTATTTGGTTGGTATTATGTTTCCACTGGATATGATTTCCAAAAGGGGAGATATCACAATAACCTATTAATAGGCTATTAAACTTTTGTAACTGTAAAGCTGCCTTCAGTGACTCAAGAGTGTGAGTACCAACTTCAGGGCACAAACCCCAGATTGATTGTGATTTCTA
Organism: Gopherus flavomarginatus; assembly: GCF_025201925.1. Taxonomy (NCBI): domain Eukaryota; kingdom Metazoa; phylum Chordata; order Testudines; family Testudinidae; genus Gopherus; species Gopherus flavomarginatus. The sequence goes on along the minus strand of NC_066620.1, from coordinate 130,275,066 downwards.
TATTTTCATTTCCCAACCAGTTATTAAGTGTAAACTCTTCTGGCACTGTAACAGTCTAAACAAGGAGTCACAGACATTCCCTTCGGGTGCTCAGATTTATCTCACCACTCAGGTGACCATACCTTTGTGATGGATTGTTCCTTCCTCCAAAGATCATTGCAATAGTCAGGTTACTCCCAGTCCCAAAAGGATCAGTCAGTGAACCTAGGTCAATTGCACCTTAGATCTTATACCAAAGACAATGCTTGTAGCCAATCCTATAATAAACGATCTAAAATTTTATTAAGTAAAAAACAAGATTTATTTACAAAGCTAAAGCAGATAAAAGTATATATACATAAAAGAGTTATGATCTTAAGTTTAAAAAAATAGAAGCTTCTATAATAAGCAAGTTCTATATGTTGTTTAGGGCTAACCCCTGCCAATGACTGGGGATCTTTTGCTTATGCCTAGTAAACCTTGCTCCCCAAAGTCCAAGCAGCATAGATACATAATTCTTTCTTGTCAGAGGTTTTTTATCCCCTTCCTCCCTTGTGCTCTGAGCTGTAAGCTCAACTGATGGAAGGAATCCACTTGCATGGAGATATTTGGGGGGATGGCAAAACAACAAACATCTTTTGTCATCTTTATTGTCCCACAATAGTCCATCTGGTATCAATGGACCTTTCTTGTTGGACAGGATGTAAAACCTTCTGTTGAAAATCATCCCTTCACATTAGTTAACATCTCTTTCCTGTCTAGTGATTGGTTGTATTGTAATCCTCTGTGACTATGTCACTCAAATATTACCTAACAAAGTGGGATATGGATGTTGTAAGTAAGATTAATACATGCAGCTGCTCACAATCATTCAATAAAGTCTAAACACTAAACATAGTCTTATAACACTGATTCCAGTTCTATATTTGCCAGGGTTCACTGAGACATGAGGACTTTGGTATGAGTTGGCACTTAGTTTGCCAGCGGCAAAGTAATCCCGTTCCGTACCAGGTGACTCAGGCCTAAAAGTTAAGACGAGTTTCCTAGCAGAACCTCTTCATATTACAGCTTTTCTACACATAACATCCTGCGGTGCTGATTGTAAAATATTTAGTTTCATTACTAAAGTAAATGAAAGTTTCACTTTTACAAATAATTCATTAGATTGTGTGGGGGAAAGCTGAACTTCTAAAAAGCACTGCTGCTCATAGAGCTCAGTGGGTGGATGAATTGAATGCCAGTGGCAATTTTATTTGATCTATGTATTTTCCCAACCTGTGACTAGCACCAGATTCTTTGCAACTATTTGTCTGTGTGCATGTGTGAAGGCTGCTTAAGGACAGGGCAGATACAGTTTTCTAAGGAGAGACTCAGCAGGTATGTGACTCTTCAGTTTGCTGGCAAATAAATGTGCCTATTTGAGGAGTTATTTCATTTTATGTGTATTCTTCTCACCATGTAATTAGCTGCTTTCACTAAAGAAAGAAGAGACTAGTTTCAGTATGTCTACACTACACACTCCTTTCAACAGCATGCAGAGTACATATGTTACATATCCTCCTACCAGGGGTATAAATATTCATGTAGACTGTGAGACACTTCTTTGATGAGTAAAGACACATCAGAACCCTGTGCATATATGCCACACATAGCTCTCTATTCATCCAAGCAGTGCCTCCTCTGTCTACACTGCTATTTTTATTTGCATAGTGTCTCCCTACCTTCCTGCTGCTGGAGTCTTTCCCCACTGCTGGGACAGGCTCTAGCAGTGGGGAAAGGCTCTGGCAGCAGAGAATCAGCAGGGAAAGCCTCCGGCAGTTCCATGGTACTGGAGACTTTTCCCACTGCCTCCCCTTGACAGAGCCTTTCACTGACATGTAGCTACACACTGGCAGGGTGGAGACACTTTTCACTGCTGCATGTAGCTACACAAAACCCCACATGCTGCCACAAGTGATATGCAGTGTAGACTTGGCCTATAACGGCAGGTTGCAACAAGGAAGGCTAGAAAAAACAAATTTGGACAAGTCTGAGACTTGTGTGAAGACTTCAGTGTGAATTGAAGCTAACAGAATCAGACACCTGTGCTGAAGGGGTCCCTGGAATGACAAGATGCTGTGTAAGTTTCATTATAGGAAAAAGAATACCTCCCTAGGGATGTGTGTACATGTGAAGACACAGAGACATCTCAAAGAATAATATGGAGGATGCCCACTCCAAGAAACAGATATGAATGAAGATACTCTTCAAAGCATTTAAGAATACCAATACCAGTCTTTGACCTTTCTAGCTTGTTAGCTGAACTTTGATAGTACAAGCTTCTCATGGATGAATCCACATAAGAATCAAAGTCAATGGCTTCTTTTGTTAATGATTTCCTTCAGTTCCCTGAAAACATGCGCTCAATGTGCAGAGGCAATAAAAAAATAAAACAAACAAAACAAACAAACAAACAAACAAACAAAAAACCCCTAACAGACTATTAGGAACTATTAGAAAAGGATAGATATTAAGATAGAAAATATCACAATGCCACTATATACATCCATGGTATGCCCACACCTTGAATACTCTAAAAAGAGAGAAGTTAGAAATAGAAAAGGTGCAGAGAAGAGTAACAAAAATTATTAGTGGCATGGAACTGCTGCCATATAAGGAGAAATTTAAAAGACTGGGACTGTTCAGCTTGGAAAAGAGATGACACAGGAGGCATATGCTAGAGGTCTATAAAATCATGAATGGGGTGGAGAAAGTGAATAGGGAGGTATTATTGACCCCTTCATAAAACATAAGAACCAGGGATCACGCAATGAAATTAATAGACAGCAGGTTTAAAAAAAACAAAAGGAGGTATTTCTTCACACAATGCACAGTCAACCAGTGGTACTTGTTGCCATGGGATGTTGTGAAGGCCAAAAATAAAACCGATTTCAAAAGAAAATTAGATAAATTTGTGATGGCTAGGTACATCAATGGCTATTAGTTAAGACGGTCAGGGATGCAAACCCATGTTCTGGGTGCCCCTAACCCTCCAACTGCCAGAACCTGGTACTGGATAACAGGATGGATCATTAAATAATTGCCCTGTTATTATTCCTTCCCTCTGAAGCATTTGGCACTGGCCACTATCAGAGACAGGGTATTGGGCTAGATGGACCATTGGTCTGACCCTGCATTGCAATTCTTATGTTTGTTTATATCCATTTTTTCTCAAGTTTAAAAAATAAAATACGAGACCATTGGGAGTGAAAGGTGAATAGGGAGAGAGATGCCCTGGGCTCCACAGCCAAGTGATGGCCCAGTGATGACCAACTGTTTATCTCATTCTCCACTGATGGAAACCACCAACACTGAGATATCAAAATAGAATGTGAGATCAGCTCCTGGATGAAGAGCAGATGGCTCAAACTCACCGCTGTCAAACAAAAGAACTAGACTGCCGTACTTCTCCTTCCACTGAAGGCATATAGCCCCAATTTGTCAAAATGGTGTGACAAATCTGAGTCCAGGCTGATTCATCAGTAAACTTGAATGACCAATTCACAGTGACCCTGTTACTCTGTGGCCCTTCCTCTTAGATGAGGACCTGACCATAGTCATCTATGAAGTCGTCAGCTCCAGACTGAATTACTGTAATTCACCTTATCTGAAGATGATTGTGAAAACCATGCAAAGGCTCCACATGATGCAATGTGTGACTACCTATCTCCTCCATAGTGTAGGCTGCTGTGAGCACATCTCCCTGTGCTCCTGTTCCTTCATCCTTCCATTGGCTCCCATTCTTCTTGAATTGCCTGTTTAAGGCCTTGGTCCTAATCTTCAAAGCATTTACTGGATCAGGTCCCATTAGAGCCCATATTTTCATCTATGAAACAGCTAGAAAGTCACAGTCCTCCAAGACATACAACCCAATAGAAAGTGTTTGAGAATTGCAGACAACACATTCTACAGGTGGATCACATAAGTTAAGAATGAATCTCCAATGAAAATAGATGAAGCTAGAGTCTGACTATCTTTAGAAAATGTTGCAAAACCTTGCAAGTTGAAAAAGTTTTCCCCATCATATCACCACACAGCCCACTCCTCCCTCCTTCCCCCACAAAACAAACCCCACAACTCTACCTCACACAGAATTTGAGTAACTTGAAAAGGAAAAGAATTAGAGATCCATGAAGTCCAGCTGGGAACTTTGTTAATTTACCTGGAATGCACTCAAAGTACAGCACCAAACCCAAAGATAGATAATTTAAATGCAACTGTTGAGTATGGTTTATAAGCATTGTAAACAAACACCTACATAGAACAGAGGGGCTAAGGAATCCATCCTGGACTTGAAGTCAAGTTATTGGTAACTGCAAAGGGAAGGTATACTGAGCCTGAAAGATCTCAGAGTGTCTCTCAACCCAATGGACGTGTTATCTAGAGAATATTCTGGGTGTGATAAAACATTGATTGAAATAAATGCCCATCCCTTTCACAGTCTCTAAAACAAAACATAGCCTTGATTAATAATTTGGGAGAAAGAAAAGATATGTTTGCAGATTACTGATCTGTCTGAGCTAATAGTTTTAAACACTCAAACTTCTGTTTGCCCTCTTGTTAATATTAGGCTTTGATACTGAGCCCGAGATATCAGTCAAGATAAACAGAGCCTATCTGATTATGACTAAATTCTAGAATTCATCTTAATAAAGTGGAGGGCAGTAGGTTTCACCTAGATCTAATAAGATGTGGAATTTGCCAGTCATGATTATTTTTAGTAACCTTATTGCAAAAGGGAATCTGGATATCTGAAAACTGAAGAAGATTAGAAAGGGGCTTTCCAAAGGATAAGGTTTTTTACTTCCAGATGTTCCAAAATCTATTCTGTTATATTGCTGCAGATTCAGGCAGCTGAAGAAAGACTTTTTCTTTCCTGCTCCATTGGATGTTCACATGGTTAATTTTTTTTTTTACTATGATAAGACAGGCAATTGTTTGATGTGCATGCCACAAGGAATACCCTTCATCTGGAACAGAGGACTTTCTTGTCACCTTGATATGCAGCAAAGTGTATCAAATCCACTGGAAATTTTGCAAACTGCTTAGCAGAACAACACATTTGTAACCAGCCTGCATACTTGTTGCTCCCAGAACTCCAGGATATCTCAACAAGTGCATTCAGTTTAGATTAGCATGTATATGAGAATGAACTGATCTGTTTCAGGTGAGGGAATATGTTGTAAAACTGAGGTAAGTGTTTTTCTTTTTTCCTCACCCTCAGTGTGTGTTTTATATGAATATCAATGCTTTTTTTTATAACAGCTTTGACTATAAAAGATATTATGTTCCATTATATCTCTTACTTTGGACTAACCAGCAGGATCTCTTTAAAGGGACACTGCTTCAATTTTATGAACATATGTTTCAGTGTTGCCAATTCAGTGTAGCAGTAAAGCCTTAACTTGGGCAGCATCCAATTTTAATAATAAAGTGGTTCCAAGTGCCCCAATGTCCCTCAGTCTTGAAGTGACCTAAAATACAAATAGAAAATGTTGTACTGAAAGTTTGGACATGTTCTACTGCTTAGGCATAAAGACAATAATCCACAACAGCTTTTCTACAAGGTTAGATAATTTTCCCTTTCTCGATGACAACTATGATCATGCTACATTTTGCCTTTGAACCAGAATCAGCCACCTCACGAGTTTCCTTTCATGGCCGGGATGGCTCTGGAGCACCCTGTGTCTGTTTCTGCTTAAGACCAGACAATCTCTCTCTCTCTCTCTCTCTCTCACACACATGCCTAACATCACCCCTGCTTGGTGCTGGTTTAACAACAAACAGTTCAAAAACAATCCTCAAGGTCCCAAAGTCAAGTCCCTATCACAACACAAATGTTCATAGCCAGCACTGTCATCTTCTACCACTGCCAGTGCTCTTCTTCTATCTCAATCTGCTCTTCACAGAACCCCCTGCTCCCTGCCCCCAGTGCTTCCTAGGTAGACCTCAGCCTTCTGGCTCTGGCTTCCAGGCCTTAACTCTTCAAGGCCTCCCACAGAAGCCTTCTGCTCACTGCAACTTCTCTCCACAACATTTATTTCCTTGTTGTGACGCTGTATGGAATATGGGGGGCACTTTTGGATAGTGATCTCTAATCTTTTTAAGCACAAGATCACTTTTTGAGTTTAAGTCAATCCAGGATCTATCTCAAAGAAAACGTAGAAATAACAGTAATCACACAAACCAAAACACTCTTGCCCCTGCCCTACCTCTCCCCTGAGGCCATGCCCCTTCCCCACCTCATTGGCCACAGGTCCCCGTTCCCAGCCAATGGGAGCTGCAGGGGTGGTGCCTGCAGGTGAGGCAGATGCCTGAAGTGACTGATACTGAGATTGACTCTCAGAGGCTGCGTGATTATGGTCCATCCATGTACACAGTCTACCGGTTGGTGACCACTGCTTTAGGATATTATGAATACCAATATTATTAAATTGCAATGAGTTGTGCCAGATATGCTGTACAAGGTATCTGCAAAAATGTTATATTTTGCCACGTATGATAATCTTGTTTATATGTGTATATCAGATTGGATTATAAATTATAGATATATATGGTATATCTGTATTTCTAAACTTGTGCTGCGCATCTGGGTGACGCCCCCAGACAGAGTGGCCCCAGCACTGCCTAGGCTACTGCATGGGTCATCAAAGGACATCAACTGTACAGTGAAACCACTGAAAGGGTCAGGAGCTACATCTTATGACTCAGCAAGGCATGCAGAGGCTTGCCTATGAACAGAACTCAAAGGCTTCCATGCCACGTGCTGGGCAGGTTGTGTTTGGAACAAAGGAAATACAAGCTGAATGGCACAAGACTATAAAAGGCACTGGCAGCTGCATCTTTTCCATTTTGTCTTCAGTCCCACTTCTTCTCTTCTTTCCTGCTTGTTACCTATAGAGGACCTTTGTTATAAACTGAAGCTCTGAACAAAGGACTGAATGACCCATGCAAGCTATGGATGTATTCCAGAGGGACTTTCAAACCAGAAAACTCTCCAATACTGCAAAGAATTTGATATATGGACTTTGAAGTCTCTGTATCCAATTGCTTTACCGTTTAACAACTCTCTTCTTGTTCTTTCTTTTATAATAAACCTTTTGTTTTAGGCACTAAAGGTTTGGCCGGCAGCAATGTATTTTGGGTAAGATCCAAATTTATACTGGCCTCTAAAGTGGCTGTACCTTTGGGGTCGAAAGAACATTTTGTATATGTGAGCAGAGTTTTACAATAACTTCTCACTGTACTGGACCTAGGAGCTGATTGGGAGCCAGAGAATTGGAATGCAATAAAGGGTGCTGTGTGATTTCTTTTTTTGCTTCTTGATAATCAGTATTCAGTGTGGGGATCAGAAGCACAGTTTGTGACTGGTTGGGGAGTTTAACTTCAGTGTTACTCACCAGTCTTGGGAGTATCTTTCTCCTTTTTGCAGCCTACCCTGACCTTGGCATTTCCAGTGAGTGCTACCCCAGGTCACACTTGTTTCCAGTTCCCCTCTGGCTCTTTATAGGGAAGATCGCAATTCTATCAGCTCCAATCAAGGCTGTTGATGAGGCACAGGTGGACTGGAGCAGGTCCCTCTTAATGAGATCAGTCCACTCTGTGATATTCCTTATCATTTTTGAATAATGCTGGCTCAGTTTTTCACTGAGTACATGGAAAAACTAAAATTCTCTGCCCCCCATACTCACACTTTCAAAAGTGGATTAACCCAGTTGATCAAACTGTTGGGCTGAGAGAGGCAGAGCAATAAACAATGCTTTCTGGGGCCAGGGTTCCATTCCCAGTTCCATCACCAACTTGCTGTGTAACCTTGAGCATATCTGTCACTTTACTCCTCTGTTTCCCTTTCACCCTGCCTGCCTTGTCTATTCAGATTGTAAACTCTTTGGGACAGGGACTGACCCTTATTCTGTGTTTGTAAATTACCTAGCAGAACGTGATATCAGTTCATGCCTCTAGGTGCTATCAGAATAGAAATTAGAATTAGAATTTCAAGATACAATTATTTTTCGAGGAAACAGCACTAGTGTTTCCATGAACTAAATGTGCATATGTGTATATGTTTAGGAAGGAGAGAGAATTATAAATATTTGTGTTTAGGTAAATACAGGTAATCCTGAAATATTATATTACCTACTTTTGATGGGACATTAGGAAAAGAATAACAGAAAGGAAGGATATATTGCAAAGATTTTTCAGATCAGGGTTTTTAAATAAAGTAAAAAAACTGGTGCTATGTATGGCATAAACAGAACCCAGCCACCCGGTTCTATAGTTTAGAATATAACTTGCAGCCATTTTTCCCCCAAAATGTTTTAGGTGAACATTACTTTAATAATTATTGTTTTAAGGTAGACAGTTTGTAATATGCCAAGTAATATATTGACTTTTATATTTATTTAAAATCACTACGATAAGTTTGGATGTTCTATCACAGATGTTTCACGTGTTTTGAAAAGAGATTGGCCTAAAATCTGGTGCTGAATTTTTTTGCTTAAAATACATCTTTAATTTTGAAGCTATTGTTAAATTACATTCTGTAGTGTATGGTTATTATAGCTTAAAGTTGTCCATTTTGCCTTTGGTTTGGTGCTGTCTAACACTAAATCGTAATTATGGGCTCCTTTCTCCAGTGTATTTAGAGGAAAAACTGGACCCTTGATGCTGTGCCAATAAAATTGCAATTATGTATAAAGGGATGAGTTTCAGAAGAAACCTCAAATTATGTGACTGTACATTTGCACCCATACATGAAGTTTTACAGGCACAAATATCTGCGGTGCATTTTATAGCACATAGACATTCATCTAAGTGATTTGCAGGTGCAAACAGATACTTAGACTTCTATTGCTATAAAGTGTGCCAGCAGTTAGGTGTGGGGTACAAAGTTCAAAGTCCTCTTCAGGGCCTTTGAAAAATCAGGGTCAAAGACTTCAGATCTTAAATGCAATAACTTTTTCTGCTTCTTAGGCATCTGTCCAGCTCATCACATCCTTAGGCTAATCCTGCCTTTAGTAGCTGACATATGAAGTGACTGGAGAGCTCCATAAGGCATCACAGTTGTGCACAGCTATAGCCCAAAAATATTTTTCAGTGCTCTGAAAAGTCTGAACACTGAAGCAAATTCTGCCATATGAGAGAAGGATTTTAGTATACAACTAGCTTTAAGGGCTAACATAAAATAAGGGTATATGTCTGTTTTGGTGTCAGTCTCCTTCGTTAATATATAATTTTGCTACAATTTCTTTACATTTATTATGATGTAAACAAACTGTCTCTATCAGCATTTCAGTCCTCATGTGTTGTCATATGTTGAGTAAACCATTCTCCTTCTACAGCTCATATGCAGTCACCATTCCAAGAGTCTCAATTCAATGAAGCTTTGATGCTTGCCTTTGAGAGTCTGTTCTGAAACCCCCAAAACATCTGCTTTAATTTAGCTGGCTATTTCTAACTGGAAAATATGATTGAAATGCTTCATTTTCTATGAACTGTGAGCATTAAATAATGGATTCTTGGGAGTGAATTCCTAGGTAGTACTTTAGTCTTTAAAATCTCATGCAGTCATTCATAGTGGCCCAATTGCTAAAGTAAAAGTGCAGCTTTTTAGTCAATCAGGAAATAATATATTATTTCTAACACAACTGTGATGAGAGCCTTCGCCTGGTGACTTACTTGTCTGAGAACTGTTACCAGTGAGAAAAGTCTGCCATTGGTTGACCTCTAACAGAGGAAGACATTTATATTTTGTTCGTTTTCCTGTTTAGAATTCTTTGCTTGACTTTGACCTTGGATTGTAAGGAGCATTCCCTTATGTGCAAAGATATAAGTCTCACAGTTTGTGAGTTTAGACCTCTCCTATCCCCTAAGGGTGGAGTGCTTCTAACTATAACAATGCAAGGGTGCCTGTGCTCTAAGGGGCCATGTTGCCTTTGCATACACATTATTAGTGTGGTTTCCAAACACAGCAATGACTTTCCTGACTGAAAAAATGTGGTTTTGGTTTACATCACTGGCAGAATATTGTGTAATTCAAATAAAATTGTCTAGGGTTTTGTTTTTTTTTAAAGCTTCACACAGACTACCAAATATTGTCAAGGAAATGTAATTGAATAGCAACAGGACAGAAGTGAAAAGACCATGTACTAGCAATAGTCACCTCAAAAGCTTCAGAGCTCAGAAACAATGAAAGGCTGGGGGCTTCTCTGACACTTCATTTATGCACAGTTTTTGTACCCATAATAGAAAGCACAAAAGAACAGTTTCTCTTGTAAGATTTCTGGTACTTCCTGTGGCCAATACAGCCAAAGAAGCCTCTTTTATGATTCCAGACACAACTTGGAGGTAAAAGAAGAGACAAATATGATTTTTAAGTGGATATTCTATACTTTAAAAAAAGGCTTGACTTGAGATTTTGGTCAGAAGGATGTCTCTCTCTTATCTGAACTTATTTCCCCATCTTTGTTGTGTGTGTAATAGATGTATGCTGGAGAAGTTCACAGATCTCTTCGATTAGATAATTTCAAGAGAAGAAGACGTAATGCAACAATGTTCTTGCAATCCCCTGCCAAAGAGCCTCATGTGTCAGCATTTCATTTTGTAATCAGTTGGCTAGTGTGTGTACATGGTGAACCCTGCACTTACCGACTGGAAACAGGGCTCATCTGCTCAGCTGGGTATCATAGGCAGTTTACTGTTGAGAGCTACCTGCTCCATGAGAGGAGCTTGTGCTTCGGGGGAGGATCCCAGTTCCAGTCTTGCTATCACTGAAGTTCCTAGTGGCAATGTAAAGAATATAAGAATCGGGATGTCTTCTATCCAGACAGATTTGTAACAATACTATGACACAGTCTTTAATATTAGCTTAAACACCACTACTGGGTAATGCCAGAACGGGATAGAAGTCTGAGATTAATTGACCACCTTTAAATTTGATCATCACTGAATATGGTACCCTTGTGTTTTCATTAGTTAAACTAATATATCTTTATGAACAGTGCGGGAGGCTTTAACAGCATATGTTGCATCACTGCTTAATGTAGAGGCAGCAGCTGATACATCCTGAGAGTCATTGCTCAGATGAACATGTTCCAAAGTAACCTTGGAAAAGCAAGTTTGAGCAGTAATTATTTACTTAATTCAAATGATGTACAGACACAGAGGCTTAAATATGCCTTCAGTATTCTTACTCAAAATAAAATGGCCAGCAGCCCTGATTTTGCCAGGAAAGTCTTAAACTGGCCTTTCAGCCTCATGGAATGAATTCCCATTGTTTGGGCTGCTGCATTAATGGCTGGTAAAGGGAGAAGATTTACCTGATTGCATCACCAGTGCTATGATTGATGCTGCAGTAGTGCCAGTTTGTAAATCTTTCCTGTGAGTAAATACGTTTTCATTGCCCAACCAGTCACTTTGCAATGCGAGTGTGCTTAGAATAATGAGCAAATTATTTTGGCATGTTTCACTTTCAGTTAAGCAGTGCCCTAGCGAGATCAGAAAATAGATACTTTCTCACCTCCACAAAACAGAGAGAATTCAGGCACATTCTATTGTTCCCCAATTTTCAGCTCATTAGCTGGCTGCCCTGATCACTTAATACTAAAACCAGCCATTTCTTTGGTAGCTAACAAATGAAAAGGTTCCATGAAATTTCAGGTAAATGGGTCAATGAATTGCCTTGTTCCCATGCTGATTCAGAAGGGGGAAAAAGATGGTTGCCCAAACGGAATACTCTGTGTAAACCCCAATGATCTCATCTCAAATATTTTTTTAAAATATCCAAGCCAGAATGGGTATTGAAGCCACTGCTTATTGCTGGGGGTAGGAGAATTGGGAGAGTTGCAGATTGTGGCAGTAACATGGAGGATGCCCCCCACCCCGTCTCCTCCTCCTGCTATCATTTCCATGCTTTTCCCACCAATGCCAAAAGGACCCTACCCCTTAGATACCCCTTAGTACCACAAGCAAGAGTTTCACTTGGTACTTGCCTTTTGCCCCATACTCCAGAGTACAAAATGTGTCCCCTGGTGGGTGGGAAAATTAAGAGTAGGACTCCCGGACTAAGAGGCTGGAGGGTACAGGATCTCTTATAGGAATGGGGAGAAGGAGTCAGGTGAATGCAGGGGTCACTACCTCTGGCCTAGTGAAGGCTGAGCATATTTACCTGACCTTCACAAATGTAATGTGAGTGGGAAGACGTAAAACCTCTTCTCCCCTGCTATTCAGGAGCCCAAGACTTTCCAACTCTGACCTGTGGGAATTTGGGCACCACTTGTGGAAAGGAATGGAGTCCTCTTAAGATCAGTGTTGCAGTTAGTGTGCAGGCTTGACTGAGTTCTCTAGCCTCCTAGTCATGTCTATGCAGATCCCTGCTAGCCACATCCACTTCTTTAGTTTTGCAGCAGTCCATGAGGATTTCTACTTAAACACTAGGTTCTGCTTCTGAAAAATCAGGCAGCAACGCACTACAGGCACTGAGTACTGCCTGTTCTGGCTTCCCCATGCCAGCCATGCTAGGAATCTACTGAAATAGCTAACAGTGTTTTCCAGTAGTTTGTAAAACATCTTGGCATCTTTGGGTAGGAATGGTGCTATTTCATATAATTTTCCATGTCAACATTTATAGGACTATCTTTGTACCATTAACTCAAAACGACTCAATAACGTGATAGAAAATGATATGGTTTGTGAGCACTGTTGGCTTAAACTAAAAGTATCTGCTGGAGAGTATGCAGAACAAAGCACCGAGAAGCACTTTTCCACCTGATTCAATTAGTTGAATCCCATCAAATATTTTATTGCAACACTGTCAAGGAAATCCAGTATTAGAATTCTATTCGTATTTTTTTTTAGCCTAGATTTGAAGAGATCATGTAGCTCAGAGTAAGCATAGCCTTCTATTGCACTGCCCAGGAGCAGCCTGGGAAGGAAACTGTCATCCCAGGACTCAAAATCACAGTCTCTCTCTCAAGCTCTTCTCTGCTTCAGGTAAGCAAAATACAGTGACAAGTCTACAGCTAGTGCAGTAGATGTTGCTAAGATCACTGGTGTAGCTCTATTGCTAAGTGCATGTTGAGGGTGGGAGGGAAGCAATGCTCCGCCCTCTTCTGGCCCCATGGGAGGTAGAAGCTCTGCAGATCCCTGGTTCTGCATAGCAGCACAAAGAAGCGGGGGGTGCCTTAGGCGTGATGTCCATCTGCATACCTGAGATTCCTTAGTGCTCTAATTACAGGGTGTCATTTTCTGACATTCCTTATCAGGTCTGAAAGGAATTTCCTGGAAATGCTACTAAGCAAATATTTTTAACACTGCAGAGCAGATAACAGTAGTATTTTAAAACAGTAAAAGTTTGCAGGCACCCAGCCCAATAGTTTAATGACAGCCATAGACACATTGCTTTGAGAAAATGATGAATGCTATGTATTGTTTCTTAGAAATGCTATGTGGTCTGAGTGGTAGAATGGTTTTCTAATCCAGGAATGGAATATGGTCAGAGAGGGAAGTTAGAGAAAACACAGTGAAGGAAACAGGAAAAAACCCAAACCCCACACTAATTTTTGCATTTTATTGAAAAATATATGCAAAATATAGTGTCTTAACCATCTAAATTCTAACTTCCTAGACCCAGATTATAACTTTATAAACTCCCCTCTGATTCCTGCTTAGTATATGCCACTTTCTGCTTCCACAGATTTGATTAAAACCCTCTGCATCATAGGGCAGGCTACCTCCCATATATCCCCTCATGGCCTCCAGGAAGCCCCCACAAACAGCTCCTGCCTCACTTTCCCTGTTAAGGGACTTCTTCAATAACTCATAAACTCATTCAATCCCCTTCTCAGGTTGTGCTTTATTAAACTAATCTTTCAAAACAAAGTTCTTAAATCCATCCATTTACCTCCTTTTCAGGTCACTCCCAGGCCTTTCCTGCCTGTAGTCTCATGTCAAAGTTTCTCTGCTGGAGCTTACTCACGTCCAACAGTCTCTATACTGTCTTCTTGTCCGCTCAAGCATCCCCCTGCCCCCTTTCTGCAGCTTCCTTCTGTTATTTATAGTGGAACCAGGTGATCCCCACTCAGGGGCATCTTATTATTAACTTGGGGTCACTGGGGTCCAGGGCTCTGGCTCTTAAAAGGACAAGCCCTCCTGTTACGTTCTGAAGGGACTTTCTACATTTTACAGGGTTTGCAAAAGAATGGGGCTCTCTTCCAGCAGGGTTTTAAAAAACCTTCAGGGCGGATGCAAAAGTATTACAATGAAGTAGTGCTCAATTACAAGAAACAAGTTTTAGTTAACGTTTTTGTAAAGTTTTATCAAACACTTAATCGATAATAGGTTTCAGAGGGGTAGCCGTGTTAGTCTGTATCAGCAAAAACAACGAGGAGTCCTTGTGGCACCTTAGAGACTAATCAGTTTATTTGGGCACAAGCTTTCATGGGCTAAAACCCACTTCATCAGATGCATGGAGTGGAAAATACAGTAGGAAGATATATATAGCAGTACATGAAAAGATGGGAGTTGCCCTACCAAGTCAGAGGGGCGAGACAATTCAATTAAAGTGGGCTAATATCAGCCTCCCTGGACACTCAATAACAGACTTAAAAGGGGCACTTCTTCAACATAAAAATTTCAAAAACAGACTCCGATGAGAAACTGCAGAACTGGAATTATTTTGCAAACTGGACATCAAAGTAGGCCTGGATAAAGACTGGGAGTGGATGGGTCACTACAAGAACTAAAAAAACCTAATTTGCCCCTCGTGTTACTCACACCTTCTTTTTAACTGTTTGAAACGACCACCCTGATTCCCACTATAAAAATGATTTTTCAGCCTGTTAATAATAGCCCACTTTAACTGAATTGTCTCAACCCCCTACTTGGTAAGGCAACTCCCATCTTTTCATGTACTGCTATATATGTACTGCTATATATATATATGTAAATGAAAAAAATCACAATAATCATTTAAATAACGCTTGTGAAAACTGAGTTTTCAATAAATGAAAAAATTGCAATAACCATTCTGATAATGTTTTGATAAGCATTTGTCAAAAATACTGATAAAACAAAAATAGGTTACTTACAGACCTAGTGAAATGAAAACAACTTTGAAATTTCAAATTTGCCCACAAACTTCATTTTTCAACCAACCTTCCATTCACTTTTAAACATTGGGGGACTTTTTTCACCATACACTCCTATTGCAGGTGGGGAAACTTGGGTTTAAATACAAGATCTGGTGAATTTTTTACCTAGACAGCAGGGTTTGGAAATGTTGCAAAGAGAAAACAAACTGCTTAGCCTCTGGTGGAAGGGATTGCCTATCACTCAGTCAGCAAGCGCCCCAGCTAATTAAGCACTGACAAGCTCCTAAAAGCTTTCTTTAGCCAAATGGATGATGGCCTTGACTCTGGTTCCTCGAGAGTCAGGGGTTAAAGTATGGAAAAATGAGATCATCCTTAGGGATGTGGAAAGCATGCTGGAGTAAAGAAAATAAAATGAGCTGAGACTGTGGGACTTTTCTACATGTTCCTTTCCCTTTTGATAGAGCATTTACTGCATGAAAGATTCCATGTGTGTGTGTTAATTTCACTGATTAGGAGAGGGTAAATTCCTCATTTCATGTGCACCTCTGGAGCAAAACACCACGAATGGCAAATTACTTACAGGAGAGAGAAAAGATTTCTCAGAGCACTTACTGGAATGTAACAGTTAGCACTTGTCTGGTTCACTAATCACGTATCTTGTACAAAGGAATATTGTATGAAGGAAGCTTCAGAAATAATGTTAGAGGAAAACATTATCTCATTTTTAGAGTGGACATAGCAGAAAATGTCATTTCAGGCCCCTAGTTTATCTTGATTTTTCACACACTGGTTTGAGCATTATTTATGTACTTAGTAACATATGGGATTGTTACTGATTGAGGCAGATGGGTCATACTCCTGTGGGACAGTGTGCATGCAAAGAGTGCACTCTTTCAGATGATTTTAAACTGCAACAGAAAAATGCCTACATTTGAAAAGGTTTATCATGTCTAGTGAGTTTTGCCTAGCTAGTTTTGTATACAAGAGTAGATCTTCATGCTGGCTTGTTCTTATTCTACATTTGGGATAGACAACAATTGATAAATGACATGCATATATGTCTTAAATAGGCCAGATCCTCAGCTGTGCTAAACTGGAGAACTATGCTGATTTATACCAGCTGAGGATGTAACTTTCTGTATCTTTATTTCTGTAAACATCATTACTGGAAATGCTGTGTTTCAAGTCTTTCAGTATGTCTACACTACAACATAAGCCGAGGGTAAATAGAACTCAAGTTAGACCCTGGGTTTGTTAACAGGGGCTGGAGTATCTATACCCATCCATAACCCCAGATTAGGAATTGTTGAACCCAGGGTCCCAGCCTGGGTCTCGAGCATTCTGATCATGCAGGCCTGATCCCAACCACTCTATCTCAGACTTCCTAGAACCCTCCCAAAATGTGGCTCCTTTAGCCCTTTGTGGTGCAGTGTGGGAAACTTGACTGTCCACCTAACATACTGTCCAGAGGATAAAGAAACTCAGCCCATGGGTTTGTGAGATACTTCTGACAGACTCCCAGAGTGTGAATCTCGCAAGGCTGCATCTACTCTGCAAAGCAATAGGGCTTGAATCCTGGATTTTGGCTTGCCTCAGGTTTGGATCCTCCACCCCACTTCTGGGGTCCTGAGACACTAGTCTGAGCCTTGGGTTAGTGCAATTTGTGTATAGATGGAAGGGGTGTTTGGCTTGAGCCTGAGCTTACGTTGCAATATAGACATGTTCTTCAGTAAATGTTGTTGTTTTTAAACTAAAGGGGAAATTGAGACAAAGAGGGTGCATCTGCTACAGGAAAATTAGTTTGTGCAGAAAGGGTTTGGGTGTTTTTCCAGCTATGCCATGAAAACCTGTTTAGAGCTATATAAGAGACTATTTATAACAACAACGATGATTACCTATATTGCACCTCTTACCTAGCTAAAAAGAAACTGTAGGAATTATGTCATACACCATGAAAATCCAAGCACCTTTAGGGTGAACTCAAGAGCTGCTTAAGAGCACACAAGCAATACTTCACATTGTCTATGGGTGGAGAAGAAATTTAGAAGAATGTTGCATCTGATTGAAATTGCTGGAGCAATTCATGTTGGCAAAATATAATTTCCTAAATTGTAATTGGCTAGGACAGGGGAATTAACAGCTCTAGTCCTTCAAAAAGTGTTAAACTTCTAGGGATCTTTATTGACTAATTAGTTAGTACCTTACATTTACATCTTGATCAAAAGATAACATCTACTGCAGCACAATGCCCCAGATCTACGTTAGTGCACTTCATAGATTTATATTCACAGATTCCAACGCTACAAATGATCACTGTGATCATTTAGTCTGATCTCCTGTCTAACTCAGGCCATAGAACATATCCAAAATTATTGCTAAGGCAGATCTTTCATAAAAACACCCAATTTTGATGTTTGATTCTGTATGGGTGGACTACTGCATCAGCACTGTGTCAGGTTTTTTTGTTCAATTCTGATTAAGAAGAAAAAAATCTTATCTTCCTAGTCAGCAGTACTTTGGTACAATACCTAACTGCCACTTAGATATCTCTGATGCAGGTATTATCCAGGTGAGCTTATGTTTCTTTGATAAGTTCACAGCACTTGTTACAATAAAATAGTAAGGACACAGATATTTAAAAGTGGATTCCTAATGTTGGATATCTACACCGATATTCAGACACCTAAATAAGCAGCCTGATTTCCAAAAATGATGACAACTCAGCAGCTCCCATAAAAACCAATGAACACTTCTGGGTACTCAGAACTTCAGGAAAATGAGTATTTAATGGTGAATTTAGGAGCCTAACTTTAGGCATTCACTTTTGAAAATATTGGTCCTTACTATTTGATCATAACAAGTGCTGGGACCCTATCAAAGAGACAAACTCACAGACCACTGTTCAAATCCTGCTAGCTGCTTACTCCACAATTGTTCTGACAGAATCTCTGTGGAAATTATTTTGAATGAAAGAGTGGCTCTTACTATTCAAAAGCTCATGTTTTCTGAGAACCAAGCTACTGTTGGCCTGTTCCACCAATTTCTTTTCTACATAAATTTTATATTTTGCAAATCGCAAAAGAAAGTGAAAATGATAAGATCATTCTAAAGTTACAATAAAAAGAAAACAATAAAAGCATCAGTAGTAAGATATTTTTTCTACCATGGACCAAATCTTGGCAGTGGCATGGATTGCTGTTTTCCTCATTTAAAAAAAACACTTTATTTTAAAAAAGAATACTGTAGTGTCAACTGATCAGTCTGTGATGTTGCAGTCTATATGATTTTATAAAAATTTGCTAATAAGTGAATATAATGTAACTGGAATAGGCTTCATGAAAAAGGTCTCTTGTAAAGTATCATTACAAAGCTTATAATCTACAGAGTGTGATCATCCTATTTGTATAAATGTAACACTCTTGTATCTGAAACTAGAAATATGAAATATAACTCTGAGGGCCTATTGTAATTATGAAGAGTGGAGGCCATTAATGGTGCTTTGGAATCTTAATGACTCCCTTTAACCACGACAATTGACTGTGAATGGCTCTGTTTGCAGGCAGCCTTCCTGTGAGTGAGGCTAGGGGGAATGAAGGCTTGAAGTCTTAAAGTGACATGTGATCATGTCACCTGAACTAGACTCCATCTTTAATGTGATGTTCTTCCATTGAGAAGAAGGGGGTGGGAACACAGAGGGACAAAGGATTCCCGCCTTATGCAAAAAATATATAAATGGATGGAACAGAACAAAAAGAAAGAGCCATCAAAAGGAATCCCCTAGCTACTACCTGAGCTGGAACAAGAGCTGTACCAGGGCGAAGAATTGTGCCCAGACTAGGAAGGTGCCCAGTCTAAAAAAATAAATTTATTGAAACATCTCTACGGGTGAGATTTTTACATGTATTTAGTTGTGTTACTGTATTAGGTTTAGATTTGTGTGTTTTATTTTGTTTCACTTGGTAATTCACTTTGTTCTGTCAGTTACTACTTGAAACCACTTAAATCCTACTTTCTGTATTTAATAAAAACACTTTTTACATATTAACTGACCCAGAGTATGTATTAATACCCGGGGGAGCAAACAGCTGTGCATATCTCTCTATCAGTGTTATAGAGGGCAAACGACTTATGAGTTTACCCTGTATAAACTTTATACAGGGTAAAACAGATTTATTTGGGTTTAGACCCCATTGGGAGTTGGCATCTGAGTGTTAAAAACAAGAACATTTCTGTAAGCTGCTTTCAGTTAAGTCTGCAGCTTTTGGGTACTTGGTTCAGACCCTGGGTCTGTGTTCATGCAGACGGGCGTGTCTGGCTCAGCAAAAGAGCGTGCTGGATTCCCAGACTGGCAGAGGGAAAGCAGGGGCAGAAGTAGTCTTGGCACATCAGGTGGTAGTTCACAAGGTGGGTTTCTGTGATCAAACCCATCACACAGTCATCTTCAGCTCTTGGGCTTTCTTAGAGGTTATGGCTCACTCTGTGGGTCCACCCATGCTGAATCAGTTGCTGGATCATGTCCTTTAGTTAAACACTCATGACTTACAGTACTGGAAGATTTACATAAATCTTTCCAAAGTTGTTTTCTTTTTATTCAAAAAAGAAATTATAAATGTATACAGAGTTGACATATTTTTAATATTAAGGAAAGCAGAGTTGTGTGTCTACCCTGTCCTCCAGTACTTTGAACAGTTTCACATGAATTCTGCATGTAGCAGCTCTCATAAAATATGTATTAATGTAATATTTGAACTGTGACAGTCACAGCTTTTCAATTTATTTGGATAAAATTGTATTAAAATTCTAAGAACTGGTGTTTCATGACTATATCTTTTTTTGGGAATAGATTGCCTTAGTGTATATATAATAAAATCAACACACTGTGACTTTTATCACTGATCACCTAGCACAAAATGACTAGCATCACACACTAGATGATCAGTTTAAAAGGTTCCATAGTATTTGTTTGTAGCGCTATATTTTATTTCATTATATAATTTTACAATCATGTTTTATCCCCATTTAATACAAAAATCAATAGCAAAATCTTTACTGATTCTAGTGCATTTTAAACGTATTTATTTTGTAATGGAAGTCTTGTTCCTGTCAATGTTAGCAGTCATTGATCTGTGATATTCCTTTATTATCTAGAATTGTGAGGAGAGACTGTTATCTAATGGCAGGGTCCCATAGTTTTATCCCTCCTATTACGCAGTGCTTGCATGAGGAAATGAAGCACTTATGAGTGAACTGGTTCAATTAAAATAAGAACTGAACTGAACTCCACTTGACGCTCATCTATACTGAACCATGATGATTTTAGAGGTAAGAAAAATTCAATTAGCTTACACATTTTTTAAACTGAATTTAGTACTCAAGACAGTGGTTGGATTGACATCCCCGAAGGAGAAAGTTTTCAACTTATAAAAGGGGGGAAAAAGACATAGCATGGAAAGCTGCAATGGTTCCATCTTCATGCCCATCCAATCCATGCATCTACTGAGAAAATCAGCCAATTTGGTAGTGATTTTCATTGTATGTCCACTGAGATATGGACAGAGCCCATTTAGTCATTAGCTGCCAAATAGCCATCAAATTATCTATATTAGGTCTTGGCTGGATGCTTAATTAGTGATAAAGGGAGTGTTTTTCCTTTTAATTTCTCATATTACTGCACTTTCTGGTTTCATCTAGGACCAGAACTGGAAATATAAACCACCAAAGATAGAGAGCTCTTACAACTTTTCTCACTCTCACAAATACACATAGAATTGAAAGCATTGAGAGGATCTGTCTTCTGCTGTTCCAAACAGCATCCAAAGACCAGGTGCCAGCTCTTGGCAAATCTGCTGGCATTAGCTAAGGTTTGACAAACTCACAGCTGAAGACCAGACCTGTTCACTTACGTGTTAGTGTTGCTCAAAATAGGTATTAATCTTATAAGAATGTATTTAGTGTTTAAACTGTATAGAACAGTGGTGGGCAACCTACGTGGCCCATCAGGGTAACCCACTGGTGGGCTGCCAGCCAGTTTGTTTACATTGACTGTCCTCAGGCACGGCTGCCTTGGAAATGCTATGCACAAGGAAGTTTCTCCTATGGAGTTGGAGGCTGAATGAATGAAATAAAACAAAGACACAGGAAAATTTTCCATCTCTTTGCTGTTTGAACTCTCGTAGAGCCAGACACATCAAGCTGAAGCCAGAGATCCCCAGGTGTTACCTCCTAGCTCTGCCCTAAAAGACATTTTGAATTCGTAGATCACTACAACTCTATCACTCTTAGGATTTAGATTGCAATTCATTTGTGTATATGTATTTGCTTTCTTTAAGCTTTAAATAACTGTCAATTATTTTTCCTAGTTAATAAACCTTTAAATAGTTTATAACAGGATTGGCTACAGGCATTGTCTTTGCTGAGGATCTAAGGAATCAACTGATTTGGGGTAAGTGACTGGTCTCTTGGGACTGAAAGCAATCTGAATATTATGTGATTTTTGGTGTAAGGGACCATATATAGCTAAGTCCAGCTTGCTTGGGTGTCAAAATAGACTGGAGAGTCTAAGGCAGTGGTGGGCAACCTGAGGCCCATCAGGGTAATCCGCTGGCAGGCTGCGAGACAGTTTGTTTACACTGATCCTCCCATTGCCCCTCCAGCCAATGGGAGTTGTGGGAAGTGGTGGCCAGTATGTCCCTGTGGGCTCCAGGTTCCCCACCACTGGTCTAAGGGGACTGTCTATGACTTCTTGGTGAGACTGTTATAGTGAACCAGGAATTCACATTTGTCCTTAGCTTGGTAAAATCTAATTCTAGAACTTACCATCAGTTTTGGGTATCTGCCCTGTTTTTGAGAGTCTGCCTTGAGGTAGGCATTCACAGGCGTGAGACACTCCAGAAATCCACATAGAATTCAAAGCTTTGAGAGGATTTGTCTTCGAGTATTTCAAACATTGTCTAAAGGTTTTGGTTAAACTTGTGATAAGAATTTTGAAGCTTCTCCACAAAGCAGTCAAAATTAGAACTGGTTGTAAAATTTTCTATTGCAATTTCTTTTATTAGAAACCCCAGTTTTCCATCAAAATGATTTTTTTTTTTATTTTTTGCAAGAGGTATATACTTTCTGTGGAAATTTTGGATTTTTTTTTGTCAAAAAACAAAACAAAAACAACCCAAACACCAAATGATTTTGTGTTTTTGTCTGAAAGCTGAAATATATTGGTAAAAAAATTAAATATTCCAATTCAGATATACCACCAAGGTGCCTTGTGAGAGTTGTCCTTTCGCCTCAGATTTTGCAAATACAAAATGTAGGTACAGATCTCACAGACTCAATTTATATCTGCTGAAAGGAGGTACAAATACTTGGATATGTACCTGCAATCCATTTTGGTGCATACAGATATTGTGAGGGCAATGTGAAGTCATAAGAAGGGGAGATAGCACTCAGCTTTTTGAAAGTTTGCCCTTTTTGAAAATCTGACACCAACTACTAGGGCTATAAAAAACCAACTCTGTTGATTATCCAATAGAGTATTTAGTGCAAGCACATATCCAACTGTTAGCTTGCTGGTTGTGTGGAATAAAAATCAATGTG
Organism: Gopherus flavomarginatus; assembly: GCF_025201925.1. Taxonomy (NCBI): domain Eukaryota; kingdom Metazoa; phylum Chordata; order Testudines; family Testudinidae; genus Gopherus; species Gopherus flavomarginatus. The sequence goes on along the minus strand of NC_066620.1, from coordinate 130,252,369 downwards.
TCTCTAGACAGCAGTGCAGTTGCTCAGTTTAGAGGAACCTATGTATTTGGTGAAGGATAAATCTGATATGACCTTTATGTATAGAACTGGTATTGGTTATCTGTGAGTGAGAGAATGCATGATGATAGAATGAGTTTTGATGTAAGTTGCATATGTTAACTGTATTTTCTGATGACAGAACATTTGTGAGTCAAACTTTTAAATATCCATTTATCAATATTGTTTGGAGCTTGTGGTCAGTATATTAACTATATTTATTGCATATTTGACAGTTCTGAGCAAATCAGAGACACACATTTTGTGGTGTTTGTTGAGTCCTTAGGGTAGATTTTCAATGAATACCTACAAGACTTCAATGACCCATATAAGTGAGAGTCATATGGTGAGGTTTTATATGTAGCATTTTCAAAATGAACTTCCAATTGGTTTAACTTTAAAATATTATACTAAAAGTATATGTAATGAGGGATGTTTAATATTGTTTTTTAAATCAGAATTAAAGGCTCAATTTAAGGAGAATTTAAAGATGTTTGATTGCAGATGTCTGCCACAAATCTTCACAACAACCATTAACTACCTCAATCAAACGTCTCTCTCTTTCTCTTCTTCCCCCCGCCTAGGTTCCAAGTTCTCATGGTTTTATCCTGAATGTCACACTATGTGATGCTATTGTTAGAATACCAGTTTCTTGTAACATGTGATTAGATGAGGACCTCAGCTTTTATTTAAAAAAAGAAAATAAGTTTCTAGCCCAGTCATGGTTGGCAACTAAAGCTTTAAAAGACGATCCAAATGTACCCTGAGATCTCAAAAACAGAAAGCAAATAAAAATTAGTACCTGCTTTAAAAATCTTATGATTTTAGGGGGACATGACTCCTGTTTTTTGAGTGCTTAGGGTTGACAATACTGTGCTCCTTATAAATTGGAAAATCTCCTTGAGAAAATCCACCAAGTCACTACCATTATCCTTCTGCAGATTCCTCCTTAACACTCATGATGCCTACCATGATGCCTACGAAGCATACAAAGCAGCTGGTGACAATGGTGTCATAAACAGATAGCTAAGAGTTAATGTCTCTTTCACCTGAAGCACCTGACCAGAGGACCAATCAGGAAACCGGATTTTTTCAACTTTGGGTGGAGGGAATTGTGTGTCTGAGTCTTTTTTTTTCTGGCTGCCTGCTTTCTCTGAGCTTTGGAGAAGTAGTTCTACTTTCTAATCTTCTGTTTCTAAGTGTAAGGACAAAGAGATCAGATAGTAAGTTATATGGTTTCTTTTCTTTGGTATTTGCATGAATATAAGTGCTGGAGTGCTTTGATTTGTATTCTTTTTGAATAAGGCTGTTTATTCAATATTCTTTTAAGCAATTGACCCTGTGTTGTATCATCTAATACAGAGAGAACGTTTGTATGTATTTTTCTTTCTTTTTATATAAAGCTTTCTTTTAAGACCTGTTGGAGTTTTTCTTTACTTCAGGGAAATTGAGTCTGTACTCACCAGGGAATTGGTGGGAGGAAGAAGTCAAGGGGAGATCTGTGTGTTGGATTGCTAGCCTGACTTTGCATTCCCTCTGGGGGAATAGGAAAGTACTTTTTGCTTCCAGGACTGGAAACAGAGAGGGGGAGTCACTCTGTGTAGTTTCACAGAGCTTATGTCTGTGTATCTCTCCAGGAGCATCTGGAGGGGGGAAGGGAAAAAGGATTATTTCCCTTTGTTGTGAGACTCAAGGGATTTGGGTCTTGGGGTCCCCAGGGAAGGTTTTTCAGAGGGACCAGAGTGCCCCAAAACACTCTAATTTTTTGGGTGGTGGCAGCAGGTACCAGGTCCAAGCTGGTAACTAAGCTTGGAGGTTTTCATGCTAACCCCCAGATTTTGGACGCTAAGGTCCAAATCTGGGACTAAGGTTTTGTCATGAGTGGCAGCAGGTGGGATATAGACAGAATCCAGAAGCCAGTAGGAATATTATATTTTTCTTTTCTCTGCTAAGGGCTTTTTAGCAGAGAGAAACAGTTGGTTTTAAAAGGGAACCAGAGAGAATTTTTTTTTCTGCTCTCTCTGGCAGTTTGTGGCTTGCATGTTAAGCGAGAAGCCATTACCAAACTGTTGAGGGTCTTTTGTCATGCAATAGCCCTCCCATTAGGAGGCAAGTACCAGCACTTATAGGCATGCAAATAAAGTGGTTTTTCAGGTTTACTTAACATTGAAGATTAGCTAAAGGCACTGTTGCTAGGCAGACTTCAGGAGGCAACAGAGAACCTGCAGTTCAAAAGATAAACACCGGAGGGCACCCCAACACAAGAAAACAGGAACCATGACTTCTAAGGCAAAAATTGAGGCCGAAGAACAAATCAAAGAAGCTGAACACAGGCGACAGATGGAGATGAAAGAAAGAGAAGAACAAATCAAACAGGCAGCACACAAAAGAAAACTAGAAGAAGAAGAGTTCGCCCACCGAAGGAAACAAGAAGAAGAAGAGTTGGCCCACCGCCGAGAAATGGAAAAACAACAAAAAGAGAATGAAGAGAAGGAAAAACAGAGAAAACATGAACTGGAGTTGGCAAAAGCTGGGCTGCATGTGCCAGCCAACCCTAACAACCCAGCGCCCATTATTGCTCCACAGCACAGGAAATTTCCCACCTACAAGGCAGGTGATGACACCGAGGCCTTCTTGGAAAATTTTGAAAGAGCCTGTCTTGGGTACAACATCCCCGAAGACCAGTACATGGTAGAATTGAGGTCACAGCTCAGTGGCCCTTTAGCAGAGGTGGCAGCTGAAATGCCTAAGCTGCAAATGAATGACTATAAACTTTTTCAAACCAAGGCCAGATACCGAATGGGGATAACCCCAGATCATGCCCGTCGGCGCTTCAGAACCCAAAAGTGGAAACCCGAGGTGTCATTTCCCAAACACGCCTACTACATTGCAAAAAACTATGAGGCCTGGATAACAGGAAACAACATTCAAACCTTGGAAGAACTGAACCTCCTCATACAAATGGAGCAGTTCTTGGATGGTGTTCCTGAAGACATCACACGGTACATACAAGATGGAAATCCCAAAGATATCGTTGAGGTGGGGGAGATTGGAGCCAAATGGATGGAACTGGCAGAAAGCAAGAAAGCTACTGTCAAGGGGAACGATTACCCCAGGGGGCACACAGACCATAAACCCTACAACCGAGGACAGCCAAAGACCCCACATACCACCCAAGTAAAGCCACAGATACCCTACCCTTCAACCTCACCAGTCTCCAGTAACTCACCTCGGCCCAGTGACCCATCAGATGGAAGATGCTTTAAGTGTAATGAACTGGGACATATCAAGGCCAAGTGTCCCAAGAACACCATGCGAGTGCAATTCATTACACCACCATCACACCAAAGATCCCCAGGCCCGGATGCCTCTCAAATACCCTGGGAGCGAAGGGAAAATTTGAGAGTGGGCGGAAAGAAGGTTACTGCGTGGAGAGACACGGGGGCACAAGTGTCAGCTATCCACCAATCCTTCGTTGACCCCAAATTCATCAACCCAAAGGCCAAAGTTACAATTTACCCCTTCATGTCACAAGCTGTAGATTTGCCTACAGCTCAACTGCCTGTCCAGTACAAAGGCTGGTCAGGAATGTGGACTTTTGCAGTCTATGACAATTATCCTATCCCCATGCTACTGGGGGAAGACTTGGCCAACCAGGTGAGGCGGGCCAAGAGAGTGGGAATGGTTACACGTAGCCAAACCAGGCAAGCTTCCACACCCATTCCTGTTCCTGAACCGTCCACAGAGGCCCCGTCTGTGTTACCAGAGACCCAGACAGAGGTAGTGGACCCGGATTCCATGCCAACCACTGAAACAGCCACAGCACCTCCAGTCCCAGGCCCGGAACTGGAACAGCAACCAGCACCAGCAAGTGCAACCACATCTTCAAACTCAACGCCAGAGGGCGCCAGCGAGCCAGAACTGGCAAAAGCAACAGACAGCCATACCCAAAAGGCTCAGCCAGAGCCTGAAATACCCTCAGGTGCACCAGCGGAGAGCGGTTCACCAGCAACGGAAACAACCCCATCACCTACATCGCTTCCAGAGGGACCAAGCCCAAGTCCACAGTCTGAGGAAGAACTGGTGACCCCAGCCTCAAGGGAACAGTTCCAGACTGAGCAGGAAGCAGATGACAGCCTTCAGAAAGTGTGGGCGGCGGCACGGAGCACCCCACCGCCTCTCAGCTCTTCTAATCGATCCCGGTTTGTTATAGACCAAGGACTTTTATACAAGGAAATTCTTTCTGGTGGACACCGGGAAGAATGGCAGCCGCAAAAACAGTTGGTGGTTCCAACTAAGTACCGGGGGAAGCTCTTAAGCTTAGCCCATGATCATCCCAGTGGCCATGCTGGGGTGAACAGAACCAAGGACCGGTTGGGGAAGTCCTTCCACTGGGAGGGGATGGGCAAGGACGTTGCCAAGTATGTCCGGTCTTGTGAGGTATGCCAAAGAGTGGGTAAGCCTCAAGACCAGGTCAAGGCCCCTCTCCAGCCACTCCCCATAATTGAGGTCCCATTTCAGCGAGTAGCTGTGGATATTCTGGGCCCTTTCCCAAAAAAGACGCCCAGAGGAAAGCAGTACGTACTGACTTTAGTGGACTTTGCTACCCGATGGCCGGAAGCAGTAGCTCTAGGCAACACCAGGGCTAACACTGTGTGCCTGGCCCTAACAGACATCTTTGCCAGGGTAGGTTGGCCCTCTGACATCCTTACAGATTCAGGGTCTAATTTCCTGGCAGGGACCATGGAAAAACTGTGGGAAACTCATGGGGTGAATCACTTGGTTGCCACCCCGTACCACCATCAAACCAATGGCCTGGTTGAAAGGTTCAATGGAACTTTGGGGGCCATGATACGAAAATTCATCAACAAATTCTCCAATAATTGGGACCTAGTGTTGCAGCAGTTGCTGTTTGCCTACAGGGCTGTACCACATCCCAGTTTAGGGTTTTCACCATTTGAACTTGTGTATGGTCACGAGGTTAAGGGGCCATTACAGTTGGTGAAGCAGCAATGGGAGGGGTTTACGCCTTCTCCAGGAACTAACATTCTGGACTTTGTAAGCAACCTACAAAGCACCCTCCGACACTCTTTAGCCCTTGCTAGAGAAAACCTAAAGGATGCTCAAGAAGAGCAAAAGGCCTGGTATGACAGACATGCCAGAGATCGGTCCTTCAAGGTAGGAGACCAGGTTATGGTCTTGAAGGCGCAACAGGCCCATAAGATGGAAGCATCATGGGAAGGGCCATTCACGGTCCAAGAGCGCCTGGGAGCTGTAAACTACCTCATAGCATTTCCCAATTCCTCACTAAAGCCTAAAGTGTACCATGTTAATTCTCTCAAGCCTTTCTATTCCAGAGACTTACAGGTTTGTCAGTTTACAGTCCAGGGAGATGATGCTGAGTGGCCTGACGGTGTCTACTACGACGGGAAAAAAGACGGTGGCGTGGAAGAGGTGAACCTCTCAACCACCCTGGAACGTCTGCAGCGGCAACAAATCAAGGAGCTGTGCACTAGCTTCGCCCCATTGTTCTCAGCCACCCCAGGACGGACTGAACGGGCATACCACTCCATTGATACAGGTAATGCTCACCCAATCAGAACCCCACCCTACCGAGTGTCTCCTCATGCCCAAGCTGCTATAGAACGGGAGATCCAGAACATGCTACAGATGGGTATAATCCGCTCATCTACCAGTGCATGGGCATCTCCAGTGGTTCTGGTACCCAAACCAGATGGGGAAATACGCTTTTGCGTGGACTACCGTAAGCTAAATGCTGTAACTCGTCCGGACAACTATCCAATGCCACGTACCGATGAGCTATTGGAGAAGTTGGGACGTGCCCAGTTCATCTCTACAATAGACTTAACCAAGGGGTACTGGCAAGTACCGCTAGATCAACCTGCCAAGGAGAGGTCAGCATTCGTCACCCATGCGGGGGTGTATGAATTCAATGTCCTTCCTTTCGGCCTTCGAAATGCACCCGCCACCTTCCAGAGGCTGGTAGATGGTCTACTAGCTGGACTGGGAGAATTTGCAGTTGCCTACCTCGATGATGTGGCCATTTTTTCAGACTCCTGGCCCGAACACCTACTACACCTGGAAAAGGTCTTTGAGCGCATCAGGCAGGCAGGACTAACTGTTAAGGCCAAAAAGTGTCAAATAGGCCAAAACAGAGTGACTTACCTGGGGCACCAGGTGGGTCGAGGAACCATAAACCCCCTACAGGCCAAGGTGGATGCTATCCAAAAGTGGCCTGTCCCAAAGTCAAAGAAGCAGGTCCAATCCTTCTTAGGCTTGGCCGGATACTACAGGCGATTTGTACCACACTACAGCCAAATCGCTGCCCCATTGACTGACCTGACCAAAAAGACCCAGCCAAATGCCGTTAAGTGGACTGATGAGTGTCAAAAGGCCTTTACCCAGCTTAAGGCGATGCTCATGTCTGACCCTGTGCTCAGGGCCCCGGACTTTGACAAGCCATTCCTAGTAACCACAGATGCATCTGAGCGTGGTATAGGAGCAGTGCTCATGCAGGAAGCAACAGATCACAACTTCCATCCTGTCGTGTTTCTCAGCAAGAAACTGTCTGAGAGGGAAAGTCACTGGTCAGTCAGTGAAAAGGAATGCTATGCCATTGTGTACGCCCTGGAAAAGCTACGCCCATATGTTTGGGGACGGCGGTTCCAACTACAAACTGACCATGCTGCACTAAAGTGGCTTCATACTGCCAAGGGGAACAACAAGAAACTTCTTCGTTGGAGTTTAGCTCTCCAAGATTTTGATTTTGAAATTCAACACATCACAGGAGCTTCTAACAAAGTAGCTGATGCACTCTCCCGTGAGAGTTTCCCAGAATTCAGTAGTTAAAAAGTGTTCTTAAAATGTAGAAGTCTGTTAGTTATATACTTAGTAGTATATGTAAAGGTGCATGTGTTGTAGTAATCTGTTTATTTTAAAGTTCTAGAAGGAAATCGCCGCCAGTAAGCTTCCCCACTGTCTGCAATTTGGGGGGCGTGTCATAAACAGATAGCTAAGGGTTAATGTCTCTTTCACCTGAAGCACCTGACCAGAGGACCAATCAGGAAACCGGATTTTTTCAACTTTGGGTGGAGGGAATTGTGTGTCTGAGTCTTTTTTTTTCTGGCTGCCTGCTTTCTCTGAGCTTTGGAGAAGTAGTTCTACTTTCTAATCTTCTGTTTCTAAGTGTAAGGACAAAGAGATCAGATAGTAAGTTATATGGTTTCTTTTCTTTGGTATTTGCATGAATATAAGTGCTGGAGTGCTTTGATTTGTATTCTTTTTGAATAAGGCTGTTTATTCAATATTCTTTTAAGCAATTGACCCTGTGTTGTATCATCTAATACAGAGAGAACATTTGTATGTATTTTTCTTTCTTTTTATATAAAGCTTTCTTTTAAGACCTGTTGGAGTTTTTCTTTACTTCAGGGAAATTGAGTCTGTACTCACCAGGGAATTGGTGGGAGGAAGAAGTCAAGGGGAGATCTGTGTGTTGGATTGCTAGCCTGACTTTGCATTCCCTCTGGGGGAATAGGAAAGTACTTTTTGCTTCCAGGACTGGAAACAGAGAGGGGGAGTCACTCTGTGTAGTTTCACAGAGCTTATGTCTGTGTATCTCTCCAGGAGCATCTGGAGGGGGGAAGGGAAAAAGGATTATTTCCCTTTGTTGTGAGACTCAAGGGATTTGGGTCTTGGGGTCCCCAGGGAAGGTTTTTCAGAGGGACCAGAGTGCCCCAAAACACTCTAATTTTTTGGGTGGTGGCAGCAGGTACCAGGTCCAAGCTGGTAACTAAGCTTGGAGGTTTTCATGCTAACCCCCAGATTTTGGACGCTAAGGTCCAAATCTGGGACTAAGGTTTTGTCATGAGTGGCAGCAGGTGGGATATAGACAGAATCCAGAAGCCAGTAGGAATATTATATTTTTCTTTTCTCTGCTAAGGGCTTTTTAGCAGAGAGAAACAGTTGGTTTTAAAAGGGAACCAGAGAGAATTTTTTTTTCTGCTCTCTCTGGCAGTTTGTGGCTTGCATGTTAAGCGAGAAGCCATTACCAAACTGTTGAGGGTCTTTTGTCATGCAATAGCCCTCCCATTAGGAGGCAAGTACCAGCACTTATAGGCATGCAAATAAAGTGGTTTTTCAGGTTTACTTAACATTGAAGATTAGCTAAAGGCACTGTTGCTAGGCAGACTTCAGGAGGCAACAGAGAACCTGCAGTTCAAAAGATAAACACCGGAGGGCACCCCAACACAAGAAAACAGGAACCATGACTTCTAAGGCAAAAATTGAGGCCGAAGAACAAATCAAAGAAGCTGAACACAGGCGACAGATGGAGATGAAAGAAAGAGAAGAACAAATCAAACAGGCAGCACACAAAAGAAAACTAGAAGAAGAAGAGTTCGCCCACCGAAGGAAACAAGAAGAAGAAGAGTTGGCCCACCGCCGAGAAATGGAAAAACAACAAAAAGAGAATGAAGAGAAGGAAAAACAGAGAAAACATGAACTGGAGTTGGCAAAAGCTGGGCTGCATGTGCCAGCCAACCCTAACAACCCAGCGCCCATTATTGCTCCACAGCACAGGAAATTTCCCACCTACAAGGCAGGTGATGACACCGAGGCCTTCTTGGAAAATTTTGAAAGAGCCTGTCTTGGGTACAACATCCCCGAAGACCAGTACATGGTAGAATTGAGGTCACAGCTCAGTGGCCCTTTAGCAGAGGTGGCAGCTGAAATGCCTAAGCTGCAAATGAATGACTATAAACTTTTTCAAACCAAGGCCAGATACCGAATGGGGATAACCCCAGATCATGCCCGTCGGCGCTTCAGAACCCAAAAGTGGAAACCCGAGGTGTCATTTCCCAAACACGCCTACTACATTGCAAAAAACTATGAGGCCTGGATAACAGGAAACAACATTCAAACCTTGGAAGAACTGAACCTCCTCATACAAATGGAGCAGTTCTTGGATGGTGTTCCTGAAGACATCACACGGTACATACAAGATGGAAATCCCAAAGATATCGTTGAGGTGGGGGAGATTGGAGCCAAATGGATGGAACTGGCAGAAAGCAAGAAAGCTACTGTCAAGGGGAACGATTACCCCAGGGGGCACACAGACCATAAACCCTACAACCGAGGACAGCCAAAGACCCCACATACCACCCAAGTAAAGCCACAGATACCCTACCCTTCAACCTCACCAGTCTCCAGTAACTCACCTCGGCCCAGTGACCCATCAGATGGAAGATGCTTTAAGTGTAATGAACTGGGACATATCAAGGCCAAGTGTCCCAAGAACACCATGCGAGTGCAATTCATTACACCACCATCACACCAAAGATCCCCAGGCCCGGATGCCTCTCAAATACCCTGGGAGCGAAGGGAAAATTTGAGAGTGGGCGGAAAGAAGGTTACTGCGTGGAGAGACACGGGGGCACAAGTGTCAGCTATCCACCAATCCTTCGTTGACCCCAAATTCATCAACCCAAAGGCCAAAGTTACAATTTACCCCTTCATGTCACAAGCTGTAGATTTGCCTACAGCTCAACTGCCTGTCCAGTACAAAGGCTGGTCAGGAATGTGGACTTTTGCAGTCTATGACAATTATCCTATCCCCATGCTACTGGGGGAAGACTTGGCCAACCAGGTGAGGCGGGCCAAGAGAGTGGGAATGGTTACACGTAGCCAAACCAGGCAAGCTTCCACACCCATTCCTGTTCCTGAACCGTCCACAGAGGCCCCGTCTGTGTTACCAGAGACCCAGACAGAGGTAGTGGACCCGGATTCCATGCCAACCACTGAAACAGCCACAGCACCTCCAGTCCCAGGCCCGGAACTGGAACAGCAACCAGCACCAGCAAGTGCAACCACATCTTCAAACTCAACGCCAGAGGGCGCCAGCGAGCCAGAACTGGCAAAAGCAACAGACAGCCATACCCAAAAGGCTCAGCCAGAGCCTGAAATACCCTCAGGTGCACCAGCGGAGAGCGGTTCACCAGCAACGGAAACAACCCCATCACCTACATCGCTTCCAGAGGGACCAAGCCCAAGTCCACAGTCTGAGGAAGAACTGGTGACCCCAGCCTCAAGGGAACAGTTCCAGACTGAGCAGGAAGCAGATGACAGCCTTCAGAAAGTGTGGGCGGCGGCACGGAGCACCCCACCGCCTCTCAGCTCTTCTAATCGATCCCGGTTTGTTATAGACCAAGGACTTTTATACAAGGAAATTCTTTCTGGTGGACACCGGGAAGAATGGCAGCCGCAAAAACAGTTGGTGGTTCCAACTAAGTACCGGGGGAAGCTCTTAAGCTTAGCCCATGATCATCCCAGTGGCCATGCTGGGGTGAACAGAACCAAGGACCGGTTGGGGAAGTCCTTCCACTGGGAGGGGATGGGCAAGGACGTTGCCAAGTATGTCCGGTCTTGTGAGGTATGCCAAAGAGTGGGTAAGCCTCAAGACCAGGTCAAGGCCCCTCTCCAGCCACTCCCCATAATTGAGGTCCCATTTCAGCGAGTAGCTGTGGATATTCTGGGCCCTTTCCCAAAAAGACGCCCAGAGGAAAGCAGTACGTACTGACTTTAGTGGACTTTGCTACCCGATGGCCGGAAGCAGTAGCTCTAGGCAACACCAGGGCTAACACTGTGTGCCTGGCCCTAACAGACATCTTTGCCAGGGTAGGTTGGCCCTCTGACATCCTTACAGATTCAGGGTCTAATTTCCTGGCAGGGACCATGGAAAAACTGTGGGAAACTCATGGGGTGAATCACTTGGTTGCCACCCCGTACCACCATCAAACCAATGGCCTGGTTGAAAGGTTCAATGGAACTTTGGGGGCCATGATACGAAAATTCATCAACAAATTCTCCAATAATTGGGACCTAGTGTTGCAGCAGTTGCTGTTTGCCTACAGGGCTGTACCACATCCCAGTTTAGGGTTTTCACCATTTGAACTTGTGTATGGTCACGAGGTTAAGGGGCCATTACAGTTGGTGAAGCAGCAATGGGAGGGGTTTACGCCTTCTCCAGGAACTAACATTCTGGACTTTGTAAGCAACCTACAAAGCACCCTCCGACACTCTTTAGCCCTTGCTAGAGAAAACCTAAAGGATGCTCAAGAAGAGCAAAAGGCCTGGTATGACAGACATGCCAGAGATCGGTCCTTCAAGGTAGGAGACCAGGTTATGGTCTTGAAGGCGCAACAGGCCCATAAGATGGAAGCATCATGGGAAGGGCCATTCACGGTCCAAGAGCGCCTGGGAGCTGTAAACTACCTCATAGCATTTCCCAATTCCTCACTAAAGCCTAAAGTGTACCATGTTAATTCTCTCAAGCCTTTCTATTCCAGAGACTTACAGGTTTGTCAGTTTACAGTCCAGGGAGATGATGCTGAGTGGCCTGACGGTGTCTACTACGACGGGAAAAAAGACGGTGGCGTGGAAGAGGTGAACCTCTCAACCACCCTGGAACGTCTGCAGCGGCAACAAATCAAGGAGCTGTGCACTAGCTTCGCCCCATTGTTCTCAGCCACCCCAGGACGGACTGAACGGGCATACCACTCCATTGATACAGGTAATGCTCACCCAATCAGAACCCCACCCTACCGAGTGTCTCCTCATGCCCAAGCTGCTATAGAACGGGAGATCCAGAACATGCTACAGATGGGTATAATCCGCTCATCTACCAGTGCATGGGCATCTCCAGTGGTTCTGGTACCCAAACCAGATGGGGAAATACGCTTTTGCGTGGACTACCGTAAGCTAAATGCTGTAACTCGTCCGGACAACTATCCAATGCCACGTACCGATGAGCTATTGGAGAAGTTGGGACGTGCCCAGTTCATCTCTACAATAGACTTAACCAAGGGGTACTGGCAAGTACCGCTAGATCAACCTGCCAAGGAGAGGTCAGCATTCGTCACCCATGCGGGGGTGTATGAATTCAATGTCCTTCCTTTCGGCCTTCGAAATGCACCCGCCACCTTCCAGAGGCTGGTAGATGGTCTACTAGCTGGACTGGGAGAATTTGCAGTTGCCTACCTCGATGATGTGGCCATTTTTTCAGACTCCTGGCCCGAACACCTACTACACCTGGAAAAGGTCTTTGAGCGCATCAGGCAGGCAGGACTAACTGTTAAGGCCAAAAAGTGTCAAATAGGCCAAAACAGAGTGACTTACCTGGGGCACCAGGTGGGTCGAGGAACCATAAACCCCCTACAGGCCAAGGTGGATGCTATCCAAAAGTGGCCTGTCCCAAAGTCAAAGAAGCAGGTCCAATCCTTCTTAGGCTTGGCCGGATACTACAGGCGATTTGTACCACACTACAGCCAAATCGCTGCCCCATTGACTGACCTGACCAAAAAGACCCAGCCAAATGCCGTTAAGTGGACTGATGAGTGTCAAAAGGCCTTTACCCAGCTTAAGGCGATGCTCATGTCTGACCCTGTGCTCAGGGCCCCGGACTTTGACAAGCCATTCCTAGTAACCACAGATGCATCTGAGCGTGGTATAGGAGCAGTGCTCATGCAGGAAGCAACAGATCACAACTTCCATCCTGTCGTGTTTCTCAGCAAGAAACTGTCTGAGAGGGAAAGTCACTGGTCAGTCAGTGAAAAGGAATGCTATGCCATTGTGTACGCCCTGGAAAAGCTACGCCCATATGTTTGGGGACGGCGGTTCCAACTACAAACTGACCATGCTGCACTAAAGTGGCTTCATACTGCCAAGGGGAACAACAAGAAACTTCTTCGTTGGAGTTTAGCTCTCCAAGATTTTGATTTTGAAATTCAACACATCACAGGAGCTTCTAACAAAGTAGCTGATGCACTCTCCCGTGAGAGTTTCCCAGAATTCAGTAGTTAAAAAGTGTTCTTAAAATGTAGAAGTCTGTTAGTTATATACTTAGTAGTATATGTAAAGGTGCATGTGTTGTAGTAATCTGTTTATTTTAAAGTTCTAGAAGGAAATCGCCGCCAGTAAGCTTCCCCACTGTCTGCAATTTGGGGGGCGTGTCATAAACAGATAGCTAAGGGTTAATGTCTCTTTCACCTGAAGCACCTGACCAGAGGACCAATCAGGAAACCGGATTTTTTCAACTTTGGGTGGAGGGAATTGTGTGTCTGAGTCTTTTTTTTTCTGGCTGCCTGCTTTCTCTGAGCTTTGGAGAAGTAGTTCTACTTTCTAATCTTCTGTTTCTAAGTGTAAGGACAAAGAGATCAGATAGTAAGTTATATGGTTTCTTTTCTTTGGTATTTGCATGAATATAAGTGCTGGAGTGCTTTGATTTGTATTCTTTTTGAATAAGGCTGTTTATTCAATATTCTTTTAAGCAATTGACCCTGTGTTGTATCATCTAATACAGAGAGAACATTTGTATGTATTTTTCTTTCTTTTTATATAAAGCTTTCTTTTAAGACCTGTTGGAGTTTTTCTTTACTTCAGGGAAATTGAGTCTGTACTCACCAGGGAATTGGTGGGAGGAAGAAGTCAAGGGGAGATCTGTGTGTTGGATTGCTAGCCTGACTTTGCATTCCCTCTGGGGGAATAGGAAAGTACTTTTTGCTTCCAGGACTGGAAACAGAGAGGGGGAGTCACTCTGTGTAGTTTCACAGAGCTTATGTCTGTGTATCTCTCCAGGAGCATCTGGAGGGGGGAAGGGAAAAAGGATTATTTCCCTTTGTTGTGAGACTCAAGGGATTTGGGTCTTGGGGTCCCCAGGGAAGGTTTTTCAGAGGGACCAGAGTGCCCCAAAACACTCTAATTTTTTGGGTGGTGGCAGCAGGTACCAGGTCCAAGCTGGTAACTAAGCTTGGAGGTTTTCATGCTAACCCCCAGATTTTGGACGCTAAGGTCCAAATCTGGGACTATTTTAGGGGGACATGACTCCTGTTTTTTGAGTGCTTAGGGTTGACAATACTGTGCTCCTTATAAATTGGAAAATCTCCTTGAGAAAATCCACCAAGTCACTACCATTATCCTTCTGCAGATTCCTCCTTAACACTCATGATGCCTACCATGATGCCTACGAAGCATACAAAGCAGCTGGTGACAATGGTTAGACAGATAGCAAGCTGAGACCCCTGCTTTTAATACAGTAATTTGCTTGCCTTACTTACTGTCACTTATCTTTCCTCTCCCCCTCAGTTGTAGCATCCACCTATTGTATTTTGTCATAACCTAGACTGTAAGATCTTTGGATCAGGTACTGTCTTTTTACAGCATGTCTATACAGTACCTAACACTTTGATTGGTATCCCTAGCAGCTAATGTAATACAAACAAGCAGTAATAAATGTGAGATTTGCTTGATAGAATATTTACATGAGGAGAGCTCATCCATTAGTACCAGTGGATCACAGTTTTTAGCAGGCTGCAAACTCATCTGCTTATGCTCCATAGCTGTACTCCAGCTGCTTTAGGTCTATCAACAAATTCAGTAATGTGCATTTTCAGAGGGGACTCTTTGAAAATGGCATGTTTCCCACTTTGACTTTGCTCATTGCTTTACATTATGTTTGGCAGCAGCTTTCCTTTTGTTTTCCCCCATAACTCTCATTAGTCAGGGATTGTGGGCCTGATTCTCAATTACACTAAGGCCCCTTTACATGGATCTGGGGGAACAGAGGGGACTTAAAGTGAGTGTCAAAGTAATTTACTCCCAACTTAACTAAAGTCTCCTTTACATTGCCAAAGTGATGTAAATGGGTCTTTGGAGATAATGATACTAACTTCCCTTGTAAAGCACTTTGAGACAGAAAAACTAGTATTATGAATTACTGAAATGCGAATCAGGCTGGTCTCTCTTTGGGAGGTATATGTATTCACAGAGTTTAAGGCCAAAAGGCACCATTAGATCATCTACCTTGACCTCCCATCACAGGCCATTAAATGTCACTCTGTAGTGCGCCAAATAACTTGGGTTACTAAGGTTATGTCTACACAGTCCATGGTACTGAGGCACTAAGCCCAGGTTGCTCATACTACCTGAATAAAAATAGCTGCATAGACAGTGTAGCTCAGGCTGGAGCTTAGGCTTTGAAGCTCACACTCTCCCTAGGCTCCAGAGCTGGAGCTCCAGCCTGAGACACAACTTCTACATGGCTACTTTTAGCACAGCACTGTGTAGACATACCCTGTACTATTTCAGTCCTCAGAAGATTAAACTGTTGTGTACCACAGGCAGAGAACAGGCAAGACTGAGCTGCTGCTAATGCCCATATTGTATTTGGTAAAGTTTTTTCCCTTTAGTTTTTTAGATCCTGATTCTCTGTCACACAGCACCTTGTATAATAATTTGCAAGAGTGAAAAACTGGCTATAAAATGTTAATTTGTGGTGTAAATTACTTCACAAGATACAGGGGTAACTGGGAAATCAAACCTAAACGTTACAGTCCTGACTTTAGATGCCTTGTGATAAGCACCATGTAAATAATACTTAATTATAAGGCCTACTGTATATTTCATTAAAGTTTGCCTTATGGTAACAGATACAATCAGACAGCAGGCACTGATCACAGCAGTTCAGTTAATACTCCTAATCTCTAATGATCACAGATAAATCTCAGATTGGAGTTTTGTGCCTTCCTCAAAGATTCTGGTTACATTTGAATTTTGGAAGTAATTTTTGACTTGATTTCAGTGGTTTCCCTAGGAATTGAAATTAGGGTGTGTGTGTGTTTGAATTTACAGGGTGTGTGTGTGTCAGGGCCGATGAGGGGTGAGTCTGTGAGGGTGAAGATGGGCTGTATGGCACCATAATAAAAACTGAAAAATGTTTCATGACCATTTTATTAGATTTAACTCACGTTTTAAAAGCATCACACAAATTAAAGTTGGCTACTCAAGCCTTCTATGAAGCACAATGTCTACTTCCTTCTTGGTTTCTTGTTATAATTGTGCACAGCTCTGTTAATGAACTTCTTGAAATGCAATGTGTTCATCTTTGGTGGCTTCTCATGTGTCCAGTACTTCCATTTCTTCAACTGATATGCTCATTATTTCATTCACATGATCAGGCAGAAGGCAACTTCTTTCAGAACACACAATTCTTTTCAATGATGAAAAAGAAAACTCGGCTGTAGCTGTTGTGACTGGGAGTAGCAAGAGATGAAGTCCTATATCTTTCATCCCATGAAACAGAGCACAAAGATCGGATCGAGCCACCAATGATGATAAAAAAGAAGTTGAAGTCAAATCTTCATTCATTCGTTGTATGGTATTCCACTCTGCGTTCAAATTCTCTGTTCTGTCCTGATCACATGGCAGCCCCATTGCTGGTAGTGCCTCATTCCACTCAACTGTTTGTGTTTTATAGGACAGGCATCTGTAAAAGCTACGTAGAGGTTGAATAAAATCTAGAAGTCGCTGTTGTAGATTTTTAAGAATCAAGTCTGTTTACTTTTTCAGTTGTCTTAACAAACACTTCTTGTCTTCTTCACTTAAGGATTCAGTATAAATGCCTTCTTAGTCAACTTCTGGACTGAAGTCTTTGCTTCTTCCAGTACTTTTTCAATGGATAGCTCTCTGATTGATCCAAATGTAGCTTCTATTGCTGGACAAAGATCTGCTACTGTTGTAGCAGATGCCTGGATTGCATTGTTTAATGACCCAAGTGGTTTCAACAGTAGACTTATGAGAGAGAGAATGGCAATAGTCTTCTCTGAACGTAGTACAAAAGTAATCCACCTGCCTCAGTACTTATTATCCCATCTTGGTAGATACTTTCCAAAGCCAGTAATAACAACTGAAGTAATTTTAAGACAACAGCCAAGGATCGCTCATGAGAAAACCAGTGGATTTTCCCAGGTTGGACTAATCTGAACTTCAGTCCCAGTGTATCTTCTATATTTTCAAAGATATTCAGTTTTTTTGGACTCTTGCTGAAAAAAAGAATATAATGAAGACATTAAATGTATAGCTTTTTTAATGTCTTTTGAAGATTCTGCAGCTTGTACTAGTACTAGTTGGAGTAGATGGCTTCTGGTGTGTGTATAGGAGAGATTAGGGTTAACTCTTCTCCGAGCAAAGCTTGTACTCCACCATGTCTTCCAGAGGAGTTTGCAGTTCCATCAAATGCACAAGCAGCCATCTGTTTGGGGTCCAACTGACAATCACTTAACTCTTCTAAGATGTGGGTTGTCACAGTTGCAGCCACTGTGTTTTCTATAACTTGAACATCTAGAAATGCATCTTCTGGCCTACCCCGACATCAAGATAATGTACACAATGACTTAATACTTGATTCCCATTTGCATCAATGCATTCATTAGCCATTAATGCAGATTTTTTGAATGTGGTGAGAGAGTTCTTCACTTTTTCAACCATTGAGTCACTGTTGCATCGCATGCTTCTAGCCAGTCAGTAGAGTTTCCTGCAGAAAGAAAGTGAGCATTTGCTGGTCTTGTTCAGAACCAGCTTCCAACTTCAGGATGAACAAGTGACAATGGACTTAACATTGGCCTCCAGTTTGTAGTGTGTGGTATCTCTTGCTTAAATAGAAAGTAGGATGCCACAGCCATGTTTGTTTGCATGAACAGTGTTGTGTCTCCAGCATTCTTAACAGCCTTATTAAGTACTTCCAAAATTGGCTTTGAAAGTGAGCTTATAAGCCTTTCTGCATGTTGATGCACTCCAGAGGCCTGGTATTTTGCAGCCTTTTCACGTAGTTTGTCAGCATTGGCTTTGCTGATCGGTTTGACAAATCAAGCTCCTCCACTTTTACCAATTATAGCATTGGGAAGCTTTCCTTCTTCGTAAGCTTTTTTGCAAGAGGTGCACCAGTAGCCATCTTTTGTAACTTCAATAAATGGGAACACTCTGACTGACAAACATAGGGAAGTGCCTTTAGGTTTTGGAGACATTGTTTCTTCAGTAGGTAGCTATATTTGTGCTTTGGGCTGGTCAGAAGTAGATATACCACTTGAACCTTCAGATTACACGTTGATATAGTCTTTGTTCTTCATGTGTTCTTCACCTGAGTCAGTTTTTGAGTCCTCTGAGTGGAAAAATTGTTGTATTGTTTTTTGTCTTTTCATTTTCACTTTGACCTGCAATGAATAAAGTAAATATTTTGTTAGGATAATGCAAATTTAACATAAGGATAATGCAAGTTACACCAAAACATGTAACAGGTTTAGATTTCTAAAAATATATAATTTTTTTTAAAAAATGTATTTAATTTAAATTGACTTTTGAAAAGTTAGCCATCATGGGATAAGAGGGAAGTCCTCTCATAGATCAGTAACTGGTTAAAAGATGGGAAGCAAAGGGTAGGAATAAATTATCAGTTTTAGAATGGAGAGAGATAAATAGTGGTGTCCCTGATGGGTCGGTACGGGACCATCTTCAACATATTCATAAATGATCTGGAAAAATGGGTAAACAGTGAGGTGGCAAAACTTGCAGATGATACAAAACAATTCAAGATAGTTAAGTCCCAGGCAGACTGTGAAGAGTTACAAAGGGATCTCACAAAACTAGGTGACTGGGCAACAAAATGGCAGATGAAAATCAATGTTGATAAATGCAAAGTAATGCACATTGGAAAACAATCTCAACTATACATACAAAATGATGGAGTCTGAATCAGCTGTTAACACTCGAGAAAGAGATCTTGGAGTCATTGTGGATAGTTCTCTGAAAACCTCCACTCAATGTGCAGCGTCAGTCAAAAAAGCAAACAGAATATTGAGAATAATTAGGAAAGGGATAGATAATAAGACAGAAAATATCATATTGCCTCTATACAAATCCATGGTACATGCACACCTTGAATACTGTGTGCAGATCTGCTCACTCCATCCCCCCAAAAATATATTGGAATTGGAAAAGGTATAGAGATGGGCAACTAAAATGACTAGGGGTATGAAACAGGAGGAGAGATTAAAATGACTGGGAATTTTCAGCTTAGAAAAGAGATGACTAAGGGGGGATATGATAGAGGTCTATAAAATCTTGACTAGTGTGAAGAAAGTGAATATGGAAATATTATTTAATCCTTCACATAACACAAAAAATAGCAGTCACCCAATGAAATTAATAGGCAGCAGGTTTTAAAAAAACAAAAGGAAGTATAAAGTCAACATAGCATAAAGTCAATCTGTGGACCTCTTTGCCAGGGGATGCTGTGAAGACAAACTATAACAGGATTTAAAAAAGAACTAGATAAATTCCTGGAGAATAGGTCCACCAATGGCTATTAGCCAGGATGGGGAGGGATGCAACACCATGCTTTGAGTGTCCCTAGCCTGTTTGCCAGAAGCTGGGAATGGGCAACAGGGAATGGATCACTTGATGATTACCTGTTCTGTTCATTCCCTCTGAAGCACCTGGCCTTGACAACTGTCACAAGACAGGATACTGGGCTATATGGACCATTGGTCTGACCCAGTTTGACCATTCTTATGTAAAAATTTATTGTAATAATAAAAACATTTAGTACAGAAACTCCCCAACATCATAACCTTTCAAGATAGCAATGATGTGGGATAACAACCTTGGCAAATAATGCATTTTAAAAAACTTGGAGTACTAGGAAACATATTTATATAAGTTTCCATTCCCAGTCACAAATTTAGCATTCTGAAGCAAAGTCACTAAAATATAGTCCAACAAACAAATGTTTATTTAACGTGCCCCTCACTTTTCCCTCCACCGCTCCCCACTCACCGGTGTTGTCCTTGGTTAGTGGAGACTCAGAGTTCAGAGGTGCTTTCATGTAAGTATACCTCCCAGGTGGGAGGCAAGAAGGAACCTTGCTCGTTCCTCCAGCTGCTCACTGTTTGCTCTGGCCACTGTTGTTCATTGTGCCACTGTTCACTCCACCACTCTGTTGCCAATGCCCCTGTGCAGTTACTTTCTGCTGCCACCTGCCACTGTGACCTCTGTGAGTTGGTCTCTTGAGGTTCCACCAGCTCTCAGTGATTTCAGCTGAGCTCTCAGTGGGGGAACCTCACTGCTAGTGCAGTCTATGCAGTCTCTGCCACAGAAACACTGTCCCCACAGCAGGACTAAACACAAGACCTGATTATCAGTGATTTCAGCTGCAGTGGTCACTTAACAGAACAAAAGACTATCTATGGAGCCTACTCAGCTCTGTCTTTAAACAGTGGAGAGGGACAGGTCCCCACCCTCTCTCTTGATGCCCTCAATCAGCATGGGCTTAGTACAGTTCTACTGCCCTTTACTCACACAATAAGAATAACAACATTTCATTCCCCCCACCCCCCCTGCATTCAAGTGGTTTGTAACCCAGCCCCAGCCAAAATGGGCAACACAGCTCTGTTTGCTGGATACCTAGGTAGATTAGGTGTGAATGTAAATACAATCTGGTCCTGAAGCCTTTCCCCTCAGCTCATCACTAGCTGTCAGGGAGCGCTCATTTAGACTTTGCTTATAAATCATCATTTGAAATTATTAGGTTGGCCAACATCACTGAAATGAATGCACTGACATTGTCATAAAAAACAACAGCTGTATAAGGAAGCTAGTTTCAAACCTATTATACTTTTCCAGATACCCATATTTTATCATACACTGTATATGCTTTTAAAGTGTATATTAATGTTTTAACTTCAATTCAAATTTCCAAACAGTCACTAAATTGGTATGTAACTAGTTCACAACATTGAGGGGGGGGTAGTTGGGGAAATTCAGGGAGGGGGTGTAGGGAAATCACTGCTTGGTTTCGTTCCAGCTTTTTGTTCTGCAATCAGGAGCATTGCTAGAATCTGTTCCAAAAAAGGAACAATATTCTTCTTTTCCTATCCCAAAATATGATATTGTCTTGGTGATTGATGGATGACTCCCTGATCTGGCCATGTGTTTCAGGTAGCGTGGAGAAAACTGGTAATCTAAGTCAGGATTAAGGGAGTGGGGAAGGCTCCCTGTTTTAGTGCCACACTTTCCTCTCAACTAAGACACCCAGGAATTTTGAGAGAAATGGGCCAAATAATTTCTTATGGTAATTATCTCTTGTTTAGACTCGCCTCAAGTAAGAAAGGGTTAAAATGCAATATCTTGACAAAGATTACAAACTCTGTTTTCCTTTTTAAATATAAAACTCATATATAATATATACATTTCTGTAATGGAAAGGCTGGGAAGACAAAATTATATGGCACCATCATTCTGCAGAGGACTTCATATGTCTCTCTCTCACACACACACATGCGCTACTGTAGCTACAGCCAAATGAACTGGAGCTAATTTAGCTCTGTGATACTGACATGACAAGCCAGAAGAAAATGGCAGCAGCTTTAAATAAGCACACAGTGATTTATTTGGCCAGGCAGTATTATTATGCTAGAAAGTCATATTATTTTGTTGTATTACAGGTGGAGAAGCACATGTGCAGAACTGAAGGTGAAGTCAATAGATAGAGGTATTGGAGCACAGAGAAAGAGAGATGTGGCTTAGAAACAAATGGTAGAAATGATGCATTTCCTGAAGGCATTAGTCAGATTTGTGGTCCTCAGTACATGGAGGACTTTGACAGTGTATCAGCATGACTGTTCAGAGTGCTATGTCTTGTCCTTTGGGACGTGACAGTAGTTAGGCTATTAGCAGAGCCGCAAAGTGACTGAGGCATTGTGGTAATAGATACAGATCTCAGCTGTACTCAGGATCAAATGGGAGATAAATGAGCTTCTGTTATGCTTAACCCATTTTCCAGGAAGCATGCTTCGCTCAAGTTTGACCTGCTCTCTTTGATGAAAAGGCGGCTGTGTTTCTTCATCATAATACGCCTGTACGCACCATATGTCTGCTTCAGACTCCCAAGGAGAAGAAAACATTTAATACAATTCTGCCAGGCAGCCTAGACCCAGTGTTCCCAAAGGGGATTTACAATGTATTAGCTTTGCACTTTCTGAAGGGCTGACAGCAGAGTAGTGTCTTCTATAAATATGCTTTATGCGGGCACGTATAAACAGCCAACAGTGATGTTAACATTTAATAGCTTGTAAAAGAAATCCATTATTTCTTAGGACCAAAGCTAAATTGTGGATTTTATAATAAGGATGAGCAAATGGTTTCAAGTTGATTCTGTCCTGAGCATCAGCAGGATTTTAGTGAATAATATGAATAAAAGATGTTCCAATAAAAGGAGAACTTTCCTTCCCTTGTGGTGTTTATCTACCATTTTTACAACCACGTGCCATATTTAACATTAGTTCCTTGAAATGTTTGGATTATTCCCAGGAATCAGAACATTAATAAGATCACAGGTGCCTAATGGGAGATATCTCTTTAAGAGATCTATGGGGGGGTGGGATGGGTAGGAATGAGTTGTGTTGTTGCCAGGCACATGCACAAAGAGCACTCCACATCCAGAAGTTTCTGGAACTGGGTCTGGTGGTTTGGGGTATACTCAGTAGGTTCCCTGTTGCCGGACTCAGACTCCATGAGGGCAAGGAGGCAGGACAGCTGCTTTTCAGAAGACCACATGCACTGTGTGGATTGGGAGAAGCTGAGCCCAGGGAGCAGAAAGCAGGCTGTTGTCCCTAACTCTGATGTATTTTGCAGCAGGTTAGGGACATTGTTAACTTTTCAACAGGGAAACCCTGGCAGTGCTAATTATAAAAAAAGGGAACTTGGGAGGGAAAACTGATTTATTTTAGTTATATACTTTGGATGTTTAATTTTAGCCAAACTGTTTTAGTTAAATTGTCTCAACCAGTTTGATTAACCAACTTTTTTTCTTATTTAAATGTGGTGATGGGGAAAGTCATTTATTTTGCTATTCTCAGTTTTGTATTTTTCTTTTAACAGGGATTTTTTTAAAATCTGCATACTTAACTGAGTGGTTTGTTAATTGGTTAGCTGACTAGCTAACTGAGTGATGTCAGCAGAGGAGGAGGAAGACTCTGCATGTAGTCCAGCTGAAATTTTCTACAAGGAAGCAGAAGAAAGATGTTATTTTTGACTCAGCACAGCAGACTGGATAGATCTGGTGACCAAAGACTAAGTGAGACTCAGGTGAACTCACCCTATACTTTTGGGAACTCTGAGTTTCTTCTCACTGTGCTTGTGTAGGAACTGACCTATTTGTTTTCTTTATTTATGTCCAACTGTGAAGAGAATGTATGTGGCTCATAAAGTAGCCAATGCTTATTATGTCTCTTTATCGTAAGATTTTATGAAGTTGATACTTGAGAATTAAATTCATTCCTTTTGTTCCTTTAGACTTGACTGCGGGGATGCTGACCCTGTGGAATTCTTGCTGAAAATCATGTTTGACTGAATTCTGAGACTCCAGATGCTTTGCTATGGGAGTTGGGTTTTTAGGCACTGGAGGAGGGCAATGATGTAAACTAGCCCATCCAAAAGTTACACTGTACCCTAAGAATTCAAACTCTATGAATTGTATGGAGGATGTTACATCAAACCAATACTATAAAATGAAAGCACACAGAGAGAAACTGTCCAAGACCATTCAGCAATGTAGGTCTCCTTTGCTCAGGCCAGGACTTGAAAGAACAAATTAAATGTTTTCAGAAATATTTCAGAATTTCCTTCTGTCCATAGCACAAAATGAATTCCCAAAGGCTGCTAAAAGTGAGACACACATGCTGGGCAGACAGAAAGTTCAGCTCATAAAACTATTATGCATAATTTGCATGGATGTTCTGCAGAGCTTACTTGGGAATAGCACAGAAGAAAAATTAATTACACACTTTTAATATTCATTAAACCTTTCTTCCCCTGAGCGCAAGTTGTGACTTCAGTATCACATTCCTAAAGATTATATAAACAACAACAACACAAGAATAATCTGTCAATAGAACAGGAAAATAAAGCGTCCCTGTCCAAAAACCTGCCCAACTGCAGGCTTTGGGGCTATGCATTGCAGGAGATGAGTGCATCATGTCCTACCTACTCACCTGAGCAGATACACCACAGTAACTGGGGTGAGTACTGGAGGGTCCCTTTGCTCACACCTTTACCTGTCTGGAGAGAAGAAGGTATCCGAGCAGTTCCCAGGGGGAGGGGCTGTATGCCATTGTCCCTGCCTCTCTGGAAAGGGAGATGAACCCATGTCACTGCCATTCCAAGAATGGGATAGCACAACAGAGGTCCCATGGTGCAGTGCGTCTAAGGCCCTGGATTGCTTTAATCCAGTTCTGAGTCAGCCAAATAGAAGATCTCTCTCTTTTCTATTTATCTTTGTAGAAAGGTAGGTAAGTATTGTTGTGAATAAAGAACATTACCAACCATTATATGGAGTAAAATCTGATCTAGGGTAATTTGTAAAGATACCACTTACATGAGAATATCTAGTCATCGCTATCTGAATAACAAAGGAAACACCTACTATTGTATCCCTATGTCAAATGGTTCACTGGAGATTTAGGCACTTATCCTGCAAACGGTCAATATTTGCATGCCTTTATTCACATCAGTAGTCTTCCTGAATTCTTGAAAATTCTAAATCAAGTGTTGTACTTGGTGGGAAAAAAATCTTTAACAAGACTTTACAAAGGAAAGCTACAAGGAAGGACTTACCATTTAGGAGATTGGAAGGATGCTCTTGTTTTCAGGACGCTCCATATGTCTGCAGCCACTGGGAGCTGCTAGCGGCTGTATCTGAGGACGCTCAGGTAAGCAAAGCATCTCTCGGCCCGCCAGGGGCTTACCCTGAACAAGCCACTAACCAAGTTTGGGAACACCTGCTCTAGATGTTCGTGCAATACACATGAATAATAATAAATTTAATTTTTTTACCTATGTTATTGACCAAAATAATAATTAAGTTAATGCTAAAAAAATTCAGAGGATTTTTCATGGCTCCCCAGTTACAGACTTACAGAGCTGGATTCCTTAAATTATTCCTAAAGTACTATAGCTGATCAGTTTAGTTAAAAAACAAATTGCTGGGACCTTCTGTGAACCACAACTTTCCAGGCAGAAATTGAAAACTGAAGCAATTTACCCTGTTAAGAATTCATCAGAAGTAATTCACCCAGTGAATTCTCCAGTAGATGTGAAGCAATTGCTTTCCTGTAGTTTAAAGGGTAAGATGTCTTCTGTTCTTTATCTCTTCTAGCAGGGAATAGAAGTGACCTTCATGCCCAATTAAGAATAAATATCATAGCAAATGCAAATGACTAAGGCTCACCCAGAAGCATGGATATGTAGTTAACACTTATCTGAAGTGACCCAGGCATTCAGAGACCCATATAATCCACACCCTACAATCCTTCAGATCTACCGAAAGCTAACTGTGGCATGCTCAAATCAATAGACTACATCACATGAATTCAAAAGCAAAAGCAGAAAAAAAAAGTTATTCAGAAGGTAAAATACTGGTAGAAAAGGTTTGATTGTAATAGGTACCCTAAAATGTAGATATTGTATTTATCCAAACCTCTCTGCATGAAAAAATAACATGGAAGTCTCACATCATTACTAATATTTGCTGCTCCCATTCAGGCCAGAAATAGATTCATAGAGTCTAGGACTGGAAGTGACCTCAAGAGGTCATCGAGTGCAGTCCCCTGCCCTCATGGCAGGACCAAATACTGTCTAGACTATCCCTGATAGACATTTATCTAACCTATTCTTAAATATCTCCAGAGATGGAGATTCCACAACCTCCCTAGGCAATTTATTCCAGTGTTTAACCACCCTGACAGTTTGGAACTTTTTCCTAATGTCCAACCTAAATCTCCCTTGCTGCAGTTTAAGCCCATTGCTTCTTGTTCTATCCTTAGAGGCTAAGGTGAACAAGTTTTCTTCCTCCTCCTTATGATATCCTTTTAGATACCTGAAAACTGCTATCATGTCCCCTCTCAGTCTTCTCTTTTCCAAACTAAACAAACCCAATTCTTTCAGCCTTCCTTCATCGGTCATGTTCTCAAGAGTTTAATCATTCTTGTTGCTCTTCTCTGGACCCTCTCCAATTTCTCCACATCTTTCTTGAAATGCGGTGCCTAGAACTGGACGCAATACTCCAGTTGAGGCCTAACCAGCGCAGAGTAGAGCGGAAGAATAACTTCTCATGTCTTGTTCACAACATACCTGTTAATGCATCCCAGAATCACGTTTGCTTTTTTTGCAATAGCATCACACTGTTGACTCATATTTAACTTGTGGTCCACTATAACCCCTAAATTCCTTTCTGCCATACTCCTTCCTAGACAGTTTCTTCCAATTTTGTATGTGTGAAATGGATTTTTCCTTCCTAAGTGGAGCACTTTGCATTTGTCTTTGTTAAACTTCATCCTGTTTCCCTCAGACCATTTCTCCAATTTGTCCAGATCATTTTGAATTATGACCCTATCCTCCAAAGCAGTTGCAATTCCTCTCAGTTTGGTATCATCTGCAAACTTAATAAGCATACTTTCTATGCCAATATCTAAGTCATTGATGAAGATATTGAACAGAGCCGGTCCCAAAACAGAACCCTGCGGAACCCCACTTGTTATACCTTTCCATCAGAATTTGGAACCATTAATAACTACTCTCTGAGTACGGTTATCCAGCCAGTTATGCACACACCTTATAGTAACCCCATCTAAGTTGTATTTGCCTAGTTTATCGATAAGGATATCATGTGAGACCGTATCAAATGCCTTACTAAAGTCTAAGTATACCACATCCACCGCTTCTCCCTTATCCACAAGACTCGTTATCCTATCAAAGAAAGCTATCAGATTGGTTTGACATGATTCGTTCTTTATAAATCCATGCTGGCTATTCCCTATCACCTTACCACCTTCCAAGTGTTTGCAGATGATTTCCTTAATTACTTGCTCCATTATCTTCCCCGGCACAGAAGTTAAACTAACTGGTCTGTAGTTTCCTGGGTTGTTGTTATTTCCCTTTTTATAGATGGGCACTATATTTGCCCTTTTCCAGTGTTCTGGAATCTCTCCCATCTCCCATGATTTTCCAAAGATAATAGCTAGAGGCTCAGATACCTCCTCTATTAGCTCCTTGAGTATTCTAGGATGCATTTCATCAGGCCTTGGTGTCTTGTAGGCATCTAACTTTTCTAAGTGATTTTTAACTTGCTTTTTTTAAATTTTATCTTCTAAACCTGCCCTCTTCCCATTAGCATTCACTATGTTAGGCATTCCTTCAGACTTCTTGATGAAGACCGAAACAAAGAAGTCATTAAGCATCTCTGCCATTTCCAAGTTTCCTATTATTGTTTCTCCCTCCTCACTGAGCAGTGGGCCTACCCTGTCCTTGGTCTTCCTCTTGCTTCTGAAGTATTGATAAAAAGTCTCCTTGTTTTCCTTTATTCCCATAGCTAATTTGAGTTCATTCTGTGTGTTTGCCTTTCTAATCTTGCCCCTGCATTCCTGTGTTGTTTGCTTATATTCATCTTTTGTAATCTGTCCTAGTTTCCATTTTTTATATGACTCCTTTTTATTTTTTAGATCATGCAATATCTCATGTTTAAGCCAAGGTAGACTTTTGCCACATTTTCTATCTTTCCTACCCAGCGGAATAGCTTGCTTTTGGGCCCTTAATAGTGTTCTTTTGAAAAACTGCCAACTCTCCTCAGTTGTTTTTCCCCTCAGTCTTGATTCCCATGGGACCTTACCTATCAGCTCTCTGAGCTTACCAAAATCCGCCTTCCTGAATTCCATTGTCTCTATTTTGCAGTACTCCCTTCCACCCTTTCTTAGAATTGCAAACTTTATGATTTCATGATCACTTTCACCCAAGCTTCCTTCTACTTTCAAATTCTCAGTGAGTTCCTCCCTAATTGTTAAAATCAAATCTAGAATAGCTTCCCCCCAGTAGCTTTTCAACCTTCTGAAATAAAAAGTTGTCTGCAGTGCAGTCCAAGAACTTATTGTAATAAAAATACAGTATTTTCAGAACTGCTTTCCTACATTCCTATAGATAAGCACTTCTAGGCCTGACAAGAACCCAAGAAAAAATAATGATGTAACACAACTTTTTTTGAACCAGAAAAGTGCTGGACTAGATTATAATTTTATTCACAGATCTGAGCATGGCTTTGTGTTAAGCTACACTACCCCACAAGTAGCTCTAAGAGGCTGCAGACATATCTCTAACTCCTGATTCTACCTTGCTCCTAGAGAAATAATTTACTTCTGGCATATATGATCCTAACCCCTGTAAATGGTTGCAGAGTTCAAGTTGTAATTTATCCCTATAATGGGATGTTCACCCCCACATAAACTCTGAATGGGTTAACTTGGGCCACAAGGGACCAATTAACCTCATATGCTGCCTCTGAAGGGGAGCCGGGTATAGACAACACCTAATTCCAGACAAAATCCAGATGGGGGAGGAATTGAGATAGGATTATAAAGACAGGAAGTGCAAGTAGCAGAGGCTACAGGAATGGGGTCTACAGTTACTTTAGAGAGGAGATGGTCAGGAATGAAGAGAAAGTCCAGGTAAGCGAGTAAGATGTGGTATCCTGCTCTGCATTAGGGAGTCTGGCAAGAAACTAGGAGAGATGAAGTAGCCATGGGGACCAGAGAAGACTCCCATGATAAACACCTGGATAGATCAGGAAATAAGGATATCAGGTTAGAAGTAGTCCAGGGAAACACCTACTGAGACTAAGTAAATCTGGATTGCTTCCTTGGTTGGTTCCCAAAGTGTCTGCTCCAGTTTAAGGAGGCAGAAAAATAACCAAAGGGGATCCAGGCACTACATTTGCAGGCTCTGGAGAGCAAACAGAGACAGTAGGAAGAACATTTGTATCCTCAGGGATATTTGATTAAGCTGGCTGAACAGCAGCAGTATTTATATAGGATCCTGCAGAAAGAAGTTAGCAGAGGGGGCAGAAATTAGGGCAGAAGAGATTCTG
Source organism: Gopherus flavomarginatus (assembly GCF_025201925.1). Lineage (NCBI taxonomy): Eukaryota > Metazoa > Chordata > Testudines > Testudinidae > Gopherus > Gopherus flavomarginatus. Next base: position 130,223,520 of record NC_066620.1, on the reverse strand, counting down.
GAGCCAGGAAGCCAGAGGGTGTGTTATGTCAGCTGGCAGAGGGAGCACCTGACAAGAGTACCTCTATTTCTGTGGTGATAAAAAAGACTTGCCTGTAGGGAGGAACACAGGAAATCGCAAAGGTATCCGACCTGTTATGAAAGTAAGAGTGGAAGGTGCTTGTTTTTCCTTTGGGGAATTGGGACATAAGGAAGCATTGTCCTCACAAAGAGATGAACAGTAGCCAGGAAAAGGGCAGGGTTCCAAGTAAAGAATTAGAGGTAGCATTTATGGCACTCATCATGAGCACAGTATGAGTAGGTTGACAGGGCTGTAATGGTGGAAAGTGGGCAGGAACTGGAAGGGAGAGAGGTTCCTGCAAAGATAAACCTGAAAGATGCAGAGCTAAATGCTGAGACTAATCAGTCTATTATTGGACCTTGAAGGAAAGGGTGCATGGGGGATTCCATGGAATGACTAAAGGGGTTATGGGGAGAAGTTAGTAGCTGCAGAGCAGGCCTTGCAAGTAGCTGTACAGGACCATGAATTTCAGTAGCAACAGCATTGGGATGTCACAGAAACGAAGGCCAGACTTTTTCTCTCAGTGTGTGACCAGGAGAAGGGTGAGATGACCTGTGGGACCAACTTCAGGGCAGAAATCACAAGCCCTGAGCAGGTTAATGGGGGCCAGAAGGAGACCATTACCCTTACAAGCTGCACCTGGAGGGGAGCCAGATATGGGTAAGGCCTAACTGCAAACAAAAGCCAGCTGGGGGAGGAGCTGAGATAGGATTATAAAACCAGTGCAATCTGCAGAGGGCTGCAGGAAAGGGACCTGAAGTCCCTCTGGAGAAGGGAAGGGAATTCCTCCTGAACAAGGAGGAAGTCCAGGGTGAGGGAAAGACCTGAGATCTTACCCTGTACTAGGGAGGCTGGCAAGAAACAGAGGGGTGGATAGCCAGAGGAAGCTCCAGCAGCAAACCCACAGAGAGACCAGAAAATGGAGAGGTGGAGTAGAAGGGACCAATATTGTAAAGGCTCCCTTGCTTCAGGTGCACCTTCTTGTGGATGGGTCTGGGAATCTGCTTTTACCCCATATGGTGCCCCCTATAGTTGGTTGCTTGCATTGTGGTTCCTTCCTCTCTCTTTATGCATTAAAGTGCTCCCTCTGGATATGTCACCATACATCTCCCTCCTTCTGGGATATCTGAATCCAACCAGACAAAGAATCCAGATGCCACTTGAGATGGCAAGTAAAGTGTTTCACCTTTAGGTCTTGTGCAGTGTCCCAGTGGCTGGGAGGGACACCTGGGCCTGTCTGCAACTGTGGATTCCAGCCCAGGGACCCTATGACTAGCAATCCAGGTTTGCTCAGTCTCTGGTCCTGTTTCTCTGATAAAAGGGGACAGTATCCTTCACACCCCACCACTGGAGCTTCCCTTGTTCCCCATGGCTTCTTTACTCCTCTTGGTCTCTTGCCAGACTCCCTAGTCTTGCGCAGTATCCCAGGGCTTACTCTCCACCTGGATATACTCCTCGTCTCTGACCGTCTCCCTTTTCCTTTCCAGAATGACTGCAGACCCCTTCCCTTCAGCCCACTCTTGCTCTTACATGCCTATTCCAGCTCTTCTCACAGCTGGGTTTTGTCTGTAATTAGGCCTTGCCTAGCCCTGGCTCCCCTCCAGGTATGGCACAGAAGGTTAATCAGCCCCTTCTGGCCCACATTAACCTGTTCAGGGCTTGTGTGGTGTGGACACCCCATTGTAATTGCTTTTAGCTTTTGGCAATTATATGGGTCTGGGGATTTTATCCAAACAGTTTTGTCCTTCTCTATTAAGTAACAATCATTTCTCAAATCTCAAAAGCTAAATTTTTCTTACTAGCCTTTCTCACAGTACCTAGAAGGAGGTCTAGCACTGCTGCTATATAGCGTAGTACAGTGATGTTACAAGCCCAAAAGAAAGGTTTATGGAAGAGCAATATTTAGAGTCTGCAGAGGAGCTATGATTTGGTTTGTTTTTGTTATGTAGTTGAAATTAAAAAAAACACTTTAATTGTATTTAAATATAAATTGTCAACATACAGACAATTACAACCAGAAATACAGAAAGAATGAGACATTCAATACATACACTGAATCTATACAAGTCATTGAGAGTGAAAAAGAAAAAATGATTCTCCTAGCAAACCATCTGATCTGAAAGAAACCGCTAAACAGTCCGTTCTATTCACTCGCTTCCAGATGGGTAAGTCAATGGAGCTATTGCCAATTTATTCTAGATGAAGAACTGGCCCTCTAGCTCTGGAGTGAGATCATTATGGACAGATCAGAGAAGGAACACAGTTTAGAAAGAAGAATCACATGAAGAAAAACTGTCAGAGGACTTCACAGAAACTACATTTGACTTTTTTTCCTAAGGTATTTGTTTCATGTTTTGAAAATGCTTTATGTAGAAAACAAAAACATCATGGCCCAAAAGGCTTTATTGACTTGTGCTATGTAAAACGAGGATAGCTTCAAGTGCAGCTGGAATGCATGCAAGAAATACGTCTGGACGGGGGAGCTGCCTGTGCTTTCATTTAAGGCTTTTGTATAGATAGATCAAATTAAAGGCTTATTCAGCCTGATTCTGAAATTGATACTGGAAAAGTATAAACTTCCCAAGCTAGGTGAGCAATGTATAACAGCTTTTAGTGAGTAAGGTATCCAAGACTGCATCTCACAGCTTAGTAAATTTGGCAATTCCATGTGGCCCGCAGAACCTGCCAAAAGGACTCATGTTGCTTGAGAAGAAAATATTTTGTTGTGGCACTTGGGTTTTGTGAGCGCCAGACAAACAAAGAGCGACAGAAGGCAGTGCTGTAAGAAATGTGAGGTGAAATCACCACTTGAGTGCACTTTTTCCAAAGATACAGGGACAAGATATTTTTAAATGGTATCTAGTTAGCCTCCTAAGTCCCTAATTAGGTGCCTAAATAAATGGCTTAATTTTCTAAAGGATTGAGCTCCCAGCCGCTCAGTTGGGTACAAACACATACATCAAGCACAATGGGGTCACAATCCTGGCTGAGGCTTTTAGGTGATGCAATGAAAAAAATATATTTTGCCCACTCAGGCAACACTGCTAATCTTGCCTATTTTTCCTGTTTTTGGAGCACACCTTTAGTGGAGCTGCTGTCACTGCTGTTGCATAGTGTTAAACTCTTTTCTCTATCTTTTAATGAAGAATGTATATATTGTCTGCTTCTGTACCTTCCCCCTCCAATTTGTACCACAAAGGATGATGATGATATGGTGACATTTTTCATGCCAAAATCCATCTGCTTCTGGATAGTTGGCAATTTCTGTGCAAAAATATGTGCTGCTGGTGATCTATCTGCAAGATATTTCGTATGGGAAATGTCACAATTATTTGATATAGTAATATGCATAGGAAATGAAGATGGAAAGAACCAGTGATCAAAGGAGTCATGAACTGGGGAATATCCATTAGAGTAAATCAGCCAAAGGAAGGGAGTGAGGATAATTCTGAACTCACTGATGCAAAATACTAGCTATGTAGAAATGACAGGTGTTATCAGTCCTCATGCTTCAGGGTGAAAACTGAGAAATTGATGATATTAGAAAGGAACTTCCCCTACCTAACTCAGGTAATTCATAGTTGGTTATGTGTATTACTATACTTTTCTGCCTTCCTGCGAACCAGTCTTTGGATACTAAACTGTGTGATCCATTGGTCTATTTTTTGTGACAGCTTTTGTATTCCAGTTGGAAAATTTTTATTCTGCTATCCTCATATTTCTGATTTTTCTCTCCTCCATGCTATGACGGCAGCACTGAAGATACAGGCCAATTTCTCCAGTACAATTCAGCCCTTTATGCCATCTGAATGGTAAAGAGGAACTAGTACCTGATTATAAATGGATAGAATTTCCCCTTGTGAAGGGGAACACTCTACTGGTATAAATATGCTGAAGGCAGCTTCTATGCCAGTACCCCACCTCACCCCAGGTTAAGAGGCCAGGCTGGCATAGGCATAGGCATAGGCTGAAGAAGAGATCTGCTCTATAGAACTTCCATTGACATAAGGTCTTTTAGGGACTGTAAACCAGTTATGTAAATTAGAGCATTCCTTACTCTGATTAACTCCTGTTGGAGCATGGCAGATGCAGAGTGAGCCTGGTGTAACTGACTCCGTGATGACCCCACTTCCCCTCCCCATGCTAATTTGGATTTAGGTGGTGTCCATAGTTACTATTAGTAAATCAAGTATTTCAGTAACTATCCATCTTTAATTTCACTCTTGTATGTGAAAAAGAAAAAGACAGACATATTCTTTTCCTAATTACTGCCCACAGTGTGAATAAAATATTTTGTTCATTATTCAGACCTCAAGAACTTCAGTTCACCTTGGACCTCTAAGAGTATGTGTATATGGCAATGTAAGCCTGGATGCAGGCTCAAGCCCAACCCCCACTTCTGTCTACACACAATTCTTTCTGACTCAGGCCAGCAAGACCTCCTGATCTGGGCCCCAGGATCCCACAGGGGGTGAGTTCAAGCCTGAGTATGGTGGGGGCTTGGGTCCAAACTCTACTGTTTTGCAGTGTGGATGCAGCTCAGGCCTAGGTCCCCCAGACTCTGGCCTAAGAGTCTGCTAATGCTATCCCATAATCCCATTGGACATCATTCCTTGTCCTTTCTACCCCAAGACAGGCCAATTGACTTGAAGGAAATGAAAACAGTCCCCCTCATTCACATACAGCTACTCAGCATTTTTATTTTGACTGCTGAGCTGCAGCAGAGTAAACCTTCTCCTGTGTTTGCAATGGCCACCAACAAGTAGTTCTTTGCCATGTCTGCTGCTACCTGGTCACGTAACCACAGTCAGATTTTAATTAATCTATGGTGTGAGATGAGCAAAACTTTCAACTTTAGCAAGAATACCAGGAAATAGCGAAAAAGCTGGCATCATTAGGAATTCACTAGACAGATGACCCTTGCAAGGAGCAGATTAAGCAGGTCAAGACAGACTAGCGGAAAGCCAGTCATGAGAACCACACCTCTGGGAACTTCCTGTCATCTTGCCTCTTTCACAAGGAGTATGACCAGTTGCTGGTTATTCCTCTGAACCCTGAACCACTTCATGACAACCTGGTCACCTGGGCTGGTGACCTTCTGACCCCAGGATCCAGTACAGGACCAGAGGGCAGTCAGCAGGTCCCATATCAGGCTTCCAAAGTGACTCCAGTGCTCACTCTGGTCCCCAATAAGGCTTTGCCACTGGAGCAGCTGCAGCATGTCTTGGATCCATACTAGGAGGAGCTGTTTGAAGACCCCCAAAAAGCAGCCTGCCATGGAATGGTGGCAGAATTAGCACAGAGACTGCTACATTTCTGGCTTCATGTTATTTGTTGTTAACGCAGGGATTGGAGGGATTTCCTATGTATGACCCAATGCAAAATGTATTACAAGAGTGAACCACAGCAGGTATCTGCTAATGGCAGATTGCATGCCAGTACCGTGGTATCAATCCTGCCCCCTTCGCCCCCACCACTGTGTGCAATTCAAAATGGCGACTGGGAAGCACAGACAGTGAAGCAAAAAAAAAAGCAAACATTTCAAATTACATTTTTATTAGGAACTTACACATTCTTACAACGATGTGACAGAGTGTAACTAACAGTTAGATTGCCTTCACTTTTAGTATGCCCTGCTGTAAAATTGGCCACACCACATTGTAACGAGCCATCTGTAAACAGCAAACTGTACTGGGTGACGGAGGTTAAATGTGGTCCATGGATAACTAAATTCATGTCTTAAGTACAGCTGGAGGGTTGTGTATAGTCCAGAAATGTACCAGGGGAAGAAAGGTGATGGCTATGTAAGTCTTTGTGAATCTGTATTGCTGCATGTGTCTGCCTGTAGTCCAGAGTAGATGCATTCAGAACATGCTTCATCAGAAGCCACAGGGAGGCAATAATCCATGGGGATGCTAAAGCAGCATCCTGTTGATTCCCCCATTAATTTTGCCCTAATCCCGGATGCTGATAGCTGCATATTTTTCCTGCAGCAGATAGTCAAATTTCAGGGGAGAGCATATTTTCCAGGCCCACCTCTGTAAGTCACCAGCCCACACCACTTGTACATATGCTGCACAGTCACCAGAAGTTTGAGAACTTCTGTGGCACACATGACTGGCTACCAGCTGGCAGCTTGGAGTAAAATGCCATTCAGGAATCTCCAGAATTATGTCCTCCAGCACATGGAAGGCCTGAAAGGATAGAAAAGGCTTAGGTAGTAACCCGTGCTGACCCTCACTACCCTCAAAACCCAAGCTGATCTGCAATTTTTAAACAAAAAGCAATTGTGAATTTTAACTTACCATTGTTTGGGCACTCTTTTCACTGTGATTATCTTGGTTGTGTCCATGGAGATTCTGGGAATTAAGATGTTCCCCTCACAATATACTGAAGCTCAGTTTTACATAGTACCACTTTCTGGCCTCCAGGGGTGTGAAGTGTATACTAAACATCTAAGAAAGGGACATTAGAAGGGGGACCAAGGAACACACAACATTAGGGGATTTATTTGTTGGTACTGTTTGATTTATACACTTTTATTAATGGGTTGGGTGTTTGGTATTCTCTAAATCAATTTGTAACGTAAATCCACTGTTCCTGCCCATGTGTGTGTATGTATGCATTAGCGTGACTGGGTCCAATGACTGTAAACTGTAAGACCAGGTATACAATACAGTGTAGATGCTAAAGCCTGGGGTTGGAAGCACCAAATCCAGAAGCCCAGATCCCACAGACGTGGGTTTACAATGCAGTGTAGATGTACTCTAAATGTTGAACAGTGAGCCTTTCGTATGTGACGTTTAGTCTATTTAAAAAATGTTTTATCTGTCCTTACATTATTATAAATAATAGCTTGGGGCTTTCAACCCAAAGTACCGGCTTAGTAATACACACATTTTAATACTTAAACACTCCGGCAGAAGCTTTAATGCAGTCACAACCTTAATTTGGGATTATAACTTTACAGTTCAGGCAGATGGATAGAAGTTTTGTCTCAGGTAACTGGCATGTGCCTTTTCCCCATGTAATTAAATGAACACAGGGTACGCCGGCCAGTGGCTTCACCAGAATGTTATTCCCTTGATTATGGCTTTATGGATTCTCACTTTTATGTGAGTGAGATTTGTGAAAAATTCAAAGATCTCTGTATGCTCCCAGGAATATTAATTTGTGCAAATGGAGCGTATCCAATTAAAATGAATGGCATGAGCTGTCAGCAAGCTATTTCCAGTACTGAATCATCCTTGATGCAGCAAAATGCAGCCTGGGACATGGGACGACAGCATTCCAGTTAGGCAATCTGTTGTCCAAGAAAATTAAAATCTCTACAGATTAAGGGCACATGGCCAAAGAGTTTGTATCAAATTGTGTCTTTTTATAGGAGAGCTCCTTTTGTCTGCAGATAATTCAACTATCAGTTGATGTTTTAAACATGATTATTTTACATACATCAGACAGTGACTTGTACCACAGAAATATTGTAGTGATGTGGTAATACTGAATTCTGAACATTTTATTTAAATTAAAATCCGTACCCAACAAAAGTAAATGAAAATGAGTAGCCCAACTTCTAATAAAACATTAATTGAATGTGATTGTGGTAAACCCATGTGTTACGGTATCAATATTGATATTGAAATCATATTTGGGTCCAAATATTCCTAATGATTAGTATTATTGCACACTGGACATTTAAGAAATGGTTAATATTTACTCCCATGGTAGTTATATTTACCACTGAAAATGCAGTAATGCAGTATTTCCTGTTCTAATTATAGGGAATATAACAAATTTTGTACTGAAGTCAAAGACACTATTCATTTTTCATATCACTCACTGTGATAACTAGGTAGGATATTATACTACAGAGGATAAAGTTTTTTGCTATATTTTGCCAATGAACACCCTCTTAACCATTAAGCCAGTGGTTCCCAAAGTAGACACCCCGGAACTCTGGGGATCTGCAATGGGTTATGCAGGGGTTCACCACTTGAGCCAGAGCTGGAACACACTGAGACTGTGTTTCAGTACTTTTGCTACCTGGAGGACACCATTTTGTTATCAAAATGGCATCCTCTGCCCAAGGTGACCTCACATGCACCATGCGTGAAAGGTTATGCTGGTGGGGACATTTTCATGCTGGCAGAGGTGTGCAAGTTAGTACTGGAAATGAAAGGGGTCTGGAAGCTTAGTAAGATACCAAAGGGGTCCTTGGGGAAAAAAGTTTGGGAACCACTGTAATAAGCTGTTGTGAATGAGAGTTAGGTGTTTAACTGTTGTTTCAGTCCAGTTTCTCATGCACAGGTGTCCACATCATAAAAGCGAACAATAGGATTGGTACTTTTGTGGAGGTCTCAGGCAAAAGGGTCAAGGGCTATGTGGACATTCAGAGTAAATCTGCCTCTCACCTGTAAATATAGGCCTCCAGTTTAGTGCTGAGATACATTAAGGAGGAATAGGGTAATTTGGTGAAATTTACACTGTTACTACTGTAGTTGAAGTACCAGGTACTGACTACTGCTGGAGGCAAATACTGGGCTAGATACGCCTCTGGTTAGACCTGTCTGGAAATTCCTGTATTCTGTGCTATAGGAATTTCATTCTTCATTCCTTCAGGCTAGCACCTTTCAACAGAACTTCATTCACTAGGGGGAAAGATGTCTAAAAAAAAATAGGCATAATGGTCTGGTTTCAGGTATTGTTGCTGCTAATTAAGCGTCACCTTTTTGTATTGTCATTAGGACAATTTTAGCCTGGGTTTAACTGAGTGAGGCTATGTCTACATTAGAGAGCTTACAGCAGCACAGCTGTACCAATGTAGCTGCGTGACTGTAAGCTCTCCCATGTAGCTGCTCTAAGCTGATGGGAACAAAGCTCTCCAAGCAACATAATTAAACCACCATCAATGAGCAGCGGCAGCTGCACTGGCAGAGAGCGTCTCCTGCCGACATAGTGCTGTCCACACTGACACTGCTGTCAGTGTAACTTGTGCCACTCAGGAGTGTGTGGGTTTTTTTTCATATCACGGAGTGATATAAATTATACTGAAAAAAATGCTAATGTAGACATAGCCTTAAAGTTCAATGAAGGTACAAACTGTTCTATTTTAAAGACTATAGGTATTCCTAAAGTTTCTGTATCTCCAAGATATGTCTTCATAACCAATTAAAATATAATTTATAATAATACTTATGACAGCATATTAATGAATATACAAAGGCATAACATCACAGATCAAGGAGAAACTAGTCCATTTTCCTCCAATCCCTTTTCCCTTGATTCAATTTAATCCTATTACTTCTATTTATTATTCCTTCCTAAACCATGCTTCCCCTCTACTTTAATCTAGAACTCATCAAATAAAACCCTTAGTCATCTTTTAGACAAGCTATAGGTTCCTAGGATCTGATCATCCATTTTGATACACCAGGTTTATATTTTATTACTCCATTGAAACCAATGGAGTTTTATCTGGTATAAAAACTGGTGCAAAGGAGTGGAGAATATGATCTTTAATTTTTATAACCATTCCTCATGGGTCAGCTGTTCAAAAAGCTTATAAAAAGCTGTAGGTCCAACAAGAAATTCACAGAATAGTAAACAATGATACCATCACCTTTGAATGGCAAATGGAGGATTTGCACATTCAGACCAGGAAAAGAACATGCAGATAGTGGAGGCGAGGGGAAGGCCTGGACTCAAATGAGATTTTTTTGATTGGGATCCCAGTTAACTTGGCCATGGGAAAGAAGATTGACCTCTAATAATTAAAAAATGTTCTAATTCCCACCAAATTCCACTCATCCCAGTTTATGAATCCTTGCTGTATGTTTCCCTTTTATAGATATTATAAACCAGACTCTGTTGTCAGTTACATGGGTATAAATAGGGAATAATTCCATTGCTATCAATACAGCCTCTCTCCCTCTGCCTCTCTCTCTCTCTCTCTCTCTCTCTCTGTCTCTCTCTTTAATTGAAATCAGATCCTGTCCCAAAGACTGCATTCTGAAAGGTGCCAGATACAAATTTGACACTAGCAGTGAGAGGCAATAAAATGTTTTTTTTTCTGATGTCAGCCAAGTCACACAGACAGTCAGGCAGAGTTGGCAGACATGAAGCCCTGGAAGTTGTGGGAAACACAGCAGCAGCAAGCTTTATTTCTTTTTGGGACACATCTTCCAAGATCAAACTACTTTAAAAACTGTAACAACAAAGAATCAGGCTTCAAACACCTGCCTATGACACCATTTTTGTATAACAGCTTTTCTTTGATCTCAGCATCAATGGATTTAGCTGCAGATATCCTAGGTTGTAAGACTCCAAGATGTTTAATTAGCACTGATATCTCATTAACTAAATAGTTTAGGTTACTGGTCCAAGTTTATTGGTTTATAGTAAATGACTTTGCTTTAGTTCTTGAGGATTTAGAGGATTTCTTCCTACTATTAAATTTCTCCTTGCAAGAATGTTTCCTGTATACTATTGCAATGGAATACAATGGCTCTGTGGTATAAGTGCTTTTACTAATGCCTTAACTTTCTTTAGATCTCAGTCTATTTTAGTTTGTTGTCTGTTCATGTGCATTAGCTATGTTTCCCTTTGCATGACATTGGTAAAGGGTAGCTTCCTTTTCTCTATGTGCAGAGGCCAGGTTAACTAGCAATTGTTAAATCTCTAGGATAGTCTGCAGAGATTAGCAAACTTTGTATTTGTTTTATTGCATAAAAGACTTTCATGTTTGTTTTTCTGTTTTTATTGCCCTGTTGCATGTATAGAAATGTATCTGTTTAAACATATTGACCCTTTCTAGTTTTCCTTAAATAGCATAACATTGTGACAGCTGCCATCTTAACCAACACTGCAGACTGAACCAGGGACCTACAGAACTAAAACCATCAAGGACTAGGGTTTGAGAGCAAAATGCTACACACAGATTTGTAACTGACACATATCTTCTTTGGAACAAACATACACAGTGCAGGCCATGATAATCTGATCATTGTTATTCAAGATTTACATCAGTGTAACTCTTTACATCAGCTCAGAGGTGAATCAGGCCCTTTGTTTGCTGGAGAATGAAACACTAAAAAGGACAATTTTTTTAAAAAAGGCAATGAGCCAATAAAATTATGCTGATTTTCACTAGCTGAGGATCTGTCCCAGTATTGCTATTTGTCATCCAATTTATACTCAGGAAAATAAAATGTGACTATGTGAAACAGAATCTGCATGGAGTGTTACTGTTATAGAAACAGCTCTGGAGCTGTAAATGCACACTCCTAAGTGTTTTGAATTTTAATTTCTGGTATGTGTTAAGCAGCGAAATATTTATAGACTGTGCTAGTAGGTATTTTTTTAATAGGCAGGGATTTTATTTTATTGCATCCTTTGTAGTTAGTAATGGATACCTCAATAACAATGTATTCTGAGTAAAATAGAATATTCTTTCATGGTATCAGTCCAGTCTAAAATAAAATCTCATTCCAAATAAAACTTTTTTTCACTGCAAAAGAAATTTGAAGTTTTTTCCATATATGTTGATTTGTCTTAATGTGCCCATCTTACAAGCTCATCTCCCTTTTCATTCTCATATTCTTCCATTTTTTAAAATGCACAAATCCTATTTCACTCTACTAAACAGTCTGTTGTAAGCAATTTTTATCACAATAATACCCTCTGCTCAACTGCAGGAGGCACTGACAATGGCGATGTCTGTTGGAGAGGTCAAAGCTGATTAACTGAAAAAAAGACAGCTGTTGTTTCAATTAACTGACTCCATATTTCAAGAGATGTTTTTTCTCATTAAGGAAAACAAGAAGTAGAGAGATGGATCTTCTTTAGCTGAATTGCTCCTTCCTTCTCCCTCCAGGGAGAAAAAGTCAATCTAGTAAACAAAGAACAATCATTAGTGGACATCTGTGGCTAATAACCAGGGCACAGTAGAAACTAGTAGAAAATAATGCATTATAGCTTTCATTTGCATGGACCAATGAAATGTATTCTATAATCTACAGAAAACTCTTCTTTTCGCTGGTTGCAGCAGAAATTGCTAGATTTCCCCACTGCAAGTGAAGATGCTAAGAAGTAGTATGTGAATTTTAGAGATGCTCTCATAAATATCAGTTACCAGTATTTTAGAATCTAAAACCTTTTTCTCTGCATATGGTTTTAATTTATATAACATACAAGTTCAGATTCTGAACTGCCTTTGTGTGAGCGCACAGAAAGGGAAGGTCAAATGAGTCTTTCTCCTTTGCACTCTCCTTGCATGAGCCACTGAACAATTGCAGCCCCTGCGCCCAGATAAATGGAGCGACTTCTCTACTCTTGTGTCTCCTGGGAGTGCTAAGCATCTGTAAGGCGGAAACAAAGCCTAAATATTTCCTTCTGCAGTTAGCAAAGTTGAACAAGTGTGCAGGGGGAAGCAGGCTGCATCATCTCAGGCTAGCACAGAGGTGTAACTCCTCCTGTACACTTTGGATTGTGTCTTCTATAACCATAATCCCTTCCAGTCCTTTCCATGAGTTAGTGTGGGGCCGCGCTGCTACTTACTTGGGGCTGAAGCTAGAAGTCACAGCTGAACCCCCAATATATTATCACTAAGCTTCTTCTTCGAGTATTGTCCTCATGGGTGCTCTACTGTAGGTGTTTCTGTGGCCCTGACCTGCTGATTGGAGAATTCTTGCAACCATGTCCATTCGGCTTGCACATGCTCTGCCGCTCCCCCTCCCTCTCCCTCTCCCTCTCCCTCTCCCCCGCCCCGCCAGCCCATGGTCTGCCACGAGGCTAACCAGCATTGCTCGGGTGAACCTTCTTCAATTGCCCCTGGCTAAAGATGAGCTTTAGCTGTCCATTAGCAGATCATTCTTTCTATAGATTGCTAATTGTTTCTCTAATCTTTTAGAGACTAGACTTCATCTTGACTCCATCCAAGCAAGAGCAACACTCCCACGATACAGGTTCCTCAGTCTCACCATGCTTATAGAGACAGTGCAATCCAGCCCTCAAAAATTGGCCAGATATTGCCTCCAAATATGGTTCAGTTAGATTTACAGACTGAACAAAGACAACATAGGAGTTGGTCTATCGATGCCTACCCAAAACAATCCTTGAACTGCTGGACCCAGCAAATGCCTGCCCAAGAACGCTGTTTGCTCAGCCTTTCCCATCACTACTTCTCACCACTGATGCATCTCTCATAGGATGAGGTGCACATCTCAATGATCACATAGTGCAGGGAAAATGGTCTCCATTCAAGATGTGCCTTCACATAAATCTATTCAAACTCAGAGCAGTCAGGAATACATGTGCTCATTTCCTGCCACTGATCAGAGGCTCATGCACAAAGGTCATGATGAACAATAGGGTTCATGCATTATATAAACCATCAAGGAGATGCCAGGTTACCCTCCCTTTGTATGGAAGTACTACAGCTATGGAACTGATTCATTTCCCAGAATGTTACAATATTAGCAGCTTACTTAGCAGGAGTACACAACACGACAGCGGACAGTCCCATCCACAAATTCCCACACAATCACAAGTAGGGGAGAAATTTAGTGGTACTCCACAACATATTCTGACAATAAGGGGCACTGATAATAGACTTGTCAAGAAACAAGATATGTCCATGGTACTGCTCCAGAGTGGACATGGGCCAGCATTGCCTTGAGGATGCTTTCCTCCTTTCATGGGACAAAGGCCTCCTATATGTCTTGCCCCCATTCCCTCTATTGCTGAATGTCCTGTTAAAAATAAAAAGAGAAAAAAGCAAACATCATACTTATCCCTCCAGCCTGGCCCAGACAGACATGGTACCCTTACCTGTCACAACTGATGCTGTATCCATCTTTGAGTCTTCCAACCACACTTCCCTCCTCTTGCAGAACAAGAGACACACTCTCCATCCCAACCTATGGATATTATGGCTCAAAGCCTGGTTCCTTTGTGGTTCCAGCCCATAGAAACATCATGCTCTGAAGAGGTAAAGGAAGTGTTACTACATGGCAGAAAAGTAGTTACCTATCATACTTCCCTACAGAAGTGGACTATACTCTGGATCTGGTTCCAGTTGAATAGAGTCACCCTGAATATGGCCACTCTACCTGTAGCCCTAGACTATTTGTTGAATCTGAAGAAATCAGGACCCCTTATTATCTCTCTGGAAGTATACTAAGCAGCAATAATGCCCTTCCACCAGCAGTAGGTACTCAACTTGTTTCCCACCGAGCTGCAAAGAGGTTTCTCACGGGCATAGCTAACCTCTTTCCCTACCTAGGCTTCTTACCCCACAATGGGATCTCAATCTAGTATTAAAGAGATTGAATAGTTTCCCTTTAAACTCATGGCCACATGTTCTTTAACTCACCTTTCCATCACTATTACCTTGACAAGAAGGATTGGGAGATAGTGGCCTTGATGGCATATCCCCCCTTTACAATGTTTTCCCCTGACCAAGTCACACTTAGACCACATCCAAAGTTCATCACCAAAGTGACTTTTTCATTTCACATGAACCAACTCATTCACCTTCCAACTTTTTATTCCAAGCCTTACTAGGATAATAGGGAAGCCATCCTTCATACACTCGACGTAAGGGGAGCCTTGGCCTTTTATTTGGACAGCACAAGAGATTTTAGAAAATCTTCGAGACTCTTTCTGTCTAAAGACAGTGATTTCAGCTCAAAGGCTCTCTAAATGGGTCTTGAACTGTATCAAACTGTTATCAGCTGTGCAATTTAGCACCCCATCTACAGTTCACACACACACATGCTACGAGATCAGTTTCTTCATCTCTCGCCTTCTTCCAAGGTATCCCGAACAAAGAAATCTGCAGAGCAGCTGACTGGGCATCTGCACATGCATTTGCAGAACACTATGCCATCCTGGCTGCAGATGCCAAATTCGGTGCCATAGTACTATCATCCATCACAGACTCCACTCTGAAGACCCAGCCTCTAGTAGGGGATAATGGTCGGGAGTCACCTACAGTGGAGCACCCATATGGACACTACTCAATGAAGAAGATGAAGAAGAAGTCACTCACCTTGTGCAGTAACAATGGCTCTTCGAGATGTGTGTCCCTCTGGGTACTTCATGACCCACCCTCCTCCTGTCTACTTCTGAATTCTCATCATACACTCTGCAGTAGAGAAGGAACTGAGAAGAGTCTGCCCGCACTACCCTGGTTAGCCTTATGGCAGACCATGGGAGGGAAGGGAGCACATGTGCAGGCTGAACGGACACTGTTACAAATTTTATCCAATCAGCCACTATTCAAACCCAATTTAGACTCCAACGAGAAACTGCTGAGCTTGAATTAATATGCAAATTAGATACCATTAACTTGGATTTGAATGGAGACTGGGAGTGGCTGGGTCATTACACATATTGAATCTATTTCCCCGTGTTAACTATCCTCACAGCTTCTTGTCAACTGTTTAAAATGGGCCATCTTGATTATCACTACAAAAGTTTTTTTTCCCTCCTGCTGATAATACCTCATCTTAATAAATTAGCCTCTTACAGTTGGTATGGCAACTTCTACCTTTTCATGTTCTCTGTATGTATATATATTTCTTACTCTATGTTCTATTCTATGCATCCGATGAAGTGGGCTGTAACCAACGAAAGCTTATGCTCAAATAAATGTGTTAGTCTCTAAGCTGCCACAAGTACTTCTGCTATTTTTGTCATTGTAACATTTATTTAATACCGGTCCTTTCTCATTACAGTATAGAATAATACATTTGGAGCCTGAGGCATATAAAAGACCAGAATTTCAGTCCTTGTCCCTTAAATATGTTGGTGAAGGATTTCCCACATGGGAGTTCTTTCATGAATCAGTAGAGTTAATTTATTTCACACACACCCTCCCATTTCATTTAATAGTAAGTCTCCTGAAGTTTCCAAAAGAGGTTATGCTTTGCTAGCTCACTATATTACATCTGTTTCATGTCTGGATTTATCCCTCTCATTTTTATTTGCCTAATTATTATAAACAATCATGGGGAGCATCACACTTTGCTGAATTCTAACATAGAAATATGTTTGATCACATCTGTGTGGAAAAGAAATACAGAAATAAGTGACTTCTATGAACACAAGACATAGATGGCATCGTGTTCCATACAGAGGCAACTCAAAACTGGTATGGGATCTTAAACATTTCTGATCTGACAAAGAAAGAATACAGCTTTCTGTATTCATATTTTTATGTTTTTAGTGACTCCAGTCTAACCTCAAGGAGAGACTGGAATATTGGCTTGTCTGCATTTCAGAGCTGACATTGGAATATATAATCAGGAAAGCTTGCCATCTGATTAAATCTCCACTGACACAACGCCTGCCTTGTGAAATTTGAAGCTCCTCTTCCCTATTTCTCTTCCATTCTGCTCTGCTTTTTAATGATGGATGACCCCACTGTTTCAGCTTAGTGGTGTGTCTTGGAGACATGACAGAGATGGGCTGGCAGCAGCACACACTGCCTCTAAGCACAGGCTGTACTTCTAACCAGCTGATCATCAGGGACCCACAGATCAGTATCGCCATCAGAGGCAGCTGCCTTTCATTTCCTCCAGTCCCTGAGGTTTTAATATTATGTACAATGAAAGCGCCTTTTAGTACCTCATTGACCATATTCACTAACGTTGACTCTTTAAGCCATTTGAACTTGGGGGAGAAAACACCATGTTTTCACTGAGGTTATCATCACAGTACTGCTTTGAAAAGAAAGTTAAACAAATCTTAGGGAAAACTGCAAGATCCTGACTCCAGTGAAATTCTGTGCTGTTACAAGGTTGAAGGAAAGTAGCAGTACTCATGGGCCATTTCCCTACAGTTTTAGTGTATGTGTATGTAACTCTAGCACCCTCGTGGCCAAGATGGAGTCGGCTCTGTAGGCAGCTCTGGCCAAGAAAAGACTCGGTCAGGAATGCAGCAGGGAAGTTCCCGTCCACCCCAGGGACACCTGTTCCACACCCCCTGTAGTCAACACACACACGCTGGAATGGTACAATGAATATGGGCAAGGGAAATATTTATTTACAGAGGGATGAATAGATAAAAATTACAGAGGGCAAGATGGGGGAGTGGGTCCGGTTTGTCCTTCTCAGATTCCTTCCTAGCACAGTGCTCCTCCTGGCTCCTGTCTTGGGGTGTCCCCAATCAGTTGCTTTGTCCCTCTCAGGCTTCGGGCCACTTCTCAGCTGCTTCACTATGTGAGGGCCTGCTCTCTGTATGTCCCCTTGTTTGGAGCTACAGCCACACACCCTGATGCTCTCCCTCTCTACACTCCCCTGGAGCAACCAGCATCAGCCCTTCCTGTGCCTCAGGACAAGGTTTTCAAGGGGTCATTCTGGAGGTGCCAACCCTCCAGGATTGTCCTGCAGTCTCCAGGAATTAAAGATTAATCTTTAATTAAAGATTATGTCAAGATAAATCTTCCAGGAATACATCCAACCAAAATTGGCAACCATAGGCCATGCTCTCTAAATCTCTGTAGTGGGGTGGTTACCCTCTCCTGCCCTGAGAGGTTTAAAAACAGCAAATTAGAGGGTTATGACTGGGGCAAGAAGCCTGGGCTGATTGGGGAAAGTAGGCTTAACTGTGGCCATGCCCCAATCAGGCCCGGCTGGCCCCTATAAGATGCACTGAGCCAGGACCCGCTCAGTTTCCCTCTTTCTGTAGACAGAGAAGGGCCTGACTGCAAGGTGCCAAAAAGGGAACCTAGATTGGAGCAAGGCTGGCGAAGTGCCAAGGGATCCTGGGAGCTCCGGCCTAGAAAAGCCCCAGGCTGAAGGCCTGATAAGGCCTATTAGGTACTGGCTTGCAGGGGCAGCCCATGGGTAGGCAGAGGCAGCAGGTCTGAACCCCTTTGCCAACGGTGAGCGGCTTACACTGAAGTCTGCCCCAGTAAGCAGGGGCTAGACGGAGACTGGCAGTAGCCTAACACTGAGGTGAAGTGGGGATAGTGGGTGGGTGTTCCCCTGGGAGGAGGAGACCCTGAGTCTCTGAGGGGTTACTGCCAGAGGGGAAGCACCCCAGGTGAAAAGGGCACCGGGTCCTGGGAGGGACATGAACCAGCAGTAAGGCAGATCACCGGCCTGCAGAGAGCACTCCTGGCTGGAAAAAGAATTAATTCCCAGGAACAACCAGCAGGAGGCACCGTAGGGGTGAGTCCACTCCTTTACAACCCCTAGGGGGTTATATATATATTCTGTCCTGAAGATCCGAGTTAAAGGCTTACACTCAATGTACATGAGATGCACATGCATAGTGTTAATCTTATTTATCATTGGATATTGTCCAAGTATGTGCTAGGCACCTCACAAAACAGACCTCTTAGTTGATGTGCTTTCAAGATAACGCCAGGCAAGACACAATAAAGGTAGGGTGGGGTTACAGTGGGTAGTAACACTACAGTACAGAGTAGGGAAGATGGGGAAAACATATATGGGAAACTTTTAAAATAATGTAATCAAATAATTAAAATAGTTGGTTAATTAGTTTAAGGCATCATGGAATAAGTGGGTCTTTAGACAGGTTTGAAAGAGGAGTTTGAAGCTTTGCAAACAAGCTTGAGTACAGAGTTCCCTGGACAGGGGGCAGTGTAACTCCACCAATGTAAACAAAAAAGGGGGCTGTCTGATTAAGTCACTAGAAAAGGACTCAGGAGCTCTGGGGTCAACTCTCTGCTCTGCTACAGGCTTCTTGTGTGAGTCTGAGTAAGTAGTTTAATCTCTTTATCTCAATTCCCCATCTGTAAAATGAGCATAATAATTATTCCTTTGTTTTTTGGATTGTAATCCCTTCAGAACAGGGACTGTCTTGTACTAAATGTATAGCACCTAGCAAAACAAGACCTGATCTCAGTTGCAATCTCTGTTGTAATATAAAAGCAGCAGAGAGTCCTGTGGCACCTTATAGACTAACAGACTAATTGGAGCGCGAGCTTTTGTGGGTGAATACCCACTTCATCGGATGCATGTAGTCTACATGCATCCGATGAAGTGGGTATTCACCCATGAAAGCTCATGCTCCAATTTGTCTGTTAGTCTATAAGGTGCCACAGGACTCTCTGCTGCTTTTACAGATCCAGACTATCACGGCTACCCCTTTGATACTTGATATCATAATATAAATAATAATATACCGATTACATTAGAGAAATTAGATATTTATTATCTGCTGAAATTGCCAAATGATCCACTGGGATGACACAGTTATGCATGCTGTAAAATAATTTTTATTGTTGCCATGCTAGATAGTCAGTACCTTTTAGTGTCCAAAACCAGTGACAGGCTTGTGATAAGCAGGGCTGCTCTGCAGTGCCCCTTTCAGGGCCAGAGGTGGCACTGAAGCCACTCCCCACCTTAGTCTGCAATGACTGGCTAACTGCTTGGGTACGATAATCTGTGCTGTAAATTTGGTGCCAATCTCTAAACAATTAAGTAACAAAGGAGGAACTCAGGATTCAGCTATGTGTATGTTGAAACAAAGACAGGGAAAACCCCTTCAAAGGGTTGCGGTGCTGAAGGCAAAGCCCTGGAGTTGGGCCTGCATTCTGAGTTAGCCGTGGGGCACGCTTTTGCTGGTCCACTATCACCAAGCTGTATCCCTGAGAAAAACCAGGCAAGCCTTCTTAATTAGCCTGTTGGTTCTTAATTGGTCAGTATTTCCCTTTGGCCTTTCTCTGCTTCTGGAAGACTATCTTGTTGATTTTCCTTGAGTGATGAGTGTCAAGGTGCTCATGTCTCCAGTGGGGGGCAGAGAAGGTCTGACAGACCCTGGCACCAGCTATATTGGTTGATAAAGGCTTAAGATAGGAGAGACCCCCAGTGGAACGCAGTACTGAAGTGACAAAAAGTTTAGAACAAAGAGATTTTGACAATGAGACATCTATTGTTGTTCTACACTCCCTGCAAAATACGACACATTCCTATACTCTTCTGCCATTGTCAGGTTTTCTATTACAAACCATAAGAATCATAGGGAAAAAATGAAGTAGAAACCAAGGGACAAACTGTCTCCTGTGTGTGACCTCCACTACTCTATATTGCAGGATCTTGGCTTGTTTTTTCCTTCAGGGTTGGGTTTGCAACCACTGCCCTCCCCAGAACTAGCAGACAGTCTGTCTGGGTGATCAACTGCAGCCCGTGTTCCTCTATGCATCTCTTGGCTGTCATGGCAGTACATCTCCCATGCTGTCCGCAACAATGCCCCTTCAAGTCTTTGTTTGGGGATGGGTGGGCTTCAGTGGGTGGTGAATGAAGAAGTGTAAGATAATAGTCAATTCAGAAAGGGTCATTGTTATTATAGTTGATATCCCAGTGGTGAAGGACCCATGCCATCGACACCTACTGTCTCCCTCAGTCAAAGGCACACAATGGTTCACTGGGAGATGGGGAGGAAGGTTGAGCATGGGGCTTTCTCGTATCTCTCTATGTCCCAGGAAAGTGACAAACATGGGGAAGTTTGAATAATCTACCTTCTTCCATGATGAAGAGAAAGTCACAAGGCACAAAGCAAAAGGAGAAATCCTAAACCATTCCTGACCCCTAAAAAAAGGAAAATGGAGCTGCTACCTAACGATATCTGCTGTAGAAGTAGAGACAGACCTTCTGTCACCCCTGAAATACATGATTCTTACTCCCGAGAGAAGACAAATAGTGACAGAGAACAACCTGTTGCTGAGAAAAGGGTATTTTTATTCCCTTATTTCGGGACAGAGGATAATTGGAGCCTGTCAGAACTGAAGGGCTCCATAGTCTCAGAGAAGTTTCCAAATCTTGTGAATCACTATATAGTCTTAGTATAGTAATCTATAATTCCCAAGAATGGGTGACAACTCTTCCATCGCTGTGCATGGCTGCCCCTCCTCCCCCAACTCATTTTGAGAGCTGTCCTTGGAATGTTTTTGGAATGTTCTCAGCTATGAGGAACTCTGCGGCAGAACTGGGCATGAACCCTAATCTCCTGAGTCTCAGTCTAGACCCTTTGATGTTTTGGTTCTTTACTTTTGTTTGTGCATTGACATTAAAGCAGGCCTTTCTGAAAACTAGTTCAGGAATCATTTTCAGGTTAGTCATACCTATTAGCAAATTAACAAAATGAGGCAAATACTGCTCTGTAATGCTGGTGTAAATCCAGAGTAATTCCAGTTAAGATAACCAAGTCACTCCCAGTTTACACTGGTATAAATAAAGCCAGAATTTGCCTTGTAGCTCAACTGTTCTGTTCTGTGACACTGGACATTAATCTGAACATACAGTGGTAAAGGAATGGTAGATATAGAAGAGAAAAGTATGTGCTATTTGGAACATGTATCTAAATCCAGTTTGCATTATGGTTGGAAAGTAATAAAACATAAATCTTTCTACTTTTCTAAACCACAACACATTTATCACCACTGGTTGCAAAGTGCAGTAAGATTGCTCCATATAATGTATCTTTGTCCTTGCCTTAGATGACCTCATGTTTGATCAATACGGAGACACATGAGTTTTCTTATGCTCTTCCACCTGGCCCACATATCTTATATTACCTGTTTTTCTTCATTATTTTGAATGAATATACAGTACTAGGACTTATCTGTGAGTAGGATGACCGTGGACTCACTTAATCTCAGTAGTAGATGGGTTACAAGTTAAATTAATTTGTGTGAGATGGTTGAGGAGTAGACTTAGTGCCACTTTGCCAGAAATGAGTATTTTGGAAAAGAAATTATGTAGACTGAGATAAGATACTTTCATAAGAGTAATTGCACTTCCCCAGTTCTTATAGAGCACACTTAAGCTACTTATTGTGGTATTAAATGCGTGACTGCAGAACAATAGAGCAAATGTATGACCAAAGAAGAAAACAAGAGTCTGAGACGATATGACACAGATGGCAATGTATACTTGCCCTTAGTAAAAGTTGTAAGTAGTGAATATAAATTGATAATCAACTCCAGAAAGATGCCCATCCAAACAGCCTTAATGTTTCATTTTATCATGTGCTAATCAAAAATGATTTCTTCTATTTCAAGCAGAAATCTAGGCAATCTTACTTTTTTGTTACATTCAGACAAATTACAACTTTGGCTTGGTGTTATTGGGATTGCTATACTCATTCTAAAACATTCATTCACATTGCAAATATATTTTGGAAATCACTGTAATTATATCAAGAGATCATCTGATCGGCCAGACACTCAACTTCATATTGCAATTTCCAAATCCTCTCTTCTTTCCAATAATATTATGTATTTTGAAAAAAATATAAAATTTCCCATGTTTATCCTTTTGTCCTAGCCATTTGCTACTCAATTCTTGCTGTTGCAATACACATTTACCTGTCTTATGATCTCTTGTATGAAAAACAAGTCTTATGACTCTTTTTTCCAGTTATACTGTATAGGCAGCTACTTTCTCACCAGTAATACATTGTACTAACACATTAAGTAAGACCAGGTCTTAGACCTTTTCTTCACTACAGAATAGACCCATTGCTGACTATGGTGATAACAATGGTTACAGGTGAAGCGGTGCTGAACAACGTACATCTGTAAAGTGTAGATGTCATTTTCCTTCTGTATGAATTGTTTGTTTACACTTAAACATCATATAGTATAAAGCATGTAACTGTGTGTGCAGATATAGAGTAATGCAATTCACAGTACACATAAACCAGAACTAACACAATCTATAAGTGCTATTATTAGCCATCTCTCTAGTTTTCAGGGAGCAGCAGTAATTCTCTATAAAAAACGTAACAAAAATAATTAGGACTTAGTGAGCCTACTGACAGATAAACAACCTATTCATCTACGAAAATGTTTCCGTGATATGTATTTTCGATGTATTTTAACAACAGTTTTTCCCCCAAAATGTATTAGATTAGAGTCTCTAATAGAGGTAAGAAACTAATTAAAACTCCTGGAGAACATTTGGGGTTATGTGGTTGGTTTCATAAAAATGTTATCACTCAGCCCATGCTCTGTCTCTTTGTCTTTGCCTGTCGGCAACATTGATTATAAATGAACCACCCATAAAAGCTAGAATTGGCCTGAAGTGAAAATCTGAATTGGGTTCCTCACAGAGATGTTAAGAAAACACCAGATAAGTCAGTTCATTTTGACTACCCAGCTCATGTCTTAACTGATAGATGCATACAATTCCTTATAAGTGATCTGTATATCATTCCAGGAAGTATTGTGCTGCTTCTGACAGCAACAATTATAGGAGTGAGAGCCACAGACAGTACTAGAAACCTAGGCTGATTAGAGTAAAAATCTCCTCTAGTGACAGGACAACTCGGGGGAGATTTTCAAATGCACAAAGGGCAGTTGGTCACCAAATTTCTATTGAAAGTCAATGGCAATTGGCTGCCTAATTCCTATTTATGAAATTGAAAATCTCCCCTAGATGGACTTCTGGAATATACCCTAATATAATCAAGTTAATTAGGGCAACAGGGCTGTGGGAGCCTGGGGGTTGGAAGGAAGTGGAAGGAAGTGATTTGTCTGTTGTAAGTTTGATAAAATATTTCCCAATTCTAATAGAAGTGAAGTTCATGGGCCGAATTCACATGTGACCTAAGTTTTATCTTTTAGTTTCTCAGACACTTCTTTAGGGGGAAATACCCACCTAAATATTACTTTAGTTGCCTTACATTTCCCTTAGTGAAATAATTTAAAAAAAATGTTGAATGAAATGCATTTTTTTCATTTTGTTTTGAATGTTTAGCAGAAACCATGTAGCATTTTCAACCATCTCCAGTGCTGAAGGAAAGGTGGAGAGGAGCCAAAGCACCACCTCCAAGATTTTTCTCCTGCAGATGAACTGCCTCACTTGGGAAGAGTGAAAGCTGTAGTGGCTTTGGAAAATTGTGAAATCCCCCCCAATCATGATGCAAATGTTATGCCTTGATGGTCTAAAGACAAATTTAGGCTGAATGGCTGGCAAGTTTTCCTAACTCTGGCATGTGAAATAATTCTCCAAGACAAGTGATGAAAGCTGTATCCACTGAGACGTTTAAAAACAGGCTGCAAGAAACACTAGAAAATATAGTGTTAGCCATTACAGTCCTGCACTTGCAGAGGTGAGTAAGCTAGATGATCTAATTAAGCAATAAGACATGAGAGGGTGCGTAATATTGTCTCTTCATAACATGTCTTGGTGGCTGTTCACTGCGAGACTGAATGCACAGAGCTGTTAAACACTGAGGGGTGTCATCACCAGACCTAACAACCCTCTTGCACCCTCTGATTTTGATCATAAAATATTAATTTATAAAGGGACCCCCTCAAATATTAATAAATATAGACATAATTTCTTTAATTGGGTGTACGGTCACATTAGGGGAAACAGCCTAGGATTATTGTTTGTTCTTAATTATTGAATGCTGCTGCTAATGGATTCACATTGTTAATCTAAACATTTCAAAAATGCAATCAATCAACTTTTAAAGTTGATCGTAGAATTAACTTGAGAGAAGGGGTGAGCTGATGGTTGGACCCTGTTCATTCCTGTCTCTGACAGCATCCCATTACACTGATGTAAGGAATTGGGAAAGTATTGTAAAGAAGATTGTTTCCTTTATAAACTGAAAAATTAATTTCTTCTTAACACCCACTATTTTCTAAATGACTTTCAGCAGCGCCAGGTTAGGTCTGTTAGCTGTTCTAAACAGGCAGAAGCAGAAAGCACAGTGGTGTATCCGAGGAGCACTACAATATAAAAATAAAAAGTCTTGCTTAGTGATAGAAGTAGTAATTCCTAATACCGCTGCCATAGTGTTTTACATTTTCAAAGTAGTATGCAAACATTCATTATAATTGGCCCCAGTCCTAGTCCCACAGAAACCGAGAGCAAAACTTCCATTGACTTCCATGGACACAGGAAATGCTCATTATTACTAGGTTTTCCTCTCAGAAATGACAAATTCATGTCAATAAGAAAGGCAAAATAAAATATTTGTGTTTAACTAAAAGTTCTATTTCACAGAAGTAAACAAAACAGTTACAATTGTATTAGGGTTGATGGCCATTCCTCTGTTTTCATTGGAATGTAAATGTGCCAAGTAAATTATGTAGATGGAAGTTTCCAGCTCACATGTAAGGACTTATTTGCATAGAGTTGAGGAGCCTTTAATTTTCACACAAAATTAAAATTAAACCAGGAAAATTGAGATCCTAGAGATCTCTGCAGCTATTAAATGGCATGTCTCTGCTTTTTGCAGAACTTGTTGCTCAAGAAGATCCAGAGTTTACAACCATCTTCTCTGACACTATGAAGTCTGGACTTGACATATAATATACAAAGAAACAGGGCCAAAGAGAAACGCCTTCTTAGGTCTTGATCCAAAGTTACTAGAAAGACTCCCATTAACTGCAGTCACTGTGCCAGGCAGCAGGTTGGATTATAAATTCTCTACATAATCAGTTCCATGTTGTATCTTGCGCGTGCTTGTATACACTTATTCATAATACTTCTTATGTACTGATAGAATGTAAGATGGATGTGAAATCCATTTTGCTGGATGTGACATGTAACTAAAACAACACATAGGATTTTATACTGGAATCTCTACAGAGCAGTGACTGTCTTCCTATGTGTTAATGGTATTGAACTCTTGGTAGCAAAAATGAGCACGGATGTGTGTCACACACATCACACTACCATGCTCTTTATAAGTTTAACAGTCTCTTCTCAGGAGAGGCCCAAGACTGGAATAGCAGGGGTATCATAGGAGAAGATAAATCCTAGTATTGCTTCAGGACTTTGGCCAAAGTGAAGGAACAAAGAGAATGAGAACTGGTCCCTTCTTGCAGTCTTTTGTTTCAAGTTCTGCTGACACAGAAAAACTATTCATGGTCAGACATGGGGGTATGTCTACACTGCAGTAAAACACCTGTGGCAGGTCTGTGGCAGCTGACTTGGGCTCACAAGGCTTGGGCTGAAGGGCCATAAAATTGCAGTGTAGACTTTGGGGTTCAGCCTGGAGCCTGGGTTTTGAGATCCTATGAGATTCTGAGATCCCATGTCCGAGTTCGAACATCTACACTGCAATTTTATTGCCCTGCAGCCCAAGTCCTACAAGCCTGAGTTAGCTAATATGACCCTGCCAGGGGTAGTTTTGCGTTTTCTTCAGTATAGACATATCCTAAGAGCCATATCCTTAGCTGGCATAAATGGGTGTATCTTCATTTAAGTTAAGGCTATGCTTATTTATACCAGCTGAGGATCTGGCACCAAAGTCCCAAGCCTACAAACATGTATGCACATGGATAACTGCATATGATTAGTCCTGTTGAAGTCAGTACAGCTCCTTAAGCCCATGAGTGGAGTTAAGCGTGTGTGTGTGTATTTGCAGAATTGAGGCCTAATTCTCCAATGTGTTTTCATTTTTCAGCATATTTAATGGCCTAGAGGCCAATATGAAAAAAGTCTGCAGACCTCAAGGTCTTTTGTTTGGGGTAAAAGCTACCACAAGTGTCTACATAGCAAATATAAATCTGTTAGCCTCAATGGCTATGTCTAACTCATTTTGAAGGTAACAGACAATTGAGATGGACAACAGCCAAAGATTTTAATAAATCAAAACTGAAACTAAAATCCCTTTCTTAAAAGACAGGGCGACAAAAGAGGCCAAGAGGAAGTGTTTGCCAGACTCAAATGTGCTCTTGGCCAAGGTGGTCTATTTAGTTTAGACTATAAATCTAGATCAGAATCCTATTTTCATTAGCAGTGATTTTACCAACCATCATGGATAATTCAAGATTTGTGTTAGCCTGCTGAAGCTCAAGCAGGTTGCCAATTAACACAACAAGCCATGTTTCCTTTAAGGGAGAATTACCTGAAGATGACTGACAACTCTTATCTGTTCCAAGATAGTCTTTATTATTAGCCTCTTTAACCTTCTGCTGGTTTTCATTACAACTTGTACACTTTCCCAGAAACTAAGCAAGCCGTGTACAATTTCTAATAAAACAGAAGCCTGTGAACAATCATTCTGAAGGAGGAGAAATTGCAAACTTGTTTGTTTCAGATTTTGAAGGTGGACAGTGAGAAAATATAAATCACAGCTCTTTTCTTGGACAAATGCAATAAGCTCTGGAGCTTTTGTGAGGGGGTATGTTAAAAGAATAAAACCAACTCTCTTAAAGATGGAGAGAAATTGGTATTGTTATTTCTATTTTTAAACACTTGAGAAGTGTTGAGATACTGCACTGATGGTGTCCATATAAATACTTAGATAGATGGAGATGGAAAGGAAAGGTCCTGCAGTCTTTCACTTAAAGCAGTATGTTTCGTATTGGCTTTGAGGACACCCATAAATAATGTAAATCAAGACGACCATTGGTCATGCAAAAATGTTTTTGTTTGGTTTTTTTTTTTAAGATTTTTTCTCTGGTAACTGTGTATAGAATATACATTATTATGGGCTAGATTGTGTAAAAGCTGGTATGTACCTGTGATGTTACAGGTACAGACCAGACAACCAAATGTGACTTGGAGAATCGCAATTCCCATCTGGTAAGGAGTAAATTAGTTCATCCTTTTTCACAAAGAACAATCTATTCTCCCCTAAGCTGGCTACTCGGGCTAGTGAATGGCAGAGGCGAAGAGCCAGGGCTCCTCTCACTCCCTGCCTCTCTCTTTCCCTCCTTTTCCTCTAGGGTTGAGAAGCCCCTGTTCTCCCTCACCTGCTCCTAGGGCTGCAGTCTGAGCAACCTTTACTTGTGTGAGAAGGATATAAAGGAGGTAGGAGAATTTACTCCTCATTAGCCTGCACAGCTGAGTAAATCTGTGATATTGTAGTCCTCTGTGATTGTTTATGTTGCATGAATAAATAGATTCACACCCTTTTATCTCCATCTAGGAAATTTTAGACTTGGATTCCCAGATTTAACGGTCAATGTAGAATTTGAATCCTCTGTTACCCGAACTGAGGCTAATTCTGTTATGTCCAAAATCCAGCCTGAATTTGGAACTCCAAAAATCACTAATGTGAGATTCCCATCCAAATTTGGAACTATAGTGAAGTTACTTACCAGATCGGAAAAACAGACTCCTATAACTCTTCTCTCTCTCTCTCTCTCTCTCTCTCTCTCTCTCTCTCTCTCAAATAATAACACAAAAGGTGATTGTAATCTGCTTTGAGCACTGGTTAGTAATAATAGTTTTACAGAGATCAAACCTGAAGAGCTATTTAAAAGACACAAGGGAAAAGATAATCTAACCTCACAAGAACATCATTTCTGGCTATTCTTCTCACCTGTTCTATATAAAAATTCTCTATTCCTGCAATAGGCAAGGGCAGCCAAGATGGTTATAGAGGATAAACTTTAACTCTGATGAATGTTCAGATAAAAGAGAAACTTGGAACTCAAAAAATAAAAAAAAACAAATTAAAGAAGTAATAAAAATCTGATCCCACAAAATGGAAAGTGGTATATTAAAGCTTGGCCACCAATTCTTTACCTCTGTACTCAACCATTATCCAAATATCCATCCAGCTTATGGAAACATATCTACTATGACTGAATTTGGAGCCATATGCCCACCCTGTCTAATTGCAAAGGGGATGGGAGAATGCAAAAAGCTATCTCCCTTTCACCACACCATAGGGCTGTGGTTCTTGAACTCCACTAAGAGCAAGGAATGATTCACGCTAGCACAGGTAGCAGCATAGCCCTCCCTAAGAGCTGTAGAGACATGTTGGCTGTGTTGGGGAGCAAACAACCTCTATGCTGCACTCCCTTAGGGGTGTAACAACATATATAACAATTACCTAAGCCACAGTGCCTTGTCAAGTTCAAGATGAGGCAATGGGGCTTTGAGGAGTCCCTAATGTGGACAGGAATTTACAAGTCATAATTGAGTCTTCAGTGATTGCTTGTTTGGTGGTGTAAGTTGCACACCAGCCCACATTCTGCTTTGTTTCCTTTATATTTTCACTGGTGTAACATCACTGAAGTGTGTGGGCTTACTTTGGATTACACTGATGTACATGAAAGTTACAGTTCCCTGCCCACACTGTGAGTTCTCCAGTAAGTCAGACTTCCTAAGACAGCCTGCTGTGTTAATTTAGATGGACTATATGGGCTAAAGGTGATATCACTGTCCAACAGTGTTAAACAAGGTTTGGGGTTGGTTCAAGACCTCAGCCTGCTTAGTACTGTGAAAAACACACCATTAAAATTCCTTTTAACTTTTTATTAAAGATACAGAAAAGAAGGAAAAAGAGTTAAAGCATTTGAGTTAACACAAAACAGTGATGTATTAAAGTATTAAATAAGGCTTTAATTTTAACAGTATTACTTGTTCCCTTCCCCTTTAGCTGGAGAGAGTTTTAAAAGGACCCTCCCCGCCTTGTTTGACAGTCTTCTAGATGGTATTAAAGCTGGTAATAACTGTCCTTTTAGAGAAAAGGGAAGAAAGTAGTTGAGATGGGCTGGAGCTGTTGTTACTGCTAAAGATTGATCACATCCAATCTCAGGTGGTGTTTGGGATTCAGCTGGAGCTGGGAGGGGTGGGCAGTGTCCTCTGAATCCCTCCTCTGGTCCAGTCTGGTCAGGACATCTTTCAGGATTTGGAGGAAGAAGCTCCAGTTTCCCAGGAGACAATGGGGGTGGCAGCCATAACGGTGATGGTTGCTCCTTTCACCTCAGTCTGTTCTTTTAAGGTTTTCCCCCAAAGTCTTTTTCTTTAAGGACTTAAAAAGGGAGTGATTGGTTGCATAGCCCATCTCTTCATTATTTTGTCTACCACTTAGGCCCAGTCTCAACACACCAGTTTTGGATCACAGATTTTTGGACCTTCATTTTCATGCTTACCAAGCCTGATCTTAACACTGTCCTTGAGTTATATTAGTAGGTCTTTTTGTTTAGACTAATTTAGTTTTTCTGTTTTCCTTTCATACTTCTTCCCCATAAACATTTGTTATTATAGGTTATTGTGACATCTTATGAACTTTCACATACTTTTTACAGCTGAGCCTACAATTACAGTAAATGTGTAGGCCCTATTATCACAACTGGCCTGCTTTGCTTTCTTCTCAGAGGCTATAAACAGCATTATTGCCCACAAATATAAGTTACCACACAGCCCTGTCTAAGCAAGCACATTTATTCTTAAGGTGAAAGCATAAAAAACAAAATAATAAAAGAAACTACATGTATGCTAATAAGCCCCAACAAGCGCTCTGGCAGATGATCAGTCCTTCAAACTCCCATCAAGAGGTTTTTCTTTGGTTACCAGTTCATAATAGCTGTTAGCTCAGAACAAGCACCCCCTTGAATGAACCTGAGCTTCATTCCTTTGTATAGTTTGGGTCTTTAATCTTGGGACCCTAGGAACAAGTAATCTGCAGAAAATCACCCTCTTCTCAGGACATAGCTTCATAAGTGTGGGTTTCTGCAAAAGGCATTGGGAAAGGAAGGATTTGCATTCATTTCCCCCTAGACATTTCTGAGGAAATCCACTTCACACATATCGTCCCAGAAATTCATTCTTGCCTGCCACATTGTTCAGTATAGTCCAGGCCCACAATAATACATAACCTTTGCATTGTACAATGGACTCTGAATATACTTATACTTAATTCAATAAGATCTCCCAATGATATTGCAGGAATTTGAGGTATCTGTCACAGTAATGACCACACAAATGAATGGGGAGCTATTATCCTGCTTTCCCCAGTATATCCAGCTAGTTTTGTAGACATGTATGTGAAGTGTGGTACAGGGAGGCCCGGCCTCACCTCTTCCAATTCTCTTAGGGCCTTTAGGTGTGCTAGGGGAGAGCAGAAATTCTGTTCCTCTGATTGCAGGAATCACTTTTGTGTGGCATTGCAAGGCAAAGACACTCCTTGAAATAGCCTTTCCCCTATGAACTCATGTAACAACCTGTCACAAACAGACCCTTAGAGTACATTTTGTTAAATGATTGTGAATACCTGCAGATGCAAGGTACTTTAGGATGGGTTTTCACCTTCACAGCTATGTGAGAAAGAACCCAATACAATGTAAACTAGCAAAAATCAAACAACAGCATCTGCCAAAAATAACACTATGTGAATAATTTTCAATCACCACGGTAGTTTTCATGTTGAATATATGCCCGGGGATAATTGATATGTTTAATAACCAATGCAGTATGTACAAGATTTTATTCCATTGATGATACTTATAAAGCCTCAGTAAATATCTTTTTTCAGGTGATCATTTGATATATAATTAACAATCTATGTAAAATATATTTTAATATAGAAAGAGAGAAATCCATTTACAAGGTACTTTTTAAGCTAAATATTAATTGACTATTAAACATTCAGTCATTACTAAATTGTTGCTACCTACTTGATTGCTAAACTTCAATAAATATATTTTCATGATCAGCTAGTTCTTAAACAGCAAGCAGATCCTGTTTGATTAAACCCAAACCCAAATCAAATCCGTGCTTGAGACACCAAATTTAAATTCAGCCCTGTTTATACTCCAAAGGATTCTAGCAAGGATTTTTCAAAATAAATTCTGCCTCTCTCTTTCTCTCTCTCCACTGATGGGGATTCAAACACAGCCATTGATTTCAGAATGCATCAACTGCTTCTAGCAAGATCCAAAATACTAGAATAATAAGGGTTTTGTTTTCCTTTTCTCAGCTGTTACACTGGAGGTCCATATAATACACTATGGGGAATTTTGCAATGAGAAAAACATTTTCCAGTAATCAACTAGTGATTTCATGTAAGAATTAGTATTCATATGGAATCTAGGCACAGAGACTTGAGCTGTTCCTGGATGCTAAATAAGAAATACATTTTTCATTTGGTTTTAGCTGCATTGACAGAGAGAGGTAATGCAGTAAGTGTGTGTATTCTACTATACCAGCTGTGACCTCAGTGGAGAGAGAGAAAATGGGTTTTTGCTGTCAGTTTCTTGTCCTGTTACTCTGGAATTACTTCTGGCCTAATTGCATTTGACTCAGCACTCTTGCTGTGCTAGTGTCAGTCAACGTAACTGGAGGCCCATTTACAGTTAGTATTTACAGAATAAATATAATTGCTTGCTAAGCCCTAAAAGCTTCAGCCTTATGTGCTTCCTAGTTTTGATTAAAATATAGGTTTCTTTCAACTTGCCAACAGAGGCAAAACAGGCCTGGGTATTTACATGCCCTCTGTGTAAGCCACCTGCAGTGAGAAATACTGCTAGAAAAGTAAATGAGTTCTGCTTTATTTAACACAATTTTAAATGAAAAACAGCAATTTCTGGTTAGGTATAAACACCAGCACTTACATTTAACAGAAGAACACTAATACATGACTAATACCATTATGATTACACCCTGAAATTGCAATGCTGTTTATATGTTTGCAAAGCTTAGAGAATGATCCCCTTTTAATTCCCTCTACCATTGATGGAGCTAAGTGGAATGCTCCAAATGCCTATTCTGATGTCTTCAGCAAATTCAAATGCTACTAATTATAGGCCCAATCCTACAAGATGCTGAGTGCCCTCAAAGGGATGTTCAACAGCCTCAGCTTGCATTGGAATTGCAACAGGAATTTGCAATTGTGGATCAGTAGATCAGACCTGCCTTCTGCCTATCCACTACCCTCCCAAAAAGATGAAGAAAGGTTTGTGGTTAAAGTACAGGAGTGTGAGCAAGTTGACCTGGGTTCTCTGTTATCAGGTTTTTCTTTTAGGATGGGCCAAGCCAAAGGTGGCTTCAGTTTTGCAAAACGTTTTATTTTTGCTAAGGAAAGCACACAAACAGCAAAACATCAGTTGTTCAGATTTGGGTCCCATTTTTTTCAAATATCTCAAAGTCAGAGGATTCGGATAAAAGTTTTGATTCACCTCTTCTTCAAATAAAGTTAAGTAAAAAAGGGAGGTGGTTTGGTTTTGTAAAACTTTGCCATTCACTATTTTATTTTGCGAAGTCTGGTGTGGATCAGACCCGGGTCCCGTTTTTCTGAACTTCCATGTCTGCCCATGCTACTGCAATAGAATCCATGGAGGGACTACAGTACAATTCTGCAGCATTGAGATGGAAGATTCCTTTTCCTCAACCCTAGAGTCTTGTGCTTAGTGCACAGAAGAGAGGCAGATTTACTCCGTAGCTTATGAACACCATTTTCCCTCTGTATAGCAGGGTGGGAACAACACAATGGTGGCTGAATGTCAGTATTTTGTACACCATTTTAGCCCAGCTATGAATCATGAATGTTATGAAAGCCTGTAGTTCTACATTTTTAATGTGCATCACATCTGTATATCTCTAAGTTCTCTATCTATATGAACAACAGCTGAAATGCCTCATTCTGTACTGCTGCCAGTGGCCTCTTACGCACATTGCATTAGTCAACACAGAAGGAACCAATTATTTTTATAAGGAAAATGTCACCAAATCCTTTTTTCAAATACTTAAGATATTTTTGGCTAATCACATTTTCCTAATCCTAATACAGCTGTTTCATACTGAGGCAAAACATGATAACATACAATGAATGTCCCAGAATCTGCCCTCTGACTTTATTAGCTCCTTTGCACAGACAGCTGATGCCTAGCAAAAGTAGACTGTTGCAAATATAAATCCAGTTTTTGGTCTGTAGCGAGGGCACTTTGCATCATATTGCCAGCATAAGCAGCCCTAAAACTTGTATAGCCACCCAGGGAAGGGTCACCACAGTGAATGGCATAGCAACTCACACATCACCACTGTGATGGAACTGGCAGACCAGGGGTCAGCTCATGCCAAAGCCAGTGGGTTTCACTGAACACTGACAAATGCATAGCTGTAAACCACTCTGGCTCACTTGTGTGTTTAAATAGATATTAGTGTTATCAGGATGTGTTTGGTGTTTAGACTGTATGAAATGCTTCTAGGATGCTCTGTATATTAACCTTACTTATAATGTCTGTATCCTATGTCATGAGAGAATATTTAAGTGTTTGCTCTGTAACTATAAAAAATGTTTACTACAGCTATGCCTACATTACAGCATATGCCGGCATAATTTATGTCAGTTAGGGGTGTGAATAAACCACCCGCTTGTATGACATAGGTTATGCTGGCATAAACACGCCCACCAACATAGTTTCTGCCGTTTACGGAGGTGGCTTTATTATGGCCACAGGAAAGCTCTCTCCTGTCAGCAGAGACTACCTTCACTACATGTGCTGCAGTGGCATAGCTGCACTTCTGTGGAGCTGTATGTGTAGACATGGCCTCAGATAGTAAACCTCCACAGTCAGGGGATAAGCATTACCAAATGTGAAATACTAGTTTGCCACAATAGGTGTTATCTCCTTCCAACTAAAGAAGGCCTGTAGACACCAAAGAGGCCATTGTGGAACATCAGTGGACAAAAGACTTTGTTGATTGTTTGCCCTCCGCACCCATGAATAAGATATGTGCACAAGCCCTGATCCCATCACAGCTTGAACTCTAAGGGAAGGGAATAAAAATCCCTCTTAAGGAAAAATTGTTATCCCCATGCTACTTGAACACTGAGGGGTGAAGATTTCTAAGGGCTTGTCTACACTACCAATTATTTTGGTATAATTTATGTCATTCAGGAGTGTGAATAATCCACACTCCTGAGTGACAAGTAACACCAACCTAACCGCCGGTGTGGATAGTACTATGTTGGTGGGAGAAGCCAGGAATAGTGGGACATAGCTACTGCCTCTTGTGGAGGTGGAGTAATTAAGTCACTGGAAGAGCTCTCTCCTGTCAGCTTAGAGTGTCTTCATCTGACACACTACAGTGGCACAGTTGCACCAGTGCAGCTGTAGCACTTCTAGCGTAGACTAAGACTAAGCATAAGCAAGAGGTTGCCAGCTCAGGTTAGCCCTAAAGAGCATATAAAACTTGCATATTATAGCAACTACTATCATCTTCTGGGACCTAAGACCATATCATAGAATATCAGGGTTGGAAGGGACCTCAGGAGGTCATCTAGTCCAACCCCCTGCTCAAAGCAGGACCAACCCTCAAACAGATTTTTGCTCCAGATTCCTAAATCCTCAAGGATTAAACTCACAATGCTGGGTTTAGCAGGCCAGTGCTCAAACCACTGAGCTATCCCTTCCCTCCCTAAATATGTGGAGATATACCTATCTCATAGAACTGGAAGGGACCTTGAAAGGTCATCAAGTCCAGTCCCCTGCCTTCACTAGCAGGACCAAGTACTGTCCCTCATATCTCATTTGTGTGTGTATGTTTACTTGCTTTAACCTTGTAAATAACTCTTATTTCTTTTTCTTAGTTAATGAATCTTTAGTTAGTTTATTATAGGATTGGCTACAAGCATTGTCTTTGGTGAGAGCTCTGGGATAAAATTGACCTGGGGTAACCAACTGGTCTTTTGGGACTAGCAATAATCTGAATATTGTTGCATTTTTTGGTGTAAGAGACCATCTATCACAAAGGAAAGCTTACATGGGTGGCAAGATAGAGCAAAGTGCCCAAGGGGACTGTCTGTGACACTATGTGAAGGCTCCTATAGTACTTGTGGAGTTCACACTTGATACTTGGATGGTAAAATCTAAGTATAGAACACACAACCAGTTTGGCGTTTGTGCTCAGTTTCTTGACAGTCTGCCCTGATGCTGACACTCACAGTTGTGGGTAATCCAGACAGTTTGATAACCCTTTTAATTGCAGAAGGTGTAAATTAGAGCAACCTTTGGCCTGCTCTAAATTATGACTGTGGATTGGCTCAGTGCACTGTCAGCCCAGGATTGAGGAAGAAAAAGGTAGCTTAAAGCTACCTTTGCAGATGCACTTTTTGAGTTGTGTTCTGCACTGCTAGGCCCAAAGTGATGATCTGGACCACAGTGTGTGTCTAAACACTAACATAGCCCTATTCTAGAAAATATCCGGATGACTCAATCTATAATGTTTGTGTAGCTAAAAATTAGAGATGGTCGAAACTCAAAAGGCCTTATTCTGGTATACAGAAAGGCCTTTTCACACCTCTCCTGCAGCGTCAAGGGGACCTTAGAGATAAAGTGATGTAAAGGGACATGAGTGTAGATGAGACTCATACCCAAAGGTTCTGAGGCTTTGTAAACCACATCATGGTCTATGCTGTCAGTTCATTTATTGTTTCCTCCATGTAATTTAGACCCATGTTTTTTTTCCCTATGGTGATTCAATTTTAAAGATATTTTTATTCCAAAAGTGAAACCTTTGCTATTAGAAAGAGATAAATGAACATTGCTACCCTTTTCACCCTCTCCCCCAAAAGTGAGGCATACACCACAGATTGCTTGAGTACAGGGTATATATTTAACTACTGTAGCCATTTTTCATTTGAATTTTTCTCTTCTCATTTTTGTTCCTTTTATTACATCCTGGGTCAAATTCTGTTCTCAGTTATACCCACTTTAAACACAGAGTTACTACACTGTAATCAGTGGAGTTACACCAGCTTTACACTATTGTGATGACAGAACCTAGCCCTCACTTGACTTACTGATCCTTTTTCACTCTATTTTTTCCCTCTCTCTCCATTTCTTACTCCTTTATTCTCAGTCTGCCCTAGCTGCCTAATAATATCTAAGTTCAAGCAGGAACTAGCTTTGACTCCTTGGCAAGGTTAAATATGCCAGTTGCCCTATCTACTGGATTAACTATTCTCCACACCTGAATATTTGTTCTTTTGCCCCTGTTCCCCGATGAAGCCCCTCCTGTTAAAAAAATGTATGTTTATGAATGTTACATACAGAGCACAGACTCATGTATCATTTTGTTGATTGTGACTTTTGCCCAGATTTTTGAATTGGTAGCTGTTAAGGTATATCTGTACATTGAAACAGATGTATTTATCATGTGATTACATGAAACACTGCCTTTCGCTTTCTGGGGCCTTCCAGATGGATAGCTCCAGAGCCTGGCAACTGAGATACACAATTTTTAATGTTTCATTTAAACAACAATTTCATAGTGATTCTGAATAATAGTTGCCTTTAATACAGGAAATAAAATACAGTACCACCTCTGTTTTATAAATTATACTGAAAAACTCTTCATTTAAAAAAAAATTATTCACTCCAGCCAGATTTTTCATTAAAAGGGTTACTGTTAAACAACATGCTTTTTGTGCCTATGCCTTAACTGAGCTGTGAATTTTAATCAGCTTAAGGGACCCAGTAAATAGGATGTGTGCTTCAATTTGGAAAAGAAGTTTGTAGAGTGTTCAACAAAATAATCAAGTTGATAGCTTGGGACATAACATATATGTGATGGGGTATAGAACCCCACACTGAGCAACCAGAGGTTAAGAAACTGCTCTGGGCTCAGCAAGCCCTGCCCCACCACACCTGTAGGAAATGCACCAACTGGAGGAGGGGAGCAGCACACTTGGTGGCAGATCAGGGAAGAGAGCAGACCTGCAACCTGCAGCTCCAGCAAAGAAGAACTGAGGGAAAAGTAGAATGTCTCCCTAAGACAACTGTCCAAATGTCCCACCCTGAAGGAATGGAGGACCTGCCATAGAGACAGCCTGAGAGGGAAGCATTCCCCTCTCCCTCTCATTCGAACTCTGGACTTTGTTAATTCCCTTTATTTTGTTTGCACTACCTCAGCAGGGGACAGGCCTAGGACTGATCTGGCCCAGGAGGGTAGGCCATACTGCAGGAGGAGATAGTTGCCCCCTGAGAGAGATTGAGAGACAGAGCTACCATGCTATACACAGCTGCCAGAAGATGCCTTGTGATGAGTGGACATCCTTCACGCCGCCTTAACCCAGATGGCAACTTTGGGACAATTGCAGGGGAAGGGGTGAGAGGAAGTGGCCCAGGGAGGGCAGCCTTAAGCATCCCCTGGCTGTCAAATCACTGAAAGCCCTTCAAAAGGCCCTGAGTCAGAGCCCGATGGAGTAGAAGGGCCTGGGAACTCCCACCAACAACCCTCCTGCAAGTCACAAGCTTAAGCTCTGACCACTAGGAGATGCTATCCTATCAACCAACCCTGAGCAATGACCATCACAATATATAAATATCAGACCCAAATATTAATATTAAAGGAACATCAAGGTGGCAAAGTCAATCACTTAAAAGTTAGGAAATGACAGAATTAAGGTTGCCTGTGCAACCTGAATTTGTTTTTCTTGAGAGTCTTCATTGTGATATAGTCTTTGATTACATGATCACATATGATTTTTCCACAGAACCCCTTCTGGGAATTTTTCAAAAGCTTATAATGTGTCTGCATTTTCACCAGGCAGCAAAAGGCATAATCCTACCACAAACAACACACATTTCAAGGCCTTGCTCCTAAGCACTGGAGTGCTAGAACGTCTCAAAAGTCACCAGACAGGGTTGCCAGAATTTTTTAACATGGGCAAAACAAGATATTTTTCTCTGACTTTGTTCTTGGAAATAGCCAAACCATATAGGCTGAATTAAAAAAAAAAAAAGAAAAGAAAAAAGAAAAATCAGCCAGTGGCAGACAGCCACCATGGGAAATTTCTGCCTATATCATTATAATTTAGAGAAGTTATAAACAACTGAAAGCAGGGCCTTATAATGGGAAATGTCAGGCAACCTTAATAATGCAATAGGCATAGCTACCAGTCCCACCTATAATAAGAATAAAATAATAATAGCAGCGGCCTGGCACTTTATATATTCAGACTAATCAGAGCGGCCCTGTGAGGTAAGTGAGTAAGTATTGTATGAACCAGGGGGCTCATTATTGGACACTCCAGTTTAGCATCCAGCCCCTAGAGGGCTTCATCATCCCCAGAGTACAGGAATGTGAAATGCAACCTGAAGTTGGAGGGGAACAGGCTAGGGAGAAGCCAAAGGCTGCTAGGGAGCAGGAGCAACAGGATAATAGCAGCTGCTTAAAAGCAGCCTGGGAGCTGGGTCAGGAAGGTGGAGAGCTGGGCTGACACACAGTTGATGGCAGGGAGCCAGAAGTAATCACAGCTGCAGGATACAGCACAGTGGGCTCCAGGCAGAAGGTACTTGTTTTATTACCCCTGGAGTTTGTTGGGAACTGTTGCATGAATCATTTTGTTGTAACTATTAAAACAACTGTGGCCAAGGTGTTTGCACCTTTTAATTTCTGGTGTCCCTAGTAAAGCAATAGTGTGTTTCTCCAAGTGAATGAATGTAGAGAGCCTGGTTCTTTGGGCACCTATACCACCTGCCTCCAAGCTCATGGTCCCAGAATCAGAAGGGACAGCCACTTCCTGCAGAGAGGTTGGGCATACTCCATCCATCCCCCTTTCCTAGGTGGTGATACTGAGGCAGAGAATTAAGTCCCAGTCATACAATCCCATAGGAAATCCCATGGGAAGGAGCTCTGGGGAAGGAAATCTCTGTGAGGATCTCCTTGAAGAGCTCCCCCTATACTGTTCTGTCACAGGCATGATTCACCTCCCTCAGCACAATATACTGTGGGGCTCACCTTCAGAACCAAGCAAACGATGTGGAAGCCATTGTGCCTCAATATTGGCTTTGGCCTTAGCGGGGACTAATATAAACATATTACCACTTTAGGCTGTTTTATCTTTTCAGCTTAATCACCATCAGTGAGAGGCAGATGAAATGTATACCTCTTCCCTGACCTCTGAAATCCTCTCTCTCCCATTGTATGGACCCCAGACTAGAAGAGAGGCTCTGTATGGTATAGAGCAGTGGTTCTCAAAGCCGGTCTGCCACTTGTTCAGGGAAAGCCCTGTGGCAGGCCAAGCCGGTCTGTTTACCTGCCTCATCCACAAGTTCGGCCGATCACGGCTCCCACTGGCTGAGGTTCGCTGCTCCAGGCCAATGGGGGCTGCGAGAAGTGGCACAGGCTGAGGGATGTGCTGGCTGCCCTTCCCACAGCCCCCATTGGCCTGGAGCGGTGAACTGAGGCCAGTGGGAGCCGTGATCGGCCGAACCTGCGGACGTGACAGGTAAACAAACCAGCCCACTAGGGCTTTCCCTGAACAAGTGGCGGACTGGCTTTGAGAACCACTGGTATAGAGGAAGGGGGGATGGTGAAGCCCCTTTTCTGCATGGGGGTAGAAAGATCCACTCACTATGAAATTGCTGTTTAAATGACAAGTATTTTTCTTTCTCTCAAAGGGACTGTTTTCACCAAGGACTCAGCACACAAAGAATCATCTCTTAAGTATATAATAGTTAGTACTGAACATTCCACCCAGATTATTTTTTTTCTTTCTGATTTCAGGAAGTTCTAAATAAAATGATAGCGTTTAGAGAGACAAGGTGGGTGAGGTGATGCCTTTTACTGGATGAACTTTAATTGGACCAACTAAAATCATCACCCACCTTGTCTCTCAATATCCTTGGACCAACACAGCTGCAATAACACTGCAAACATTATAGAGATTATTCCTTTTCTTCTTATTGTCGATGGGCTGGCCCAAGCCTGCTCTGGGAAAAGGATGGAGATTCCAGGACAGCCCTGCCTCTTCATTTGATTGTCACGACTGTAGTCTGAACTGATCAGGCCATTCAAGTATCTATTCTGCTTTAGAAAACTGAGACTTCTGTAAAAATTCCCCTGACTTCAGTGTGAACGGAGCTAGTGCAGTGCTATCTATGGTACACAGGTCCGGCTTTAAGCCAATTCACCTGATTCCCTGGAATCAGGCCCCTCTCCGAAGAGGACCCTGCACCCACACCTAAGCGGGCCCCACTCCAGGGGTCTTTGGCAGCATTTTGGCAGCAGGGGGTCCTTCGGTGCTGTGGAAAACCTGGAGCGGACGCTCTGCAGCCAAGTATTCTAATCAGGCCCCGCGGGTCATATAGCCGGCCCTGATGGTACATATACAGCCTCCATTACCACAGTTTCTGAGCATCTCAGGATCTTTTAGAACATTTAGTTTCACAACACTCCTGTAAAGTAAGGGAATGCTATTATTCCCATTTTATAGACAGGAAATTGAGTCACTGGCGATTAAGAGCTACACAGCCATGCAGAGAAGTTCAGCTGTGTTTCCTCAGTCCCGATCTTGCATCCCTAATGTCTAGACCATCCTTCCTGTACAAACACTAAGTGCTTTGGAAAAACTCATCCTTAATATCTCATTAACTATAATCAAATAATGATAAATTGAACTATTTATAATGCTACAAAACCATACATTTGTATCATTTTACCAAGATGTGGCTGAGCACCACTTTGAATCTCTAATATGACATTGTGTATCTCTTAGAATATCAGGGTTGGAAGGGACCTCAGGAGAATGTTGACTCTAACCCTCTGCTCAAAGCAGGACCAATCCCCAGACAGATTTTTTACCCCAATTCCATAAATGGTGCCCTTAAGAACTGAATACACAACCCTGGATTGAGCAGCCCCATGCTCAAACCACTGAGCTATCCCTCTTCACCTTACCCTTTGTCTGTTTTCAGATTGCAAGTTTCCTGGAGGAAAACACTGTTTGGCCAGTACTAACATATTATTGGCTTTACCTAATAAATATAATAATAATAATAATAATTAATAATTCTCTGCTCTTGTTAAATGTGCAGTTGAAGTGGGGCTGGCCAGAAATAAAAAATTCTATTTCACAAAAAAATGAGGTTTTGACCTTTGCTTTCGCTGCACATCAGAACAAAACCAAACCACTTGCAATTTTTAAAGAGCAAGCCACCACAGTATCACCAATAGCCCAGTGGCTAGGGCCTTCACCTTGGATATGCAGCATCTATGCTTAACTCCCTGCTGTGAATCAGGCATAGGAGGGACTTGAGCATAGTTATCTCACATCCCAGGTGAGTACACTAACCAGCAGGCTATTGGCTATTCTAGGATGGGTCTGTCTTTCTCTCTGGTTTTGACCAGAAATTCTTTCCTGGGGCTAAGAACATTTCATCAAAACTGATATGTTTTTGCAAAACCCTGGTTTCAATGAATCAACATTTTCCATTGAAAAATTCCAATCAGCTCTAAAATGAAGCTTATCTCAGAAATTAAATGTGCAGGGTCCTAATGTTTATTTATTTTCATTCTAAAACATACAGTTGTATTGCCACACGGTACTCTTTTCGATATGGAACTTACAAAATATTGATATAAATCAGAGTTCCAACAATCAGGCTGTTGTGTAATATGCCGCTGCCTTCCTCCCACTCACTACTTGCCAGTCTCACTGCAGGAGTTCATCTCATACTGGAGCTGTATTGAAAAATGTACTTAGGATTCCAATGAATTCTGAAATGTATAATGAAATATATTCAAATTTTCTTATATTTAAGGAAAAAAATATTTCATTGCTGTGCATAGTCTCCAACAAGCTGTGATGTGAGATGAGTTTGAATGTTGATGTTAACATGATTATTAGAGCTGCATTTTCAGAATCCTACAAATGAGGGGCCACATTGTGCAACTGCCAAATAGGAGGGCGGAATAGAAAGAGGATGCAAAGAAACATTCTCTTCCCTTGATAAGGGGAGCAGCACAGTGTGTGTAGGGAACACTGACAGCCTTTCCATAGGACAGGAAAAAGAAGGTAATATAGGGGCTATGGGCCATCAGACTGGCCAATGGAGCTGGCCACATATGGAGGAAAGCACATACTGCACCTTCCAAAAAGACAATGGACTTCCTGTTGCAGCATGCACTTCCCTGGAGGCCCGGAATGAATTCTGTCTGGTAGCCAGAATTCCTCCTAGGACTCTGACTGCCACTTAACTCTTCACACACACTTTTCCTTACTGCAGGGATGTCTCTTAATAAAGTAATCTAGCTCTAGAGATTGAATAGACCTATTTGGCCATCTAATCCATCTCCTTGCCAATGCAGGAATGTTCCCTCCAATATATATTTTTCAGTGTGTTGGCCAGTCCTGTTTGAAATGACTCATGCTTCTACTTTCTTTGGGACACTATTCCCCAATAGATGTCACTGTTTAGTAAATGTCACAACTAAGAAATAGTTTAATAGATGTCACTGTTAAAAAAGAAATTTTATATTGCAGTATCCTATATTCTGAATTGGAGGAGGGTGAATGGAGAGATAAATTCCCCTTAGGGATATGAAGGAATTTTCTATGAACCATATATATATGCAATACATATTTATAATGTGTTCCTGGGCCTTAGAAAATAGATTTTTGGATCCAGTTCTGAATCTCTGAGTTGATCAATCCCCCTTCAAATTAATCTGATAATTTACAGCATTAGTTCAGTAGAGAATGTGCTTATTTCAGAATCAATTATGCATAGTCTAACAATCCTGATACACATGTGCAGATGGAAGACACTGTGCCCATTTGGGGTCATTAATAAAATTTATTCCACATTTCACAAAAAAGTCTTTGCCAACATTTCACCTCTAAACCTAGT
Source organism: Gopherus flavomarginatus (assembly GCF_025201925.1). Lineage (NCBI taxonomy): Eukaryota > Metazoa > Chordata > Testudines > Testudinidae > Gopherus > Gopherus flavomarginatus. Next base: position 130,180,148 of record NC_066620.1, on the reverse strand, counting down.
TTCTGTGTCTAGCATGAAATGCATTAATACTCTACTCAGCCCTTCTCAGAGAAATGTTGCAGCTTCAAGATGACATTGCCCCAGGTTTATCTTATGTCTTGTGTTTTTGAAGTTGAGAACAAGCTCAGCAACTGAAGAATTGTAGTTATAAATATGTTTTGGCTGACATGGGACTGAGTTGCAAAATTCAGATCTAGATTGCAGACATTCCAAAGTTTTGGGGCTTGATGGGGGATTGGATCTGGGTATTTTTTCAAAACATTAAAATGACAGGAATTACTTATGAAATTTAGGTCCAGATGTGTGTTTGTATTTCTGAGATCACCTAGATTCAAGGGTGTTTGTATTTGGGGTTTTGGTTTGGGCCCATCTCCAGTTTTAACTTTTCCTGCTTTGTTTCTTTTTAAAGGACAGAAGTCAGTGCACATAGGGGCAAATCCCGCCCTTTCCTGGGCTGCGCTGTAGGGTTGCCTCTTACAGCAGAACTAGTGTTTTCTTCAGTTTGTGGTGGTGGTAGTGGTAAAAGGGGAAGGATTTAGGGAACATGCATGTTGGTGCGCTACATCCGTTCACTGCAGGGTCCATCTCCACAGGGACTCCCTGTGTGTAGACGTGCAGCCCTGAGTTAGGAACAGTGCCAGCAGATTTGAAACTATGTGGATTCACTGGAAGCCCCCACTCTGAATATGAGGGCACAACCAGTCCTTCCACCTTCCCCACTGAACCCTGGAGGAACACTTCAGCACACTGCTTGGTTGGCTAAGCTATTTCATGGAGACAGGACTTGGGGCCAAATCTATTTCCTTAGTGCTGTAGATGTTTTTAGATATACTCTGAGCATAGCCCATCATACATGCAGTGTGTGAGGGATACAGCTGTCCGGAATGGGGGAAGGAGTTGACATCTACCAGTATAACATTCCATTTATTCCAGGGAGGGTTTGATCATTACAGTTTATCTTGAATAGTATTCATTTTTGTTGTCTGCAATGGATAGAGAGGAACCCTGGGGGAGTTAATAAAGTACATATTGAGAAGCTTTAGCCTAGAGTAAGGCATAAGGCATAAGGAATAAATTAATTTTTAATACATTTTTAAGGAGCACTTTTTTGGCTCAAAACTGTCGTGCCTAGTATTTTTATAAAAGCACACGTAGCCTGCTCTAGTTAAGAGTCTGTCAGTGTTTCCACTGTAAACCCTTATTTTCGGGGATTTATATTATAATTCCAACATAAAAATGCAAGCCAGGCAAAAAACTTGGCATAAATCTTGGCCTGAGAAAGACATTTTCTTTAATGACTTTTTAAAAATGTGACATTACTCAAATTGAGATATAATAGTAGTTAATAAGTATACTTTTATCTGTAAAATAAGGTACACAAAGTACAAATTAACTTTCTGTCCATGTTTTGCTCTTGCATAACTTAAAAATGTTTTTAAAGCTTAAATTTGCAAACCACTAATCCATGTTATGTAATAGGCCTTCCCAGTATTTCAGAACAAATATTTTCCAAAACTTTAATTTTAAAGACTGGCTGCTGCTCAGACTTACCAACTATCCCCACAGCACTCTTACTAGGCATTTTGCATTTCAGACCTATACTGATACTAAGCATCGATAATAGTGTGCTATATGTTCGGAATGCTGTGAAATTAATTGCACAAAATTTGATTCGCCAGCATAAAGTCTGGTTATTTGGTTTACTGGGGTGAGAGACCATTATATGTATGAAAAAAGTACTCTCTCCATCTCTCTTTAAAACAAACAGACAACAAACCTCCACGTAAATTAAATGGGCTTAAAATACTTTCCCAATTTGTAATGCTTAATATTGGTTTTAAACCAAATACAGGTTCATTAACTAAAGTTAAGGTTCAACATCTACACCAAAAGCTGAAAAATTCAGCATTAAGGCTGAAACATCATCATTAGCCTATTGACTTTTTTCACCCATAGGCTTTGTAAAAGTCACCAAGCACTGGGTAATGTTACGTACCATATGTGCTGCCTGCAATACCTCCGCACAACAGGGCACATTAAGGACAGAGTTTCCGCCTCCCCTTTGAAGATTTATATCAGACCTTTTAACCTTATGCGAAAACAGTTTGGGGATTTAATTCTTTTTATGATACTCCACAGCTTTTAAACTTCCACAAACACTGGGTAGCCCTTGTGCTGTGAACAGTTGTACATTCAACGAGATTACTCCAACATCAGAACAAGGGAGAAGTGAAAGTAATGGAGTTCAAGGTTTTGTAAATCTTTCCAACTACTTTTTGGGTTCATACAATTTGTTTGCGTTCATAAACTTATCCTCCTCTCTAATTTAAGACCAGATTTGTTTCCAATTGAAACAAACAAATAAATATGTTTTTTTCTTGCTAAATGGAAACTTATTCTCTGTATTATGAATAACATGAGGGGAAAAGGAGTCCAGGAGAGCTGGCTGTATTTTAAAGAATATTTATTGAGGTTGCAGGAAAAAAACATCCCGATGTGTAGGAAGAATTATAAATATGGCAGGCTACCAGCTTGGTTTAACAGTGTAATCCTTGCTGATCTTAAACACAAAAAGAAGCTTACAAGAAGTGGAAGCTTGGACAAATGACCAGGGAGAAGTATAAAAATATTGCTCAGGCATGCAGGACTGAAATCAGGAAAGTCAAATCACACTTGGAGTAGCAGCTAGCAAGAGATGTTAAGAGTAACAAGAAGGGTTTCTTCAGGTATGTTAGCAACAAGAGGAAAGTCAAGAAAAGTGTGGGCCCCTTACTGAATGAGGTAGGCAACCTAGTGACAAAGGATATGGAAAAAGCTAATGTACTCAATGCTTTTTTTGCCTCTGTATTCACAAACAGGGTCAGCTCCCAGACTGCTGCACTGGGCAGCACAGTATGGGGAAAAGGTGACCAGCCCTCTGTGGAGAAAGAAGTGGTTTGGGACTATTTAGAAAAACTGGACTAGCACAAGTCCATGGGGCCAGATGCACTGCATCTGAGGGTGCTAAAGGAGTTGGTGGATGTGATTGCAAAGCCATTGGCCATTATCTTTGAAAACTCACGGCGAATGGGAGAGGTCCCAGATGACTGGAAAAAGGCTACTGTAGTGCCCATCTTTAAAAAAGGGAAGAAGCAGGATCTGGGGAACTACAGACCAGTCAGCCTCCCCTCAGTCCCTAGCAAAATCATGGAGCAGGTCCTCAAGGAATCAATTCTGAAGCACTTAGAGGAGAGGAAAGTGATCAGGAACAGTCAGCATGGATTCACCAGGGGCAAGTCATGCCTGACTAATCTAATTGCCTTCTATGAGGAGATAACTGGCTCTGTAGATGAGGGGAAAGCAGTTGTTATTCCTTGACTTTAGCAAAGCTTTTGACATGGTCTCCCACAGTATTCTTGCCAGCAAGTTAAAGAAGTATGGGCTGGATGATTGGACTATAAGGTGGATAGAAAGCTGGCTAGATTGTCGGGCTCAATGAGTAGTATGTCTAGTTGGCAGCTGGTTTCAAGTGGAGTGTCCCAAGGGTAGGTCCTGGGGCCGGTTTTGTTCAATATCTTCATTAATGATCTGGAGAATGGCGTGGACTGAACTCTCAGCAAGTTTGCAGATGACACTAAACTTGGAGGAGTGGTAGATATGCTGGAGGGTAGGGATAGGATACAGAGGGACCTAGACAAATTAGAGGACTGGGCCAAAAGAAACCTGATGAGGTTCAACAAGGACAAGTGCAGAGTCCTGCGCTTAGGATGGAAGAATCCCATTCACTGTTACAGACTAGGGACCGAATGGCTAGGAAGCAGTTCTGCAGAAAAGGACCTAGAGGTTACAGTGGATGAGAAGCTGGATATGAGTCAACAGTGTGCCCTTGTTGCCAAGAAGGCTAATGGCATTTTGGGCTGTATAAGTAGGGACATTGCCAGCGAATCAAGGGATGTGATCATTCCCCTCTATTTGACATTGGTGAGGCCTCATCTGGAGTACTGTGTCCAGTTTTGGGCCCCACACTACAAGAAGGATGTGGAAAAATTGGAAAGAGTCCAACGGAGGGCAACAAAAATGATTAGGGGGCTAGAGTACATGACTTATGAGGAGAAGTTGATGGAACTGGGATTGTTTAGTCTGAAGAAGAGAAGGATGAGGGGGATGATAGCTGCTTTCAACTACCTGAAAGAGGGTTCCAAAGAGGCTGGATCTAGACTGTTCTCAGTGGTACCTGATGACAGAAAAAGGAGTAATGGTCTCAAGTTGTAGTAGGGGTGGTTTAGGTTGGATACTAGGAAAAACTTTTTCACTCAGAGAGTGGTGAAGCACTGGAATGGGTTACCTAGGGAGGTGGTGGAATCTCCTTCCTTAGAGGTTTTTAAAGTCAGGCTTGACAAAGCCCTGGCTGGGATGATTCAGTTGGGAATTGGTCTTGCTTTGAGCAAGGGGTTGGACTAGATGACCTCCTGAGGTCTCTTCCAACCCTGATATTCTATGATTTTATGATTCTAATGGAAGATCATGCCACAAAAGCTAAGCTGGCACACCTGGATACCATATATATTGTAAACTATCTGTGGTCCATCAGAACTTCAAAGTTGTCATTGTGCTGTACATTATGGCCATTCATAGCAACAGTGGTAATTAGGGTTGTCGATTAATCACAGTTAACTCACACGATTAACTCAACAAAATTAATTGTGATTAATCGCAGCTTTAATTGCACTGTTAAACAATACAATACCATTGAAATTTATTAAATATTTTGGATTTTTTTCTACATTTTCATATACATTGTATTCTGTGTTGTAATTGAAGTCAAAGTCTATATTATTTTTTATTTACAAATACTTGTACTGTAAAAATTATAAACAATTCACCTCATACAAGTACTGTAGTGCAATCTCTTGGTCATGAAAGTGCAACTTACAAATGTAGATTTTTTTTGTTATGTAACTGCACTCAAAAACAAAACAATGTAAAACTTGGGAGCCTACAAGTCCACTCAGTCCCACTTCCTGTTCAACCAATCGCTAAGACAAACAAGTTTGTTTACATTTACAGGAGATAATGCTGCCCTCTTCTTATTTACAATGTCACCAGAAAGTGAGAACAGGTATTTGAATGGCACTTTTGTAGCTGGCATTGCAAGGTATTTACGTGCCAGACAATCATAAACAATCATATGGCCCTTCATGCTTCAGCCACTATTCCAGAGGACATGCTTCCATGCTGATAACACTTGTTAAAAAAATAATGCATTAATTAAATTTGTGACTGAACTCTGTGGGGGAGAATTCTATGTCCTCTGTCCAGTTTAACCTGCATTCTGCCATATATTTCATGTTATAGCAGTTTCAGATGATGACCCAGCACATTTTCATTTTAGGAACACTTTCAAAGCAGATTTGACAAAACTCAAGGAAGGTACCAGTGTGAGATTTCTAACTGACTCCAGGTTTAAGAATCTGAAGTGCCTTCCAAAATCTGAGGGGAACAAAGTGTGGCACAGGCTTTCAGAGGTCTTAAAAGAGCAACACTCTGATGCAGAAACTACAGAACCCAAACCACCAAAAAAGAAAATGAACCTTTTGCTTGTGGGATCTGACTCAGATAGTGAAAATGAACATGCATTGATCTGCACTGATTTGGATTGTTATTGAGCAGAACCCATCATCAGCATGGATGCATGTCCAGTGGAATGGTGGCTAAAGCATGAAGGGACATATGAATCTTTAGCACATCTGGCACATAAATATCTTGTTACGCCAGCTAAAACAGTGCCATGTGAACACCTGTTCTCACTTTCAGGTGACATTGTAAACAAGAAGTAGGCATCATTATCTCCTGCAAATGTAAACAAACTTGTTTTCTTAGCGATTGGCCAAACAAGAAGTGGGACTGAGTGGACTTGCAGGCTCTAAAATTTTACATTGTTTTATTTTTGAATGCAGTTTTTTTGTACATAATTCTACATTTGTAAGTTCAACTTTCATTATAAAGAGATTGCACTATAGTACTTGCATTAGGTGAATTGAAAAATACTATTTCTTTTGTTTTTTTACAGTGCAAATACTTGTAATCCAAAATAAATATAAAATGAGCACTGTACACTTTTTATTCAAATCAATATATTTGAAAATGTAGAAAACATCCAAAAATATTTAAATAATTGGTATTCTATTATTGTTTAACAGTGTGATTAATTGCAATTAATTTTTTTTATCACATGATTAATCGTGATTAATTTTTTAATCGCTTGACAGCCCTAGTGGTAATAGAATTCAGACCCTCCTGCTTCAATCATGCCAGCAGGGTCTACATGAGGTGGTTATAGAGAAACACTGTAGAGTGCCTCTATAAATCACAGCCCTGCAGTCTGGACTGCAATGCCATGTAGACGAACCTTAACTACTTCTCTGGCCCTTTATTGTTGTAACCTCTGTGTGCCTCCCAAATACCAATGTATTGCAATGTGCCCCATTGTGAGGTATTACCTGCATTTTACAGATGGTGAACAGAGGCTCAGAATCACACAGGAAATCAATGGCACAGCCAGGAACTAAACCCAGGTTTCCTGAGTCCCAGATTAGTGTTTTAATTATTACTGTGACTATTTGGTATTACAGTAGTGCCTAAAGATTCTAGGCCTGCATTGTGTATGCATGTGTGAATATAAATATACTAAGAGAAAGTCCACCCCTAAACAGTTTCAATTTAAGAAGAGAAGATGGAAAATATTGGGAGTAAGGAATTACTATTATCTCCATTTTACACATGGGAAGCTGAACCACAGAGTTATCAATATGACTTGCTCAAAATCACACAGGAAATCTGTGGTAGAGCCAGGAATTTAAACCAGATCTGAGTCCCACTTCAGTGCCTGAAGCACACAATGATCCTCCCTAGCCATTCATTTGTAATATGATATTTACCCTATATTGAATTCTTTCTCTTTCTTTCTTTCCACTCTAAAATAACATAAACCTAGTAACATTTGAATGGAACTTTAGAGCCTTTGATGTTTTAATGGGTTCTACATGAAGCAAAATGAGTTTCCCTGTTAATAATTAGCATCATACTGCCTGTATGTTTTAGCAGCCTCCACATGGTTAACTTCAAACTGTTGTGTTAATCCAAAAATCAGCTCCTATAAAATGTGTTAAGCCTTTTAACTGTACAAAATGGGGAGCTAGGCAGTACCTTTCAAAAATATGAACAAGGACAGCTACAGACATCTGTGTGCACACTTCCCCCTGGCTGGGTTGAAGGTCATTATTCTGAACTAATAGCTGACCTCTTTGGCCTCTGGAAGACCATTATGCTTAATGGCCTGAGTTAATTTGCTATACTGCAGGGTTGGATGATCTTTATTCTAATCTGCTGCACCTTCTCCTCCTCCTTGTGGTGAAAGCAACTGCTCTGAAATAATCCAGTTGGCACAACATTGCCTAGGGGAGTGAACAGGCATGCTGCTATGAGACAGGACCGCACAGTAGTTCACTGAGTCTTGACTTTCCAGGAAAGGAAAGAAAAAAGTCAAAGACACAAACAGACAGAGAGAGAGAGAGAATAGGAGGGGAAGTTGGGTGGCAGAGGAGGGGTGTGAGGAAGAGGAGGAAAGTGAAATAAGAAAAACAGACAGTCCCCTAAGGAAAAGCCTTGTTTTCCTTCTTTTAAACCATGTTGAAAGAACAGTGTTCAAACAATTTACTGCAGGGAAGCCAAACTAGTTTTGATATTCTCTCTCTTTAGAAAACCAAATAAATATTTGAAAGTTGAAATTTGTTTGCCAGCCAGGAGGGCCTGTGTCTCTTCCAGCATTACTGAAGAGGCCAGGCTGAATGACAGTTTTAAACATTAGTTAACAAACAAACCAAAAAAGCATATATATAGAGAGAGCCACATTCTCACCAATCTTGTGGTTGAAGCAGGGTCTGCCAGCTTTTGTAAGCTGTGTCCGAGCAGCCAACAGGCAGACGTCTCTCCCTTCCCCTAAATCCTCCTCTCAGATACCAGCATGGGCTACAGGGAAGTGTAAGGATAAGATGAGGCGGGAGGGAGCCCTGAAAAGCTGCTTGAGAAAAGAAGGGGAAAGTCTGTAATGCCTTTAGCAGCCTAGCTTCTGCTCCATCTGGCAGCAGCTTACAAAGGCTTGTATTTCCATCTTTGGCCTCTCTGCCCAATGTCAGCTCTTTATGGTCTGCCTTACTGTTTTTCCACTCCCTGTATTTGTCCTTCTTCCAAGAACAGGGGTGGTAAGGTGAAGAGAGCATGAAGCCACTGGGCAGAGAAGCCAGTTCTACTAAGCTGAAGCTGCCACAGATCAGGGAGAGCTGGAGAGCCAGGCTGCTAAGATTTACCTTACATATACATATGTGTGCTTGTATGTGTGACATACCAGGGTATAGGCCAGACCCAGGAAAGGGCTTTGTCACCCCTGCCCTGCAATCTTGGGTGCTCTACAATGCCTTGCTAAAGTAGCTCCCACCTAAGGTTACCACCTTTGAAATGCAAAAAAATCCCAGTACCCCCCCCCCCGCCTCCACGCAACCCCAGCTCCCAATCACAAGGTAACTCTCCCGCTTCAATAGCCACTTTTAGTATCTAGAGAGAGAACACATGTAGATAAGATTGATAATACCATTTTCTTACTTAAACTGCAGAAGTGGGAACACTGCAGCATCTTTAGCTGCCCACAGAAACTTTTAACAGTAACTTATCTCAGTGCATTGTGATGATGAGGCAAATCTTTATATCCACTTAAAAAAACCCAGCAGACTTAATTATTTTTCTGGCAACTGGCAAATGCATTAAAAAAACCAGCCAGGCCAATCAAATACTGTCCAGGTGGTAACCCTACTCTCATCTGGGCAGCTCACAAACAGCCTTCTAGCATGCAAGACACACCTTGAATGTCATAGTATGTATACAGTTAGGCATTCAGGGAAAGCTTCCAGAAATGTGCCTGGCATAGCCAAGTGTTGTAAATTTGTGTGACTAGGATCCCAGTGGGGGTCAGCTGAGGTCACTCAATTAGGATGAACTGCAAAGAATGGGGCAGATAATCCCCAAAGCTGGTAGATATTTCAGTACTTAGCCCTGGTCTACAGTACGAGTTTAGGTCAAATTTAGCAGCATTAGATCGATTTAACCCTGCACTTGTCCACAAGATGAAGCCATTTTTGTCGACTTAAAGGGCTCTTAAAATCGATTTCTGTACTCCTCCCCGATGAGGGGATTAGTGCTGAAATCGACATTGCTGGGTCGAATTTGGGGTAGTGTGGACACAATTCAACGGTATTGGCCTCCAGAAGCTATCCCAGAGTTCTCCATTGTGACCACTCTGGACAGCACTTTGAACTCAGATGCACTATCCAGGTACACAGGAAAAGCCCTGAGAACTTCTGAATTTCATTTCCTGTTCGACCAGAGTGGCAAACTCAGCAGCACTCAGCGGCACAGGTGACCATGCAGTCCCCCCAGAATGTTTCTACGCTCCCCCTATCATCTCTGTCCTGAGGTTATCACAGATTAGAAGGTGGAAAAAACACACTCACGATGACATATTTTCTGAGCTCATGCAGTCCTCCCACACTGATAGGGCACAGCGTAATGCATGAAGGCATTCAGTGGCAGAGGCCAGGAAAGAATTGCTATGTTTGCTTAATGGCAAAAGTATCATGCCTCACTAGCAATCCTGCCCGAGTCAGGTCCCTATGTTACATGCACTTGGCGCTGTGTCAGCCTTGGGCAGGGGCATGACCTCTTTGTGAGCAGAAAGGCCATAGATATAGACATTGCATTAGGTAGCTTCTATAGCTACAGAAAACATTCCTGTGCATTTGGAAAAGTCTGTGGCAAAAAAAGAGACACTCAATAGTGTAGTGGTTATCACGTTCCCCTAACATGCAAAAGCCCCTTAGTGTAGTGGTGATCATGTTCACCTAACATATGAAACGTCCCCAGTTTCCAACCAGGCGGAAACAGGTCACTGTTCCTTTTTCTGACTTCCCTCCTGCATTTTTAGTCTTAGAACAGACCGAGTTGTGAAATTTTACTTTGAATTATAGCAATTATGAGTTAAATAATATGGAAGCACTCTCTCAGTTATAGTCCCGGGTTCCTTACCCTTTAAGCTGTTCTGATAAATTAACATTTTTATTAGGGGTGGGGGAAATTTTTCATGAAGCCTTTTATTGGGACTAAATACTATCTAGGACTCTGAAATAATCTTAACGTTGTCCATAGAGTGCAATCCTTCATTCTGGATTTGTCATTCTACTGTCCAGGCTTCATGAGCCATGGAAGCAAGGGGCAGGCTGGGGTAGGTGTGACTGTGTGGTGCTGCCGGCTGAGCGAGAAGCCTGAGGCAGAAGCCTCAGCTCGCATGATATTCAAGGCAGGACTCAATCTCCATGAGATGAAACTTAAAGAAGAGAATGACCTGGAGTCACTCCCATTCGGTGCTCTAAGAGGAGGATAGCCATGTCTGTCCAGGCACCCCTGTTCGACCTCACCGAGGTCTGCCAGCTGAATGGGACTGAGCGGGACCCTGGCTGGCAGGAGCCAGTGGATGGAGCCCCAGATCGGCAGCAGGCTGAGCCGCTCAGCCCGCTGCTGGTCTGGGGCTCCGTCCGCTGACCCGCTCAGCCCATTGCCTATCTGGGATTCCTATCATCCAGGCAGGCAGCAGGCTGAGCATGTCCAGTGGATAGGACCCCGGAAAAAAGGCGTGAAACGATTATCTGCCATTGCTTTCATGAAAGGAGGGAGGGAAGGGGTCCTGATGACATGTACCCAGAACCACCCCCAACAAATTTTTTGCCCCATCAGGCATTCGGAGCTTAGCCCAGAATTTCAATGGGCAGCAGAGACTGCGGGAACTGTGGGATAGCTACCCACAGTGCACCGCTCTGTAAGTCGATGCTAGCCACGGTAGTGAGGACACACTCTGCCGATGTAATGCGCTTAGTGTGGAGATACGCAATAGACTGTATAAAATCAAATTCTAAAAAACTGACTTCTATAAAATTGACCTAATTTTGTAGTGCTGACATGAGATTTACGAAGCCAGAATAAAACAATTTCTTTATTAACTCACTGGTTGCCCAGAAACCAACAACCTAGTTCCCTTAAAGTAACCAAGCCTCAGGCCTCCATCCAGGTACCCAAGTCAAATATAAAAGAAAAGGTTCTATCAATCCCAAAGGATTGGACACATTACCCCTCAGGTTATTGAATATTCCAGTTCTTATCCAAATACACACTACAGCCAATTCTTATTAACTAAACTAAAATTTATTTAAAAAAAAACAAAAGAGAGAGAGTATGGTTAAAAGATCAATATACATACAGACATGAGTTTAATTCTTGAAGTTCAGATTCATAGCAGAGACGGTGAGATTTGTAGTTGCAAAGAGTTCTTTCAGAAATAGTTCATAGGTTGTAGTCCAAAGTTTATATTTCAGGGTGATCCAGTCAGAACTCGGATCTCAGTCCTTGTGTCTTAGGCTTCCCCTGCATGAAACCTCAAGCAGATCTGAGATAAAAAGGATCAGGATCCAATGGTCTTTTGTATTGTTTTCTAGCCTTCACTTGACCATACAATCCTGGATAAACAATAGGCTTTTGATTTAACCTTCTGTTTCCTGAACACCACCATTAATTAGTTACAGAAATTAACATAGGACAATTTATCCATTAGGCTGTTTATCACAATCTTTAAAGAGATATATAGACAATGACATTATTTCACCGATGATTCATCTAAATGTTAATATTCCCTTTTGATCTCTGAATCATTAGCTATAGGCCTTGGCTACACTGGCGCTTTACAGCGCTGCAACTTTCTCGCTCAGAGGTGTGAAAAAACACCCCCCTGAGCGCAGCAAGTTACAGCGCTGTAAAGCGCCAGTGTAAACAATGCCCCAGTGCTGGAAGCGCGGCTCCCAGCGCTGTAAGCTAATCCCCATGGGGAGGTGGAGTACCTGCAGGGCTGGGAGAGCTCTTTCCCAGCGCCGGCGCTGCAACCACACTCACACTTCAAAGCGCTGCCGTGGGAGCGCTCCTGCAGCAGCGCTGTACACTTGCAAGTGTAGCCATACCCATAATAACAAACAGAAACTGTCTGTTTACATGGCTAACAATATAGGTTTGTATTTCAAAGTTCTAGCCTAACTATTGAATGGCCTTAATTACCATTCACAGACCTTTCTAACATGACTTTAAAGGTTGGTTTTGGGTCATTCAGCCTGCAAGCTGTTTAAGCCTTTCTGGCCATGTATTATACTTTGCATAAGATTCATTGCAATTATATAACAGTGGTAGCAATAATGATTTGTATAATTATATTTTAATCAGACAACATCACAACTTGCATGACCTCTTTTTTGTACCCTTTATTCTCACTTCTCCAACTCATTCACTGTTGTTGTTGTCTTGTTTAAAATGTAGTGTGTAGGCCCTTCCAGGCAGGGATTATGCCTTTTTATTTTTTCCACACACTTTTGGAAGCTGCATACATTTGCAGAAGTAAACAGAATTTGGAGCCATATGTCAGTGGTTCCCTCCACACCGCTCCAGAGCTGTTAGCATTGCCTTCTGCTTGCAGTCTCAGTCCCCTGCTAATTCCCTCACTCCTCCGCCCTTTCCCCCTTCATCTTCTCCTCTCATACCCAATGCTGGAGACTTGGAGAATGGAGGTGGAAGTTGGACGAACCTCTTTCATGAAGTCTGTGTCCTAACAGAGAGTGAGGGCCTGACTCAGACTCCATTAAAGTCAATGGAAACACTTCATTGGACTCCAGGAGATGAATCAGGCCCTGGGATGCTGTCTGTTAACTACTTCATTGCTGCTCTGAATCCTGTCTAAATTATTATTATTAGAAGTAATTATATTATGGTAATGCCTAGATATCCTAGTCAACATCTGGGCCCATTGTGCTAGGCACTGTACAAACACCTAGCAACCATCTAAATATTATCAGAGTAGCAAACAAGAGGAACCCTACAAATGACCAGGAAGTTGAGACAGGATCTTATATTATTATTTAATCAGAAATAGTATTTTGTTTTGTTGTTTTTTAGTGTGGTCATGTGCACAGATATGCCAAACCTTATACTTGCTAAGACATCTCTAAATATTTTTCCCATTTCTAGTTTCTTGATATAGAAATTTGCAGTATTCTCCTTCTTCTAATCAGTAGCATTAAAGACTGATATATCCAGTGGCGGCTCCAGGCATCAGCGCTCCAAGCACATGCCTGGGGCGGCAAGCCACGGGAGGCGCCCTGTCAGTTCCTGCAAGGGCGGCAGTCAGGCAGCCTTCGGCAGCTTGCCTGCGGGAGGTCCGCCGGTCCCGCGGATTCGGCGGCAATTCGGTGGCAGGTACGCAGGGCCAGTGGACCTCCTGCAGGCATGCTGTCAAAGGCAGCCTGCCTGCCGTGCTTGGGGTGGCAAAAAAGCTAGAGCTGCCCCTGGATATATCCCACCAAAATTGCTTTCCTGTGTAAAGCTGATCAGAAGAAAATATGTAATTAATAATCAAGAGTCTCGGAACAAACTGCCTTTCTGCAACACCACTGATTTTGCATTTTTTGCCACAGTGTTCTGCATTGTTTAAAGTCACTATCTATATTTTAATTTTGTCACTTTTTATATTCCCTGCTTGTCTCTAATGCACAGCATTATAATGTCTCTCCAAAGGCTTACCTGGGGCATCATATAGTTGTATCCTAACAAACCAAAAGGTGTTGCTATGCTGCAAGTATTTCTAATTAAAAAAGTGACCAAGTGCCTCCATTATGGCTTTTCTTCACATTTATTAATATCCTTCAAACAACTGGAAAGCTATACAAGAGACTAACTTGTTATAAGCAGCAGAGGTCTAACTAACTTCAGAAGAAGATATCGGTTTAAGCATCTTGGTGGAAACCTTAATTTAAATCACTGCCTCAATACTGCAGCTGCACTTGCTCACCAGGGCTTATATTTAGTTACATGTTAAATATCATTTTCATTTCCTTTTACCCACCATGAAAAATATGGGCCTTATTTTTAATGCCTCTGCGCCTTGTGCCATCACATGAGTGCAAAATGGAGGTAAAATTCCACCCTTCCAACTGGGCAGCATTATATACCCACATTGCACTTCTGTGAATGACCACACAAGGTGCAAGGCAATAGTGAATCAGGCTTTTTATTCTTTTATGCACTTTGGAGGGGCCTGGTAGTTTATGAAATTGTGATTAATATGGATTTCATTTTTGTCAGCATTGTGATATTTTGTTCCTATTCCATTAAAAATCTGCACTTTTCAATTTAGTATCGTGGAGTGCTCTGGAGATTTATACTATGGTTTAATCTTTTTGAAGCTAACAATACACTTTCCTGCTACTGAATGCCCTAGCTCCCCGAAAATCAACTTGCTAGCTAGTAACAAAAATTAACCAATAAAAATGGTCAACATATTTTATTTGAAATTTTTTTTTCTGATGTAAAAAGGGCTTTTTACAATAATTTTTAAAATTTTATTTTTTTCTTCCCCCTCCTTCTTTTCTCTCCCTTTCCTCCTCCTCATCCTTTTCTCCCTTCTTATTTCCCCCTCTCCATTTTGCCATTGATAAAGAGGCAAGAAAAAGGAGAAAGGGAGAGAGAATACCAAAACTTAAACTGACACAAACTGAAAATTTGTCAATTTTGGTTTCAATAAACAAACAAACAAAAAACAGATTTGAAACTTTTTTTTTTCATTCTTTTAGTTTTCCTGTTTTCATGTTCTGTTGAAAAAAATGGGAAATTTCTCATCAAAAAACTTGAGAAATTTTTAAAATTTGAGATGTGGCTACTGACCACACTTGACTTCGCTTCAGTCTCCTGCTTCCATTTGATTTCACATTCTGCCTCTTTGAGAAGTACTGTGAGTGAAATATCACAGACAGACAGCAGGGAGGGATACTGTTCTAGAGGATAGAGGCTTTTTTTCTTTCTCTCTTTTTTTGCTTTGTGTGTCTGTCAGTGTGTTGTTTTCTCCATCGTTATTTGTATTAAAGTCATGTAGACTTCTGTACCTCTTCAACATAACTTCATTGTTTCCCAATGTACCTAGTGCAAGCAAAGCCAGCAAGCTCTTGAAAGCAATAGTTTTTAATAATGAGACTGAGAAAGTCTAATAGGGGCTGAACTGCAGAGATTTTGTGGGGATATCACCAGTTTTTCATACTGTATAAGTTTGCATATACTCCAATTGTTTAATGCTTTATTATAATTAGCATTTTATACTTTGTCAGTAGCTGAAAAACCAATTGTATGGCACAATGGTGACTTTTACATTTATAGTTTTTAAAATACACAAAAGTGTCCACATTGGAAAACAAACGTCTTCCTGGAAGTTCATGAGATTAAATGAGCAGGGGAGACTTTATTGGACGGTCTCTGAAAAGATCCTGCACTTCAGGTAAAATTCATAATCATTGCAGAAATAAGTGAATGGAAAAATGTAATATCTGTGTGTGCATGTAAATATCTTCCCATGGGCACAATGTATTACACTAGAGGGTTAAACCAATAGTACAGATTTCTGGGAACAATGTACAAATGTGGTGGCTCAAGAAAGCTCTACTGGCCATGGGGTTTGGGTAAAATGCTAAGTATTTGGTGCTTATTTGTATTCATACATAATTTATGCATGTTATTCATAGGCTTTTTAAATACATCTGCAGGAAAAAAAACATAGTCTATGGGGATAACACTTCTGATTGACTGACTCCCTTATTCTCCTGTCTCTTGAGGGAAGATAGCCAACCAGAGATGCTGAATATGCTGAGTGATTGTCTGATCTCCCAGTACAGGTAGCAAGGCAGAGTTCTGCCCCTCTTTTCCCTGCCCTAAGGGTCTGGGAGCATGCCTGTGAATTGAGAGCTTACTTGCAGAGCAGAGTCATCACCACAACCAGCAGTGCAAAAGGGCGGTCCGGTCTGGTATGCCATACCAACAAGATATTTATAGCTGGTATGGCGTACCAGAAAGACACAAGAGGAGCAGAAGGTGGGGCCTCTGGGCTGCCCCACACCCGCACCTCCTCCGGCGCAGCTGTACCACCCCCCAGCCCTTTCATGCAAAGTCTCCTCCAGTCTGTACAGCAGCCAGCCCCATTGGAGGATAGGGCTGGGGGCGGTACAGTGGCGCTGGAGGAGCTGCCAGCATGGGGCCACCTGGTGGCCCCATGTTCTACTCCTTTCCCTGCTGCGGTTCCTTGGAGAGCCCTACTGTAGTGGGGAAAGGAGCAGAATGTGGGGCCACCAGGCAGCCCCATGCTGGCAGCTCCTCTGGCACGGCAGTTGTACCACCCCCAGCTCTGTCCTCCAGCCAGGGCCAGCTCTAGGTTTTTTGCTGCCCCAAGCAAAAAATTTTTTGGCAGCCCCCCATACGAGCCCTAGGCTCTCCCCTCAACCACCAGTGCCCTCGCCCACCCGCACCCCCTGCCACCCCAGCCCTGGGCTCCCCACCACCAGTGCTGATTCTGCCAGCTCCCCCCTTACCTCCAGCCGGTCCAGCGCTGGCAGGCTCGGGGTAAGCAGTGGCGCTCCCAGGCCGCACCTTAGCTCAGTGTTCCTCCAGCCAGGGCTCCTGCCCCCAGGACTGGCCAGGACCCAGAAGGGCAGAGCTGGGAGACCACCCGGGCAAGGGGCTGAGGAGCCGGGGCAGGGTAGCCCCAGAGGGAGTGGAGCCCCGAAGAGTGGGATGCGGGCCCCGCAGGGCAGCGCCCCGCTTTCTATGACCCTGCTGCAGCTGATGCTTCTGGCTGCCCTGACACAGTCCCTGGGTGGCTCAGGCCACTTCGCCCAGCCCTGACTGCGGCACTGGTGGGTGACTGCCTTGTGACACCCGCAGGCTGCTCCGTGTGCCCCGCTCGGCAGCCCCCAGCCTGAGTATCCCCCCTTGGAGCCTGCTCGGCCCAGCCACAAGGTGAAGGTGCTGCTCCCCCACGATGCAAACCGCAGCAGCCCCAGGGCACCACCCGTGCATGATGCACAGCTGCTGCCAAAAGGAAAAAAAAAAAAAAAGATAGCCAGAATGCTGCCCCTGAAAATGTGCCACCCCAAGCACATGCTTGGTTTGCTGGCTCCTAGAGCCGGCCCTGACTCTGGCAGGGCTGGCTGCTGTACAGATTAATGAGACCCTGTGTGGAAGGGCTGGGGCAACACAGCAGCCTTGCTGGGAGGAGGACAGACAGAGCCCCCCCATGTCTCCAGGTAAGGGGGGGAGATCATGGGAAGGGGATGGGGTTAGCATGGGGGCCCCAAGCTGGGGATGGGGTGGGGAGGAGTCACTTGGAGAGTCACAGGAGGAGGTCACGTGCCCCCTGTGGTGGGGGGGAGATGTACTGGTAAGAAATGGATTTCACTTGCACCACTGACCACAACAACTCTGTATAGCGGGGGAGGGTGTTCAGAGCATGGTTGGAGGAAATGAGATGTGGCCCAAGTGCCACTGTGGCCTGATAGCAACCTAAGGGATTAGCCACTTGGGTAGTTGTAGTCGGGCACAATAGTGAGCTACCACAAGGCTAGTCTAAGTTATGCTTGGGGCCAAACCAGGGGGCTTCAGAATGAAGCCTAGGGGCTGTAAAGATAATGGACATCCACCTTTGTGCCCTACCCTCCTTGGTTCCTGCACCAAGTATAGCACCAACACAAGTGAGAATTTATTCCATAGTCTTTCTGGATGAGTTGTTACCAGGTATCGGGAGCAATTTTAAGTGTTTTCCTGGATGACAGCAACTTTCTTGGTCAGTGTCTCCTGTACTTCACAGGCTGAAAACTTTTCTCCATCATATGATTCACCCATATTTTCTCCTCTGCCTTACCGCATTCTCACTCACTCGACACTAGGTTAAGAGGGTATATTTTTTTCTTTGCTCTGCCTGCTATATGGCAAACTCATTTGTGGTCTACCTTTTTTTTTCCAGTGTTATGTTTCAACTTCAGAGCTATAAAATGAACTGGGAGCTAGGTAGGCTTTGCTTACCACTGAAGACAGAATATTCCAGTCTGGACTTATTGGGCTCTATACTCCTCTGTTTCGTCTTGTGTTGCCATACAGGGGACACAAAAGGAGGAGTTGGGCCTCTAGCTTCCATTTAGGCCTTTGAAATTCTCCCCCGCAGACTTATGCAAAGTGCAGGCAAAGTAGGGGTAAAATACAATAATTCCTATTTGATAGCATTTTGCATCCACTCTATACAAGGGTAAATAACTGCACAAACTGCAAGTCAATGGAGAATCAGACCTATACGTTTGTAATAGTGTGGTAATTAATAATTACTTCAGCAGTGAGCTACCTGAGACTTTAAAGGGGCATAGTTCATTTTCATAAAACACAGGCAAACTCTGCTCGCATTATAATCATGAAGTTTTGAATTTTTCAGTCGGGTTTTACAATCCTCAGAACTAAATTGGGTCCAAGCCTGCAAATACTCCCTATCATGCAAAAATTTTAGCATTATGGATAGCCCCATGTACTTCAGTGAGTCTATTTGCATGAGCTAAAAATTTCAGCTTCAGGCACTTATTCTAGACACCTGTTTTTTATTAATACACTTCCTGTGGTATTTTCATACATTTCTGAGTAAGCATCTTTCTTTAAACAAAGAAATAAGAAACCTAGTTAAAAACTCTATAGAGTTGCACCTTGTAACACAAGCAACTGAATAAAAAAGAATTCCCGTTGTGTAACTAATAAACTAGAAGCTTTTTGGGAAAACTTCCAGCACTGAAAATACTGCATTTATCATATCCTCTCAATGAAAACAAAGGTGGCATATGTGAGATACGGAGTCTGTATTACACAGTACTAAAGCTGGTACACATAGGAGGCAGAATCCCAGAGTTCTTAACTCAGCCAAAATTCTTATGGAAATGTATAGAAGTTTTGTCACAATAAGTTGGAGAAAAACACTGAGTAAATAAGGTATTCTCAGCCATAGAACTGAGGGTTTCATAATAGCCAAATATTTAAAAATCTCTCCCGGATCATGAGACTGGCTTAAAAAAATCATATTTTCAAAAATAATAAACGCAGTTGGATGTTTTCTATTTGCATTCTGGGTTTTTTGTTTTTGTTTTTATTTTTTGGGGTTTTTTTGAGCTTTCATGGTTCATGTTTTCAAGCTTTCCTCTGCACCCATGAGGCCTAGAAACCAAAAAAGTAAGCAGAGATTTGCATATAATCATATGACTATGGGAGTTAGAATTTTAAGAAAAATACATACTGTTGCAATCAAATCACAAGACGTGGCAACACTGCGCCTCTCTCCCTTTCTTTCTGACAAGAGGGGAGCATTTTTTGCTCTGTTGTAAAAACAAACATAGATTTGTCAAGAACAAATCATGCCAGACCAACCTAATTTCCTTCTTTGACAGGGTTACTAGCCTAGTAGATGGGGGCAAGCAATAGACATGATATTCTATGGTTTTAGTAAGGCTTTTGGCACAGTGCAACATGACATTCTCATAAGCAAAGTGCAGAAATATGGCCTACACAATATTACTGTAACGTGGGCGCAAAACGGGTTGAAGAATCATACTCAAAGAATAATTGTCAATGGTTTGCTGTCAAACTGGAAGAACGTATCTAGTGGGGCCCGGCCATAGGGGCTGCCTCTGTGAGTGCTCTGGTGCTGGAGCACCCACAGGATAAAAATGATGAGTGCTAAGCACCCACTGGCAGCCCCCCTATCACCTTTCCCCCCATCTCCTCCAGTGCTTGACGCCTGCTGGCAGGCCCTGTGGATCAGCGCCTCCCCCTCTGTTCCCATGCTTCCTGCCTGTCTCAATCAGCTGTTTCATGGCGTGCAGGAGGCTGGGAGGGAGAGGGAGGAGTAAGGATGTGGCATGCTCTGGGGGGGAGCGGAACTGGGTGGGGGGGTGGTTAAAGCGGTGGGGGGGTCTTGGAGGAAGAGGTGGCACGGGGGCAGAAAGAGGCATGGTGGGGGTGGGTCATTAGGGGAATTGGTGGAGTGGGGGTGGGGCCGGGGGCAGAGCCAGGAGTCAAGCATACCCCGTCACTTTGGAAATACAGCACCTGCAGAGGTCAGTCTTGGGTACTGTACTCTTCAGTATTTTCAGTAATGACTTGGAGACAGGAGTGGAGAATATGCTTATGAAATTTATGGATGACACCAAGCTAGGAGAGGGTTTCAAGCACTTTGGAGGACAGGATTAGATTTCAAAATGACCTTGACAAATTGAAGAATTGGCAACAAGATGAAATTCAACAAGATGAAATTCAATAAAAATAAGTGCAAAATACTTCACTTAGGAAGGAAAAAATCAAATGCGCAAATACAAATGGGGAATAACTGGCTAGGCAGCAGTACTCCTGAAGAGGATGCAGTTATAAAAAAGGCTATTATTCTAGGATATATATTAGCAGGAGTATCAAAAGTGAGACATGGAGGTAACTGTTGCACTCTACTCAGCCCTGGTGTGGCCTCAGGTGGAGTATTGTGTCCAGTTCTGGGTGCCACACTTTAAGAATGATATGGACAAATTGGAGAGAGGCGAGAGGAGAGCAATAAAAATGATAAAAGATTTAGAAAACATGACCTAGGAGGAAAGGCTAAAAAAAACTGGGCTCTGTTTACTTTTGAGAAAAGAAGACTGGGGGGACATGATAAAAGTCTTGAAATATGTTAAGGCCTTTTATAAAGAAAATGGTAATCAATTGTTGTCCATGTCCACTGAAGGTAGGACAACAAGAAATAGGTTTAATCTGCAGTAAAAGAGATTTAGGTTAGATATTAGGGGGAAAACCCTTTCTAACTATAAAGGAAAGTTAAGTTCTGGAATAGGTTTCCAAGGGAAGTCGTGGAATCGCCATTATTGGAGGCTTTTAGGAACAGGTTGGACAAACACCTGTTAGGGATGGTCCTACCTCAGCATGGTGGGGAGGGACTGGTGACTTCTCGAGTGTTCTCCCAACCCTATATTTTTATGATTCTATGAATTCACAGTATGGAAAATGTTGAGAACCACTGAAGTAAATATATTATAATTTTACTCAGTATGTGAAGGAATATAATAAATTCTAGTTTGTATTTTATATTGTACTATTTGATAAATATACATACATTATATTAATATCAAATGTTATTTATAATTATTATTTACTAGTATAATCTCAAATGTACATAGAGAGATAATATTCTAAGGTATATGCATATGATCAGATTTAAGGTGAAGACTAATTATTATTATTATTATTACTATTATTTATTGTTTGTATTATGGTAGTGCCTAGAGCCCTAGTCAATGAGAAGAACCCTACTATGCTAGGTACTGTGCAAACAAGTTCAAAGATTATCCCTTCGTCAGAGAGCTTGCAATCTAGGTTTATGATAAGATATTTAAAGAATTATTCTTTTAAAATTAATGTTTTTAGCAATGATCTTCAGAATATTTGTGAACAAAAGTTATAGCAAACTAATCCATGTTCCTTTGTTGGTGAAAGTATTCATAATTCAATTACTATTTAACAAAATCGAATATAAATTAAATATTTAATGCAATATATTTGGGGGATTTGGAATAGGCAATTAAATTATTTTTGCATTCAAAATATGTGCACGTAATACAAATGGATATATATATTTGTCAGTGTCATGTCCATGTCATCACATAACTGTTATGAAGGCTAATTAGATATTTTCTGTAAAGCACTTGAACAGATGATTACTATCATTTCTTTGTAGCAGAGTAGTATTGTCATGAAATACAATTTCTGCTTTCATGTTTCTTTGTATATTCAGATTGTGGAGAAAACTTTCTTTCCCTTAATCTGACAGATATGTGAATAAATTCAAATATGAGTAAATAACAGGAAATGCTCATGCAGCCTCCTTGGAGAATCTAGTCTGGGCTATTGTTACATTTCTAGAACTCAGTGTCTGTAACTCTCTTAAATGGAGAGCTATCATATTGAAATAACTGACAGTCACTTCAAACCATCAGAAAATAAGATGTTTATTGAGGCTGAAAGAGAACCATACACAAAAAGCCTATCCTCTAGATTTCCCTTGGACTTGAACTCTGTCAACATGAAAGTGAAGCAGCTAAGTTGGACAAGACATTTCTGTACTAGTAGTGCTACACTAAAGTAAGACGTGGAAGTATGTTTTAAGGTAATTATAACAGGCATAGTTCAGGAGGAATCAGAATCCATTTTTCCATTAGAATCTAATATCTTTTGAAAGAAAATTATCCTGTTCATATAAATCCTCCATACCTGGTTAATATAATATGCAAGAAAAACTATGGATCAAATCCTGAGGTCTTTACTCATGGCCAGATTGCCTCTTCCATGATACAATTCACAGAAGGAAGCTAAGGAAATGAGTTCTCAGTAAGGATCCTCTCATGGAGTGTCCCTCAGTTTGTTCCACTAAGGTCATGAAGTTTCTCTAATTGTACCTGTGGAATAAGATGCTGGGGCCATCCCTGGACATGGAGTCTGGGGCCCCTAGTGGTCCTTGAACTCATGTCTTCCATAGCACTAGATAACCAAGAATTCCCCTGGCTCTGGCTAATCTGGGAATTTCTCTGAATGATGGATCCATATATAGAAAGGGCTTATAATACCAGTTTATAATACTTTTTCCAGGTGCAGGAAGGAGGACTATCAGCATCCCCCTGCCACCATGCTCACTGCCCACCCCTAGCCTGCACAGTTCCTGTGGAGAGTATTCCAACGAGTGCCGTGAGGATTTTGAAGACACAATCCAACCTAGAGAATTTATTCAGTCCTTAGCTGGGGACACTCCCAGTCCTTCAGCTTTGACCTTTTGGTGGCAAATATATGGTGTCAGAAAAAGCAGAACAGTTCTTCTGGGAGCTGGAGATATGGAGAAGCAGGGAAGGACTTGATTTGGGGTCTGTAGGAATGATGGGAGACAACGTCAGAGAAGTCCAATTGCCAGTTGCTCTCAGCAGTAGTACAGAACTAATGTCTTGTCTTGTCCTCTGTGGAATAAAAAAATCAAAAAGTTTGCATTTTGTTCATTATTTTAGATCCACAATTAGAACTGACTAGAAAATCCAGGTTTAAAACAGTAAGAAAGTGTGTGAAAGTATATATCTTCAAAACCAACATATTTCACTGGAAAGCCACATTTTTGGATGGGAACATTTTTCAGGCTTAAAATTCTGACCAACTCTACTCACAGTGTTCAAAGGAGCTCATAGTTAGGCAAAACAGGTTTATGCATCCCAAAATTTAACAGTTTCAGTAACCTGGAATGGAGGGTAATTAGCACAGGAAGTAAATATTAAAGAGTGATGCCTCCCATCATGGAACAGTTCCCCTTACAGTATATAGAAGTCTTGTAGAGGCTGAAACTACAGTAGAATGCTGTGTACAATACTATATGCAGTGTTGTCTTGTGTACAATACTAGACACCTCAAAGACTAGAACAACACAGGTTAAAGGGAATTCAGAAAACAGAAACCCTAATTATTAAGTTGGAGGGAAAGACTCAGGAAAAGCTAAATATTTGTAGCTTGGCTAAACATTGCCTACCTGGAGGACACGCCTAACTGGGGGTGTAAACAAATTCTGTGAGTCTAAAGGAATTGTTCAAAATGATCCATATTTCCTTCAGCTGGCCAAAGAGCAGAAAAAGTTGTTAGATGAATAATCTGTTCTATGAAACACAGTGGAGAATTTCTTATTCACTCCATACTTTTCAGTCATTTATAATAAATGTAAATAGAGTAAAATGGGCTGCAAATTAAGATGAATATCAGAATATTTTTCTAACAGTCAGGACTATGGTATCGTCTCCTTAGGGATACGGTGAAAGACCAATCTCATCAGTCATTTCAAGGATAAGAAGATGAAGTACTTGAAAATATACAGTAGCAAAGAAAGTGATCGTACATTGGCACTGGCATGGAATATATAATCCAGAACGCATAGGTATTTTCATGTGTCTGTGATATACAGTTTGCATTTGATTTTCTGATTCTTTCAGAAACTTTCCTACTGCTGAGAAGGATCTGGGACAGGGAGTGGCAACCTTTGGCAGGTGTCCCACTAGGGTAAGCACCCTGGTGGGCCGGGCTGGTTTGTTTACCTATCGCATCCACAGGTTTGGCCAATCAGGCTCTCACGTTTCGCTGCTCCAGGCCAATGGGGGTGGCGGGAAGCGGTGCATGCCAAAGGTTGCTGATCCTCTATCTGGGAGTTGTGGTGGATCACATCCACATGAGTCAAAATGCAATGCTGTTACAAGAAAAGTGTAACCTCCAAGGAGAAAATCTAGATTCCCTGGGCTCCGTCTGCTGGCAGCTCAGGGAAAGGCACACTGTCCCTAGTAAGGAGGGGGAGCCAAGGCAGATTAACAGTCTGCCCAGAAACTAATAGGGAGTGAGATGCCCTTTCCAGGGAGCTCAGGAAAGAGGAGAAGCCATTTTCTGAGACAGTCTGGAGCCAGCCAGGGTAAGGGCAGGACTGGCTGTGTGTGGAGCTTGTGAGTCTCAGGCCTGCATGCAGAGTTCACCCTGAGAACTGGCCTTTAGGAACCTGAAAGCAAGATCCCTCTGCTGGGCTTTTCCTTCTCCCCTGATGACTCCCAGTCTGTAGAGTTTTGCTGGGAAACTTCCCCAGCCAGGCTGAGTCAGCCCTCTAGCTCCCTAGGTGAAACCAGTCACGTGAGGATCATTCATGGAGTTTTTGAGTGCACCATCTTTTAGCTAGTCAGGGAACTTGTTTTGAGGACCCCCTACTCCCTGAACTGTGTCCTCAAGCCAAGGAGTAAGGGTTTGGGGATTTTATAACCTGCTGCATATTAAACCTATGGAGGGATTTACCACCTCCCACTTGTGAGTCCTTTGGGCTGTACTGAACCCAGTCAGCCACACTGCTAAGCCACTGAAGAGAAGATATCGTGGTCATAGGTCATCAAGGGCCCCAAGAAAGTATGCATACCGACGGGACACTAATCTTACATTTGCTACATCAGGTCATGTGACTGCGGAAAGTCATGAGTATTATCGTCATCGGCACATCTGACCCTAAAAATAGTGTTTTACCCTGTTATGTTATATTTGTCTCCTGTTTAATATAATTACTGTGTTGAATACATTGCGTGTATTTCTGTTATTTTTTGGGAGTCTCCAACTATCTGGCAAGTAAGTGAGGGTTACCCAGTGGTTAGAATTTTCCTCCCAAGCTGCCTTAGTGACCTTGCCAGGAAGGAGCAAGGGGGGTGGAGGCACAGCCAAATAAATTCTTAGGGAAAAATAAAGAAGATATACCCTGCTGAGTAAGTGGCAGGATCCAGAAGAACCTAGACCTGTCTATCAAAACCTATAAGAAGATTGCATTAAAGAAGGTAACTGTCTGGAGAGGGGGCGCTACTAAAGCAAATGCAATTTTGGGTTGCATTAACAGAGGCATAGCTTGCAAATCACTGGAGGTGATAGTACCACTCTACTTGGCCTCAGCTGGTATACTGCGTCCAGTTTTGGTCACAGTGTGTAGAACAGGTACAGAGAAACTAGAAAGAATCCAGAGGCAAGCGAGAAAGATGATCAAAGGAATGGAACACAAGCCATATGAGTAAAGACTGAAGGAACTGCGTATGTTTAGTTTGGAAAAGAGATAAAGGGGGAGACATGATAGCAGTCTTCAAATACTTGAAAAGCTGCTGCAAAAAGATGGAGAAAAATTGTTCTCTCTTGCCACAGAGGGTAGGACAAGAGCCAATGGGTTCAAACTACAGCACAGCAATTTTAGATTAAATTTCAGGAAAATCTTCCTAACTGTAAGAACAGTAGGACAATGGAACAAACTACCTAGGGAAACTGTGGAAGCTCCTTCACTGGAGGTTTTAGCACAACAAATCCTGCATCTTGTCAGGGGATTAGACTAAACAATCTTTGCAGTCCCTTCTAACACTATGGTTCTATGATTGTCTATATGATCTTTCAGGATCATTACACCTGCAACTTGCATGTCACTAACATGCTATCCCTACAAGATTCCTACCATGACTCTAGTCCCAAATTCAGACTTGCCACATAGAACCTCTTTTCTTCTGCAACTAAGCTATCAGGATCTGATCCAAAGGCCACTGAAGTCAATGTAAACACTTCTGTTGACTTCAGTTGTCTCTGGATCAGGTCCTCAATGTAGTCCTGAAAGGAAGTTGCAAATATATTATTAGTCATTTTCATACACAAGTTTGACTGTAAATTTTATCTCACAAATTGGCATTTTATTAAATTTTGTATAAAAGTTATGATAATATATTAGTGGTCATACCTCTTTATAAGGAGAATAGATGCATATTATCACAAATGTATATTGTATAAAAACTTTATTGTTCTAACTTCAGCACAAATCATTGGACATGGTACCTAACAAACATAAAGATTGCTCTAAGCAGAGTGAAATATACAACTGCATAGTCTTGAGGGGGAAAAAATATTTACTTGCATCGTTCATTTAGCCTTTTGCTCTTGTTCTTTCAGCATGTTAAATTGCCCTCTCCTAATTCACAAAGAAAATGTCTTTCTTGCCGTGATTTGAAGAAGATGTTTTTGATATCTCAACTCTTTTGATCTAAGAATACAATATTTAGGCAGATAGCTTGGCTACTCTACTGTTTGCCAAGAAATGACTTTGGTTTGCAGTTTGAGATACAATATGTCAAATGGGTGACAGAGATGATGTGAATTTTACTCTTCATTTCACACAGAAAACATGGTACCTAAATAAACAATTCACCAGGGGATAAGGTAACTCTAGGACCTGTTGCCATTTGCCTCTAAAGTTGGTTGGGAAACTGTATTCCTGTCACATGAGAGTTTGAGATTTCAATTTTTTTTCCATCCCAAATTGGGATGAACAGTTAAAATTTCATTTTTTTGTATTTTTTTGGATATTTCATTTTGGTAATTTTTAAACTTTTTTTTCAATTTCAACCTTTAAACTTTCTAAAACTTTAAAAATAGAAATTAACTAAAATTTCAAAACAAAAACGCCTTTTGAACGAGAAAACAAAACTTTGTTTAAAAAATGTTGCAATATTTTCTACTTACAATTTTAAAACTTGTTTTCAATATTTTTTTTTTATCTGGAGATTTTTCAGAACTGATTCTTCCCTGTTGCTGAAACAGTTTTGGTTTCAACAAATTGGCATTTTCTAATGAAAAAACATTTTGTAAAAAAATTCCTGACTGCCTCTATTTGCATCTTGAATATATGTGAGATTGGAAGCAGGAAAAATGCCACCATTTAAAAAAATGAAAATATACTAACGTATATTTCCATATGAACTAAATTAGAAATAACCTTTAGGAGGCAAAATCAAAGCAAGCCCTACCCAGTTAATCTGATTGTTGAAAGGAATGCTTTTGTAGTTTGTACTGTACCTGTAATTCTTTTCACATTCAGACCCAAAGTCATTGTTAAAATATCTTTCATTAAAGAAGCAGTCACACAGCAGTATAAGGAGAATAGATATATGTTACCATAAATGTGTACAGTATAGTCTTAACAATTAAGAATGGTAGTAATAAAATATCACTATCAATAGTTGAAATTCTGGCACACACAAGGTCAACTGTATTTTTTTAGAATAATTTTTCCAAAGTTCCTTTACAGTAGTGTATTATCATTGTTGATGGCTTCATAATTGTTGTGACCGAGGTCCCAGGAAAGCCACACCGAGGTTATTCACTTAGGGCAAACCGCAAAGAATGGTGGAGACAATTCCCAAATCTGGTGGATATTTCAATACTTAGATTTACCAAGCCAGTACAAAATAACTTCTACAATACCTTATTGGTTACACCAGGGATCGGCAATCTTTGGCACGCAGCCTGTCAGGGAAATCTGCTGGTAGGCCGGGATGGTTTGTTTACCTGCAGCATCTGCAGGTTTGGTTGATCACAGCTCCCACTGTCCATGGTTCACCGTTCCAGGCCAATTGGGGCAGCAGGAAGCGGTGGCCAGCACATCCCTTGGCCCATACCACTTCCCGCAGCCCCCATTGGCCTGGAGTGGCAAACTGCGGGCATTGGGAGCTGTGATTGACCAAATCTGCGGACACTGCAGGTAAACAAACTGTCCCAGCGCGCCAGCGGATTTCCCTGATGGGCTACATGCCAAAGGTTGCCAATCCCTGGGTTACATAGAAGCCAATACACTGTTCCCTTATAGCAAACCAGCCTTGGGCTTCCACCCAAACACCCAAGTCAAATATGAAATTTCTACCAATCCCAAAGGATCGGACACATCACCTCTCAAGTTAATGTATCTTTCAGATCTTACCCAAATACACACTTACAGCAAATTGGTTAAAAGATCAGTATACATACAGACATGAGTACAGTTCTGAGATAATTTTTATAGTAGACAAGGTGAGCTTTGTAGTTGCAAAGAGTTCTTTCAGAATTAGTCCCTAGGTTATAGCCCAATGTTCATATTCAGGGTGACCCAAGTGGGATTGGAGATCTCAGTTTTATAAGAATGGCCATACTGACTCAGACCAAAGGTCCATCCAGCCCAGCATCCCGTCCTCTGACAGGAACCAATGCAAGGTGCCCCAAAGGGAATGAACAGAACAGGCAATCATCAAGTGGCATCATTATGACTGAAGCTTCCCCTGCATAATGCATCAAGCAGATCTGAGATTAAAAGGATCAGGACCTTTATACAGTTCCAGACCTTCTCTTGACAGCACAGAGTCCATTTCCTAAGCATCACTGGTAATTAGTTACATGGATTAACATAAACCATTGCCTATTTTCCACCATTTGCTATATACTTCAAAGAAAATACAGTACAGTGATATCACTACATCACAGCTTATTTAAATGTTAAGATCTCCTTTTGATCTCTGAATTAACACAATATGGCATAGATAGGAACTGTTTGATTACATTGTTAACCTCTAACACTATATATGTAAACACACAAACCCAGAAACATTATCTACCAATATGTCCCTAAAGGTTGAATTTGGGTCATTTATCCTGCTGGATGCTTAACCCTTTCCGGGTATGTGTCACAACTGTAGTGAAGATGTACAGAACCAGTGAATAATAATGTGGCTCAAAGGTCTGGATGTTGAGAAAGTGAATAACATCACATGCATACTGCAGATAAGGGGCAGTTTTTAAAAAATAGCAGCCTAAAGTTAGTTTCCCAGGTCCATATTTAGGCATCTACATAAGTAGCCTCATTTTCAAAAGTGCTGACTACTCATTGACATCATCAACAGCTGCTGAGGACTCAGCACTTCTGCAAATCAGGCCACCTATTGCGCAGTCTAAAAATGGATTTAGCCTAAAGTCAGACTCCTATTTTGAAAATCTTGGCTTATGTTTTGTTTTTGTTTTTTTTAATCATGTCATACCTTTGAAGGAGTCTCGTCAACAAATGATGGCTGAAATCTCTAGCATTAGTGTGTTTCTCTTTCTAACAGAAACTTTCTTGCTCCTTTAGTTGAAAGTGTTCTATTGTCTATGAAACTGATGTGTTTTAACAGATGTACTATGCCAAATACAGCACTGGTATACATCCGACATTTAAATGAATGAATGTATGCTGAATAATTCAGAAACGAACTTGTCCCACTGTTTCATCTTCCAAGCAATGCCCTTGATTAGAGAAAAGTAAGCTGAGCTTACTATTTCAAGCAAGGCAATTAAAAATCAAAATGCCTTTGTGGAGAAATTTTATCTGCTAGTTGTTCCATGTTTGCCTTCCACAGAAACTTGAATTTTTCTTTAGGATATCATGTGATTTTCCCCTTCCCCTCCCCCCTCGCCCTTTCTATCTTAGCAGTACCATATACTTGTATAGCTTTAAATTTTGCTCCAAAATTCATCTTATAATAACACACTTATGCATAAATTAGTTATCCAAATCTGCATAGTTTTTATAAGATTTAATCTATTGTGAGGTATATTGATCATCAGCCAAGAGAGTTATTAAGGATTTATCCAGCTAATTGTACTGCATGTCATTGCATGTCTTCAGTCTGGCCTCCAATCTTTCTTCTGGTCCATGAGGGATAGCTCATTATATGCATCTTAATTCCTTGTTTAAATTATAGAACAGATAACCATAACTTTGGTTTGAAATTGTGAGAAAGAAACTTTCTTTGTCTCTCCTAAGTTTTCCACTGAATTTAAAAGTGACCTGGAAAGGATTTTGATTAATCTGGTCTCCATTTCAGGTTTGTAACCAATAACACAACCATGCATGTTTAATTTGGCTTGAAGTTTCTTTTCACAGCTCTACTCATGGTATGCTCTGTTCTTTAAGGAATGAATTGCTTGGTCATTGAAAAGCAATTTGTCCATCATGCCTTCCAGTGGTATGCACCAGGGTAATTTAACCATAAATCTATAAACAGGAATCATTACAATATATAATCTGCCAGTTACTTTACTAATTCTATATGTGTTGGATCTGGTATGAAAACATGTTTCACTTGTGCAAATTTGCATGGGTTATAACTTTATTTAGCCTATATAGATAGCTATAGGCTTAATTTGGGGGTCTGGAGCATCTCCCCCATTTTCTGCTGGTGGATATGTTTATTAATTTAGGTGGAATATATAGCTAAAAGTATTAACATAACTTACTTAGTATCTAACACTAAACAGTGTTAAACAAGGTTTGGAGTTCAGCATACAGAAACTTCTGCCTGCTTAGTTTCCAACACGCACATTTTGGTTCAGTGATAGTGGGTTTCATACTCTTCTTGTTTACCAAGCATGGTTTTAACGCAGTCCTTGAGTTATATCAGTAGGCCTTTTTGTTTGGATTAATTCAGTTGTTCTGCCTCCCTTTCATACCTTTTCCCATCAACAGTTGCTGTTGCAGGTTATTGTGACATCTCACGAAGTTGCACTCTTTACAGTTGAACTCCTAATTAGGTAATTTTGTAGGCCCAATTATTACAACATAAAGTAGTATTTTTCCCTTTCACCCCAACTTCAGCCCAGCAGCAGTAGCACTCTCTGCACCCCCAAACTGAGAGTCACCTAACAGCTGCTAGGAAGGAATATTAACAGTGCCACTTGGTGCCAGTATTAGATGCCAGAGTGCAGAAGAGAGTTTCCTTGTGCCAATGAAATGCCACTCAATAAGACTTCACTATGTTGGATAATGGAGGGGAAGAGATGCTCCCCATACCAGCCACCCGAAGAATGAAAGGCAGAAAGGGCACCTCTGTAAGGGAGAGCATTTGTCACTGGGGAGGATGGAGGGACAGAGATCCCTGGTACAGGGGTGTCTTGAGAAAGACACAGAGCTCCTGGTGTAATGAAATGCTAAACTTTATTATACTATTCTACTTGTAAGTGGCACTGTACATAAAATACCTTATTTAAAGCTAATCTGATCCATACCTCGCACAGCATTAAAGGATTTTAGGATGAACACATCTGCTGTGTATAAGAAAGCATTGTAGCCAGTCCCTGTCAGGTATGGTCATAAGAATGGCCCTACTGGGTCAGACCAAAGATCCATTTAGCCCAGTATCCTGTCTTCCGACAGTGGCCAATGCCAGGTGCCCCATAGAGAATGAACAGAACAGGTAATCATCAAGTGGAAGAATACTGGAAGAACATGACAGCTGGTATGTGGGGAAAAACAAGGCGACACAGATGTAGGTGGGGGGAGAATGAAGAAGGGTTGACAGAACTCCTTGTATGGGGTGAGGAAGGAGTGACACAGTACTTCTGGCATGCAGCCGACACATATTTGATTATATGATTTCTTTTCTAAAACACATTATATTACAAATAGACACACTTTCAATGTATATAGCTCAGTGGATATAAGTTTCAGGTACTATATATGTTGCAGTGCCTCTGGTAGCCTAGTGAGAGGGAGGGGCTAAGCTTGTCTCTTGAGCCAGCTTCTTGCTGCTCCCGCAGCTCAATGTCTGGGTAAACAAATAAAATCTCTCTAGTGTTTTATCTCACACCACTATCTTCTTCAGGCCTTCTTCATGGCTTCCAGCTAGTGTGGAAAGAAACACGATAGCTGCTGCCTGAATAGAGTAACACTGATCATGCTACATGCAACCTGCATTCTCTACACTGGATCTTTATTACGTGGTGGATTGAATTTATGTTGGCCTGCTTGGTTTTTAAAGCTCTTAGCAGTACAGGATTGGGCTGTGGCGCCATCCGTTTTATCTTGTTTGATTGGCAAGTAACCAAGCTTGTCTATTATTGATCCCCAGGGTCTGGATCTTGTACCATCTGGGCACCTGTCTCAGTCTAACACTCCCTACTCTCCCCTGGTTTTTATCTTAATCATGGTCAGGTTACACAATTGAACTCCATATTTTAGTAAAATGTATTATAATTTGAATTAAGATCCTATATTTTGGTACCTTCATGTACTATATTCACACATAATAATGAAATATAATGCACTAATTGAATCATTCAGAGGTTATAAACTCAGAAGATATATTCTTTTAATCTGCATTTTTATATTACTCATCTGATCAAACACAGATCCTCATCTATGGGGTCCAAGTATACACTGCCAATTCTGTTTTCCAGCCACTCCCTTCCATGTACTGTATAATTTTATCCAATCCACTGCAAAAGTCATCCAATAATTTCTTAAAAGAATCATTTTTCCCCTGTTGGTTGATCC
This sequence comes from Gopherus flavomarginatus, assembly GCF_025201925.1. Taxonomy (NCBI): domain Eukaryota; kingdom Metazoa; phylum Chordata; order Testudines; family Testudinidae; genus Gopherus; species Gopherus flavomarginatus. The sequence continues at coordinate 130,147,468 of NC_066620.1, read as the reverse complement.
TCTGCTATGAAATTTAACCAGCTTGGGTGCATAGGGAGAAATCTCAGTTTTCCAGACCAAAAGTATGCTCTTATGTGCCCAAGTCAACAGGAAAAGAATTACAGCATCCAGCTGACTTAGTTTCATATTTCCCTGATGCCCGAACAACAGGAAAGCAGCAGAACCAAACTGTTTGCTTCAGAAATTTCTTCCTGGGTGGTACAGACACTGATGCAGGATGTTCAGATCTTTGGCTAGTCCCTAAAGGAATATCACAGTGCTGGAATATCTTTTGAACACTTCTTACACGTATAAGGAATGCGTAAAACTAAATTGGACAATGCACTAGTGAATATACTATAAGGACCCATCCTGCACTGGAATGGAGCTGGACTAGATGTCCTAGAAGATCTTTTTTACCTTTTATCTGTATTTCATTAACTGAATCCAATTATTACGTAGGCCCACTGGCCCCAATGTTGGTAATTTGTTTTCGTCCTTCAGCATTCCCATTGTTCTAAAGGATGAACCAAGGTTCATCTACTATTCTTTTCAGTGTGATAATGACAACTGTGACTCTAACAAAACCCATTCAGATTTCTGATGAGAGAGGGGTTGATGGCTAGAGGTGTGGAGCATCATCTGGCCCTATGACCAGATGACTTGTTCATCTTTGTCACAGTGCCAGAAATTTGAGTTCCACTTTTAAAGGAGATAATAGAGAAATACAGCATAGTTTCTTGGTTTAAGTTAAACGTTGTGTAGCATTTGTGCTCCCACAGAGTTTCTCTCTCCTTCCTCTTTGCAGATGGAAGCAGAGATAAATACCTGGTGAATACTCAGTGACTTAACTTGATTTCATATCCTAAACAGATCATTGTTCTTTATTATTAATAACTGTGTTGCACTACGGTCTAGAGGCACTAACCACGATAAGGTCCCATTGTAGTAGGCATTGTACAAATATATAATAAACACAGTCCCTGCCCAGAAACTCTTACAGTCTAATCAGACAAAGGATGGAGAGGAAACAAGTGAAGTGATTTGCTCAAAGTCACATAACAGGTCAGAGATAGATGCTGGAGTAGCATCCAAGCTTGACTCTCAGTTCAGTTCCCTATCTGATGGACCACATTGCTTTGCTCTGATTATTTTGTTCTGGAACATTTCTTTTAAATTGAAGAGACAGTGTTGCTTATCTTATTTTCCTGTTGGGCCATGCTGTATTCATCAAGGTGAACATATTCTCCAGTTTACACACTCTTTCTCACAAAAGTAGCCATTTATTTTTGAGGGCCACTTTCTTTCAGTACAAAAAATACTTACCTTGGCTTTGCCTGCAACAAAAACAACTTTGTTTTGAAATTCTCCAGCAACAATATCTTTGAGAGGAAGACTAAAGTTCCAAAATTTAAATGTTCTGGGCACTCTACTGAGGGTGTCTTTTGTGTAGTGAACCAGTGTATCTACTGATTGCACTTGGGGATTGAGGGAGAATTTTCTAACTAGTCTCCTTACAACCATGTACAGTTACAAGCAGTACTACAACCGTACAGCCCCAAGCAATGTTTAGCTCTGTATTACTTTGGTTCCATTAAAAAGGCTGTCCTGAAGACAAGGCTACTTTTTATTTGTGGAAAATGAAGAAGCTGTACTGAAATAGGCCTTGTCCTCCAACTAGCTGTGTACGGAGAATTCTTATGTGTGACCCGACCCCCACTGAGAACTTTTGTGTCTATGTGCAACTGATTGAAGGATTGGCGCTGAAGTGGACACCACTGAACAATTCTTTTCTGTGTCCTTTGGACTAAATGAGATCAATAGTAGGGCTAAATTTTCCATCAATTTTTTCCCTTTTGTTGTTTTTGGAACTCCAGATTTCAATAAAAATGGCTTTTGAGGAGCTTTCAATAGAAAATTAAAAATTGTCTTTAAAAAAAATTCAACCCCCCACATCAAAAACATTGTGGACAAAAATAGAAAAAGTATTTTTGTTTTGTTTTTGTAGAAAATTGAAATTTTCCACAGGAAAATTTTGACAAAATATTTCTTTAATTTTTTGTCAATGTTTTCCCATGGGGCAGGGGTAGTGGACACAGGGGACTTATTCCAACTTATTTGAATAAATAGTACACATCAGTGACATTGTAAACATAATTCCATACATACTGGTGGCAAACACTATACTCCAGAGTGGCTGGAAAGTTGTGTCAGATTAAAGCACTTTAAAAGGACAACTCAGCTGATAAAGATTAGGAACATGCCTAAATACCTTTCTAAAGCTGTACCTTATTCTAGCAGTGGATATTATTGAATGCACAATGCTATTTTCTTTTTATTATGACAATTATTTCCTCTCATAGGTCGCATTACCCTAAAGTAGCTTACTTTAAAGGGTTTGTAGACAGACTGTATTTGAGTTGCATTTTTAAACTTTAAGCTCATCTTGCTGAATCAGAGCTTCCATGCTTAGAATCATAGAATAGCAGGCTTGGAAGGGACCTCAGAAGGTCTCTTAAAGCTGAGCGAAGTCAGCAAAATGAAGTCCTAAATATTCCAACCTTTAAATATCTTTATTTCCACTGTGTTTTTGCTCTTATGTTTGATTTCTGTGCTATTCTAGTGAATGAGTGTATGTACTGTGGTGCTTATGGAAACATTCAATTTTAGGAGATTTAGGAGAAAATGAATTGTGAATTTGCTAATGCTAGCTTTTATAATGGTATCTTGATTTTAAGAGCTGTGCCCATCCACTTAATGAACAAAAGAGAATACTGTGTGATCTGTGGCCAGTCAAAGCCGACACACTGCTCAGATTTCAAATACTTGCAATAAATTGCTTGAGAATAATCTACACACCAAAAAATATTTGCAAAAATTACTTTGCACATTTTCAGTAACTAATAAATAAGAGTTTCTAATTGCTTATTGACAACCGGCAAACAGAAACAGAAGAGACATTTGTTAGATATTATAATTAATAATCTACTTGCCCACCTCTGCAGCTTCACCTGTGAAGGGCAACTGTGGGTTGCAACTAGTCCTGCTGACAGACTCTGTCATTGTGCTGCAGTACTACAGTAAATTTGAAAGCTATCAGGTGGTTGAAACAAAAGTTGAATGATAATCTTCTGTTTATCCACTTCCTTCTAGAGTAAAATCCGGTACAAGCTTGGTTCAAAGAGCATGTGAAGTAAAGTAAATTATGTATAGGCAAATGATGCTGGTATGCTAAAGTTTTACCAGATTTTAGTGCAGAATAGCAATATTGAGTATTTGAGGAAGAGCTTTGTGCAACTGGAAAGAACTATGCTAAAGCACCTGTTGTTGTGGGAAAATTAATATGTAGAATTGCAGACCCCAAATCATCATGAGATTAACCACCTCCCTCTCGCCCTGGATTTTGGCGATGCATCTGACGAAGTGGGTATTCACCCATGAAAGCTCATGCTTCAAAACGTCTGTTAGTCTATAAGGTGCCACAGGATTCTTTGCTGCTTTTACAGATCCAGACTAACACGGCTACCCCTCTGATAATTGATTTCTATAGTACATTATGCAGTATTTCCAATCTAATTCATGAGCTAGCAAGAACTACTATAGACTGGAAGAGGTGAGTGAGAGTCCTTCATTTTGTTCAATAATACTTTTTTTTCAGGATAACAATTCAAACCCGAAGGGCCCTTCTAGAATTCTGAATGTGTTGATTCTCTGGACAAAATGTTGCTGACATTGGACATAGTAACAGAAACCTACCCCTCAAGCTCAGGCATGAGAGAATCTGTGACAGTGAGACCTGTAGTGACTTGTAAGTATATTCAGGTGCACACGCTCACAGGTACCCTATTAATGCTTTTTTTCCTAGCAGAGCTTCTGCCAACTTTTCTACAGCATAGAAGCTCGCACACCAGACTAACTTCTGGCAGGGCAGAAATTCTCAATTTATTACAATACTGCCATAGTCTTCAAGGAACACATCACTAAAGGCTCCATGTAACGGTTGCTGCCATGACTATTCTGCCTTATAGTCTCTTCCCCACCGCCACTCCCACCAATCTGTGACTGACAGCACATGGCATCTGGCTAGAAAAGGAGGTTGACGGTGAAATACTTATATCAAAGTTATTACATGTGTTTGACAAAGTACAATGCAAAACTAGCCGCTTGGTATATCATGAAGTAAAATTCCTTATCCAGAAAATGTAATCTTTGTCCCTGTATGCTGTATAAATCAGATAGGCATCCTTGCTAAGCCCAGCCAGAAATATTCACTTCAGCTAGGTTTGTTACCACACACTTGCTTTCTACACAGAAATTCCCATCTAACAATCCTTGACACATGGAAGAGAAGCATTACAAATCAGCAGTGTGTGCTGAATGGGGATAATCACTTGAACTGGTGTCGTAGCTTGAGAATAATTAAGGAAATGAAAAATCCCTTCAAGCGTTGGAACTTTATTATAAAGGCTTTTTGTTGAAAAAGAATGAATGAAACTTTGCTGGTTTAGACTTTTACAATTGTGCTGCTGAACTTCTTTTGTCAAAGATTTATGAAGAATCAATAATTATTACTCACTGTGAATAAGAATTCAACTCCAGGAAATTGTATACCATTATAACATTTGTAACTATATACAGTACAGGCTGAATTCTGCCACGCTTTCAGTGAGTAGTACCTGCATGTGCTCCATTGATTTCAACGAGGCTACACCTGGAATAAGGTATTATTTAACACAAATAGGGGTGGCAGAATCTATCCCTGAAACTGACAGAAGATCTGAGATGAAATCCTGGCTTCACTGAAGATAATGAGAGTATCACCACTGATTTAAATAGGACCAGAATTTCACCTCTGGGTCTCAGTCTGCATAGGGCTTATTAGACCATAATTCATAGTGAGTGTACAGCTTTCTTTTTCATATAATTAACTCCTCTTAACTCTTTAATAAATCTATTCAATATGCCACAATTCTGGATCATTTAGGTCCAGAACTGGATGGACGTGAAAAGACAAACCTCTTTGAATGCTTTCACATTTTAAAATATGTAACCTCTGAAGAAAATCTCAAAAAAAAAGTTGTTGTCTACAAAAGCACGGGAAGGATTTTAACAAATATATTGCTATGCACTCATTCATCTCTTTAATTCTCAGCAAAATTAACATAATCAGAATCAATTAAGTTGTTTCACAAATGTATCAGACACCGAGACAGTTAGTGCAAAGGAATCTCATCCAACATTGTTAAAACATTATAAATATAAAACACGTACATTGGGAAATAAAGCTACATTGATTTTTAGCATTTGGCTAATTGTTAAGGCTCAATTATTAGAAGATGGGTGGAGAAGAGTTGGATACTTGTGAAAATTTTAATAAATCCTGAAAATATAATGATTTTTAGTACAGAATTCTTCTCAGAATAGGTGTCAAAAATGTACTATTCATTATTGTACTACTATAATTCTAGAGAGCAGGATTCTGGACTTGATGTACCCCATTGCCTAACCTGGTATTGTAGTTCCATGTCCCATAGTAAGCTTTTGACCAGATCCTGCTCCTTGGGCAAAAGAGCAGTGGTCTATTAAATAAGAGAATACAATTTAATTAACAGGATACTTTGACCATAATGAGTGGGGACATGCCAGAGATCGATCAGCCTGGCAGGTAGAGGATCTCCCCAACATTTTTCTTATAAAGTGACTAACAGAGTTCTTCACAGCATTGGAGTCCTAGCAACTTCCCCATTTCTAAACTGTTGCACATTTGAACCACTGAAGTTCAGACCTGCTTGACGGAGGTCCAGTTAAAGTAATAGCTAGTATCTGACCTGCAAGGTTCACAGTCAGAAGCTAATTGAAGGCTAAAGTTCTTGGGTTGGTTATGACTCAGACTATGTGAGCATCCAGTATCACCCAGATATTTTGGCCAGAATCTGATAATTTAATGTAACCCCTTTGGGGTTTAAAAAGCACGTCCCCTTTAAATCTTTTTCCTAGGGGGGAGGGGGAGAGTGAGAAAAAAGGAGGAAAACTTTAGGGAGTGACTCTGGAGCTCGGAGGGAGAGAGAGGCAGCAGCATGCAGGCCCTCGCAAAGGAAGCAGCAGAGAACCTGCCCTAAGCCTGGGAAGGACAGGGTGCTGATCGGGGACACTCCACGACAGGAGCCAGGAGGAGTCCCATGCCAGGGAGGAATCACCAGAGAAGGACAGGCCGGAGCTGGACCCAGTATCACGGCTGCCCAGAGCTGCATGGGGCTGTGAGTACTGGGGCTTATGACTCTTTACTGGGAACAAGGAGGGAGGTTCTTAGCTAGTTAAGTGGGGAGGTGGTCGGTCTGTGTGGCTTTTCAGAGAGCGGCAGAAGAGGGCACTGGAGGGGTTTGTTGAGGGAAAGTTCACTGGTGCTGAAGATGACCAGGAGCACCCAAGACACACCACTGGACTGCAACTTTGCTCAGGACTCCTGAACTCTGAGTGCAGATGCATTGCTCAGTGTCTGCCCTTCCAGACTGTCAGGGGCAGCTCTAGGCATTCTGCCACCCCAAGTATGGCAGGCAGGCTGCCTTCGGTGGCTTGCCTGAGGAGGGTCTGCTGGTCCCTGCGGGAGGTTCTCCGAAGCCGCAGGACCAGCGGACCCTCTCGCCTGCGGGAGGTTCTCCGAAGCCGTAGGACCAGCGGACCCTCCGCAGGCAAGCCGCCAAGGGCAGCTTGCCTGCCGCCCTTGTGGCACCGGCTGAGTGGCCCCCCGCGGCTTGCCGCCCCAAGCACGCACTTGGCGTGCTGGGGCCTGGAGCCACCCCTGCAGACTGTGCTACCACTGGTCCTTGGTTTGAATGCAGCCCTGTTTTACTGCTCCCCTTATATTTCTCCTTGTTTTTCTCCTCTCATTTCTTTGTAAATAAATATTTCCCTTGGTATCCATGGTACTTTTTCTGTGGATGTGTGTGTTCACTTTGGGGGGTTTGGAAGAGGTGCCCCTGGGATGGAAGGGATTTCTCCTGTCACATTCCTGTGCGCAGCTTCTCTTGTCCAGAGCTGCCTGCAGAGCAGACTCCATCTTGGCCATGAGGGCGCTAAAGTTACATTGATTAAGGGAAAAATGTGCTACCTTTGCAGCGAAACCTAGCCTTTCACTGAAAATGTACCTAGTTGCCTTTTCACAGAAGAAAACTGTATTTCTTTGTCTGTTGGAACTACCTCCCATTTTCACAAAAAAGCAGCAGCAGCAACGAGCAAGTGTATGCGACTATTTAAAATGATTGGTTTGTTTTGCTGCAGAACTGGAAAAAAAACAAAGAAACAACCTCAGCTTTTTCTGCAATTTTGCTACCATTATGAATTAAATCTCATGTTTGTAGCTGTATATTAAAGTTTAATTGCAATATTAACAGCTGTAACAATAAAATCAGGGATGCCAAAAATCTGTGTGTAAAACATTTGCTTCAAGGGTGTTCTGGAGGAAGGACTAGGAAGGAACATGGTGAAGTCATTTTGTAGCTGAAGCTCTGACTATACACAGCCTCTAACTACTGACTCTGCCACAGATTTGTTGTGTAATCTTGGACAAGTTATTCCATCCCTCTGAACATCAGCTTAGCCATATTATTTCATATTTATATTACAATAGCATCCAGAGTCTCCAGTCAGGATTGGGATTCCACTGTAGTAGGCCCTGTGCAATGTATTGAGAGGCAGGGTTGTTCAGTGATAAGGCACACTGGCTAATGAGTCTTGAAATCTGAATTCTATTTTCAGTTCTGCCACTGATGTGTGTTCTTAAGCAAGTTACTTGACTTCTGTGCCACCTTCTCCTCCTCCCTGTCTGGTTTATTTAGACTGTAAGCCCTTAGAGGAAGAGGCTGCCTCTTCCTCAGTGTCTGTATAGCACTCAGCTATTGCTCTTATTCTAATACTACTTTTTGTTCTCTAATTCACATTACATATTGTCCAAATGCAGCGTCATTCTTTTAAAACATGGTCATAGTGCCTTGCAGGGAGGAAAGCTGCTTAACTCATTGGATAAGTTTTGTTTTCACCCTGAACACATGGATTAGTCATCTTTCCACTTTCCAGTCCCTGGCATTTTGAGTCCAGCTTTCAGGAAAGTAGCCAATGCAAGCTAATATCTGGCAATGGGATGGATAATTTTTTCTACAGCATGTAACAAAACTAGACTTATCAGTATTAACACTTTTGTCCAGTAGTTGCTAAAAGTTATATGATTTTGGAAACCAAATTCCAGATTTTCAGAAAATTGTGCATGTAGCTGCATGATGTTAATCATACATAAATTTCCAATTTGTGCATAAAATTACAGCAACTATGAATGCAGTCATAGTAACTGGATATATAATTTACTAGCTGGATATTTATCTGATAACTTTAATAAAAAATTGTACAGTTTTGTGAATATCAGGACTTAATTTTTTTCTGAGGTCCTATTCTGTGTAGAATTGTGACTCACCAGTCAGCACAGTCCCTCATGGCTGGGCATGGCCTTGTCAGACCTTCCCCTCAGTCATCTTTGTCCAACAGTAAGTCAGGCCCTGTAGTGGTCTGGTTCTTCTAGTCACCCAGCCATCCAGTCAGGTTGCCTCTTTGGAAAGGACAAGACTGTATCAACGTCCCAGATCAACAGTATCCAACACAATATTATTCATCACTACAATATAGGCTACCCCTCCCAGACTTCTCTTCAATCTCATTCTTCCATCAGAGTAGCAGGATCCCAGGCTTCTCTCTGAACTCCCCCAGCAGAACTCAAAAGACTCAAACAAAGCCAAATATAACTTATGCCACTTCTACCTACCCCAGAGTTGAGCTTGTAATCCTTCTAGGTTCTCTCCAGCTCCCTATTTCTCTTCTGCAACACCCCCATAGGAATGCCTTCCTGGAGCCATACCCACATTTCAGCAGAGGTCTAGCTCTGCTCCTGTAGGTACCCCATGGTTCTTTTCCAAGACAGCTATTATTCTAGGTTCTTCTCTTTTGGATATCTCCTCTCACTGTTTAGGTATAAAATCTAGCTCCTCCCGAGGTGGTCTGATAACAAATTTGAGTCTGGTACACTCTCCAGCTGTAACTAAGTGAGTTAATTGGGCCCTCAGGTTTCTGGTAACCTTCTATCAGTGTGGGATTTACACACCCTATCACAGGCTGATTTGAGCATTTGGTTATGGTTTCACTTAGAGATGGCTCCAGGATGGAAAATTCTGAACTTCACTAAAGTTTGAAGGTGTTCAGATCTAGGGTTTTGGTTTGGCTATCATATTAGCATCTCATTTACATATGGGGAAAATATGCTAAAATCTTCCCTGCCTTCTGTTTCTTAAGATTCTTTAAAGTAATTAAGTACTGTTATGATGGCAGTTGGGTGAAACCCCCTTGAAGCTGACGTGTGTAACAGCTTCCCTTTATTCAGGATAAATGTAAAGATCATTTAAACTCCTTTATGCCTTAGATAAATGAAACAATAGGAGCCACTGCCTAAAACAGGTCATACAAAGAATCTGAGCTAAGTGGGTAGAAGTTTGACTGAGGTCTGACTGCTAATACAGGGGCTGAGTATGGTTTGAAGTAGCTTGTGTGTATGAGAGAGAACAGGGGCAAAAACCCCCCGAAGCACGCAGAGAAGGCAGTAAGGAAGCACTAGAGACAGCCAGAGAAGGACTTCTTGTGTGCCCTGAGAAAAAACTGAGAGAGAGGAGAAGGCATTTGAGTAGAACACTAGCTAGAAAGGATCTTGGAACTGTAGGTAAAGAAACTGTCCAACCACATGATTCCTACTGTGTTCATGGAAATATGACTTTGTGCACAGTCTTTGTAAATAAACAGGATTTTATCAAACACTTGACTCTGTCATCAATTTCTCTTCCTAACCTAAACAACCTACAAGACTCCAAATATTGGCTAACTGCTTGAGTGAAAGGGGGTGACAATATTACACCCTAAACTTTTCCCTCTGCCTTCTCAGGCAATACTGGAAAAGATTTTAAAGATTCTAGTAATTCCTCTTCAAGAACAGGACAAAGACTTGCAAAAAGCAGAGTCTGGAAGGCTGATATTTTTCATTCAAAATAGAATTGTGCCTACTTTACTTCCTCACAGTTCATTAGTCGGCATCAAATCAGAGTGGTGACATCAGCAAACCTAAAAGAGTTTTTAGGCAAATACAAATATTTTATTCTGTACTAAAGGAAAAAGGTGAATTATGTGGCCTTGATGGAAGTGCAGCATGCAGTGGCCTCCCTGAAAAAGGACATGATTATTCCAACAGCGGTCATATTTTTGCTCAGAGAGCTCACTGAAAGACATGTTGACTCTTCTTTCAGGAGGAATTATAAAGCCCCATGCAACTGTATTGCTTGGGTGTGCAAACGGAAGCCCAGAAGCTAGGATCAGATTCAAATCTGCCTCTTTATATGCTTTAAATACAAAAAAAAAAATAAAAAAATAAAATTTGAAAAGTTGTGTGAGCAAGCCAACCCCCCAGTACCAACAGCCTGGAACATTGATGGGGCTGAGATCTATATCCAAAGAAACAGGATTGGGAGGAGAGCTTCCAAGAGTCCTGTTTCTTGGATAGTCACATCTAATCCAATTGGCTTTCAAAGGGCCACGTGATCTTGTGTTCTTTCAGTCAATGACTAGCCTCGTCAATAGTTCAGAAATATTTAAGATCACATAACCACTCTGTATCCAGCTGTTGTGCATTTGTCAAGCCAAGGTTTTGTGCACACAAGCATGTAGACAGACAGGAATCCATGGAAGATCCACTTTGTTCCGAACGGTTGAATTAAATGATAATGGTTTACAGATTACACAGTAAGCACCAACATGTCCAAGCTCCTATCACACAGGTTGCAAGCCTGACCTTACTGATGGCCTTCCTCCTGGTGTTGATAATTGGTTTCATTCAAGGATCAGAAAGGGATTATGTCAAATGAATCCCACTTTCACAGCTGTTGTCATAGGTTAGCTAGTGGTTAGCTGACAATTCATAATGTAAAAATGAAGGCATCTTGGTTAATTTCTATAGCTTAATGCATGTCATAACAATATATCCTCAGTCCAGATTCTGCCTTCCTTACTCACATCAAGGGGTGCCTTACTTCCTGAATAGTCCCCTTGAGAAAAGCTGGCAGAATCTGGCCCTAAAAGTTTACCTGAATGTGTTTGCTCTTACTTGATGTATTCTCACAGTCCAGACATGCTTTGTGTCTTTGTGATAATGTATTTATACTGTATACATCAGTGGTAAATATGCAGTGGACCCTAATAAAATATATCACAGCATTTTACAGTAACCATTCCATTTCTGTAGTAGCATTATTGTAAACGGTAGTATTTCAGACTATTAATATAACATACTGTAGTATTTTGAGAAGAGTTAGGCACACAAATAAATTTGAAAAGGAGATTTAACTTTTTAAAAATATGAATACCAGCATGTAGTAAATCTGAATGAGCTATTACCATAAAGTAGTCTTTAAATATAATTCTTTGGACTAAATTCTGATCTCAGTTCTACCAATATCAATGTGGAGTTACTTCATTTACAGTGGCATTATTTCATATTGTGTGAATGAGATCAGAATCTGGCCTTTTATATTTGGGACTTTTATTGATTTATAAAATGAGCCAATTGCAGTGTGTCCAGGGGCACTTAAAATCTTTACAGTAATACATAAGGAATATGTTACTAAAAAGGATTAAATGTAATTTTGTGAATGTTTTTTCTGAAGGTTACGGTTACATATATTTGTCTTTCAGTTCTGCCTATTAATAATCTTAATAAAGACTTATCACACAATAATATTTGGCCACAGTCATCATTAAAAAGCCTCCCATTCCATTGACCAAGCTAAAGGCCAGATTCTAGTACCTTTGCTCACATGACTTTGTATCCTGCTCCATGAATTGTCTTGCTGATTTCAATATGGGTAAAGTTATCAGAATCTGGCCCAGAATGTCTACTCCAAATTCATTCTTAAGTAAACAGAGGGCATCCACCCTCAATAATCAATAGCTAGACCTTTTTCAGACCAGTGTGGGAAGGAAATCAAAGAATCAAGGTCCCTCAGCGAAGAGCACCTGTAACCAGCCACAAATGGTTAACTCTTGGGAGCAAGAGTATACCATCTAACCTGGACTGTCATGGCAACAAAGTTAGGAAAGGAAACCTCTCAGGTTGACAGGACTCAGGTCATACAGGATTTTATAAACCAATGTCAACACCTTTCATTGCCCTCAAAATCTATAGGAAGTCAATAACGTTTCTAGAGAAGATCAGTGTACTTCCTGGGGCTAACATTACCAAACAAGCAAGTGTTCATTAGCCACTGGACTATGTTAGCTTTGTTAAATATGTCTTAACAAAGACAAGCAAAACCAATATTTTAAACAATCTGACGAACACTCCCTCGTGTTCAGCTTTGCCTTTTGTGATGTAATAATTTCACTAGTTCTCCAGTTGCTAAATAGTCCGGAGGGGGACACAAGACCTTAGTTTCTGCTGTAAGAAGACAAGCAGTTTGTTGTTGTTTTATTAAACAAACACCTGTCAGGTCTTCTTTATACACTATAAATGCACAAAAAAGGGCAATTTTTTTTTCCATTTGTAGGCCACTTTTGAGAGTGCTGCATTTTATATTACAATATGTAAAGAGGAGCAGAACGAGCTTTCCATAATACTACCAAGTGCCTGGAGAGTCCAAGCGGATAATGTTAAGTATAGGTGCCAGCAAGCTTAACAGATTTGTAGCCAGATGTAATGGAATTTAAGTAATTATTGAAACCATTTCACATCATGCAACATTAGGATCAGGCCTGGAAGCATACTCATGTGTATTAAAAACTGGTGGAAGACGATAACACTATTTAGAATTTCTAATGCATTAGCTCCATTTTGGGGCATGCAGGATGCACCTATTGGGTTCAGAGATGTGGCCTCCAACCCCATGCTCATGCCCAGAATGTCACAGATTCATAGTTCCTTTGGAAATCCCTGCAGAAAACTAGGCACTCTCTTCTGCTTCCCTGCTTACACTCCACCTGGCAGAATGGCTTATTTGCACGCACTGGTTCCATTGCCTGATTTGCATGCAAAACCTGGTGAAACACAGCAGTTTCAAGAGAGGCTGTCTTATATGTTCTGCTTTATTTGAGCTCGGAATTCAGACTGGAGGTCAAGAGCTGTGAACCCATACAGTTTAACCCAAATGGAAGTGTCCAAATTAACCAAATGCACTGATGATCTTCATATAACTTTGGGGTTGGAGGCAAGGCCAAGGTTAAACTGAAATAGGAGAGATGCTATTTGAGCTCCACTCAGAACAACTGGATGTGTCTGTAAAACTGATCAGCAGAGAAATAGTTAATAATATATGCATCTCCTGTGCCATTATTAGGCCTCAGGATTAACACATCACTGCCACGAATGGAGCAGTTCAGACCACTCAGAGTTATTGTTCCTTTCTATAAGTAGACTCAATAAGATGGCGTGACATCATTTCTCATTTGGGAGGGTTTCTTTGCAAACATAAAGGACTAAAAAAATTAAGAGTGGGATTTTGACTGTAGTTGACTTCAGTGGAAGCACAGATAGGTTAGCCCTGAGCAATTTTGAAAATCCTTTAATTTTTGAAATAACAAAAGCTTGCATTCTGTGGACAGTGATGGATGGGCAGAGAAATACTGCCTTAGTGCTATTCCTGTCTGCTCATCCTGCTATTGAAATCGTTCTTGAAATGGTTGTCCTATTAGTAATCTACTCATGTTAGAAAATGGCTAACTTTTTGCCTTAGAGAATTTTACTGGAAGCCTTGGGGCTTAATAAATTAGTCTCTCCATATACAAATGCCTATCTTTTTATGAGTTTTGTTGTTGTTGTGCTGTTCCTAACTTTAGCTGAGAATTAGTTGAAAAGGAATAGCAGTTTTTGTATATATATGGCATACTCTTGAAAATTGCATTTTTTGTGTGTTTTATTATTTGTGGTTAAATATCATTATAAATACATTTTAAAAAATACAGTACAATTGTTCTCCTATTGTGTCTTCTATTGATCAATAGAACCGGTTGAATAATGTATTTCTTTTTTACCACGTATGTTCATTCACATTTTAAAATTCATTTTCTTTGCCTGTGTTTTTGTAACTTTTACGTTCTCATAGCATAAACAGTCCAATGACCCATTGCCCTGGCACAAATATTTGTAAAAAAGTGAATTCAAAGCAGGTTTCCATATTCACACTTGTAAGCTCATCTGCATAACATGGTAGAAATAATACCATGTTACTTACCTGATCCATTCCAGTTATGATATTAATACTTTATTAGCACTTTACAAAGGGGAATAAGTAGGAAGTTTATCTCCATTAAATTGATGGGGAAACAGAAGTACAGAGAGGTTAAGACTGAGATTTTCAAAGGCGTGTAGGAGAGTAAGGTATACATCTCCAACTGAAGTGCCAACCTAAGTGACTGACCAAAGACATAGAGTGACAGTGGCAGAACAAGCAATAGAGACTATATCTTCCAACTTCAAGTCCTATGCCCTAATCAGTAGATTCCTCTGTAAAATAAGAAAATCTGCTTGAATTTGAATATTTATGGGACCCTAATCTCTTTGCAGACAATAGCCAAACAGAATCACTTGAAGCTGTGAGAATGATCATGATTAGGTGCTCTTTTCTGTAGTGAAAATGAACATGATACATGTCATCATTATTAGTTTTGAATTCCCATAACTTTATTTTAAAAGAAAAACATTTCAAATATGTCCAAGCCTCAGTCCTCATTCAGAACTACCTACCCACATGTACAACATGGTTTTGTTGCTAAATCACAGGGCTGGGACTCAGGAGACCCAGTACTGAATTCTACTGACATTTTATAATGATTCTTGCTAGAGGACAAAAAGCAAATACAATGATTTCTTTCCCTATTAAAAAGAATAAAGAATTACTTTGAAAATAACATTCAAAAGGAAATATCTCCCCCTCATTAAAACTGTTTTGGCTCCAAGTTTAAAATTCTAGCCTGTTTTGAATTTGGAAAGTTTCCCATGATAATCTTACTCTGCTTTGGAGTGCCCAGGGCTGTCTTATTTACTGCAGTCAGTCAGAAGGGCTAGCAAAAACCAGTTTAGCTTGCAGCTGGAGAAGAGTAACAGGAGACTAGCATAACTCCTGAACAAACCAGTGGGAGCTCAGCAAGAAACTCTTTTCGGATAAGCAAGAGACCCGTCCTACAGAGAGTCTGTCTCTATTGTACATCTGGAGATACACAACTTTAATGAACATGCTTCAAGCTGCTGAAAGCACTTGAAGGAACAGCTTTGGTGTTTATTATTGCTGTAAATGTCTTTGTTCTTGAAAATAAGGGGAGTTTGGTTTCCATTTGATTTTTGTTCAACCTTTTTGCCCTTGCCACGTGAATACATTGTATACTACAACATTTTTTGGTGTGTCTCCTAGGGATAAAAGAAGCTTTTAGAACAGAAGCCTTGTAGCAAATTTGGAGAAAACACTGTGCTAAGCTGAGTTAGGATGTAACTTTGACAGAGCATAGTTTACAACTTGCATTTTGAAAAGAAAAAAATAGACTCTCATCCTTAGTTGGCTGGATGAGCCTGAAAGGGCTGCAATCTTTGGAGCTCCTCTTTAGCCTAGACTTTGCCATATCATTACTTTGAAGACATCTACTCTCTGTGCCCAGATACCCAAGTCAGTGTTTGCCTTCAGATTTCTACCTTTCACTTCCCCAGCCCCTCTTTCCATTTTCTGTTTCTTCAAAAGGGCCTCATCTCTGTTTCTTCCATGTCAAACATGTGCTCCCTTGTTGTCCCTTGTGCTAGACTCTGGGGATCTGTAGGGGTAGTAAGTAGCCTGAATGTTGTCCTCTCCTGCCTGTATCAAAGGCTGGTGTTCTCATGAACTTAGCTCTCTTCCTGAGTAGTAATTTAGCAGCCACATTGACCAACTAGATGCCATAAGATACTCAGACTCTTATTTTTATATATTCTTCCTGAATGTGCACAGTGCACATAGTGCTGTTTCAGATTTTGCAACATCAGCATCCTTACTAAGAGAGATGAACATTCCGATAAGGTAGTATTCCTGGTCCCATGCTGTTCTGGAAACATTGCAGAATTTGTTCAGGGTTAGATGTTTAATTTGCTAACATGTAGTAGAGCTACTGTTTGTTGTTCTGTAAGTGATCTATTCTGCTATCCCATGGTGTGAGCTATCAAGTTTAAAATGTACAAATATTGCAGAAAGCAGCTGTGCAGAAGGTTGGATAGCTAGTCCTTCCAGTGCCAATTCTCTGAATTTTTTGAGGTGGTGATGAGCTTGATGTATCAGTGTATTAGCTTAGACCTGCCAACAATGGCTGATTAACATATCCTTGTAATTACAGCAAAGGATGAGAAACAAGAAAGAAAAGAGCTGGGTTCATTTGTCCCAGCCATCTCAGGAGAGTGTTAGCTTCTGACTGCTTTCTACACTGTATCATTTTGGGTGTTCACTGGGTACATGGATTTGTCTGCATTTCCTGGGATGAGAAAGATGGAGGACAATGTTCAGGTCCTTAGCTCTCTTCTCTGTCTCACACACAGGGCCAGACAAGTAGTAGTTTGAATTGCAAACTGAACTTCACAAAAACTAACTGAGGTTCACGTGATTTGTACTTTGGTTTCAAACCTGGATTCAGGCCCAGTTCATGCAAAAGTGTGCCAAGCTGTAAGTAATTCTGAGCTCAGTTTTAAGCCAGTGAGCCAGAACTTGGCTTCAGACATTATCCCTTTGTGCTGTTTTGGGTATAGAAAAGGGGACATAAAATTGTCTTAACAGGATAACTGTGGTTTTCCTGGCATGAAGAGCACATTATGAGCATAGTGGGAATGTTTGCACTCCAGCAACCACCAGCCAGGCAGAATGGCTCCTTAGAGGTTGTTACAGAGCAGCCTTGAGGACTAGGAACTGACTGACTTAAATTGGTTACTGTTAGCAACTGATTGTAGGTCTTAGCGTATGTCTGTGGGAAATGAATTATTCTCTGTCAAGCTCTCACTAGACTAGTGAATCAGTGATAAACCATCACTACCACAATAGTTATACCCTTTGTTGCCGAATAATTACAGGGAGTTAGACCTTCTGATCCCTGGAAGAGTGGCCTTCCTGCTCAAGTTTGTAGGACAGTATAGCAAAAATGCATTAAACCTTTCTTTACTCTTCCTTTTGTGTGGCTAGAGAGGGCTTCATTCTCCAGAGTTGTCAATCCAGCATCTTCCTTGGGCACTACATTCCCTGTAGAAATGTTAAATAAAAAATCCCAAACTAGCTTTTTAAAAGTTACTGCCTACGGCAACATGTACAGAAAGCTACTGAGTGCAGAACAGAAAACCTGGGCACTCACCAAGATGATGGAAATGAACCTTAAAGAGGGATAGGGATATATAGATTTTAGCCCACTTAAACAATGGGGGTGGAGGGAAAGCTAGAGGGTTTGACCATGCTCTACATAGAAGAAAAACAGATGACACTTAAACTAAATAGAAATCAATGGTATCTGCCGCAAAGGCAAGCAGTGCACTGTGGAAGCAGTGTCATTCCAAGGCCTAGTAACTGCATTACATTTGATCCAGGACATAATATGCTATTACTATAAAAAGTCCTTTCGAGATTTCATGGAACTGGAATCAGCTATGAACTCAGCAAAACAGTTTGATTGAATACAATGACAGGTTTCAGAAGGGTAGCCGTGTTAGTCTGTATCAGCAAAAAGAATGAGGAGTACTTGGGCACCTTAGAGACTAATAAATTTATTTGGGCATAAGTTTGGGCATCATATGCATGGAGTGAAAAATACAGTAGGAAGATATCTATCTATCTATCTATCTATCTAGATAGATAGATATAGATAAAAAGAGAACATGAAAAGATGCCATACCAACCCTAACAAGACAAATCAATTAAGATGGGCTATTATCAGCAGGAGAAAAAAAAAACTTTTGTAGTGATAATCAGAATGGCCCATTTCAAACTGGATTTCTACATAAAGTGCTTCCTCTGACATGCATGGTCTGAAATTGTGGAAAAGCAGCATAACTTGCCCCATAACCTCAGCCATGCAGAACACAATGCCATCTACAGCCTTAGGAACAACTTTGACATCATAATAAAAAAGGCTGACAAAGGAGGTGCTGTCGTCATCATGAATAGGTTGGAATATGAACAAGAGGCTGCCAGGCAGATCCCTAACACAACATTCTACAGGCCATTACTCTCTGATCCCACTGAGAGTTACCAAAAGAAACTACACCATCTGCTCAAGAAACTCCCTGAAAAAGCACAGGAACAATTCTGCACAGACACACCCCTAGAACTCCAACCAGGGGTATTCTGTCTGCTACCCAAGACCCATAAGCCTGGAAATCCTGGATGCCCCATCATCTCAGGCACTGGCACCCTGACAGCAGGATTGTCTGGCTATGTAGACTTTCTCCTCAGGCCCTATGCTACCAGCACTCCCAGCTATCTTCGAGATGCCACTGACTTCCTGAGGAAACTACAATCCATTGGTGATCTTCCTGAAATCACCATCCTGGCTGTTATGGATGTAGAAGCCCTCTGCACCAACATTCCACACAAAGATAGACTACAAGTCGTCAGGAACAGTATCCGTGATAACGTCATGGCAAACCTGGTGGCTGAACTTTGTGACTTTGTCCTCACACACAGTTATTTCACATTTGAGGACAACGTATACCTTCAAGTCAGCGGCACTGCTATGGATACCTGCCTGGCCCCACAGTATGATAACATTTTTATGGCTAACTTAGAACAATGCTTTCTCAGCTCTTGTCCCCTAACACCCCTACTCTACTTGCACTACACTGATGACATCTTCATCATCTGGACCCATGGAAAAGAAGCCCTTGAGGAATTCCACCAGGATTTCAACAATTTCCATCCCACCATCAACCTCAGCCTGGACCAGTCCACACAAGAAATCTACTTCCTGGACACTACAGTGCGAATGGTCACATAAACACCACCCTATACCAGAAGCCTACTGACCACTATACTTACCTACATGACTCCAGCTTTCATCCAGACCACTTCACACGATCCACTGTCTACAGCCAACCTCTAAGATACAACTGCATTTGCTTCAATCCCTCAGACAGAGACAAACCCCTACACGATCTCTATCAAGCATTCTTAAAACTACAATACGCACTTGCTGAAGTGAAGAAACAGATTGATAGGGCCAGAAGAGTACCCAGAAGTCACCTACTACAGGACAGGCCCAACAAAGAAAGTAACAGAACACTAGCCGTCACCTTCAGCCCCCAACTAAAACCTCTCCAGTGCATCATCAAGGATCTACAACCTATCCTGAAGGCACTCTCACAGACCTTGGGAGACAGGCCAGTCCTCACTTACAGACAGCCCCTGAACCTGAAGAAAATATACACCAGCAACCACACACCACACAACAAAAACACGAATGCAGGAACCTATCCTTGCAACAAAGCCTGTTGCCAACTCTGCCCACATATCTATTCAAGTGACACCATCATAGGACCTAACCACATAAGCCACACCATTAGGGGCTTGTTCACCTGCACATCAACCAATGTGATATATGCCATCACGTGCCAGCAATGTCCCTCTGCCATGTACATTGGCCAAACCGGACAGTCTCTATGCAAAAGAATAAATGGACACAAATCAGACGTCAAGAATTATAACATTCAAAAACCAGTCGGAGAACACTTCAACCTCTCTGGACACTCAATTACAGACCTAAGAGTCGCAATTCTTCAACAAAAAAAAACTTCAAAAACAGACTCCAAAGAGAAACTGCAGAACTGGAATGAATTTGCAAACTGGACACCATTAAATTAGGCTTGAATAAAGACTGGGAGTGGATGAATCATTACACAAACTAAAACTATTTCCCCATGCTATTTTCCCCCTACTGTTACTCACACCTTCTTGTCAACGGTTTGAAATGGGCCATCCTGATTATCACTACAAAGTTTTTTTTCTCCTGCTGATAACAGCCCACCTTAATTGATTTGTCTTGTTAGAGTTAGTATGGCAACCACCATCTTTTCGTTCTTCTCACTGTATTTTCCATTCCATGCATTTGATGAAGTGGGTTTTTGCCCATGAAAGCTTATGCCCAAATAAATTTGCTAGACTCTAAGGTGCTACAAGTACTGCTCATTCTTTTTATTGATTATAGTGAAACTGCAAGGTTCCCCAAGAGAAAACTGCATTTGTAAATAATTACTCTACACACAATTCAAAATCAAATTGGCTAATTAGTGGACAAAAATAAAAGTTGAGTCAATGGGTCAATAAAAATGCATTAAGCTTACTATCCACACATGCTCCTGAATTTGTAAACATTCTTAAAATAAGTCAGACTAGGTGGAAAATGATGTCAAGCAAATAACTGTAAAATATAAAGTTAGAGTGAAAGTTAAAGCCGTGACAGCTATAGAATTTTAATACACTAATTTATACATAAATATTTAAAATGTATAGCATTCACATAACTTTTACCTTAAATATATTATTAAAACACCAGCTACCGTATCACCAATATGCCATTATAATTAATTGAATACCTTTTATTCTGTTATTTTGAATACCTTCCTCATTGTCAAGTCAACAAGCCATACCTAAAAAGCTATAAAGGAAAATCTAGAACCCTGTCTCAGATATAGTGTTATTCCCATACATCTGTTATCCAGCATTTGGGTATCTATCATCACCAGAATATGGGTGGTTTGACCTAGTGGTCAGAGCAGGAGTCAGGTCAGATCAGATATTAGCAGGTCAAAATCTGAGACAGGACAGAGGGCAAACCAGGAGGTCAGGTTACCAGGAGCTGGTTCCACAGAGGAAACAGTCAAAAGCAGGGCAAATTCAGTTGCATGGACAACTTCCTGTTCCTGTGCTCGGTTTATGTGAACCAATCAGGATCCCCAGCATTCTGCCAATCAGATTCCAGGCTTGGAGTCCTCTGTGGGGGCTCAGCTTCTGTTCTGGCAACTGTTAGCAGAGCCTTGGCTGGCAGGTTGGAATTTACTGTCTCCTGTGGCCCAAGGTTCAAGAGCTCTAATCCCTGACAGTATCTATTTAATATATTACTCACAAAACAATGATGTTTAAAAGAAAACTACTAAAGTTGATTAGAAAGACAAAGTGGGGGAAGTAATATGTTTTATTGGACCAACTTCTGTTTGGTGAAAGAGAGGGACAAACTTTCGAGCTACACAGAGCTCTTCTTCAAATCTGGGAAACTGACTCACAAAAAATCAACATGCCTGAGGCACGTAAAAGCAGCAAAGAGTTCTGTGGCACCTTATAGACTAACAGACATATTGGAACATGAGCTTTCGTGGGTGAATACCCACTTTGTCTGATGCATGTAATTATACTAAACATCTGAGGCACGTAATTATACTGACCTAATGCCTTGGGTATACAGTGCTATGTTGATGCAAGATCTTCTCCTGTTGACATAGCTACCAACTCTCAGGGAGGTGGATTATGTGCACACACATACACACACTAACATACAGAGAATTGAAAATCCACCAAACATGAAATAATTTGTCTACCTTATTTTCAGTGAACTGCAAACAGAAGCGAAGGGTCTGCACAAAGTGCTCTTCACCTCTAAAGTCCTGCAGTGAGATTGATGGACGAATTGTAGGAATGAGGCCTTCTCAGTTACATGGCGAGATGTCTGAACTCTGCATGCTTCAAAGGTGCTCTTGGCACCAGCCCTAAGTAGGCCACTTGTCCACACTCCCAGGATAGGGGCATATCAACAGCTACTCCAGCCCACAGATGGAAACAACAGTCACAGAGCTACTGTGTATAAGCCCTACCAGTTAGAACAGGAAAGGTAGATTTCATCTTTACCCCTTCAGTTTCCACAAAATATATTTATTTGTGGGCCTGGGCTGGACATTAAAAGAGGGGAAAATAAAGGAGCATTTGCTTGGAAGGAAAAAAATTGTGAATTTTAAAAGATAAACCTTTTCAGAGTCACTCAATTAGAAAAATGGCTATTTCAACACTTTAACAGTTGTAGCAGGTGCTTTGATCTGCAAATTGATTCAAATATCTCATTGTAATGCTTACAATTGCATTATTATCTCCAGTGTATTTCAGTTCAACTGTAAGGAAATCATAACACACATGATGATCTAGGCTCATCTATGAAATTAAATATAAAACTGTGTTGTGCACAAAAGTGATAGCATTACACTTTACATGAAGTGATAGTTCCAGTCAGTGCACAGAATATGAGAGTGCATGTGCTTATTTAATGCTTATCATGGTATACATTACTTTTGACATGCAAGGACTTTCTCAGGGTAAAGAGATGCCACAGTGAGTATGTAGTAACTGTCTTGATACATTATATCTTTCTCTCATAGCAGAAGATATGGAGAGGGCTACAGTGAGATTTCTGTTATAATCACTTATTTTCAAATGCACTTAACATTCTGAAATACTCTTCTCAAGCAAAAGATTCCATTGTTCTGCTTCTCAGACTGATTGGTGTTTGCTCCAATTTTCAGAACATCCACCCATTTTGAGAAGAGGGGAAAAAGCCTATTTTGCATAGCCCATGTGAGATCCTTAGGGCACAGCTACACTAGTTTAGAGCTGCGCTTCTGTAATCTTTCTAAAGGCATGTCTATATTACCACTTTTGTTGGAATAACTTATGTTGCTCAGGGGTGTGATAAAACACATCCCTGAGCGACATAAGTTACACCAACAGAAGCGCCAGTGTGGACTGCGCTATGTCGGTGGCAGAGTGTCTCTCACCAACATGGAGGTGGTTTTATTATGCTGCCGGGAGAGCTCTTTCCCATTGGCATAGAGAGGATACATGAGCTATCACAGCAGTGCAGCTGCATTGGTACAGCTGTGCAGATGCAAACTCTCTAGAGTAGACATGGCCTAATGTAGTTGCCCTAAGCCAACGGGAGAAAGCTCTCCCATCAGCTTAACTACTCCAGCCTCCTGAAGCAGCAGTAGTTGTCCCACCGACACAGCATTGTCCACCGACACTTATGTTGGTGTAACTTATGTCGTTCAGGGGAGTGATTTATTCACGTCCCTAAGTGACATAAGTTATGCCAACATAAGATGTAGTGTAGATATAGTTTAGTCTCATGTAACTCTTTGAGGAAGGGATGAAGTAGTATGCAGGCACATTTTTAAACTTTCATTGGAAAATGGTTTTGGTTAAGTAAATTTTCTTACAGCTTGCACATCACAAGGGTGTTTTGAAAGCTAATGAGTTAATGATTGTAGTCTGTAATTAAAGTTCTTAATTAGCAGCTAATGTAATATTTGTAAGTTGCTATAAAGGTGAAAAGTGTCATAAAGGCTAAGTATTATTATCTTAATCTCTCTAAACATCTCAGAGATAATTGATTGTTGATTTTTATAAACCTGAGAAAATGCACCTATCAAGAATGACTGCACATGTATATAAAGAAAAAAATCACCTAATTTAAGTAAATAAATGGGCATCTTATCAACAGAACTCTCTCTCTAGCCACAGCAAACTCCATCCTTTCACTTAAAAAAAAAAAAGAAGAAGAAGAAGAAAAAAAAATCAACTACTTCTCACGTTTTTTCTTAGGCAAATCACTCCCTTTTTGGTGGAGGCTGAGGGGAGGAACGCTTAATAAGTAGGCCTTTCACAATTGCACTGTGCCCTTAATGTCAACAAACATGTTGAAGTAACAGGGAAAGCAAATTCCAGACATGAGACCTCCACTGACAGCCCTCTGTCTCCAGATCTGTGATGTATGAATCTGTGGAGTGTCAGCCAAAGCATTACAGTTGCTCTCAGCTATCAAGATAAAACTTAAGGGGAAAAGTGACTTCTGAGATTACCAGGCCTCAAGCCATAAAGGGCTCTATAGGCTATAAACGAACCTTGAATTACACCTGTAAAAGAACTAGAAACCAGTGCAATTGATGGTGCACATATTCTGTGCAAGACACACTGGTTAATAAGTGGGCAACCATATTCTGCAAAAGCTGGCATTTCCAAGTGTTGTTCACACCTACCTCATGCAATCTTCAAGAGGCAAAGGTAGGGATAACTGTGGTGTGGTATGCACCTGAGAGGAAAAGTCACAACAAACTCCTAGTCAGATGCAGATGACAAAAATGCACTCTGAGGCAACTGCTTGTGAATCACCTGGCAGGAGTAGCAGAGTGGAAGCAGCAATCAAGGATAAGTTAGCTCTCTGGTATGGAACCATAGCCCTGCTGATGCTACCTAGGAGGGAGGGCTGTAGAGTCCCTGTCCCTAGGAAAGATGAGGTTTGAGCCCAGGCATAGGGGCTAGGAAGAGGCTAGAGGGGAGGTCTCTCCAGTGAGGCCCAGGGTCCACTTTTAGAAGTACCTGGCTGCTGGTGGGTGGAGCACGCTTGCCACAATTTAAGCCCAGCCCCAGGAAGGATGGCTGTGGCTACACTGTTCCAGGGGGAGAAGGAACTGGAGCCCAGGATTGAGGAAAGGACTCTGAGAGAGCCACATGCAACCACATTCCCAAGAAGGAGGGTTGTGGTCATCCTGTTTCAAGGGAAACTGAGGAAGCCTGCCAGAAGTGAAGCACAGTCCAGGAAAGAGGGCTATGGTCACCCTGTCCCCAGGGAGAAGAAGTTTGACCCCAGGACTGAGGGCAAGGGAGAGACCTTGGAGAGACTCTAGAAGGGTAGTAGAACAGGGAGGACTCCAGAGAGAGAGAGAGCCAATCAGAGAGGGACTCCAAGGGGAGAAGCCAAAGCTGGCCCTTTATAAAGAACCAGGAGGGCAGTCAGGAAAGCTTATAATCTAGGAAGAGGCCCTGGGAAGAAGCAGGACAGGTTGTGGCTACATGGGCGGACAGCTCAATTATTTAGGAGTCCTGATGAGAAATCCATGCTAAAGGGTGGAAGTGAGTTCCCTCTGTACTGCCACCCTGTGAGGATGTGCAATGGTCTCCTACATACAGGAGGAAGTCTGGACTGGCAGAATGAGCTCAGAAATTGGGCTGAACACAAAAGAAGAGAAGGCAGACCCTCAGAAACAAAGGGCTGCACCTAATGAGACTGGGGCAGAAGACTGGTTTGTTTTGCATTGACTTTAATACTCCAGAAGGGGTGGACATTTTTTACTTGGCCAGGGGGCTAAATTACCTCAGCAACTGAACTATGCTAAAGGCTGAGAGAATTACTGAGAGAGATACCAGGAGTGAATCTGAGGCAGGGTGACTGCCATGTTTCATGCCACTCCAGGAATGGGCATGCTCCTGCCCTGTGCCTTCCAACACCTAACTGACATAGTTGTGGAGCATGAACATTAGCAGAAAGGAACTGTGTGGAGAATCTTTTTAGTACAGACAAACAATGTCCCTAACTACTCTCCGATCAATTGTATCAATTGATTGACGACAGATCTAAGGGAACCACCATTGGATGCCTAACCATGACTGAACAACAAAAACAGATTTTTAGCCACTGACAGTGGCTTAGCCTGGCTATAAACAGACTAAAGAAATCTGAAATCTCCAGATATTGCCAAAGTGCTTTAGTATGAACTCTGAAAAAGGAACAATAGATGGTATGAAATTGACAAGATTCCCAGTGCTAAGAAATCTTCCTTGAGAAAGAACTTATTAATCACTGATAGGAGGACTGCAGGCACTTTGCCCTCCTGAATGAAGACACTGACAATATCTAACAACAACAGATGCACTCAGTGTGCCCAGACATGAGAGGTCTGGGTCCTCATTGCAGGTCACAGCCCATGCACTTCCAGCGTGTCCAGAAACTTGGAGAGTGAGACTGTCTGAAATTCAAGCATATAAATCAATGTATAAATTATTCTATCATTTTAAAAGGAAAAACAAATATCTATTACAAACTCCTGCAGTGAGCTTGAAAGCCTTCAGCAGTTTGTATTTCCTCTGTCTCTTCATTCTTTGAGCTCTGCCAAATGCTATATAAAGACCATGTCAGTTAATGAACAGTGGGACAAAAACACATGCAAGGGTTATGTATTTTCTCAGTGTACAAATCAGTTGGTGACGTGTTTGTAAAAATGCATGTGGAATAGTAGACAGAAAACAGTAGCACTAATTCACATCATCTTGATTCTAACCAACTTCCTTACAGAGATAAGGAAGGCAGCATGCAGCCTGTCTCCTTACTGCTTCTCTCAGACATAGACCATGACTTCCTGTCCCATTTGCCATGCAAACCAGCTGGCTGCTAGTGAGAATTCCTTTCCCTAGCCCTTTCTGTGGCAAAAGCTCTTGTTTGGAGCCAAATCACAGCCCAGCACAGGAAGCGCTGAAATATGCACATCTAAGCGTTTCAGGCAGCTTGAGGAATGTGAAGTGTCCCATCTGGGATTGCTTTTATATAAGGCAAGGAGTGGGTCAATTTTCTTTAAATGGTTTACTATAATTTAGAATACAACACTTACATTCTCTTTGTTTTCTGTCCATTATTTCCCCCCATTCTTTCAATGTAGGCCTCTTTTTTTCTCCCTCTCTTTTAATTATCTTATTGTGATGTAAGGTGCAAGTCTCCTGCACAGATATGAACAGTTATTTTAGCTGACTCACTTTGATATCAGGTCCTATTACTGCCAAGCAGGAAAAAAGAGTTCTCATATCTCTGTCCAGTATGGAGATAGGGGGAGGGACAGAGGGTCCTGCAGGGAAAACTATAGAAACAACCAAGCTCAGGCAAAATTTTAGGCTGACATTTCTATTATGTTGTTATTGTTTATATAAACAAATCAAACCCCAGGAAGGATGCCATTTATGTAATATACATTATGTATGGCTTCTGATTGGAGCAGGATGGGAATACCACCTGCTTAGACTCTAATATTTGCATGTATTTTCCATGCAAAGCTGCACACTCAGCATGGTCTTGCATCCACACTGGTATATCAATCCCTTCCTATATTTTTTGTTCTGTGAATGAGGATTAATATGCACAGTTTAACACTATACAGTGCAGTTTCCAAGTGTCCCTTCCATAAGCATGAACCTTTAGCTTTTTAACTGAGTAGATTTTTAAATAAATACCATCTCAGGACAAATTCTAATCTCAGTTAGGCTAGCGTACATCAGAAGTCATTCCAGTAAATTTAATGGAGTCACTCCATTGTAAGTGGGGTCAGCATTTAATCCAGATCTCTACAGAAACATATCATTGTCACTAGGGACAAAAATTTAGTTCTGAGTTTGCTGATTACAAAATCTTACGCGAACAAACATTCCTCATGTCTTGCTAGGACATCAGTTGGGAAATGAATCACTCCCATCCCTAAGAAGATTATGATATCAGAAATGACATCTGACCCATTGAGAATATTATCCTCATTCAACCAAGAGAAAAGGAAAAGTTATGCAATTTAGATTATCAACTAAGAGCACATGACCTACAGTCACAGGGTTGATGTTACCAGTACAGTTCTGCTGTTCAAATAAAAGTACAACTGTGACCTATGATATGTATCCACACAAAGGAGTAAGGGAGTATAAGGCTTTGTCTACACTGGCAAGTCAAAGCCAAAACTTTTGTCCTTCAGAGGTGTTAAAGAAACACTCCCACCGAAAGACTATAGTTTTGCTGGTGTGAACAGCGCTTTGTCAGCAGGAACGCTCGCCTGCCAGCAACGCTAACGCAGCTCGCTGTGGGGGAGGAGGGAGAGCTCTGTCCTGTCCATAAACAGCAGCTACACTGTGCGCCTTTTAGTGGCACAGCTGTAGCAGCACGGCTGTGTCGCTAAAAGCTGCATAGTGTAGACATAGCCTAAGACATCCCCTTGCTCCCCTACCATGGGTTATTGTGTGGGAAGGGGAAAGTATCCTCTGTGAAGTCACCTCTCTGCCTTCTCCAGCGGAAGTCATGGGTGGGGGTGAGAAGTGGACAGAGCCTTGAATCTGCCTCCTCAACACAGCAGAGCTTTTACAGAGTTAGAAGTGACTTGCACCAAGTATAGGGTTAGTACAATTTACTGTAGGGCTAACATGGCTGACCTGAGCAGGCCCAAGTTAAGCCAAGCCAAGCATGAACAAGTAACCGTTGAACAAGTAATTGCTGGAACAACTAACTATTGTGGCTATGTTTATAGTAAACAAAGTAAGCAGCAGGAACACCCTGAACTGAGCAATGTGCAAAGCAATTTGTCCTTAGTAAGAGACAACTGGTAGTAGCTAGGAAAGAGGTATAAAACTCTGTAGTGTGTTACATTAATTGGAATTGTGGTCATCACCCTGCACGTAGCCCCCCCTGCATCTGGGCCTGGCCAGCATGGACAAAGAGCTGTTACCTGCCTAAAGCAATGAGCTGGAGTCAACGTGATTTTTTTCTGGACCCCAGAGAACTGGTTCAATTGTTTTTCAGATTTGTTTTTCCAGACCGGGTGAGCTGTTCTGGATAAGCCAGGTGGAAAGGTCTTGGAGGAAATCCTAATACTTACTTCCTACCTGTAGCAAGGGTGAGCACCAGGAACACCAGGAACTGTGACTTTGAGTGAGCACCAGCATTCCCCCAGGGACATCAATTGGGTTTTCAGGGAAATTCTATAATTAATCATTGCTTGTCAACATTCTTTTCCTGCTCCTAAATCTGCCTTTGAAATGGAATAAAAAGCACTTAAATACTTTACATAGTATACTTCCAGGAAAGGACACATTCAGAACACATAGTGTGACTGGACTTGGCAGCTATGGGGAAGGAGGATCATTCTTTAAAATGATGGCACTGTCTTCAACTCAGCTTGTCCTATTCACTTAGTCTCAGCCATGCCCTCTTTTAATTGCAGTTCACAGACTATAATTAAAGGTTGTAAAAAGCAAATCTATAGTCTACAAAGATGCTTCGTTATATAGAAATTGTGACCCATTATTACAAAATATTATTTTAAAGTGAGGAAATATTCCAAATATATTATCCCAGGTGATTTTATCCTTCTGTGTGAACCTGCTGTGAATTCATAAAGCCAAACTCAGTGTGCCCTTGTGGCTTCCATTGATTTTTGTTAGTAAATAGTAATCTTTCATGTACATACAAAAGCCAAGTTTGACCTAAAATGTTGCTTTTGAACTTGCAATAAATGTGAGAAAGAGATTGATTGTAATATGAAAATTTCCTCTATTATATGAAAAATTAAAAACTTTAGGGCTGTCAAGTCATTTGGGTTCTGTAGTTTCCCCATCAGAGCATTGCTCTTTTAAGATTTCTGAAAGCCTGCTCCACACCTCGTCCTTCTCAGATTTTGGAAGATACTTCAGATTCTTAAACACTGGGTCAAGAACTGTAAATGTCTTTAGAAATCTAATATTGGAACCTTCTTTGTATTTTGTGAAATCTGCAGTGAAAGTGTTCTTAAAATGAACAACATGTGCTGGGTCATAATCCGAGACTGCCATAACACAAAATATATGGCAGAATTCAGGTAAAACCATGGAGCAGGAGACATACAATTCTCCAAGCAGTTCAGTCACAAATTTTAATTAATGCATTTTTTTTTAACGATCATCAGCATGGAAGCATGTCCTCTGGAATGGTGAAGCATGAAGAGGCATATGAGTGTTTAGCATATCTGGCACGTAAATACCTTGCAATGATGGCTACAAAAGTGCCATGCAAACATCTTTTCTCACTTTCAGATGATATTGTAAATAAGAAGCAGGCAGCATTATCTCCCATAAATGTAAACAAACTTATTTCTCATAGTGACTGGCTGAACAAAAAGTAGGACTGAGTGGACTTGTAAGTGCTAAAGTCTTACATTATTTTGTTATTGAGTGCAGTGTAACAAGAAAAATCTACATTTGTAAGTTGCACTTTTATGATCAAGAGATTGCACTATAGTACTTGTATGATTTGAATTGAAAAATACTATTTCTTTTTTTGTCATTTTTACAGTGCAAATATTTGTAATCAAAAGTAATATAAAATGAGCACCATGCACATTGTATTCTGTGTTGTAATTGAAATCAATGTGTATTTGAAAATGTAGAAAAACATCCAAAAAAATTTAATACATTTCAATTGGTATTCTATTGTTTAACAGTGCAATTAAAACTGCAATTAATCATGATTAATTCTTTTAATCACAATTATTTTTTGAGTTAATCATGTTAGTTAACTGCATTTAATTGACAACCTTAGTACTAACAAAATAAAAAGCCACAAATTAAAAAAAACACTAGAAATAATATACCATGTTAAAACCAAGTAGTACAATTAATCATTGATAGTCACTAATTTAGACAGCTTTGGAAGTTTGCTGACCTTTGGTTCTTTGATGAAGAAAGAAGCTGATAGTTTATGACTAGTGATGCATCTTATCAAGTATTTCAGACCTCAGTCAAGTGTCTGCTCAGAACCAAATATAAGTTTCGCTCTGCAAGTGTGTCATGGTAGCGAATAGCTTTTCTTTATAAACAGTGCTTTCTCTGTAAAACTTCGGCCTGTCAAAATGTATCAGTGTTTTGGCTTACATGCACTGGGTGGTAAGGGGTTAGTCATTTGAAGCATTTCATGTAGTATTTCCACAGTATGAGAGGAATTTTATTGTCTTGATTAATTTGAATAACATGGTTGAAGAGTTGTTTTGAACAAAATATGTATGGAAAGTAAACATTGTGACCATAAGAGCCCCTCAATATCCACTGGCAAAGGGTTCACAGCCATGTTCACAGCAACTCCTATCAAGCCTAATAAACTCACTACATATATGTAAAGAGTTAACACAGACTGAAAGGACACAAATTCTGGTTAAGCACCAAAGCCACAGAAAGTATTCTTTACCATGTCAGGGATGACTCATGAGACGGTTCATAGGATCGGCACTGTGGGACCTCCGCCTGCACCTAGCAAGGCTTACCCAACCACTGGCAATGTACAGCAACAAATTCTCAGGGAAATACAGAGTGTACTGGATAATGGGTTAAATAAAGAATCTGACAGCTCCTGGGCCTCACCTGTTGTACTGGTTCCTAAAAAAAGATAAAACTGTAAGGTATTGTGTTGATTATACAAAACAATGCTGTCACAATTCCTGATGCATATCCTATGCCTAGAACTGATGACATGTTAGATACTTTGGGCAAAGCAAAATACCTGAGCATAATAGACTTGGCTAAAGGTTATTGGCAGATTCCTTTAGACAATGATGTACAGAAAAGAAATCTGCTTTTATTACTGATATGGAACTATATGAGTTCAAGGTGTTATATTTTGGGTGGATTAAAACAGGAATCACTTTTCAGAGGGTCAGCAACCAAGTGTTAAATGGATTACAAGACTTTGCACAAGCTTATATTGACTATGTAGCAATATCTATTAACTCCTGGTCAGATCAGAAGAACTGGGGATTGTATTAACAAAACTCAGAGATGCAGGTCTTGCTGTACAGGCATCCAAATGTAAAATAGGAGCAGCCAAGTTTCCTTCTTTGGGACATGGGGTAGGGAATGGCCAAATGTCTCCTGATCCCTTGAAAGTGGAAGCTAATTGGCCTATACCACCAACCAAAATGCAGGTTCAATCTTTCCTAAGCTTGGTTAACTATTAAAGCTGATTTGTGCGTGGATTCAGTAATGTTGTGCCTGCAATCACGGACTCCTGCAAAAACACAAAGCCAAACCAAGTCCTGTGTACAAAAGCATGTCAAGACGGTTTTGATAAGGCCAGTCCAGATTTTGACAAAATATTTGAACTATGTACTGATGGCTTAGACATTGGTTTAGTGCAATACTGATACAGTCAAGGAAAAGTAACAAAAAGCAAGCCATTGCTTTCTTAAGTAAAAAAAACAGCCACTGAACGGAATTACTCTGTCACAGAAAAAGAGGGTTATGCCATTGTGTGGGCAATCAAACAGTTATGGCCCTGTAGTGAGGTGGCCTGGCTCCCAGCCACCCCAGGGGAGGAAGAGCCCAGCTGGAGGCTGGACTGGGCGGAGCTAAAGAGCTCTGAGCCCTCCCCGCAAAGGGTCAGGCGCCGACCTGGAACTATAAAGGCCAGCCCTCAGAGCTCAGTCAGAGGCCAGCAGCCGGAGCGAGCAGACGTCCCTCAGGGAGCTCGGGACTGGGACACTCCCGCGGCCCAGGGTAGCTGCCCAGAGTGTCCCAAGCTCCCCCGCGCCCGCTACCCGGAAGAGCCGCCGGCGCTCCCCTCCGCCTTCTACCCGGAAGAGCCGCCAGAGCTCCCCCGCACCTGCTACCCGGAAGAGCCGCTGGAGCTCCCCTACACCTGCTACCCGGAAGAGCCGCCGGAGCTGTCCCGCACCTGCTACCCGGAAGAGCCGCTGGAGCTCCCCCACACCGCTACCCGGAAGAGCCGCCGGAGCTCCCCTGCGCCTTCTACCCAGAGGAGCCACCGGAGCTACCCTGGGCCGACTTCCCGGAGGAGTTGCCGGACCTACTACCCAGCCCTGGCTGTGACAAACCCATGCAGCTGGACCCTGCAGAGGATGACCCCAGGATCCAGGTAGACCCTGAGGGGGAGTCTGGAAGTAGCCCGGGGGCAGCCGACCCTAGTCTGGCTGCAGCACACCCAGAGCCAATGTCGATGTGTTGCGGCCAGGATCCCCACTGACACAGCAGCCGGCTGCCTGCCGCTGTTAGGGCCCCGGGCTGGGACGCAGAGGAGTGGGCAGGCCTGCGTCCCCCTGCCACCCCACTCACGGGTGGCAGTCTCCCCCTCGTCCCGACGCTCAGGCCTAGGAGCCTGGGCTTATATACTGAACTGTTTGCTCAGCCCCTGCCTGAGGATCTGAGCCCTGACTCGTTGTTTGCTGCCCCGCCCTGTGCTAGGGCCTGGGCTTAACAGACTGAACTGACTGCTCAGCCCTTGCTTGAAGGTCTGAACCCTGCATTATTGTTTGCAACCCCGCTCTGACCAAGGGCCTGGGCTTAACAGACTGAACTGGCTGCTCAGCCCCTGCTTGAGGGTCTGAGCCCTGCATTAGTGTTTGCAGCCCCACCCTGACCGAGGGCCAGGGCCTAATAGATTGAACTGGTCGCTCAGCCCCTGTCGGAGGGTCGGAGCCCTGAGCTGTCGTTATTGCCCCAGGTAGTGAGACAGCCTGGCTCCCAGCCACCCCAGAGAGGGGCAACTCCCAACAGCGGATGTCTACAGGCCCTCTCTCTTTCACAGGAAATCCAGGGTTCTAACTATCCATTAATTTAGTTACCCAGAACCAAAGCACCTATTCCAAACACTGTAATGGAGCATGACACTCCAAGAACATGACATGGAAATTGTGCCTATTGAGATGAAAGAAAATATAGCAATATAGATAATATAGATGCCCTGTCCAGGAAAGAGGGTTCTGATCTACTGCCTATGGATCAGCCAGTAGCTGAACCTCCTGCATCATTGTAAGATGAGAGGTGTGACTTGCCCTTCTGGGTGGCAAAAAATGGGAGGGCATAGCCCTCACCATTTTAAAAGTGATGGAGCCAAGGTCCCCTGGTCCACCCTGTTCCAGTGCCCCTGATGGTGGATCCCCTGCCATGTGGGTGGGTGAAAATGAAAGGTTGTTTTAGGTAAGAAACTTATCTGAGTCTAGGACTATAGTCTCTTAAGTTTACATGGAAGCATGAATATACTTTAGTTTTATTGGTAACCATTTTCTATTTCTTGTATCTCTGCTTAGTTCCACTTAAATCTCTGTTTATATATATATAGATCTATCTATCTATATCTATCCAAGTGCTGTTATATTAAAGTAAGATGTACATACTCAGTTAACTAAATATGCTGGTGTGTACTCTTGTCTCTTTGGAGACAGTGGCTTTGGTAATTTCTGTGAGTATTCAGTGACAGTGGCTGGATGCAACAGGGAGTCACCTCTGGAGAATTTGGGAACCATAGTAATTAGTCTGCAAGGCCATGTTAGTCTGCAGAGTCCTGAGGAATGGGTGGGGCTGGCTAACAAACTGAAGTGACAAAGAGTTTTCACCCTGTGTAACACCAACAGATCCCTTTTATGCTGAGCAGTTAGGTAACAGGGTGATTTACAGTTCTTGGTACCCCAAGAAAGTGTTACAATCAGTCAGAGAATAACAATAACACAATGATTTGTGAGGCATTTCCACAGAGAATAATGAATAGGTCATTGATACTCAACATAAATGCCACCTGATTTATTTATAACATACTGCATATATGAGTGCCTACATAATGTAAGTAGTAAATAATTTAAACATGAAGTAAGACTGGCCACTGATTACTTGATGTGATATTTTTAATACCTTTTCTCTCCCTCTCACCCTTTTTATGCAATTCCTATAATTTCATAATGTCCTGTCAGAGTATCTGCTCTTCCTCACCAGCTCAGTGTCAGTCCTGGAACAAAACACAACAAATTCTCTTCCCCTTGCTAGGAAGTTAATAGGTCTTAGTAAACTTCTCTCCTTTCTGTTGGTATTAATAATGTCCATATAAAAGTTTCTCCCCCATATGGGTTTTACCAGATAAACGATGCAAACACAGGATCTTCTTAGGCTGAATCCATGTTTCCTACAACTTTCTGTCCTCGCTCCCTCTGCCCCATTCTATGCAGCTGGTTCCTATAGTTTAATGAGCTTCAGCAGCATCTGCCTCACAGCCATTCAGACCTTCGATGATCTGAAAGAGAAAATAGATTTGTGGGCCTTTGCTATTCTTGAGCTACCCTACTCAAGGTGCTTGGGGCCTCTCAGGACTGCGATGGGCCTTATCCTGAACTTCATACTCCTTATTCAAGTTAAACTGCCACTGGGTAAGGAGTGAGTAAGAACTGCAGGGTTTGGCCCAAATTCTTTAGCCTAACAACAGCTCAGCCATTCACTGAAGAATCTTCTCAGTGGGATAGCATACTTTCTCCAAAGTGAGTCTTACACCAACTAGAGCTCCGTGAGGATAGAAAATTTGATTCCATATCGAATCTGCAATCCGCAAAAGTGATATGCAAAGCGGATATCCACAGATTTTCAGGGCTTTAGATATAAAATTTGGATCCACATCCATCCGCAATCCGCAAAAATGACTTGTGGGTATAAAGCGGATATCTGCGGACATTGCCATCCAGGAGGACAGGGCAGAAGTGACGGAGGTGCAGGGCCCAGGGCAGAAGTGATGGATTCGTCTTCCAGGACTGATTGCGCCAGCCAATCACGCCGGTCTGTGAGGCTCCCAAAGCTCAGGGCCTGGAACAGTCGCCTCAATTTGCCCTACCCAAGGGACATCTCTGTCTGCGGATTTGTGGGGCTCTAACACACTGACCCCCAACCTACAAACAATGATCCATAACTGCCAAATTGTGCCCTTGGTCATAAGCATCCGGTGCAAGTTAGTGCAAACTTCATGCTCTTCTAACTTGCTCTTGGGGAACCCATCAAGTGGACAATGGCCCTAGAGCCGAGATAGCACAGAGATCAAACAAAGCTACCTTTTACACATACCTCTTCTCTTCTGTTATCAACACTTCTCAACCACAAAGTAGGATCCAGTTCATAGACTTTATACATTGTACCTGATGGAAAAGTTATTATGTTAAAGAGCCAAGTAAGGAAAGAAAAGAAAAGAAAAGAAAAACACTACAGCCATATATAGACATAACACCTATAAAACCGCCACAGTAGAAAAGGGATAGCTCTTCAAGTGGTTAATTTAAACAAGAAATAATTAAGACTAACTTAGTCCCCTCCAGAGGATCATAAACCTACAAATGGAAGTCAGACCCATAGAGGGGGGACCTAGTTAGCCGTAATTGCAGTTTGTTTAACTTGATTAATTAAACAGTTAAGATTTTTCTAATGTGGCTGTTTTTATAGTTATCATCTCTCTATCTGGAAAGACTATTCTAACTTGGCTTGTTTTAAATGGGAAACATTTTAGCTCAGATATAATTTCTTTCTTTCTTTCTTTCTAAAAATGGAAAGGGCTACATTATGCTTTAACATCTAGTCATGTGTAAACGGTGATCCATAGCTGCACTGCCTAAGGAGCAGCAAGCATAAGAAAATATTTCTAAGAGGCACAGTTGCTTCACTAATTCCCTCTTGCTTTTGCGGAACAGTAATCAGCTATTGACCCCTCCCAGCAGCAGATTGTTAACTCTCTTGTGCTGGCAGACACATGAAGGGGTTGAGTCAAGACTCTGCCCATGCCTCTCCTCTTGAGTGGGAGAGGTGGAAATGGGAATATTGGGTGCTCAGCTTCTGTTCCCCATGCTTTTGCAGCAAATGTGCAGGGAGGCCACCCAGGAGAGTGTGTGCATGTGGGTCTTACTCTCCATGATGCCCGTGGGCAGCTGTGTAGGACTGGGCCATGATCTGACCCAAAAGACTTATATGGCAGTGCTTGGTATTGCCAGCATAATAGCTCAGATTTTATGAATGTGTCAAAATTCCCAGATGCCCAACCTAATCCATTGTTATTGCTTTTTTCTTGCATGTGGGGTGCTGATTCAAAAAGCTCTATGGCAGGCAATGTGTTTGAGGCAATTCTGAATTATTGCCTTCTCTGCTGTTAATAAAGACATTAGACTTCTGTCTGAGTAATTACAAAGGATCATTTTCCATTTAGTTTCCTACCTATTATGTAATTAAACCCTATATGTAGTTGAAACCATCATGACTTTTTGTAATTAAAATATTAAGTGATTTTTTCCCCCTCAAGTGCGTGTTTTAAGCACAGCATGGATTTCAAACCATTAAAGTGGAACTCCTTTTTGCGTCTTATGTAATATCAAAGCTATATTACTGCCTTTTTCTTTGTTTTTATTCTGTTACTTATAATTGCTTTGAATACATATTTCATAAGGAACCAAAAAAGGGGAAATCTCTTTGCAATTACAAAATAGAAGACTAATTTTCATATCAACAAAGTAATGATATAATTGCTCCATTTCCATAGTTCATAAGTTACACACAAAAGGAGTCCAGATGATATAACAGAATGTATAGTATATCACCATAGATGAATTTGTCTTTTCCATTCTTTATTAAAAAAAAAGTTTCTCCGTATAATTAGAAATGGATTTTGTGACGTGTCATTCCATATTATTTATGAAGATATGCTTATGATATGAATATGGCATAACTGAGATATACTTTATGCAGGATGGCTCATTTGAGATATCATTGGAAAGGTTATAATTTACTGAGTGTGATTATCCTATTTGTATGCCTGTATCATTTCTGTATCTGAAGTTAGGAATATTGACTATGTATCTGTATTTCAGCTATGCCACTTTGGATGATGCCCAAACTGGAGAAATAGTCTGAAGTAAATAGGATAAAATTCAGTAAGGACAAATGCAAAGTACTCCAATTAGGAAGGAACAATCAGTTGCACAAATACAAAATGGGAAACGACTGCCTAGGAAGGAGTACAACAGAAAGGGATTTGGGGGTCATAGTGGATCACAAGGTAAATATGAGTCAACAGTGTAACAACTGGAGTACTCTGTCCAGTTCTGGGCACCACATTTCAGGAAAGATGTGGACAAATTGGAGAAAATCCAGAGAGTACCTCTTAGGTCATATTTTCTAGGCCTTTAATAATTTTTCTTGCCAGGGGCCTTGGAATGTTGTTTCCTGCCTGCAGCCAGTGGTAGGACCTGGGGAGCACCTCCAGCGACTGCAGACAAGTGAACAGTAGTTGGACTCTGAAAAGATCATGGGAGTGAGATGAACTCCTGCTGGGAAGAGCGAGATTGATGAGGAGTGGGGCTCCCGTAGGAGACCCAGGGGCAGTAGACTCAATGAGACTACGGCTGAGTCCAGGCTGAGTGTTGGCTGACTACAGTGCATATATGGTGCCCAGACGTATGAAATTATTTTGTTTTTTCAGTACTGCCAGCAAATTGAAAAAAACTATTCACTCAGCGCTGCTGACGTGGTACTTTACAAGTATCTGAGCACCTCACAATCTTCAATGTGTTTATCTTTGCAACTCTTCTCTTTAGTAGGGAAGTGCTAGTATGCCATTTTATAGATGGGAATAGAGAAACTGAATGATTCACCGAGAATCACAGATGAAGTCAGTGACAGAATAGGGCACTGAACTCATGTCTTCCAATGTGAAGACCAAGCCATTCTTCCTCTCTATTGCACATGTTTTTGGTTCTTCCATCTCTGTCTGACTTCAGGCTGAACTCCCAACAGAAAATCACCCTCTGTTATTGCTTCTTTAGTGTAAAATATTATTTGGTGTGGGACAATACTTGTCTCTGTCTGAACACCAGAAGTGCTGCAAGCCATGGAACAACTTACCACCTACAATGTTAATCCTTTTTGGCCATGCCTACACTACACAGCTTTCAGCGACATGGTGGTGCTGCTACAGCTGTGCCGCTAAAACTCATGCAGTGTAGCCACTGTTTGTCGGCTCTCCTGCTGCCAACAACCTTCCACCCCCAGTGAGCAGCGTTTGCATTGTTGGCAGGAGAGCACTTCTGCTGACAACGCGCTGTTCACGCTGGCACTTGTGGCAAAACTTTTGTCTTTCAGGGTTTTTTTTAAACACTTCTGAAAGACAAAAGTTTTGTCGTTCAATTGCAAGTGTAGACATAGCCTTTGTGACTGTATTTTTGTCTGTATTATGTATTATAAATGTGGATGTGAAACATTTTGTGTGGAGGTTGGTCTCTTCCTGTCTTTCATCCACAGCCAAAACTGCCAGAAATGGCTGCCAATTATAACTGCACAAAGGTTGACAACATGAAATTCCAAGCTAGAAATGGCTCATACACAAATTCTGAGGAAGACGGAAAAATAAACTGAAAAACAATAGCATTACCAATTTCACAAACTATTTCACCATTAATCTTCGACTCTCAGAGATGAAGACATGCCATTGTTCAGTTCCAGCACTTCTATTAGTAATCAAGTCATTAAGAGAATTGTAGTTAAGTAAAATAGTGTCAGTTACATCCTTCATTAATAAAGTTATTGTGTGTGACAGTTTGTTTCCTGCCCATGTCCTAATGGCTAAATATGCATCTGCATGAGAGTAGTGTTGCTGGAAAATTACTTATTGAGTTGCTGATGTTTCCTGCCATCATTACTCAGCTCCTGAAGACTGAGGCTCCCTGCCCTTCTATTTTCACACTAAATCCAAAGATTATTTCTCTTATCACTTTGTCCTTTGTGCCTTTTTTCAGCTGTCCTCAGCAAGCAGCAAATATCACCTTCACTCCCACCTGAGAACAGATCACAAGCATGAGGGACAGAGGGTCACTTGCTGGAGCCAGGGGACAGCACTGTGGTTCAGGAACACCGCTAGCCACTTTCTTCTGGTTCAATCCAATTTTCAGGGAGGGGTTTATCTTCTCTTAACAGCCCAACCCTTCCAACTGGCTACAGATGAGGCCTGCATGATTTAAGTTATGTTGAAATCCCACATCTTAAACACATAAAGTCAATTCATCCGTGCATACATAAAGGCAACGTGGTGACACCCAAGATGATTTTGAATAATTTTTCCTTTATTATACTATTCAAAGTGGCCAAAGATCCTTCACTCACAAATGTTAATTCAATTATCTACAGTTGTTTTTCTCTTGATATCTAAGGAGGGATTTTTTTCCCAAGCCGAATGAAGCACATAACAACCTAACATAACAAAGAAGTTATGTTTAATATGAATGCGATACAAGGTGAAAAGCCATTCATCAAGAGTAGAGTTGGCTTTGTGGGTCAAAGTACATCACTTGGAAGTAAAAAAATATTCAACTATAGCTTGTCTTCAATTT
The DNA here is from genome assembly GCF_025201925.1 of Gopherus flavomarginatus. NCBI lineage: Eukaryota > Metazoa > Chordata > Testudines > Testudinidae > Gopherus > Gopherus flavomarginatus. The sequence goes on along the minus strand of NC_066620.1, from coordinate 130,107,657 downwards.
ACTTTCTGCAGATACTGCATTTTCTTATTGAGAGAGGCCATGGAGAAAGGCCAGTGATAAGATACATGTGATGACATTTAGAAAGCCGGGGGGAGGGGAAGAGAGAGAGAGAGAGAGAGAGACAGTCTGTTACATTCTCCTCTTTTCCAAGTTATTCCCTTGTTCCTCTTTTTGAATGAAAAGTATGAGAGACGTGACAGCAAATGATGGGGTGGGAGATCCTTTTAGTCCCTCTCAGATCCCATCCATCCACAATCACTGACATGCTCAACCCTTCTCCTGATCACCCGCTCTTCACCACTCATCTCCTCTGTCTCTCTCACCCTTCCATTCCCTCATTATTTCTTTGTCCCTTTCGCCCAATCCCTCAACTCCATTCTTCCTGCTGCCCAGCTTGAGGGTCTATTCACTTTTTCCAAGTATATATCTGCAGCAGAGGACCATCTGTAGTGAGATGGCACTTCCCACTCCCCTTCCACATGGCAGGTAGCTACTTCCATGTAGAGGGTACTGAGGAGATGATCTATTATTATCATTTTATTATTTGTTAACATCTAGTAGTGGATTTGAAATTTACATGACACTGAAAGACACCAGATCCAAAGATTTTAGAATCTAAATAAAAATATTCAGGATATCTTCAAATCTCCAATGAAACATAATATAGGTATTGTGACAAAGTTCCTCCTCTGCCTTGCTGGGTTCTGTGCTTTCTGGTGGATTTGCTCACCTCAGAGATTCACAGCGGCCCTCAGTTTGGTCACTTTTGCCAGTGGCTCAAACCTGCCATTCACTCAGTTAACCTCATCACTGGCCAGCATGGGGAAAAGGAGAACAGTCCCCGCAGTCTCTGCTGACCCACCTAGTGGGTCGGGGGACAGGCCAGGGACCTTCCCCTATGGTGGGACCTACGGTCCAGGTCAACTCCTCTTATATCCAATAGGGAGTTGGGGGAAGGGGAAGAACCCCGGCCCGCCCTCTACTCCAGGTTCCAGCCCAGGGCCCTGTGGATTGCAGCTGTCTACAGTGTCTCCTGCGTGACAGCAACAACTCCTTGGGCTACTTCTCCATGGCCTCCTCCCAACACCTTCTTTATCCTCACCACAGGACCTTCTTCCTGATGATGCTTGTACTCCTCAGTCCTCCAGCAGTACGCCTTCTCATTCTCAGGTCCTTGTGTGCCTCTTGCTCCCAGCTCCTTGCATGCACCTCACTAACTGAAGTGAGGTCCTTTTTAAACCAGGTGCCCTGATAGGCCTGCCTGTCCTAATTGATTTTAGCAGCTTCTTAATTGGCTCCAGGTGTCCTAATTAGCCTGCCTGCCATAACTGGTTCCAGCAACTTTCTGATTGTTCTGGAACAGCCCATTATCTTACTCAGGGAAAAGGGACCTGCTTAATCTGTGGCTAATATATTTACTTTCTATCATTCTCCTGTAGCCATCTGGCCTGACCCTGTCACAGTATGCTATCTATCTAGAGCTGACCATAGGGCATAAGAAGATCCGGGATCTTATTTAGGGCTCCCTGAAAAGTGGAACTTTTAGGCTGTAAACTCCTTAGTGCAAGGGCTTTCGTTTTCTAAATGTTTGCACAGCACCTAGCACAATGGCACCCTGACCCAGTCGAGGACTTGTAGTGTTACTGTAATATTAATAAAGAATAATCTTCATGTTGAGTAAGTTCACACTTTACTGGCAATGTCCATTTAAGTTTTGTGGACATGGGCTGATGCAATTCACATGGACTTTACCATTCTACATGGCATGAACCTAAACTCCCAAATGAACCCTGTGTCCCTGCAAAAAATGGCAACAAATATTTGTATGTGATAGATCTCTCACAGAAAAAGAATGGAAAGAATGGGTTTCAGGGAGTTTCATTCCTTACTGATGATCACTGCATGCCTAAGATATTAATGATTCAGAACCAATCTCTGTTCCTATAATGTGAGGTGCAAGCTCTTTTCTCCCTCACCCCCATAATGGTTTAACATACAGATATGTTCTAATACAAATGTAATTACCAATGACATGTCTAATGAAATATTGTTGAGGCCAGCATAACAGGTCTGCTGTTATACTGTCAAGGCCAATTAGACAGAGGGCCTTTTTTCCTGAAAATTCCCATTGGAGGAAAAGAATTAACTTCATCTGACAACCTATAGTAATTACTGGGAATGGTTACATGGTATGGTTTGTAATAATTGTAGTCAAATTGGACACAACTTGGAAACAAAATGTGGCATGTTTCACCATGCAGATTGTAAATTTCAATAGAGATAGTATAAATCACCTCTTAGAGCTAGCAATGCGATCAGCTTTACTAAGCTGCAAAAGACATGTTTCACAGACATTAAACCACTGAAATCGATTAAAAAGATACTGACCTTCTGAAGTGGAAGGAGTATTTAAGAAAGAAATACAAGATAACAAAAGATATTAGCCCAATTTGCACATTTCCAATGTCATCTGGGTATGGAGGAGTTAAACCCAGTTAACGTTTGCACAGCACTTTGGATATATAGGGCTAGATTAGGGGTAGGCAACCTATGGCTCGCGTGCCGAAGGCGGCACGCAAGCTCATTTTCAGTGGCACTCACACTGCCCGGGTCCTGGCCACTGGTCTGTGGGGCTCTGCATTTTAATTTAATTTTAAAGGAAGCTTCTGAAATATTTTAAAAACCTTATTTACTTTACATATAACAATAGTTTAGTTATATATTATAGACATAGAAAGACACCTTCTAAAAACGTTAAAATGTATTACTGGCATGCGAAACCTTAAATTAGAGTGAATAAATGAAGACTCGGCACACCACTTCTGAAAGGTTGCCGACCTCTGGGCTAGATTGTTCCTACATTGTGCATCAATGCAGGAGAGTAAGGATCCCCCATGCCCTGCAGTCCATGTTAGGATTACCTTGATCATGGCTCTATGGGTCAAGAGAGCACAGGAGCTGTGGGTCAGTTGGTACCCACTGGGATGGATAGATTGGGAGAGGCAAGGAGCAGGCAGAGCTGTGAACCCCTCCCACACTGGTAAGCAGACCTGACTGGACACATAGGGGGAATATGCTGCACTCTGTAAGGAGTGTCTCAAATTACTTCCCTTGGGGCAACTAGGGAGTCTCAGGAGATGCTGTTCCTCTTTGAGGTAAGGACACTGCCCTTACTATGTGTTATGGGCAAATAGTACAGTCTAGCCCTTAGAGCTAAATAGTCATCCTTATTCATAACTTTATACCATAGCCGAATAAGACTCACTGCAATATGCAAATCAGGGATTAAATATGAGAAACATTACATTATGGAGTTACTTAGAAGATCTGATTCTGCTCCCAGTGAAGTCAAGAGGAATTTTTCATTGGCTTCAAGAATAGCAGGATTGAGGCCATAGTGTTCTGAGTCTTGACTATAGCATTTAAAGCTTTTGCCAGAGGATATGTTTTAGTATTTAAAATATAGTTAATGTAAACGTTTGCATATGGTGCAATGCTTGTCATCTGAAGTCCAGTGAAACATGTATGGAGCAATCACTCAAGGGATCAGTAAAAAGTGGTTTTTTTACTGGAGTGTCTTTTACCAGACAGAAGTTAACAGTTCTACTGGCAAAATTGAAAAGGATCCAATAAAAGATTAAATCATTTCACATAGTCAGGTTTCTGTCAATAGACAGTAGAGAAATTTGCATGGAAACACATTCTCAATTGGTTGTGGACCACCTTGGAGTATGTCACTAACAGATTCAGTCTATCTACCATCTCCCACAATGGCTGATTTTTCGTAAATAAGTCCTCTCATTCTATTTGTGTTTGTTTAAAAAAAATGAAAATAAGGTGACTTTAGTTTTTAACATACTGTCCCTTCCAGGCTATATGCGGTTCTGGTTGGAAAAGATCAAGCCTAGATGGGAAGATTCTTCACTGCAGAGTGTGTGCCACTTGGGGATCAATCCCACATTCCTTGTAAACCAACAACTTCTTACTGTGGAAGTTTTATGTCCACAAGGAATTCAGGAATGGAATACTGATGGAGAGAATGGATTTTTCAAAAACACTTAAGGGAATTGGAAGCACAAGTCCCTTTAACTTTCAATGGGATTTTAATTCCTAATTCTTTCAAATTATTTCGTAAAGTCCAACCATATGTATTGATGTCAACTCATTAGGTATATTTGAGACATCTGTATACTATCGGGCATATCTTTGCACTCAACTTTGGCCAAAGAAATGATCAATTCCAGCTGTTATGTATTTGCAATTACATTTCTCTTTGGTTGATTTTAACTGGATAGGTACAAAAAGGAATAGAAACTTCAGAATCATAGAAATGTAGGGCTAGAAAGGACTTTGACTGGTTATCTAGTCCATTCCACCCTTGATAAGGCAGGACCAAATATACCTAAACACCTGTCAGAGATGGTCTATGTAACCTGTTCCTAAAAACCTCCATTGATGGGGATTCCACAACTTTCCTTGGAAGCCTATTCCATTATTTAACTATTCTTATAGTTAGAAAGTTATTTCTGATATCTAACCTAAATCACTCGTTTCAGGTTAAACCCACTATTTCTCATCTTGCCTTCAGCGGACGTGAAGAACAATTGATTACCATCCTCTTTATAACAACCTTTAACATATTTGAAAAATGTTGTTAGGACCTTGCTAAGTCTTCTTTTCTACAGACTAAACTTACACCTTTTTTTTAAACCTTTCCTTATAGGTCAGGTTTATCATTTTTGTTGCTCTTCTCTGGACTCTCTCCAGTCAATCCTTATCTTTTTTAACATGTTATGCCCACAGCTGGACACAATACTCCAGCTGAGGCCTCTCCAGTGCTGATTAGAGTGAGTCATTTACTGCCTGTGTCTTAGATATGACACTTCTGTTAAAATACCGCAAAATTATATTAGTCTTTTTTTGCAATGATATCATATTGTTGGCTCATATTCAATTTGTGGTTAACTATTACCCCCAGATCCTTTCCAGCAGTACTACTGCCTAGACAGCAGTTCCCCATTTTGTATTTGTGCTTTTGATTTTTCCTTCCTACATGAAGTACTTTTCCCTTATCTTTATTGGATTTCATTTTGTGATTTCAGACCAATTCTCCAATTTATCAAGGTCATTATGAATTTGAATACTGCCCGCCAAAGTGCTTGCCACACTTGCCAGCTTGGAGTCATTCACAAATTTTATAAGGATTATCCATTCCATTATTCAAGGCATTAATGAAAATATTGAATAGTTTCTAAATCCATCTGAAGTAAGCTTGTCTGAATTAATATGAACACCCACCTGGCCACCCGCTCACTCTCTGCACTCTGCAATTAATGTGGAACCCAAATATTTAAGAATACACCCAATGAAGAAAGACACAGGAAAACCACCATCTCTTTAACACAATCTCCGATTTAAGTTTGTAAATATGTATTAAATATTATATCCTTCATCATCTATGGAATGCAGAGTCTGCTGTCCTTTTATTGGGTCTTTGTCTGCTTCATATTTAACACAACTGGAATGACTCAATCACTGGAGAAAGGAATCAGAGCATTTATTAGGCTTTGAAATAATTGTATCTAGGCTAAGATTTTCTAAATAACTTAGAATCATAGAATATCAGGGTTGGAAGGGACCTCAAGAGGTCATCTAGTCCAACCCCCTGCTCAAAGCAGGACCAATTCCCAACTAAATCATCCCAGCCAAGGCTTTGTCGAGCCTGACCTTAAAAACCTCTAGGGAAGGAGATTCCACCACCTCGCTAGGTAACCCATTCCAGTGCTTCACCACCCTCCTAGTGAAATTGTTTTTCCTAATATCCAACCTAAACCTCCCCCACTGCAACTTGAGGCCATTACTCCTTGTTCTGTCAAAACCACCTTGATAGATAGCTGTCATAAACAGATAGCTAAGGGTTAATGTCTCTTTCACCTGAAGCACCTGACCAGAGGACCAATCAGGAAACAGGATTTTTTCAACTCTGGGTGGAGGGCTTTTTGTGTGTGAGTCTTTTGTTCTGGGTCTTCTGCCGGAATCTCTCTCAGCTATGAGAAGAATTTCTATTTCCTGCTTTCTAATCTTCTGTTTACAAGTTGTGAGTACAAATATAGTAAGACAGTAAGGTTTCTATTGTTTTCTTTGTATTTACATGGATATAGTTGCTGGAGTGCTTTGAACTGTATTCTTTTTGAATAAGGCTGTTTATTCATATTTCTTTTAAGCAATTGACCCTGTATTTGTCACCTTAATACAGAGAGACCATTTGTATGTATTTTTCTTTCTTTTTTATATAAAGCTTTCTTTTAAGACCTGTTGGAGTTTTTCTTTAGTGAGGAACTCCAGGGAATTGAGTCTGTAGCTCACCAGGGAATTGGTGGGAGGAAGAAGTCAGAGGGAAATCTGTGTGTGTTAGATTTACTAGCTTGACTTTGCATTCCCTCTGGGTGAAGAGGGAAGTGCTTTTGTTTCCAGGACTGGAATTAGAGAGGGTGGACTCCCTCTGCTTAGATTCACGGAGGCTGCTTCTGTGTCTCTCTCCAGGAGCACCTGGAGGGGTGGGGGGAAGGGAAAAGGTTTATTTCCCTTTGCTGTGAGACTCAAGGGATTTGGGTCTTGGGGTCCCCAGGGAAGGTTTTTGGGGGGACCAGAGTGCCCCAAAACACTCTAATTTTTTGGGTGGTGGCAGCAGTACCGGGTCCAAGCTGGTAACTAAGCTTGGAGGTTTTCATGCTAACCCCCATATTTTGGACGCTAAGGTCCAAATCTGGGACTAAGTTATGACAATAGCACTGTAAAATAAATGTAAATCCATACAATTATGTTTATTTCACTGCACATTACTATTTGTTTTTTGCATCCCTAATTGTCTGTAGTTCTGGAAGATTAATTTAAGAGTTATTGATTCAGATATAATTAATATTGTCTGCTTTGGGAAAAATGTTGAGGGCAAGTAAAAGCTTTTTAATAGCCATGCATTTTTCTCTTCTAACAAGAGCACATAAAATATAATATTTTATATTCACCAGGCCTATTCTAATTTAACAAATAATTTATCTAGTTCAACATCCCCTCAAGTAATCTTAATCTTTTAAAAACAAATTGTACCCTAAAGAATATCTGTTTATTTGAGCAATTCATAAAAGTACATTATAAGTACTGTAGCTATTGGTAACTTTTAAGAGTAATAGGCAGCAAAGTATTCAAACTTAAGACAATCTGAATGGTACCAATAGAGTTACCAGATTTTTCAAAATTTAGATAGGTAGAATAAAGAAGCATTGGGGGTGGAGGGGAGGGAAGTAGATATCTTATAGTAATCTGACCTTTGAAACTGGACAAATTGAATTGCTGTCCTTTGAAATGCCAAGTGAAATCTGCTGTGTAAGCCAGATACAGATCTACTAACTATGAAATAGATCATTGTTTCTCAGTCTTTTTGATACCAGGGACTGGTTTGTGGCCTTCCTAAACTGTGTCAGGGAGAACTAAGGGACCGGGACCGGTCCATGACTGGTCAATGAGAAACACTGAAATAGAGAACTAAGATTTCATTTAGGGGTTTACTGTTACTTTCAGAGCCAGTCTTATATTGTTTTCCTAACCATATCACTAGCAATCAGCTCATCACAGGACAACCATCTCAAGATCTTGCCAGTAAAAGCAAAGTGAGCCATTAATGGTTTCCAGCACCATTTGCAGTTTGAGTTTGAAGAAGTCACCTGATCTTACTTTCATATCTGAATAAATGTTATCATCAACACTATATAGCTCAGCTAGTCCTCAGGTTAACTGATACTAAACAAATAAAGATGGGTTCTAGAAAAAGGCAAAGAAAAAGAAGGAAAAAGTGGAGCAGCAGCCCTGTTCCCCTCCAACCTCAGAAGCAGAATATGCCTCATCCTAAAAATCTAAATCTTTGAATGCACTTTGTGACCTGCGACAGTAAAGGCAAAAGAAAACTAGAACTTAGTGAGTCTACAGACCTGCAAACTAAAGTTGGTCAAAAATTTGGGAGTGGGAGGAATTTAAAATTTCTAACATTATTTCTTTGCATGAGTTTTTTAAATGGACCTGTTTTTCACTTTTGTGAAACATTTTATTGTAATTTTAAAAAATAAAAAGTTTCTATTTTATAAAAAACATATGAAAAGGATGACCAGTCAAAACGTTCTCATATCACGCAAAAGTGATGCCTGAGTATTAGAACTGGTTCGTTGTTTTTTTGGTCAGAAAATGCTTGTGTGTGTGTGGGTATATCTACACTACGGGATTATTCTGATTTTACAGAAACCTTTTTTTAAAAACAGATTGTATAAAGTCGAGTGCATGCGGCCACACTAAGCACATTTATTAGGCGGTGTGCATCCATGTACTGAGGCTAGCGTCGATTTCCAGAGCGTTGCACTGTGGGTAGCTATCCTGTAGCTATCCCATAATTCCCGCAGTCTCCCCTGCCCATTGGAATTCTGGGTTGAGATCCCAATGCATGATGGGGCAAAAACAGTGTTGCGGATGATTCTGGGTAAATGTCTTCACTCAATCCTTCCTCCGTGAAAGCAATGGCAGACAATCATTTCGCGCCCTTTTCCCCTGGATTGCCCTGGCAGATGCCATGGCATGGCAACCATGGAGCCTGTTTTGCCGTTTGTCACTGTCACCATATGTGTACTGGATGCTGCTGACAGACATGGTACTGCAGTGCTACACAGCAGCATTCATTTGCCTTTGCAAGGTAGCAGAGACGGTTACCATCCCTATTGCACCGTCTGCCATTGTAAATTGGCGATAATGGTTATCAGTCATTTTGCACCGTTTGCAATTGGAAATTGGTGATGACGGTTATCTATCCTTTTGTACCGTCTGCTGCTGTCATGGGTGCTCCCGGCTGGCCTTGTTGAGGTCAGCCAGGGGCGCATGGACAAAAATGGGAATGACTCCCCAGGTCATTCCCTTCTTTATGTTTTGTCTAAATATAGAGTCAGTCCTGCCTAGTATATGGGGCAAGTGTACTAGGGAACCAGAGAGCACAGCTGTTCCGGGTCACAGCCCCAGAGATCCCGCAGAAATGATGAGCTGCATGCCATTCTAGGGGGTGCCCCTGCAACAACCCCATCCATTGCTTCCCACCTCCCCCAGCCCTCCTGGGCTACCGTGGTAGTGTCCCCCCATTTGTGTGATGAAGTAATAAAGAATGCAGGAATAAGAAACACTGTTTTTAGTGAGATAAAATGAGGGGAAGGCAGCCTCCAGCTGCTATGATGAGGACGGTTACCAAGCCTTTTGTACCGTCTGCCATGAATGACCGGGAGTCATTCCCATTTTTACCCAGGTGCCCCTGGCCGACCTCACCGAGGCCAGCCAGGAGCACTCACGGGCTGATGATGACGATGACTACCAGTCATTTTGCACCATCTGCCACTGGGAAGGGGATGCTGGTGTTCAGTGCTGCAGCACCCCATCTACCAGCAGCATGCAGTAGACATAGGGTGACATTGAAAAAAAGGAGAGAAACGATTTTTTCCCCTTTTCTTTCGAGGGGGGGAGAAGGGTGTAAATTGACGCATACACTCTGAAACACCGGGGAAAATGTTTTTGACCCTTCAGGCAGTGGGAGCTCAGCCAAGAATGCAAATGCTTTTCAGAGACTGCGGGGACTGTGGGATAGCTGGAGTCCTCAGTACCCTCTCCTTCCCTCCATGAGCATCCATTTGATTCTTTGGCTTTCCGTTGCGCTTGTCACGCAGCACTGTGCTGAGTCCCTGCTGTGGCCTCTGTTTATCATAGCCTGGTGATTTTTTCAAATGCTTTGTCATTTCGTCTTCTGTAACGGAGCTCTGATAGAACAGATTCGTCTCTCCATACAGCAATCAGATCCAGTATCTCCTGTACGGTCCATGCTGGAGCTCTTTTTTGGATTTGGGACTGCATTGCCACCTGTGCTGATCAGAGCTCCAAGCTGGCAAACAGGAAATGAAATTCAAAAGTTTGCGGGGCTTTTCCGGTCTACCTGGCCAGTGCATCTGAGTTCAGATTGCTTTTCAGAGTGTTCACAATGGTGCACTATGGGATGCTGCCCGGAGGCCAATACCGTCGAATTGTGGCCACATTAATCCTAATCCAACAAAGCAATATCGATTTCAGCGCTACTCGCTCGTCGGGGAGGAGTACAGAAATTGGTTTAAAGAGCCCTTTATATCGATATAAATGGCTTTGTTGTGTGGATGGGTGCAGGGTTAATTTGGTTTAACGCCGCTAAATTCTGTTTAAACGTGTAGTGTAGACCAGGCCTGTGTCTGTGCGTGCACGCGCGTGTGCGCTAAAGAGAGAAAGCGAGAAAGAGACCCCAAACACACTCCAAAATAACCAATTGTCCAAATGTTAGGACACTCATCTGGGATGCAGAAAACCCTGCTCTGTCTCATTCTATCTCTGGTCCAATAAATATACAAAAATTTCTTGCTCTGCCTGATTCAGGGCTGGGATTTAAACCTAAGTCTCCTACCTCTCAGCTGAGTGCCTTGTCCATTGGCGTATTAGCTATTATGGGGCAAGTCACTGTCATTTTTTCATTAATTCCAATGCAAATTCTTCACCAACTGGAAATCTTGTTTTCTGACCAGCTATATTAAGTATACTAAATATAAAGAAGATAATTAAGACAGATGAACACAACAGAGCAAAGAAGTGGGATGATGGCCACAGATGATGATGACCAAACAAAAAGAAGAGGAAGAAGACTACAAAACAAAACAAAACAAACAAACAAATAAAAAGACCAAGTGGCAAAGACAAAACCCAAAAAACTAAAAAAAGAAAAAAAAACCCATTTGTATTTACATTTTCCAATGAACAAACAAAAAAACCCAACAGCAGTTTCATAAAAATTCTAGCTTTTGAAAAAAATACTGTTTCCACAAAAACAATTTTCATTAAAAAACTTTCAACCAGATTTATTGAAGACAAATACCTAGTAGACTACATGTCGGAATTAATGGATCATCCTAATTAATGTAGTTGGCATAATCCAGAGAATAAACCAAGCAAGAATCTCTGCAAAATTTCAGTGGATGCTGTAGCCTTCCTCACACCTAAACAAAGCGTTCTAATCAACTAAAAGGAGGAAGTAGAAAATAAAATAAAAATATCCCAAGCAGAACCTCATCTACCAGGGAAGGGTGAGGAGTAGAAAACTGAACCGGGTCAGATTCTTGGCTAATATAAATTGCCGTAGCTCCATTGATGTTCAGTGGAGTCATGCTGTTTAACACCAGCTGTGGAACTAGCCCATGAACTCCAGTAGGGACATCATTTTTCAGACCTATTATATCTGGGAAATGCTTAGGAACTTTGGTGACAGGCACTATAAAAAATTCTAAGATACACTGATAGATAGTGAAGTTACCAATACACTGATGCCCAACATTTAGTTGAAATTCTTCAGTCATATCACTTAGCAAGAGATGAATGTTGAAGACAATTACAAAACACTGGAAACTTTATGTCACCTCAGGCTTTTTTCTTTTAAGTAATTTTAGCACTTTACTTGTTACTCTATTCCACTTGGTTCAACAAACAGTTTGACTTAATTGTACAACCAACTAGTACAAATAATTTATTTCTTCATTAGTAGATGTTGGTTGGTTCTAATTTTATTCCTGCATGACTTGGATCTTTCTTTTACTTCTGCATTTCCTCTTGTGACATGAATATAAGGACATCTAAATAGATAGCAATATTTTGGCTTCCCCAGATGCTTGATCATCTCAGTAACCTGATGTATCATTTCATTAAATTATTGCTCCGTTGGGGTTTTCCATTTCTTTTTGTTTCCTTTTCCATATTAAGCAGCAATTATTATTTTCGCACACTACTGCTGTGCTAGTATGTTAACCAATCAATTTATATTTTATGATTAAATTTCCCTTTATTTTGGGAGGTGTGTGTGTAAATTTTTACAAATTAAAGCCCTTTGAAGAGATGATGATTGCAGTGCATTGCAGTTATGAATCATATTTTCCACAGACTTTATGAGCTCCATCATACCCAAAGTAGAACCTCCTGAAACCAGGAACAGGAGAGAGAAGAAGACACCATTAAGTCAACTAGGAATCTCAGGATGTTGGCATAATTAACCTGGAGACCTTTTAGGCCCAGATCCTCAAAGGTATCTAGGTTCTTAACTTTCATTGAAATCCAGATTACCTGAAATCAATGGGAATTAGGCACCTAAATACCTTGGATGATCTGGGCCTTAGATACTACAGTGATGGGCATCTTAGATAGCTCTGAGCTAGATAGATGAATAGTAATAACCTATTATGCTACTAGTTTTTTCTGAAGATCTGTAGGAGCTGATCCTGCGATGAATAATACAGCTTATAGTTCCAGGATATAAAATAAGTCAAAATGACATCTATGATTTTTGGTACAGTGCAGATCTAAATAACACTAAACCAGAATTTGTTTTAATAAATATGTAATATAGGCCATATATGTAACTGACATGTTCAGTATACAATGTCAATATGTTCTGTTCCTCTGGACAATTAAGTTACAGTAGAACCTCGGAGTTATGAATACCAGAGTTATGAACTGACCAGTTAACCACACACTCTATTTGGAACCAGAAGTATACAATCAGGCAGCTGGAGAGATGATGACAACAACAACAACAGGAAAGAAAATACAATACAGTACTGTGTGAGATGTAAACTACTAAAAAAATAAAAGGAAAGCAGCATTTTTCTTTTACATAGCAAAGTTTCAAAGTGGTATTAAGTCAATGCTCAGTTGTAAACTTTTAAAAGAACAACCATAACGTTTTGTTCAGAGTTAACGAACATTCCAGAGTTACGAACAAGTTCTATTCCAGAAGTATTCGTAACTCTTAGTTTCTACTGTACCTTCAGAGGTGCAGCAGAGACTTTATGGCATATTTTCTGCAAGGAGCAGCCCTCACAGTGTCCTTGTTTCTAAGGACATACAAGTACTTTATTACTTCTGACATTCTTACCAGTACACTTAGAATGAGGATATTTTTGCTCTGTCATTGCTTGGATGATGTGACAGGGTGACTTGCTTTCTTTAATTTCTTGCTGTTCCATTAATCCACATGAAATTTGAATGCTAAGCAAAACTTGTTTTGTTCAAACACCAGCAACAAAAAATGGAGGGGTAACGTCATTCCATTAAAACATGAAGAAAGACCAAAAGCATGATTATTAACAGGATTCTGTCTACGGTAAGTCATCTCTCTCTCTCTATCTCCTTACATTGACTAATGCAGTGACAACATTTGAATAAGGCAAATAGCTTTTGACATTTCACACCTTGGTCTTAACCCTTTTCACACCCACTTGAAAGCTTTTTATAGCTTCTTCCTTGAAAAGAACTGGAGCAGCAGCAGAAGAGCTAACGTCACTGAATATGAATATATATTCAGCGTTTGCAATTAGAAACCAGTATGTGTCTGTGAAATCAGTTAATCTCTTTAAAAAACACCAACACCTTCTATGCAGTGTTCTTCATGTCAGCCTGCACTGTATATAGTGCATAATTAGCACCAATTTTACTGAGGAGGTCCCATTCATCATTCTGTTTAAATCAGCAATGGCAACTGTGGCATGTAAAACAGTCAGCAGCTGGCATTGGTGCTTGCATCTCAGCACGCAACCAAAATATTCTAATACCAATTACTTCTCTGCTTGCAGAGCATTGTCTCGCAGATCTCAGATTTATACTATTTCTCTCTTTTCTTCTTCACACAGCCTTTTCTTTCCCTTACTCCTCCTTTTTTTAGGACAATTACACATACAGAGATAGTATTTCATTTTCTATTACAATCAATTAAGAGTTCATGAACAATTTGGAAAGAGTTCATAGGAGAAATAAAGAGAGCTTTACAGAATAAACAAATACTTTATTTGGAAACAGTCAGACAGACGACATGCTCTGGGTTTATTAAATGGATAAAGATCAGTGAGGCAATTCCAACTAGGACTTAGACCAGGGTCAAATTGGGCATATTCCACATCTAAAACAGGAAATAAAAGACATTTAAAACCCCAACTTTAGGGAATTTAGGTTAGAGATTGGTTGGTGAGCCAAGGCTGTGATTTCCCTGGAAACGTTTTCTCCTTGACTCAAAAGTTACAAAGAAGCTACAGGAACAACAGAACAAAGGTGGGGTAAGAAGTAGTTATTTTTTGTTATTTATTTTTATTTTCCAAAATGTACAGGTGCCTTTACATTTTAACTGATAAAATCATTGCACTTTTACACGTCTTTATACTTTTCAGGATTTCTGCTGAAAAGGGCAAACCCTGGAAGACTTACTTATTCCCTGGTTACTACAGGCCAGACTTGTGATTCCCTTACACTGAGAAGCACCTTGCTCCACTGGTTGTGATATAACCATTGACTTCAGTAGGTCTACTGAGTAAGCTCCTATTTAGAATGAGTTTCAGTGGGTCTATTGGTAGTAAGCTCCTATTCAACATGAGAGAAGGCAACAGAATAGGCCCTAAGTCCTCAAGAATGCAGAATTCTTGCTGAGATAGATGGAAGTTTTTACTGAATAAAAACGGAGTAAAACCTTCAAAATATGGCCAGATATTTTTATTTTGTCTTCCAATTATATTTGAAAAGAGCATTGCTATTTTAGCACTGATGCCTGGTGTTGGGGACAGCGACTGAAGGATATCTCTGTAACAATAAAGAAATATTCAGAAGAGGAGGAAACAAGAGATGTCTTTGAAATTTAGCAGGTTTGATTAATCTCCTGTGTAGTTACAATGAACAGATAGGTTTGGTTGTATAGCCACAGGACAGGATTTTTACTCTACTATCTATTTTGAGAGTTCTGTTGCATGACAGGTGATGAAATATGACTCACAACTGACTGATAAACACTTCTCTTCACTGTTGTTTTGTACCACAGACAAATTTAACCTTTTGACTTTTGAAAACGTTAAGGCAGTAGACAGGGGCATCATTTACTATGGGGCAAGGGGAGGCAGTTGTGCTCCCAGACTATTCATAGAGCTATATTTTCCACTTTCCTCATCCTCTCCAAGACTTTGCAAGGTATAATATAATCACATATATGGTTCTGCATGCTGACACAACTTCCCCTCCACCCACTCAATTTTTTTTCTGAAATGACACTTCTGGTTGTTTTCTGAAAATGTTGAGGATTCATATCACATGTAGCCTGAATTTTTTTATTGCTCATGGAATTTAGCTCCAACTATCCTCTTTCATACAACTGCCTTCTCACATGGCTGCATCTTGAAATGCATGAATGGGTCCATGCAAATGGATGAGGAATAATTGTGGGTGTACACGAAACCAGATTATGCACCATATCTTCCATTTGTATCCACTCAAGTCAACCAGAGTTCTGAGTGAGTAAAGAATTCATTACCCAAGGCCAGGGATGCCCCCTGCCTGCCAGTAGTGTGAGAGGGGCCAGAGTGAGGAGAACCAGCTTCAGTAGTGTTATTGAGCATGTTTTATCCATGTGAGCATGCTCAGTACAAGCCAAGCTGCAAATCTGGAGGGTCACATGACCCTGCATGCCCCCCTCATGCTTTGCCTCTGCGCAAGGCCCTGTTATCATGACATGGGTAGTATATTTTAAAAGGGGGCAATGTTTTCAAATGTCAACCCCTGTGTTTTGGTACATGTTAAAATTTGATCTTTTAGCATCAGTCTGAATACAAAAATCTAGCTAGTGTGATTAAAACAACAGCAAAAACAAACTTTTAACAAAGCAAGTTGATTGTCCATCTCCAGTGCCAACTTCTGCTTTAGGACTCTCGCCAAGCCTCTGACATCATCCCAGCTACTCTCAGTTGTTCCTTCTCTAACTGGTTCCCTAACATCAAGCCATTTTGTTCACAAATCATCTTTGGTTAATGTTATCTACTGAAAAGGTGGAAGTATAACTTGTGCTGTATGCTAATTATTTGCCAAGTTTAATTTGTTATTATTTTCTTAGGGAAAAAGAACTGACATTCTGGTTTTGTTTAGATTTTATTATTTGGCACAGGTGCAATTTAAAAGCAATCTAATTTTTTTTTTTAAGGAGGAGAGGGATATACTTGGTTTCTAAAGCCTTCAATGTTAAATTCCATCATAGAGGAAATTTTAATAGGAAATATGGCTGAATAATGAAAACTGCAACTCTGGCTTAACTTCAGTGCTGCAAATGCATGGCAATAACATACAGTACATATATAGTGACTTATAAGCTCCTGAAGCCTGTTGCCATGGTACTGGCTTGAATTCTAGGCCAGCACTGAACTGTAGGCTTTTATGTTTATGATGTGCTGGTCTAACAGAGCTTTAAGGGACCCTGAAAGATCATTAATTCCAGCCCCCTGCCTTCACTAGCAGGACCAAGCACTGATTTTGCCCCAGATCCCTAAGTGGCCCCCTCAAGGATTGAGCTCACAATACTAGGTTTAGCAGGTCAACATGCAAACCGTTGAGCTACCCCTCCCCCTGAAGAGGTTGCAACTGTCACTGCATCCAGCTGTCATTGTATTGCAGAATATTTTCCTTTGACAGCAAATCACTGAGGTTCTAGATAAAATTCTACAATTCTGCCGGAACAGGGGTAGGGGATGTAAGCACATATATTTCACAAAATATTTGTGTCTTTCATGTAATTTTAGCATAAATGCAAAAATGTGGAAATCCAGCGTTAAAGAAATGACTCGCAACAATATAGCTGCATGATTTACATTGGCTAAACTCTGGCGAACACCTTTTCTCTCTTATCTCATCCCAACTGCAGCTATATTTTTCTCAGAGGCACTCAGTGGATCCTTACAGCACAGACCAAAACATCATTCAGTATATGTACAGTCAGAGAATTAAAAAACTACAGTCTTTCCCCATTAAGTAGCTCTCTCTTGTCTCTTCAGTTATCCTTGAATTCAAGGATGATGTCTGCCAAGGAGGTTCATTGGTCAGTTTTTAAGTGGCTGAGGAGCCCGCTTCTTGCCCTGCAGATTTTCCCACAGACGTGAAAGATGTAATCTTGGAGGAGACATAGTTGTTGGCTGAACTGTTGTGCCCTTTCTTTCCTCTTTTGTCACTTCTCTGTCTCATGCACACATCAGTTCTCCTCAAAGTGAGCTATGTCTTGGTGTACGGTGTGGTGCCGCTGTGTTCTGTTCCGTGCCAAGTTCTCCCAGTTTGTTGGGTTGATGCCTCCATTTTTAAGATGTACTTTTAGTATGTCTTTGAAATGCTTCCGCTGCCCTCCATGAGCCCTTCTTCCCTGACTTAACTGAGAGAAGAATATTTGCTTTGGGAGGTGAGTATCAGGCATATGTACACAGTGGCCAGCCCAGGGGCGTTGGCATTTCATGACCTGCACTTCTATCTTGCTGATGTTGGCCGCAGAGTGAACACTGATGTAAGTGCGTCAGTCTTCCCAGCTGATCCTGAGAAGCCTCCTGAGGCAGCGTTGTTGGAACCACTCCAGCTGTTTGAGATGCCATCTGTAGGTTACCCAGGTCTCACACCCATAAAGAAGGGTGGGGATGACAACTGCCTTGTAGACCAAGATCTTGGTACCTGTTTGTAGATCCCTATCACTGAAGACTCGTTTGAGTAGTCTTCCAAAGGATGAGCTGGCACAGCGGATCTTGTATTCAATTTCCATGTCAGTGCTGGCTGTTTGGGAAAGGTGGCTGCCAAGGTATGGAAAATGGTCCACATTTTCCAGGGGATCTCCACTGATGGCGATTTGTGGCCTACGAAGACTAGTTTGTGCAGGTGAGGGCTGGTAGAGTACCTTGATTTTCCTGATGTTGAGAGAGAGATCCAGGCTCTGATAGGCATCTACAAAACGATTTAGAGTGCTTTGCAGGTCAGCCTCTGTGTATGAAAGAATGACACAGTCAGTGATGCCAATTCTCGTGATCTTAGATTTTGTTTGGAGACGTTGAAGATCGAGGAGTTGGCCATCCATACAATACTCAATCCTGATTTTGTCAGAAAGGTGGTCACGAATGAGAATCAGGGTCACAAAAAGATAAATAGAGAAGAGTGTTGGAGCAGTCACACAGCCCTGCTTAACACTGGTTTGAATGGTGAATGGTTCAGTCTCTAAGCCATTGCACAAAATGATGGCAGTCATCCCATCATGAAGTAGTCTGATGATGGAAATGAATTTCTGTGGACAGCCAAACCTACACTGTACCTTCCATAGGGCATCACAATTGAGTCAAAGTCAAAGTGCTTGGTTAAGTCAATGATTGCCATGAACAGTTCCTGGTGTTGCTTTCTGCATTTCTCCTGAATCTGTTGTTGGTTGTGTCTCAGGATGGCCTGAAGCCACACTGTGATTCAGGGAGGAGTTCCTCAGCAAGGGGGAGGAGATGGTTTAGTAGGATCTGGTAAGAATCTTCCCTGTGATGGAGAGGAGAGCAATACTTCTGTACTTCCCACAAGATTTGTCTCCTTTCTTGAATATTGTAACAATAGTGGCATTCTTAAAGTCAGGTGGAATTTCTTCGCAGGTCCAGATTTTGTCAAGGAGTTGGCAAAGTTTGTGCTGGAGCATTGTTCTATCAGCTTAAAAATCTCAGCTGAGATGCTGTCTGGGCCTGGTGCCTTGTGATTTTTTGTCTGGGTGATGGCACATAGGACTTCCTCAAAAGATGAGGGATCAGCAAGGTATTCCAGTGCTGAGCGTTGTGGAATAAACTCAATGGTGTTTTCAGAGACGATGGATTCGAGGTTTAGTAGGCTCTCAAAGTGCTCCTTCCAGCATTGTTTAATGGCTGCATTGTACTTGAGGAGGGTGAAGCCATCCTGGGAACATAAGGGGGTTGAGCCTTTGGAGCGTGGTTCATAAATAGCTTTTTTTTGCTTGAAAGAAGCTTCTCATGTCATCCTGGTCTACGAAACCTTGGATCTCAGAGGCCTTCTCTTGCCACCACTCAGTTCTGATGTCACGTAGCCTCCTTTGGACTTTGGATTTAAGCAGGTGATAGGCCTCATGTTTTCATTTGTTAGAGGAATCATTTTGCCAGTTACAAAATGCATTTCATTTCTGTTGAAATCATGCTAGGATTTCCTTGTTGTTTTCATCAAACCAGTCTTGGTGTGTGATAAATGAAGGGGGAGGGGTTAGCTCCCTTTTATGGGCACCCAGCCAGCCAGTTTGCTATAAAGACCATCTTGGTGACTGTTCTCTGCTTGCTTTACCTGTAAAGGGTTAAAAAGTCTCCCTGGATAGGTAAAAGAAAGGGAGTGGACACCTGACCACAAGAGCCAATGGGAGGGCTAGAACTTTTTAAAATTGGTAAAAATCTTCCATTTGTCTGTTGTTCTCTGGAGAGAGGGGACAGAGCTGGAGCTATGCTGTAAAAAGCTTTAAAACCAGGCATGAAAAAGCATCAGATCATACCTCAACTCTATTTATCCGAAACCCAAAATATGTAAGTAAACAGGGAATGTCTAGGAAGACGCAATTAGGGTTATTTATTTTATTTCTTATTGGCTTGTGGACTCCTCAGTGCTATCCCCAAATGTTTTTTGTTTTGCTTGTAACTTTACGCTGGACCTCAAGAACGTTATTCTTGAGGCTTAATTTTTGTAAGTGTTATTTTTTTAAAATCTAGCAAAAGCCTAAGTTCCAGTTGTATTTTCTTCTTTTTGTTTTTAATAAAATTTACCCTTTTTTAAGAACAGGATTGGATTTTTGGTGTCCTGAGAGGTTTGTGCGTATGTTGTTTAATTAGCTGGGGTCAACAGCTAATTTCGTTTTGTTTTCCTTCTCAGCTCTTCCCCAGGAGTGGGGGTGGGGATGAAAGGGCTTGAGGGTACCCCCACAGGAAGGAATTCCCAAGTGTGCCTTCTTGGGTTCCCAGGGGTTTGCATTTGGGTGGTGGCAGCATCTACCCATCCCAGGTCAGAGAGAAGCAGTAACCTTGAGAGTTTACTACAAGCCTGGAGCAGCCAGTATTAATTTTTAGAATCCTTGTGGACCGCACCTTCTGCATTCAAAGTGCCAGAGTGGGGAATCAGCCTTGACAGTGTCAATGAGTGGAATATCTTATGGTTTCAGCACATGCATTGTTAATGGTGCTTTTAAGTTGATCCCAGTGCTGTTGAATGTCAATGATGTTCTCAAGCAGGTTAGAGAGTTTCTTAGACTGATGTTGCTGGAACGTCTTGCAGCTGGCTTGGTCTTGAAGTGCTTTGATGTTGTATCATTTCCTCTTAGTCTTTGAGTGTTTGTGGTGTGGTGGAGCAAGCTGCAAGTACATGACTGATTTTACTAATCAATGGTCTGTCCTCTCAGAGCTCGTGTTATACGGACATCAGTACAGTCTCAGGCTCTGACTATAACATAGTCAAGGAGGTGCCAGTCTTTGGACCAGGGATGTTTCCTCTTAAATTTGTTACTCTGTCTAAAGATGGTGTTTGTGACAAGACAGTCACGCTCTGTACATTTGCTAAGGAAGAGAATACCATTGAGGTTTACATTTCCCACCCCTTCTTTGCCTATTGTGCCTCTCTGGAGTTGGGAATCATGTCTGACTCTGGCACTGAAAACTCCCAGGAGGATGAGTTTGTCTGCCTTAGGTGTAGCTGCGAGGACTGCATCAAGAGTTCTGTAAAACTGCTCCTTATTGTCTTCCTCATTATCGAGTGCTGGCCTGCATGCTCTGATGACCATGGAATATTGGTTGTCGCTAAGCTTGAGCTGAAGAGTCATGAGAGGCTTGTTGATCCCCATGGGAAGCTCCAAAAGCTGACTGGCAATCTTATTTTTGATGGCAAAGCCAATCCTCTGAATGCGTCTCTCTTCAAGTGGCTTTCCTTTTCAAAAGATGTAGCCACCTCCATCCTCTTTTAATTGGCCTGGCGGGTCTCACTAAGAGCTTCAATGTCAATGTTGAGTCTTGCCAGTTCTCTGGCAATTATGGCAGTTCTTTCTGGGCATTCACTGCGCTGAGACTCCATAAAGGTGCGGACATTCCAGGTGGCAAAATTCATTGTCTTGTATCTCTTGTTTTGGCCACAGAGTTGAGTGATCCCACTGTCTACAGCCATCCAGTTGGAAGAGTGTGAGACAGCCTATTTTTGGGGCACTTTTTCTAGCCTGCTCCCCATTTGGGGTGAGCAGAGGGGATCCTGAAAAAGCCTGCTCAGTCACAACTGCTGCTGCCAAAATGCACGCCTATCTCAACCAAGCACAAAATGACCATCACACAGCTGCTGCCTGCGTGCATATTTGTGACTAAAGACTCCCAGAGATCACTGCTCCTGTCCTCCTCGCCACTCGTCCGTCGCCACAGGACTATGTGTAGGTCTGAAACCGTTGTCAGAGGCCTGCATGTGAGATCTTTTAATGTGGGGAAAACAAGTGTGCAGGTGGTAACGACATGGAACTTGACAGGAGGAAAACCCTGACCCAGTGGCAAGGAGATCCAAGACAACGACAGGCCTCCCTCCTGCTGCAGCCCTCATCCGCCTTCACAGCCACAGAGTACTAGAAGATCTTCTATATGTGCCCATTCTACCACTGAGATCTTTTGAAGTTTGGACTATGGCTAGTCAGGAGCCTCGCCTCAAACCTACTCAGCAGGGGTTCCCTACCAGGAGTATAAAAGCTCCGGACAATATACCTCTGAGGGTCTTTTGCCCATGCAAGCCTCTCCACCATGACATGGTTGCGGTCCATCAGAGTGGATTAAGTAGCAGGCACTATATGGAGCACAATGCCCATCCTCCCTAGAAACTGTCATCAAATCTAAATTATAAAAGCAGAGGACACTGCATACCCTCTTTACACAGATCCACATGATTAATAATAAATAATTTAAAAAATAATAATTAATAATAATACTTGCATTTGCATAGTGCCTTCCAGTAGAGAATCTCAAACATTAATAAAAGCCTCACAATACTCCTTTCAGTTAAATTTTATATTATTCTGTCACAAGATAGAGAGTCCGGTTAACAGGCTAAATGTCAGCCTTGAAATATCAGCACACTAAAGGCAGAAGTGCAAATCCCACTAGCATTGTCTCACTCCTTTATCTTCCTAAAGTAAATATATTGAGTTCCCTGAAGTTCACCCTGTGGATCTTTGGGATAAAATATGGAGCTGTGGAGACATTAAAGTTCCTATAGCACTTTCATAAGAATAGGCTTTTTTCTGCATTGTCTTGGGCCAGGATTTCCCCTTCCTTTCCAATTGAGCAGTATGCTGTGGGTTGGTTGCCTGGCTGCTGCTCTCCACTGTATACATTTCACTGATATCATTCATCATTTGCAAAGCGCTTCAGAATGAAAGGTGCTGTATAGAGGCAAATGGCTATTATTTTTCAAGTTGTAAACTGAGGCACAGAGAGGTTATAACACTGTGGTGGGCTCAGGAAAAAAAGCTAAGACTCCTGAATCCCAGTCACCTACTATAACCACTAGACCACAAAAACAAAACAATCCATTCTGGCACTGAACAATGAATTGTGCTGACAAGTTATATAAATCTCATGCTTTTTGAGTTCACTAAAGCCTAAGTTAATGGCTTCCTTGAGCTTTGTTATCCTCCTCTGGGGTGTGTGCACGAGCCAGCAAGGAGGGAGTGGAGATGGCTATAAATATTTGGCTCCAACATGTGCATTACATCTGTTCACAAGGGAAATGGTGAAAAATGTTTGAAAGATCCAAGTATGCAACTAATGCTGGCCAAAGGTAAAGTAATATTTACAAAATCTTCTTTAGTAAATACTTTATCATGAGACCTCTGACCACATGGAACATATACAATTTAAAGTGCCCGGGCAGTAGGAACAAAGAATCAAAAGAAAAAAGGAAATATGAGCAACATGGGCCAAATTCACCTCTGGCAGTAGCTTTACTGCAGCTTGTGGAGTTAGGCCAGGGATCAATGGAACCCTATAAGTTCACAGGAAAGTGGAACAAATTTGCGAAGATCTATTTGGGAAACATAATAATGGTCTCCTTATGTTTCAGACGTAAAATGGTTGGATGGCAAGAACAGTCCCCTGTGAGGGGAAGGGAAAAAATGAGGCCAATCGTGAAAATCTTAGATTTGTCCTAACAATGTATACTTGGTCTAGGTCATGGTTCCTGGCTCCCAGCAAAGATATTCTGTAGGGCAAAGTCACAGAAGATGGCAGTTTGAAGTGGCTACATGGTGTTCCAATCCTTACCAGCCTAAAAGGAGGGGGAAATGCCTACCATCTACAAAGAAACAATGTAATCAGAGGTAACCACACAGAGACAGTATGGTTTCTAAGACATGACTAATCTTTTACAGTAGAACCTTCAGTGGGATTCTGCCGGTTCCTAGAGCGGGGCGACGAAGGAGGGACAAGATTATGGCGATCAACAGATGGCTCAGGGAGTGGTGTTACAAGGAGGGCTTTGGGATGTACGGTCACTGGGACGCATTTACGGATAGACAACTGTTTGCTCAGGATGGACTTCATCTCAGCAAGGAGGGAAATAGGATTCTAGGATGGAGGCTCGCCGACCTCATCAAGAGGGCTTTAAACTAGAAAGTTGGGGGAGATGGTTGGGAAATGTTCAGGAGATCTCCACGCCAGAACATAACCTGGAGAGGGAAGTAAACAAAGTGAGCGGGGATACCCTTGCGGCCCCAAGATTTGATCCAAGGAGGAATAGTGGAGTAGAAACCAGAGTAACGGGTGATGCTGGTGGCAGACAGTTTGTGCACGACGGGGGAAAGAATGTCACTGACGCCAAACGCCGAAAATTAAAAGGTCTGTACACTAATGCCAGGAGCCTAGGTAACAAGATGGAGGAACTGGAGTTACTCGTGCAGGAAGTGAAGCCGGATATTATAGGGATTACCGAAACCTGGTGGAATAGTACTCATGACTGGAGCACGGGTATTGAAGGCTATGTGCTGTTCAGAAAAGACAGGAAGAAAGGCAAAGGTGGGGGAGTAGCCTTGTACATCAATGATGAAATTAAATGTAGCGAAATAAGATGTGATGGAATGGATAAGACAGAGTCCGTCTGGGCAAAAATCACGCTGGGTAAAAAAGCAACTAGAGCTTCCCCTGAGATAGTGCTTGGGGTGTGCTACAGACCGCCGGGATCGGATTGGGATATGGATAGAGACCTCTTTAATGTCTTTAATGAAGTAAACACAAAGGGGAATTGTGTGATTATGGGGGACTTCAACTTCCCGGATATAGACTGGAGGACGAGTACTTGCACGAATAATAGGGGTCAGATTTTTCTGGATGTGATAGCGGATGGATTTCTTCATCAAGTAGTTGAAGCACCTACAAGAGGGGATGCCATTTTAGACTTGGTGTTGGTGAGCAGTGAGGACCTCGTAGAAGAAATGGTGGTAGGGGACAACCTTGGTTCGAGTGATCATGAGCTGATTCAGTTCAAACTAGATGGAAGGATAAACAAATGTAGATCTGCGATTAGGGTTTTTGACTTCTCGAGGGCTAATTTTAAAGAGTTAAGGAAATTAGTTAGGGAAGTGGATTGGACGGAGGAATTAGTGGATTTAAATGTGGAGGAGGCCTGGAATTACTTTAAGTCACAGCTGCGGAGACTGTCGGAAGCCTGCATCCCGAGAAAGGGGAAAAGAACCGTGGGCAGGAGTTGCAGGCCAAACTGGATGACCAAGCAACTCAGAGAGGGGATTAGACAAAAGCAGAAAGCTTACAGGGAGTGGAAGGAAGGCAGGATCAGTAAAGAAAGCTACCTTGCTGAGGTCAGAACATGTAGGGATAAAGTGAGGAAGGCTAAAAGCCGCATTGAACTGGAACTTGCAAAGGGAATCAAAACCAATAGTAAAAGGTTCTACAGCCACATAAATAAGAAGAAAACAAAGAAAGAAGAAGTGGGGCTGCTATACACTGAGGATGGAATGGAGGTTAAGGATAACCTAGGCATGGCCCAACATCTAAACAAGTACTTTGCCTCGGTTTTTAATAAGACTAGTGAGGAACCTTGCGATGATGGAGGGATGATAAACGGGAATGTGGATATGGAAGTGGATATTACTGCAACTGAGGTAGAGGCCGTACTTGAACAGCTTGATGGGTCGAAGTCAGAGGGCCCGGATAATCTCCACCCGAGGATATTAAAGGAACTGGCGCGTGAAATTGCGAGCCCGTTAGCGAGAATTTTTAAGCAATCGATAATCTCGGGTGTTGTGCCGTATGACTGGAGGATTGCTAATGTAGTTCCTATTTTTAAGAAAGGGAAAAAGAGTGATCCGGGTAATTATAGGCCTGTTAGCTTGACGTCTGTAGTATGTAAGGTCTTGGAAAAAATTTTAAGGGAGAAAGTAGTTAAGGACATACAGGTCAATGGTAATTGGGACGAATTGCAACACGGATTTACTAAAGGTAGATCGTGCCAAACCAATCTGATCTCCTTCTTTGAGAAGGTGACGGATTACTTAGATAAAGGAAATGCGGTAGATATAATTTACCTAGATTTCAGTAAGGCGTTCGACACGGTTCCGCACGGGGAGCTGTTAGTTAAATTGGAAAAGCTGGGAGTGAATATGAAAGTTGTAAGGTGGATAAGGAACTGGTTAAAGGGGAGACTCCAGAGGGTCGTATTGAAAGGTGAACTGTCGGACTGGAAGGAGGTCACCAGTGGAGTCCCTCAAGGATCGGTTTTGGGACCGATCTTATTTAACCTTTTTATTACTGACCTTGGCACAAAGAGCGGGAATGTGCTAATAAAGTTCGCGGATGACACGAAGCTGGGGGGTATTGCTAACACGGAGAAGGACAGGGATACTATTCAAGAAGATCTGAACCACCTTGTAAACTGGAGTAATAGGAATAGGATGAAATACAACAGTGAAAAGTGCAAGGTCATGCATTTAGGAATTAATAATAAGAATTTTGGATATACGTTGGGGGCGCATCAGTTGGAAGCGACGGAGGAAGAGAAGGACCTTGGGGTACTGGTTGATAGCAGGATGACTATGAGTCGCCAATGTGATACGGCTGTTAAAAAAGCAAATGCGATTTTGGGATGCATCAGGCGGGGTATTTCCTGCAAGGATAAGGAGGTGTTAGTACCGTTGTATACGGCGTTGGTGAGACCCCATCTGGAATACTGTGTGCAGTTCTGGTGTCCCATGTTCAAGAAGGATGAGTTCAAACTGGAACAGGTTCAGAGACGGGCTACGAGGATGATCCGAGGAATGGAAAAAACTGCCTTATGAAAGGAGACTCAAAGAGCTTGGCTTGTTTAGCCTGGCCAAAAGAAGGCTGAGGGGGGATATGCTCGCACTATATAAATATATCAAGGGGGTTAACGTTAGGGAGGGAGAGGAATTATTTAAGCTTAGTACTAATGTAGCCACGAGGACGAATGGGTATAAACTGGATATTAGGAAGTTTAGACTTGAAATTAGACGAAGGTTTCTGACCATTAGGGGAGTGAAGTTCTGGAATAGCCTTCCGAGGGAAGTAGTAGGGGCAAAAGACTTTCCTGGCTTTAAGACAAAGCTTGATAAGTATATGGAGGGGATGTTATGATAGGATCGTTAATTTGGGCAATTGATCTTGAATTACCACCAGACAGGTCTGCTCAGTGGTCTGCGGGGAGATGTTGCATGCGATGGGTACTGAGTTGCTGCGGAGAACTCCTTCTTGGGTGCTGGCTGGTGACTCTTGCCCACATGCTCAGGGTTTAGCTGATCGCCGTATTTGGGGTCGGGAAGGAATTTTCCTCCAGGGCGGATTGGCAGGTGCCCTGGAGGTTTTTCGCCTTCCCCTGCAGCGTGGGGCACAGGTCGCTTGCTGGTGGTGTCTCTGCAGCTTGAGGTCTTCAAACCATTTTTGAGGATTTCAATAACTCGGTCCTGGGATAGGAGTTGTATAAAATTGGATGGGTGGGGTTCTGTGGCCTGCCTTGTGCAGGAGGTCAGACTAGATGATCAGATTGGTCCCTTCTGACCTATGAGTCTATGAGTCTATAACCTCAGAGTTGCGAACTGACCAGTCAACTACAAACCTCACTTGGAACTGGAAGTATGCAATCAGGCAGCAGCCGGGGTGGGGGTCCTTCCCGAGGTGTTCATAACTCTGAGGTTCTATTGTACTTACTGCCAGCTGAATTGCTCTTGGAACCAGCTACCTGACTTGAGAGGCAGGGTTGTAACTAACAATAAAAATATCAGCCATATTTTAGATACCTGTGTATGGGGAACCTCTGTTGGAAGAACTGGTCCAGCCCATATCTATATTGTCATTTACTAAGAAGTACATTACATTACTCTAGTGTTATTTGGTTTTTAAAAGATCATAAAATATTGCCCTTTCTGGAGTTATGCTTTCTAGGAGGACATTAGTCACTGCTCACAAAATTATGGTTTGTTTTTTAAGAGAAGCAGCTGGACTTAGCCACCTTTCTCTGTGCAATATTTAGCTGGTGATCTGCAGCAGCCAGACTAGTGTACTCCATCTGGCCTACGCAGTAACTTTTCAAAAGAGAAGGCAATATAGAAGCAGAATAACTCAAATGATATAATTTAATGCTTGAAAGCAACTCCTATTCTGGCTTTTAACTGAGGGAAATGTCATAGTGACTTCATGTAATGTAAAAATAGTGAGAAAGACACTGGATTTGAACCTAGCAAAGGCAGAAAGTGCATCCCCTCTCCCTTCCTTTCATAACCCAGGAGTCCGTTCCTTGCCACTCCCACCTCCTGCCCACCTATGTGGTGATAAGGACAAAAACTTTGTCCTTTGAACAAAACATCTGGGTCTAGAGAGGGGTCCTGGGCATGCACCTCTGCATAAACACCAACCTTCCCTTCTAGTGGGGTTACAGTTAACCCTGGAACAAGCACCACTCTTAACAATAGAACAACACTTTTCTCTAACCCAGGCAAAGGCAGGAGTAGACCTAGGACTGCTTCTCTAGCAGGAGTTACACAAAATCCCTTCTCCCTGATACAGAATATACCACACAGGCACCCCGTGCCTGGCTAGATATGCAGACTGTCTGCTTCATACCTATGCAATCCCTCCTCCTCCTCCTCCCCTCCCCCCCCCCACTTTGGGTTAGTCCAACCTGGCCATGCTCTGATACTGGCCTGCAATGTGAGCTCAGAATGGTGTATCAGTTACATGGTTTCAGCTGTTCTGCCAGCTCCAGGCTGGGATTTTATAAGAGTCCTCTTTTGCAAGCAGCTGCATCTCGCTCAAGAAACTGTTAATTCAGTCTCTCTCTCAGCCCTAACTCAGGGCTCCTCCTTTTTCCTTCACATGCTGCCCCCCACCTCCCATATCCTTATTGGCTCAAGCCCTCCCAGGGGTCAGAGCTAATTCTGTGTCTTTATTTGGAGTGGCACTCCCCTCACAGCCAATCAGTTTTGTCGAGAGAAGCAGGGAGCGGAAATGAGGAGAGTAAGAAGGGAAGTAAGTTTCTGCCCAGCCCCACAAAAACAAAACAAAACATTTTTTACAAGGAGTTTGAGTGTAGGTTTCAGGTTATATCAATAATATTCCACATGGAACTAATGATTGTTTACTGTATAGAACTCAGGATTTAATATGTCCAATCAAAATGCATGAGTAGAGGAGTGGTCCAGGAAAATGCAGCATTTTTCCAAAACATGAATACTTTAACCTGTTTCTTGTAAGAATCCTGGCATACTTAGTTCACACAGTGTTTGCAGGCACAGTGCATGTCTAACTGGTCTCTGGTCTATAAGGACTGATTTGATTTCCCCACCAGCCAGCATACAAAAAGTATTGAGCTGTGGTACATTATTAGGAGGTGTGTTTATTTTGTTTGTTATCTGAAAATGTATAGGTGCAGTAACTAGATAATGGAGCTAAGATAGCCACAAAAGGGTAATTGTGTGGCTGGCTGCATGCAGAGTACTGCTTAGAATTATCCAGCTTGTTCTAAAGGGTCAGTCAAATCTGGCTAACTTTGTGACATTGCAGAAAGTATTAGAATTTCCCCTCTATAACAGCATCTCCTCTTCCCATGACATTATCATTACTGTCCTGTGTGCTGCTGGTGGTCCTGTTGTATTAATTGATGGAATATATGGGCCCAAAGAGTCAAAGGTGTTAACATGACTGTCGGTTGGTATACAGAGACCTCAGCCTGCTTAGTAGCATAGCAAACACACCATTTAAAATATTTTAATCCACACCAACAACATAGTAATAAGAAGCACTTTGTTGACACATTCCAAGACACAGACCACCATAAAGTTGGGTTTGGGGAGAAGATTTCAAGTTAGACAAATCTTTGTGTTCTCTACAGTACTTGCATCTCAGAGCTCCACTCCAATAGCATCTGTGATTTTCTTAGAAAGAACAGCATGTTTTTGACAGGTTTCTTTTTCACTATTTTCATTAGTAAGCTTTGTTTACCAGTTGTATCACTGTCATTTTCATGTAGAATTACAATAACCTACAACTATGAGACCTTGGTAAACATTGTGAAATAACTAGCCATTTCTTTCCAAAGATTTTTCAGGCCAAAGGAAAATGTAATTACCTACCTAAAGAAAAATAAATGTAAATAAGCCATATTTTTCTAACTACTCTATCTAGCTACACTTCAGCCACCCTGGTCACTCAATTACAGACCTAAAAGTTGCAATACTCCAACAACAAAATTTCAAAAACAGACTCCAGTGAGAAACTACTGAATTGGAATTAATTTGCAAACTAGACACCATTAAATTAGGCTTGAATAAAGACTGGAAGTGGATGGGTCATCACGCAAAGTAAAACTATTTCCCCATGCTAATTTCCCCCCTATTGTTACTCAGGCCTTCTTGCCAACTGTTTGAAATGGGCCATCCTGATTATCACTACAAAAGTTTTTTCCTCCTGCTGATAATAGCCCACCTTAATTGATTTGTCTCCTTAGAGTTGGTATGGCAACACCCATTTTTCATGTTCTCTGTGTATATATGTCTTCCTACTGTGTTTCCCACTGCATGCATCCGATGAAGTGGGTTTTAGCCCACAAAAGCTTATTCCCAAATAAATTTGTTAGTCTCTAAGGCGTCACAAGTATTCCTCATTCTTTCTATCAGATACAACTCTATTTTGTTTTCATTCAACACCTACAAAGCTATGGTAGCACTGATTTTTGTGATCTTCTGTGAAGCTAAAAGACTACAGGCATCAACATCTGAATCTCCAGACTCATCAGTGATTTTTGCCCTCAAATGTGACTCACTCATAAATTAACACATATCGCAAAGCTGTAAAAATTCCTCCATTTCCTCTCTGTGTGCTCAGGCAAAGGAATATTGTTTATTATATTATGAAAGACAACGGCAGTTAACTTCAGTGCAGGAATGTTCCCTAGGAAATGGAGTGCTTCTGGGAACCACAGAGATAGGGATTTCAACAGGAAGCATCACAAAGAGCAAGCTCTTGAGTAAAGATGATGCCACCTATGGGACAATGATGGGCAGGATACATATGATACACATGAAGTTATGCCAGCAGGAAGCACGAAAATCTATTACGCAGATTTATACAGAAAAACAGGAAAATATTTGAATGAAAAGAAAACAAAAAAGACCTGGGAAAAGGTTGGGGGTGGGTGTCAATTGGAGACATAGAATGGCATTCACTGAACAAATGATGTGTTTCCTAAGCTGATTCGGCAGGGGACTTTTAGTTTAGTTGTGAGGGTTTGGAGTGGTCTTGAGAAACAGCCTTGTAAATTGTAAGTGGCCCATGTTCATTTGTATACAGTGTGCATTACAGTTGTGTGCAAAAAATAACAAGGCCTACACGTGCTTCAAAAGGATCATTTTAACTAGATGTTAACCTCAGATTTCCTTTCCATGCCATAAAAATCCCCCTGTGACCAAATTCTGAACATAAAAGGCCATATTATGATTTCACAGCAATGACTTCAGTTGAGCTACTTCTAATTTACACTGGTTAATGTATATACGATCAGGAGCAGGTTCATTCTGTATTTGTGAGACAAACTTACTTTTTGCCAGGTTGCAGACTGGATCTTGCAATGTATCACGTTTCATGTACACAGTTCAAATTAAAGCCGCTCCTGAGTTTGTTTATTATTTTCAATGTATTTCCAATGCTACTAATATGCTCCAGTAATTGTGCAGTTATTCTACCCCAAAAGCAAGATAGAAATATATCTCATATATCTGAAGTTATATGACATCGTGTTTTCCAGGAAATTGCACACACTACTTAATACTATGCACTATAATATTTATTACCTTAAAATGTTACATCATTTTTATTTCACTTTCATTCACAAATTGGTTTTCAAAAACACATATGAATAGCATATAAATATTAATCTCTCAAAAAGTATTATTTGCAAAACTTTAGTCATTCCTATTAACTTGTTCTGAGTCTTCACATCTCAATATTGCAAAGCACTGGTATATAGTACATTTTTGTTTTTGTTACTATTTTATTAAAAACATGTACCTCATGCCATTAAATTCACAATAGTTTAGAACCATAGCACCAGATCCTGTTCTCAGTAAAAGCAGATGTAAAAACAGAGCAACTCCATTGCTAGACTTTCTTTATATACCCCAGGCCAATTTTTCTGTCTTGGAGTCTTGTATACAAAATTAGCACAGGGACCTATATCTATAAACAAAACTTTCTGCTTATCAAATGCAATGTTTTGAAAGCTGTCGGGAGGGAGGTGGAGACTGCATTGGGCATAGCTCTAATACAAGTGCATCACAAGATGGAGCCAAAGAGACTATTTGGGAGAAGAAATGTTAGTGAAAGTGTAAGCAGAGGTAGAGAAGCAATTATTTTACCTGAGAATCAGGAGGAACTCTATGGTCCAAAGCAGCTGTTTTCCATCACTATTAGAATTCAGAAGCCCAATCAGTGAGACGACAGCTTTAAGGTAAGTCAAAAATGGAAGAAAGGTATGTTCTTATGCGGGGGTGTTGGAACAATTTTTATAGAGGAGGTGCTGAAAGTGGAAACCATGTATTTGGTTATTAGGACTACTTCAAGCCAGAAGGTGCTGCTGCACCCCAAGTTCCAGAACCCCTATTCTTATGGATCAGAATCAGAAAATGTTAATAAATGGCCATGTCTTGAAAAATATAACAAAACTTGAGTAAAGGGACTTACCTAGAGGATAAGGTACACAGCAGGGTGAAGGGAAGTAACTCTCAAAATAAATTTGTGGCTCGCTTCGGTAGGGTATAGGGTGAGAAGTGGATGTGAACCACTATTCCCCTTCAGTTATGGATCTTGCCCTAGTGAAATCATGGTACATAGTCCCCTAAATGGATTGGAGTTCTTCTGCAGCCTGGCCCACTCTTGCAATGAAATGCAATGTTGCATTTAGTTTTTATATGACCCTTTCCTGATTTGGGCAAATAACACTATATAACCAACAGCACAGATTGAAATACCACCTTGTTGATTTGTAAAAATGCTTTTGTGTTCCCCTTCCAGGGTTTTCTATGAGGTTTTTTCCTTTGAATGATGGAAAATGCTTTCCATTGCAGAAGTAAAATGAGAATAAATCACCTTGGAGAAAGGTAATGAGCACTCTGAGCAGATTTTTTACTAGGAGAAGTTCTATTTTAAATGTACAGATTTTATTTGCTAATTATATAAACACTATGAAACAAGGACAGACTTCATTGTCTCAACATTTGAGGATGATACTGGAATGGAAAAAAGAATGAATGCAGTTGCATACCTCTGATTATCAGATTGATTTTCAACTACAAAATCTTGGTTCAGATGCTGATCTCAGTGACAGGGGTGTAAATCTAGAGTAACTGCACTGAACATCAAGTCAGTTATTTGTTTAAATATTGGTAATTTGGGCTACATGTGCCCAGGTTTCTAGTGATCAAAAGTGGCCACCATTTAATGGCGGGTTGGTAGATTATGAGAGATGAGTTTGGTGATTTCAGTCTAATTTCCAGTATCACTATAGTTGACTTCCTGAGTATCAGTCTCAGAAGAGGCCCATTGAAGGGGCATGACAATCCTTTTATCTAGAGGGGTGACTCCTACCAGTATGGGGTTAAGGCCCAGAGGTAGAGCAGGACAGAAAAGGTTCCACTTCAATGCAGACTACCTGATCTCTGGATAAAGGAGAACAGTTAACTTTCCAGGACTATCAATCATCTCCTTTCACTAGAAGTAAATACACACACATTTTCCTTTTCCTCCTTCTCACTCAGTGGTGGAATTCTGTCAACACCTGCCTGCTCACATTTCCTGTTCTACAAATGAAAAAACGCACAGTGAATCGTACCTCCCTTAGCACCAATTTTATCAGAAATTAAAGCAATAGCCTGTGATCTTAAAGATGCCCATTCATCCAGGTTTATAGTTATTGCTGAACTGCAATACTCCTCCCTCAAGGCAATTATTTTAGCTTAGGGTCCTATCAAGCTGGGACTGGGTATTCTCTGTGGAAAGACTGATGAGATGAATTCTTCTCCCAGGTCTGTGGATGAGATTTGGTGACACTCCATAGCAGCTACTTCAGCCTAACATACCTCTGGTCCAGTTCCCTACCCCTATTCTAGCTCACCTGTGTCCTGCTCCCGCATGCTCCCTGGACTCCGTTGTGAAGGGAGAGTTTGTGGAGTTAGACTCCGTGGCCTGCAGAAGGTTTCCAATCCACAAATCCAACCCCTGTCCTTGCACAGAGTCACACCTGTTCTGCTCCATAGCAGCAGAGCTGTGGGCTAGAGCTGACTCTTAGCTATTGCAGTATTGTTGCTATTGCATTTTGTTAGCAAGTGCTCATGTAGTAGAAATATGTGGAAGCAAATTATCTCCATCCTGGGATTAATATGATAAAACAAAATGATTCCAGGAACAGTAGTATAACTGGTGCTATACTTCAAGGGCGGCCTGTTTGAGCAATAGATTGGATACAAATTATTTCTATTTTCATATATCCATCTGTCACGATTCATGTTTTATCAAAGCAGTTTATATGATTCCAGGCAAGACTGTTAAAGAGCATTGGTTTCTGTGGTTGCTATGGATACTGAGCAATGCATTGTCTTTTTATGATGTGACAAATTGTTTACACTTATGTGTTAATTTGCTTTTTCTAGAGCAACATCAGCTTTTTTATCTAGCTCTTCACCGTACCGGGTGATAAAACCTGAATGAAGGGGGATCAGTGGTTTGAGCACCAGGATGGAAATACCTAGCCTTCCAGGAACCACTAGCTCAAATAAGGGCCATGTCAGGGCAGAATGATGGAGTTCCCTCAGTGCACTGTGTTCAAGTCATTGGATGAAACCTTAGAACTGAGGTCTTGCCTGCGTTCTATGGTCACTAAAGAGCCTCCAGTACTTTTTATAAGAGTAAGATTTTTTTCTGTGTCCTTGCTCAAAAATTGTCCTCCTACTACTGTTGTCCAATGTGAAATAGGGTAGTTGTCTGTTTGACTGTGACTTTCCACATGGGAATGGAACAATATTATCTCAGTGATGTTGGAGCAGATCCTCAGCTGATGTAAATCAGCATAGCCCCATGTAAGTCACCAGAGAGATTCCAATTTACGCCAGCTGAGCCATTATACGTATATAGTATTGCATATGGCACTGTGGATCTGAATAGTTGCTGTCCTTTCTCCTAAAGGACAGCTTGCTGTATATATAGTGTGATGCTGTATGGATAGTAGCTACAGTTTTTAAAGCATTTTGGGATCCTTCATGATAAAAAATGTTGTATAAATGTACAGTATTAATAGAACTTCAGAAGTATGGTCCTGTCTAGGATTCCATATGCTTCTGTTTCTGCCAGCTGTACATGATTTCAGAGGAAGACCTGTTTTGTGTGTGTGTGTGTGTGTGTGTGTGTGTGTTTCAGACCAGATATGACCTCTGTGGTTTGTCGGCATTGAAATTCAGTTGTTGTACAGCAATATGTCTTAAAATATGTTCCTCAAAAATGTGCTTTAAATGGAGTTGCGATGAAACAAGTGAAAACTGAAGTCAAAGAGGTTCCCTTTGCAGAACCCAATTTTAATATCTAGCTAAAACATTATATTCAATAACATGAATTCATGGCAGTGAACCAAACAGAAAGCAGGTTCTCATTTATGTCGAAAGGTGCCATCCTTAAAAGGGACCATATAATAAATTATCCAGATTTAATGAAATTACAAAAAAAAACCAACCCCAAGCATGCTCTTTTTTTAAATGGGCTACTATCAGCACACATTCTTTATTATACTAATTACAAGGTGTCAGAATAAATGCCAGATTAAGGCACACGTACTTATAGGCCCATAACTACATCTCCATCTTCTGGAGTCACTGAATAAGATCAGAATAAGCTTAGCTTTCATTTGGAAAAAAAGGTTCTAGCATTCATGAATGCAAAGCAAAAATTGAAAAGATTACTCCCACTACTACTTTGCTGTTATATAATGCCGTTCACTAAATGTGAACCACGTGCAACTGATTTCTGTCTGAGTTGCAGACAACATAAAACAATAGCTCCAAGGGTGTGAACGGCTCCACTTACTTCTGAAAGCTGCTGCCAGGAGGGGCATGGGCATAGCATGGGCAGGACTATGATGCAGAGCTGGGGACCCTGTTTAGGGTGTGCCTGAACCCTGAATTGGGTTTATTTGGTCCAAACGAGAACGAAACAGAAATCTTTTGTTTACCTTGAAAATAGGTAACATCACATGATTCTTCTCACTGTCTGATGTAGGTGATTCAACTCTGAGCTGGAGGGATCATCTCTGTTGTCAGAAGGAAGTCTCCATGCCAATTTAATACTTGACCGATGCCCCCAATAAGGGTGTTAGTTGTGATGATGATTTATGTGATGTGGACGTCTATCAATGGAGTAATGGCCAAATCCTCATTTCATCTACTTTAGTGCACCAAACAGCCATATGGTGAGTATGACTCTTTCTCCCTCCTCCCCCCATTACTATTGACCTGGGTTGAAAAAAGCAGCATTTTTTAAAAAAGGACTTTCAGTGTGAGGATGTCTTGAGCGGCACAGCTAGTCTGGACTTAATTTCGAAAATACTTGTTCATATGCAAAATCTAACAACTGTATGCTGGGTCAGCTAGTTCTAAATTAGCATACAAGGAAGTCAGAGACCTATAATATGGGAAAGAAACTACTGGGGGAAGTAGAAAATTGTTGCAGGAGCACATGATTTTCAGTGAAGGATTATTTCAGAGATGTGTAAATCACCACAGATTTTTACCTACAGGTTTTTATAGTGAGTTACAGATTTAGGTAAGAGTTGAAGAAATGAAAACTAAAGAGTGTAAAAAGTTAAAAGCAGTTTTCAGATATAAATAAATCAGATGAGACTGGTGTAAAGCCCAGCATGTTCTAATTTCACTTCAGGGATGAACATTTTCACATACATCTACTGGGCAAGTCTCAAAATTCTGCAGAAGTTCTCTAAGGATATGTATACCCTGTAATTAGACACTTGTGGCTGGCCCATGCCAGTTGACTCCGTCCCAAAGGTCTTGGGGTAAAGGGCTAACTAATTGCAGTGTAGATGTTAGTGCTTGGTCTGGAGCCTGAACTTTGGGACTCTCGCCTCTCAGAGGATCCTAGAGCCCGAGCCCAAACATGTATATCACAATTAAACAGCCCCTTAGCCCAAGCCCCATGACCCCAATTCAGCTAGCATGGGCCAGTTGCGGGTTTTTAATTGCACTGTAGACATACCCTAAAAGTGTCTTCTGGAATGGAGGACACTAGAATGGATTCAGCTGAAAACATCCTTCAAGATAGACTAAGGTTCAACTGCATAAAATGGATGCTGAATATTTTGCCCTTTTTATTTCTTTACACTACATTTGTTGAGTTGATTATATATCAGTTACCAACCACATGGTAGAGTGGTTCTCGTCTATCTGCTAACTCCCACAGGGGTTGACTGTTTGCCAACATGTCTTTACCAATAATGTTCTGCCTTTTAAAACAAATAGTTGAAGTAATTAGATAGTGGCAAAGAATGTTGAAAGCAGCTCACGAGAAGACAAGCCCAACATGAAGGCCTTGTCTGCATGGGAAAATTGTTACAGCCTTGCAGACCCCCCTTGTGTGTGTCTTCTCAGTTTGGTTCAAGAGGCCCAAATATTCAGGCTCCTAACTTCC
The DNA here is from genome assembly GCF_025201925.1 of Gopherus flavomarginatus. NCBI lineage: Eukaryota > Metazoa > Chordata > Testudines > Testudinidae > Gopherus > Gopherus flavomarginatus. The sequence goes on along the minus strand of NC_066620.1, from coordinate 130,070,506 downwards.
AATGGGTATGAGCCTGAGTACCTAGTGTAAACTATCAGGGGTGATGGAAGCTCCCTTAAAGTGGAAGGTCCACTGGTGCTCAAACAGTGACCCTGCCCCCCGAGCTCCTATCCTTGCACTGCCCCTTCCTCCATAGCCCCAGCCCTGTACTACCCTTTCTCCTGCTGCTCCACCCCACCCTACCCCTTCCCCCCGAGCCCCCACCCTTACCCCCCTCACTCGCAAGCCTCTACCCACCACCCCTTCCTCCCAAACTCCTGCCCTCACACCGCCCCTTCCCCTGAAGCCCTGCTCCAGTTTTTCTACCCAGGACTTGCTCTTCTTTGCTCCCTACTCCCTGTTGCTCACCCTTATGGCTAGCAAAAAGTGGAGGACATAGCCCTCCCCCTTTTAAAAGTGACAGGGCCATGGCCTCCTGGACCATCCTCTTTCGGCACCCCTGTAAACTGGTAAGTAATTAGTTTCTAAGCCATTTTGGTTAGACTAGTCCAATTTTCTCATGCAGACGAGGTCTATGTTTATGCAAAGCAATTTCCATTGTACAAATGGAGACACTTTTGATGCCATCTCCTTCTTTGGGGATCCCACTTTTACAACACAATTGTTTAAAGCATTCATTCTCTTTGTCTGCTTTCCACCAGAGAAGAAAAGCAAGAGAAAGAATGAGACACAAGGATATAGCCTTGTTTTTACCTTGGACAGTTGTAGCAAGAAACATTACATTCCCACTCCTTTCTTCAATGACAACTAACTACTGCACTTTGTTATTCCCCCTCCCTCCAGTAACAATAGCTCCATAGGAATTATCAGTAGCTCATAAATAGTCGACAAGAATAACAGGCTCAGTTATTAACAGGGGTGAAAGTAACTTAAAGGACTTGCCGGTACTCCAGAGTCCTGCAGAGGGGGAGGGGCCTCAACCAGAAGAGGCGTGGCCTCTACCAGAAGAGGTGGGGTCTTTAAATCCTAGGGCTTTTAAATCAAGATTTAAAGAGCTCAGGGATTCAGCTGAAGCTAGGAGCCAGGCCCTTTAAATCACCCCCGGAGCTACCAGCTGCAGATGCAGCTGGAAGCCCTGGAGTTTGGGAAGGGGTGAAAGTAATATACATTTCTTACCCATATGGTCCAATCACAAGCAACCCATCTCTCCTACGTACTTCATGGATCTCTCTCATTGCGTGACATAGATAGAGAAAATAAAGCTACTCTTACTACTACCAGTACTGTCTGTAATAAAACTTTACTATTGGAATAAGCCTGAAAAAGTGAAAACTCACTGTCACATTTTTCTCCGTGTCTTCCCTCCTCCTCCAGCTAGACTGCGGACACTAGGCTCCATGCTTTCTACCTGGCTGGCACTGAGCAGCAGCTGCAGGGGCTTCCCTCTAGCTTGCAGCTTGCAGCAGGAAGACTGGCTGAGGGAGGGAGAAGCCTGGCTCCTGCATAAGAACAGTTTAAACTCAGCTCTTCCCTGTGTGGTTCAGTAACATTTCAAAGAGGATCTGCAAGCAGTTTGGACATCACAACCATTATCCTCTGCTGGGGAGGGAATGGGATAGATTTGAACTTGGAAATAGTTCTTGATTTTGATTGTGTTTTTTGTGTATAGGAGATCCCCTCATCTTGGGCGCAGAAAAGAACTGCCCCATGCCATGGTCACACACACCCTCTCCCTCCCACCAACAACTAGGAGTGAAATTAACAAGGATGCCAGAAACGTCTTCTAACCCTGGGGGCTGAACTGCGCAGGGAACAGCTGAGTTTAAACTGTTCTTATGCAGGCAGCAGCAGCAGGCATCTCAGCCAGTGTCCCTACTGCAAGCTAGAGCCTAAAGAAGAACCCCTGCTGGGGCGGGGGAGGAATGCAGAGCCTTGTCTGCAGCCTGGCTGGAGGACGGGGAAGGGAGGAGACGAGGAACCAATGTGACAGTGAGATTTCCCCTTCCACTCATTTTATTAGCTCTGGATTTAAGCTGTGCAGCCAAATGCTTGTATTTGTTGTGTATATTAGTATTGGAGAGATCCCCTCATCCCGGGGGCAGACAAGAACTGCCCCTGCCATGGTCAAACACACCCTCCCCCTCCCCCCAGCTACTGTGAGTGAAATTAACAAAAATGCCAGAAACCACTCCTAACCCCAAGGGCTGAACCCTCAGGGAGCAACTGAGTTTAAACTATTCTTATGCAGGGGGCAGGCTTCTCCCTCCCTCAGCCAGTCTCCTTTTCTTACCAGTCCTCCGTACCGGCCTGTACCCGCTTTCTTTCACCTCTGGTTATTAACTCAGGCAGAAGCTGATGCCCCTTGCCACCTTCTCTTGACAATGACCATTACAGGTTCATTTTGCAAATTGTTTAGTGAGGAGATTAGTGGTATAGATTTTTCAAAGCAATAGTAGCTATTTTGTCAAATCTATCCTTTTTCAGAAGATGATTTTTTTCTTTTTCTTTTTTTTTACTGGAAGCTGTAGCTAAATCTTATAGTTTTAATTGGATACCAGACAGTTATTCCAATAGTCAAATGAAGATAAAATCTCTAATTATTTCTTAATTAAATGACAGGCTACAAAATTCCCTGTATTTATTTTTCAAAGTGTTTTAACTAACTTACTGATTTAAAGGCACCATCCCTGAAAGTTGAAATCTTCTAGTCACAACCTAGTTATATCAACAGTTAGTTATAGCTTCTTCACACTGCTCTACAAACTACACCTCAGTCATGACCTGCATACCCATTAAGGTCCTAATCCATTAAAGCACTTAAGCATATGTTAACTTTACACATTTGAATAGTACCATCAATGTATTCATGGAATTCTCTTTAAGCCAAAGCTTAAGAACTCTGCTGGATCAGGGCCTAAAACCTTGACCACTCAGCTGAGAATCCAAATGGGGCAGAAACTGATGCCAATTATGATGAAGATTTTTTGTGTGTGTGATGTGGACACCTGCTAGCTAAAGGTGGTAAAAACAGTTTAAAAAAAATAAAGATTCTCTCATTCCCAGAACTTTCATTCAGACTAAAACGGAACCTGTGTCAAACTTTAAGGTTTGTGATACCTGTGATACACCAAGGAAGCTTGGTACATTCAGGTAGCAGCTGTATCCTTGGTTATTAGACCACATTGAAGTTCTGTGAGTAAAGCCACATTATCAAGTGCGAGTGGGAGTTCATATGCTAACATAATACATTACTTTATGCTGCCATCTGGTATGTCCTGCTCATTTGCTCCAGATCAAAATGATCATCAGATTTGGGGTTGAGAAAGAATTTTTTCCCAGATCAGATTGGCAGTTTGTTTTTTTTAATTTTTTTTGCCTTCTTCTGCAGTATGGAGAATGGATCACATTAACATATATTATCTAATCAATTTCCTGCCATTGCAGGGATTTCAGGCCTTGGTAGCACCTTGGTCTCTCCTGATCTCTACCTGTGACACAACAGTTTAGTTTCTTGAGGACTGAAATTCTTCAGTCTAATCCAAGTTACTGGGCTCAGTATAGGGGTTACTGGGTGAAATGTAATGGCCTCTGATATACAGGAAGTTTGATTAGATGGTCTTTCTGCCCTTGAACTCTATGAAACTATGAAAGGTATACTAGAGAGTACATAGCTTTTCTTGTTTCCTTCCAAGCTTTCTTTCTTATGTGGTGTTGTATTCATAACATACTGTGGATTGGGATTGTAGTGGGCCAGCTGCCCCCCCCTTTGATGTGGAAGAGGTTAAAGCAAGCCAGAGAGACTGTGCTGAGCCCCAGCCAATCCTGGAAGGGCTTATAGGTTGCCAATGAAGTGGAGGCTTGAAAGCAGCCTATCAGGGCCAGGCTGGGTCCTATAAGAAGGCTGCAGGACAGAGAGGAGCTGAGTCTCTCTGTGGAGGGCAAAGGGAGAAGAACTGACTCTCAGAGAGAAGCACCTAAGATGAAGGGGCTGGGCAGGGTCAGCAGAGACTGGGAGTGCCCTAGGCTGATGACTGCCAGACTGGGACCCTGACACAAAGGGGCAGAGAAGGTGCTGGAGCTATGGGGAAATGGCCCTGGGAAGCAGGCAGTAGAGAAGAGTTGGAGGAGGGCAGTAAGTGGCTGCTGCTAGAAGGTCCCTGGGTTGGGGCCCAGAGTAGCAGGTGGGCCTGACTTGCCAGTGATGAGAGTGGCTAAGTCAGACTGCAGTTTGCCCTTGGAGGAAGGGGCTAGACTGAAGACTTCAGGTGAGTGATAGAACCAGAAGCTGCCGGTCCCCTAGAAAGGAGGGAGAGCCAGCGGAATGGGCACAGCCAGAGGGCAGTGTTCAGAAGCAGATACTGTGGACCTGGAGTGACATGGGTCCAATAGTGAGGATGGTGGAGACCAAGAAAATAATGGAGGATGAAACACCACTAGCGAAGGTGTGCCATTGAAAGAGCTAATTCCCTAAACAGCCAGCTGGAGGTGCTGATGTAGTGAGTCTGGCACCATTGCAGGGATGTTTCAAGCTATGTCTTTCAGAGTGTATTGGAACCTTCAAGATATCTTTCTGATTTCTTCTGAATTCATCTCCACTCTGGAGTTTTACCATATAAAATGTGGGAGCAGTACTTTTGTTCTACTGTTAAGCAGGTTTTCATTTGCTTCCTTTATGTACACCAACCTGGTCAGCAGTTTTCAAAGAGGAGGCTGCTTTTACTTTTGTGTGGCAATAGCTTTTCTGCATGTGCTTATGAAGACTCAGCTTCTTAATAGAGTGGCTAATTTTTGTTTTATGTAAAGTAGTTGTAGACCTGGTTGAAAAATGGAGAGAAAACCATTACAAATGTCATGAAAAATATTTCTAGGTTTTTTTTTCTAATTCAAAATAGTTGTAAGTAATTTTTTTCCTCCAGATATCTACTCGTTACTAATCAGGTAAATGATTCCAGATAGGTCTTTCTGGATATATTTTGTTACAAAATTATAGTTCAGTAAGGATCCAGATTATCCTCCTTTGCTTTCTTGAGTATATTTTGTCATAGTTTGAAGAATTTATTCTGCTAGCTCATTTGAGTGTTTGTATGAATGTGGTTCAATTACACATTAATTTTTCTTCTTCAACAGTATTTGTACAAAAAAAATGGTCAGAAAATCTGTCTTGAATAACAGGTTTCAGAGCAGCAGCTGTGTTAGTCTGTATCCGCAAAAAGAACAGGAGCACTTGTGGCACCTTAGAGACTAAAGGCTTGTCTACATCAGAAAGTTGCAGCGCTGGTGAGGGAGTTACAGCGCTGCAACTTAGGAGGTGTACACATCTGCAGGGCACCACCAGCGCTGCAACTCCCTGTTTGCAGCGCTGGCCGTACTCCCGTTTTGTCTCGGGTGTAGAGGATCCAGCGCTGGTGATCCAGCGCTGGTAATCAAGTATAGACACTTACCAGCGCTTTTCTTGACCTCCGTGGAATAAGCAGGTATCCCAGCATACCTGAGGAAGCCTCTGGTAATCAAGCTGGTCTCCTTCCCTGGCTTGCTCTCGCGTTCCCCGAACCCCGAGCAAGCAGGTCTCCTTCCCTGAGGTTTGCAGGGTGGTTCGGGGAACGCGAGAGCAAACCGCGGCGAAGCTGGTCTCCTTTCCCGGTTTGCTCTCGCGTTCCCCGAACCCCCCTTGAAGCCGCCCAACAGCGCTGCAGTGTGGCCACATCTAACACCACTTGCAGCGCTGGTTGCTGTAAGTGTGGCCACTCTGCAGCGCTGGCCCTATACAGCTGTACTAATACAGCTGTAACAACCAGCGCTGCAAAATTTTAGATGTAGACATGGCCTAATAAATTTATTTCAGCATAAGCTTTTGTGAGCTACAGCTCACTTCTTCGGATGCATAGAATGGAACACACAGACAGGAGATATTTATACATACAGAGAACATGAAAAGGTGGAAGTATGCATACCAACAGGAAGAGTCTAATCAATTGAGATGAGCTATCATCAGCAAGAGAAAAAAAACTTTTGAAGTGATAATTGAGATGACCCATAGAAGGTGTGAGGAGAACTTAACATAGGGAAATAGATTCAATTAGTGTAATGACCCAACCATTCCCAGTCTCTGTTTAGGCCTGAGTTAATTGTATCTAATTTGCATATTAATTCGAGTTCAGCAGTCTCTCTTTGGAGTCTGTTTTTGAAGTTTTTTTGTTACAAAATTGCCACCTTCAAGTCTGTCACAGAGTGGTTAGAGAGGTTGAAGTGTTCTTCCAATGGTTTTTGAATGTCATGACTCCTGATGTCAGATTTGTGTCCATTTATTCTTTTGTGCAGAGACTATCCGGTCTGGGCAATGTACACGGCAGAGGGGCATTGCTGGCACATGATGGCATATCACGTTGGTAGATGTGCAGGTGAAAGAGCCCCTGATGGCGTGGCTGATGTGATTAGGTCCTATGATGGTGTCACTTGAATAGATATGGGGACAGAGCGCTATAGCGCTATACTTACCTACATGCCTCCAGCTTCCATCCAGGACACACCACACAACCCATTGTCTATAGCCAAGCTCTAAGATACAACCGCATTTGCTCCAATCCCTCAGACAGAGATAAACACCTACAAGATCTCTATCACGCATTCTTAAAACTACAATACCCACCTGCTGAAGTGAAAAAACAGATTAACAGAGCCAGAAGAGTACCCAGAAGCCACCTACTACAGGACAGGCCTAACAAAGAAAATAACAGAACACCACTAGCTATCAACCCCCAACTAAAACCTCTCCAGCGCATCATCAGAGATCTACACCTTATCCTGAAAGATAATTCCTCATTCTCACAGATCTTGGGAGACAGACCAGTCCTCGCTTACAGACAGCCTTCCAACCTGAAGCAAACACTCACCAGCAACCACACACCATACAACATAAACACTAACCCAGGAACCTATCCTAGCAACAAAGCCCAATGCCAGCTCTGTCCACATATCTATTCAAGTGACACCATCATAGGACCTAATCACATCAGCCACGCCTTCACGGGCTCATTCACCTGCACATCTACCAATGTGATATATGCCATCATGTGCCAGCAATGCCCCTCTGCCATGTACATTGCCCAAACAGTTAATGTATATTTCTAAAATCTTTCTTGTTTCTTCCTAAGGATGGGGGTGACAAGTTAGGCTGCTGTCATCAATATGTTGGTACATTGAACGTTGCTAGTGTGGTGTTTAAATCTGTGTGCATACCAAAACCAGGCTTCTAAAGAATTCCTCTGGCTCTCCTTCTGTACAGATGTTCATGAATATCACATTTCTGATTTCATTCTGCAAGGAATAACTCATTCTTCTCCTTTTAACAATTACATGACAAATAACCATTCAACTCTTGAAAACAGCTGCATTCATGTAGTAGAGATGAAACTTCTCCTCACCTTTGGCTATCCCTCAGGCTTCAACTTTCTGAGGACTTGCACTTTTTCCTCCTCATAAGGTACAATTCTTGTATTGCCAATAGCAGATCAGTATTTTATTAGTAGGGACTTGTAGACTTCAGTAAGCGTGTTCACTTGTTCTTCTACAACACATTCCATGGTAGTCTCAGCTTCTGATGAATATGTCCTATTGTATCTGCCACAATTATGCTCTCGTGCTTAACTGAGATGCTTGGATTGAACTGGCTCCTCTTCAGTCTCAGGGTATGTCTACACTACAGGATTATTCCGATTGTACATAAACCGGTTTTGTAAAACAGATTGTATAAAGTCGAGTGCACGCGGCCACATAAAGCACAATAATTTGGTGGTGTGCGTCCGTGTACTGAGGCTAGCATTGATTTCTGGAGCGTTGCACTGTGGGTAGCTATCCCGTAGCTATCTCATAGTTCCCGCAGTCTCCCCCACCCACTGGAATTCTGAGTTGAGATCCTAATGCATGATGGTGCAAAAACAGTGTCGCGGGTGATTCTGGGTAAATGTCGTCACTCATTCCTTCCTCCATGAAAGCAACGGTGGACAATCATTTCGCACCCTTTTTCCCTGGATTGCCCTGGCAGACGCCATAGCATGGCAACCATGGAGCCCGTTTTGCCTTTTGTTACTGTCACTGTATGTGTACTGGATGCTGCTGACAGAGGCGGTACTGCAGCGCTACACAGCAGCATTCATTTGCCTTTGCAAGGTAGCAGAGATGGTTACCAGTCATTCTGTACTGTCTGCTGTGCCATTTTAAATTGGCAATGAGATGACGGTTATCAGTCGTTCTGTACCATCTGCTGCTGTCATGGGTGCTCCTGGCTGACCTTCGCTGAGGTCAGCTGGGGGCACAAAGGCAAAAATGGGAAGGACTCCCCGGGTCATTCCCTCTTTTATGTTGTATCTAAAAATAGAGTCAGTCCTGCCTAGAATATGCGGCAAGTGTACTAGAGAACTGGTGTACCAGAAAACCAGAGAGCACAGCCACTCTGTGTCAGATCCCACAGAAATGATGAGCTGCGTGCCGTTCTAGGGGATGCCCCTGCAACAATCCCACTCTTTGCTTTCCTCCTCCCTCAAACCTTCTGGGCTACCATTGCAGGGTCCCCCCATTTGTGTGATGAAGTAATAAAGAATGCAGAAATAAGAAACACTGACTTTTTAGTGAGATAAAATGAGGGGGAGGCAGCCTCCAGCTACCATGATAGTCCAGGCAGGACATTAAATGGTAGAGGGGAGAGGAGCCCAGCATCCCACTGCTATGATAGTCCAGGCAGTACAGAATCTTTTCTTTAGACATAAAGGGGGGGGCTGATGGAGTTCAGCCCCCAGTTGCTATGATGAGAACAGTTACCAGCCGTTCTGTACCATCCGCTGGGAATAATCGGGAGTCATTCCTATTTTTACCCAGGCGCCCCCGGCCGACTTCACCTGAGGCCAGCCAGGAGCACTCACGGGATGATGACAAGGATGGCTACCAGTCCTACTGTCTGCCACCAGGGAGGAGAGGGGAGAGGATGCTGCTGTTCAGTGCCACAGCACTGCGTCTACCAGCAGCATGCAGTAGACATACGGTGACATTGAAAAAAGTCAAGAAATGATTTTTTCCCCTGTTCTTTCACGGATGGGGAGGGGGAGTAAATTGACGAGATATACCTTGAACCACCCTGGACAATGTGTTTGACCCTACTGGCATTGGGAGCTCAGTCAAGAATGTAAATGCTTTTCAGAGACAGCGGGGACTGTGGGATAGCTGGAGTCCTCAGTACCCCCTCCCTTCCTCCATGAGCGTCCATTTGATTCTTTGGCTTTCCGTTACACTTGTCACACAGCACTGTGCTGTGGACTCTGTATCATAGCCTGGAGATTTTTTTCAAATGCTTTAACATTTCATCTTCTGTAATGGAGCTCTGATAGAACAGATTTGCCTCCCCATACAGCGATCAGATCCAGTATCTCCTGTATGGTCCATGCTAGAGCTCTTTTTGGATTTGGGACTGCATCGCCACCCGTGCTGATCAGAGATCCATGCTGAGCAAACAGGAAATGCAATTCAAAAGTTCGCGGAGCTTTTCCTGTCTACCTGGCCAGTGCATCCGAGTTCAGATTGCTTTCCAGAGCGGTCACAGTGGTGCACTGTAGGATACCGCCCGGAGGCCAGTACCGTCGATTTGCGGCCACACTAACGCTAATCCGATATGGTAATTCCGATTTCAGCGCTATTCCTCTCATCCGGAAGGAGTACAGAAACCAGTTTAAAAAGCCTTTTATATCAATATAAAGGGCCTCGTTGTGTGGATGAGTGCAGCGTTAAATCGGTTTAACTCTGCTAAAATTGGTATAAACGCGTAGTGTAGACCAGGCCTCACTAATAACCTTTTATTCTGGCACAGTTTGCTCTAATCAAAAGCTTTTTAATGATGGCTCAATGGCTTCTAAAGGTTTATGATTAGTTTCTATCTCAAATTGTGAAATACATGGGGAAAACCTTTGGAACCTACCTGTCTAGTACAGTGTGCAACTCTGTTTCAATTTGGAAATCATTCTGAAAGTTTCAAACCACTTTGGAATTTACATTCCAGACTATACTGCAAAAAGCTCCAGTCTCCTGGGGATGCAAGGGGAAGAGGACTCAAAAGTTTCTTATGAGTTTTAAAGAGCTGATTGAGCAGAGAAGGCATGCTGCATCTGAGTCAGAGCGCCCTCCGCGGCATGCCGCCGTGCTTGGGACAGCAAAATGTCTAGAGCCGCCCCTGATTTGGGCCCAGCTGACAATTATGTTACAATGATATACATTTAAATGTTCCTTACTTGTTAGAAAACAAATATGTGTAAAAATCAGCAGCAACTTTCTACAGTAATGCAGCTGTTGGAACACTATTTACATGCAAGTTTAGTAAAAAGAAATTGCTATCCTCTTTCAAGTAATGTGTGAATACATTTTTCCATCCATCATCCAGGTCTGTGCAATAAGAAATGTTCCCAGATTTCAGGTTTTATTACCTCAATTTTCCAGTCTTTCAGGTGTTCAGATAGCAGAGATGAAATCCTGGCTCCATTGAAATTAATGACAGAACTCCCTTTGCCTTTCAGGATTTTACTCCATATCTTTATCATGTTTCTTTAAAGGCAACTTACATAAAATAATAGACCGATGATGCTTTGAGGGTTGTTAAAATAGCAGCTTTGAGAAAGTGCTGCTCTGTTATACTGCATACATGATAACTGATCTTTGCAACTGATTATTTGACTATGTTCCAAACTTTCTCAGAGGTTTTAGCTTTACAAATACCCACAGTGGATGTTTCCTTTCAAGCATGACAAAAAAGAAAAAATACTGCAGAACCAAAGCCTGCAATTTTAGAAAATTACCGTACAAATGTGTTGATTTTTTTTAAAGCAGTCTCATTTTCACAAGGTGGTAAATGATTACTTTCCCCTCCACTCCTCAAAAGAAAGAGAGAACAAATGAAAGAAAGGATGAAAACAAAAGATGGTTGCAAGGCTAATAGAAATCCCCAATGGGCTTGACTTTTTTCTAGAAGAAATTAAGAGCAGAATTCATCAAACATTAATGTTAAGAAGTCAGAAATTCTGGAATGTTTGTCCAGAGTCCCAAGACCCAGAGCAAACTCTGTCATCCTGCCGGGCTCCAGTCGAAAATCAGAGCCAAAACAAACATAGGCAGAAACTCCATCTGACTGATCGTGTGGAAACAGCTGTAACCACTTAGGTGGAAAACCACCTCAAATTCTTCTCCCAGAAAACACTGATGACATGGGAGATGGCGAGCAGGAAAACTCTGTCAGAATCTCTCTTCTGCTGTGGTCAGGAAAATATTTTCTTTCTCTATGACTGTAAATAGATGGGTTCAACCATGGTCACAATAAAATGCAAACCATAGAAATGCTAAATGCCTCCTTCTCTTGTCCTTTCTCTTGTGTATTTCTTAATGTTTGATCTTCGCTTGCCATCCACATAGGTCATACTAAACATGTTCTGTTCAACCTTTTTCTTATTGTCTATAGAGGGTATTATGTGCTCTTCAGCAGGAAAATAGGGAACATGCTGGAAGAAATAAGAAACACAAACAAAGCTGAAAGAAAAAAGAATCCAACTTAGGCTGTTGGATCACAGCTGGCCAAGCTGCAAATGACTTCCCTAAGGAGTCTTGCAGGTAGAGGAAAACAGATTGAAGGAAGCAGTAGAAATCATCAAGGAATAAAGAGAAAGGAAGTTTGGGTAACATATTCCACTTTGGGTCCTTCTTCATTATGTAAAGTAATTCTTGTGGATACTGGATGTTGAAGGTGGAATAGAGCATAGTAACAATACATTCTGCTTTCTGTTTTCTACACTTCTACACTACCAAATGTAATAGTTCTGGATTCCCTATTTTTTTTTGTGAAGATGAAATCCATTTTCTTGAGATTTCTACTATGGTATGTGTGTTATGTATGTTTTTCTGTCTGTACATTTGGATAATCTTGCTAGTGAGTTATAATTAAATAGGCAATTTTTTTTCAAATAAGGAAAATCATTACCATTTCTTCTTCTTTGCTTCTTCCCACACTCATTCAGACTCTTCAAGAAATTTAGCTATCCTGATTCACAGATATTCCTAAGTACTATTTTTCCAAGAGTGAAATATGGTTAAAAGTTTCTTACTTTCGTTCTTTCTTTTTTAACTCAAAATACTATATTACCTTGATTTTTGTGCCTCTATAGATATATATTTTAAGTAAGCAATTTTCAAGATCTGTGCAAGACCTTTCCACAAAAGTAATATAATTGAAGCAACAAGGTTGTTTTGATTTGTGTGCGGCTCTGCTAACTACAATTTGCAGTTGTTATTGACTACTGTTTCCAAAGGGTGTCACATATTAAGAAGGTTTTGCAGCTGTAAAAATATGCATTAATGGAGATTTTACCTGCTAAGTATCTTCAAAGGCGAGTGGAATAGGCAAAAAATGTGCCTGTTGGAACATGTGTAGAAAAAGAGGCCATAGAATTTTGGAAGGTGTTACCTTGATGCAAGTGTCCATGGAAGTATAAATATACTATATATTCAATGAATAAAGCCTGTGTTAATGCAGAATTAAGGTTGTTTGGTGTATGCTGTCCCCTTGCAGAATTCTGAATTGAACAAAACTCAAACTTATGAAACCCAATAAGTACAGTTAAGGTTGCCCATGCAACCTTAACTACCCTCGTTCATCAATGCCCCAATATGTCCTATTAACACACTTACCTTTATTCTGCCAACCCCACAATTGCTGAAAGGTAAAAGTTCTTCACCTCCTTTTACAGCCCATTTACTGTCACTCACAGGAGTCCATCTAACATTATTAAAAGATGACGACAGCAACAAAAAGTTTGCTGATGCCACCTTCCCTCTGATCCCCTGGAGGTGGCTGTAGTCAACGAGAATTATTTGCACACTCCAGGTGCAGTCTGTGTGTTAAATATGCCTACGCTACATTGTGGAGGTAGTGTTTGGACCTGCTTGGTCAAAGGTGCGTTTGTGATATGAGGACATTTGTGGATTACTATGACGTGTAACAGAGGGCTTGGCTACACTGGAGGGTTGCAGCACTGGTGGTGGGTTTACAGCGCTGCAACTTACTCTGTGTCTGCACTTGCAAGGCACAGCCAGCGCTGCAACTCCCTGGCTGCAGCGCTGGCTGTACACCTGGTCTGCTTGGGGTGTAATGATTCCAGCGCTGGTGATGCAGCGCTGCTCATCAAGTGTGGCCAGCAAAAGCGCTGTTATTGGCCTCCAGGGTATTAGGAGGTATCCCAGAATACTTTTTCAGCTACTCTGCTCATTGTTTCGCAGTCCACTGCCCTGGGCTCAGGTGACCCGACCTTTAAATGCCCTGGGAATTTTAAAAATCCCCTTCCCGTTTGCTCAGCCAGGAGTGGAGTGTAATCAATCAATCAATCAGTGACCATGCCTCCACGTGCCAAACGAGCCCCAGCATGGAGCACTGACGAGCTGCTGGACCTCATCAGTGTTTTTAGTGAGGAAGCTGTGCAGTCACAGCTGCGCTCCAGCCGTAGGAATTATGATACCTATGGGCAGATATCAAAGTCCATGCTGGAAAGGGGCCATGAAAGGGACGCGTTGCAGTGCAGGGTTAAAGTAAAGGAGCTGCGCAGTGCCTAGTGCAAAGCCCATGAGGGAAACCGCCGCTCAGGTGCTGCCCCCACGACCTGCCGTTTTCACAAGGAGCTGAATGCAATACTTGGGGGTGAACCCACTGCCAATCCAAGGACCACGATGGACAGTTCAAAGCAGGGAGAGGAGGGGGAGGAAACCGAGAATGAGGGTACTGGGGTGGAGGGAGACACCCCGGAGTCCCAGGAGGCATGCAGCCAGGAGCTCTTCTCAAGCCAGGAGGAAGCTAGCCAGTCGCAGCAGCTGGAACTTGTTGGTGAAGAAGAAGCAGAGGAGCGGGTTCCCGGTAAGCAGCTTTTATTTTCAGGATGGAAATGTTTTGTGAGAGGAGGGTGGGGGTTATGGCTGCATGCATGCATGCCTAGATGTCGAATAGCCCATTGATGTGGTCTATCACGTCTCGGTAATCGGCCTCTGTAATCTCTTCAAAAGTTTCAACCAGAGCGTGGGCAATGCGCTTGCGCAAGTTTATAGGGAGAGCCACTGTGGCCCTTGTCCCAGTCAGGCTAACGTGTCCGCGCCACTGTGCCATGAGGGGTGGGGGGACCATTGCTGCACACAGGCAAGCTGCATAGGGGCCAGGGCGGAATCCGCATTGCTGGAGAAGACCCTCCCGCTCTTCCCAGGTAACCCACAGCAGCGAGATATTTGGCAGGATAAAATCCTGTGGAAAAGGTAGGGATAGTATTCAGTGCAGGTCCCCCCTCACAGCGCTCTGATTTCCCTAATGCACAGAAACCCCAGTGCAGCCCTGACCCAAGCAGTTGCCCTTCCCAGGTGAGCCGCGGCAGCGAGATGGCTTCATTAATCACTCATTCCCCATTACTCACCATGTCTTCGCTGCTGTGGCCTCTCTGTGCTATGTTTGCTACGTGTAAAGGATGCTACAAATGAGACTAAAAACTCCTTAACTGTGATTATAAACAATGCAGCCTCTGTAATAAATGTTTCTATTTCTGTTTTTTTTCTAAGTGTCCTTGAATAGTACCAGTAATCCACCATCCCTATCAAAGACTGCTGAAAAGCTACAGAACCTGAGGAGGAAACCAAGAAAAAGTAAAGAAGATTTGGTGAAAGCAGTTATGAATCAGTCTGCCAGAGAGAATAAGAGCCTGCAGAACTGGAGAGAAAAAATTCAGCAGTAGAGGGAAACAGAAAGCAGGAGAAAGGAATTGGCTAAGAAGAAAAGCACAAAGCAGCTGATAAGCCTCCTGGCGCGCCAGACAGAGTGTATGCAGTCACTACCGTGCTGCCCCGCCCATCCCAAAGCTCTCTCCCTTGTGCCCTAATGTCAGCTCAAAACCCCCTTCTCCAGCATCCAGGTTCTTACCACCACCAGCTGCCCCCAACACCTGTACGTTCACCTACCAGCTCTGAGAACTACGATCCTTACCCTCTGCACTCAACCCCCATCACCATGCAGCATTTTCATCCTGAAGTGCAGCAGGCACGGCACAGCACTCCAGGCAGGACATCTTCAAACCTCTGACTGTACAGTTCACCACCCTACCCCCCTGTCCTTTTACTTACTGTCATTTCAATAAATGATTTCTTGGCTTTTAAAACAGTTTTTATTATTGCAGAAAGTGAAAGATACTGTACCCCAAGGAAAAAAATAGGCACTGCAAATCATTGTAACCACTGCACTTCACTCCCATGCAAGGCACCAAACATTGCTGTTGGCTTTCAGCCTCAAATTTCTCCCTTAAAGCATCCCTAATCCTTGTAGCCCTGTGCTGGGCCTCTCCAGTAGCCCTGCTCTCTGGCTGTGCAAATTCAGCATCCAGGCGTTGAACCTCGGAGGTCCATTCCTCACTGAATGTTTCATCCTTCCCTTCACAAATATTATGGAGGGTACAGAACGCGGATATAACTGCAGGGATGCTGCTTTCCCCCAAGTCTAGCTTCCCATAAAGACATCTCCAGCGTCCCTTTAAATGGCCGAAAGCACACTCCACAGTCATTCTGCAGCGGCTCAGCCTGTAGTTGAACCGATCCTTGCTCCTGTCAAGCTTCCCTGTATACGGTTTCATGAGCCAAGATATTAACGGGTAAGCGTGGTCTCCAAGGATCACAATGGGCATTTTGACATCCCCTACTGTGATCTTGCGGTCTGGGAAAAAAGTCCCGGCCTGCAGCTTCCTGAACAGGCCACTGTTCCGAAAGATGCGTACATCATGCACCTTCCCGGGCCAGCCTGTGTAAATGTCAATGAAACGCCCCCAGTGATCCACAGGCACCTGGAGAACCATAGAGAAATACCCCTTCTGCTTAATGTACTCGGATGCCAGGTGGGGTGGTGCCAGAACAGGAATATGCGTCCCATCTATCGCCCCTCCACAGTTAGGGAAACCCATTTCTGCAAAGCCATCCAGAAAGTCCTGCACGTTCCCCAGAGTCACGATTCTTCTTAGCAGGATGCGGTTAATGGCCCTGCAAACTTGCAGCAACTCTATTCCAACGGTCGACTTTCCCGCTCCAAACTGGTTCGCGAACTATCAGTAGCTGTCTGGAGTTGCCAGCTTCCAGATTGCAATAGCCACCCACTTCTCCACTGGCAGGGCAGCTCTCAATCTCGTGTCCTTGCGCTGCAGGGTGGGGGCAAGCTCAGCACACAGTCCCATGAAAGTGGCTTTTCTCATCCTAAAGTTCTGCAGCCACTGCTCGTCATCTCAGACTTGCAGTACGATGTGATCCCACCACTCAGTGCTTGTTTCCTGAGCCGAAAGGTTGCATTCCACGGTGCTGAGCATGTCGGTTACTGCCACAAGCAATTTATTGTCACATGCATCAGGTGAATCGATATCATCATCGGACTCCTCACTGTCACTTTAGAGCTGAAGGAATAGCTCAACTGTTAAACGTGATGTGCTGGCGACATTCATCAGCAAAGTCCTCAGTGGCTCGGGCTCCATTTCCCACAGAAATCATGCTGCAGACACACAATGGCACCAAACTGCTGGGATGTGAAGCGATGTACCACGGGGCTTTGGGACAGGAAGCGGAATGACCTGCACCCTTCCGCCCCCTTCCCACAACCCAGGGAGCCAAAATGGGACGAGGTGCTCTGTGGGATAGCTGCCCACAATGCACCACTTGCAACAGCGCTGCAAATGCTGCAAATGTGGCCACACTGCAGCACTGGTAGCTGTCATTGTGGCCACAGTGCAGCGCTGTCCCTACACAGCTGTACAAAGACAACTGTAACTCCCAGCGCTGCACATCTCCAAGTGTAGCCATACCCAGAGATGTGACTATGGTATAAGATAATCTATTTTTCACCCTTTTTATGTAAGGAAAGGGAAAAGCTACATCACTTTCTCCCCTCACTGCAGCCCCAAACCCCTCTCCTCCTATTCCCCCTGCCCCAACTCTCTGCCCCTCCCAGGAAGCAATCAGTCTAATATTTCCCCGTAGACTTTGATTACATTCCCCCCAAAATAAAATTGCCACCCTTGACTCACAAATTGTAGCAAACTCTAGCCACTCAGTCCAAAATGCTTTTTATCTTGGGTGGTGTCATGATTAACTTATCCTTAGTTATGTTAAGTGAAGGGTGAGTTCACAGCCATCAAGAGGTCTGTGATTCATCCAGTCATTAGTACACCTCAGTTTAACAGTACAAGGGAGTGGAAGGACACCATAAGAACGGCCATACTGGGTCAGACCAAAGGTCCCTCTAGCCCAGTATCCTGTCTTCTGACAGTGGCCAATTCCAGGTGCTTCAGAGGGAATGAACAGAACAAGTAATCATCAAGTGATCCTTTCCCTGTCTCCCACTCCCAGCTCCCGGCAAACAGAGGCTAGGGCCACCATCCCTGCCCATCCTGGTTAATAGCCATTGATGGAGCTATCCTTTATGAACTTACCTAGTTCTTTTTTGAACCCTGTTATAGTTGGGAGCCTTCATGACATCCTCTGGCAAGGAGTTCCAAAGGTTGACCATGCATTGTGTGGAAGAAATACTTCCTTTTGTTTTAAACCTGCAGTGTATTAATTTCATTTGGTGACCCCCTAGTGTTATGAGGAGTAAATAACACTTCCTTATTTACTTTCCATTTTAGGGGGGGTGGAGATTTAACTCAGTAACCCTTTGGTCAAATTACCTCAAATTTGGATCACTAATATTACTCCACATCCCCATCAGGTATACCAAATTTCAAAGAAATGTGATTAACTCTGCAGATTTTAGAGCACTTACAATAATCACGCTTTAAACCAAATAAAATGAAATAGAAATTCCACTTTCTGTTTTTCTGAACTGGCACACAAGCAGTGTAAAAAAGTATATATTTTCTAAAATACTGTCCTCAGTTTGGGTCCGCCAAAGATTTAGTAGGTGCCATTACACTACTCTTGGTAAAACTCTACAAATTGAAAGATCATTTTGTCACATCACATCAATCATTTGATCTCTATCTCTTGGGAAACAAACAAAAAGTCTAGAAACTTTTTACAAAATGGCTATTTCCCCCTGCACTTATAGCTCCAAAACACCTGGCTCAAATGACTCCAAATTTGGGTTACTAACCTTACCCTACACCCTCCTGAGGCACACCAAATACTAAAGAAATCAGACTAAGCATATTGATTTTAGAGGACTTAGAAAGGTTGAGCTTTAAAGAGAAGTTGTGAAGCAACTTTTACTATAGTGGCATAGCTGCTGTACATTGGCCTACGGCAGATCAGCCTTTTCTTCCATGTGAGGATGGCTCTGTAGCCTGTCTGCTAGGGCACTGCTAAGTACATAGGAGAGTCAAGTTCACACTTCTACTCCTCTCAGCCCAGCTGGGGATTTGAGCCCTGATCACCCATATTCTGAATGAGAGCTCTAACCACTGGGCAGCCAGACAAAGCAGGGTTACCACCACTTCCTGTGTTTTGGGCTCAGTCTGTAGTTTTATTGCCTCTGAGTGCATCTACTGGATTAGGCCCAACAAATGAGATAGATGAGGAAATGCCTAGCCTGAGAATCCCACCAGGATTTAATCATGAGCTAGGTGCTGGGCATGAGCATTTAGGTAGCTGTGGATATGTCCACTGGAAGATTTGTAGGCACTTAGGGGACTTTATAGGTGCAAACTTCAGTGCCTAAGGAATGTAGGCACCTAGAGGGTTAGGTGCCTAGTGTGACAGTTAGGTACCCAGGATTGGAGCCAGTAATGTCTGGAGAATGTTTTGTAATTGCATGTATTCACTTCCTGGTTAAAAAATTGCAGTTATGTTTTCCAGTCACTGATAAGAAATGGTGATTCTGCTATACATGTAAGATATAAAATGTAAAATACAACTGATCTGATTTCATTTAACTGCCAAAAAGAAAAAAAGAATTGATACTTTAAATGTGTTACATTACAGCATTTAATATTGTATGGAGATATAAATATTCTGTAAACTAAATCCTGTTGATTTACTATGCCTGTGTCTCAGGGATGCTGCTTTTCCAGCATACACGGGGGGTATTAGCAGAGAACATCATGCTATGAACAACAAAGCCACAACAAGATCTTTTCTGAGTCTGAAAATCATTTGAGTCACAAGAAAGTAAAGCGGGGCAGGGTCGTGGAGCTAAAAGGGTGTGGATGGGAGGAGGAATCCAAAGAAACCTGATGGCTGCTACCTTGATAATCAATGCCAGAATGATGTCAAGCTGAAATGAGAACAAGAAGAGTCCAGTATTATATGTATCCTTTTTACACAGCTGCAGCTGAACCAGAGCCCAGGAGTCCAGAGAAGCCAGCAAATCCCCTTATTTGGAGTAGCAACATAACAGGAACATCTGTTGTCATAAGGAGGGAGAAAAAAATAATGCCACAGTGGACACTTTTCTTTGCATACATGAACCCCCTAGACCTAAGGTCAGTGATATATGTTCCCTCTTGTGAGCCTGTCAATGGTTCTGTGCAGTCCTTTTTTGGTGGCTCACTTTTGCTGAACTGGGTCTCCTCTGTTTAACTCAAATTCAGCCAGTCTGTCAACTTAATATAAAACAAATCAATCCCCTTGAACTCCTGGGTTTGCATCCTCCTCTGACTCCATATTTGTTCTCTATAGGCATTCTGGCATGGGGCTATTATTCGAGGTCCTTCTGCTTCCCCTTCACCTTCTGTTCTTCTTCCTTTGTTGCTTCCTTATTTTCCTTATTGGTGTCAACTCTGGGTGCGTCTCCATGACTGGCAGTTCTGGCAGCTGAGTTGGGGTGTGGTCAGCCTGGTTGCATATAAGTGGGAAAGACACTTTCTTCAACCTATGTTCTGTGTAAAGTTTACAACCCCATTGCAGAGCCACATGGGAGACTGAGCAAGTGAGATATATGCTGGGTCCTGAATCACCAGTTTCACAGCACCCAGGTCAAACTCTGGCATTCCCTGCAGGCTGCAGGGATTGAGTGTGCATGCTTGGTAAGATTCCCAAGGGAGCAGATTAGGGCAGCTGGGGAATGAGAATGGGTTCAGTACAGAAGTGCCTTGGAATCTTAGTAGGTGACAAAGGAAATGGAACCAACAACTAGTTGCAGCAGATACAATGAGCCAGTAAGTGTGGAGAAGCCCTCTCTCAGGGCTGTCTGTGCTATTTTTTGGCAGTCCAGACAAGGTTATGTTCCCAACCTGCTGGAGGGGAGAATTTAGCAAAAAGGCCCCTTTCCTTCCCATCGCTGTGTTGGAAAGAGGAGATCAAATCAGCCTATGAGCTGCAATGCCCCAAAGTTTGCTTAGTTTATTTTTGGAGATCAGCCTTATTGTCTTCTGTCTTAGGAGCATGATGAGTCCTAGTAAATCAGTTCCTTAGTAGCTTCTGTGGCACTCAGCACATGAACATGAGGCGCAACACCCTAGTGACTGATATGATCGGAGGAGCTGCTTTACCTAAGTTCTATGCTCCTGTGTATGAAACACTTGTAATGACTCCTCTAGGGGTCCAAGATTGAAAATGGAGACAGACCTGAGGCATGAGTCTCAGCAAAAAGCCTAATAGTGACTATTTATTTATTGGAGCTAGTCAAAAACTAATCATCAAGTACATTTGATTTTGTCATTTTTCATCAACTAAATAATTCAACAAATCAATTTTTGGTATGTCACCAGAGCTGCTATTCACAATAAAAGCATCATATTGGACCATGGGAACTCTTTATTATGTACCACTGTGAACCCTTAGGATATTGGGTGAGCATTGCTTATGTCATGCAAAGCCTTTCATCTCTAGTGCTGCAGATCCAGCCCAGCTTAGGAATAATTGGAAAGTGTTGCCACCAATTGCTCAGCCAGATGGCTGCTCTGCATGAAAGAACTGGTGATCTCAGGCCATTTTGTAGTAGACAGCTGTTCACATCACAAAAACAAACAAATCCACAAACACATGCTGAATGATATCCTGGTTGGAACCCACAGCCGAGAAGATAAGGACTGAATAGACACGGAGGTTGAAATACCCTTTCATCCCTGCAGGTGAGCGTGTAGGCGCTTTGAGAGGTTTGAGTAGGGATCCTTGCTCTGCCCATATCTGTACTGTGAATAAACAAAGAACTTCATTAGACAGTGCTGCACCTTTCACCAGCACAAAATTTCCTACTACAAGAAAACAACAACTTCAACACTGACTTTTTAAAAGGTGATGACCCTACTGACTGTATGCAATACAATGGCACTGCCATCTGCTCTAATCCCATGCCACAAGGGTTATGCAGGTGGGACAACCCTGAGGGTAGAATTTAATGCAGAAAAAATATGGGGTATGCCAGGAGCTTCTTATAATGTTACTCTTAGCATTCAGCATATTAACCATCTCAAACTATGCTGGATTCTTTGACTGGCATATATGCTTGACTCACGTTGTTGTGAGAGTGAATACACTGCCACCCTTACAGGTGGGCAGGAGTATAGGTTTGCTGGAGAACTTGCAGGTACAGTATGTCTGAGTAAGGATGGCTATAATCCCATCCAGGAATGCTGACTATTCAATGCTTTGGAAAAGCCTCCGCACATATGGATGATGAAGCAGTATCATTACTATTTCTGCTTAGAGACAAATGTAACTTATGTATAAAAATAGCTTCAGCACCTACATGAATATGATTTATGCTGATCTCAGCCCTTAGTTTTTAATGTGTATGAGAGAGATTTTCCTTTAAAAATGTGAGATGTTAATGAAATTCACTGATATCTTGTTTTTCTTCTGTTTCTGGTCTTGAAAGAATTCAGCAGATAAGGAGGTATGTGAGTTGCAAATAGGTATGAGGAGACCAACTCAGCCCAAATAAGAATAAGCCTGAATAGTCACCCAACTCCCAAACCAAATCTCTTTTCAGGTTTGGTTTGTTAAAGTGAGAAAACTGATCTCACTGGGGAAGCCTTAAAAACTGCTCTCTAACACAGTTAGGTAGGTAACACCTCCCCATCTTTCTTCTTTCCCAGAGTTGCTGTGATGCTACCTACCCATGTTGATCTGCTCACTCACATTAGAAGAAGAGGGCCTTGTCTAGACTAAGTTTTAAAGGTGCTCTATATTGTGCATATTAACCTTTCTTTAACAGTGTGATGTTCTAGTAAAAGAAATGGTGTAATAGACAGGCCAGGTGCTCCCCAACCTCCCAGTCATTACAACATTTCTTTTTTTTTCTTTCTTTTTTTTTGGGGGGGGAGTGTGAGGTAGGGGAAGGGCTGCCTGTACCATTTCTGTATCTAGTGTGAGTGAACAGGGTTAGTGAAATCATGGTTACTGTGATGGTACCTGATGCACCTCCATCACTTTTCTGGCCAGAACAGGGTACTGAGACAGTGCTATCTGCTTGTTTGCATGCATTCCTTTTAGCTATGGAAAAGGGATAAATGTTCATGTTCATACTGCTACAGCACAGGTCAACAGACGTTTATGCTTTTGTCCCTCAGGTGCTGTTGAGGTTAGCATTGATGGTCAGAATTGCATTGTGTTGGCTCTGATCCTTCCTCTCAGGTATTACAGAGGATTATGATGGGCAGCTGCTCCTCCTCTGCAGTGTCTCCAAGAGGATGACATCTATCCCTATCCCATTCTTCACATATTAAATCCCTAGGGAAGACTGCAAAATGTCATGGACTTTAGAATCATCAGTACAAAGATAATACTCCCTAGATATTTAAAAATGCCATACCATGGGTGGAATGAGAGAAGACCACGTGCTTTCTGGTGCAAATATCCTGCCACCACCAAATGACAGAAATTTAAGGTAGGAGATGTTCAGGTATGATAGGGAGAAGTATATGAGAGCCAAAGGCGGGAGAGGAAGAGATGAAAACTCTCAAAGGTTTCGAGATGTTTGGTTAAGAAGCTTATCAAAATAGATCTCCCAAACCATTTGAGATACATCCTCCAAGGGTAAATATTTTAAGGTTGGTAGGGAACAGCAGGAAAAGATGAATGCTTAAAAAACAGCAATTCTCATCTGTATGAAAATGACCTTAACAGTAAAATAATGGTGGAGGAAAAATATAAGATCTAGAAGTAGAATGATATTGAAATCTAATGTTTTTCAAAGTCCTCCATGAGGCATCAAGAGCACTTTAATGGTTCATTGTGAGTTATTACTGTCTTTTATCTAAAAACACCTGCAAAATCAATGCATTCATTATTCACTCATAAAGAAATGTTTTTAAATTACGACAGATGTGCACAGTTTTTATTCCAAAATCTCTGCATCCACAGTAAAGACCAATATGCTGCAAGGTTTCATTTTCAAAAGGGAAATGTGTTTTTTGAATTAATACAGGACACAAATATTTCTGACATTTACTTGTTTGTGGTCCTATCTCAAAAGTCTACTAAATGGACGTGTATTTTTTTCTAATTATACCAAAACATATGACTTCTCAATCTGAGAACTCGTATCTTAAACTACTGTCCAAAGGGAATTTTCATCCTAGATTTATAAACTGTTAAATATAGTGTTTTATAGGAGAAAATATGATATCCCTAACCTATAGCATCACAAACTCAATGCTATAATACCCCTATCATCTCTTCACAGTTATGTCACATAAGTATGTCAAAATGCTTGTCATGTTATGAATACTTGCAAAGAAAAAATGGAGCAAACTTATATAAATACATTCTAGGAAAAGTCTTATGACTACAGAAGCCAACCAAAATTCTCAACAGCAAGTGAAAGAATGCTACTGAAATCCGTAAATTAATGGGTATCCCTTATGGTTGGGACTGCTTTCCCATATTTGTTTAACTGTTTCATTGCTCCCAGGTACCTGGTGTGCCTCATGGTCTGGAGAAAGGAGGGACCAACCAGTATGGATGAAATAAAAATAGAGCCAACATTTCATTTGAAAATTCACCTGAACTTGACATGAACCTTTTTACTAGGTTCAAAAAAATGGATAAACCTCTTGTACCAGTTGGGACTTGAAACAAAGTACCAAAATACTGTGGCCAACAATTTACAGCCTGAAGAAGAAAAGGAAGCACTAGAAATATGGTTTAAAAAGCCAGTTCTTGAAAATGTATGGCCTAATTTCCACAGGACCATTTCAAGCAAGCTTAGAAGCTTGGGATGAAGCAGCATGTCCAGTGGTTAGAGTAAGGAATTGCTATTCTGAGAATTCCTAGATTTATCACTGATTACACTGGTCTACAATTTTTGAGAAGACGTCTGCTTCAGAGATAAAATATGATTTTTATTATGTATTTTAATATGCTGAATTCAAATATGACAATTAAAACAACTGATTGGCTACTGTTTCTAAGATATTTAAGTTTTTACATTTTATGTCTATGTATATTGTGTGGATAGTAGAGTTTTAATCATAAATTGTAAACCTACGTCTTTTCATGTGTTTATGGTTGCTTTACATGATAATATTTCACCTGTCCTGTTTATGTAACACTTTAAAAATCAGCAAAAGGATTATATAAATAAAATTTATTATGAAACAAAAGGCAAAAAACTATTATGTACATAGTTTAGTCCTATTCAGTGTCTACTTGGCACTTCTTGGCTTGTCTCTTGTATTCCTTAAATGGAGCATCACTTGTCACTGTCCAGCAATAGTCTGCAAGCACTGATGGGCTCCATTTGCCCTCATAGCCTGCCAGGAGATTCCATGGCTGTAGTCTGGAGCCCAACAGCTCTGCCTTACTCTTGGGTAGTTCCAAATCCCTGACAAGGTCATTCAGTTCACCTTGTGTTAGGAGGTGTGGTTCAGAGGAGGGGGATGGGAGAAAATGTGGGTCCTGTGACATTGATGGTTCAGGACCAGAAGTTTCATCCTCTTCCTCTTCCTTGTCTGACTCAAGTGAGAATGATTGATTCTGGTGAATCAGGAACTGGCAGTCCTTCTCCGTGGGGTACTGGGCGTATAGCTGATGGAATGTTTGGATAACATTCACTTTTTCTTTTTGAATACTTGCACTTTTTCTTCTTTGACACACCTTTCCCAACTGGAGGCACCATGCAGAAGTAACAATTGCTGGGATGATCTGTTGGCTCTCTCCAAATCATTGGCACTGCAAAAGGCATAGATTTCCTTTTCCTGTTCAACCACTGGCCAAGATTTGTTGCACAAGTGTTGCAGCATATGAGTGGGGCCCACCTCTTGTCCTGATCTCCAATTTTGCAGCCAAAATAAAGGTGATAGGCTTTCTTAACCATAGTGGTTATATTGCACTTTTGTGATGCAAAAGTCACTTCACCACCAACATAGCAGAAGTTATCTGCACTCTTCACACAAGTACGAGGCATCTCTGCTCACTTTGGCTAAACAGAAATGTGTCCCTTTGCAAAATCAAACACTGACAAATAAAAGAGCACGACACTGTATGATTTCTAGAGCTGATATAGGGCAATTTGTTCAGCCGAGTGATGGAAGCTTCGTTATGATTGCATCATCCATGACTTCTAGGAATAACATGATGCAATTCATATCATGTATGACGCAATACCAGCTTCAGATTGCATCATTCATTGTTTTGCCTAAAAAGCAAGTACTGTCCAAACCCAGTCATAGATTTATTCATAGATCCAGTCAAAGATATATTTTAGTAATTTCTGGTTTAAATTGAGATCCCTTCCCTTTATAACTCACTTATCCTCCGCCATTCCCAAGTCAAGGGTCGTATATACTGACCCAATAGCATATCTTGAAAACTAGAGCCAATCAACAATTTTAAGCATCATTTTCGTTCTCAGTGACCCAGAATTAGTAAAGTTAGACTACATTTATTTCAGAAGCATTTTGACTGTAGAGCAGTGTTATCTGTGTGATACTCACATTACTTAGCATCTCTAGTGCCTCAGTTTACAAAGCTGTGAAGTGATATAATACCGATTTAAAGGACTGATGTGAAAATAATGTTTTTGTACAGCATTTGGAAAACCTTGGATGAAAAGCATCCTGCAAATGGAATTATTCTTACATTACAAACTTAATTTCTAACAAATTAAACTTTATTGTTATTGAAGTGCTGACAATGCTGTAGAAGACACAAGGATAATCTTTGCTCCAAGCAGTTTACATCTTGTAGCTTCTTGTCTCTCTGCTATGGTCCAGCTTCCATATAACAATGTCATTCTCCAGACAGTAAAATGCATATGACACCGAATAGCCCCACATCAGGTAAAGAGAAGTATAGGGTAATAAGGCCTTTTGGAAGTATATGGAGATGGAATGCAGAGACCCCAGGATGCTTGTGGAGAAAAAGGAAATTTCAGGGAAATGTAAAAGGCTGCAAAATATGGCCATACCTAGTCTGCACCTTTAAGGATCCTTTCTCACTAATTAAAACCTGATGGAAAGGCAAACACAATCCACATGTTTTTTCTACACCCGCTGAGCTGCCATGTGGCCGTTTGAAGCTATACTTTGAAAACCGTTCTTAATTCTTTTCAGTACATATAAGCCAAGAAATATGGGGGAAAGTTGTAGGGGGTTTGTGTCACAAAAACCAACAAGGAGATAAGAACTTTTCTACTTACAGAAGACCATTCATTCTGTAAAAACTGGCCTTTTTGCATTTTCAAAACACACTGTCACTGCTGCTGACCACATTAGGGGAGAGATTAAAGATCCCAAGTGACAGATATTGAGATACTAGTGAAATGCTACTTTAAAATACTTTAAATGATTAATTTGATTGGAATGAGGTGGTTCCATTAAACTTAGCTGCTGCCTTTTGAGATAGTGAAAGACTCTTCCACTGAACCCAATGAGTATGATTTTATTCTCAATTGCTAGAAATCAGTCTATTTTTTCTCTCATTTTGAGGCATAAAGCCACATATGGGGTGGGTGTATAAAATCAATTTTCTTAACAACCAAACAGTCTGAAAGTAAGAGTATTCAAGAGGGAAAATCCTTCTGACAACAGCGCTCTGAAATGTGAATGCCTTGATCTCCACAGGAACACAGAAAGGCAGCAAAAGTTTAAAAAAACCTTTCAGATTTTAATACATGTTAAATTCAGATGTTTCCAGACAAGAGACTGCTTTACTGCAGATCAGATTGTACACTGGCCTGCTCCCTTTTATTAATTTAAGCTGCGTCTGGCTGTACTGAATGGAAAAGTCTCCCTGTTGCCAGTGGTTATGAGTTATTAACAGGACAGCTGAATAGAGCTCACATGCCTCAGCAGTTTTATTCGGTAATTATATAAACTCATCTCTGTTTCATTTAAGACTCCCATTTACCTCTATCCCACACAGATGGGTGCTATCCTACCATTTTTTTGACATCAAAAAAATGGTTCAACATGATACTCCAGTTATAGAAAACTTCATTTACTGGTAAGAGATTAATTCCAGAACATAGTAGCTTTTCCTGCCGTATTCTAGTGTGCCCCATATGTTTTGGGTGCTGTAGTGGGGAAGTTAGCAGGCTGATAGCTAAGGTGTGAAGATTACCACTTCTGTATTTTTATACTTTGACTTAGAAAAAGCTATTTTCTGAATTTTTTTTAAAGAATTCTTCCTGGCGACATTCCAAGCTCTAAACCTCTTTTCCAAATCACATCTAGCCCTTGCAGTTTAATAGCAAACAGATTTAAAGATGAAAACTACTGCATTTCAGCATACATGGCTGAAAGTGAATTACATTATCTGCTACGTGTCACTCAAGATCTTTAGAAAAAGTTTATATTCCTGATGAGGGACATTGTTACCATGCAATCTCACATTCACAGGCCAATTACAGGGTGAGAGGTAGGGATGTTTTAATAGGAAAATGCCAAACCAATGATCTCACACTTTAAAAGAGTAGCTGTATTGGTTTGACAAAAAGATTAAAATAAGTGTTTAAGTGTCCGTTCAACCTCTCTTTTTCTCTCTGTGGTAATCAGCTGACTATGGTATTATGAAAGGGAGAGGAAATTTATGTTTTGTTCAAGTTTGTGTTTAACTTTATTCAGATTTACATATGTGACATTCCCAAGCATGAAGAATAATTCATTACATCAGGTTGTTGCTTATTTAATAGAATTCGTGGAGGAGTCTTTTCTTGGTTGGTGGGACTGTATTTTAAGATTAAAAAACACAGTACATAGAACTTTTCTGATGAATTTCTGTCAAATTATTATTTCTTGATTTATTGGTATTGTGGTAACACCTGTAGGCTCCAATCAGGGATCAAGGCCCTGTTGTGCCAAGCCCTGTACAAGCGCATTGCAAAAAGGCAGCCCATGTTCCAAAGAGCTTGCAGTCTAAACTTGAGACAAGAGAGAACAGGTGATCAGCTCTGTGTTTGTATTGTGGCTGGCGTTCCTGGCTCCAGGTCCCACACTCGATCTTCTGGATCAGGTTGTTCCTCTTTTTAAGTAATGCATTTTAAGAAATTCCATTTTCTTCCCAATGCAATATAAGGATTAACACAACATTCATTGTGAGACTAGGAATCGATAGGACTTTGTAGGATGAAGAACAGAACATCTGATCTAGAATGCATGGTGTCTCACCAGCGCCTTTTCAACTATTTATGGGCACTCTTTGCCAAACATAAGACCAAAGTCTACTTTTAACTCCAGGCACACAACTCAACAATGGGAATTATTCATGCAGATGCCAGGACAGAAGCTGGTCTTTAGTGATTGAAATTACTGTTTTCAGTCAGAATGATATAGTTCTTTGTCTGCAGACTACATTACAATATGTCCATTATAATCTCAGTGCCATTATTTCATATAAACAAGGGTAGGTGTTGTTACAACACTGTGACTATCTTGGAAGAGACTGTGAGTAAAGCAGGAATTTCTGGCTTGAGCTAGCAGATTTGTCCCTGTAGGTCAGCAGCAGAATATTTGCCTGAAAAAAACCCAAATCTGGGTTTTAGTTCCACTTTGATTTTTCTCTGTTTATGACTCTCTACGGGGTTGAGTGGTTTGGGGCAGAATATAACAGGCTCCTTTTGTGTATGTTATTATGGTAAGCAAGACTGGTTATTTTCTGTCTTCTTTCCCATTTTTCTCTTTTTTCATTAATATTTTGTTGCCATTTTTTGTGAGGAAGGTAGAGTTTAATGGGAAGCAATTACTAGAATATTTTAACTGTTTATCCATATAAGCCACTAGTAAAGCTGAAATATTTGCTTCTTGACAAACCAGAAAAAGAGTTATGTCTGTAATGCCAAGTGAAGCCTTACTTGCATGCTATGTTTTCCTATATGCTGGCAATATGGTTCCCGGTGTAATTTTCAGATAGGTAATTTTCATGGGGTCTATATAACACACAGTGTGGTGATAATTACTATAAGATAATACATGAATATGACTGTAGAAAACGTGTGATATGAAGTAGTGTTATTTGAGGCCTAGTTTTTAGTGAGTCCCGTCATCATAGTATCTTAGCACCCATGAGCTATATAATTAGTGACTGAATCATAAAGAAGACATAATGAGGAGGCAAAGGGCAGCCTTAATTTTCTTGTTCACTGGCTTGAGCATGCAACCCTGCAACCTTTACATTCTTAATTTTAACAGTTATTTTGGTGATGACTTTCCTTGGATGTTTTTTTTTAAAGGAAAAAAACCATAATGTGAGCGGGTTGGCTATATACTACAGGAACTCTCTCTTTCTCTCTCTAGCCTTTGTAACTTTAAGAGAATAGCTGGTCAGAAACATTTTGGTCATTCATTTTTTATGACCAGCTGTACTCATGGGGTGCTGGTGGTGGGATATCTTCTCACTGCACACCTTAGGAAGTCAATGGGAAAGAGTGTATGCCTGCCAACCAGAGTAGTAGCACAATGTTTACCTTAAGAGCTACACCACAAGTGATAGCAAGGCGCCTGGTAGGTGCTTGCCTCAATCACTGGAAACCTTCACTACATTTTTCACTGCACAGTTAAGTTAGCCATGCATGCTTGGAATGGTATTCCTTAGTTGTACACTTTATAAGTTTACTTCTTCCACTGACTTCAATGTCTTTGGAGTGGGTCTTTAGCAAGAAAAGACCGTAAAAAAATATGTATAGTGCATGTACAGAATGTAGTTACATGGCCTAGTAAAAAGACCAGGGGATGGGGACTTGAAAGACCCTGTGTTCTAGTCCTGGCTGTGATACTGACATTCTCTACAACCTTGGGAAAGTCATTTAGCCTTAGTTTCCCTATCTGTAAAATGGGAATACTTCCTTTGTAAAGCACTTTGAGATCTGCATCCTTGAAGCTGATCAAAACAAAACAAAACACACAACTTGGGTAACTTCAGCCCAAAAAGAAAATTATGAGATCCTGGAAATTGGTTAGAGATGGAGCCCCCGAAAAAGCCCTGACAATAGCAGTCACTACCACTGTTTCTTTAAGTCAATAAAGACCCTATTCTACAATGAACTCTGTATCTGTAACTGATCTGGATGGTGAACTACACCTTCTATATCATCTAGTACACTGTCCGATGATAATAAAATAGCGTGAAGAGTAAAGGTTCTATATAAAACAGTTGTTTAGGTGGAACTGTTCCATTTCATTTTCGGGTGACTGGAAACATTTTTGAAATCCAGTGATTGATCTGTTAACACATCTCTTGGGCATATGCACTGAAAACGAGAAGAGCTGAAAAGGATGTGTTGATCTTGGATCTGATCCTGATTTTGTAGGGTTTGATTTAACCCACTTGATTTCAAACGCTGAAAAAATAAGAAGAGCAATCTGCCCGCCCATTCTCAGGCACGAACAACTGCAATGCTACACACTGGGGATTATATTTTTTTCTTAGATGGTTACTTCAAACTGTGTGGAGAATGAAATTTTAATCAGTTGCTTTACACTATAGAGAATTCTTGCTTATCTTTTTTTCTCAAAGCTAAACAGTGAGTGGAAATGGTTCTAAGAATTGCAATATTTAAAAAAAAAAAAACCTCAGGAAACTGCTATAGCATCAACAATCTGTTTGAGAGAGTGACATAGACATTGATCTCCTATAGAAGCATTTATTTTATTCATTTTTTTCACAATTTTGCAAGTTTTGTATATATCATTTAGAACCACTTACAATAAAGCCTCAGCATTACATATGTATTAACCCAGTGTGATCCAATGCAACTCCACCATCAAACCAGGAAAACTCTCAGAAGAAGCTTTGGAAAATAGATGTGGTAATAGGTTTCAGTGACAACACTGTGGGATCATCAATATTCATTCCTCAGGCTTTGGATGGGCAACCAGGGATATTAATATATTTAGCTGTTTCTATTTAAAATTGGTTTCCTGAGGATGGCACCAGTCAGGGAGAGAGAGGAGAAGAGAATAAGTTAGTGTGCAGTGAAAAAGCATACTTGGCTGATTCAATTTGTTTTGCATTTGTCACCATTTACTTTACTGAGCGTCCCATATTTGACCTGCAAGCTTCTAGAGACTAAAAGCCCACTCACCATTATCACAAAGGAGGTGCTTCCGAGCTGTCTGAGTTCTACTGAATGCTTTTTGTTTCACTTAATCCTAGAACTACAGATTAAATCAGTGTGCACAGTTGGTAGTGACACCTTGTTAATAGCAGTGAGATAAAATGGTCGGCGCTATGACAAAAATATCTTTTTAATTGTCCAGCCCGGGCAACGACCCAAGGTAAAACCAACAGGATAATGGCTCATTGCCATCATTCTCAAGAAAAGATTATAATGCCATTCTTCTATTCCTTTCACTGGCTTGATTCCCATTTCTTAATCTATCTGCAAGGGATAACACTATTATCTTTCTTTATTTGCCCTTTCGGTGGTGTTTCCTAACATTTTCTTCTTTCATCTCACTATCTATCATTTGCTCACACTTTTCTTTTCATCAGTCATTTAATTTTCCCATCCATATCATTTCCCTGGTTTTGTGCCCTGGCACTTGTTGCTGAGGTTCTTATTTCTAATGCTGTTTTTCTGATACGTAGTTTGTGCCTAATTGCTTTCTATTATTTCACACTGTGGCTGCCTACAGAATGAGATGATTAAAAAAAAAGTTAGTTGAACTTTATGGAACACATTTGTCAGTGGCAAAGTCTAAGGTTTAAACAAAAATGTTTCCAGAGAATGCCTTTTCTCCCTGTAAACTTTGAATAGCAATGAAGAGCTGATCAGAAATGCCATTGGTCTAATCTAAAGCTTGCCGAACTCAGTGGGAGCCTGGCTATTAACTTCAATGAGCTTTGAATCAGATCCCATACGAACTATGGTGAGGGAAAAAGTTGATGTAGTTTATGAGAACAAAAATAGCTAATTTCCTTACCCACTCCAGAGTACGTGGCTATACAGCTATTTATTAGTCAATCCTGAATCACAAAATATCAGGGCGCTACCAAATTCACAGCCATGAAAAATGCATCACAGAACGTGAATGCTGGTCTTTTGTGTGCTTTTACCATGTACTATACAGATTTCATGGGGGAGACCAGCGTTTTTCAAATCAGGGGTTGTGACCCAAAAAGATGTTGCAGGGGGATCACAAGATTATTTTAGGGGGGTTGCTGTATCGCTACTCTTACTTCTGTGCTGCCTTCAGAGCTGGGCAGCCGGAGAGTGGCGTCTGTTGGTTGGGTGCCCAGCTCTGAAGGTAGCACCCCGCCAGCAGTAGCGCAGAAGTAACCCCCCTCAAAATAACCTTGTGACCTCCCCCAACTCCTTTTTGGGTCAGGACCCTACAATTACAATACTGTGAAATTTCAGATTTAAATAGATGAAATCATGAAATTTGAATTTTAAAATCCTATGAGCATGAAATTGACCAAAATGGACTGTGAATTTGGTAGGGCCCTAATAATGTGAATCCACTGGCATTTTTACTCCATAACCACAGAGCCCCCAGCTATTATAAACACACTCATTTACCCTGCTGTTTTGTTGGGAATTATTTGTGGGTATTATTCCCCCACCTATATAAATATAACATACCCAGATGGTACTTATCAGTCATTGGGCGCGGTGGTGCGCACCTGTAATCCCAGCTACTTGGGAAGCTAAGGCTAGCAAGTTGCTTGGGCTCAGGGGTCTTGGGCTGTGGTGTTCTCTGCTGATGGGGTGTCCAGTGCCACTGACAACCTGGCCAGCAGATAGCTGAAGGACTGGCTAGAACAACACGAATGGCATGTTGTGATTGGCGCTCTGTCTGTGAGGGCTGGTGGACTGATCAATTATGGTGACTTATCAGTCAGATTCATAGATTTTTAAGGTCAGAAAGGCCCACTCTGACCTCCAGGATAAGTCAGGCCACAGAATTTTATCCTATAGGGGTAAGTGAAAGGGTAAGGAGAAGGATGAGATGTGAAATGAGTCCTTCAAACAGCTAGTCAGAGGCTGTGTTAGAAATGGAACTCAATGCTTCTGACTCAGAGCCCAGAGTGCACAATCTATTGGAGTATGCTGCCTCCCATTTATCGCTCCATTCTGAATGGTGTTGTTTGTCATCATTTACATGGCCATACTTACAGGTCTAAAACACACGCAAGGTGATTCATTTCAAAGCAGTGCTTTGGTTTTTGTAAGTAGAAACTACAATAGGTGTAAATACAAATGTCATCTTCTCAGCCAAAACAAGGTTCTACTCATTTTTATGTTATAGCGTGTCTCTCACCATCCTACCCCTGACACCATTGTTTCCATTGCAAACAATGGTCTCCGGAGCTGGTGACTCATGTCAAAGAGAAAAAAGTGCTCACATAATCACATGGGAATGCAGATCATTGCCTTGTTTCTGCTACCTTATAACTGGCGGGGCAGCTACATACTCTGCTGGAATTATTTCAAGTATTTGGACACAGTTCTGTTCTGGTATCTCTCCAGACACTACGTTGCTCTCCCACTATGGTTGTGCATTGTGTAACTCTTCAAGACCCATGGAATGAGAAGTGAAATGTTATGGAGCTGATGTATCAAGCTGAGGGCTTCAAAATAGGCAACCCCTCCCCCACATATCTTTAAGTAACGATGCTACTTTTATTCATTAGCAGCAGGTTTGTATTGTTGTATTTCAATTCACTCTTACACTTGAAGTGAGAAGGGTCCGATTTTATCATTCATCCTACTGTTGCTTCAAATATAGCTAGATTCTGGGATACTCATAGGAAGGCTCTGCTTTTTATCTACTTTTGGATGCTTAAATAAACCAAGCATGAGGCATGAACTTATATGTGTATACCTGCAAATGCAAATGTAACAGAATGTCTGGATTGAAAACAGGCCTAGATAACAGCATTTTCTACCATGGCACATGATGTTCCCTGCGATGCTCACAGGAAATTTAAAATCATAGAATATCAGGGTTGGAAGGGACCTTGGGAGGTCATCTAGTCCAACCCCCTGCTCAAAGAAGGACCCAATCCCTAATTCAATCATCTCATCCAGGGCTTTGTCAAGCCTGACCTTAAAAACCTCTAAGGAAGGAGATTCCACCATCTCCCTAGGTAACCCATTCCAGTGCTTCACCACCCTCCTAGTGAAAGTTTTTACTCTTTCTTCTGTCATCTGGTATCACTAAGAACAGTCTAGATCCATCCTCTTTGGAACCCCCCTTCAGGTAGTTGAAAGCAGCTACCAAATCCCCTCTATTTTCTTCTACAGACTAAACAATCCCAGTTCCCTCAGCCTCTCCTCATAAGTTATGTGCTCCAGCCCCCTAATCATTTTGTTGCTCTCCGCTGGACTCTTTCCAATTTTTTCACATCCTTCTTGTAGTGTGGGGTCCAAAATTGGACACCGTACTCCAGAAGAGGCCTCACCAATGAAGAATAGAGGGGAATGATCACATCCCTCTATCTGCTGGCAATGCCCCTACTTATACAGTCCCAAATGCCCTTCTTGGGCACACTGTTGACTCATATCCAGCTTCTCGTCCACTGTAACCCCTAGGTCAGTGGCTCTGAAACTTTTAATTGTTTCCTTGACCTGTGGTGGGCCAGCAGACGCTTTGATTCTTTCACAGGCTCCTTGCTGCTGCTATGAAGAATTTGTTATTTGTTTTTATGCCTTTAGCTATTTGCACATCTGTTTCCATCTCAGCCTTCTTGATTTACTTCTATTGCCTTCTGTAGCGTACACTCCTTGTTATTGGCTTCACTAGGATTTGATTTCTGTTTTCTGAAGGACCTGGGTTTGGTGCGAACAACCTTTTGATATTTGCCATTTAGCCATTTTCTTCTTGCCTTCCTACTTACCTTTATGTTGAGAAGTACTGTGCTCCTTTTGAGACTCCATTACTGTTTCTTTAAGTAGCATCTATAGTGAATATAAGTATGGTCATTTCTTCACTTTTTATTTCAAGGCATTTTGGATAATCGTCCTCATTTTTTGGCAGTCCCTGCCAGAGGGTCATCATGCTAGTTTGTGGTGACTATCCTCCTCCCAAGGATGTTAAAATGAACTATCCTGTGTTCACTATTGCTTAGTGGCGCAACTATTGTTTTCTACTTGAACCAACTCTTATGTGCTACTTTGGAATGAGTTGAGTATACCTTCTTCTCTTGTGTGCTCTAGAACTGATTGTTCTAAGCAGCAGTCATCTCAAGTGTTGAGAAATTGCACCTCAATCAGGCGACCAGATTATTTACTATATAATGCATGTCTTTACTAAACACGCTATCCCTTTTTGTATTAAAAATTGACATTTTAATAATAACAGTGTGTAAATTCTTTAGAATATCTGGTTCCTGGTAGGTCCCAGCAACATGGCAAAAGGGAATTCTTCCCATACTGCCTTTATTATTTTTGGAACCTTTTATTTTTATATAAAAAATACTAATATAACTTGCTAAGTAAAATGCCCCCTTGGCAACCAGCCCAAAACAGCAACTATAAACACATGTTTAGGTTTTAAACTGCATTATTCTCTAGATAATTTATCATTTCCCTGCTGCAGCTATTTCATTTCAAGCCATTCGTCAGACCTGTGTAAATAAATCACAACCTACAAACCTTTAATGGTCTGTGTAAAGGAGGCAGAATTCCCATCTTTTCTGTATTTGCAAAGAAAACCTATAAGGAGAACTTAATAGAGGTGTAAAATGCTTACTTTGCTTTCTACCATATTAAATTTTAATTCTTGGTGTTTTGTTTCACTGGGGGATTCATTCTTTTGATAGCTCTGTTCCTACTTCTCTATTTTCAACCATATATTTCTTTGTGTTTTGTTTGGCTGGGGACTCAGTGCCTCAGAAGTGCAGTCTCTAGGTCAGTCATCACATTTCACCAGATTGCTTTAAACAGCAATGTGCATCTTTGAGGGTTAGATAGCACATAATTCTAGCATGTAGAGTTAGTAGAAATAGAAATAGTTGGAAAGACTGGTCTCAATTAACATTTCATTACTAGTAATCAGTGGATATTTCCAGCACAATTCACCTGCATTTAGAAGGAGAAATCTAGAGAAAAGAAATATTTGGAATACGGACCCATGCTGATTTCCTTTTGTAGCCTACTAAATCTCAGTGTGTGTTCTCAGCTAACAAGTCTTGGCTTTGCTTGCATAGTAAAAGTTTAATTTAAGACTTGAACTTAAAAAAAAATAAAGCTATTGTTCCCTGCCTGATCTCTACGAACTATCATAGGGGCTGAACTGATATTCTGTATTGTTAACAAGTGGTGTGAGTGGAGCAGACTAGCTGTCTGATAAGTGCTGTCCAACCCAATTTTTCATTAAGAATGTGCAGTGTCAAAGTTCACCTCAAGAGAAATATTTTTTGCAAGTTTGCATTCATTTTAAACCCCGTCTTACTCCATCAAGACTTTCTACATCTGACAAGTAGAACTGAAAGTACAGTTGTGCAACTCAAGAGGTCACTTAGGGGGCCACTTAGGGATCTGGGGCAAAAATCAGTACTTGGTCCTGCTAGTGAAGGCAGGGGGCTGGACTCGATGACTTTTCAAGGTCCCTTCCAGTTCTAGGAGATAGGTATATCTCCAATTATTATTATTATTATTATATGTTAAATTCCAAGTTGGGCAACTTTATACCAAGTTAGGCAACTAGTTTACAAAGGTGTTTGAATCTCTTGCATTACAACAAAACCAAGGAATGCAAAGGGGCGGGGCGGGGGGAGGAAACGATCTCCCAATCCTAATCCATTAAGATTGCAATGGACGTTGATTTTTGAGTTTCGTTGGCCTATTGCTTAATCCTGGCCATATTTAAATTTAGGTCCTCTCCCAGGTGAGCGTCTTATGTTCACAACTGTGACAGTGTTTGTATGACAACAGTGACACTAACTGAGGTCTTTTTTACAGGAAGGCAACAAGTAGATTCCCCCTCCGCCCCCGCCTTACACTCTTTTCAATTGTCAGATGTATTTTGATTGGCTCCCCATTTGAGTGTCAAGAAAGGCTACTTAAGGATCATTGAGACACAAGTGGGTAGCAGTGGGCTAAATATTTCAAACTCTGCAATGAACTAAATTCCTGGCACCGTCTCTTCCCTCAAATCCCTACCAATTTCCCGTTCTCTTCTGGGATCTGAACAGTGCAGTGTGACATGGTTTAAGCCACATATGCTCCTGGGTTCTGTGCCACAATATAATAGCTTGACAAGCAAACCACTCTCTTGTTTCTTGGAAAGAGAAGGCCAGTCTGCCTGTCTGTCTGTCAAGTGTGTGAACTCCCACTATTCCCCGGCATGCAGACAGAAAGAAAATCTCATTGAATCTGCCATTTCCAAGCCAACGCTAACACAATGGAGAGCATGTAAACAGTTGGCTGGACTGATTGTTACAATGACTGAAGCAAATCAAGGGCAGCTTTGCCTCAGACAATGAAATCTGTACTCTATAAGCTAATTTTCCCCTGCTTTCACTTTGGTTTCTCGTCTGTGCCAGGGCCAAGTGTAGTCTTAGCAAGCCTCCTCTGAACTGTAAAACAAGCTATGAAACCTTGCAGATCACTGGGTTTTTTTATTATGAGCTTTCAGTTTCACTTACTTTGCACAAAACGTGCCTGAAAGCATAACCAAGCCTCCACATCTGGACTCTTATAAGCAGCTGTTGTCTTTTTTCTTTATTAAATACTGGGTTTTTGTCTTTTCATTTGCTGTGTTATTAAAGAAAGTGATAGAAAAAGTGCCAAAGATATTATGACTTTTAATTTTCTGCATTCCATATTTCTCTTTTTTTTCTGTTGGTCTGAATACTGGCAAGCTGCTAGAATTACTAACTGTTATAGTTCAGCAACTCCACATGAGATGTTTAGAAACATCTGGCTCAAATCTCCACTACAGTTCTGAGCTCCGAGATTGGTCTAGCCAGACTGCAAAGCTCTACTTGGGTTACTGCATCCTTACTGGGTGTCATACTTGCCTGTGTGAGGTGCTAGGACTTCCATGGTTCTTTACACTGAAATAAGCTGTACTGTTCTATTAATTGTTTTGCAGTGTATTGCGGGAAAACTTGCCCAGGCCCCTATGTATAAGTGGTCTTAGCCCAGGAACTCTGTAAAGTAAACCACTTCTGGCTTGACATGCTTGACGTATGCCCACAGCCTTCATTTCAACCTATGACAAGGAATGGATTCAACTCAGGATTATAATAACTTATTGCAACTGTTAGCATTAATGCAACTCTCAGCCTTAATGCAACTCTCATTTTGAAAACAGGAGGCAGATGCAGGGCATGTGACGTGGAGGGCATTTCAGCAGGGGCTTCTTGCCTTGAGAAGATGGTAGTATGTCTTGCTGAGGAGATCACACAGGCTACGTATAGACATGGCAGAGTAGAGAAGGCTGATGCAGGGTTTAATAGCTGTGGAATCCCCACATGCTGACTGGCAGTTCTGCAGCAGGACCACAAGCATAGCATCATTATACAGACCTGGGATGACCAGCAGTGGGTCCAAAACTTCATCATGAGAAAAGTCACCTTCCTGGAGCTGTGTGAGGAGCTAGACTCTACCCTTCTGCCCCAAGAAACACAGATGAGAGAGACCAGTCTCAAAGCAGGTTGCTATTAGTAATTGGATGCTAGCTATCTCAACTGCTATACGTTGGGGGGTAATCAGTTTAGTGTTGGCCATTCAACCATCTGTGCTGTGCTGATGGAGGTCTGAAGGCAGTGCTGATGGAGGTCTGAAGGCAATTATTGCTGTGGTTTACCAATGAGCGGTGAAGATTGCTAATATCCCCAAATAGCAGGCTTTGTGTGAATGGGGTTCAGAAACTGCTGGGACCTCTACGGCACATATGTGCCTATTGTCGCCTCCTATCCCACCTTCATGTGCACATGAATACATCAACAAGAAAGGATATTACTTGCTCAATGTGGAGTCCTTGGGTGACCATAGTGGAAGAATCACAACCCCAATGCGGGATGCCCCAGCAGGATGCCAGCATATTCCAGGCATCTAGTGTTTTTAAATTTGGACAAGCTGGGACATTATTCTCATCCAATAATATAGATTTCAAGAGTGCCTGTGTCCACTCTTATTTTGGAAGACCCAATCTAGCCTCTACTGCCCTGACTCATGAAGCCCATCCTACTGGGGGCATGAGACAGAAGGAGGTTTATTTAAGGAAAAAGCTGTTGCAGGCTGGTGGTGGAATGTGCACTTGGAAAAGTGAAGGCAGGATGGCACTGCCTACAGAACAGTCTGAATGTCAATGTGTATAATATGATTCACATCATTAGGGCTTGCTTTGCACAGCACATCATACGTGAGCAGAAGGGAGAGTACTTTTGCCTGCAGTGGACTGATACCTCTGCTGGTTTACAGGCTGTGTACAGTGAGCCAGAAAGTTCACCTTTGATAACCATGTTTGGGTGTAGGAGAATAAGGGAAGTAAGTGATGCTGTATGCGCCCACATCCTTGATTTGAAGGAGGGTAATAGGAAGGAATAAAGTGAGCACAATAGTAGTGCAGCAAAGAGTCCTGTGGCACCTTATAGACTAACTGACGTTTTGGAGCATGAGCTTTCATGGGTGAATACCCACTTCGTCAGATGCATGTAGTGGAAATTTCCAGGGGCAGGTATATATATGCAGGCAAGCTAGAGATAATGAGGTAGTTCAATCAGGGAGGATGAGGCCCTGTTCTAGCAGTTGAGGTGTGAAAACCAAGGGAGGAGAAACTGGTTCTGTAACTGGCAAGCCATTCACAGTCTTTGTTTAATCCTGAGCTGATGGTGTCAAATTTGCAGATGAACTGAAGCTCAGCAGTTTCTCTTTGAAGTCTGGTCCTGAAGTTTTTTTGCTGCAGGATGGCCACCTTAAGGTCTGCTCTAGTGTAGCTAGGGGGGTTGAAGTGTTCTCCTACAGGTTTTTGTATATTGCCATTCCTAATATCTGATTTGTGTCCATTTATCCTTTTCCGTAGTGACTGTCCAGTTTGGCGGATGTGCATAGCTGAGGGGCATTGCTGGCATATGACGGCGTATATTACATTGGTGGACGTGCAGGTGAATGAACCGGTGATGGTGTGGCTGATCTGGTTAGGTCCTGTGATGGTGTCGCTAGTGTAGATATGTGGGCAGAGTTGGCATCGAGGTTTGTTGCATGGATTGGTTCCTGAGCTAGAGTAACTATGGTGCGGTGTGCAGTTACTGGTGAGAATATGTTTCAGGTTGGCAGGCTGCCTGTGGGTGAGGACTGGCCTGCCACCCAAGACCTGTGAAAGTGTGGGATCATTGTCCAGGATGGGTTGTAGGTCCCTGATGATGCGTTGGAGAGGTTTTAGCTGGGGACTGTATGTGATGGCCAGTGGAGTCCTGTTGGTTTCTCTCTTGGGTTTGTCTTGCAGTAGGAGGCTTCTGGGTACACGTCTGGCTCTGTTGATCTGTTTCCTTATTTCTTCATGTGGGTATTGTAGTTTTGAGAATGCTTGGTGGAGATTTTGTAGGTGTTGGTCTCTGTCTGTGGGGTTAGAGCAGATGCGGTTGTACCTCAGTGCTTGGCTGTAGACAATGGAACATGTGATGTGGCCGGGATGGAAGCTGGAGGCATGAAGGTAGGCATAGCGGTCGGTAGGTTTTTGGTATAGGGTGGTGGTAATGTGACCATCACTTATTTGCACTGTGGTGTCTAGGAAGTGGACCTCCTGTGTAGATTGGTCCAGGCTGAGGTTGATGGTGGGGTGGAAGCTGTTGAAATCGTGGTGGAATTTTTCCAGAGTCTCCTTCCCATGGGTCCAGATGATGAAGATGTCATCAATGTAGCGTAGGTAGAGAAGGGGCGTGAGTGGACGAGAGCTGAGGAAGCGTTGTTCCAGGTCAGCCATAAAAATATTGGCATATTGTGGGGCCATGCGGGTGCCCATAGCTGTGCCACTGATTTGGAGATATATATTGTCATCAAATAGTAGTGGACAATAGCAGTATGCTATGTATCACTTGACCTGTGAGATAATCAATCTTATATATTGTTAATCTGAGACGTTATTAAAATCTTTGCTTTGAAATGCCTCTTTGTTATTCCCCATGTATTCATATATTGAGGATCTGAAAAGCAAAATAATTTATTAAAAATCATGCAGCTAATCCAGTTGCCATAAACTAAAGAAGGTGCAAATGAATCAAAGTGCAATAAGAACATAAGACCAGCCGAACCAGGTCAGACCAAAGGTCCATCTAGCCAGTATCCTGTCTACTGACAGTGGCCATTGCCAGGTGCCCCAGAGGGAGTGAACGTAACAGGCAATGATCAAGCAATCTCTCTCCTGCCATCCATCTCCATCTTCTGACAAACAGAGGCTAGGGACACCATTCCTTACCCATCCTGGCTAATAGCCATTTATGGACTTAACCACCATGAATTTATCCAGTTCCCTTTTAAACACAGTTATAGTCCTAGCCTTCACAACCTTCTCAGGTAAGGAGTTCCACAAGTTGACTGTGTGTTGCGTGAAGAAGAACTTCCTTTTATTTGTTTTAAACCTGCTGCCTATTAATTTCATTTGGTGACCCCTAGTTCTTGTATTATGGGAATAAGTAAATAACTTTTCCTTATCCACTTTCTCAACATCACTCATGATATTATATACCTCTATCATATCCCCCCTTAGTCTCCTCTTTTCCAAGCTGAAGAGTCCTAGCGTCTTTAATCTTTCCTCATATGAGACCCTTTCCAAACCCCTAATCATTTTAGTTACCCTTTTCTGAACCTTTTCTAGTGCCAGTATATCTTTTTTGAGATGAGGAGACCACATATGTACGCAGTATTCGAGATGTGGGCGTACCATGGATTTATATAAGGGCAATAATATATTCTCTATCCCCTTTTTAATGATTCCTAACATCCTGTTTGCTTTTTTGACCGCCTCTGCACACTGCATGGACATCTTCAGAGAACTATCCATGATGACGCCAAGATCTTTTTTTCTGACTGGTTGTAGCTAAATAAGCCCCTATCATATTGTATGTATAGTTGGAGTTATTTTTTCCAATGTGCATTACTTTACATTTATCCACCTTAAATTTCATTTGCCATT
Source organism: Gopherus flavomarginatus (assembly GCF_025201925.1). Lineage (NCBI taxonomy): Eukaryota > Metazoa > Chordata > Testudines > Testudinidae > Gopherus > Gopherus flavomarginatus. The sequence continues at coordinate 130,028,081 of NC_066620.1, read as the reverse complement.
TTGTTGCCCAATCACTTAGTTTTGTGAGATCTTTTTGAAGTTCTTCACAGTTTGCTTTGGTCTTAACTATACTGAGCAGTTTAGTATCATCTGCAAACTTTGCCACCTCACTGTTTACCCCTTTCTCCAGATCATTTATGAATAAGTTGAATAGGACTGGTCCCAGGACTGACCCTTGGGGAACACCACTAATTACCCCTCACCATTCTGAGAATTTACCATTAATTCCTACCCTTTGTTCCCTGTCTTTTAACTAGTTCTCAGTCCATGAAAGGACCTTCTCTTTTATCCCATGACAGCTTAATTTACGTAAGAGCCTTTGGTGAGGGACCTTGTCAAAGGCTTTCTGTAAATCTAAGTACACTACGTCCACTGGATCCCCCTTGTCCATGTTTGTTGATCCCTTCAAAGAACTCTAATAGATTAATAAGACATGATTTCCCTTTAGAGAAACCATTTCTCAACTCCAAGAAGTTCAATGTCGCATGTAAAGCAATTATCTGTTCTCCTTCCCCCATTGATAAATGGCAGTGAAGTGCAGTGGGTACTTCTGCCCATGTGTACTTGCATTCATCGAGTGCATAGCATGGCTCATCTCCCACTCAGAAGTGTCTCAGTGGCTGCAGGAAGTGGTAGATTGGAGGAGAAGCCAGTGGAGCAGACTGGACATATTCTGCTCCCTGGCCATCATGCCTAACAACTGCTTGTATAACTCCTTTTGTAGGTCATTTCTGGCTCTCTTTCCTTTCCCCTGGAGTTTCTGGACTTTTTTGCTGACTGTCAGTGACCACCTTTGTTGTGCTTTGCCATCACTGGGGTAGATGACATGAAAAGCAATGAAACAGCACATCATTCCTCTGTCCAGGGTGGGATGGAGTGGAGGTTCTCCTCTTTAACAGTCTGCACCACAGCAAGGCAAAGGAAACAATTTTTATCGCCTTGGCACATAGTTTCTTCCATCACTGCTGTGTCCCAGGATTCCATCCTACCAAGACAATGGCAAGTGCTTTGTATTTATTTTATCTTAAAAATCAGGTTTTGTGGATTTTGGTGTGTGGAGGGGACAAGTGAGGGATATTTTACCAGTGATGGGCTTAACTTTATTCTAGGTAGTGGTGGCAGCATCAGAAGACATATACTTGCTCTAGATCCTTGACTGGAGAAGTGAGCAGTTGTCACAGGCCTCTGGTAGAAGACCAGCTATCTGTGCCATGAAGCTCTTTCATTGCTTGGTAACTGATAGGCAGATTAATGACAGGAGGGGACTAATGAGCTACAAGGTGGGAGGGTGACAGGAAGTATGCTCTGCCTAGAAACCTGAAAGGCTGTTTGAAGTTCTGGTTGCATCATTACCAAGGAGTGGACTAAAATTCAGACAATCATAAATAGGATGATGAGCTAGGATGCAGCAGCACAGAGCCATCACAGATGTGCATCTTCAGTTCCCCCTTCCACCTGTGGTAGCCGGATCCCCAGACCATACTGCCAAGATACTTTTCAAGTGCTCTGGAGTTTAATATCACCACAGAACACCCCATAGACTTAATATCAAGGCTGCCTCAGAAAATGTTCTAATGCAGGGGTCTCAAACTCAAATCCCCACGAGGGCCACATAGGGGGTAGTTCATTGGCCCGAGGGCCGCATCACTGACACCCCCTTCTCGCTGCCCCCGGCTCTGCCCCCATTTCCACCCCTTCTATGAGGCCCTGCCTCTGCCCATCCCTTCCCTGCCCCCATTCCAGAAGTCCCCATCCCTACTCCGCCCCCTCCCTGCCACCAGAGGGTGCATGAGGGGTGTGGCGGGGGCTCAGGGCAGGGAGTTGAGGTGCAGCAGGGGGTTGGGGTGCAGCAGGGGGCTAAAGGCACAAGGTTGAGCTGCAGGCAGGGTGCTCAGGGCAGGGAGTTGGGGTGCAGCAGGGGGTTGGGGTGCAGGCAGGGGGCTCAGGGCAGGGGATTGGGGTGCAGAAAGGGTGTGGGATGCAGCAGGGGGCTCAGGGCACAGGGTTGGGGTGTGGGGTGCAGCAAGGGGCTCAGGTCACAGGGTTGAGGTGCAGGCAGGGGGGTCAGGGAAGGGAGCTGGGGTGCAGCAGGGGGTTGGGGAGCAGGCAAGGGGCTCAGGGCAGGGAGTTGAGGGGCACGGTGCAGGAGGGCTTCGGGCTCTGGGGTGGCAGCAGTACACACCAGGACCAGAGGAAGCTGACAGCCTCGGCCTCGCTCCACTCTGGGAAGTAGCTGGAACCATATCCCTGCAGCCCCGGGGGGAGGGGGAGGCAGGGCTTGTCACACCTCCAAGTACCTCCCCTGAAACTAAAATTGGCTGCGGTTCCCCTTTCCCGGCCAATGGGAGCTGTGGGGGGGGCACTAAAATCCAGGGCTTCTCTCTCCCCTTCCCCTCACCCCCTCCCGGCCACAGGGACATGATTCCAGCTGCTTTAGGGAGTGGTAGGAGGCTCGAGGGGGGCAATCCCACGGGGGTAGTTTCTCCACTCCTCACCTGGAGGTAGGCCGGGGGGGTGGGTGCGGGCTGCTTGGCGGGCAGCAGGAAATAGCCCCAAGGGCCATGTGTTTAAGACTCCTGTTCTAATGTTTGTGCCCCTGTTAGAAATAGCACATGGATACACATTTGTGCCACCCATGTCCCTGCATTTGCAGGCACTGCTCAGCATGCAATAATCAAACCTATTTTGCACACATGCAGCCATGCTTGCCACAATAAACTACCTGAATTCAAAAGCCTGACCAACATACTGCACACCTAGTCCTACTCATCATAGAATGGACACATTCTCAGTGAGTTGCTGGACTGGAAGTTCTACTCTGTGGTCTTCCGGCTAGGGCTGCCAATTTTGGTTGGACGTATTCCTGGAGGTTTCATCACATGACATAATCTTTAATTAAAGAGTAATCTTTAATTCCTGGAGACTCCAGCACACATTCTGGAGATTCAGGCCAGCACTGAGGGCCCACCTGGTGAATCCCCTCCTACAAAGCCACACCAAGAAATGACAGAGAACTCCAGATTTCATGTAGATTTCCCCAAATTATGTTTCTTACTGACCTCCCATCAGAGATCCACCAGAATCTTGGTGTCAGCCCCTTGCCAGTTGGAAGCATGCAGAGGATGTTTTCTCAGAATCCATCTGTGTTCAAATGCTGTGGAAGTGCAGAAGAAATGTTGCCAGTACAGTAAGCCATGTACAATGTGGGGTTTAAACACTGAACCATTGGCTGTTAACTGGTAGGTGACTATTGGTGAGGAAGAAGGAAGTAGGTCAGAAAATACAACCTAGAGGGAGTTGTGGGACCGCATTGGAGAACTAGAAACACCTGAGTTGATTAGTCTGCATCCACACTGCAAAGTGGAAGCTTAGAAGGTAGAATATAAACAGCACTCAGGCTTTAATCTATATGCTGAGCCTGGCCAACTAGCTTGAATTGAAAGGACCACAAAACTTGGGCCGAGGGTTTTTCTGTATGGACAGAAGGCAAGATAGGGATTACACCCAAGTAATAACCCAGATTAACACTGCACTGAAGATTTACTACCATGGGGTGGTACTCCAGGGAGTCTTTTCCAGCCTGAGTAATTAACGATCACAACTCCAGGTGTTCTTAACCAGCACCATGGTTTATTATGTCCCCTCAGCAGGCCACAGCCTGGAGTGTTATTTACATACTGTTTACAATCATTAGCCAGCTTCTGGGGAAGGGTACAGCATTAGCAGCAGTGAGTCTGGTCTACTCTTGTCTTTCTTCAGGCTCCCTAGCATGTCCTTACTGTCTGCCCATATAATCCCAGCTGCAGAAGGTTACTTCCACCCATTTAGCCCCTCAGCTGAATCTCTATTAGTTAATTGGCACTCTCTGTCAACTGCCTGTCTTTCAGTCAGGACCCAATTAATGTACTGGTGGGGATTTGATTGACAGCATGCTAAGTCAATGCCTGACTCAGCACATCCTGTTATACTTATTCTAGGCCTGAGCGATTCTGTAAAAGAAAAGAAAAAAAACAGTGATCCAAATATCACATTGGTTTTGGTTGCAAAAGGTTCAGTTTTTACAAAAGTATTGATGGTATAATTGCACTTTGCATATACAATATGGCAGTTTAGTCTTATCTAGACTCATGTCTGCAATCATGTCATCAAGCTGTATATTGCAGTAAGAAACTCTGGAGTAAATAATAGTTGCACAGTATTATTATGAGCCACATTATAACTATGAAATATCTATGGCAAATTTAATTTCTTTTAAACCAACTCTATAGAGTTGTATAAAGAACTATAGATTTTCTATAGATAGTTAAATCCAGACTATGTCATTGTATAGGAATATTTTTCCATTAAATTATACAGATAAAAGAAAAATTATAATGAAAGGTGATCACTTCATATTAAATTCAATCTGCTTTTAGTGTAGGACACTATTTAATTTTGATAGAACCCTACTGGTTTCTTTCCTATTAGATTCTACAGCACAATTCCCTAAGAGATAATTATGGTACAATGGGGTGTTTACCTGACACTGAAGGGGTTCAGGTGGCTAGGTGGGCCAATTAACCACCTAGGCTAAACCTGGAGGAGGAGCCAGGGAGCAATGCGGACTAATTAAAGGGTGAGCTCAGCTGGCCAGGAACAGGCAGGGCTTGTAAAAAGGTAGGTGGGGGCAGAAGGAGGCTGTAGTGAGGTTTGTAGTCACTGTTTCTGAGGCTAGAGAGAGAAGAGATCTTGGCCTAGATGAAAGGCATACCTGGAAGAAGGGGGAGAAGGGTGATCCTGGAGGCAATGTGGGGAGTAGTCTAGAAAAACAGCAGCAATGTGTGGGACTCTGCAGACTTGGCTGCTTGCGGTAGGGTCCCTGCTCTGGAGCTTGGAGAAGATGGTGGTCCTGAGTTCCTTAACCAGCCACTGGGGAAATGGTACTACGGGGGGTAGAGGATGCAGTGAATTGGAAGAGTGCCTATGCCAGCTGGTACAGAGCATGTACACCCTGGAAGGGGAAAAAATACAGTGATCAGGCCAGAAGGTCAAGCCACGAGAGGAAGCAGTCAAGTTCCAATAGAGGCAATGAAAGAGTGGGAGATGAAGTGAGCACCTGCAGGAAGAGGGGTTAGACTGGCAGAGCTAATCCCCAGAACAGCTAGCAAGAGGGGTTACAGGGATGAGTAGACACATGGGAATCCCATGGACTTGGTAACAACTATTAGGGAGTATAGTCTTGATCTTTAGAAGGCGTAACTTCACAATGGGAATGAATCTGACCCCAAAGTTTTCTAACAGTATAAATAAACTGGCCTTGATGGTCCCACTTTAAGGTTACAAGCAAAATCCATCTTGGTGCTCTGCATTACCCTTCATCTTCTTGCCTCTGAGTAGGAGCTGGATCTTAATGATGGATAGCTTAAACATGAGAATTATGATCATTTAAGTGTTGCTCCTTCACTGTAGACAGCTAAAGTGAAAATAGACACATGTGAAAATGAGGGGTAAAATGGCAAAGGTTAAGGGAGAACCACTGAGTGTTAGTTTTTTTAACACTAGTGATCCAGTATGACTATATGTCACCAGTAGTCATAAGCAAAGCAATTTGGTATTACCCCAGCAAAGTAAAAAAAGCTAACAGTGCTTAGGAGCCATTAGGAAAGGGGTAGCTAAGAAGACAGTAAATATCACAATGCCACTATATAAATCCAAGGTATGCCTACACCTTGAATACTGTATACAGCTCTGATAAGCGGCATCTCAAAAAAAAAACAACGTTATTTTGAACTGGCAAAAGTACAGAGAAGGGCAACAAAAACAATTAGAGGGATGGTACAGCTTCCAGAAGAGGAGAGAGAAACAAGATGGGACTTTTCAGCTTGGAAAAGAGACATATAAGGCGAGATATGATTTAGGCCTACCATATCTTGAATGGTGTGGAGAAAGTGAATAAGGAAGTGTTATTTATTCTTTTGTTAACAAGAAACAGGGGTCACTTAGTGAAATTAATCGTAGATTTAAAACAAACAAAAGGTAGCACTTCACACAATGCACAGTCAACCTTTGGAACTCAGTTTGCCAGGGGATGTTGTGAAGGTCAAAACAATAACTGGGTTAAAAAAAGAATTAGTTCAGTTTATAGAGGATAGTTCCATCAATGGCTATTAGCCAAGATAGCCAGCAATGCAAAACCATGTTCTGTATGTCCCTAGCCTCTGGTTGCCTGAAGCTGGATGTGGACAACAGGATGGATCACTTGATAATTACTCTGTTCTGTTCATTCCCTCTGAAGCACCTGACGTTTGCCACTGTTAGAAGACAGGATTCTGGGCTAGATGGATCATTGGCCTGACCCAGAATGGCCATTCTTATGTTTATCTACTATAGTGTCATGTGTATTTATAGAAACAGCCATCACCTTAGTATCCAGGCTTGAAATATTACAGCATGGACTGAATTTTCTAAGAATAATTCCTTACTGCCATCAGTGGACAACAATATGCAACTTAATTGAGTAGAAATATCACCATCTTTCACTGTCAGGGAAAAGCTGCACATCTGGTTGGACATAGACCACATCCCAGTGACATTAAAAATTCTCACCAATGTTGTTTGTACAAATAGAATCCAGGAATGGTAATGAGACCTACTTTGGAGAATCTCTGATCCACATTCTGTTAAACATAGATTTTGGTTGGTAGGACTGAAATATTTCCCATTATTCTAAATTTCTGGGTACTAAAAATCTGCTTTTAATCACTACATTTTTGTTATTTTTTTAGTAGATGAGTAGCCACCTAGCTTTTTGAAGATTTACTTTTCAGCCTGCTCTACATAATGCTTAGCACAGTTTCAGACTTTACTTAATATAAAAAAACAAACAAGAGAAGAAGCAAAGCAATCCCTTTACTCAGACTCTTCCTGATGACATTCTGCTTTGCTTTCCTTCCTTTTTTCCTTGTCTTCAGTTCAGACATTTGATCCTTATAAAATATACTTTCCAACAAAAGAAAATACTGTATGTTCATCCAGTAAAGCATTCAGAATGTTAATTATTTAATCACTTATGAAAGCAATGTCTTGTAAAAAGTTGGATTGTTTAGGAGAACTCTATATGTGGTATGGTTCAGGCATTCTTCTCCGTATCTTTTGTAAAATTCAAAAACAGATGCCTTCTATAGTGAACTTTGTATTTTCAGAGAACATTTTCACTGTAAATGAAGGTTTACTATGAATGGGATTTCAATTTGCACATTGCAGTGCACTGAAAAAACTGAGTATAAATACTTCCCTATGAAAGGAGTTTAACCATAAATCAGTTCACTAAGAGAAATCCCTTGTAAAGGCTTTATGATGATATTTACATAAATGTACAGCTTCACACAGCAAGAATTTGTAGTGCGTGTAATAGATGAATGTATGTTACCTGCAATAAGGAGATTGGAGATATATGAAATTTAGACTTTATCAACTCAACGGTTTAGAAAGAGAATTCATGTTGTGACCACACCTTACATACCTGAGTGGGCCATCACAATCTGGCCCTAGAAATTTAGCAACCTTTTCTTTTAATATTTGTTCCATTATATTTCTAGGAATGGAATTACTGCTGATATATGTCTAAATTTCTCCTTTTTTAGAGGATCAGAATTTATTTTGTTTTTTGTCCAATGTTTAATACCTCCCAAGTTGTTCAGAAGGTTTTGACAATATTTATTTACACAAGCAACTATACCCCGTTTTAAAATAACTGCAATGTACTGTCTTTTTTTCTGGCTCCCGGGAACAAATACATTTTGCTACAAATTGTTCCATTTCCATTCTTGACTGATGGTATAGTGTGTGTATATTTCTTAAAAGGTATTGTTTCTATGCCTGTCATTCTTCAGTTTCTTGCATTCACCCAGGAGAGTAATTTAAGTTACTATAATAACCACAATTGAATCAATGCATTAGATTCTGAGCCATTTCAAATACATCCTTTGTCTGTTTACCAACAGACACAATAGTTTAAATTAAACGCTGGCATGAACATTTAACGCGGAGTATTAAAAAAGGATAGATACCATTATGTGCATGATCGTTCAACAGTTACTATATTATTGATTTCTGAATAACTGAAAGCATCCATTAAGCCAAAGCTGACCCAAACAGTGTCAAACATATTCAAAACCATTTAAGTAGAAATTTTACTTTGTTCCTTTCACAAGCATATTTTTTTTTTACTCCTATCTCTTATTTATACTACTTTGAAACCTATTAGTTAAATACAAGAAGTTTCCTTAACATATTGCAGTGTTATCTTATCTCTGCATTTAAGAATGAAGCCCATGCTATTAGCTGGTATTACTTTGGAGCAGTGAATGCTAAAGTATGTTGCAGTAAAGAGTTTCTGTTAACTCCATCAGATTGGATCAATGATATTCATGTCCATATACTAATAAGAGCTGACTAATTCAAAATGAAGCATTATTCAACACATTTATCCTCTTCACTGCTTGCAAAATATCTTGGAGCAGAATACCATTTATTTGTGTTTTACACAACTGGGGCTGGATCTTCAGTTGCTGTAAAACTTTGCCTCCATTTAAGTCAATACAGGATGAGGATGTGGGTCATGAATTGTTTATCAATATTCAACTCTTGAGCTGAATTGTTTTGATTGGCCATATAAGTCATGACTTTTTGTTTCTTGACTGAATGACTGCATAGGCAAATACTGCACAAGTATTGCTACACACAAATGTACAATTTAGACAATTTACATGATTTATTCTTTTATTTATTTATTACTACTGAAGATTCCTGTGTGCCACTTGAAATTTGTTTTCCACAATCATTTGTGGCAGTAAAACTAGATCATTTAAACATTTGCAGAAAGAAAACATAAATGGCACAGGAATAGCAAATGTGAAATGGTTTCAATTTTTGAACAAATATTTGCTGAACATTTTTGCATTATTCTTCTAGCTCTAATTAAGAATGTGTATTTGTGTATATATATGGAAGTTAATAATATTTGTGTGTATAGTGATACATTGGTTGAATTTTCATTCTTCATTACATTCGTTGACCAACTGGGTATAGTGCTCTAGTTGGATAGTGGCATTTAGACATTTGTATTTTAATCTTAATCTTTCTTTCTGTCTTTTTTTTTGTATCCAAAAAGTAGGAGAACTCTTTCTGATTGAGCGAGTGTTACAGACCTGGGTCTCTCTGTCCACCAGGCCTGGGGAAAATTCCATCCTAGAATGAAAATTAGTGATGAGAAAATCTCACAATCTTTGTTTCTGCTTGAATAAAGACCCAAATGTTCAATTTCTTATCTGAACTACCCAAAACATTTTACCCTGAATGTTTTATAGGGGTCAGAGAAAGTAAGTGTTATGGCTTTGACATTAGAAAGCTATCAACCATTCATGGAAGGTGGCAAGGGAGACTCATTTATCAACCTGGCATTTAATTTGAATCAGGGAAAGTGTATGAAGTGAGTGGGAAGAAAAAAGACAGATACCAAGATTTTCTTATTAATAAAATTTAGATCAACTACTACAGTGATAGGTGCAGTGGAAACCTAGATAGATAGAAGATCAGCATGTGTATTCAAGATAAAGCAGTGAGATATTGGAGACCAAATGTAATCCTAGTGTAACTGAATTGCAGCCAATGGAATTACACAAAGGATTAATTTGGACCAGATTGTCTTGCTTTTTTCCATATTAGGACACCTTTCTCAAGACACACCTAGATCTCATTTAAGTCATTGGAAGTTCCTTGGCTTATCAGAGGCCCGGATTTGGCTATGAAGTGTCGAATATGATTTCTTACTAGGTCAAACACCTCGAGGCTTTGGCTATGTTGAAAATATCACAAGAAAGATTACTTTTCCTGTGTGTCCTTGGGACAGGACCATCTTTTTGTTATGTGTTTATACAGTTCAGTGGAACTGGGACATCTAGGAGCTACTAAAATACAAATAATCTATATAATAAGATTTCACGATTGTCCTTCTGTGTGTCACTCTGCAATCTAGAGTATCTGAGTCAGTTTGAAACAACGGTAACAATTACAAACATGGCTGAGAGCTCTCTTTGTTTCGAATATCACTGGGTTTGATCATCACTGGGATTCAAGGTCTGTTACCTTTAAGTTTGCAGCTATTTTGACTTTACAAATTCTGCCCAAGTTGTGTATAGCTACAGTAAGGCATATATCTATGCCATGCCAATAATACTAGACCATTATAATATCAGAGATTAGTGATAGCAGAGGTTAACTCAACCAATCACTCTACAGCTAATTTCCATGCAACAATTTTGTTGGTTATGAGGGAGACTGTACAGATAGTGGATAATTTGGTTCAATTGCCACACCCATGCGACAGCACAGGTTTTCAGCTACCAGTTAATAATAACATCATAATGTCCAGGTGATAACGTATTAAAAAACACAGAACCACATTGTGATGGGCTCTTATGTAGCGTGCAAGGGGAAAGCAGAAGGAATCTCCCCTACTCCTGCAAGCCTTTTTCATGAGCCAGTCATAACCACCAGGGTGTGCAGAAATTGCACCTTTCATGTATTTCTAGGAGAACATGGGATTCCAGACTGAGCAGTGTGGAAGTGAGGCTAAGACCCTGCCCCACTGCTGCATCAGGGCAGCAGGCAGCATCTCCATGCACAGAAAAGCACAATCCTACCCTGAGGTCCCCTTTGAGTGGTTTGGCTCTGTAGTGCCCTCTCCCAGGCATGTGCCTTCAAGATACAATTTATTCTCATTTTTTTTAAAAAAAAGTTAACTGCACTGGTTTGAATTTTCAAATTGGCTCTGGTTAGATCTGAAGGATGGACACGGAGTCTAGGGATGTGAGACGGGTGAATTTTATTCAGAACATTTTGCCTACTACTATTGAAAACCTGCCTGCTCTGAAGATCATTTTTATCAGAGTTCTGAACTGTGAAAATAGAGTTTCATAATGAAAGTGCTGACATTTTAACTATAACATACCAAATGCAATCATAATATCTCTGTACAGGATCTATTTTGTATGACTACTGCAAAAAACATATGTATGAAATGTTCATGAGTGTTTGAGCTCATGGACAGAAGGAATAAAACACTGCATAATGTGTAATTATAGCATTTGAAACAATTTTCTCAGAAGGCAAGCTGTGAGGCCAAATACATTAGCAGTCCCACTCTTCTCATTGAGAATAAGCCTTTCCATGGTTATAAACTATTACACATATGAAATTTATACTTTATATACCCTGTAAGTGAGAAGACATGCTGTGTACAACTTCTAAGTGTGTATTAACTTTTTGCCTCACTGAACTCCTTGCTTCCCCTCTACACTCTAAACACTGCTTAGATTAGATGACAGATAAGCAGGATATTGAAAAATAATACATTCTGGCATTCTTGCCATTGTCATCATTTTAATTACATTTCAATAAACAATATACTGAGTAGCAGCATTCTGAAACACTGAGAAGGGACAAACTCTTTCAAATAGTCTAACATGACCATGGGTTTGTTTAACTAATGATTTGATTAGATGTATGGGAACTAGCTTGCCTTTAGAAGCATGAACCCAGCTGAAGTTTGTCAATTTTGGGAAAACTCAGACCCTAGTATGAACTTTGCAGTTCAATTTGAGCCTGTCTGAGATGCTGTGTCATGTACTTCTTTAGAAGGCAAGGCAATATTGGGCTCAGATGATACCTAGGGATTCACTGATGCATGGGTTACAAAGGAACCTTGTCAGGATGTCCGTTGCTCTTTAACAGGTAGAGCCAAGAATACAGTATGCTTATTTCTAAGCAGACATCAAATCTGCTGTTCATTGCCTTCCATATGCCCCTTCATGAAAATGAACTGAAGCAGAAGGAATCCTTTGTACATGACCAATTCAGCCTCCTTTTCTTCAGAATGTTCATAAAATTTCCTCATTGATTATTATTCATGTCCACACAGTTTTGGAAAGATTGTATTTAACTCTCTATATAGATTGTGAACAATTTTCTGTGGGTATTTGGTATTCAAAATTCATGCTGTGTTCTTTAGCTGGTGATATAACTAACATGAAATTGTTTCTGGTCCCTAATGGAATGAGCAAAAGTCTTCTAATCAGCAAGAAGGTTTGAGGAATTCTTTGATACCTTTAGTCTTTGGACGCTAGGGAGTGTCAGATAACAAAGATTAAGCAATTTTAGAGATTTTAAACCTTTACCTTCCTGGGTCAGTATGAGATGTCATTCCTAGATACATCAGTCTACTGTAAGACTTAGTGGCTGGGTGGACAATTTAAGTACAATTCTCTTATCATATTCACACACAAACTGTGAGTGTATGCAGTCTTAGCTGCAAAGGGCATGGTCAGATTCCCATCCAATTCATTGTGCCAGGGTTCTGATTAGAGGTTTTATCAACTTTGATGATAAAATTACTGCCCCATCCCTTATTAAATAAACCAAATATAGCAATGCCTATCCTGGGGGGCCTTCACTGTCTTTTCTCCAGTTGACTTGTGACCAGTGTTGGCTATCCTATCAGACAGGTAAAGAGGGGGCCACATTGAAAGCTTGCCGGTCTATTGTGCTAGAAGATTTCATGGAGATGTCTATAGTCTTTCCTTTTCCAACTACCAGACTGAGAGAGTGTTTGAGGCGTTTATTTAAAAATTCATAGGGAATCTCTGTCAATGGTCAAAGACAGGAAAAAAAAATCTGTGGTCTAGTATCCTGATGGATGAATGGCTTTTGAACTAAAGAGCCATTTCCCCCTTTCCAGGCCTGTTAAATTTATTACACAAAATGGGGCCACGCAGCTTCATTAGGATGCAGTCTTTCTTTTTTCACAATGAGTTTCCCATGAAATACTTTATGCTTTGGAATTTTTTGTACTTCACAACTTGCTTCTGGAGTTTCTTTTATCTATACAGAATCCCAAATTAGGGAAGCCTTAGAATGTTACCTGATGAGCTCTTTGTGCACCAAAAGAAAATGGGTACCTTGATCTGCACAGTAACGTGATTTGGGGTGAATTTCTCCAAAGGTGTCAAATATCAGAGGGGTAGCCGTGTTAGTTGGCATCTGTAAAAGTGGCGAAGAGTCCTGTGGCACCTTATAAACTAACAGACGTATTGGAGCATGAGCTTTCGTGGGTGCAAACCTGCCTATAGGGATGTAGCCTGGGAAGGTAGCACTGGGACATGCTGAGCCCAGGCTGCCAGTGCCAGAGTAGGACACACGTCAGAGAGCACAGCACTGTGCAGCCCAACTCCCCCACCTCCCAAGAAAAACCCTGACATCTGGCCTGCAGCCCTGTTTTCCCACTCCCAATCTGCAATGCTGGGACTCTGACTGGGTCTCCTTCACTGGGTAGGAATGCAGGTGCCCCACACTGCTACCTCCTATCCAGGCCTTGGCTCCCTGGCTGCAAGAAGGTTTGTAGGACTACAGCCAGCAAAGGAAACACTGGGCCAGGCCAAGCCTAGACTTCCATGCAGCCCCCTTGCTTCCTTGCCTAGCTGCATCCCCACAAACCTGCCTGTGGCCAGGGACTTTCTTCCAAAAAGAAGTTGTTAATAAGCAGCCTGTTTGTTGCCAATATCTAAATCACTTTAAAGTTAAAGTCAATGGGATGGGATTGGCTCCTGGCAAAATGTTGCTTTTATCAAAAGTTGTTACTATAGGGTGTAGTAAGAGGAGGCCCTGAGATATAAACCTTGGTATCGGAGGCCCAGTATGAGGCCCAAGGCCTGAACTAAAGTAATGGTCAAGGCTTTGCCAACATAAAGCAAAGTTAAGCTGTGAGCAAGAGGCAGGCCCTGCTCACAGAAGCTGGCAAGGAAAGGGCTGATGCTGCAGAAAGAGACATACCTAAAAGGTACCAGACACCAGATATCAGAACATTTGTATGCTTGTACACTTCACACAGATAACAAGGAATAAGCTGGCCCATCCCAATGACAGGGCCAAAAGGGTAATATGATGGATGGAGTTGTTTTGTTCGAACCAACATGTACAAGGTGAGAGGCGGCACCTTGCTACATAGAGGGGTTGTACCTTGCTGCGTAGAGAGGTTGCACCTCAATACGTTAGGAGTGATGTGCAACTTGTTTGTACCTGTATATAAGATTGCATCCCTGGGGCGGTGTCTTTGTCCAGCCTAGGGGGCAGTGGAAAGTCCCGCCATTGACTGAGCCAAGTCCATTGTCAGGGAACACATAAATACTAGCTAGCCGCACCTCAGCAGCACCTTAGACTTCGTTTGCCAGGGAGCTGGAGACTGTGTTTCTCTTTGACAATAAACCTGGCCAACGTGCCTTCGTACCTTAGAGTCTGTGGTCATTGGGGGTTCTCTCGGGGTATGCTGTGTCAGCTATCTGTGCAGAGCTGGAACAACACACAGAGGGAACGCATGCACGCAGCCAATTGATATCAATGATGAACAGAGCAGAGCACCACACCGGTAGCATCTGACAACATGGGGATTCGCTATTAACAAGCATCCACTAATTTTGTTTACCCAGTGCATTTAAGATGAAAGTGATCCCTTTGTAGAGAGCCTGTACAATGCCTAGGCACCAGTTAAGTACTATTTATATCTATAAAATGTTTCAGGCCTTCTGTAAGTCTTCTGCAAAGGGCTACATTTCACCCATAGGGCCACATTCTAGTCCAGGAGCGGGCAAACTTTTTGGCCTGAGGGGTGCATTGGGTGTTGGAAATTGTATGGAGGGCTGGTTAGGGGAGGCTGTGCCTCCCCCAAACAGCCAGGCGTGGTCTGGCCCCTGCCCCCTATCCCACCCCTACTTCTTGCCCTCTGATGTCTTCCCCGGGACTCCTGCCTCATCCACCCCCACCCAGCTCCCTGTCCCCTGACTGCCCCGAGAACCCCATCCAACCCTCCTCTCATTCCTGAATGCTCCCCCACCCCGGGACCCATGCCCCATCCAACCCCACCCCCTTCCTGACTGCCCCCTGGACCCCTGCTCCCATTCAACCCCAACTCTTATTCACACTCCTGCCCCCCAACCACTACGCCAAACTTCTCTACCCTCTATCCAAGCCCCCTGGCCCCTTACCCTGCTGCCTGGAGCACTGGTGGCTGGCAGCGCAGCTATGGCTGGAGCCAACCATGCCACTGCGCAGCACAGAGCACTAGGTCAGGCTGCAGCTCTGAAGCTGCACTGCTCGGCCACCCAGAGCATTGCGCTGGTGGAGTGAGTGAGCTGAGGCTGTGAGAGAGGGGGAACATCAGGGGAGGTGCTGGGAGATAGCCCCCCAGGCCAGGAGCTCAAGGGCTGGGCAGGAGGGTCCTGTTGGCTGGATGTGGCCTGCGGGCCATAGTTTGCCCACCTCTGTTCTAGTCCAATTCCAGTCAAGGGGCATTTTGCTCCCATTGCCAACAATGATTACAGGCTATCTTTATCTGGGGTCTGATGGAGAGTGCAAAATCATGACATCTGCTTTTCAGGAGGATAATATACATCACCCTAACTCCTGGAAATGCTACTTTATCAAATTGAATTACCAGTAAAAGTCTGTGGTTCTGAACTATTACAGTAATGCCCTTCTTCCACTGGAGGTGTGATAGCATGACTGTGAGAAGAATGGTAGAAATGCAGTAACGAGGTATGATTTGATTTACCTAGATTAGAATGTCAATTTTTGTTTTAAAATGAGCTAATATGTTTAATGGTCAAACTAGACTGAAGTGCTGTTGAAATTGCTGCACCACTCCACATATACTGATCAGCTTTGAAAAGTTCATGCTAGTTTTTATGGACTGGGCTCATACACTTCATATCACCCAACATATTTTATTTTATTAGTTCATATTTTATACATTTTAGGCTGTCTCATAAGAATAGTTAAAGCATTTCAGGAAACATTTTCAATTTGGCACACCTGACAATATGGTTGTTACCATTCCAGACCAAGGATTATGCTCCCTGATAAGTGCTACCAAGTCTATGGGTTTTCAGTCAGTATCTAGTATGGAAAAGTTTTATAGACTTTAATGGGGATTACATCACTAGGGTTCTATGGAAATTAAATAAGCTTCTCAGCTTCTTTGTGACTGTAAAGGATGCATGCTACGGAAGGATGAAGACAGACCTATAAGAAATATAATGAGAATATTTCTTTTGTACCGTAGCCCTATGAATTAAAGTCCATCAAAAGTTTCCTTAACAGTATTATCAAAGGCTTGGGGACAAAATCAGATTTGGTTCTATATGCTGAATAGTTACAAATGCTTTGCAAGGTTAGTACATCATAAACACTGTATCAGAAAAAGGAAAATGTCTCACTGAGCTACACAGTAATCAAATGATAAACCTCTGGTTGTTTACCTGCAAAGGAAAAAACTTCTATTCATTATCCACAGCATTTTTCAATAGTCTTCCATGAAATACAAAAGGCCACTGTGGTCCTACAAAGCCCTTGTGTTCAATCCCCAGTGAATTCCCAAAAAAGTGCCCTTGTTAAAAATTAGCTAGCATTGCACCATATTTCATGCTCACCTCTGCAGATCTGAGGAGCCTTTGATAACGAGGACCATATTACTATGTATCTGGAGGCAGAGTGAGAAGGTAAAATACTGTGTACAGCTGACTTTTGAGCGGCCTGTTACTACATGATCTAGCCTGTACCACAATTTTGCTACCTTTCAATTGAATGTAAATCCTATGAAGGTGTCTAATATACTTATATGAGAGCCAATTCACTGAGCCAACGATTTAGGATCTGGATCTTGCTGCTAAACACGTCATTTTATTTAGTTTCTGTGGATTTGATTATAGATGGGAATGATGAGATGGAAAAGGATTGAGTTTTGTGGTGTGATTAGTCTAGGTTTAGGAAATAACATCTTCCAGGTACAAATATCCATGGCAATTCTCATCACAAGACTGTAGAACAAATAAACCAAGTGGAAACAGAAATTCTACAAAATATAAGTATACTTAGAAAATGTTTAATATTTGAATGTTCTCAAAATTTAGGAGGGTCAGTCAGTTGAAGATTCATAGATTCATAGATTCATAGACTCTAGGACTGGAAGGGACCTCGAGAGGTTATCGAGTCCAGTCCCCTGCCCTCATGGCAGGACCAAATATTGTCTAGACAATCCCTAATAGACATTTATCTAACCTCCTCTTAAATATCTCCAGATATGGAGATTCCACAACTTCCCTAGGCAATCTATTCCAGTGTTTAACTACCCTGACAGTTAGAAACTTTTTCCTAATGTCCAACCTAAATCTCCCTTGCTGCAGTTTAAGCCCATTGCTTCTTGTTCTATCATTGGAGGCTAAGGTGAACAAGTTTTCTCCCTCCTCCTGATGACACCCTTTTAGATACCATGAAAACTGCTACCCCTCTCAGTCTTCTCTTTTCCAAACTAAACAAACCCAATTCCTTCAGCCTTCCTTCATAGGTCATGTTCTCAAGACCTTTAATCATTCTTGTTGCTCTTCTCTGGACCCTCTCCAATTTCTCCACATCTTTCGTGAAATGCGGTGCCCAGAACTGGACACAATACTCCAGCTGAGGCCTGACCAGCGCAGAGTAAAGTGGAAGAATGACTTCTCGTGTCTTGTTTACAACACACCTGTTAATGCATCCCAGAATCACGTTTGCTTTTTTTGCAACAGTATCACACTGTTGACTCATATTAAGCTTGTGGTCTACTATGACCCCTAGATCTCTTTCTGCCATACTCCTTCCTAGACAGTCTCCTCCCATTCTGTATGTGTGAAACTGATTGTTCCTTCCTAAGTGGAGCACTTTGCATTTATCTTTATTGAACTTCATCCTGTTTACCTCAGACCATTTCTCCAATTTGTCCAGATCATTTTGAATTTTGACCCTGTCCTCCAAAGCAGTTGCAATCCCTCCCAGGTTGGTATCGTCCGCAAACTTAATAAGCGTACTTTCTATGCCAACATCTAAATCGTTGATGAAGATATTGAACAGAACCGGTCCCAAAACAGACCCCTGCGGAACCCCACTTGTTATACCTTTCCAGTAGGATTGGGAGCCATTAACAACTACTCTCTGAGTACGGTTATCCAGCCAGTTATGCACCCACCTTATAGTAGCCCCATCTAAATTGTACTTTCCTAGTTTATCTATAAGAATATCATGCGAGACCGTATCAAATGCCTTACTAAAGTCTAGGTATATCACATCCACCGCTTCTCCCTTATCCACAAGGCTCGTTATCCTATCAAAGAACGCTATCAGATTAGTTTGACACGATTTGTTCTTTACAAATCCATGCTGGCTATTCCCTATCACCTTACCACCTTCCAAGTGTTTGCAGATGATTTCTTTAATTACCTGCTCCATTATCTTCCCTGGCACAGAAGTTAAACTAACTGGTCTGTAGTTTCCTGGGTTGTTTTTATTTCCCTTTTTATAGATGGACACTATATTTGCCCCCTTCCAGTCTTCTGGAATCTCCCCCGTCTCCCATGATTTCCCAAAGATAATAGCTAGAGGCTCAGATACCTCTTCTATTAACTCCTTGAGTATTCTAGGATGCATTTCATCAGGCCCTGGTGACTTGCAGGCATCTAACTTTTCTAAGTGATATTTTACTTGCTCTTTTTTTATTTTATCTTCTAAACCTACCCTCTTCCCATAAGCATTCACTATATTAGACATTCCTTCAGACTTCTCAGTGAAGACTGAAACAAAGAAGTTATTAAGCATCTCTGCCATTTCCAAGTCTCCCGTTACTGTTTCCCCCTTCTCACTGAGCAGTGGGCCTACCCTGTCCTTGGTCTTCCTCTTGCTTCTAATGTATTGATAAAAAGTCTTCTTGTTTCCCTTTATTCCCATAGCTAGTTTGAGTTCACTTTGTGCCTTTGCCTTTCTAATCTTGCCCCTGCATTCCTGTGTTATTTGCCTATATTCATCCTTTGTAATCTGACCTAGTTTCCATTTTTTATATGACGCCTTTTTATTTTAAGATAATGTGAATTTATTTTAGTCCAGTGTATTTTCAGGCATCTTGGCCCCAGAGTTGGTGGACTTCTGTAAAAAGATAGCAGGATCTTTCCAACTCCTGCTGCTGCATCATCCCTCAAAGACATTGTCGTTTTCAGGGGATAGGCAGTTATAGACTTGGTGGCTATTCTGAAGACAAAGGATGGGAGGGGCAAGTCAGATAGCTATTCCTGAATGTGTGGGAGAAGACAGTTGTCTATTATGCAGAGATGAAAGGGAAGGAGTGTTAAAAGTTAAACAGCCTCTTCATCCCCAACCCCAGAAGATAGCATCAGAAAGGGCAGGTCTACACTTAAAACGCTGCATCGGTGAAATGGTAGTACTTATGTGAAGACGCTCCTACACTGATAGGAGAATCTCTCCCATCAACATAGTGCTGTCTACATTGGGGGCGGGGGTTTATCAGTATAACTACATCACTCAGGGGAGTGGATTTTTCACACCCCTGAGCGATATAGTTATACCTGTGACACTGGTAAACGAGGCGTCAGCTTATGCGGAAGGCCCAGGTCAATGCACTTGTGTGTTAGTATAGATCAAAGTGATTGATAAATGTAAAAGAGTGTATTTGATGTTTAGGCTTCATGAAAACTAGTGGGATGTTAGTTGCATTGTTCTCACTTATCTGTATCCTGTTATAATGTAATAGGAAACATTTACATTGTTCATAACCCTCTAACGAAATAATCCATCAAACAGGAAGAGGCCTTGTGGAATGCAAATGAAGAACTTTAACAGAAAAGTTCTAATTTCAAAGCAAGTGGGTTTTGTGTGTGATGATCAGAGATCAAAGACTCAAAATGCATTCCTAACTGTCATCAAAGGAAAAGCCCACGTGGCCCTGTCAGAATTTTTTTTGTGAGAAGAAGCTATAAGTCTGGATTCAACGAAAGATCCTGCATCTGTGGACTGTTTGGACTCTTATAGGAAAGTGTACCAGATGCACAGCTAAGATCGCCAAAGGTAATCTGGGTACCCTGAACAGACTTTTAGGAAACTGGCAGTTTATTACATCACTTCACCATTTGGAATTACAAACTGTGACTCACCTGTGCATATAGCTACCTGCTTTATCTTCTCAATAACCCTCATTTCCTTTTCTTCACTAATAAATCTTTAGTTAGTTTACTAGTTGTGTCTGGTGTAAATTCTGGAGTACCAAGTGCTTTGGGGTAAGTGAATGGTCACTTGGGACTGGAAGCAACCTGATGTGGTGTGATTTTTGGTGTAAGTTATCTTTTATCACAAAGTCCAGCTTGTCTGGGTGGCAAGATAGATTGGAGAGTCTAGAAGGACTATCTGTGACTCCATGGTAAGATACTGGCAGTGATCCAGGAGTTCAGATTTGTTACTGGCTTGGTGAAATCTAATTATAAAACACACCATCAGCTTGGAGTGTCTCCTCTGTTTTCTTTCTGCCATGAGGTAGGCACTCACAGTTGTGAGCCACTCCAGACAGAGTGACAATACCAATAGAGGTCTGTAGTGTAGACCTAGGGTGACCAGACAGCAAGTGTGAAAAATCAGGACGGGGGTGGGGGGTAATAGGAGTCTATATAAGAAAAAGACCCAAAAATCTGGACTGTCTCTATAAAATCAGGACATCTGGTCACCCTATGTAGACCTGACCTATAAGGCATTAAAGTTTACCTTTGTCCTCAAACTCTTATGTCCTATTCTGCTTGTCTAAACTACCACTTACCATAATGAAAATGATCCTTAACCACAGAACATAAACTGAGTATAAACAATAGCAATGGATGTTAGTGTCTGGAGCAGCTATACAATTCCATACAGAATGTGATATTAGCACATTAAAATGATCAGCTTCCTAAACAAAGTATTTAATTTGCCTTTATTTTCCCACTCAAATTATGATCTGACACCAACACAAGAGACATGATCTTGAATATAGATTTGGTGCCTTCAAATATGGATTAAAGCGAACTTGAAATGAAATATAAACAGTTGTCTCAGAAGTTTAAAGCTGAAAGGAAGTCATTCATCATAGCAAAGGAATGTTTGGTCTGATGTACAGCTATGTAGCTCACAAACTTCATTGCTAACAACATTTATCTCTATTCTCTCTGTAAATTCTAATAATAGGCAAGACCAGGAGAAATTCAATATGCCCAATAAATGGGAACATCAGTCTGTATGGAATGTGCAGAAAACAGACATAGTGGACAATTTAGAGCATATCATTATACTGTAAGTATATACATTCATTTTGTTTGTGTTTCTCACCAGATCAATGAGAAGGATGAAAAAAATTCTCAAAACAACACTTATTTAAAGTGTTCCATCTATTTACGGTAGTTTAAAATAATTTACTAGCACTAAAGAAAATGTATAAATATTTATTTTTTAATGCTGACAGCAACTGGCATCTGAATGTGCATGGGACCCTACTCTGGCTTTTCTTCATATCCTTCTGGACAATGATAGCACAGATAATCTTTATTATCACCATTATTTATTATATTTTTTGCTTCTACTAGAAACACACAGGAAGGCAAAACCTCTGCCCTCAA
Source organism: Gopherus flavomarginatus (assembly GCF_025201925.1). Classification (NCBI taxonomy): domain Eukaryota; kingdom Metazoa; phylum Chordata; order Testudines; family Testudinidae; genus Gopherus; species Gopherus flavomarginatus. Next base: position 130,006,539 of record NC_066620.1, on the reverse strand, counting down.
CCGGTTACACGCTAAAAAGAATAAGCAAACAGAGGGCACTGTACAGCACACAGTTAAAGTAATGAGGAGGTGACCGGCCATGTCCTTATGATACAATTTATTTATAATATGAAGATAAACAGGGAATCTCCAAGTTACTCATATCCGTGCCATAACAAGTGGGGTTCATCTTTTCTTTACACCAAGCTGCCTTTTCTTTAGGTATAATATATATTTTACCTACTTCCCTTAGGATGTTCATTTATGCTCCTTGTGAACAAGGTATTCTCCTTTCAGTGAACAAAGGTAGAAAATACCTCAGGTAGCACCAGTGGTAGAGTACAGTAGTAAAAAGTAGAGTACAAAATGCCTTCTTCTCCTGGGAGACTTCAATGATTGTCTCCATGATACTCCAAGATTAATTACTGCCTGTTTAAGAAGGTTACACTTTGAGGTACCTACACCTTGTGATGGCCTCCAGGCCAGGAGGTCTTTATGAATAAGTGTGTTCACGATGGACTCAGCATACAGTCAAATCTAAAAAACCTTCCTCCTTTTTTAATATTCACATGTAATGCAGTGTAGCAGGGTGGTTACTTGCTCCTGCCCTGAGGGGCTTAAAAAGCAGCCCTGGAGAGGGCTGCAGCTCTAAAAGCTAGGCTGATTGGGGAAGCAGCTGGGCCATGCCCCAATCAGGCCACACCTGGCCTGTGTAAAAAGGCTGTGAGCCAGGAGTCCAAACAGTATCCCTCTGCCTGTAGAGGGAGAAGGGCTTGGCTGCAGGAAGCTGGAGACAGGGTACCTGAGTGGAGCAGGGCTGAGGAAAGGCAGAGGAACTGGGGAGCTCCAGCATGGAAAGCCACAGGCTGCGGCCTAGTAGAAGGCAACAGCTACTGGGGGTTGCAGAGGGCAGCCCAGGCGTAGGCAAAGGCAGCAGGTCCAAACCCAACCTTGCCAGTGATGAGTTGGCTGATACTGCAGTCTGCCCCAGGGTGTGGGGGCTAGACGATGACTGGTAGTAGCCTGATACTGAGGTGAGGTGGGGATAGAAGGTAGGAGTTCCCTGGGGAAAGGAGACTGTTAGACTGAGGGGTTTTGGCCATGGGCCAGCACCCCAGATAAAGGGGCACTGGGTCCTGGGAGGAACATGGGGGCCAACAGCAAGCGGTAAGGCAGATCACCAGCGTGCAGAGGGTGCTCCGGGCTGGAAATTGAGCTAATTCTTTAAGAGACCAGCAGGAGGCACCGCAGGGGTGAGTCTGCAGTCTATATGCAGAAATAGATAATTCTGTCAGTGCTGTTTCACTCAAGCAGCAGTAAACATACTGAATATGTTGCCAGGTGTAGCCACAGAAGAAGACAAAATAAAAGTAAACAATAGACAACTAGACATATCTTATGATAAGAGGTAGGGTTAAAAGATAAATTGGCAAAGCAGGTAAGTGGGTTTTAGATAAACATGAATGGAAATAAGCCATCAAATAAGCCTTTTTTATACACACAAAAATTTATATCCATGTTAGAGCTGATCAGATCTTTTATTTTGAATAATTTGTCTTATTTTTCCATGACTTTTTGCTGAAAATGTTTCCCATTATTTGCCCAACTTTAATTCCTATCTCTCTATATTTTTAATTATCTGATTTTTGGCTATATAGTCCACTAGGAATCTGCTGTGTTATAAGCTTGAATCCTTGCTGTATTCCACTTGAAGACACACGTGGCCTCCCAGATTAATGAGTGTTACTTTGACAACTCCTGACTTTGTGGGGACAGGGAAAGTAAGCCTGCTCCCCTCCCAAACCACAGGATGTCAAGGGCAAATGCTGTCTGCCAACCCTCCACATTCATCAGCAGGACCCAAATTAGATAAATAAATTAGATGTATTCAAGTCAGCAGAGCTGACGAAACTTACCCTAGCATACTTAGCATACATAAAGAACTAGCTGAGGCTCTCTTAGAACCATTAGTGATTATCTCCAAGAACTCCTGGAGGATGAGTTAGTTCCCAGAGGACTGAAGAAAGGTACTATATTTGCCTGTCTGTACAAAGGCGAACAAAGAGGACCTGGGAAATTATAGACCAGTCATCCTAACTTTGATACTTGTAAAGTATGGGTACAATCAATCTGTAAGCACCTAGAGGATAATAGAGTTATAAGGAATAACCAACATGGATTTGTCAAGAACATATCATGTCAAACCAACTTCTTTGACTGAGTTACTGGACTAGTGGATGAGGGGGAAGCTGTAGATTTCATTCATTTTGATTTTAGTAAAGTTTTTGACCTAGTCCCACATGACATTCTCATAAGCAAACTAGTGAAATGTGGGCTAGCTGAAATTACTATAAAGTGGGTGCACAACTGGTTGAAAAAACATACTCAAAGAGTAATTATCAATGGTTTGCTGTCAAACTGGGAGGTCATATCTAGTGGGTTTCCACAGGGGTCTGTGCTGGTTCCAGCACTAGTCAGTATTTTCATTAATAACTTGGATAATAGGGTGGAGAGTATACATATAAAATGAGTGGATGACACCAGTCTGCGATGGGTTGCAAGAACTTTGGAGGACAAGATTAGAATTAAGAATTACCTTGATAAATTGGAGAATTGGTCTGAAATCAACAAGATAAAATATAATAAAGTGCAAAGTATCACATATAGGAAGATAAAATCCAAATATACAAATACAATACTCCTTTAAGACACTCCAGAATGATATTAGCCTTTTTCATAACTGATCACACTGTTGACACATATTCAATTTGTTATCAACTATAATCCCTAGATCCTTTTCAACACTAATACTGCCTAGCTAGTTATATCCCATTTTGTATCTCATACACAGGAGGAATTGTCCTACTGTACTTGGCACTGGTGATGTCTCAGCTGGAGTATTGTGTCCTATTGTGGGCATCACACTTTCATAAAGATGTGCACAAATTGGAGAGACCACAAGAGAGCAACAAAAATGATGAAAACTTTAGAAAATCTGACCCATGAGGAAAGGTTAAAAAAAAATTGGGATGTTTAATCTTTAGAAAAGAAGAATGAGGGGGAACCTGATAAGTCTTCAAATACGTTAATGGCTGCTATAAAGAGGACAGTGATCAATTGTCCTCCATGTCGACTGAAGGCAGAACAAGTAGTAATGGTCTTAATCTACAGAAAGGGAAATTTAGGTTAAGTATTAGGAAAAACTTTCTAACTATAAGGATAGTTAAGTACTGAAATATGTTACCAACAGAGTTTGTTGAATCACAATCATTGGACATTAAGGAAAGATGAGGCAAGCACCTGATGGGGATGGTCTAGGTATATTTGGCCTTGATTCCGTATGCGGAGGAGGGCTGAGGGGATGGACTAGATAACCTTTCTAGGTACGTTCCAAGCCTACATTTCTGTGGTTCTATGAAAAGTTTCCACCACCTACAATTACTGTTACTGCTGCACTGACCATGGCATCTTATCTCATTATGAAGCCTGATTGATCTCAGAAGATGCCATGATATTGAGGAACCCTCTGAATTTCAAGGCATATCAGGCCCTAGAATAACCTACACACCCATTGAAGAATCAGTCCCGAGTGGAGCTTTTTAATTTTTTCTGATGCTGATTAGTGGGGAAGGCATGTTTGCCCAGCTAATCCCTGAAGGAGCCAGCGATTGTTATAGACTGGTGCAAAAGAGTACTAAATGTTTCAATACCTATGTCCAGCTAATCTCTGCCAATTAATCTCCCACTGATTGCAGAGAAAGGTCTACAGGATTTGCTACAGTGAATCAGGGAGTGAAATGAGGGCTCAGATTCTAATGCTAGTAGAGAATGGAGAGAAATTTCTGACTTGGAAACCATTCTCAGAAATCTCTGCTGAGGATCTGTGTCCATTGTGGGCAGGAATAGGATTTAGAATCATAGAATAATAGAACTATAAGGTTAGAAGGGACCATGATGGTCATAAAGTCTAAATCCTTGCCAAGAGGCATGATTTGTTGTGTCTAAACCATCCAAGACAGATGGCTATCCATCCTCTTTCTGAAAATCTCCAGTGAAGAAGCTTCCATGATCTCCCCAGGCAGTCTGTTCCATTGTCCTACTATTCTTATAATTAGGAAGTTCTTCCTGAGATTTAACTTAAATCTGCTATGTTGTAGTTTGAACTCATTGCCTTGAGCCAACCTCCAGATTCACTGTAAAACACCTAGGGAATTTTAATTTAAATATTTATAGAATGTAATTTTTCTTTACCAGTCATGATATGGTCAGATCAAAGAAAGCAAGCATATAATGGTTTTATTGAAATAATCAATTAGCTCCTAAAGGTCAGTCAATTGAAAGAAGGTTCACACTCAGACAGGACAGAGCTAAAACCAGTGATACACAAAACAGTTCAGATACCTATGTACAACCTCACCCAGAATTCAAACCAAATCAAACACCAGTCACATGAAGAGTGTGTAAAGGGATGGTTGGGTTGGTTGTGTGTGTGTGTAAAATAATGGTAATCTCCACCTGCTTCTTAGTAGAAAACATTCCACATGCTATAAAGCAGCATCGTGGCTGGTGGTAATTGGCAGCTTTATTGGAAGTCTTAGATGCAAAAACTGAACGGCCTGGAGACCAATCTACTCTCATCCCAAAGGGTGATCCCTTTCTGGTCAAGGTGGAGATGTGGTGGTGGGGAAGAAGTGTGAGAAGGCACCAGCAATACACAAGCTATTTCTATTCTTGTTCTGTGTATAAACAGACACAGACACATGCTGCCAGGACTGTTGATTCAATGGGGAAGGTTTGGAGTTAAGGAGAGATGGAGCTGCTGATGCTGCACTAGGAAGTACAGCAGAGAGAATCTGTACCTGAAGGAACTGGCAAAAAAGAGGAAAACCAGGCATGCAAGCACGAGTCAGAAAAAGGAACCCGAATAAAGATTTTAAATAGAGAAGTAAATACACGACTATAGCCATCCTGCCAAAATGTAGAGAAGCAAAAGGGAAGTGCAGCTGCATTCCAGACTGATTACAGAGCAACAAAGAGAACCTGTCTGAGGCTATCTCCATAACAAACAAGAGTCAGTTGCAGAACTAGCCCCTGCTTTGAAGAGACAGGAACTGCCATGATGCAGAGAGAAAAGCTGCCACTACCTCAAAGAAGCAAATCAAATCATTTTTTATAGAGGAACAAACAACAAAACAAGAAACAACCAACCAAAAAAGCCTCACTAGTAGAACTGGAAAGATTTGCCAAAATTAAGTCGAGTGCCAAGGAGTTTGATTTTGAAAACTTAGGGAGCTGAGGCTATGGTACCCAAGATATTTTTTTTTCATAGATTCATAGACTCTAGGACTGGAAGGGACCTTGAGAGGTCATCGAGTCCAGTCCCCTGCCCTCATGGCAGGACCAAATACTGTCTAGACCATCCCTGATAGACATTTATCTAACCTCCTCTTAAATATCTCCAGAGATGGAGATTCCACAACCTCCCTAGGCAATGTATTCCAGTGTTAAACTACTCTGACAGTTAGGAACTTTTTCCTAATGTCCAACCTAAATCTCCCTTGCTGCAGTTTAAGCCCATTGCTTCTTGTTCTATCATTAGAGGCTAAGGTGAACAAGTTTTCTCCCTCCTCCTGATGACACCCTTTTAGATACCTGAAAACTGCTAACATGTCCCCTCTCAGTCTTCTCTTTTCCAAACTAAATAAACCCAATTCTTTCAGCCTTCCTTCATAGGTCATGTTCTCAAGACCTTTAATCATTCTTGTTGCTCTTCTCTGGACCCTCTCCAATTTCTCCACATCTTTCTTGAAATGCGGTGCCCAGAATTGGACACAATACTCCAGTTGAGGCCTAACCAGCGCAGAGTAGAGCAGAAGAATGACTTCTCATGTCTTGTTTACAACACACCTGTTAATGCATCCCAGAATCACATTTGCTTTTTTTGCAACAGTATCACACTGTTGACTCATATTTAGCTTGTGGTCCACTATGACCCCTAGATCTCTTTCTGCCATACTCCTTCCTAGACAGTCTCTTCCCATTCTGTATGTGGGAAACTGATTGTTCCTTCCTAAGTGGAGCACTTTGCATTTGTCTTTATTGAACTTCATCCGGTTTACCTCAGACCATTTCTCCAAGTTGTCCAGATCATTTTGAATTTTGACCCTGTCCTCCAAAGCAGTTGCAATCCCTCCCAGTTTGGTATCTTCTGCAAACTTAATAAGCATACTTTCTATGCCAACATCTAAGTCATTGATGAAGATATTGAACAGAGCCGGTCCCAAAACAGACCCCTGCAGAACCCCACTTGTTATACCTTTCCAGCAGGATTGGGAGCCATTAATAACTACTCTCTAAATATGGTATTCAGCCAGTTATGCACCCACCTTATAATAACCCCATCTAAATTGTATTTGCCTAGTTTATCGATAAGGATATCATGCGAGACTATATCAAATGACTTACTAAAGTCTAGGTATACAACATCCACCGCTTCTCCCTTATCCACAAGACTCATTATCTTATCAAAGAAAGCATTCAGATTGGTTTGACACGATTTGTTCTTTACAAATCCATGCTGGCTATTCCCTATCACCATACCGCCTTCCAAGTGTTTGCAGATTATTTCTTGCTCCATTATCTTCCCTGGCACAGAAATTAAATTAACTGGTCTGTAGTTTCCTGGATTGTTTTTATTTCCTTTTTTATAGATGGGCACTATATTGGCCCTTTTCCAGTCTTCTGGAATCTCTCTCGTCTCTCATGATTTTCCAAAGATAATAGCTAGAGGCTCGGATACCTCCTCTGTTAACTCCTTGAGTATTCTAGGATGTATTTCATCAGGCCCTGGTGACTTGCAGGCATCTAACTTTTCTAAGTGATATTTTACTTGCTCTTTTTTTATTTTATCTTCTAAACCTACCCTCTTCCCATAAGCATTCACTATATTAGACATTCCTTCAGACTTCTCAGTGAAGACTGAAACAAAGAAGTTATTAAGCATCTCTGCCATTTCCAAGTCTCCCGTTACTGTTTCCCCCTTCTCACTGAGCAGTGGGCCTACCCTGTCCTTGGTCTTCCTCTTGCTTCTAATGTATTGATAAAAAGTCTTCTTGTTTCCCTTTATTCCCATAGCTAGTTTGAGCTCATTTTGTACCTTTGCCTTTCTAATCTTGCCCCTGCATTCCTGTGTTGTTTGCCTATATTCATCCTTTGTAATCTGACCTAGTTTTCATTTTTTATATGACTCCTTTTTATTTTGTAGGTCATGCAAGATCTCGTGGTTAAGCCAAGGTGGTCTTTTGCCACATTTTCTATCTTTCCTACACATTAGAATATGAAAGGTTCTGATTGACTTCCAGTCTAGCCAAGAAGATAGAAGAATGTCAGATACTTTTACTGATCATCATTAGTGACACTTTTAGAGGAGTTTCCTTCACAGATCCTATATTGGTCAGAATGTTACATTTAGAACAAGAATTATTGCTCCAAGGATGAAGACCTGCAAAGAGCGAATGGGATCCTGAGGTGGGTCCAGTGACTTTGCATTAGATGCTTTTGATTCATTTATACAGAAGAAGGGAGAAGAGGGCAAGGTCTTCAAAAAACACTGGGTAAAAAGGGATTGAAAACACCCCTGCAATAGCTGCCAACAATAAAGGGTGTAGTCTAGTGGAGAAGTTGAAAGCACATATAATAAAAAAACACAAGTAACAAGTTAAGTGAGAAAAGAAAGTTGTTTCCATCAGCAACTCCTGTCGCTCTAAATCTCACAGAGCTACTTTGGAAAGACAGTGAATGCAAAGAATGGAAGGCATAAGGATGTTTTTCTAGAATCTTGGCTCTGAGACAGTGAAGCTGGGCTCTTTCTATACCATGCTTTGCAGACATAGTTTTAGTACACACTCCCCTTGTAAGATTCTTGTTTGTGTGGACCTCACACTGCCTAAGAAAAGTTGTAGAGAGACAGAAAGAGAGCTACTTCCTGAAATTGGCTGGACAGTAGCTCTACTATCAGAGGCCAAACTAATTACTGAGCTATAATAGGCTCCTGGTAAATCACTCTTGCAAAAAATTCTGTAGTACTAACCACATTAATCACCCCACATGGAGGGTACTGTTTGAATTGACTCCGTTTCCACATATGCTCAATATCAGAACATTTTTCAAGAGAATGTCTCAGATCATGACAGGTTTGCCTGGCATCCTTTGTCATGACGAAGCTCTTGTACACACAAGAAATGAAACAGAACATGGTGAACAATGAAGTTATGAGACAAAGAAGCTGGCCTTGTATTTAAAGATAAATTGGAATTTGAGGACCAAATAAAATTCTTAGGGCATAGAATAAGCAAAAATGAAATTTAACTTGATCCAGACATTACTGGCCTTGCCTGAACCTTAAGATATTTCCCATATAAAAAGATTCCCAGGGTGGTCTCTAGAATCTTTGGGACCTTCTGAATAGGTACAGTTATATGGGTTTGAGATAGCTGATAAAAGTTAAAACAAAACAGGTAAATGCACTTACATAAATAATTGGAATTATTTATGTCCCCTCACATATCACTTAGGCTTGGAAATCACTCTAAAATCAGATGAAAAGCTGAATCTGCAATTATTGGTCAAAAGTACTAGGATGGAGCTTCCATCCAGGATAAATAGATTCCAGTTGTGTCTGTTGCAATTTTCCAGAAAGCTTAATAATAATAATCATAATCCTACAAAATGTATTAGTTGCTCTAATGTCTTGATTTTTATGTCAATCTCCTGATTTTTGAATGCTTCAGGTTGGTAAAATGAACTTCTATTCTCAAAGCAGTGATGGAGAAAGTCACGGTAGACCAGCTGGCAGGGAAAGTCACATTAGTTCAGAGGTGATTGAAAATTTTCTAATGAAACTATTTTTTTTCCATTGAGAAAGTTTCTTAGGTCCAGGATGGAATTTCTGATCAAAATGAGAGAGAGAATAGGCTGCTGGTTAGGAAGAGGGACTTTACCCTGACTTTCCCACTTCCCAGGGGAGGGCCCTAATTGCCAACCCATTGGCTATTCTGGGGTGGGCGTTTCTCTCTCTCTCTCTCTCTCTCTCTCTCTCAAAAGATCTGTTTTGTTCCACATCAAAACAAAAACCAAATTTGAAACCCTGACATCTTACACAACATGGAATTGTTTTCTGGTCAGCCCTAATGTTAGCGCTTGTTGGCATGAGCAAGATGCTCCCTCAAACTGCAGGACCATATACAGTCATACATTCAGTAGATAGCTAAGGCTGGTCCTAGTACTGAAATCCTAAAGCAGCACATGACCGCATGTGTGGAAAGAAGAAATCTTTTAAACAATAAAAACAATTCCTAATTGAATGTAATGGCTTTAAACATAAAATACACTACCTGTCATAAAACATACTTTTGCAAACTAAAATGCAAAAGAGGTTAATGACAAAGTGTCTTATGAAAACACATCAAGCCCCAAGGCAATTTATGGGGCAAAGAGTATTGTTAACATTTCAATGTATGATATAAATAGTTAAATTTTTCCCACAGTTTGATGTTTAGACTGCAATCCATTTAATTTAACTTTTTCAAAAAGATTTACTGGATGGGACACGCCTAGAAATTTAAAGATACAGCATATTAATAGCATAGAAAAAAAGCAGGAATTGCTGGGTGAGGTTTTGTGCTCTGTATTATACAGTACGTCAAACTAGATAAACTTACTGGTACCTACTGACATTAAACAATCTGTTGTTCACATTTCTACACTGATGCAGCCCTTTAGATACATAAAACATTTCAGAAAAGTTACCATATTTTTCATTGATGCTGTAGCTGTGTTGGTCCCAGGATATTAGGGACACAAGTTGAGTGAGGTAAGGTCTTTTATTGGACCAACTTCTGTAGTCAGCTACTTAGCAAACATCTCTCCGTCATGTGTATTTTTAGGCCAACTGAATTTCAGCTGTTATTTTGTGTTAAATTCAGATTTAAAAAGAGATTGAAATAATATACTATAATTCTGAATAACAGAATTACAGTATTATTGCAGGTACTAATTGTTCTCAGTGGGACAATTTATGTGTGTAAGGATTATTCACAGTTTTTCAGGATCTGACCTTTACACTGTAAAACATTTACCACTGCAATCTCCTCCCTTCACATGCTAATAAACTTTCCAAAACATTCGCCCTTTGGACTGACAGTTTCCATGCTTGATATCTTCCTGAAAGGTGGATTTATTTTTAAGAAAGTTTAAGCAAATTTCCCTCAGGTGTTTTTTAAGGTATACCAAATGGGAGAAATTATACTGTTCCCATTGTTAAAATAATAATAAATTAACCCCCCTTTTTAGATATAATCATAGAAAGATAGGCTTATGTTTGAAACCAGAAATTTACCACAGATGCACAGTCTTCATACTAGAGTAGGCACAAGAATACTAGTGCTTGATTTGGAGGAAAAATATTGTAAACTAATGGCAAACTATGGAAGAATCACTTCAGAGCATGCTTACTAGTCATTCACTAATTATTTTTAGTAGAATGTAATGAAGACCTGCCCTGTATGACATCACAGGGCAGACAGTCTAACTGCTTGACAGGGCATGGGGCATAGGGTTATAAAGATTGGTGGTTTCCCCTAAGATGCTTCTAAGACAATTTACATTAGAATGTAAACATCTCACTGAATGTAAATATCTCATTGAAACACACATGAATCCTCAAAGGACATGAGAACTGTGGGTCTGAAAAATAATTGTGTATCCTTCAATTTTACAGTTTGTCTACAAATTTTGCGGCATTCATACTATAGAAGTTATAAACCTTCATGTAAAAAAGCCAAGGTTTCTATCATTTTCTTTATAAAGATATTGTTGGGCGTTTGACCAGCCAGTGCTCATTTCTCAAGTCCAGAAGCAGAATTCCACTCTTTGCAGCTACTCCATGAATGCTACCAACCACCTTCAACTGGCTCTCACTATGTCCCACAACAAACTGACCTCCTGGAAATCGTCATGTTCCTTGCCGTTCTTGCAGCTCTGAAAATACTGGAGGATTGTGCAGCCTGTGCTTGCAACGCTCACAATAATAGTGCAGAGCTGTTCAGGCTCCATGCTTCTGTAAGAGATGGTCCAGCATCAAGTCCCCTGTGGGTTCACAGGAAATTGAAAATAGGTGCGGAAATTATGGGATAGAGATTATATTCTGGAGAACATTTAATTATGGGAAGCTGACCCCTTGCTCCTAGTCATCCCTGCTCAAATCATTTCTGTCCCATAATGCAGTGCCAAAACTGTGGCAGGTTGCACATTAGGATACCCACCCTTGGTGCACTGAACTGTATCAACACAAGCACTCGTGATGAGTATGTGCTGTGCTGACACCAGGCGCCAAGCATGCACATACAAGCGATGTATTAATGGCAGTGACTGTATGCCAACATAACTTGCATTGGCAAAACTTTGTAGTGTAGACACAGCCTCGGAGTGTCACAGCTAAATACAAGGTTGAACAGATTGTTTTGCATTAGTTAACATTATTCCAAAGGACCATTCAAGGTGAAGTGCCCCTTAATATCCCTGCAACCATATGACAAAAATGGGTGGGGGGTCAGTGGTTACAGATTGTTATAATAAGCCATAAATCCAGGGTCTCTATTGAGTCCATGATTTTCAGTGTTTAGCAAAGTTATGAATTAAAGTTTGAAGGCTCATCTTTTGGAAGTGTTGTGCATGTTTCCTTTGAGGGCGAGGACTGAGAGGTCAGACATGGAGTGATCATTTTGTGAAAAGTGTTCACTCGGCACTGAGACAGTGTTTTTGTCTTTTATCATTTTTCTACGTGAGTTCATTTGAGAGCGTACTGATTGTCTGGTTTCACCCACATAGTTATTTATAGGGGCATTTAGGGCACTGAATGAGGTATACCACGTGCTGTGATAGGCATATGTAGGACCAATTGATCTTGAAAGATATATGTGGTGGAGTATTGATCATTGTAGCAGTGGAGAAATGTCTGCAGGTTTTGCATCTCTTCCGGAAGGGAGAACTTTGTACTGCTTGAAAGCGTGCCTCTCACCAACTGAAGCTGGTCCAATAAAAGATATTACCTCACCCACCTTGTCTCTCTAATGTCCTGGGACCAACATGGCTACAACAACATTGCAAACACATATTTAATGTTATTGCCTCAACCAGAAGAGAGAGATTTTTTTTAACCTTAGAAACAATACAGAAATATTTGAAGAAAAACCCTTTTGTGACCATTCACTTCTTTTGGCCCAGAACAGCAGATCCTGGATTGTATTTTAAATGGCTACTTACAGGCCTCAAGTTTGTTTAAAAGAAAACATTGGAGTTGCACCTGATTTCCAGTTTCATTAGCTCTATGCCATATTGTTAATAATCTGTTTCACTTGAATTCTTCACTAAATTGTTTACTTCTAGATTGTGGTAAATTTACCACGGGTAGCCTTTTGCTGGTAATTCTTTATGCTAACATTTAGTTCTTCAGAAGCATAATAAGATCCACAAATTGTACTTTGAGGAACATATTTCTGGTTACTTAAAAGAAGATAACTAATATCATAGAATCTGTAGCATCCCACAGAATAGATTATCCCTTATCAATCCAAAGGAACTCTGTAATAGGGTATCTGGTTTCAATTGCTGTGTTTTATGACGTGTCAGGAAAGTTCTCTGTTTCTTACCAGGATGTTACTTGGATCTTTTCCTACATGTAAGTGGGTTAGACACAAAGCAGCTTCCAATCTTTAAGCCTTTCCAAAATTACAGTTAAAGGGCTGTCAGAGGAAGCAATAGATCACACAAGCTGAAATGTAGATGATACCTCTTCACAGCTGTGATATCAGCCTGTCCATGTCCTTGCTCAGAACCAATCCCAGAATAGAAATTCAGATCGCTCCCTTATTCCTAATTTGCTTCTTTAAAGTGCAGTCCTATCTCCAGCTTTTTTCTATGAACCTGGGTTGAAGTTTCAGTCCATATTAGTCAAACACTACTATTTCATACTCAGGCATTTCTCAAAGCAAAATCCAGAACAGACAGTGTGAGGTTCAGAGTATTTACTTTTAAGCTACACACACAAAAACATCACTTTTTCTTTCTAGTCATAATATTTTTATCGCACACTTCTGCAAGCTTTATGAGAGAAATGTGTTGCATTGGCTACTTTCTAGGATCCCAAGAGTGGCACTTAATTTGCATATGTAATTATATATTTTCAGATTACAACTAGACAGTAATTTTCTTGTTCTTATAGCTCCATATGAGAAATTGATTTTTTTCCAGCGATGGGAAACATTTGAAGTGCCATTAGCATAGAATTGATTTGCTCCACAGCCTGTTACAGCAGCTTGTCTCTACAGGCTCCACTTCCCTTCATAAAGTATAGTGAATGGGAAAGCAACTGCATTCCACATGTTAGTATTCCATTGCCACATTTAGTCTGCAGGCTGCACTTAGGATGCCCCTGTTTTACTTCATTGAACTGCATTCCATTTGTAATAAACCAGATTGATGCCTGAGTGATGATAAAAACTAAAAGACTTTCTATATTTTTGTTCCTTGTGGTCATTTGCAGAGATGTGACTGGTTTCACTTTATTTATTAACCAGCCAACACTGGCTTAAAATCTGTCTGCAATGTGCAGTTTTGTGATTTAATTCAGTGGGGCCAGGATTTCACCCAATGAGCCCCAAATCCCATTGAATTGAATTTTGGCACCTAATTCTCTAAGTCTCTTTTGAGAACCCCATACATGTAGCACAGCACTATTTAGTACATGGCCTATTTAGTAACACTCATACCACTCCCCCGAGAAGGGAGGCAAAAAAAGAGTACCCCAATTCCCAACAAAGGTAACTGAGATAGAGAGGTGAAGCTCAACATTTTCAGAAGTGTCTGATAATTGTGGATGTTTCGAGTTTTGGGTGCCACGCTTAAGAAACAGCTTTGATTTTTTTGGAGATGCTGATGCATCAAACATCCCATTGTTCTGAGCTGGAATTGTGGGTGCTCTCACCACTTCTGAAAATAAGACTCTACAGGCCACACCCTTGTTTCCAGTCTAGCTGCATTTAGCAGAGGACCTGGGAGCAGACAGGAGGAAGGTGCCTATAAACTACCTTTCCACTTCCCCAGTCTTCTGGTTGGCTGGGATCTGACCCAGCACAAGAAAGACTCTTGAGACACCCTGGAAGTAATGGTCCCCTGGAGATCATTCTGTGAGACTGTGATTACCAGAACACAAAATGATCCTTAAAATACCTCCTTTCAATTCAGCCCACCTACTAAGCTGGGTGGGGGAGACTTGGAACGGATAGAATAAAGCCATCTGAACTGATTTTACAGAATCAGATGCCTCATTAGGGCAAATTTCTGGCTGTTCTGTGGTCTTTCAGAAAGCGGGGTGGAGGGACACTGACTAGGTCTGTCAAGCAGGGCACCAAAAAAATGGAAGCAACTCAAATTTACATGTCACAGCTGAAAATGTAGTCTTAATGACTTGTTCGGTATCGCATAAAAAGCTTGTGGTAGAGCTGGGAAGAGATCCCTGAACTTTGATGTAAAGGACCCATGTGCCATCTGTTAGACTAAAGGGGTTCTCAGACAGTGTTTCAAATCTATATTCCCAGTTATGCCATCTGTAAAATAGGGCTTAGTCAGGCTTTGTCAAGTGCTTTGCAATCTTTTAGAAATAGGACAATACAGATCTTTGGAAAGCTACAGCTCTTTGTGAATGTTATCATCTGACCTGGGAACTTGGAGGCGAATGTTTGTGACAAGCATCTTCTGTAGAGAGAAAAGCTGGTTGCAATTTAACTCTAAACTCCTATATACATTGGGATCATTTTTTTGTTGGTTTCAACTAGACTGCACTAAATGCCTTTTCACATCTGATGAACAAGAAGTTTATTTAAAAGTGGTAACATTTAAGTGTGATATATTCCCAATGCAAATTCCAAAACCCAAGGAAATACCAAGTTAAGGAATGGCTGAGAGATGTTCTATAACATGCAAATAGCATGTTTCCACTGACAGTGACACGCTCCGTAATGTCACAAAAATCTTCAGTCTGTCTCCAACAGATAAGGAAACACACAGAGAACATGAATTTCCCTTATGGCATAATTAATTACAACCCCGGCAATGTTAGTAAAGATACAAAGCTGATATATGTGCACATGCTAAGTTTATAGTGTGTTAGGAGGGGAAGCTTGAGATTGTAGTAACTTTGAAAAAGAACTCTGAACACTTCTGTACGCTTCATACAAAACAAAGATGTTGAAACCCAGTTTTAAGGGGAGCGGGGAAACCTTAATGAAGTCATTTCTGTGCTTCTATTATAAATAACTTACAAATACTCTGGCATACACAGAATAATACACCATACTACAAGATAATACACGTGTATATTAGTTTGTAGAAAACAGTTGTTTGTATGATATATTAGTTGAGAAATAGTATGTGATTATGTAATTAAAGACAATATTAACATATGTGTCACAGGGCTCAGAGTCAAGGTTATGCATAGCACCTTCATGTGGGCATTTCCTTACTTCTTATTGGTTAACTATACAGCTTTAACAATCTCTCAGCATAGTTTTTTGTACAGAATAGAGGATTAAATTGATGACAAACTGTGTTGCTGACAAACATATTCCTCTTCAGTGCTAGTGAGGGTAATGTACAGCAAACCAGCTGAAAATGGAATCACAAAATACATTTGTTGGTCAAATGGATTGCATCTCTGGGACCAACCCATGCTGAAATATTGATATTGTATGTATTGGTCACCAAAATATTTACTAGCTGGCTGCCAAACAAAACCATCTCTCTAAAGAGAACACATTCCAAAATTAAATATGTGAGAGATGCTAAAGATCTTCTCAAACATGCTGATGGGGTCAAACTAACCCCCCTGGCCTTCTACATAGTTGGTTGAGGATCACTGAAGAAAATAGCAGTGTAGAAGCATTTTTTCTTTACATATATTCAAATATTCTTACAAGATCCCTTCATAATCTTTAATAGTATAGGCTGAAGTAATCGCTTTATGAAAAAAGAGACAAACGACATCAACAAATGGATTGTCACTAACAGGTAGCAAGGCATTATCTAGAAATTGGGGATTTTCAAGATCTGGCTCTTGTTCAGAACTCTGTGGTTTAAGCCCATCTCTAAATATAAATAAAAAACATATTGCAAGGGAAGAGGGAAAATACCCCCAATTTTCTTTTTAAGGTTTCATTGTTTTCATTATGTATATTGCACATGTCAGCTATGTTGCTAACATCCCTATTTTCTAGCACATCTTTTGTATCCTGTCTGGCTTCTGCTGCTGCTGCTTGACTTCAGGGAGCACTCTCACTCTCATCAAAGTCAGTGGTGATTTCAGTGTTCACATATTCAAATACTTTTTCAGTGCAGGCAATGTTGATTGCTCCAGTTCAGGTCTATGACAGTCCAGTGTACAGGTCATATTCAGTATTGCTTTGGCTATAGCTACACCATAACAACGCTAGGATTCTGTGAACCAAGGGGAAGTCACAGACAATGGCAACAGGTGTAGAATGAACCCGTGAGTTTTCTCCCATAAGAAGCAGAAGCAGAAGTTTTGCATTTGTACTCACATGAGCTATTTCTGAGGGTATGGCTCATAGTTAAGAAGTGAATTCTACTGCTAAGAAAGCCTGTGAGATGTAAATCAGAATGGAAGGGTTTGTATTTATCTCCCACACTGGTCCTCTGATTTTGCACCTCTACTGGTTTGATGTCACACAGTATTTTACTTTTTGAATGAACTGCTGCTGACACATTCTGTACATACACAGCCAGCCAGCCACTATATATTCACAAAAATCATCCTTGGACAGTGTTGTCTAGAGAGGCTGTGGATGGCTGCAGGGCTCAAAGTGCACCTTGGCGTATATACACTATAAAACAGATTATGACTAGTTACAAGATTCCTCTTTTAATAAGGGTCACTCATTATCATAATCATCTCTGTTCAGTGACCTGCTGTGTCTACATGGTAAAATTGTTGACGTTGTTGAACAGTTCCATTCACTCTTCTGCAGATGATATTCTGAGTAGTTTTTCTCTGACTTCTAACCTGTTGGAATTTAAATCTCATCTTCTGGACAAATAAACCTACAAGTATTTGATGGATGTGGATCTGAAATCTGAAAGCAGATGCTACTATGTGCCCTCTGTTTTAAATTTGCAAACAGTGTTCTTTACAATTTCTCTTCCCTCCAGGCTCTGCTCTGGATCATGACCAGACACTCTTGATCCCTCTTCCTCTGCAAGATCAGATAAGCATTCCTCCCTGATCAATTCAGAATGCAGCCAAGTTTAGCAAATTGTATTCATTTGATTTTATTCTGTGGCATACTGTGCTCAGATTTTTTGATTGCAGCCCCTGTTGGAGGTATGAGTTAGAGGAAGGATAGTCTTAGTAGCCAAAACACAAGGCAAGGACTTCAGAGATGTAAGTTCATTTCCCTGGTCGACCCCAGGCTTCTTGTGTAAGTTACTTATAGCCTCTTTATGCCTCAGTAAAATGCAGATAAGAATACTTCTCTTCCTCACAGTTGTGCTGTGAGGCTAAATAATTGAAAATTCCAAGGTGCTCAGAAACTATGGTGATAGGGCACTGTCAGTACTATAGATAGATAGTTGCATCTTAGTCTGAGATCTCCTAACAATTTTGCCCACCAGTGACCTATAAACATAAACAGAACATGAATATTTCCAACAGGGGAAGGTGATGTGGAGTTTTTGGCTTCCTGAGAAAAGAAACTGAGGTAGGGATTACTTGTAGCTCTCAGCTAACTCAACACTGAGTGCTACAGGGCAGGCATGCCCTGTGAAAGGGAAATACAGAGGAGCTGCCAGAATCATAATCCAAAACGTTATGCAGACCTAGCGAGAATATAAATAACAAGTTTTAAGATAAAGCTGAAAACAAATAAATAGCTTAGCATATTTAGGTACATATCTTAAATTTGATATATTAGTGGAGACTCTAATAGGTCTCTAGCTCAGATGTCTGCTGATCACTTTCTTTCAATGCAGAATTTTCCCTATTTATGCCTAATCTCCCTCGGTTGAGAAGGACTTTCTTTAATCAAAATCCAATGACTCATTCTTATAATCCTATCCCTGTCAATGTAGACATCTGGGCCTCCAAGAGGCATCCCAAAAGAGAGGCAACAAACAGCCATTCTGAGTACTAAGCAAATAGTCTTAGTCAAGGACAGGACAGTCTTCACCTCAGAAGAATCCTTCTAAGGTACAATTATTCAGAAATTTTCATAATGTCTTCTTTATTATGAAGCTTGAGGTGATTCTTTCCTCGGTCTCTTCTCTTCAAGATGCTCTAATGCTCTGCACCCTCTCTTAATAGAACACAAAATCTCTGACTCAAAGGATTTACTTTGTGTTATATTATATTGTGTTAATTATAACTGAATTATTTACAACAAAGAGTCCTGTGGCACCATATAGACTAACAGAAGTATTGGAGCATGAGATTTCGTGGGTGAATACCCACTTCATCAGGACTCTTTGTCACTTATTACAGATCCAGACTAACACAGCTACTCCTCTGATACTTGAATTATTTACATTATTTATTATTAATATATGCCTATTCCAGAGGGGTATGGCAAAGGTGATATTATAATTTGCTGATAAAACTATGATGAGTTTTTGTCTTCTAACCCCATCAGAATGGAAAGACTGTAAAGGACAGTAAACCTAAAAAATTATAAGTACAATTGAGCTAATGCCTTTTTAAACTGTGACCAAATACTTGATCCTGTGGAAAACCTTATTAAACAGGTGGGAGGGTCTAACTGTTCTAGCTATTGTTCTTATCACCTGAGTATCTGAATACCTCCCAAATAAAAAATGAAAACAAAAAAACAGCAAGACTTTCTATCTCTGTAGAATATCCTGAAAGGAAATAGTGAATTCAAGATTGTGGGGAAACTAGATCAAACTTTGTAGGTGGCTCTGAAGGCCATAAAGAATGTGACCTTAGAAAGGTAGACAGGACTTTTCCCCCTAGAACACGAGCACGGAGCAGTTGTACAGTCTCTCTGTTGAGTTTTTGGCCAATTAATTTATATTTCTAGCTTTTGTAGCCTTGGTACTACACCCATGTGTGCTGGAGAGAACAAGCAGTAGAACAATACTTGTCCATATACAAAATGGAGGAGGGGAAACTTGACCTGTTTGTAACACGCCTCCTGAACAGTAAAACAATGGCAGCTGTGCTGCTTTTTGAGCCTTGCTCACCTGCATGTGGCAGAGTAGCACTCATCCCCATCAAATCTCTCTCGTTATAGCAATATTAATGTTGTAGCAAGGCCCTCTAAATGGAGCTTATTATGCCTTAAGACTATCTGAACAGTGAAGAATGTTGCTTTCAGCTTCAGGAATGGAATATCTCTCTTGAAGCCTGTTGCACTGATTCTCTCTGAATGCCCTGGCTGGTTTTCAGGTAGAATTTAAGGCGTTGGATTTTGACTGATGAATCCTCAGCTACCTGAGGCCTCGTAGGCAACATAGCCACACTTGTAATCTGAAGTGTCCTTGAAATGGCTCTGAAATGTCCTTGATTTACTGGGGAGAGCAGTGCTGACAGGACAGTCTCAGTGGGGAGGGGGCTTTGACTTTAGAATTCATTCTCTGCTTGGTCCAACATAGCCTGACTCTATTTACCATCAGGGCACAACATCTGGAAAAGGTGCGGAAAAATAGTGTCTTAAGGGGTTAATGTCTGGCCTCCTTTGTTTCTAGACTAACAGGTCTTCCACCCCTCTCAGGCTCCTCTGACATGCTCATACAGGCCCTACCTCCCAGCCATCCCCCCTACACGAGCCTAAGCTGCTCCTGCAGAATTCTTCCTCTGTTGCTGCTTGTGTAGCAGATTTTCCTTCACTACTTCCCCTCCATGGGGACTGCTGCAGCTTTCTTGAGGGATCTCCCTGCTCCTTCTAGCCCTGGCTTCACCTCACCAGGACCTTACCCAGCTCCTGCAGGATCATTCTCCATGGTGTTCCCCTAGTGAGTACAGTCTGCTTATAAGGCCCAGGTGACTAACATCTCATCACTTACCTCCACCCCTTCAGGCCAGGAGGCAACCAATCAATAACCCCGCAGTGTGGAACATGTCATTAATTGGGTTTTTTCTTCTCTAGTAGGTGATGAGGATTCACCCCCAAAACTTCTGCATTCCATCACTTTTTCAAGACTAAAGAGAAACTTACATTCTCTTTAACAATGTTAATTTCTCAATCTGTGGTGCAGACAATAGTGTTTCTATTTGGCAATTGTCCAAAACTTATAGAAAGAAAACAAAGGAATGTGTCTACAGTCCCTGTATATTTCAGAGTCAGGGTTTTAATATTTGGAGTACTGTAACATGGAACGAATAATGACAGCTTGAACACTACAATAAAAAATCTTGGGTGGCAACTAATCTCTTTACACATATTTAGAAACGGGCAATTATTGTTTCTTTTCTCACAAATATACTGTACTCTTCATTTGAGATCCAGTTGTCACATTTGCCTCCATCTGCCTTATCTCTTAATTTATTTTATTCTTTCTCTGGCCCATTCTTTTTCTGTTCTTCTACCTGGTTCATATAATTCTTACTAACCAAATGTTTGTGATATCCCATCTTTTCTCTCATTCTGTGTTTCCCCCTCCAAATTCTCTCTCTCTTTCTCTCTGTACCTTATTCACTTCATGATCCATCTTAAACCACAGTTTAGGAAGTATCTCATCTGTCTGGCCTAATACAAGGGCTATGAACCCTGTCTTACTAACACAAAGCCTATGAACCTTAACTGATTCCCTAATAAAACAATCCCAGGGGCAGATTCTGATTTTACATTGGTGCGAATCTGGATTAGTTTCTTTGGGAATGTTCATTTCATGGTAAATCTTAACACTTCTAGATACTAGGCAAATGATTGTCAAATATCTGGTAATCTAAATCAGAGGGGTAGCCGTGTTAGTCTGGATCTGTAAAAGCAGCAAAGAATCCTGTGGCACCTTATAGACTAACAGACATTTTGGAGCATGAGCTTTCGTGGGTGAATACCCACTTCGTCAGATGCATGTAGTGGAAATTTCCAGGGGCAGGTATATATATGCAAGCAAGCTAGAGATAATGAGATTAGTTCAATCAAGGAGGATGAGGCCCTGTTCTAGAAGCTGAGGTGTGAAAATCAAGGGAGGAGAAACTGGTTCTGTAATTGGCAAGCCATTCACAGTCTTTGTTTCATCGTGAGCTGATGGTGTCAAATTTGCAGATGAACTAAAGCTCAACAGTTTCTCTTTGAAGTCTGGTCCTGAAGTTTTTTTGCTGCAGGATGGCCACCTTAAGGTCTGCTCTAGTGTGGCCAGGGAGGTTGAAGTGTTCTCCTACAGGTTTTTGTATATCGCCATTCCTAATACCTGATTTGTGTACATTTATCCTTTTCCGTAGAGACTGTCCAGTTTGGCGGATGTACATAGCAGAGGGGCATTGCTGGCATATGATGGCATATATTACATTGGTGGATGTGCAGGTGAATGAACCGGTGATGGTGTGGCTGATCTGGTTAGGTCCTGTGATGGTGTTGCTGGTGTAGATATGTGGGCAGAGTAGGCATCGAGGTTTGTTGCATGGATTGGTTCCTGAGCTAGAGTTACTATGGTGCAGTGTGCAGTTACTGGTGAGAATATGTTTCAGGTTGGCAGGTTGTCTGTGTGCGAGGACTGGCCTGCCACCCAAGGTCTCTGAAAGTGTGGGATCATTGTCCAGGACGGGTTGTAGATCCCTGATAATGTGTTGGAGGGGTTTTAGCTGGGGACTGTATGTGATGGCCAGTGGAGTCCTGTTGGTTTCTTTCTTGGGTTTGTCTTGCAGTAGGAGGCTTCTGGGTACATGTCTGGCTCTGTTGATCTGTTTCCTTATTTCCTCATGCGGGTATTGTAGTTTTGAGAATGCTTGGTGGAGATTTTGTAGGCGTTGCTCTCTGTCTGAGGGGTTAGAGCAGATGCGGTTGTACCTCAGTGCTTGGCTGTAGACAATGGATCATGTGATGTGCCCAGGATGGAAGCTGGAGGCATGAAGATAGGCATAGCAGTCGGTAGGTTTTCGGTATAGGGTGATGTTAATGTGACCATCACTTATTTGCGCTGTGCTCTCTAGGAAGTGGACCTCTCGTGTACATTGGTCCAGGCTGAGGTTGATGGTGGGTTGGAAGCTGTTGAAATCGTGGTGGAATTTTTCCAGAGTCTCCTTCCCATGGGTCCAGATGATGAAGATGTCATCAATGTAGCATAGGTAGAGAAGGGACGTGAGTGGATGGGAGCTGAGGAAGCGTTGTTTCAGGTTGGCCATAAAAATATTGGCATATTCTGGGACCCTGTGGGTGCCCATAGCGGTGCCACTGATCTGGAGATATATATTGTGATCAAATTTGAAATAGTTGTGTATGAGGATAAAGGCACAGAGCTCAGCAGCCAATTGTGCTGTGGCATCATCAAGGATACTGTTCCTGACAGCTTGTATTCCATCTGTGTGTGGGATGTTTGTGTAGAGAGCCTCTACATCCATGGTGGCTAGGATGGTGTTTTCTGGAAGGTCACCAATACATTGTAGTTTCATCAGGAAATCAGTGGTGTCACGGAGATAGCTGGGAGTGCTGGTGGCATAGAGTCTGAGTATAGAGTCCACATATCCAGACAGTCCTTCAGAGAGAGTGCCAATGCCCGAGATGATAGGGCATCCAAGATTTTCGGGTTTGTGCATCTTGGCTAGTAGATAGAATAACCCTGGTCGGGGCTCTAAGGGTGTGTTGATTTGTTCCAGTGTTAGTGTAGGGAGTGTCCTGAGTAGATGGTGTAGTTTCTTAGTGTATTCCTCAGTGGGATCTGAGGGAAGTGGCCTGTAGAATTTGGTATTGGAGAGTTGTCTGGCGGCTTCCTTTTGGTAGTCAGACCTGTTCATGATCACAACAGCACCTCCTTTATCAGCCTCTTTGATGATAATGTCAGGGTGGTTTCTGAGGCTGTGGATGGCATTACGTTCTGCACGACTTAGGTTATGAGGCAAGTGATGTTGTTTTTCCACAATTTCTGCCTGTGCACGTCGGCGGAAGCATTCAATGTATAGGTCCAGACTGTCATTTTGACCCTCACGAGGAGTCCATGTGGAGTTCTTCTTGTGCTGTTGGTGGGAGGGTACCTGTGAATCAGTGTGCTGTTCAGTGTTGTCCTGAAAGTATTCTTTGAGGCTGAGACGGTGAAAGTAGGCTTCCAGATCACCGCAGAACTGTATCTTGTTGGTGGGGGTGGCAGGGCAGAAAAAGAGTCCCCGAGATAGGACAGGCTTTTCTTCTGGGCTGAGTGTGTAGTTGGATAGATTTACGATATTGCTGGGTGGGTTGGGGGTACCACGGTTGTGGCCCCATGTGGCAGGTAAGAGTTTAGACAGCTTACAGTCCTTTTTCCTTCGTAGAGAGGTGAAGTGAGTAATGTAGATCTCCTGTCTTATTTTAGTGAAGTCCGTTTGTATGGAATTTGACACCATCAGCTCAAGATTAAACAAAGACTGTGAATGGCTTGCCAACTACAAAACCAGTTTCTCCTCCCTTGGTTTTCACACCTCAACTTCTAGAACAGGGCCTCATCCTCTCTGATTGAACTAATCTCATTATCTCTAGCTTGCTTGCATATATATACCTGCCCCTGGAAATTTCCACTACATGCATCTGACAAAGTGGGTATTCACCCACAAAAGCTCATGCTCAAAACGTCTGTTAGTCTATAAGGTGCCACAGGATTCTTTGCTGCTTTTGTAATCTAAATGGTTCACCTCTCTTTGTATGGTTAAACTCCAGATTTTGCTATTTTGTTGTTGTTGTTGTTGTTGTTGTTGTTAAACATACTATACAAATTCATTGTAGGGGATTTGGCCAGGAAACAAAATGGAGAAATGATAATCGTTAGCAGGCTAGAAGGTAAAATGTCTTTCTGTAGGTCAAAAATATCTTTAAGGCTTGGTTTATCCTCTGATTCTAATAGCAGGAATGGGTGTTCAAACAGTGAAAGATTACTGAGAAACTACAACATACGGCACAAAATATATCTAGATGTAAAAAAACTGAAAGTTTTGTATATTTGGCTAGTTCAACTTGTAGGTATTTTGTGCACCCACCAAATTTTTATTTTTATATCATTTCAGGACACTGAACAATTTGTCTTTGTCAAAAAAGCCTTCTTTTCACTCAACATTTCCACTGGCAAACAATTAAAATTTTGTAGAGTTGTTCAAAGTTTGCAAAAACGAAAAGATTTAAATGGAAACACCACCTTTCAGTGTAAATATTTTATCCAGCTGTAATATCTTCCTACTTTGCAAAGACTTGGGAGGCCTGTCTAAACGATGTTAGGGAAGTGCTTTAAAGTAAAAAACCAGGTGGAGCCCAGACGTGGGAAGAAATAAGAATAATAATAATTTAAAAAAACTATATATCTTGTTCAAAAACTTTTCACAGAAAATACTTTGCACATATCTAATCTAGATGTTCCCTGCTCACTTAATTGAGCATCAAACAGGATCCTCATGGTGCATTTATTTTATGACCCAGCTGACATTTCTCTAGAAAATGCTGCACATCTAACTTTATCCTTTTTTTCCCTTTGTGAATGACAAATGCTGCTGACTTCTTTTGAAGTGAGGATTTCTTTGGAAAAGTGTATATGAAACCTTGAAAAGTATATTGTAGGCACTTCTGGTATAAAAATCATTTTCTTTTATGTTACTGGTAAAATTAATTATCCTGAAAGTCTAACAATATGAGTTTATTTGTCATAATCAGTGAATGATACTTTTAAAAAAATGTTTATGTTTGGATGTTTATCTACAAAACTCTTGGGGCCTGAAAAATGGGGTTGAAAACTTCACAGGGAACAACCCTATCGCACAGATTTCTAGTGCTTCATTCTGCTTGGACCAGAAATATAATAAGTGTTATAGTAAGTTTAAAAGAGAGAGAGAGAACCAATATGAGGACCAAAAAAATTCCACCATGGCTAAACAACAAAGTAAAAGAGGTTGTTAGAAACAAAAAAGACATTTTTCAAAAACTGGAAGTCAATTGGAAAATAGAAAGGAGCATAAACTCTGGCAAGTCAAGTGTAAAAGTATAATTAGGCAGGCCAAAAAAGAATTTGAAGAGCAAATAGCAAAAGACACGAACTAGCAGCAAACTTTTTTTTTTAAGTCCATCAGAAGTAGGAAGCCTGCCAAACAATCAGTGGGGCTGCTGGACAATTGAGGTGCTAATGGAGCACTCAAGGAAGACAAGGCCATTGTGAAGAAGCTAAATGAATTCTTTGCATTGGTCTTTACTGCAGAGGATTTGATGGAGATTCCCACATCTGAGTCATTCCTTTTAGGTGTGAAAACTGAGCAAGTGTCCCAGATTGAGGTGTTACCAGAGAAGGGTTTGGGATTGAAAATTGATAGATTAAACAGTAATAAGTCAGGACGAGAAACTCAAATATGGAATTGCAGAACTAACAACTGTGGAATGTAACCTATTGCTTAAATCAGCCTATGAACCATCTAACTAGAAGATAGCTAATATAATGCATTTGTTTTGTTTAAAGCTCCAGAGGCCTGACTTCAGTATCAGGCAAATTGATTAAAAAAATAGTAAAGAACAATTATCTGACACATAGATGAACAAGATTTGTTGGGGAAGAGTAACAACACAGCTTTTGTAAATGGAAATCATGCATCACCAATCTATTAGAATTCTCTGAGGAGGTTAACAAGCACGTGGACTAGTGTGATCCAGTTGATACAGTGTACCTGGACTTTAAGAAAGCCTTGGACAAAGTCCAACACCAAAGGCTCGTTAAGCAAAGTAAGCATTATGGAATAAGAGGGAAGGTCTTCTCATGGATCAGTAACTAGTTAAAAGATAAGAAACAAGGACACAGTTTTCCCAATGGAGCAAGGTAAATAGTGAGGTTCCCAAGGATACGTGCTGTTCAACATATTCATAAATGATTTAGAGAAAAGGGGTAAATAGCAAGGTGGCAAAATTTGCAGGTGATATAAAATTACTCAAGATAGGTCCAAAGCTGACTGCAAAGAGTGACAAAGGGATCTAATTAAACTGGGTGACTGCACAACAAAATGGCAGATGAAATACAATATTGATAAATGAAAAGTAATACACGTTGGAAAACATTATTCCAATTATACATATGAAATGATGGGGTCTAAATCAGCCGTTACCAGTCAAGAAAGAGATCTTGGAATCGTTGTGGACAGTTCTCTGAAAACATCTGCTCAGTGTGCAGCAGCAGTCAAAAAAGCTAACCAAATGTTAGAAACCATTAGGAAAGAGATAGATAATAAGACAGTAAATATCATAATGCCATTATATAAATCCATGGTATGCCCACACCTTGAATACTATGTGCAGTTCTGGTCGCCCTATCTCAGAGAAGATATATTAGAATTGGAAAAGTACAGAGAAGGGCAAGACAAATAATTAGGGATATGGAATAGTTTCCATATGAGGAGAGATTTAAAATATTGGGACTGGTCAGTTTAGACAAGAGATGGCTAAGAGTGGGGTATGATATGACAGCAGTCTACAAAATCATGAGTGGTGTGGAGAAAGTGAATAATAACCAAGTGTTATTTACGCCTTCCATAACACATGAATGAGAGGTCACCCAATGAAATTAATATGCAACAGATTTAAAACAAACATGAGGAAGTACTTCTTCACAAAACCACAGTCAGACTATGGAACTCGGTGCTAGGAGATATTGTGAAGGCCAAAATTATAACTTGGATCAAAAAAGAATTAGATAAATTCATGGAGGATAGGTCCATCAATGGCTATTAATCAAGATGGCCAAGGACTCAATCCTATGTTCCTAAACCTCAGACTGCTAGAAGCTGGGACTGGATGATAGGGAATGGATCACTCAATAACTTGCCCTATTCTGCTCACTCTTTATGAGGCAATTGGCACTGGACGCTGTTGGAAGACAGGATGCGGGGCTAGATGGACCATTGGTCTAACCCAGCATGGTCGTTTTTATGTTTTTAATAGTAATTTGAGACTCCTACTTTTTGGCCCAGATCCTCAAGAGCATTTAGGTGCCTAACTTCCATTGAAATAAATGATAAAGATGCCTAAATACCTTTGAGGATTTGGGCCCTGATCCCAACAGAAGTCTGGAAAAATGAAAGATTGTTCTTACTTTATAGTAACTGGATCATTCATCTCACCGATTGTATACATTTGATACTGTAGTGCCAATCTTGTACACCTTTTAGAAGAAGTTTGGAAATTGCTTTGGACACACAACTTCCTTTAATTCCTCTTCTCTCGTACTAGTAAGTTCCTGTTCCCTCTCACCATTCCCCCACTAGTGCATCTCCCCCCACTCACCCTCCTCTTCACAAGACTCCTGATGTTTACATCCTTTTCAACTTTTCTCATTTGAAAATAAATCCTTAGCTTATGTCTGGTGAGGGAGGTGCCATATGTAATGGGACACCGTGTACGACTGCATGGCTTAGGGTCCTTATTATTAGTTCTGCTACCCAGCATCCTCCTCTCTTAGTGCAGTGAGAACCAATATATGTCCTCTGTGCATACCTATAAGACTAAACTTGGACATCACCATTGAATTCTCAAGGGCATGCATTTGAATTGCTTGCAATGTAAATTTGGTGCAAAAGTTTTAGTGTTACCTCTATTAAAAACTTGTCTAACTAAATCATTTCAAAATATACTTTAAGCACAGAGGGAATGGAAGCCATAATAAAGATATCAAGAATACATCCTTTCTGCCTTCACGCAATCTTTTAAATCCATAAAAAGAAATGTGTATATATATGCCATGTTCCTTGCACAGTGCAAAGACTCTCATCTTTGCATAAACCTTCCTTTACTAATGAGGGCTGCTAAAAGCTGGCTGATACTTCATTTGTAATCAACCTCCAAATGAGCTGTGGAAAAGTGTGTGTAAGCCACTGAATGAGAGAGAATGTGGTTCAACCCAAACCTCCATGTACTCTTAAAACTCTTAGACAGCTTTTTAATGGGTGTACCAAAAGTTCTTGGATCAATCTGCTTAATTTTAAAAAAGACAGATTCTTGCAAATCTTTGCATTGGTTTGCACCCATGAGGTATTGCTGTAAGATCTGGCTTAAAGCAAAACTGTTAGAACCACCAAGCTTGAACTGTTTTTGCTTCACTTTTTTTGCTTTTAAAGTTAAATTACAAGTTTGATAGTTTTGGAACAAAACATATATTGGTCCAGTTATCTGAAAGTGGGTCCAGGTTGGCAAACTCCATGAAGACCTCAGAGAAGCTGGGATTAATTTACATTTTGGAATAAAACTTTAATACAAACAAATTTTGCCTAATATCTGGTTATGAAACCAGTTCTTGTAGTGTGCTCATTCTATATCCACAGCTGTTTGCCATCAGATGATTGCCTAGTTTCCAAGGCCAGAAGATACCATTGCGATCATCTTGTTAGACTTTCCATGTAACACAGGCCAAAGAACATCCAAAAATAATTTATAGAATATATCTTATAGGAAAAATATCCAATCTTGAGTTCAAATTTGTCAGTGATGGAGAATCCACCACGGCTCTTGATAAATTGTGTGAATGACTAATTGCTCTCAGTTAAAACTAAAAACAACCCCCATCTGCCCCAACTTGTGCCTTTTTTCTAGTCTGAATTTGTCTAACTTCCACCATTGGATCATGAGATACCTGTCTCTCTTAGACTGATGAGTCCATTATAAAATATTTGTTCCCAATCTAGATACAAGGCACCCTTGAACCTTCTCTCTGATAAGCTAACCAGATTGAACACTTTAAGTCTATCGCTATAAGGCATGACACATTGTCATGGCATGATCCTATCTTCTTTATAAGTGCACAAATCTCAGGTACTGGCTCACAGATTGAGGGAAAGGAGGACATAAAATGGGCAAATTTTAACTGAACCTACAGCATGGAACAAAAAACCCACTAAAACTCCATTTCTCATGACACAAGCTGATACTGCTGTTGTCTGATATGTCAGTATGTATTTCAGGATCCTTTCCCTACAGAAAGAAAAGATGAAGTAACCTCATAAAACTTTTTCTGTGGATCTGCTTATGGACTTTGGTACTGGAAAGAGAGGAAATAACAAGATAATTAACAATTTCCTTCAGAACAAATTCCTTTAGAATTCCATACACCTGGAAGTTTCCCCACACTGCTGCATAACCAAAATGCCTCAGTCCTAATCCAGGCCTGAACCATTCAGGTCAAAGGGAGTCTTTCAACTGACATCAGCATGTTTTTAATACAGGCCCCCCTAAGAGTAAAACTATAGTTCACTCTCCAGAATCTTTCATTTTGTGGTCTCTCTGCTGGGACAATTGACAAGGCTGGTTTGTGAGGTAAACATCTATCCACTGGAAATTAGACTGGACAGCCTATTCAACATGTAAATCTACCAAACAGCCATCTGAGCTTTCTATTGGTCATGTCTAGATTGAATTATGGCTTTTAACGGACATATGTGGGGGTGTTTGTTTTATTTTTTTTTTCCTTTCACATAGCCCTGAGCCAACGTGTTCCCCTCCTCTGCTGCATGTTTCTCTATTTGATGCCACATACCAAAGCAGGATCCCTAAATCTATCATTTGAATGCTCAGAGTGGCATTTAGTATATAAATATCCTGCGGACACAATGCTGATTTAAGTATCCAAATGCAAAAACTGTAAGTCCTGTAAAGGCATGTTTGAGAATTAGGCCAAATCTCTTTAAACTCTATTATATGAAAATCAATAATAAATCAACAAAGTGTTGTGAGAGTTTCTGCATGACTTAGAGATGTGCATAAAAAGTGTTCTGTTTTTCCTATAGTAATGTACCTTTGTACTCTCTCTTCTTTTCACACCTGTACACAAATATCATTGAAAACGTTTTCCAGGAACTGACAAATATTGCTACCAGAACAATGGATTTGTCCCAATTACTTGCCCTAACTACATATAAAGTATTGCCACATTTGAGGTGTCCAAATCTTGTTAAGAGTCCTGGGAAATGCCATCTTTCTCGTTTTTAGCTGCTTAGAGTTATATAAAAGTAAACAATGCTTTTATTTCCATTAGCTATCTTCATTATTTTTTACTTTTTTTTCCTGAAAGCTTTACTCCTGATTTTCCCTGGACACCAAATGACAACAAAGCAATGTTTGTACAGCAATAGGGCTTTATAAACCTGGAAGAGCTTGGATTAAAAAAATGAGTGTCAGTTCATGCATAAAATTGTCTAATTTCTTTAATCCATCCTCTATAGCTAATGAAAGTACAGTACCTCAGCATTCAAGACAAGATGTTTCAAAGCTCAGTTAGTTTTAAAATGGGTCTAATTGTGAATGAATCTTGAGCAATAAACAAAGAAATCAAGACACAATGCAGTCACTAGCATCCTTATTCCGTTCAGCAGTGGCCACTTGCTATATGCAAGAAGAAAAATGCTATTACGCACAAGACACTTTAGCAGTGAAAGAATTAAACTAAAAAAACAAAACAAAACATCTTTTTTCTCTTCTAAATGCAGAGGGATATCAACTACTATAATGAGCATCATCAACAAGGATTCACTTTTCCTACAGGAATATTTTTATGAGTGATCTTGAATAGTGATAGAAATGTTTATGTAATTTGTTTTTTTTCAGGGAGGGAGGAAAAGGCAGGGAAGAGGGGTTGTTTTGTTTAGTTACTAGTACAAGTTGGGCCTCTTTTAGTTGCTTAAAACTTTGACAAATTAATTAAAATAAAAACTCTACTGCTTTGCAGGAGCGGCGCCAGGGTTTTTGGCACCCTAGGTAGGGGTCCTTCCTCGCTCCTGGTTGTTGGTGGCAATTCTGCGGGGGGAGTCCTTCTGTGCTCCCGGTCTTCGGGGCACTTCAGAGGCAGGTCCCAGAGCGAGTGAAGGACCCGCCGCAGAATTGCCGCCGAAGATCCGGAGCGCGGAAGGACCCTCCCCCGCCGCCAAATTGCCGCCGAGAGCGGCAAAATGCCACCCCCCCAAATCCTGGCACCCTAGGCGACTGCCTAGGTTGCCTAAATGGAAGCGCCAGCCCTGCTCCTTTGTGGTTCTGTGCTTCCGAACATAATAGGGCCAAATAATTTCAAAGCACTTTGCAGTCATTGACTATGCCACTATTGGTAAATAACATATTGTGCTCTTCCCGCCTCTATCACCTGCCATCCATATTTCATCTAAGAGTAAAATGGGCTTGTTATTTTAAATAAGACTATTCTTTAAAGATGCAGAAAGAGTATCCACAAGTGCCCAAGTGTGTGGTGTTCTTTGAATTAAAGCATTGAGAGCTTGCAATTATCAATTACATTATCTTTATTCAAGCATTACATAGCATAGAAAGTAGAACAGTGCTCTAACTCTTTGATAATCATGACATTAATATTTCAGTTTCTCTTATAATTTTTTTCCTGGTGAGGCAAAGAAAAAGAAGTATGAAGTCTAACTCATTCAAAAAGCCAAAGATCCCTAGTAAAGCTCCATGTATGAAAATTTCACACAGTTGAGCCATCTACAGCAACATCACCACTTTATCACAGACTTGGGGGTCAAGATCATCAGGGAAGGAAGAATGGACTGAAGACAATTTGAGTTCATGATAATGCATTTTCCTCCCCATGAAGATTATTGTTACCCTTACATGAGAGACTGATTTTAGGCTGCCTGATGTTCTTGGGAATATAAGTCACCTTGCAGCAGAAGTGAAACCTATGATCTTCCCATGCAGCTTTCCACAGTCAGGAAGCTCTGGATCACTACAGATGAACAGAGTCTAAGAATACTAGCTGACACTGACAACAAAATATGTCATAGATGTTATTTGCTTTCCTTCCCTGAGTGGAAATGAGAGCTGTTATATTGAATATGTGATATTAAGCTAAGATTTGTATAGCCATTTGACACTGCTTTTAAATGAAGGTAGCTTCTAAAGTATTCCAAAGCAGATCCCAATAACTAGATATGCATTCTGTAAAAACTAGAAAGTGGAAGACATTTTGATCTAAACACTGAATGTACTTGCAAGCCTGAAGTATGCTTGTTAATAGGTTTCTTTTATTTCTGATTCTCTGAGGATGTGCAGTAATAGATGGAAAATATGTACAAACAAAAATGTAGCTTTATTGTGAGCACTGTCAGAGAGCAATGGCTGATTGCTAGAACCTGCCACTTACTAGAGTCATATTGCCTAGCAACACCACTCTATCACAGAGAGCTTGATATTGATTTGAAGAGAGAGAGAGAAGTTAGAAATGGAGGGAAGCTCTCTTGGTTCAGATTAAGAGATGTGACTGATGTCTGTTACCTAGAAACAATGAGAGGAAGATTTGCCTTTTGCAAGTATTCCTGCTTATTGTTTACCCTATTAAAATCCTAGCAACAGTGAGCTCCCTGGTGTATGTGGTAGAGATATGCAAGCTGAACCAATCCTTGATTTCTATAAAGGCCAGTAGGAGGGGCAAGATCATCATGTCCACACTGCTTCTCCATCTTTCTTGGAATGATTAGGACCCCCCAAAAGGCTCACAGAGGGAGTAGTCCCTGCACTCTGAGCCATGATTTTTAAAGTCCTTGGGACCTTCAAAGGCTGGAAGCACATTTCAAAGCTGTAAATGTGCCAGTTGTAGAAAGCTGCTCTTTCTACCTCTTGTCTACACTGGCAGTCTTTGGGAAATCTCCCACTATGGCACTATCGTTAGTCCAACTGCACCAATGATGGGAGTGGTCGTGTGGTAAAAAGTTTCAGAGGTTTTACTACTGTGTTGTCAGTGCCATAGTGGGAGATTTTTCCCCAAAACTCCTGGGGTTGATTAGGCCCCAGAGGCTGTGAGGTTTCAAGCTTCACTTCTTTACTTCACTGCTTTAATGGAAGGTGAGCAGGGCCGGTGCTACCATTTAGGCCAACTAGGTGGTTGCCTAGGGTGCCTAGATTTGAGGGCACCAAAAAGAGGCACCTCAATTTTTTTTAAAGTGTTTCAGCGACCGCTGCGCTGGGAGGGAGAGGGAGTCTGAGCTGCCGGCAGGCATCTCGGGGCTCTCATGGGTCAGCGCACTGCTGCCAGCAGCCAGCCCAGGAGTTCCCCTGGATCAGCGCGCCGCCCCGGCAGCCAGCCTAGGGGTTCACTTGGGTCAGTGCACTGCTGCTGGCAGCCAGCCCAGGGGTTCCCATGGGTCACTGCGCCGCTGCCGGCAGGCAGCCATGGGATTCGCCTGGGTCAGCACGCCGCCGTCAGCTCAGGGGTTCGGACTGCCAGCGGCTCAGACTCCCTCTCCCTCCCAGCACAGCGGCCATTCCATCCCATGCAATTCTCATAGCCGGTGGTGGTGCCGGCGGCTGGGCAGACCTCCTGTCATAATCAGATGGTTAAGGGTTAATGTCTCTTTTACCTATAAAGGGTTAAGAAGCTCAGTAAACCTGGCTGACACCTGACCAGAGGACCAATAGGGGAGCAAGATACTTTCAAATCTTGGTGAAGGGAAGTCTTTGTTTGTGCTTTTTGTTTTTTGTTCGTTGTTCGCTCTCGGGACTGAGAGGGACGGGACATCATTCCAGGTTCTCCAAATCTTTCTGAATCAGTCTTTCATGTTTCAAAATTGTAAGTAGTAGCCAGGCAAGGTGGATTAGTCTTATGTTTGTTTACTCAACTTGTAAATGTGTCTTTTTGCTGGAAGGATTTTTTACCTCTGTTTGCTGTAACTTTGAATCTAAGGCTGGCGGGGGGTCCCTCTGGTCTATATGAATCTGAGTACCCTGTAAAGCATTTTCCATCCTGATTTTACAGAGATAACTTTTACTTTTTTCTTTCTTTAATTAAGAGCTTTCTTTTTAAGAACCTGATTGATTTTTTCTTGTTTTAAAATCCAAGGGATTGAGTCTGAACTCACCAGGGATTGGTGGGGGGGAAAGGAGGGGAGATGGTTAATTCCTCCTTGTTTTAAGATCCAAGGAGTTTGGATCGGTGTGAAGCCTCTCAAAGCAACCCAGGGAGGGGAAAGTCTGGGGGGAAAAGGAGGGGGATGGTTAATTTCTCCTTGTTTTAAGACCCAAGGGGTTTGGGTCTGGGTTCCCCAGGGAAGGGTTTGGGGGAACAGAAAGTGTGCCAGATACTAAATTCTGGCTGGTGGCAGCGTACCAGATTTAAGCTAGTAATTAAGCTTAAAAGTGTTCATGCAGGTCCCCACTTTTTGTACCCTAAAGTTCAAAGTGGGGGAAAAAACCTTGACAGCTCCGCAGCTCTTCTTAGCGCATATGGCACGAGCCCGGTGATGGGCAAGACAGCAGGGCTTCTGGAGCAGAGGTGGGCTGGGGTGGGGAGGTGCCGCAGGGCTCCCGGGAGGGAGGGAGCTGCCACAGGGCTGGGTGAGGGCACAAGGTGGAAGTTTTGCCTAGGGTGCGAAACTTCCTTGCACCAGCCCTGAAAGTGAGCAAATATAGCACTGGCACATGTCCCCTCGGCCCCATGGGTGTCACTTTTCTGGGTGTGAGCCAAACATTCATAGAGCATTATTGTGATAAATAGGCTAAAGACTGTCATGTGCATGGAAGGCAGAGATGGTCTGTTATATTTCAGAAGATTCCTGCAAGCTTCACAATGGTGTTATTTTGGATTCTGACTGCAGATCAAACAAAAGAGGTTTACTGAGTACCCCACACAGTCAGGAACTGCTAACCTGAGTTTTGATTTCAGTCTGTTTATTTTAGTCCCACTTCCTAGAAGTGTTCCTCAGAAAACTTGGATTAGATTTCATGGTGTCATTTTGGTAGAAATAAATGACTGCAGGAAACAGGAGAATCATTCATGTTGCTACTATATTGGGTCATTTCAAACATCTTTGTCAATTCACAGGCAGTAAGAAAACTCCATATGCAATGAAATATAGTTACTTTGGATAATCACAGGCTTGTAACATAAATGTGATTGCAACTATTGCAGTCAGCAGGGACACTACTAATTCCTTAAGGGAATTCTATAAAACTGAAGCTGGAGAAATGGTTCTGGACATATTGGAATCAAGGAAAGAAAATGAAGAAACTGTAAGATCTGACTGAACAGTGTTAAAAACTATATTCCACAATGTTTGTTTGGATTAGATTCATTTCAATTTGATATATTTACATCCTCTTTCATGTACTTTTATTTAACATATAATCTATACTAGTACAAATATGCATGAACAGTGAATTTGAAATTTTCATCTCTGAATATTCACAAAATGCTTAGATTCCTATAGTCTATTATAAAATTTTCAATTTGAACTGTTAGTTGCCTAAGTCATCTAGTCAGGAAGCAGAAACAACATCCTGTGACTTATATGACTAACCAACACAGCGCAAATTGTG
The DNA here is from genome assembly GCF_025201925.1 of Gopherus flavomarginatus. Classification (NCBI taxonomy): domain Eukaryota; kingdom Metazoa; phylum Chordata; order Testudines; family Testudinidae; genus Gopherus; species Gopherus flavomarginatus. Next base: position 129,971,029 of record NC_066620.1, on the reverse strand, counting down.
ACTATTCAGAAGAAATTGTTATCAATGATCTGAAGATCAATAATTATTCACTTTTTGGGGGAAAAAAATTGACAAACTTCAACGACTCCTCCTCCTTCTCCCTTCAGCTGTTGAATAGCATCTAAGCCCCCTTGTGAATGTAACCCAGGCAGGACGAAAAAAATTGTTTTGGCCAAAACTATTTGATTAATTCATTTCAAATTTGCAGTTTTCAGTCAACTGAAAGTGCTTTCTACCCATCCACCCACCCAGCAAATAAACAATTTGTCCAACAAATGTCACCTATCTCTACATAAAATATCAGAGGGGTAGCTGTGTTAGTCTGGATCTGTAAAAAGTAACAAAGAGTCCTGTGGCACCTTATAGACTAACAGAAGTATTGGAGCATGAGCTTCCATGGGTGAATACCCACTTCCCGTGTGTCTGACGAAGTGGGTATTCACCCACAAAAGCTTATGCTCCAATACTTTCTGTTAGTCTATAAAGTGCCACAGGACTCTGTTGCTTTTTACATAAAATATGACATTCTGGATCACAATAATGATCTTCTGCTTTTCTACCTTTTGATAATGACCAATAACTGATGCTTTAGTTTGTGGTTCTCAACTCCCTCCCTGCCCCACAAGCCACAATAGAATCAATTGTGTATTCTGTTCTATATAGGTTCTTATACTACACTCATCACCATAATATGTGAGCACATTCCAGTAGTGACTTAAGCAATATGAGAATAAATATTCCTTTCTGATGACCACAGACAATCAGCTAAAGATCTGATTAATTATACTTGGATATTTTTATTCTCTTAGTTTGTATAGCCTCAAATGTGTAGTCAAGAATTGAAATAGCTATAGCAGTTGATTGCATGATATCTTTGGCAGTGAATTACAAAGACTGAGGGGACACTGTTTTAAAATATAGTTTACTTTAATTTTTCTAAAATTACTTGGCATTTAATTTTGTCTTCTCTTACTTCCATATTATGTGGCAATGTTAAAGGGAGAGACTGATCTATTCACACATTTCCTGCTGTCACCTTTTTCTAACTAAACAACTCTAATTTTTGCAAATTATTTTGTCATACAAATAGATATCCTGCCACACAACTAGTCACCTCTTCCCTTTCTCTTGAACATTTCAGTCAAAAGAAAATCCTTAAGGTGAGGTGGTCAAGCCCTGCACACACCACTCAATATGTGAATATGGTATAATTTATTATGTTAATCCACTTTTAATGTACAGTAACCCCTCACTTAAAGTCATCCTGGTTAACATTGTTTCATTGTTATGTTGCTGATCAATTTGAGAACATGCTCGTTTAAAGTTGTGTAATGTTCCCTTATAATGTCATTCGGCAGCTGCCTGCTTTGTCCACTGGTTGCAGAAAGAGCAGCCTGTTGGACCTAGCTGGTGGGGGCTTGGAACCAGGGTGGACCGGCAGCCCCCCATCAGCTCCCTGTTCTCCTAAGCTCCCTGTGGGGCAGCCACTCAGCAGGCTGTCAGTTGCCGGCAGTTCAGTTGTCCCTCCCCACACTGCCATGTGCTGCTCCTGCTTAACATCGTTTCTCTTAAAGTCACATTTTTCAGGAACATAATTACAACATTAAGCGAAGAGTTACTGTACCCAAGTATCCAATGACGTGGATAGCTTCATTGAGCTATCTATCCAAATTGATTCAAGTCATTTACCTCAGAGAATGTTTGAATCATAGAAATGTAGGGCCGGAAGGAAACCCAAGGGTTCGTCTAGTCCATCCCTCCATCCTAACCCCCATGCTAGACTATCCCTGACAGGTGGCTGTCTACTATGTTCTTAAAAACGTCCAGTAATGGGATTCTACAAGCTCCCTAGGTAACTTGTTCCACTGCTCAACTACCCTTATAGTTGAAAGACAAGGTGGGTGAGGAATATCTTTTTTGGACCAGCTTCTGTTGATGGAAGAGACAAACTTTCACAGAGCTCTTCTGAAGGTCTGGAAAAGGTAATCAGAGTATCACAGATAAATACAAGGTGGGACAGATGTGTGAACCTCTTATGCGTAACAATCTGTCCTACCTTGTATTTAGACGTGATTCTCTGATTACTTTTTCAGACCTGGAGAAGAGCTCTGTGAAACTTGAAAGTTTGTTTCTTCCATCAACAGAAGTTGGTACAATAAAAGATATTACCTCAACCACCTTCTTTCTCTCATATTCTGGGTCCAACAACAGTGCAAACAATGCAAGATAGCATAACAGTTAATGTTTTTCTAATATCATCCAACCTGAATCTCTCTTGCTGCAAACTAAGTCAATTACTTTGTGTCCTACTTTTAGTGGCCCTGGAGAACAATTGGTCACCATCTGCTTCATAACAATCTTTTATATATTTGAAAACTGTTACCATGTTTCTCCTCAACCTTCTCTTCTCTCAACTAAACATGCCCAATTCTTTCAACTTTTCCTCACAAACCAAAGGAAATCTTTTTTTTATGAGAGACCCTTTCTGATATTTCCTGCTTATAAACACATTGGAGATATTGTCAAACCATCTATTCTCATAGTATTTTGACACTGTGGATTCTGGTCCTGGCAAAAACCAGGAAGTACATGCAGTATGTATAGGAGAGATTAGGGTTACACTTTTCTCTGAGCAAAGCTTGTACTTCACCATGTCTTCCAGAGAAGTTTGCAGCTCCATCAAATGCACAAGCAGCCATCTGTTTGAGGTCCAATCGACAAGCATTTAACTCTTCTAAGATGTGGGTTGTCACAGATGCAGCCGATGTGTCTTCTATAACTTGAACATCTAGAAATACATTTACTGGCCTATCACTGACATCAGGATAACGTACACAGTGACTTAATACTTGATGCCCATTTGCATCGGTGAATTCATCAGCTATGTATGCAAATTTTTTGAATGTGGTGAGAGAGTTCTTTACTTTTTCAACCGTTGAGTCTTTCACTGTTGTACCACATGCTTCTAGCCAGTCAGTTGAGTTTCTTGAAGAAAGATAGTGAGCAATTGTCTTGTTCAGAACCAGTGTTCAACTTCAGGATGAATAAGTTACAATAAACTTAACATTGGCCTCCAGTTTGTAGTGTGTGGTATATCTTGCTTAAATAGAAAGTATGATGCCACAGCCATGTGTGTTTGCATGAACTGTGTTGTGTCTCCAGCATTCTCAACAGCCTCATTAACACTCATCTGTGTTGTCCTTGGTCAGCGGAGATTCAGAGTTCAAAGGTGCTTTCATATGAGTTCACCTCCCAGGTCAGGGGCAAGAAGGCAGCTTGCTCATTCCTCTAGCTGCTCACTGTTCACTCTCACCACTGTGGTTCATTGTGCCACCATTCACTCCATCGATCTGTTGCCAATGGCCCTGCGCTGTCACCTTCTGCTGCCACCTGCCACTGTGACCTCTGTGAGTTCGTCTCTTGAGGTTCCACCAGCTCTCAGTGATTTCAGCTCTCAGTGGGGGAACCTCACTGCTAGTGCAGTCTGGGCTGTCTCTTCCACAGAAACACTGTCCCCACAGCAGGTCTAAGCACTTAGACCTGATTATCAGTGATTTCAGCTGTAGTTGTCGCCTAACAAAACAGACTATGGAGCCTAATCAGCTCGGTCCTTAAACAGTGGAGAGGGGCAGGTCAAATAGTACTTGTGACTCAGGCAGACCATCAAGCAAAACACTTTTCCCCACCCTCTCTCTTGATGCCCTCAATCAGCACAGGCTAAGTATAGTTCTACTGCCCTTTGCTCATACAATAACAAAATTTCATTACCCCTGCATTAAAGTGATTTGTAACCCAATCCCAGCCAAAAATCTATCACTTGGGCAACACAGCTCTGTTTGCTCGATACCTAGGTAGATTAGTGTGAACGTAAATACAAGCTTGTCCTGAAGCCTTTTCCCCCAGCCCCCAGCTCATCACTAGCTGTCAGGGAGAGTTCATTTAGACTTTTTGCTTACAAATCATAATTTGAAATTATTAGGTTGGCCAACATCACCGAAATGAATGCATTGACATTGTCATAAAAAACAACAGCTGTATAAGGAAGCTAGTCCTTGTTCATACTTCTGAAATCTATTATACTTTTTCAGATACATGTATTTTATCATACACGTTATATGCTTCTAAAGTGTGTATTAATGTTTCAATCTCAATTCAAATTTCCAAACAATCGCTAACTTGGCAACACTGCATGTAATTCGTTCACAAAACCGGGGAGGGTGTTGGGGAAATTCAGGGGAGCTATACAGGAAATCCCTGCCATAGATAGTACTCATCTGGATGTTGTTAACCAATTTTGCTACCTTGGCTCTATTGTTACCAGTAATGTAGATTTTTGATATTGCGCTTACTAGCAGAATCAGAAAAGCAGCCAGGAACTTTCATCTTTTCCAAGACAGAGCCTGGAACAACTGTCAACAAATTGTCAACTAAAGTCAAAATCTGTATTGATGAGGAGATGTGTTTTATCCCCTCTTCTATATGGCTCAGAAACATGGACAACTTACACCTTACATACCAAAAGACTAAATAGTTTTCATATCAGATGCTTATGTAAAATTCTTCGAATAAGATGGCAAGAGAGGATGACAAATGTGTAAGTGTTAAATCATGCTGGTATGTCATTCATGGGAACACTGATTAGTAAGAAAAGACTCAGGTGGCATGGACATGTAAGTGAATGCTGGATTACAGGATCCTGAAGAGTGTGTTGTACCCTGAAGCTCAGAAAGGGTCTAGAAAGAGACTGAAGTGCAGAATTCAGGATGCTTGCAAAGATGATTTAGTATCCTTTGGAATCTCTGTGGATGACTGGGAAAGGAATGCAGAATGTCGCTCTGGTTGGTGGAGTCAGCTGGTAGATGGAGTGAGGCGTTGCAAGGCAGACTGGATCAAGCTTTGTGATAACTGGTGTCAGAGAAGGAAAGAATCTGCTGCTCAGATTCAGAGAATTGCTAGTTCATGGATGTGCCCTACCTGTGGAGGGGATTATCACTCACTCATCGGACTGAGCAGCCATCAAGAACTCATTAGTGCATACACCATGTTCTGTGAAGGGCGATGATTATGTTGTTGACTCATATTCAGTTTGTGATCCACTTTAATCCCCAGATCCTTTTATGTAGTACTGCTGCTTAGCCAGTTTCTTCCCATTTTCTGTCTGTGTATTTGATGTTTTCCTTCCTAAGTGTAGAACTTTTCACTTGAATATATCGAATTGCATCTTTTCACATCAATTTATCAAGGATCTCCTGAATTCTAATCCTGTTTTACAAAGTGCTTGCAACCCTTCCCAGCTTGGTGTCATCCACATATTTTATAAACATACTCTCCACCATCATCTAAGTCATTAATGAAAGTGTTGAATAGTATTGGAACTAGAGCAGACCCCACTTGATATGTTCTCTCAGCTTGTCATCAAAGCATGGATAATTACTTTGAGTATGATTTTTCAGCCATTGTCCATCCACCTTATAGCACAGGGGTCGGCAACCTTCGGCATGCGGCCCATCAGAGTAATCCGCTGGCGGGCTGCAAGACATTTTGTTTATGTTGACTGACTGCAGGCATGGCCCCCTCGCAGCTCTGAGTGGCTGCAGTTCACCGTTCCTGGCCAATGGGAGCTACAGGAAGTGGTGTGTGCCATGTGCCAAAGGTTGCCAACTCGTTTTAGCAATTGCATCTAGACCACATATCCCACATATTGGGATATATTCCACCATCTAGACCACATATACACATATCCCTAGTTTGCTTATGACAGTGCAAGAGAAACAGTGTCAAAAGTCCTTCTAAATTCCAGATATGTCATGTCTAATGCTGTCCCCACTGTTCCCCACTCCTTCACCTGCTGGACTGGTTACCCTGCGAAGGAAGTTCAAAATGCTTATGAGTTTATGAGAAGTTTGGCAAAAATTGGTCAATAGTAAAATATCTTAATTTTTTGAAGTTTCTACTGTCCTAGTTTTAGCCAGAGCTTTATATACCTTATTCTTATCATATTCCTTCTTTCACCTAAAACAACTGCAGTGTCAAAGCAAGGATCACTATGGTTATCTCTCCCTGGAAACCAGAAAACAAGTCTCATGTTTGCTTCAGCTTTGATCCAACAACCAAAACTTTGAGGACTGAATTTTCTGCTTCTAAACACGGGCTGTAGAGCCAAAATATAGAATGATGATGAGACAGTTTCCAGAACTACACAGATTACATATGGTAATAATATACTGGGCCTGACAGTGTCAGACAGACAAAACATCTAGGAAATAATGAGGTTGACTTACTTTTTCCATCTGGATCAAAAAGCTGAACCAAAATGTAGCCTCTTTCTCTAATGGCTAGATTGACCCTCTTTATCTCCTGGGATGGCTTCAACCAGTCAGACAACAATGTAATTTCTCCTACTGGAATACACCATTAACGTGGTGATGCAAACTTTTAGGCATGCCTAGGAAGAGCAATAAGGTTCACAAAAGTGCCCTACAGAAAGTTTATGAACATGAACAAAAATCAAGCAAACCACTGTGGGTTCACAGACCAGTCAAAACTTAAATTCGGGTAGATTAATGAATCAAATAGATGGCATTATTTTGCCCTGCACTCCCTGGTTGTCTAGAAGCTTTATGTAGATATGGGCAGGAATTTTAGTGGCAAATGAAACTTTTTTTCAGGAAAGGGTGAGTTTTGACCAAAAAAAATTTTACTTGAAAAAAAAACTTTTGAAATGGACATTTTGTTTTGACAATTTTAAAATAAGAATTTGATTTTTCTGGTTCAAAATGACTTTATTTTGAAACTTTAACTAATTTAAAAATGTTTTTGAATAGTCAAAATTAAAACAAAACAACTTGACTGCTTTGAACTGAATTTTTTTTTTCACATTTTTGTGTTCATGAAAATTTTTGAGATTTTGAATTTTATCCAGGTTTGAAATGTTTCTTTTGATTCTTTCACCATTTTCATGGGATGGGAAAATTGTTTCCCACCCAGTTCTAGTTCTACATTAACATCTACAAGTTTATTGCTTCTAATGTACTGAAATATTAAATTATCTTGATAGTGCTTGCCATTTCCTCTTCATAATAAGCTCACTGTTGATTACAAAGTGCCTAGTCCTGCATAGCTGCTTTTGAAGGCAAGAAGGTATAAGGATCAGGGCAGTCTTGGTCCTTGTGCTCTTGGCATGCCAGGACTCTAGAGCTAGTAAAAACACAGGGAGCCACCATGGGCTCCACTCATGCCTATCTGCTCCAGCCAGCAGAGCTGGGCTGACATGATGGTGCTGTGAAAGGGAAAAAATTATTCCACTGCTTAGTGTGTTCCATTAGTGTTCCTGGAGATTTGGGACTTGCAAGGAGCTGAACACTCCTGTGAGATGTCGTGTCTGCAACTCCCACAGACGTCAATGGGAGTTGAAGGTGCTCAACACCACCTTGTAGGATGGAGCTCACTGTACCTGCCTCAGGCACAATGCCATGGGAAGTTGATGCAGCTACACAGCATCTTTTCCCTACCCAAACATAGGTGACAATGCCACAGTCTAACCTATTTCTAACTTACCTCCTATGACACTCTTCATTCTAGTCTCTTATGTTGTCCAGGTGACATTTCCATTTTTAAGGTATGTTCTTGGAGCCCTAATACACTTACCTGCTTTTCCAATTCTCCACTGTCTGAGGCTCTCTTTCCTTACTCCTACAGTAGCTACATAAACTAGCTGTGTCTTTTTAAAACAGGATTCTTGCTGTAAATAGCCTCTAGGTTGATTCTATGGTTTTAAGTTTTTCTCTTTGACTGTCACTCTGCTGTTGATCTTTTTTTCTTATAGTTTATGATAGGATATTTTAAAGTTTATGTTGTGGGAAATACCATCTATTATGATAACAAACGTGAAATAATTGTGCATAAGTCATTATTGCTCATTTTCTGTTTTACCTTCTATTATATTACAAAAAAGAAAGAAATTACCTTTTCCTTTTAGATGCCAAAACAAGTAGCTCTAAAAAGCAGCCATTTTATTAATAAATTTGGTGCTTCAAATTGCACCCAGTATTACATTCAACTGCCATCATTTAATACTAGGGTAGACAAAGACAACTTACAATACTTTTGTTGACAGATTTTACACCTTTTTAAATTCTTTTCACACAATTTTATAGCCTAATGGAATGTAAAGATGGAAGAATACTATTAAATAATCCAGCCCATCTTCCTGTAGTCAAAGGAAAATCTTTCTGCACAGTATATTTTCTAAAGCTTTGCCTAGTCTAACTTAAAATTCCCGTGTGATGGTCCTTTTGTCTTTATTATGGTCTGGGGTCAAATTGCTATTTGTTTCTTGAGACTTATTAGCAAACATTTTCCATCCTGAGGACATTTATGTAGGAAAGACCTTTAAACACTATGTGTAGTGTCGTGATAGAAAAAACCCAACCCCAAGCCTCACCTGCAATTTAACTTACCTTTCCCTCCTCTTCTAGAGCTTCAAGCCAAGAAACACTGTATTCCACTGAGTTTTCCAGTCCTGACATATTTCCAAGGTATCAGATGTGTTGATCCCGCTTCTGATGTCAAACTTCCAGTTCATTCAGGCTTTTCATTATATAATGGAACAAGTTGACAAATACAAATTCCCAACAACATGTTTCTGGATGCCTGAGGAGCAGTGGTGCCAGTGATCAAGAGTGCTCTTTCACTGAGTAGTAGATGGCAGTGTTTTCTTTCAGATATGCACCTTACTGCAGTTATCCATTTCTTTTTGTCTGAAGTATTGTAATGCTCTCTGCACAGAGTTACACCAGATGGCCATACAGTAACTATCTAGTGTAGAATGTGGCCTCCCCCTGCATTACAAGCATTTTGTGTAGAGAACACATTCACCTGATACACCCTGAGATGTTGTCTTCAATCTAAAACACTCTAAATAGTTTAGATCCTGCATGTATGACAGCATCCTTTTACTCATCTAATAACGCACCAGTTAATATCAGCTGAAGCATTTGGATCTTGAGCTGATACTTTCCACATCGAACAGCAGATGGACTTTAATGAGGGGGCTCCCAAGTTTGTAATTTGCTTCTTCCCTTGGTCTGATCATTTCAGAGGATTAAGCCAAATCTGGGAACTTCACTACATGATGCCTGGTGTGATGCCATCAACTGCAGTCAATCTGGCAGTTGCAACAGTCCTCAGATGATGTGTGTTTGATGACAAAGCCCAAGTCTGTAGACCCTCCTGTTATGCTGTAAGGATTTCTGCAGTTTTGAAAAAGGTGGATTAAGGAGGTTGCTAGTTGGGTTCAATGGTGAGGTAGGAGAGGCAGGGGTTGTATAAACTTTTAATAAGCTGTTGAAGTGAGCTGAGTTCATAACTTGTTTTGTAATGTTTGTGTAGACAGAGCACAGGATAGGCTTGTTTCTAAAAAAAAAATCCAAATGAATAAAATATTCACACGTCAAGTTGCACAAATAACTTTCTTTTTTCCTTCTTAATGACTTCAAGTGGAACTCTACATTGCATTAGGGGTCTGCAGAATTGGGGTCAGAGTTGGATGGCATATCACTTATTCAAATAATCCATTAAGCTAATAGATCCATTAACTCCATCGAGCTACTTCACATTATAAGCACATCTCCCTATGACAAATATTAGATTCCTCTGCCTCATACATAAAAGCTTCCTAATCTAGAGTGGTTTTAGCTGGTGAGATTTTTCAAAGCACCTATGTGAATAAGGAGTAAAAGTTTTATTGGAAGTCAGTTTTAGGATTTGTGTCCTTAAGTCACGTAGGCACTTCAGAAAATCCCTCTCTGTAGCTGTGCCAGCAGAAGGATTTTTTTTAAGACAGAACTTCTTGTTTCTATGAGAATAGAATTATTACTTCCTAAAATTCAAATTGTTTGAAACTGTCACTGCTAAATGCTAAAACAAAACATGGTTCTCTGTATTTACCTGCCAGCTTCTCTTCACATTGACTCATCTTCTTCCACTTGATTTAACATAAACCTATTTTTTTTCCAGTAAACATCTTGAAAGAAAAATGGTCAAAGTTATTAAGCTATGTTATTTCCTTTAGATACCCTTCCATATGTATAGGTATTACTTACTGCTATTAGGTGTATGCACTTCATGAATGTTTTAGATTTGTTTTTTAAACACTTTTAGCAACTAGTACTACTGAACCAGCTCTTCAGTTGGTACAGCCACTAGCGCTGTGTGTGAATAACTGTGGTTTTAGTTGTTGTTTTGTTTTTGTTCAGTGGCTGCAACAAAACAAAACAAAAACCACAAACAAACAAACAAACAAATAAAACTGATTCAGGTCAACTGAAACTACACATTTTTTTTCCAGCAAAGCAAAAACTTTTTATAAATTCATTTTTGGTCAAATGAAATATTTACTTGACCAAAAGCTAAACCTTTGAAGATTTTAAACCTCTTTAATGTGTTTTATTAATTAAAAAGAGTGAAATTCCAAAATGAAACATCTTTGCAAAATTGAGTCAAACATTTTAGTTTCAGAACAGCTATATCAAACTGCTTCAACTCTTCTGAATTTTTGTTGATTTGACCCAAACTATTTGCTGAACTGAACCTGAATTCACTGAGTGTTTTGGTTGACCTGAGATGTTATACAGAAAGAATCTGCAAGATTTAGACATAGCCTGGATGTGAGGACCTGGAGAGAGGTCCAAATCTAAGCTGACACCCAGGTGAGGGGCCTGAGTGACAGGTGAAATGGTAGTGGTGTCTACCAGGATCAAAAAAGGAGGTAGCAAGGAGAGTTTGGGTAAGAAGATTAAGATCTCAGTTCTAGTCATGTCAAGCTGGCAGCTGGTCATTCACAAGAAGATATCAGAGATACTGGCTAAGATTTTCATTTGGACAAACAGAGATAGGTCTGGAGTAAAGGTACATTTTGGAGCCAAGAGGATAGTTGAATTGTGTTTTGTGGATGAGGTTACCCATTGATAATGAGAAGAGGAGGACGAGAAGGGGACCAGAGACGGAGGTAAATTGAACAACTTAGAGCAGTTTTGAAAACTCTGTGATGCATGGCCCATGCAAGGTGCCAGCACAACAGCAGGGACACCAGTTTTTGCTCTCCCCAGGAAGCAAATCACAGGACGGACAATGGTTCCAACCCCTTTTATGCTGACAGAAGAAGCAAAATTGATGCACCAGCTGGAACAAACTGTTGCAGGTATGTACCTATTTGGCATGCCTGGAGGGTGTAAATGCAGTTCCAACCCAATGCACAGAAGTCACTAAACTTAGAAAAAAGAATTGTGGGTGTGGGGGCGGGGGGCAGATGATAGAACTTGTAGCACAACTGAGGCGGGGAGGAAATCAACGGGATAGTAAATGGTTGGTGTGGGCTATATCTCTTTCCAGGGGTGGGGGAGGAAGGAAGAGGGAGAAGAAAAAACAAACACCTATACACACAAATGCTTTCACTTTTCAACAGCTGAGGCGGACTGTATAGCGTCTGACCAAAAAGGTCCATTCATCTGATATTGTTTCATGTAAATGGTATTCCTGGTACCACCTTGACTCTTGAATGTTCTGGTCACACCTTTGGTCACTTTAAATTCTTTGGTACCTAACTACTTCAGCACTGCTTCAGTCAGGCCAGACAGTCATTTGACTGTAACTGTAATAAAATGCTTCCTTTAAAGCTGTGCAGTCTGGAACAGTGAGATAAGGATTAAACTAGGTACCATCTAACACTTCTCGTTCTTAATTATATAACGTCACTGTTTGGAGCTCACCATTTTTAATGCAAGTTTTATTGCTCTGACTTTGCTAGATATTTGCTTTTCACCACTGTGCAGAAAATGTTGAAGCATTTTATTGTATCTTTAAAAAAGAGAAGACTTGAAAAAAGTCTTATTCATCCAAGTGCTTGGTGGTAGAAAATCAAGTTAAGAGAAGGGCTAGAGATATGTAAGGCTGATCTCTTTCCAATTATTTATACATGAACTACCGCTCCAAGGACTCTCCTCTACCCATTTACCAATGTTTCCTATTCCAGGAGATACTCACAGATAAACTGTAAGTGTCATATTCATTAAAATTTAACTTGCACAGTTCCTATTGCTAAGGATTAATTTTATACCACAAATATGTCTTGTCAGATATGTCTGAAATAATTACTCTCACAGCTTATATTTATCTATTTATCTTTCTAGGCCCATTCTAAAGCAGTAGAGCAGAGGCCAGGCAATGGAATCAGAACGGTGCTCAGTATTACTTTTGCATGCATCTTACGTCATGTGAAATGGGTACATTAGATCAAGCTATACACAATGTGTTAGTGATTTGACCATCTCCATCTGAGGATTGAAAGTTCAGATCAAAATATTTTCTTTATAAATCTCCAGATGTACCCCTGGGACCCGGAAATGAAAATTCTAAACAGGCAGCTGTTGGAGAACATTAGGAAACAAATTGCAAAATACATCAAACAGCCTTGTTTATGTATGTAAAAATGCAGTCCAGTTCCTAGTAGAGTCTTTCATCTTTCTGTGTAGGTAAAGCAAGTCTGAAACCTATTGGCGGGGGTGGGGGAGAAAAGAAAGATGTGCTTTTCATCATATTACAGAGAAATTGTTTCAAGTACTAGAACAGAAATATGTTTCCAGGTTAAATTTGCAAACTGGACACACACGTTTTAAAAAAAAGTTTCTTACTTGTATGGGATGAATTCTTACATCTCTCACAGTGATACAGCATAGCTGACCTATGCTGACAGTTTTTAATCTTTTTCTACTCAAAAGGTCAATCATTTTATTTAGCACATGAGAACCCTTTGAATTCTCCTAAAGACTACTCCCCTGGAGAAATGATTATGGTTCATATATACAGTGGCTCAATATGCAGTAACTTCCAAGTGTATGCAGTAACTTCCAAGTGTGTGTGGACAAACATAAAGCAGCTGTGAGAAAAATGCCTTGCCAATCAGTGGAGGTTTGGAAGTGGCTAAGAAGTAATCACATTCTCTTAAATTAAATTTCTTATGATGGAATGTTTTTTATTCAGGGCTATAATAAGAGCTCTGTATTAGTTTTGATTTCTTCAAGTAACCCCAGGCTCATAAGCATCTGAAATACACTCTTTATCCTCTGGATGGGGAGAAATGCAAGCAAATTAATGCTCGAAGCTAAAATGGGCAGGTACTGAAATTCCTAACCTGTCCAACTACACTCACAGAAATGCCCACAGATAGATGGCTGGGACATGTGGGGCCTGCTTCTCCTCTTGCTTATAGCAGTATACGTCAAGTATAACTCTGTAGTCAATCATTTGATATAATGTAAAACATGAAAGCAAGATGAGACCTGGGTACTGTAGTCTTACTGATGGATGGGTGTATTGATTAATCTCTTATATTGCAGTGGCTAAAGATTTGGTCTCCTAAGGGCCACACCGTTATGAATATTATTAAATAAGAGCCTCCAAGAGCACATGAAAAACGATTCTAGTTTCCACAATTCCAATCACAAGTCCCTTTATTAACAAATTCACTAAGCAGATAAACAAACACTAAAATACAATAGCAAATAGAGAGTACAAAGTGTTTAGCCATATGATTAGCATCGTTCACATCTGCTGCTGGGAGACTTTGGAGTGTCAGTCATTATCATCATTATTATCATCATCAATGGTGGTCATCCTGGCATCTCCCCATGTATTTCCCCCCAGCACACAGACTAAGACTCACATATACATAAAGTGTCAACCCCTTTTTCCTTATTTGCCCTTCCATGGCCCATAAACTTTGGGATGCCCCACTTTGCCTGGGTTACCCTCTTAGTTCCCCTTATTCTCATTAGCTCCTATATAAACAAGTCCCCATAGTAATCTGTGATTACTGTCGTATTTTCCATGATGTTACCATCAAGTGTCTTTGGGACTAGATGGGTACATTGCAGCATATTTGCCTGAACATCATGCGTTGGAATATTGTTCTAGTAATCTTGTAACTTTAATGGTATGGGGACATTCCTGGGTCATAACCTCATATCACCTCCTCTTTAGACCTAAGGCCTAATGTAGCTGAGCTGAAATCTTACAGGCCTCAATCTGCAGGCTTTGCATTACTGTACTTATACCTCTAAAACACACTCATCACTCATAAATGCTTATCAGCATTATATGCCTATAATACTATCCAACGTAAACCTATTCATCATACCTTAATTAATTATAATTAACCACAACAATAAATCCCTCAGTTAGCATAAAATAAAATAATTGGCTACAGTAACAATAAAACATCTCTTGGTGTTCAGAATCCACCTCCCCCCCAAAAAAAATTGCTTGAAAACCTCCTGTTCTCTGGAAGTTTGTGTCATTTGGAGCTAGACCACTGCTAAGAAATTAAAAAAGAAAGAAAGAACAATATACATGCCAGTAAATGAGTTTGATTCAGTGTAATTTGCAGGTGGAGAGGGCAGAACAGTGGAGCTTTTGCAAGAAAAGCAACCAGCAGGATGTTGTATGAAGTTGCAGCTTTATCTTACACCCTTGGTTGCATGTTACCACCTCTCTCCTCTGTGGGCCTGAGCCAAAGCCCAATGAAATCAATGGGAATCTTCAAGTGACTTTCAGTGGTCTTTGAATCAGGTTCTGTATGAGTTCCAGGGAATTAGCAATGAATAACACACACCATCTTTTACATCACCTCCACATTTGACCCCAAGGATCCATCATGCCAGTAGGATCACATTTGATTACAATGTAACTATATTAGAAAAATAGCTGAATTAGGGACTTTTCATTATACTCCATTCAATTTCTTTTGAGTCAGTTAAGTTAGAATAGAAGTCCTTAGGAAAACCTGCCTACCATTTTTGCAAATTACTTGTATAACCTTTTTAGCTCAGCCAATCAATTATGCTACAAGGTAGTGAGGAAAAAGGTGTCATATTGTCATTGTTCCCTTCTCAGCTAACCATTGATATGCAGCTATTGACTAATATATCATGAGATTCCAAGTTCTAGTGCTTTAAAACACCACAGCTCTAAAAACCTGTTTCTGAACACTACGCCGAATCAAAAATGAAGTTTTAGTTCAGCCTATTCATGTATCTTTTTAATTAAGTATTAGCAAATATTTTCAGAAGCAAAGTTTTGTTCTCAGAAAGCTAATTTTGCCTGAAATTCATTTAACCAATAAATGAAATGCATTTTGTGTTTAAATTAAATTCATTTTGAACAGAAGAAGATGTAGTTTATAAAGCTTAGGTTATCCAATCAGGGAACAGAAATAATATCATCTGACTTAAGACTAGTCACAAAACTCAGAATTCTGATTAACTGACTAGATACTACAGTTCATGTGGCATCCATAGCTTGAAAATGTTGTTAAAAATTATTCACAGAACAATTTTGGATAATGAATATATTTGTGAAATTCATGATT
Organism: Gopherus flavomarginatus; assembly: GCF_025201925.1. Lineage (NCBI taxonomy): Eukaryota > Metazoa > Chordata > Testudines > Testudinidae > Gopherus > Gopherus flavomarginatus. Next base: position 129,955,605 of record NC_066620.1, on the reverse strand, counting down.
TATTGTGGATAATTCACAAGAAGAAAAAGCTAAAATAATCAAATTATTTGATCATCTTCAGTACTTTCCTCACCCTATCCCAGCTGTGAGGATTAAATAGCTTGTATTATTGTTTATTAATTTTTCATAGCTTTCTTAAGGACAGAAGGGACCATGACGATCATCTAGTTTGAGCTACATAACACAAGACAAAGAATTATTTTTATATTAGGTATATTTATAGTATTCTACCAGAGCAAGGATGCCAGGTGAAGAGCAGCATACACACACACAATTGAGTGCTTTAAATTAACAATGTATCCAACATTTGTGCAGTATTCTGCGCATCTATGTCCAGGACCACCAACGTAATGAAGAAAATACATGTTATGTCTATTCTTTTGTAAAAATGAAATAGCCTTTTTCTAAAATATTTGCACTAAAAAAACAAAGTAAGTTAGTGAGAGAAAAGTGGGTGTAAAGGTATATAGAATTGTCACATCAAAAGTGACCTATGCTCCTTCTTCTTTGGTATGCTATTTCTCAATAAATGAATATTTAGTTGGACTTTCTTTGTTTCCTGGTCACACAAATACATTTTTTCAATTATATTTAACAAAAGACTGAACTGAAAGGATGTTTAAGATATTTGGTTAAATACAGGTATATTCTAATTATGATTTCTGTATGAAAAGGTTTCCTTCAGCCCAAGTATCCCTGTTTATGGAGTATACTTTCCTAAAGGCTAAGCAAATATCTTCTCTGCCTTGAGATTGGCATGACCTGGATTTAAAATGTCTTACTATAGCAGCAAGTCATATTTAATTTAGCACTTTCACTACTGTAATCTGTATCTCTCCTATGAATTTTAATGATACCATATTTGACCCTGTTGTCCCTTAAATTTAATAAACTAAATTTAGAAGCCAGACAATGGGAAAAGGTCATTGCATCAATAAGTCTGCAAAGCAAAACTTTTCAATATCTTGCAAGGAAGCCGCTGGAAAAATTAATCTAAACGGTTACTAGAATAACTGAATGAGATGAACTCAGGCAGCCATGTTCTGGTTTTAGCAAAATCTCAACCGTCGTGTTTTGCTTTTCCAGTGACAAAGCCAAAAGTTGCCTTTTAGTCTGGTTTTAGGATCCAGGATGAAAAGAATTTTGACTTATTTTACTCTGTGTTTTCCCTATACCTGAGTGACACATCTTCCAAATAGTTTCAATCAAAAGGGACATTGATTTTACCATTGTACTTATGCTTTAATCATAGTTTGTCACTATAGTATAGTCAAAAGATAGCTATATTGAATAGCTTGAATATAGATGTGGTCTTTTGATAACACAATGGAGTATTATACTATGAAGTTATTACTGAACACTGCAACCTCACAGGCACTTAGGAAATAACCCATTTCCCTGCCCCATGTACTTCACAGCTAGTGTTGAAAGTGAGTTGAAGATCAGTAAAATGACTTCAGCATCCTCACAGAAAACGCAGACTCTGTGTTCCAAGCAATTTTTACCAATTTTATACTAGCATTTGAATAATTTTCCATACCAGCTGAGTGGACCATGGGGAACAATTAATAGATTCTAAGGCCAGAAGGGACCACTGTGATCAGTTAATCTGACCTCCTGTATAACCACAAGTCATAGAACTTCCCCACAATAATTCCTAGAAATACCTTTTAGGGGGAAAAACGCAGTCTTGGTTTAAAAATAGTCAGTGATGGAGAATCCACCGCAACAGTTAGTCAGTTGTTCCAACGGTTAATTACTCTCATGGTTAAAAAAGGTATCACTTATTTCCAGTCTGAATTTGTCTAGCTGCAAATTCCAGCCATTAGATCATGTTACACCCTTCTCGGTTAGACTGAATACCCCAATAGTAAATATTTGTTCCCCATGTAGTTACTTATGGACTGCCATCAAGTTAACCCTTAATCTTCTCTTTGGTAAGCTAACTAGAGCTTTGTCTACACTGACAATTGAAAGACAAAATTTTGTTGTTCAGAGATATTAAAAAACAGCACCCCCCTTTCTCCTCCCCCCGAAAGACAAAAGTTTTGTCGATGACAAGAGCTGGTGTGATCAGTGCTTTGTCAGCAGGAGCGCTCTCCTGCCAACAACACTAATGCCACTCATTGGGGGTGGAATTTTTTTGTTGGTAGGAAAGCTTTCTCCTGCCAACAAATAGCGGCTACACGGTGTGTTTTTAACAGCACGGCTGCAGCGGCACAACCGTGTCGCTAAAAGCTGCACAGTCTAGATAGCCTAGATTGAGCTCCTTGATTCTGTCACTATAAGGTAAGTTTTGGAGTACTTTAATCATTCTCATGGGTTTTCCTGAACCCTCTCCAATTTACCAACATCCATCTTAAATTGTGGACATCAGAACTGGACAGAGTAGTCCAATGCCAAATAGAGGTAAAATAGCCTCTCCACTCCTACTTGAGATTCTCCTGTTGATGCAGCCAAGGATTGCATGAGCCCTTTTGGCCACAGCATCGCACTGAAAGCTCATGACTATCCTCCTCACGCACAAATCTTTTTCAGTCACTGTTTCCATGGAGAGAATCCCCATCCTGTAAGTGAGGCCAATATTCTTTGTTCTTTGATGTATACTTTTACATTTAGCTGTATTAAAAAGCATATTCTTTGCTTGTGCCAAGCTTACCAAGTGATCTAGATCACTCTGTATCATTGATGTGTCCGCTTCATTATTTACCACTCCCTCAGTTTTCGTGTCCTCTGTAAACATTCAGTGATGATTTTGTTTTCTTCCAGGTCATTAATAAAAATGTTAAATAGCCTAGGGCCAAGAACTGATCCCAATGGGCCCCCACTAAAAACACATCCATTTTGATACTGGTTCCCCATTTACAATAATGTGTTGAGACTAGGGTTGTTGAGTGATTTAAAAAAAATTGCACTGCACTACATGTATGAGGTGAACTGAAAAATACTATTTCTTTTGTTTATCATTTTTACAGTGCAAATATTTGTAATAAAAATAATGTGAGCAGTGTGCACTTTGTATTCTGTGTTGTATTTGAAATCAATATATTTGAAAATGTAGAGAAAAATCCAAAAATATTAAATATATTTTAATTGGTATTCTATTGTTTAACAGTGATTAAAACTGTGATTAATCATGATTATTTTTTTTAATCCCGATCAATTTTTTGAGTTAATCATATGAGTTAACTGCAATTAATTGACAGTCCTAGTTGAGATCTATCAGTTAGCCATCTAATGTGTGCCACGTTAATTTTATATCATTTTAGGTTTTTAATCAAAATGTCATGCAGTACCAAGTCAGATGCCTTACAGAAGTCTATTACATCAGGTCTATTTCCTTCATCAACCAAATTTGTAATCTCATTAAAAAAATCAAGTTAATTTTATAGAATTGATTTTCCATAAACCCATGTTGATTGGCATTAATTATATTACTGTCCTTGAATTCTTTATTTGAGTCCCATAACAGCGACTCCATTATATTACCCTGGTTCAATGACAGACTAACAAGCCTGTAATTACCTGGGTCATCCCACTTAGCCTTTTTAAATATTGGCACAAGATTATCTTTCTCCCAGTCTTCTGGAATTTCCCTGATGTGCCAAGACGGATTAAAAATCAACATTAATGGTCCAGCCAAGCACCTCAGCTAGCTCTTTTAAAATTCTTGAGTGCAAATTATCCAGACCAGCTGATTTTTAAAAAGTCTGACTTCAGTAGCTTTTGTTTAACATCCTCCAGGGACAGCAGTGGAGTGGAAAGGGTGTTATCATATGTAACTATGTCATCTGCATTTTCCCCAAATGTAGAACAGAAAGATCTATTGAACACTTTTGCTTTTTGTGCATTATTATTGATAATTCTACACCTTCCATCTAGTAATGGACCAATACCATTGCAAGAATTTGCTTGTTCCTAACATACTTTAAAAACCTCTCCATCTTATAGTCCTCTGTAGGCCATAGATTTTTTTCCCTTCTATTCCTTGGCTTTCCTTATCAATTTTCTGCAATTCCTAGCTACTCATTTATAAATCATTACTATCAATATCATCTTTCTTCCATTTGTTATATAATATTTATTGCCTCCATTTCCACTCTAATCCAGGTTTGTTTCATTTTATTTTAACCAATACTGCCTTCTTTCTTGGTTGTGGCTTTTTGGGCATCAAGTAAAATGTTATTAAACAATTTCCAATTATTGTTCACATTTTTCTCAGGAAATTCTTTTTCCTGCCTGATTTCTCCCATAATTGTTTGTGGATTTGTGAAACTGACCCTTTTAAAGAACCAAATAAATAAATAAATAAATAAATAAATATGTATCACTGGTCTGTACTTCATTCTGTTTGTTATAAATGTGATCAAATCATGATCACTTACATTACCATTAATTTTTAGTTCTGTAGTCAGTACCTCTTTATCTGTCAGACAAGGTTTAATATAGAATTCCGCCAAGATGGATGCAACATTTTTTTTAATTAGGAAACTCTCATTAGTAATATTTAGAAATTCCAAGGAATTGAACTGTTGTAAACAATGGCTTAACACCTAGCATACATGGGGCCTAACATTTCTACATAAAATATTGCATGGGTAGGAGTCTGACTGAATCGGGGAACAAACTCACACAGTGACTCTAGTGTCACTTTTGAGTACTGGGAAAAAAGGTGAAAAGAACAGGGTGCATGGTGTCCTCTACTCACTGAAATTCAGAATCTATTCCTGAAAGAGTAGTTGAGTTTCTGCTGCTTACCAGATGTCAGTCACCAGCAGGGTAGTATGTGCTTGGCTTAAAGACAACTCCTCTTACAGTGCATTGTTTTCTCTGTTATGAACTTCAAAGCGAATGGTTCACTGACGACTTGATACAGGACTCTCATTTCACAGGCTGTTACTCTGTAATTTAGTCCGATTAGATATAGTTTTAAGCCTTTTTGATGATTATTTCCATTAGTCATCTGGCACTCATGGAACAGAAATATCTGACAAGCCTGTAGTCCAAAACCACTCTCAGCCTGTATAGAAACTGAAATAATATGGCAAAGAAAAAAACCCCACCAGACTGGACCATGTACAAATTATTTAAATGTCTTCTCTTTTTCTTCTATTTTAAAAATATGTAATGAGCTAGAGCTCTTGTCTTTGTACCTGGAAGGGATTTTTTTACATTGCCATATCTTCATCCAGTCCTTGGGGCCCTTCGTGAATTCCTACTTTGATGGCAAAGTTCTCTGCAGAACAAAAGGAAGTGCTGGTTACCAAATATCAAGGAATTTTACTCCACCATTGCCCCTTTACTCAGAGTAACTTTCCCTTTGTTTTCAATAGGAGTTTTATCTGAATAAGGACTAAGGACTTCATATACCAAGGAGCCAATTTCTGAAATGATACAGATGCTACAACATAAAGTTCATACTGTGTTTGGACTTCAAGACAGGCTTTATTCAGCACTAGCTGTACCAGTAATGTGTGTGACCTTTTAAAAGGAAACATTTTTTATGTTCATTCTTATTATGGTTCTTAAATCATCTGTCTGTCCCTTTAATTATAACCTAGCTAATAATCCTTTTCTCAAGGACATGCTGATTAACTCCTATGCTGTATATAACACACTCAGAGCTGAGCCCTTTGCAGAAACATTATCTTGCCTGAGCTTGCAGCCACAATTCTTGTACTATGATTCCTTCAGATCGCTATGCTAAGATGGGCTGGACCAGGTCAGTATAAAAGATACTTAATGAATAGCTTGGTGTTGTAAAAAGTAGAACTAATGACTCAAAGATCAGAGGGGTAGCCATGTTAGTCTGGATCTGTAAAAGCAGCAAAGAATCCTGTGGCACCTTATAGACTAGATGATACTGTTCTTTCTCGGTTGATACTGAACCTGTCTGTCCCTGATAATGCCCAAGTCAGGCTGAGAACAACTAAGGAGCACTGTACCACACACTACACTGGGTACTTTCAGCTCAGAAACTTTCTCTCTGGACAGGCTGTAACTAGAGCTGGTTGAAATCCCCTGCACCTGGAATATATTAACTCAGGGGTGAAAAATAAACAAAGAACAACAACAACAAAAAACTGGTCCAAAAAACCCCAGTTCAATTTAGAAATGCCACCTCAATGCCTCATGGAAGTTGCAGTTTGGGTGCTTCATGCCCCTGTTTCTTCTCTGTTGGCCAGGCTCCCTGGCTGGACTACATCTCCTCTGATACATCACAGTCCTCCTTCCTAGTGAAAGGAGATAGTGAATCATGGCCACAGTACATCCTGGGAAAACAGCCTGCCTGGGGAGCCTATCCCATAGAGGAAAATGGAGATTTAAGCAATGGAACTACAACACCCATGATGCATCTTGGTGGAATAGCCTATTCAAATATTTGTTTTCAGCCAAAATACTCATTTCCAGCTGAAAACTGACATGGGGGGGAGGAGGGGTCAGCAAAATAATCAAAATTTTCCACAGTAAGACACTGTTGATTTTTTAAAAAATGCATTTAGTCAATACCCACATTTTGTGTCAAAAATATTTTTGATGAAACACTTTCACTGAGCCCTAGCTGACACTAAGATACATCTGGAAATGCATTCCTCCTTAGCATCTGCGCTGTTGACTAAAGACGTAATTGAGCACATCTAACTTCTACCATGTATATAGTTCTCGGTCAAATTAAATGCAAAGTTCCATGGCTGATATTAAGAAAAAAGGGGGAAAGAATCCTAGACAAATCATTTGACAATCAGTAAACTCTCCATTAAAAAGGTACAAACTTCTTTGACATCAGCAGCTCCCATTCAGCTGTTATATAGTTGATTTACAAGGCTGTGTGTTAGTGGTGGCTGAGCAGTGAAACAAACTGCTTTTTCTAAATAAAAGCTGAATGTAATTACTGTTTTGTGGGATGCTATGAATCTTGGGACATTTGGACATTGCTGTAATATAAATGTTTATTGTTAGTGATGTGTGAGGATTTGTACAATTGCCTGCCATTTGCGAATATGTTTGTGCACCAGGAGAGTTCGAAATTTTTTAACACATAGAATTATTAGTCAGAAACTTAATATCCTAAATAAAATCTTAAAATGTTTCAGTCATCCGACAGGGAGACAAAAAGTACCCAGAATAACATAGCTGACCACAAATAGTGAATAAGTGCAATAAGCAGTTTATGAACAGCTCCATAGTCTGAATATTGTTCATCCAAACTATTCATCTAATATTTACAAATAGTGAATACATTCTAAGAACATCAGAATTGGCTTGAGGACAACTTGCTATCTAAAAAGGAGGCTAAATTCATAATTAATATTACTTTTAACAAATAGTTCAATTAGTTGCACTTCTTATATTACTGTGTAAATATTCTACATTAAAGCCCAAAGTGAACATTGGATGGATGTCCTAACTGTAGCAAATGTTAGTCACTTTTTTCTGAAATATCTAAATTTCTGGAACAAGGTACTTCAATATCCAAAAGATCTCCCTTTTTAATGTTCTTTCAGAATAATACTAATTTAATCTAATATTGCCCATAAACTGTGTGCAGCATTTTTTTACAATACCTAATAATTAGAACGCAGTTGACACCTCATCATTCTCTTACAAGAGAATCACAGTTAAACCTACACCAAGGGAAAACAAAATACAACAAAGTATCCTGTAGTCTTTTCCAATTTGTGCTGGAAATCTTGATTTATTAAACAGTAGGTATATTATTGGCACATTGTGTATTTTTGTTTTTCATCTTCATTACTATTGACCCCTGCCCCCACCCCCCCACACACACACCTCAAGCCAACCCTTTTCTTTCTCCCAGGGGGATTGGTTATTGGAAGTGGTCTCTTTCTATGGATCTTTTTCTTTGTTTGTGTATTCCTACACAATCAAGCAAGTATAATGAGTATAATGTTAAGAAACATATTTGTTAATACAGGTGTCACCAGATGGTGCAGTTACACATATTCTTACAAATTCTTTTTCTCAGAGTCTGAGCAAATGTTCAGTCTTGGAAAGACACTCTGTGTGGTGTAGTCTATCCCAGATATTACATAATCATATCTAAGATGTGTAAGCAACAGGAGACTTTAATCTTTGCCTTGAGTCATTTCTTGAGGCAAAGTTGCTCCCTAGAAACCAGGCATAGTTCTTGGGCCGAGAATCTGGAAGAAGATATTACCCAGTATACAGTCTGATCATCTCTGTTTGAAGACTGGTATATATGTGTAAATAAAACAAATCACTTTTAGAATATCACTCCATAAACGTCATATCACTGATTTCTCTTCCATTGGGAACCTAACCTGCAAGGCCTCAAATATCTGTTGCTGCTCAGCAGAGGGCAGATACTACTGTCAGTAGTGGAATTGATGTATTCTCTCTTGATGATGTAAGGTTGGTTAACAATTGCTTCTCTAATGAAGGATTTTGGTAGTCTTTAATATATTCCAAAATGAGCTTAAATTACTGGATAGTATTTTAGGTAGGTTAGTGTACTGGACAATTAGTTCATGGATAATATTAAGGTTAACAAACTGATTACCAGAGATCCAGGTTTTCTCAGCTAAGATCTTAGATTGACTAGCAGAAAATGTAATATGAATTGTAAACATGGAGAAAACACAAAATAAACCATGTGGACCAGATAATCAGTGAATTAAAGCCCAAGGAGTTACATCAATTTACACCACCTGAATATCTGGCACATTGTGTTAATTTTAGTGTCATTATTTATTTTCTCTGTGGTGTTCCTAAATCTAGCCTTTTCAGTAGCAACTCTAAGATTGTCACTTTCACTGCAGAATAAAAAACTGGTAAAGAACCAGTCAAGGACAGTTTTTTGTTCTGGTAGTTTCTTGAAGCAAGACACTTTTTTTTTCTTTTTTCTTTTTGGATAGCTGGGTTTACTGTGCATTTGTAGAGCTGGTCTAAAACCCAAGCATCACTTATTCCACTTATTCACTTTCTCTTTCCAGGCTCTTACCAAGTCCCTTCACTGCATCAGTGCTGGCTTTCAGAAAGTTGATGAACAATCGAACTGACAGGGTGGAAGAGCAAATGCCCGGTAGTTTTTTCACATAGAAACTGCTGCGTGGTTTTTAAACTGATAATTTCCCTTCAACTTATGACTTTTTGCAAAATTAATGATTTTATGTCTTAAAATATTTAAATCTCCCACCAGCTCTACCCATTTTGAATGCCCTTGTCATGATGTGCCATGGTGCAAGGACAAAGGGTAAAACAAGAAAAACGCAAAGCACACTTAAATGAAAGTGTGCAAGTTCCCATAGTTTTATAATTTTACTTTGCATGGGCTCTGTTTATGAACTTTAGTGGGGGAAGATTAATTCAGAGTTGGGTAAAAGAAAGGTGCATTGGCTATTTTTCAGAATATTTGGCCAAATCTCAACTGATATAAACTGATGTAACTTTATTGGCCTCAAGGGAGCTGTGATAATTTACACCAGCAGATGATCTGACCTGTGGTATTTTGATCAGGATCAGATAAAAAAAATATTGAGTCCCTGTCTACTAGGAGAATTGGGGGGGAGAGGCGGGGGCACACAAACACATTTGAGGCCCCAGTAGGGGTGAGTGAGTTATAGAGAGAGCTCATTCCACATTCGTCCAGCAGGGCAGACCTCTCTCCCCCACCAGCCTGTTGGTTTTTGCCACAGCGGGAAGGCAGGGTCCAACTCCCCCATCACCATCATACACACACCTGGTAATGCTCCACCTTATTGTCCTGATGTCCCAACCTGGCCTAAGGTATGTAGTGGTCAGCCCCCTGAGATGGGGGCCCTGTGCAAGTGCACAAAGTGCATGTTGGTTAATTCAAGCTTCATTTTTATATTGTTTATAGATCATATTCAGCTAGGGATTGGAATTAGGTGAGTTTAATTCTGGAGTGATAGGACATCAGCAGATAATAAGGCTGTTTTAGGTGCTGCTTAACAGTGTAAACTCCAGAGAGGATTCACAGTCTGATCATTAGTATTGTCCAGATGGACACAGCTACTTTCTAGATATTTCTTGTAGTCACATTAATGTATCAGGAACCTTACTGTGAATTGGTGCTGGCATCATACAGAGACAACTGAGTTACTACAGAAAATTCTTTCCCAGGTATCTGCCTCGTGGGTCTTGCCTAAAAGCTCAGGGTCTGTTGTTGTTTTTTTTCTTTCCTCTGCAGCATGGGGCAAGGGTCACTTGCAACTTTAAACTAGTGTAAATGATGGATTCTCTGTAACTTGATGTCTCTAAACCATGATTTGAAGACTTCACTTACTCAGCCAAAGGTTAGCAGTGGGTGGGTGAGGTTCCATGGCCTGCCATGTGCAGGAGGTCAGACTAATAATCAGGATAGTCCCTTCTGACCTTATAGTCTATGAGTCTATGAACTGCCCCATTGTGAAGATGGGACTTTGGCACAGCTTGTAGTCAACTGAACAGATGAATATGTCAGTCTTGCAGATATGAAATCTGTTTTGAATCCACTCTTAACCATACTTGTGTTCAACTATCAAGTATATGATATATGGAAAATTTTAGAAGCTCATTTGGGCCAGATGGGATGTGTCTATGATGTGGGGGGAGGGGCACAAGAAGAATCTAGGGATATGCAATTTGACTACAAGTGGTTAACCTACAGCAGTGGCTGTAGAGTACACAGTTGTAGCTGGAGACAACTATAAGTATGAGAGCCACCATGCCCTCCTTTCCTTAAGGGATCAGAGGATGTTTTCTGAGAAAGCTATTTTGATTTTTCTTGAATATACTAATGATGTAAAATGGCTCATTTTGTCTGTATTTTAAATCTTTTCATATCCTACAAGTTTAAAGATGCTAAGCAACTGGACACCTGTGGTCATCCAAGAAATAGGTAACAACAGCAGAAAGGTACTCCTATAAATTCAAGATGAAGAGTCTCTGTACTGTCCATCCAAGCATCTCAAAACATTTCTAAGTATTAATTTTAAGCCTCACCTTATCAGATAAAATATATTCTTTGTAATACAGCTAGTCAGGAAAACTTTGATGGAAATACTTTTCATTGGAGAATGCAGTTCTCTTGAAATCTAAATGTTTTGTGAAATTGTGTCAAATTTACTGACATTTCATTTTGAAGGGAAAAAAAGGAAAAGAATTCAGACATCGAAATACAGTGTTTTGATATTCTCAGAATGAAACATTTTGATTATTTCTTTCAAAATGTTTCCATTTTGAATTTATTTTTGTTTTATTCTGTGTTATATATTATAAAATAAAAAGGTCAAAATATAAACAAAACATTTGATATTTGTCAAAACATTTTGATTGACCAAAACAATCCTTTTTCACCCTGAATTGTTTTTGCAGAGAATTTTGAAATGTCCAGATTCTGTTCCCAGTCAGAACCAAATCAAACTTTGTAATGCTTTGAAAAAATGGAATTTCTATCCTTCACACAGCTCTAATTTTACTAACAATAATTACCATTTCAACCATTTTTAAAGAAAAGCAAAAAAAAGGAGCAAAACAGGAAGAAGACAGATTTGAAAAAACGTTTCCCCACCGTCCTTTTTGTGAAGAGACAGAATGTAGTTCAGCTTCCTCCTTTTTGTGCTGATGTTCTTTGTTCTTTTTTATGTGATAGTTTCTCCTTCTTTATTTTTCACCAAAGAAATGGTGCCTCCAGTCAAAGCTGAGTCACATTGATAGGACAATGGGTCAGACTGAACTCTTACTGAACTCACAGGAATCTTTTCTTTGATTTCAACTGAAGTTGGATAGAGCACAATATCAGGAAACCTACATTAGACAAGATCTATGGGGGCTAGTCCTTTTTGTGCCAGGGTAGCCTTGTTTCCTATGTCACAATGAATTGTCCAGATTAGTTTTAGATGTCCCTTGCTATGTGACTTCCATCACTCTTTGGAAGACTTTTTCACAGTCTTTTTAGCTTTCTCTGGCTATGTCTGCACAGGTGCACATACTCAATTATTGGAATGTGTACAAGCTTGCACTGAGTGTTCCAATGTGTTATGCAGGACACAGGTATAATGCTGTGTCCACATGTATACCTGCATCAACTCTGCCGCTTTTGTTACACAACGTTAGTGGTACCATTTCAGTGGTGGTATCCTATGGTTCTGTGCATGACGGGAACACTTTGCTGTGTGGTGTTAGTACTGTCCCCTGACTTCATACATTTGTCAATGGAAGTTCCTGATCACGTTGCCTCTCGCTGTTATTCTCTGCTAGACTGGGTGGAATGGAGCAATGGGATGATCTGATTCTGCACCTGCTCCTTATTGCGAGACAAAGAGTTATGGAGCGAAATAGCTGATCAACAAGGTGTTGCATGGATTTTGGGCAGAACTTTCTGACACGCTGAAGTTGGCTGACCTTGAGAGTCAATTACAATTCATTCAGTTCATGTGTACAGGTATGGTGAATGGTGGTTTTGCCATAGTTTGCTCTTGGGTGGACTGTCACTTCTGGTGCAGGAGGACTAACATGGTGAGGTGAGAACACATTGTTTTAGAAATTTGGAATGACCAGAAGTGGCTTCAAAACTTGTGATTGAGGAAACAGACCTTCCTAGAGCTGTGTGAGCTTGCTTCAAACTTCCTGTGCCAGAACATGTGGTTCAGGGAAGCCATACCAGCATTTGTCTCCTGCAAGTGGTTTAAGGGACAGGCAATTGGTCAGGTTACGGGACTCCTGCAGGCTCATTTTTTCCCTTCCTGGACATTTAGGGGGTGTCCTCATGGGTGGGGTTTCATGTGCTGATATAGGGTGAGGTCCTAGGAGACCTTCAGGATCAATATTGTCCTCCAAGTCACTTGGAGCAGGCTCTAGGAAGAGGATCCTCTTGTGACACTGCACCCCATGTTCTTCACAGTGATATAATTATGATATGATATTGGCATAATTATGATGCATTTTATGCAAGATGTGAGATGTCATTGGAAAAGTTATGATTTCCTGAATATAACTGTCCTATTTGTATGCATGTATCATTTTTCTATCTGAAGTTATGAATATTGACTATTATCTGTATTTCAAATATAGTTACTTCTGGGTAATGCCCACTACACAATATGTTTTCAGTCTAGGTAGTGGGTTGGAAAGGGCCTATTTGGGGCAATGGACCATTAGAAAAAAATAATAGGTCTTAGGAAAAGCTTATCTCCTACCAGGGGAGCCTTCCTGAGAGCACTACAGACAGCATCCAAGTAATGGCTGATATGACTTTACAAAGACAAATGATGAGACCACATGTCTCTAGACTCCATCTTGAGATGTCAGTATTTTTCCACAGACCAGTTTGGGAAGCAAGCTTTGGGAACAAGGGGTTCCCTTATATAGCTTTTACAAAGGGTTCCCTTATATAGCTTTATGCAAAAGATATATAAGGGAGGGAGTGACATCATCTGGTGTTCTTTGCTCCCCACACAAGAAGACTCCCGGAAACACTTCGGGAACAAAGACTGAACTGGGGGAAGTGATGGTCCCAGGCTAAAGGGATTTTTAGCCTGTGAATGAAACACCTGGGGATTCCAAGCTGTAAAGCAAGTGCAGCTTTCCCCTTAAGAATCTGCAGCCTGCTTGTATCATCTCCTATTCTGCTATTCATATCCAATCTATTTAGTAGATTAAGTGTAGTTTGTGTTTTTTGTTTATTTGCTAGGTAATCTGCTTTGAACTGTTTGCTATCATTTATAATCACTTAAAATCTATCTTCTGTAGTTAATAAATTTATTTTTGCTTTGTCTAAACCTTTGAGTTGGTGTGAAGTGTGTGGGAATCATAACTCAGGGCAAATGGCTGTTGCATATTCCTCTCCACATTGAGCCAGGGGATGACTTTTATGGGCTTATGCTGTAAAGTTCCCTGTGTGGTGTAAGATGATATAATTTTGGTTTATACTCCAGAGTGATAGGGTCATGCCTGAGGAGCTGGGAGTTGTCTTCCCATTCAGGGGCTGGTCAGAGAGCCTCCTTGTTACTGCAGCTGGATGTGCTTCTGTTTGTATATATGCTGGTAAAAGTGAAGGTTGGAGGGCTTTGTAGCTTGTTACAGCATTATAGTGTGAGAGGGAGCCTAGGCTGGTGGGTCAAGGGGGCTCAGTGGTACCCCAATTCCAGGCGGAGAACCTGTCACACCTGTGGCTTAGCTTACACCTCCTGGGCAACAGCTGGAGGAGGAGAATGTGGTGGCGACTCATGATGATCAACTGCTTCTGTGGCCATAGCTACAGGCAAACCCTAAGCTCATTCAACCCCAAACTCTATAAGCCTCTCCATTAGGGAATGGTCGTCTTCCCTAAGTTGTGCTGCCTGCTCCATGAACCAGTTCATCAAAGTATCTTCCACTGAAAAGTTTGATCCTCTCATCCCCTGAGGAACTCACACCATTCCTGGGTTCTCCTGTGACCCTATAAACAACTCTTCCATAAGTCTTCTGCATCTGAATCTGCCATTTCTGGAGTGATGTAAGAATGGTTTCTCCTTTGGGAGTCAAAGGTGCTGCCAATTCAAAGACAAAGGTAACATTTTTCCCCTTTGCAAGAAGCTGAGAAGTATCCCTCCACATAACATAATTTTGCTGTAGAATGCCAGTTTTGATACTTTTTCAGCATTCCGGAAGTGTGATAGTCTAACAATCCTTGAGTTCTCAGACACCTTTTGCAGCCCATCAGGAAGTAGCAAAGGCTGCTAACGGTGAAAAAAATGTACTAATATTTTGGAAAATGTTTGTAGTGTTCAAGGAGCAAATAGGGGTGGTGGCAGTTCTCTCCAGGGGCTATGTTAGCAGTTTGCAATTTCTTCTTTAAAAGCTGGCCAACTTTTGGAGAAAATAGCAGTTTTCAAGGTAGCATAAGGTGGCTTTCCAGTCCTGTCGATGGAATTCAGGCAACCTTGATAGAGAGATGTTATGGCTAATGGTCAACCATCTACGTATTGCTGAATGGAGAGGTTTGGTCAGCTGTGAAGGTGGACCAAGCTGATTTGCACTATGGCTGAACCTCAAGAACCAGCTGGATTCATGCAATAACAGAAACTTGCTGAAAATGCTTATGGGACTGGGAGGCAATTTGCCCAGCAATGTACTATGTTCTCAAGCTAGCATTAGGCATTTCTGTGAAGAAGGAGATTTGGACCACAAAAACCACATTTGGCATCACCAGAAAATCCTGTGAATGACTAACAGTGAAATGAAAAGGAAAAGAGACAGACAGCGCAGAACTGTATTTCATTCTCTGGTGTTTCAGATCACACCAAAAACCCCTCACCTCTCCACTGCCAATAGTCACCAACAGGTCTTTATCCAACTTCCAGACCGGATCCTTTTCCTACCACTGTTTCTCAGAACTTGTGCAACCTGGCTGGTGGGAAGAGAACAGATGACTGGGCCAAGGCCAGTAAAAATTCTTTATCAAATATAGTGCCCATCCATAAAAAGGGAAATAAAAACCACTCAGGAAACTACAGACCAGTTAGTTTAACTTCTGTGCCAAGGAAGATAATGGAGCAAGTAATTAAGGAAATCATCTTCAAACACTGGAAGGTGGTAAGGTGATAGGGAATAGCCAGCATAGATTTGTAAAGAACAAATCATGTCAAACCAGTCTGATAGCTTTCTTTGATAGGATAACGAGTCTTGTGGATAAGGGAGAAGTGGTGGATGTGGTATAACTAGACTTTAGTAGGCATTTGATACAGTCTCGCATGATAGTCATCAATAAACTAGGCAAATACAACTTAGATGGGGTTACGATAAGGTGGGTGCATAACTGGCTGGATAATCATACTCAGAGAGTAGTTATTAATGGTTCCCAATCCTGCTGGAAAGGCATGACAAGTGGGGTTCCGCAAGGGTCTGTTTTGGGACCAGCTCTGTTCAATAGCTTTATCAATGACTTAGATATTGGCATAGAAAGTACGCTTATTAAGTTTGCAGATGATAGCAAACTGGGAGGGATTGCAATTGCTGCGGAGAATAGGGTCATAATTCAAAATGATCTGGACAAATTGGAGAAATGGTCTGAGGTAAACAGGATGAAGTTTAACAAAGACAAATGCAAAGTGCTCCATTTAGGAAGGAACAATCAGTTCCACACATACAGAATGTAACAATGTACAATGTAAAGCCCTGACTAACTGCGTAAAAGGCTTTTGATAAATCTATAAAATCCATGTACAGTGGAATATGCTTCTCTCTGCACTTTTCCAGCAGTTGTCTTATAGAGAAGACCAAGTCTATGGTGGACCTTCCCAAGCAGAAGCCACACTGGTTCTCAGAATAGATTCTCTCAGCTAAAGTTTGAGGTCTAGGTAAATGAATATAGCTTAAGATTTTTCCCACAATGCTAAGGAGAGATATACCTCTGTGTTTATTACAATCACTTCTGTCTCTTTTGTTGTTATAGAGTTGGAAGAAATGAGCATTCTTAAAATCTTGCAGAACAGTTTCTTCCTTCCAACAGAGTAGCAATACTTCGTGCAATTTTTGCAGCAAGTCTTTGTTTGCACATCTGTCAATTTCAGCCAGTAAACAGTAAGATCCTGAAGCTTTGTTGTTGGGAATCTTTTTGATGTTTCGTTCAAATTCCTCTAGTGTAGGTTTGGCATCCAGTGAAGTCATAATGTCAAACCCAGACAATTTGTTTAACACACATTGGTTTACTACAGACTCTCTTGATTATATCATTCCATAGTGCTCAAGCCACCTCTTCAGTTGGCTGATAAATATTTCCTTTATCAGTTTTAATATTGCCATCTTTCAGAAGAATTGTTGTGTTCTTTGTCAGCCCAATGGCCTTTCTAATGCCCTCATATAACTGTCTACTGTCACCCATGTCAGCCACTTGTTGGATTTTGTCACAGAGACCTAGCCAAAATTCTTGAGCACATCTCCTGGAAGATATTTGAACAACCTTAAGACCTTCTCTTAGGTTGTTGAGCTAATCTGTAGTAGAAGTAGACTTGTAGATCATCAGGGCAGATCTTTTCCTATCAATGAGTGGGAACAGTATCTCCAAATGGTCTACAAACTAGTCGACATTTTTCTTAGTACCTTTTTATTGCCTCATTGTATATATTTGTCTTCGGGACTTCCCATGTATCTGAAGCAGTTTCGTTTGTTCTGGCTGTCTTTGCTACTTCATTAAAAAGCCATTTCTTTACAAGATCATTGATTCGGCACAAGTCAATACTAAGTTGTACAGCAATTTTATTAAAGTGGATCTTCTTATCTTGAAATTTCACTTTGCAGGAGACAAGAGAGTGGTCTGTGTCACAGTCTGTACTTTGGATGGATCATGTATACAATATATCTTTCAAATATGTACATCTTGTCAGTATAAAATCTAACTGGTGCCAATGCTTGGACCTTGGCTGTCTCCACGATCATCTTTTGATGTTACTAGAAAAGAAAGTGTTGGTCATTGACAAGTCTTGACTGGCAGACAGCTTGAGAACTCTCTGACCATTGTCATTCTGATATCCAATGCCATGTCTATCCAAACCAGATCTCAGCATTGGACACAACTCTTGTGTTCAAGTCTCCAGGTACTAGGATAGGATCCTTCCATGGAATCCTGCTTATCAATTCTTCCAGCTGTTGGTAAAAACTTGCAGAAGATCTTGAGGTTGATGACTCCCTTCTGTAAACTCCAATATCATGATACGTAAGGCCACTGCAATCGGAGATTCACACGATGATATAAGTTCATTTCTGATAGCAAAACCTATACCATACTCCTTACTCCTTCAGGTTTGCCATGCCACTAAATGGAATAGTCCTTCTTCCTTATCAATCCTGTAACTGAGATCCAAGTTTCTGAAAGAGCTGCTATATCAATTCTGAAACATGCAAGTCTGTTACTTAACAGCCATTTCCCTTAAATCCAAATTCAGGTCAAAGTCTTATCCGGAGTCAAATTTGAATATTCCAGCAAGCAAATCTGTTTATAAAAACAGATGAGCCAGGATGTAAACAATGAGGCAGGGCTTGTTTGACCCACCTTTTCTAGGGTCATCGTCTCATGAGGCAAACAGGGCTGCTTGGAAATCTTGGTAGCTGTTCCAGGGTCTGTATGCCTCTTATGGATCCCTGCAACCATCTTGCCAAGACCTTCAGCTCATACACCTAGGCAACATTATGACGGAGTGGAGGCTGCCATAGACATGTCCCCTTTAGAAAGCCAGAGTGAGTCTGGACATTCAGTGACACAGAGGTTATAGTTTCTTCCAGGGAGACACCCAGATAGAACTGCTAACTGCCTATCACTTCAGCATGAGCACCTTTTCTGTTGGGGTGAGATCCCTTAGCCTGTTTTCAAGCAAGAAGTATCCACAAGGTAGCAGAGGATGCAGTTTAATGTCATGACCAGGACAGAACTATATATAACAAGATATTATCTGTGTATCAGTCTATCTCATTATGCAGTTTTATTCTGTTTCATTCTCATTGACTAAAGTAGTAACATTTGACCAGTTACCAAATGATAGTTCTGCCCTCTTGCTTAGAAAATCAGAGAATAGACAATACAGAGTTACACAGTGCTTTCCAAGAAATAAAATGGCCTTACCTGGTACACATATTATTTACTATTTATGCAGCAGTGGCATCCAAAGGCCTCAATCGATATCATGTTTCCATTGTGTGAAGCTCTGTACAAACACATAAGAGCTCTTCAGAGCTCTCACACTTCAATTTCAACCAAGACACAAGTGAATGCAGCAAACACCAGGTAAAAGTAATGCTAATATGATCACAGAATGTCAACAGGGTGTGCAGTAGAAAGGGTTGGAAATTTTTGCAATTTCCTATTTAGATGACATTTTTATGGGCATGTCAAATGTTGACTGAAAAAAATGGGTAGAAGTGTTTTGCCAACATTTTTTTTTGCCAAAAATGATGTCCTTTTTTGAGGAGCTGTATGTAAAAAACTTGATGACTCTGAATCAAATGAATAGGTTATTTTTTCACTCATATAAATAAAGAAATCAGCTCTTCCCAACAGTTACTGAAACATAATGAAAATATTACAAGGTTGCTTTTAACTTCCCCCCCCCCCACAAATATCCAAATTACACCTCCACAAATACCTTCAGCCTGCTGTCGGACATGTCACTCAACCAAAACCACTGCGGTCTTTGTTTTAAGGCAAATAATGAAAGTCCTTCTGAAATTTGTTTTATGACTTTCGCTGATGTGCCCCTCTCCCCCTCCTCCTTTCATGGTGGTGAGTGACTGAAGGCAGAAATGAACACAGCTCTCTGAATGCAAAAGTCAGATAATGGAATCCAAAGCCCACCAAGAAGCTTTTACTAAATAATTAAATTCAGCTCAGTTACATGCTGTACATTTGCCATGTGCTAAATTCCCTGTTGTAATGCTGCAAAAACAATAGTCAAGTGATTTCACATGTCCATTCTACGGTGGGTGTTTGACAACTGTACACTGGAGCTCACAGAAAGTACACATCAGGCTGGCACAAATGCCCTCTGCTGTCTCATGCACATCATGCTGGCAAAGAATGCTGAGCCACCCCAGATCTCCCTCAGTTCCTTTCTACCACTCATTGTTGATGCTCCCTGTCCTTGCTTCTACAAGTTTTTTTCTCAATACCCATGTATAGAACGGTGTATAGTTAGCTAAAAAAAATGTTGTTTTGTGTGGTTCCAGCACTCACTTTGCATATCAGCTCCACTAACAGAGATATGCTGTGCTCTTTTCACATTTCAAGTCCTGGCACTCTTGCAGCAAGGCAATGCCTAATAGTGAACCTTACCCCTGCTGCCTTAAGTGCTTGGTGGAGGCTCATGTGTGCTACAAATGTGGCATTTCTCCCCCATTTGAAAAAAGATAGGACAGCCAGGTTAAAATATCTGCTAATGGAAGCAGCGCTTCAGCCTCCATCTGAGCATCTCAGCATCAGTCAGTAATGCATCTCTGGTGCACTGGTACCAAGAAGCAGATTGTCATCATTGGTACCAAAGAAGAGGCATTGGAAATCAAGCGAGGTGCCAGGAGTGTCAAAAGATTTGAAGCAGATTAGCTCTTCTAAAGACTCAGGAGGGTATTCAAAGAAGAAGCACTCCTCAGAGCACACTGCTAAATAGGGGACTTGGTTGACTCCAGAGCCCAGTGTGGGCCTGTCAAAACCAGATCCCGAGGCACCTTCATCGACAACTTATTGTGCCATGGTACTGCAGCGTATCATCCTTGTACGTCTACTCCTGAGGCCTCTGAGGCTGCGGGAGAGTTGTTGAACCTCTTGGTGCTGTCATCACCGGCTGTTTAAGAGAGTCGTCCCTTTTGGTACTCATGGGGTTTCCTTCCCCCTCATCCCAGTCAAGAGATTCTCTGCAGAGATCTCAGCCAAGTTCCATCTGCTTGGCATCAGGAGCACTGTTGCCACAAGCAGCATAGTATCAGTACTGAGCCTGGCACCAAGCAGAGTTGGGGTGCCTGAGCAGATGCAAGAGGAGCTAGTACTGGACCAGCCCCCAGGACAGTTACCATCCTCTTCCTTATCCCCTGATGAGACAGTTGTGTTGAAGCCTATTTCTCCACCCCTGGATGATTTTAAGACTCATGAAGACCTGTGAGGAGGATAGCTATGTCCCTTGATATCCATCCAGAGGAGGTCCAGGAAAAATCCCATAAGTGGATGGACATACTGACATCTGTGACTTCGGCTACAATAGCTCTGCCAGTAAAAGAGGCTATCTTTGAGTCTACCAAGACCCTTTGGCAGACCCCAGCTTCCCTGCCTCCAACTGCAAAGAGTGAGAGAAGGTACTATGGCCCCTTCCAGGCATTTGAGCACCTGCATAGACATCCTCCTCCAGGCTCCCTTGAAGTGGCAGCAGCCAATGAAAAAAGAAAGAGAGGGACATCAGGCTTCAACTCCAAAGAATAAAGAGAAAAGTAGCTGGAGTTATTTGGGAGGAAGTTTTATTCTACTGGTGAGTTGCAGCTTCACACTGCAAGCCAGAAAGCTTTGCTGGGGCACTATGATTTCACCCTGTGGATGATGGTTTTGAACCTAGATAAGGTGAAACAAGAGTTTCACAATTCAGTAAAGGGCCAAATTGGTTTCCAGAAAGGCTTTACAGGTGGGTCTCAATACAGCAGATTCTGCATCTCACAGCATGGCCTCTGCCATCACAATGAGGCATTCATCGTGGCTGCACTCTTCTGGCCTCCCTCCAAAGGTGCAAGTCAGTTCAGGACTTACCCTTTGAGGGTCCATTGCTCTTCTCAGAAAGGGTGGACAAGACTCTGCATAGTCTCAGACTCTACAGCTACCCTGAAATCCCTGGACATTTACACCCCAGCAGTGAAGTGGAAGGCGTTCTGTCCTCATCAGTCTCAGTGTTTTCAGGGATTTGCTCCTTGACCCAAAGACCAGCCAAAGAGGAGAAGCAGAGATTAGAAATGGGGACCACCACCTCCCTCTGCAGCCACAGCTGCTGGTTCATCAAGGCAGGTGTCAGTTTCCAAGAACTCATTTTGATGGGCAGGTCAAGAGCAGTCTACCAGTTCCAAGAGTGCCGTCTTTTTCTTTTCAAATTTTTCCAAACCACTTGTTGCATTTCCATCATGCTTGGGCCAACATCACAATGCATCAGTGGGTTCTAAGCACAGTGAAAGTGGAATATACACTCCATTTTATGTCTATCTCCCCTTCAACTCCTTCTCCATCCCTCTTCAGGGACCTCTCTCACAAGACATTATTGCTGCAAGAGATACCATCATTTATCCTTGTACAGGGTCCCCCCTTTGTTCAGGGAAAAGAGGTTTTACTCCTGGTACTTCCTAATCCTGAAGGCAAAATTGGGGTGAGTGTGTCTCATGCCTATTTTAGATGTAAGGCAGTTAAACAAGTTCCTTAAAAAAATATTAAATTCCAGATGGTCACTGTAGGTTCCATTATTCCTTCCATGGAGCCAGGGTACTTGTTTGCTATTCTTGAGTTACAGGGTGCCTGCTTTCACATGGCAATTCAGCCAGGACACAGAAAATTTCTCAGATTCATCCTCAGCTGCTGCCATTTTCAGTTCACAGTCCTCCCCTAAGGTCTATAGGCTGCCTCAGGTGTTTTTACAACGTATAGAGCAGTGATAGCAGAATTCCTTCAGAGATTAAGGGTTCATGTATTCCTTTACCTAGACCACTGGATGATAAGAGGTCAGTCCAGGTTGCAGGTAGTATTTGCGTAATCAGATCCATGCTTGGTTTGGTGATCAGCACAGACAACTCAGTCATGTTTCAGATACAGAAAATAGAATTTATTTGAGTGATCCTGGATTCAACAATGGCCAGGGCCTTGCTACCATAGGCAAGGTTTCTTGCAGTGCAAAGCCTCATCCTGGACTTGAAGGCTTATCCTTTCGTCATAATGAGAAATTGTTTAAGGTTGCAGGGACACATGGCAATGAGCACTTATGTGATCCAGTTTGCCAGTCTGTGCCTGAGACTCCTTAAGGGCCAGGTGGTGCAGATATCGTATCCAAGAAAGCACCACATAGACATGTTAGTGCATGTACTAAGTCACATCTTATCCTCCCTTAATTGGTGGTTAGACCAACCAACGTATGCAGGGGAGTTCCTTTCACCCCACCTCAGCACTCACTTATGTTAGTCACAGATGCCTCGAACCTGGGTATGGGGTTCATCCAGGACTGCTGCAAATGCAGGGTCTCTGGTCTCGCCAGGATCTCAGTCTACACAAAAACATCAAGGAGCTGCAGGCTATCCCTTTAGCTTGTATGACTTTCCTTCCTTGCATCAGGGGAAAGGGTGTATTGGTACTGACAGACAGTACAACCACTATGCTCTATGTAAACAAGCAGGGAGGACCCCAGCCCTCACTCTTCTGAAAGAGAAAGCAATCTGCTCTGAGATTTCTGCATCAGCAGCTCTACACTTCTAAAAGTGGCCCACCTTCCAGGGCCTCAAAATATGCTGGTAGATCACCTAAGCAGGTTGTTTATCCATCACCACGAGAGGTCCCTTTACCCAGACATAGTAAGGTCCATTTTCCAGCTCTGGGGGAAACTCTGCAAGAAGCTCTGTTTGCAACAAAGGACAACACAAAAAATGTCCCCAGTTCGGCTGCAGAGCAGGATCAGCCCAGATTCATTGATAGATACTTTTCTACTGCCTTGCACAGAGGGTCTGCTGTATGCTTCCGCCCACCCCCATCCCTCTTCTTCAGAGAGTTCTGTGCAAGATCAAACAGGACAAGACTGGTTTTATACTGATTGCCCTGGCTTGGCCCCGTCAACACTAGTTTTCACAGCTCTTGAACTTATCAATCAGTCCACAACTGTTACTTCCACTTCACACAGATTTAGTTTCACAAAATCTTGGTTACCTACTCTATTCCAACCTCCAGGCTCTTCACTTGACAGCATGGAGACTTCATGGCTAACATCAGTGGAGGAGTTCTGCTCCAGAGAGGCACAGGAGGTACTGCTGAATAGTAGAAATCCACCATCAAAGAATGTATTGGCTAAGTGGAAGACATTTTCTATCTGAGTCAAGGCTGAAAGTGATCTTCCCTCATTCTTGCTTTTATTAAACATGTGCTGGGCTATCTTTTGTATCTGAAACATAAAGAATTGGTGATTAGCTCAGTTAGGATACAGCTAGCAGCTATATTGGCATTTCACCTTTCCATTGAACAACCACTCTCTTTTTTCCAACCCAATGGTCATAATATTTTCAAAGGGCTTGGAAAGGATGTTTCCATACATAGAGAGCCCTGTTCCACCATGGAGTCTGAATTTAATCTTTAAAACACTGATGGGTTCCCCCCTTGAGTCTCTAGTGACTTGCTCTGTTACATTTTCAATGAAGGCAACATTTTTAATAGCCATTATGTTGGCCAGGAGAGTAGAGGAGTTGAGTGCATTAGCATCACATCCATCATGTACAATTTTTTTTAATACAGTGTAGTGGGAAATCTGCCCCACTCTGGCATGGAAGGGGTTAAAGCAAACCAGAGAGGCTGTGCAGAGCCCCAGCCAATCATGGAAGGACTTATTGGGAGCCAGTCAAGTGGAGACTTGAAAGCAGCCTATCAGGGCCAGGCTGGGCCCTATAAGAAGGCTGCAGGGCAGAGAGGAGCTGAGTCTCTCCCTGGAAAGCAAAGGGAGAAGAACTTGCTCTTAGAAGCACCTAGGGCAGGGCAGGGCAGGGCAGGGCAGGGCAGGGCCGGGCAGGGCAGGGCAGGGCCGGGCCGGGCCGGGCCGGGCCAGTAGAGGCTGGGAGTGCTGTAGGCTGACGAATGCCAGACTGGTGCCCTGACACAAAGGGGCAGAGAAGGTGTTGGGGCTACAGAGAAGTGGCCCAGGGAAGCAGGCAGTAGTGGAAAGTTGGAGGAGGGCAGTAAGTGGCTGCCGCTAGAGGGTCCCTGGGTCGGGGTCCAGAGTAGCAGGCAGGCCTGGGCCCTTCCCGTTTCCTCCAACTTGCCAGTGATGAGAGTGGCTAAGCCAGACTGCAGTTTGCCCTTGGAGGAAGGGGCTAGACTGAGGACTGCAGTGAGCCACTGAGACAACTGATAGAACCAGAAACTGCCAGTCCCCCAGAAGGTGGGGAGAGCCAGTCGAATGGGCACAGCTGGAGGGCTGTGCCCAGAAGCAGACGCTGCCGTCCAGGAGTGACAGGGGTCCGAGTGTGAGGACAGTGGACACTGAGAAACTAACGGAAGGCAAGACGCCACTAGTGAAGGCATGCTGTTGAAAAAGCTAATTCCCTAAGCAACCAGCAGGAGGTGCCACTGTGGTGAGTCCAACCCCATTACATGCAGATAGTCTACCTTCATCCCTGTCTGAGGTTTCTTATGAAAGTGGCCTCTTCTTTTCATATCAAGCATTTTACTTACTAACCTTCTTCTCAAAGCTCCACAGTGACAAGGGGGAGAAGTCACTGCACCTTCTAGACAGCAGAAAAACATTAGCATTTTATCTGGAACTGACTGCATTGTTCAGATCTTCATCTCAATTATTTGTTGCAGATAGAATAAAGGGCAGCCTCATTTCCACACAGAGGATTTAGACAGAGAAATCTGGTCATATTTGCCTGTGCTACATTTGGCTAATATGGAGCTATTGAATATATTATTGAGGTCATTTGACTAGGCCTCTGTGGCATTTCTGTTTCCTATAGTCATATTAGATATCTGCAAAGTAGCTACCTGGTATTATGTCACACTACATAATTGCTCAACAATCTAGAGACTATGCTAAAGTTGGATGAAAGCAGAATACGGGTATGAGGGCTGAGGTTCAGCGGGAGGGTTGGGGTATGAAGGTGTCTGGATGCATGGGGGGTGGCCAATAGGAAAGCAGCTCCCTGTACAGGGAACCCTCCCCCTGCAGCTGAGGAGAGATGGGTGCAGGAAGGGGTGGGGGAGTTTGCAGAGCTTCTTGCAGCTGTGGAAGAAGTCTGTGGGTGGGTCTGATCTGGCCCCATATGTTGTGCAGGGGAAGAGGAAATCCCATTGTGCCTAGCTGAGACTAGCAGCTGAGCCTGGATAGGAGCTACCAGCTGGGTCTTCACCAGTCCTTCTCCCTGTCCCACAGTGATTTACCTCTCTGCTGTCTGCCCTGGACACCTGAAACATACTTTTGGGGAGGGTCACATGACTGCTTTTGTGGCTTCCCTTTGCTTCTCTGCCAGAAAGTTATTTTTTCTGCGAGGAAGCAAAGAAATCTATGTGGGACATAAATTCTGCATATGCTCAGTGGCACAGAATCCTCCTAGGAGTAATATGCAATCACTTGAAGAAAAAAATGATTGCTAGCATTTCTGTAACTGTTGTTCTTTGAGATGTGTTGCACATGTCCATTCCATGTCTTACCTTCCTTCCCCTCTCTGTCAGAGTCATTCCAGCAGGAAAGAACTGAAGTGGGTCTGGGGTGACTCAGTCCTTTATGCCTGTGTGATGTTTGTGAAACAGCAATGGGTACTCAGGTTGCCCCAGAGAGCACTGCTAAGGATGAAAATTCTTTGTTCACTGGAGTGCACAAACATCTATGGTTAGTATTTTTTTATTTTTTTTACAAAATTCTTACTATATTTCTGGCCAGCAACACAAAGATGGTTACGTTTCTGATAAAAGGATTTTTCTGCTTGACTAAATTCATAGCTATAAAGCTGAAACAGTACATGAAATGTAATCAGACTGGAAACTCCTGAAGGGATAGGTCTATACATACAACAACAGCATGAACTTATAATGGTCATAGAAGCACTTTCAAAGATTATCTATTGTAATCTCAGCAATAAGTGATCAAGAAGACATTAAGATGGCCACTTTGGATTTAATCTTGAGTGGGAATTTCTTATGTTGGTTTCCATTAGGTCAGTCTGTGGCTTGATTCCTCTCTTTCCTCTCCTATTTCGCACGTGTTCATCTAATTAACCTATCTCAAAGATGGAAGTGACTACAATTAACCACAAAGTTCTTGCATCCACACACATTCCATTGCAGGATTGACGACTGAGGTATAGTTTCTTTCTTCACCACTAGATATGTTTAAGACTTTACATGAAGCTCATCTAGCTCTCCCAAAATCTGTCCAAACTTGCAAGCCTAAGGAGGGTTTAAGTTGCTGATATTTAAAAATTATCATTGGACTGGTAGAGTATATGTTCCAGGACAATAGGTTTGAATTCCACTGCTGTCTCCCATCACCGCGCCTACAGAATTTGACACCATCTCTGACTGTTGTGTCTAGTGTGTAGCATGATGAGTAGGATTTAAGATTTATATCTGGAACCGGCAGTGAAAAGGAGCACCTTTGCATGGACTGTATTCGTAACTTTTTAAATTAATTTCCATAAACCTTCCTAGAAGTTTTTGTTCAGAAGAATGTTCATGGAAAGCATGGACAATTTAGGTGACCAATCAGGACCTGAACAGTGAAAATCTTAAACAATAGTCACAACTGATAGTTATCAAACAATTCATAGGCTGAAATGTTTGCATAAAAGTTTAATCAAATAATTCCCAGTAACAAACACATTTATAAAAATAGGATCCATTGGAGAATATTATACAAAGAGAATAAAGGAATATATTATTAGCTACAAGAATACTCAGCTCTATTCTCAACTTGTCCTTTGACACTATTTTGAGACTTTGTGCAGATGAGTCATTGAGCTTCTGTTCCATTTATTAAAAGGTATAATATTAAATATATACTGTATCTCATTTGATGGTTGTGAGATCTAATAAATGTTTATAACATACAGTACTCTGAGATTTTTGGATGGAAGGAGCAATATAGTTGCATTTGTTATATTATTTCTGTAAAAATAAATAATATTAATCTTTGACCTTCGTTCTATCCTATTCCAAGTTCATCTGCAAAACCCCAAAGAATCTCAACAATTACCCTACACTAGGTCACAAAAACACATGAGAGAGTGTAACTCATAAATCCAGCCTCTGACATCTGAATCTATTTCAAGGTGACTGCTCTACTTGTGCCCATCCCAATGGAACACTCTCATTTGGGATCTCATCAGACTAGAGCACTCAACAGCAACAAACCCCAGCCCCCACTCTGACTGATTTGAGCCTAAAAGGTGACTGGTAACAAGGTCGTGAACTAATGCAAACAGGACTGGAGAGCTAAAACCTTTGGGGAATAGCTTCCTGCAGCTGTAGTTCTATCAAATGAAATCATGCTGCACTAGGTTAGGAATGTTGTTAGTGTAATGTTAAGAAAACACAGAAATGGAGAAAGATAGATGATCTACCACATATGCCTTAATGAGCAACATCTTCTAGTCTTGGCCGACTTTTCAATTTTTCATTTGATTGAGTGAAAAATTAAAAGCTGTTAAAGAAGTTTCTGAGTAAGATTCATGGATATTTTGTTAGAGGTTAGGTAATGCTTGTTAAAATGCGTTCTTTATCTGACTCGAATGATTATCACTTCATATATCATAAAAATCTAAATTAATCTCCCAATAGTATCTAAAACCTAATGTTATTTTTAGAAATTAATATTTTTTTAGTCAGAAATATATTTTCATGTTTCTGGTATTTGATAAAAGGTAGCAAAATATAATCAAATGATAGTGAAATAAATGAAAAAAAAAGATAAATAGCTACTAACATTTTTTAAAAAAAAATCATACAAAATTAAAAAGGCTAACAAAAAGAGTAGGCAAGGGATATCATCACACTAAAATGTATATAAAAAGAGAAAGTAGTCAAAAAAAAAGAATGAAATGTGAGTGTAAATAGAAATGCAATTAATAAACTATTAGTCTTAATTTGTCCAGATTAAAAACAGAAGAGTCATGGAAAAAAATAATATAAAATTTAATTAAAAATAAATGTCACAAGTTTTTAAAAGGGATACCAGAAACAAATTGAAGAGCAATTTATAAACTAAATATTTGAAAACAAACATTTTGCTTGTCTAAAATGTTGTATCCATATCTCCTGCCTTTTGTGTGTGTTTGTCCTTTTAGGTCCCAGTTAAAATTTTCAAAAGTACTTGAGTGACAAGTCATTTTTGAAAATGAGCCTTGGAACTCTAGGCTCAGATTTTCAAAGGCAATTAGGTTCCTAAAGAAACAAATAGTTGCCTACTGGGATCTTCAAAGATGCCTATCTGATTTTTGTAGATACCTGATCACCTTTGAAAATCTGGCCATAAATCTGTATCAGTTTTGAAAGTGGGACATAGGAGCTCAGTCCTAAGTCATTTAGGCTTTTTTGAAAATTTGACCACTTGACTACATTAATTCCCCTCTCTTCTTTCACTATCCAATAAGGGCATGGATCAAAGTTACATGTGGTGGTTTTTCTGTACTGCTTTGAGAACTTCCTGCTTTGTGAATAGGCTGAATTCAGAGAGGAAAGATTTCATGTTTTCATGTGTGGTTCCTGGTATCCCATCTCAAATCTGAGTCATTGTCTTTGACAAATAGGCGGATACCTGTTCACAGCAGGAGCTGTTGGGTTCAATTCACTGCTTGAAGTATCTCATCAAGTGCTATGATGCTATAATGTTATGATGTAGAAGATGTTGTTTTCTTTGTTTATCCTATGGGCAAGGCATAGTCTCACAAGAATTCATTGGGCCTACATTGCCAGCTTCCATGGTTTTATCATGAGTCTCAGAATCTTTGGTGCTTTTCTAAAGGCCCCAGCTCCTGGAGTCAATTGATTACGTGAGACTCTCAGCTTTCATTTAAAAAAAAATTCTCTGTTTCTGGACCTTATGGTTAGAAAGAAATGCTTTAAAACATGAACCCTAAGTATTCAAGAAACAGAAGGCCAATAAAAATCCAACATGTATTTTAAAAAATCTTATGATTTTTAGGCCACTCTCATAACTTTTTGTAGGGCTTTCTTGTGATTTTTTTTTAATGTTTCGCATTGACAATACTGATCTTTGTGTCTGTGTTTAGAGAATTCTCTCCCTCTGCCTTCCCCACCCCCTTTTTGTCACAGGTCATCAGAGAATCATAGAGATAATGGAGAGTAGGGTGAGTCCATTACTATGGTTAATGAGTGGTCATGGTGACTTACTATTGTCAGCCAGTGGTCTGAATGAGCTATCTACTGTCATCTATTAATGAACTGTACAGAAAGGCCTCATGAGCAGACCTTATTTACAGAGACACACCTACTTTGCCACAGTGATCGATAGACACGCTTACTTTGCCAAGGTGACCAATTTTGGCTGTTTTGGGTTAAAATTCACTTAAGACTTGGAGCAGGGGAATGAAATGCTGTTATCCACATTGTATAACTAAAAGGCAGCAGACCTGAACTTAATATGGCCTGATTGAGGGGTACCATAACTTGAACACTAAGCAAGGGGTAGGGAGTCACATCTAAGTGAATGTCACAGACAATGGCAACAGGTTTACTTCCTGGTGGTGTGGAGTCTGGTTTAAGGGTTCTAGATTCTATTTGACCCTTCTCATCCAGAGTTTAAAGGCGGAGCTGACTAGCCTCAGTGGAGTCCTTGTGTTGTCTCAGTTATCTCTACAGCAGAAATCACTGATAAACTCAAAGGCTGATCTTGGACTCAACACAGAGACAATGTTGTGTTGAAGGACAGTGCAAAGGATGCAGTGACAGTTAGGTACCTCACTACCCAGTAAAATCACTGGTGCTGAAATCACTAAGAACTGAGGTAGATGATGGAATGTGACCGCTCAAGAATACATAAGTTGATACTTTCTTAACAAAGATTCAATTTTTGCCATATAAAAAGAAAATTAATTTCATGAAAAACTGTAATACTCTCTGGTAATTTTTTTAAACCAAACTTTGAAGTTTCAGTGAAAATTTTGGATAATTTGAAATTGAAAAATGTTGACCTGCTCCAATGGTAGTTTATTTAAATTTCTGTGAAATGTTGTTTAATAAAGGATGGCATTTTTGTGAAAATGTTTAAATATGTTGACTTATTTTTTGACTGGATCTAGTTCTGCTGAGATATTAGAT
Source organism: Gopherus flavomarginatus (assembly GCF_025201925.1). Lineage (NCBI taxonomy): Eukaryota > Metazoa > Chordata > Testudines > Testudinidae > Gopherus > Gopherus flavomarginatus. The sequence goes on along the minus strand of NC_066620.1, from coordinate 129,925,112 downwards.
GCCTTTAACTTACATTGCTGTTTCATAAGCGACACAATCAAGGAATGGAAACAATGCCACATAAAAAATAACTAACTACTTACTATGAATTTTAAAAGTTTATAATGAACTGTTCAGTTCATAAATTGGAAACCTTTTGTGACAAAAATTGCAAATAATTTTCAGTCATTAATACATTTGAGAACTTTGTAATCTGTATATAAATACTTCATGGAAAGAAAAGGAAGCAAAATTCACGGAATAAATTATTAATTAAGAATTATCCACTCATCTCTAGTGTGACAAGAGCTTAAATATTGTTTTACCATGTTGTACCATGATGTGATGACATCTAGTGTTGCAACATCAAAATCATCATGTGCCACCATCTGAAAAAAAGAATCCCTGCAATTTAGGACTTGACCATTAGAGTGTGGAGAGATGTATGCATGTTGAATGAACGAATACTTAAACTTCAATTGCACTGGGTTAAAAAATTTTCACACACAATAAATACAAAACTGTCGTTACGGTCAATCAGACAGGAGTCTGACTAGACTTGAGAATCTTTCATAGCTTTTTTTTTACATAGAAATATTTTGTTAATAATTTGGGCTGTCGATTAATCTCAGTTAACTCATGCAATTAACTCACTGAAAAATGAATCACAATTAATCATGGTTTTAATTGCACTGCTAAACAATAGAATATCAATTGAATTTTATTAAATATTTTTGGATGGTTTTCTATGTGTTCAAATACATTGATTTCAATTGCAACACAGAATACAAAGTGTCCAATGCTCACTTTACTTTTCTTTATTACAAATATTTGCACTGTGTCACTGTGCCTCAGTGGGTCACAACTGAGAATACCAAATTCAGGACAAACTGCTGAGAAACAGCGCAGACACACCCCAAAATTGGTTGTCATTCTCCCATAAGATACACCAGACCAGCAACAAAAGTAAACTTCTGTTTCACCACACTGGCTAACACGTCAGAAAAGCAGTCTCCTTAGGTGTTCCAGTCCTTGTATCACCACCAAAAACACTAGACTTAATGGTGAGTGGTTCTTTAAAACTGATTTCATCAACCAAAAGATTCTTTTGACCTCAAAGGACCAGCCACATGCCCAGGTCAATATATAATTCAGAGCTTGCCCAATAATCACACTAGTGCCAATCCATTAGTATAAAAAATCTAAAGGTTTATTTATAAAAAGAAGGAAAGAAAGGTGAGAGTTAAATTGGTTAAAGGAATCAAATACATACAATAATTGCAAAATTCTTGGATCAGGTTTGTAGCAGTGATGGAATAACTCTCTGGTTGCTTCCAAATCCTTAGAAGGTCCTCAGTCCCTTGGTTAGAATGCCCCCATTAATATAAGTTCATAGTCCAGAAGTCTGAGCAGGAAAGAGGCAAAATGGAGGTGCTTCCAGGCCTTTTATAGCTTCTGCCATGTGGAGGGAAATCCATTGTTTCAAACAAAGCCCAGCACGCTTATGGAAAAATGCTGATAACAAGATCGATTTTGGAGTCACGTGGGCAAGTCACATGTCTATGCTTGCTTCATTTAGTCATAGCAGAGGCCATTACCCATATTCTAGTTAGAATGTTTACAGGAAAGTCCATTAAGTGTAGATAGGCTTCCATGGTCCATTGTGAGTTAAGTGTTCTTTGATGGGCCATTCAACTTGAATAGTTACTTCACAATGTGATGACTAAATACCTTGTTGGTGTTACCACAGGAGTAAAAATTTGAAATACAGGGACATAGTTAATATTCATAATTTCAGATACAAATGGCATAATCATATTCAGCAAATCATAACTTTTCCATAGATATCTTACATGCCACACTTTGTACAAGATTTGTAGCAATTATATATCAGTGGTAGTAACAATGATCTACATTGTCATATTTTAATCAGATAATGTCACAAACTATAAAAATGAGAAAAAATAAATACTATTTTTCAATTCACTTCATACAAGTACTGTAGTGCAATCTCTTTGTCATGAAAGTGCAACTTACAAATGTAAATTTTTTTTGTTACATAACTGCACTCAAAAACAAAACAGTGTAAAATTTTAGACCCTCAAGTCCACTCAGTCCTAGTCTTGTTCAGCCAATTGGTAAGACAAACAAGTTTGTTTACATTTGCAGGAAAAAATGCTGCCTGCCTCTTATGTACAGTGTCACCTGAAAGTGAGAACAGGCATTCACATGGCACTTTTGTAGCAGGCATTGCAAGGTATTTATGTGCCAGATATGTTAAACATTTGTATGCCCCTTCGTTCTTTAGCCACCATTCCAGAGGACATGCTTCCATGCTGATGATGCTTGTTAAAAAAATAATGTGTTAATTAAATTTGTGACTGAACTCCTTGGGGGGGAAACTTGCATGTCTCCTGCTCTGTGTTTTACCTGCACTCTGCCATATATTTCATGTTATAGCAGTCTTGATTGATGACCTAGCACATGTTCATTTTAAGAACACTTTTGCTGCAGATTTGACAAAACGGAAAGGATGTAGCAATGTGAGATTTCTAAAAATAGCTACAGCACTTCAACCAAGGTTTAAGAATCTGAAGTTCCCTCCAAAATCTGAGAGAGATGAGGTGTGGAGCATGCTTTCAGAAGTCTGAAAAGAGCAACTCTCTGATGCGGAAACTACAGAACCTGAACCACCAAAAAGAAAATCAACCTTCTACTGGTGGCATCTGACTCAGATGATGAAAATGAACATGCATCAGTCTGCACTGTTTGGATTGTTATCAAGCAGAACCCATCATTAGTGTGGACGTATGTCCTCTGGAATGGTGGTCAAAGCATGAACCTTTATCGCATCTGACACATAAATATCTTGTGACGCCGGCTACAATGCCATGTGAACACCTGTTCTCACTTTCAAATATTGTAAACAAGAAGCGGGCAACGTTATCTCCTACAAATGTTTTTCTGAGGGGCCAAGAAGTAGGACTGAGTGGACTTGCAGCTTCTAAAGTTTTACATGGTTTTATTTTTTTGGGGGGGGTTGTACATAATTCTACATTATAAGTTAAATTTTCATGACTAAGAGATTGCACTACAGTACTCGTATTAGATGAATTGAAAAATACTATTTCTTTTGGTTTTCTTACAGTGCAAATATTTGAAATATCAAATAATACAAAGTGAGCACTGTGCACTTTATATTCTCTGTTGTAACTGAAATAAATATTTTTGAAAATATAGAAAACATCCCAAAATATTTAAATAATTTGTATTCTATTATTATTTAACAGCATGATTAATCATAATTAACATTTTTAATCACGTGATTAATGAGGATTATTTTTTTTAATCACTTGACAACCCTAATAATAATAACAGGAAAAAGTGTAGAAAACCTTTACAGAAAGTAACAAGTAGGGTTGGTGGCTGCTGAAAGATGTTACAAAGCGGAATAAAATACCATCTTGGGCAGACAACTGATCAAAGCCCATCGTGGGACTGAAAGTCAAGAGCCCCAAAAATGCCAGCAATAGAGTATATGAGTCACTTTAGAAGCCAAATTTTTCAGTCATGAGTAACTAAATCCATATTTAGCCACCTAAAGATGGGCCTCATTGAGAGCTTATTGAAATCAAAGGGAGTCTTTCTACTGAGTTTAGTGGGCTTTTAGTTGGTTTTTTATTTATGTTTAAGTATAAGGATAATGTATGTGAATTATGAAGTAGTAGTATTCTCTTGTAGAAATTATTGTTTCTTTATCATTACAAGATTTCATAAAGTTGATACTTAAGAATTATGTTAATTCCTTTTGTTCTTTTTGGAATTGATTGTGGGTAGATTGACCCTGTGCAGGTGGCTGAATTCAGGGCCTCCATGTGCTTTTCTATGGGAGTTGTTTTTAAGCACTAGGAGAAGGGCAGTGAAGTAAACTCTAGCCCACCCAAAGATTACATTAGCAGTTTAATTAAATCACTTAAAACTGATTTCAGTTAAAACAGAGCAACTTATTTAATAAATAACACGTCTTATATAAAGTAAATGAAACTTCAGAACTGTTTTGTGCTTAAAGTTAAGCACGTTTAATTGTTTTGCTAAATAGGGAAGCGTTGCTGAATTTGGGACTAAGGGTATGGCTACACTTGCACTTCAAAGCTCTGCCACGGCGGCACTTTGAAGTTTCGAGTGTGGTCACAGCGCCAGCACTGGGAGAGAGCGCTCCCAGCGCTGCACGTAAACCACATCCCTTACGGGTGTAGCTTGCAGTGCTGGAAGCCACACTCTCAGCACTGCGGCACTGTTTACACTGAGGCTTTACAGCGCTGTATCTTGCAGCGCTCAGGGGGGTGTTTTTTTCACACCCCTGAGCGCAAAAGTTGCAGCGCTGTAAAACGCCAGTGTAGCCATGGCCTAAGTCCACCATTCAGCAAAGCACTAAGTTTCAGATTCAGAGAGGTAGTTAGACATTGCTTTGCTCTGTGTTGCAGTGCCTACGTAATTTAGCAGTCTAATCTCATTTTCAAAAGGGATTTAGGAGCTGAGTGCAGCAATGTCTAAATACCTTTTAAAAATCTGGGCCTAAAGCACATGGTATTTGTATATTTGAAGTATCAGAGGGGTAGCCGTGTTAGTCTGGATCTGTAAAAGCAGCAAAGAATCCTGTGGCATCGTATAGACTAACAGACGTTTTGGAGCATGAGCTTTCGTGGGTGAATACCCACTTCATCAGATGCATGTAGTGGAAATTTCCAGGGGCAGGTATATATATGCAGGCAAGCTAGAGATAATGAGGTTAGTTCAGTCAGGAAATCAGTGGTGTCACGGAGATAGCTGGGAGTGCTGGTGGCATAGGGTCTGAGTAGAGAGTCCACATATCCAGACAGCCCTTCAGTGAGAGTGCCAATGCCCGAGATGATGGGTCATCCAGGATTTCCGGGTTTGTGGATCTTGGGTAGTAGATAGAATAACCCTGGTCGGGGCTCTAAGGGTATGTTGATTAGTTCCAGTGTTAGTGTAGGAAGTATCCTGAGTAGATGTTACAGTTTCTTAGTGTATTCCTCAGTGGGATCTGAGGGAAGTGGCCTGTAGAATTTGGTGTTGGAGAGTTGTCTGGCGGCCTCCTTTTGGTAGTCAGACCTGTTCATGATGACAACAGCACCTCCTTTATCAGCCTCTTTGATGATAATGTCAGGGTGGTTTCTGAGGCTGTGGATGGCACCCTGGACGACTCATCATCTCGGGCATTGGCACTCTCATTGAAGGACTGTCTGGATATGTGGACTCTCTACTCAGACCCTATGCCATCAGCACTCCCAGCTATCTCCGTGACACCACTGATTTCCTGAGGAAACTACAATGCATTGGTGACCTTCCAGAAAACACCATCCTAGCCACCATGGACGTAGAGGCTCTCTACACGAACATCCCCCATACAGATGGAATACAAGCTGTCAGGAACAGTATCCCTGATGATGCCACAACACAACTGGCTGCTGAGCTCTGTGCCTTTATCCTCACACACAACTATTTCAAATTTTATGACAATATATATCTCCAGATCAGTGGCACCACTATGGGCATCCGCATGGCCCCACAATATGCCAATATTTTTATGGCCGACCTGGAACAACGCTTCCTCGGCTCTCGTCCACTCACGCCCCTTCTCTACCTACGCTACATTGATGACATTTTCATCATCTGGACCCACGGGAAGGAGACTCTGGAAAAATTCCACCACAATTTCAACAGCTTCCACCCCACCATCAACCTCAGCCTGGACCAATCTAGACGGGAGGTCCACTTCCTAGACACCACAGTGCAAATAAGTGATGGACACATTAACACCACCCTACACCGAAAACCTACCGACCGCTATGCCTACCTTCATGCCTCCAGTTTCCATCCTGGGCACATCACACGATCCATTGTCTACAGCCAAGCACTGAGGTACAATCACATCTGCTCTAACCCCTCAGACAGAGACCAACACCTACAAAATCTCCACCAAGCATTCTCAAAACTACAATACCCGCACGAGGAAATAAGGAAACAGATCAACAGAGCCAGACGGGTACCTAGAAGCCTCCTACTGCAAGACAAACCCAAGAAAGAAACCAACAGGACTCCACAGGCCATCACATACAGTCCCCAGCTAAAACTCCTCCAACGCATCATCAGGGATCTACAACCCATCCTGGACAACGATCCCACACTTTCACAGGCTTTGGGTGGCAGGCCAGTCCTCACCCACAGGCAACCTGCCAACCTGAAACATATTCTCACCAGTAACTGCACATCACACCATAGTAACTCTAGCTCAGGAACCAATCCATGCAACAAACCTCGATGCCAACTCTGCCCACATATCTACACCAGCGACACCATCACAGGACCTAACCAGATCAGCCATACCATCACCGGTTCATTCACCTGCACGTCCACCAATGTAATATACGCCATCATAAGCCAGCAATGTCCCTCTGCTATGTACATCGGCCAAACTGGACAGTCGCTACGGAAAAGGATAAATGGACACAAATCAGATAGTAGGAATGGCAATATACAAAAACCTGTAGAAGAACACTTCAACGTCCCTGGCCACACTAGAGCAGACCATAAGGTGACCATCCTGCAGTAAAAAAACTTCAAGACCAGACTTCAAAGAGAAACTGCTGAGCTTCAGTTCATCTGCAAATTTGACACCATCAGCTCAGGATGAAACAAAGACTGTGAACGGCTTGCCAACTACAAAACCAGTTTCTCCTCCATGGTTTTCACACCTCAACTGCTAGAACAGGGCCTTATCCTCCCTTATTGAACTAACCTCATTATCTCTAGCTTGCCTGCATATATATACCTGCCCCTGGAAATTTCCACTACATGCATCTGACGAAGTGGGTATTCACCCTCGAAAGCTCATGCTTCAAAACGTCTGTTAGTCTATAAGGTGCCACAGGATTCTTTGCTGCTTTTGTATATTTGAAGTTACACTTCAGTCCTTTGTTAGATCAGGCCTTTAGTAAACAGCAATATGAGCACTCACTAATCTAGACAGATAAATAGTACAAAGACAAGAAACTCACTATAATTCTATGCAAGTAGGTGTGGCAGTGAGATGTTCTGCTCCTGTTTTCTGCTCTGGTTACACAGACTGAGGCCTTCCGTTGTTAAACACCCCAGTGCAGTTTATTTACATTTGCTCTTCCTACCACATTACTGATCCATACATGAGCCACATGTATCACAGCAAACCCTCACAGGGTGAGATTTCGGTATAGTCTTGTGGCCTGTGGAAGCATGTTCCATAATCACAGGAGGTCCAGATGATGCCTGGCCCAGGCCAATCACAAGTTGATATCTATGATCTAGGTATCAAATATTGAACATAGTTTTTAGGATGGGGAAAAAAAAAGAAAGAGGAGTTAAGAGAAAAGATGATTTCCTGATTCAAAAGGTATGAGGTCTCACATTGCTAAGATTTCATTATTAAAAAACAACAGAAAAATCTCTACTGTACATTTATCAGTATATCACAGAGATGGGGCAAAAAATGAAGATCTGTGTTTGCTTCTGTATTTTGAACTCTTTCAGCAGTTTGGTGATGTTTGAGATAACCCAAATCTGGAGCATTTTATGAAATATCATAATTAAAATAAATCAGTAGAACATTTTTATGCAATATACTTGATTTACTTTTATTGTCAGTTCAGTTACACATTAATACATAACATTATGCATTCTGTAGTAGATCTCTCATTCACTAGTACTGTATCAACTGGCAAAGTTTTACTGTACTATTCACATACAAAGTAACTGTGATATGGCTGTGGGAGCCAGAACTCTTAAGTTCTCTTGGGTTTTTGTGTCTGTTCAGTTGTCAGCCAGAGTGTTGCAGTAATATAGGGGTGGTTTGTTTATTTAATTATTATTTTAGTTTGGGGGGGAAAAAAAACTACTCTAGATTTTGCAGACCACACAGATGTGACATTTACTAAACAGGCTCAGTTTTTCAAAAGATAATATTTCAGTATTTGCCACCTGCCAGGTTTTAATTGGAGTTGTTTATGCTAATGATATTTTATCTTGCTCATCGGTTCACGTCTCATTCAGTTCCAGTCTGATTTTGCCATTACTAAGAGTGTGCAGAAAATGTAAATGAAACCCTTAAGGGGGTTAACTAGACTGGTATTCCAGGCAGCAATATGATGTAAGACTTACTTTCTCATTCTGTTACAACATTTCTATTTTTTTTTATGGCAAACACATCTTCTAATCTTGAAAACTAGGAATGCAGGAAAGTTAGTCAACCATAATGAAATTAAATGTGTTCAAACTTGTTCTGATAGCCAACTTTTTTTCATTTCAGTTTAAAACTTGTCCAAATACACATACTGTTGGAAATGTCTATTCTCCTGCATCTCATATAGTATTAACATTCAGGTGATGAAGAAGAGTGCTAGCTTTTTCTTTAGTTTCATTATAAAATCCATACATTTTCCTGCTAGAGACTTCCCAGAAAGATAGTAAATCAAGCAAATTTTAAGCTAGCAGTATATTCTAAGATACTGAAATAACAAGTGACTAAATGGAAAGCCCTAAAGTCCAAGAAGGGTCTGTAAGCTAAAGGCAAGAAATATTTTTTGTGATTCTGACTTGCAAAACTCTGGCAGGCTGTCTTTGGGCGAGGACTGGCCTGCCACCCACAGACAACCTGCCAACCTGAAACATATTCTCACCAGTAACTGCGCACCGCACCATAGTAACTCTAGCTCAGGAACCAATCCATGCAACAAACCTCGATGCCAACTCGGCCCACATATCTACACCAGCAACACCATCACAGGACCTAACCAGATCAGCCACACCATCACCGGTTCATTCACCTGCATGTCCACCAATGTAATATACGCCATCATATGCCAACAATGCCCCTCTGCTATGTACATCGGCGAAACTGGACAGTCACTACGGAAAAGGATAAATGGACACAAATCAGATAGTAGGAATGGCAATATACAAAAACCTGCAGGAGAACACTTCAACCTCCCTAGCCACACTATAGCGGACCTTAAGGTGGCCATCCTGCAGCAAAAAAACTTCAGGACCAGACTCCAAAGAGAAACTGCTGAGCTTCAGTTCATCTGCAAATTTGACACCATCAGCTCAGGATGAAACAGAGACTGTGAATGGCTTGCCAGCTACAAAACCAGTTTCTCCTCCCTTGGTTTTCACACTTCAACTGATAGAACAGGGCCTCATCCTCCCTGATTGAACTAACCTCGTTATCTCTAGCTTGCTTGCTAGCATATATATACCTGCCCCTGGAAATTTCCACTACATGTATCTGACGAAGTGGGTATTCACCCACGAAAGCTCATGCTTCAAAACGTTTGTTAGTCTATAAGGTGCCACAGAATTCTTTGCTGCTTTTACAGATCCAAACTAACACGGCTACCCCTCTGATACTTGACAATAGAGGAAATTAACAAATAAAACCAGGACTTTCATGACATGTTCAAATATTAAATATAAATACCCTCATCTCTCCCATGATCCTGGGTACCCGTGCATCTCCCACTGAAATATGGGGAGCTATGAGTCCATTCATTTTAATGGAACCAGTACCAAAAAAAGTTAATAGAAACATTTTTTGATTAAAGATTACCTTTTTCGCCAGAATGAATATTTTTAATAATGTGGAGGGATTTGGTTTTTAAAAAACAAACAATTTTAAAATCAATAACTAAACATTTTTTAAAAATTGATTTTTGTGGTGAGAAGTAGAGGCCTTAAAAACAAACCAAAACACTTGAAAGAAATTTTTAAAAAACCAAGATATTTTTCAAAATTTTCCACAAAAAATTATTGGCATTTGTTTTTAATCAGCTCTGCTTTTAATAAAATGGTTCTTATACAATATAGATATGCCATTATACTTAGAAGCCTTAATAAAATGCACAATCTAATGATCTTCTTATTCAGATCTGATTATATGCTTTATGTTATTCAAAGATAATAAATCGAATCTAATAATATGAACCAGCAAGACTAATTTAATACTTCAGTGCAACAAATTAAACTATGAGAGCCAGTATACAGTATAGAAGTGCAATAGTTAAGCCTGAACTGGATCTAGGATGATGATTGCTCTCTTTTGGGATTAGGAGTCAATTCTGTGAAGTGTTGAGAACTCACAGATCCCTCTGACTTCAAAAAGGCTATATATGTAACTGTGTGTGTGTGTATATGTAAATTATCTTACTGTGTTGTCCATCTCCTATAATGAAGCCATCAAAACCACACATTCTCTCTAGATTCACAAGGTAGGAACTAGAGTTGGCCTGGACATGGGCTTCTGGTTCCTCAAAAAAAATTAGAATTTTTGGAAAATCCCCAAACCAATTATTTTTCACAGAATGGGAAGTCTGCCTTTTGACTCAGAAACACTGACATTTTCCTACAGTGGAAATGTTTCAATGTTTCTAAAACAAAATACGCTAACTGGTCTCCCAACCTCCCTGGGAACCTGGGAGCCTAGAAGCTGTGGCTGCACAGCAGACCACCACTGAGCTGCCAGGAAATCTAGGAGCCATGTCTGCAAAGGCTTCCAGGCTTCTGGCTCCTTGGCAGGCCACCAGGTAGGCTCCTAAGGAGCCTTGGAGTCTAGAAGCCTGGTCTCCTGAGCAACCCGCCAGTATGGGGTGTAAGGAAGTATTCTACTCCCCTACATAGGCAACACTCATCAGAGGTCACCTCTCAATGGGGAGAGGTGGGCTGACGAGGAGCTGAGATGGTGTGCTGGCAGGCAAAAAAGTCCCACAGAATATTTCAGTCTTGATGAATCAAGTTGGGTGACTTTTGGATCCTTGCCCTTTAAGAAAACAAACAAAAATCCAGTCCACTGATAGTTTTACTTTTAGAAAATGTACTTACTTTACAAAATGTATAAAGAAATAACCTGGAAATCTGACAAATAACCAATTTCTTATCTCCTCCCTGACCAGTTTCTGTTTTATAGAGTTGCGTATTTGGGTTCCTTAGTTTAGTTCTAATTTTTTTTCTTAATCATTTTTTTATTCCTCAGTAGAGCCCATATGGGAATATAAACTCTGTTTAAATATTCAGAATCTTCCTTTGCCATGCCATAGTGCTGCTGCTTCAGGGATTCCAGGGGCTGTTAGTCATATCTGGAGGTCACAGAGAGTTTCCCAGAAATAAGAGCTGTCATTTAAATCTTAACTCCTCCTTCTCTTTTTCTTCTGATCCTCTCCACCACCACCCCCTCCCCACACACATTTCAGACATATGGAAACAGAACTGACTGTGTATTTGGATTTAGTTAGTCATGGTATCAGTACATTTGTCTTCAGAATGATAGAATACATCAGTCTAGAAGGGGAGATAACTGAACACAGCAATACTGTGTCCTACAAAATTGCTCTGCTGGAAAATTCTGGGACACAGACTACAAGTGACCTGATCAAAACCGAAGAGGAAGCTTCCAAAGAATTAATATGTGAATATTCTAACCTCTGTGCCAACTGGCAAACTGAACTACATATTTTTTTTGAAAGGACAAGGAAAAAGATCTCCAGGCTGATGGGTCCCTATGGTTATCGGGGAAACAAATGTTTTTCAGCACAATCTTAACTCTGTGTCCAGTTGTGCATTTTGATACTGTCATTAAATACATGATCATATAGGATGACATTTTCAAAGCCACTTAGCATAGACCTATCATTGCTGCTTATCACAGAATGCCCATCTCCTTTAAGAGATCAGGACTATATAAAGGACAGGATACTGGGGAAAGCCCAAGCTGGACTTGAATAGATGAACCCAGAAGTATGTGAGAATGTTGTTTCACCCAGGATGGGGAAGTCTGCTTGTTTAAGTTTCTCCATCTATCTGAGTCCTCACCTGGGAAGGATGACCTGTGTGAGACATGAGAAGAATCTGGGCAGACTGAAAATTCCAAGAATCACTTGAGAACCTTTAAATTGTGACATTTGGACTTTTTTTTTTTTTTTTGAGACTGTGATTGTGGTGGGTTTGAAGTCTGCAGGTAAATAAAGGAACCCTCAGAAAGGGTGGTTTTCTGTTGAAACAGTGTTTGTGGAATGATTGGCAGGACTTGCAGGGGCACATTCCTTATACAAGAGGGTGACAGGAGGCCTCAGCCCCTTACACTCCCATTGATGTAAAGCAGTGTTTACCACTGACTTTTAGCTGGGACAGAATTAGACCAGTGCTGAGTGCTTTTGAAAATTACATCTAGTATATTCTGCAGGACCTTTGTGGGCCAATGTGGAGAGGACAGGAATGCTTTATTTATTCATTTAATCTTTTAATTGTGGTAGCACCTAGTGACCCCCCAGATCAGGCCTCCACTGTGCTAGGCACTGCACAAGAGAGATGATATTCCTAAAAGACAAGACAAAACAGGTGAATGAGACAAATGAGCAGCTCAGGAGTGGAAACAAAAGTAATAGGATGTGTGCAATTCTTAGCCAGTCAGGAACAGTGATCACCACTTGACATGGCCACAGCCCTTTTAGGTGATTTGTGGGTCCTGTGGTGTACGGAAGGAGCCAGCCCTAACTCTTGTGTGGGAAGCACAAGGAGGCAAATCTTTTTGCACCCTGCTCATTTGTTGTGCACCCATGATAGGACTAGGGTCAGTCTGGCTCCACAAGGACACCTACTGAAGAACAGAAAGTGGCATGATAAAAGTATAGCTTTGTTGGAATTAATACACTGTGTCCAACAAGCCAAAATGCATCATAAAACATCAGTTCCATCTCCTCTTATATCAGTTTCTGTAGTGTGTGTACATCTATTACAATAATACTATTTGGGTCTAATAATTTTTATCCAAAAGATTTTTGAATATACCAAATTACAGCAGTGTGTAAGCACATCAGTTTGTTATGTTTGTTCATATTATATAATTGCAGTTGTGTGTAGCAGAAGGTCATTGTCTTGTGCACGTGCTGCATAGCATGGGGTTTGTTACATTTATCTAACTGATGTTACATTTACATATCCTTTTATCTGTGGCCTAGGCAGGGAGAATTTCTTACTCTTGTGATACTAATTATTCACATCATATTACTGTGAGATGCTGTTGTTGAACTAGAGCATAGTGCATAAGCTCCATTATGCATTACCCTGAAGCAGTAGTTTAAATAATGAAAAGGCACTTTCCAATATTTCTTGTTTTCTTTACTTTTGGATAATTATCTGAGTACATATCACTGCTATACTATCTAGACACTGATTTCCCCATGGAAATGTATGATTTCCATTGACAGATGACTATAACTTTACAGAATGTGTGTTTTTATTAATGGAAAGATTGTTTGTAGTCTTGTTGTCTGTCAGTGCAATAAAAAGGTGCAGATTTAAAACACTGGGATACAATTGTCCAGTTAATGAAGCTGACTTAATAATTATTATTTGTATTACAGTAGGTTCTAGTGGCCCCATAGTGAGAAATGGTCCCTGCTTCAAAGAACGTTCCCCAAAGACAAGTCAGACAAAGATGAGAAAGAAGGAAGTGTTACCCCCATTTTCTGGGAACACTGAGACCAAGAGAGTTGAAACGATTTGCCTAAGATCAAGTAGGAATTATGTAGCAGAGAAAAGAATTGAATGAAGGGTTCCTGAGTCTTAGTCCTGTGCTTTAATGACAAAAAACACCCTTCTTCTAAAAATAATACAGTGCATACAGAAGTCTATTTTTATATCCTCTTTCTTACCAGCTATATGCCAGAATACTTTACAGAATGAAAAAAAAAACATACAATTTTTGGGATGGATGTAAAAATGGTAACAGTAGGAGATAAATTAAGAGGTACAGTAAAAACTACTTAACAAGGACATGCTTAATTAGGTAATACATTTTATCTGGATATCTGCCAGAGAGTTGATTAAAGCCTGATGATACTCAGTGTCAATAACTTCTGCTTAATGGGGACAGTAATGCTGCTTAACTGGGATGCTTTGGGGTGATTTAATAGCACTCAAGTCACTGTGTGAGTCTCATTCTCATACTGGTTCTGTCGGCTCCTTAATAACTTTATCACTCCATAGCTGTGACACACACACACACACACACACACACACAAATATGTGAAATGCTTCACTATTGCATGTTACTTTATTGTACGTGCACTAAGTACATGTCTGGATGCTATGCCAGCATGTCCCCTGCAAGAGCACCCAGCAGGCAGCAGGTTCAATCACTGATCAGAATCTCTTCCCAAATCTGTGTGTGCAATTGATTGGCATACCACCTCCTGACTTCAGGGCACATCGCAGTAAAACAGCTGTTGTGATAGAGCATATTCCAGAGAAGTAAAATGCAGTAATATCTCACATTTACATGGTGTCTTTCATCCCAAAGCACTTCATATTAGTGGTTAATCATTATTATTCTCATTTTTCCACATACCTGAGCACAGAGCTACAAAACAATTGGCCTAAGAGGCTTTGAGGTCTACTGGATAGAAAATGTATGCATCACATCCAAGATCTGAGTTCTGCCACTAGCTCTGCCACTTTATTACTGATTGGGTTACAATCTATGGTTCTTTAGAGAAACCACTTATGAACTTGATCTGCCTCAGTTATCCCATCTATAAAATTAGGGTAATAAAATCTGAACCCTCCCACCTAGCATAAAATGTATATTTTTGAGGGGGGGAGAACGACACCCAGATAATTAATAAGGCTACTTAGCAGAGAGGTGCGGAAAAAAAACAAGACCAACCCCAGTTCCCAGCGACATGCATGTTGCCTTAACCCATGTTCCCAACCCAGATTGGTGGGAAATGCAACAGAAGGAGATGAATCTCTTTTTTTACCTCACTATGGGCAAATATTTTTAATCCCAATTTACAGATGTAAAAAAAAAAAAAGATTAAATGCCTTGCCAAAAAACTGGTAGGTTAGTGACCAAGCTGTGATTAAATCCCAGAGAGTACTTGGCTCCCAGTCTGGGGTTAGAACCACTCGATCACATTACCATACCCTGCATTACACTGCCTCCTATTTTAGTAGCTGGTCAATCTTTAACATAGTTTATGGAAGAAAATTGTGCCTAGGAAAGCTTTGGAACTTCATCATTCCCTTTTAAGAAAACTTCAGATATATTCAGATATAGTTTTCCTCCCTTTTAGAAACCGATTATATATTATGCTTATGTAAAGTGCATTATTAATGGAAAGTGCATTAACAAAATTGTCACTGTTGTCCTGAGTGTCACGGTAGTTTACAGAGAAGAGAAAGCAGGACAGGAAGAGACAAATGACATACACTTTCCTATGTTTCCTTACTGAGGTGGCTAAAGAATGGTGACAGGAGAATGCACTGCTAAATGATGTTATTACAAATAAATAATATTTTCAATCTAATGCTGTATAGGAAAAAAAATTCCTCCCAGCTTGGCGTCATCTGCAAATTTTATAAGCATACTCTTCACTCCATTATTGAAGTCATAAATGAAAATATTGAGTAATACCAGATCCAGGACTAGCCCTTGCAGAACCCCACTTGATTCACCCTACGAGTTTGACCGCAAACCACTGATAAATTCTCTTTCAACCAGTTGTGCACCCACCTTATAATAACCTCATCTAGACTGCGTTCCGTAATTTGCTTATGAGAATGTCTTGTGAGACTGTCAAAATCCTTACTAAAATCAAAGTATATTACATCTATTGCTTCCCCTCTCCCATCCACTAGGCCAGTAACCCTGTGAAAGAAGGAAATTAAGTTGGTTTGGCATGATTTGTCCTTGATAAATCCATGCTGGTTATTCCTTAACTCTATTGTTCTCTAGGTCTTACAAATTGAATGCAGGCATTAAACCTGCAAGCTGCTTGCTAAGTGTCCACCTGCCTGGAGCAGCTTGCAGAATTGAAGCCGGACAGTCTTCTTTATATGCCTGATTCTTACTTATACAAATGTAACTTACACACATGGTAAGGGTCATAAGTGTAAATGAGAAGCAGAGTCTAATATAAACAAATGTTTTTAAGTGAACTAGATATACAGGCATTTGTGGGGGTGCAATTTAGGAACCAGTGAATGAAAAGTTGGCTTTTAAAGCATATTGTTTAACACTTGTGCATTGTTTTGCACTGTGTGATCTACAGTAGCCTGTCACGCAGAGAACACAGAAAGGCCTACCACAGAAGTTCTTCACATATTCAGGACTGCTGCAGATAAACCCTCATAATCTGGTGATTTAACTGGAGAAGTATGGGATAGGATCTCTGAAATGAATTATAGAGAATCCACCATGGCCTTTGGCAGAATGTTCAATGGTTACTTATTCTCTGTTAAAAACATTATGCCTTATTTCCAGTCTGAATTTGTCTAGCTTCAACTTCCAGTCATTGGATTGTGTTAGACCTTTCTTTGGTAGACCGAAGAGCCCAATAGTAAATATTTGCTCTTCATGTAGTTATTCACATACTGTGATCAAGCCAACCCTTAAACTTCCCTTTGTTAAGTTAAATAGTTAGATTCCAGGAGATTGGTCACTGTAAAGCATGATTTCTAGTCTTTTAATCATCCTAGTGGCACTTCTCTGAACCTCTCCAATTTATCAATAAAGTTTTTGAACTGAGGGCACCAGAACTGGACATAATATTCTAGCAGTGGCCGTGACAACACCAAATACAGAGTTAAAATGACTTCTTTACTCCTACTTGAGACTCCTCTATTTATGCATACCATGATTTCATTAGTTCTTTTGGCCACAGGATTTCACTGGGAGCTCATGTTCAGCTGATTGTCCCCACAACCCCAAATCTTTTTCGGAATCACTGCTTCCCAGGGTACAGTTCTCCAACCTGTAAGTATGGCCTACATTCTTTGTTCCCAGATATATACATTTAGTTGTATTAAAACATGCCTTGTTTGCTTGCACCCAATTTACCAAGCAATCCAGATCTCTCTGAATCATGACCTGTCCTCATCACTATTCATGTATGATGTAAACAAAGTGGGGGAGGGGTAGATAAACTTTTATAGAATTTTCCCGAGGCCATTTCTGCTTACAGGGTTTTGTTCAATGCATTTTTCCTGGAGCTGCATCACAATAAATATCATGTCAATGGTGCTCTGAGCTAATCGAAATCCACATTGGATATCTATTAGAAGGCTCTCTGGTAGTGTTTTGACAAGCTGATTGAGCAAAATATTAGAAGGATTTTACCACCTGCAGATAGCAGGGAGATACCCTAGTAGTTACAATGGTTAAATTTGTTGCATCTTTGAAATGCTGAAATTTTTTCTCAGTTTCCCAGATATCCTTATAATTTCATATAGATAGTTGGCAGACTTGGAGCCTTCAAGTTTAAGCACTTCAGCTGGCATTCTGTCGTTGCCTGGCAATTTACCTGAGTTCATTTGTTTGGTAGGTTTTTGAACTTCCTCAGTTTTAAGTGACTGGGTGATTTCTTCTTGTGGAGGTTCACGGTTACTTCCTCTAAGATCTGTGGGATCACAGTAGCGGGATGATTGAGTAGCTCAGTAAAGTGTTGCACACATCTTCAGAGATGCCTCTTTTGTCCTTGATTAGGGTTTATCCATCTGAACTCGTTAGTAGAGCTGGTCCTGAATTCAATGGGCCAAAAATGCCCTTCAGGGAATCATAACACAACTTTGTATTGTATGGGGTGGAGAAGGAGAGGTAATACCTCTGTCATGACTATCAGAAACACTCTTTGATTGGCTCTTTCGTTGGTCCTCGTTTTGCACTTAGCTCTCATCTGTGGCTCTGGGTAGCTGCTAGTATGCAGCAGCAGCTACACCCCGAGACACCATTTCAATTGGTGGGCTCCACCAAGTAGCAAGTAGCCAGCAAGTAGCAAGTAACCTAAACCTTCCCTGACAGATTTGTCTTCCTGTTCTTAAAAACCTCCAGTGGCAGGGATTCCACAACCTCCCAGATAACCTGTTCCAGTGTCAAACAACCCATATAGTTAGAAAGTTATTCCTAATATCTAACTTGGATCTCCCTAGCTGAAAACAAAGCAGATCACTACTTTTCCTGACCTTGGTGGACATGGAGAACATTTGGTCACCATCCTCTTTATAATAATCTTCCTAATTGAAGACTACTATTGCCCCCCTCAGTCTTCTCTTCTATAGACTAAACATGCACGGTTATTTTAAACTTTCCTCATAGGTCATGTTTTCTAAACCTTTTATCATTTCTGTTGCTCTTCTCTAGACATTCTCCAATTTATCCATATTTTTCTTAGTTAGTAGTGCCCAAAACCGGACACAATATTCCAGTTACCTCAAATGTCTTACGTATGACACTCCTGTTCATACATCCCAGAATGACAGTTGGCTTTTTCTCAACAGAGCCTCATTGCTGGTTCACATTTTATTTGTAACCTACTAGAATCCCCACATTCTTTTCTGAAGAACTGCTGTCTACCTATACTGTATGTAAAGTGGCATACCTGATTGGCTAACTAGATAGATCTTTTGGGTTTCAGTTCTGTCACTATGAAAGTGGAAGTATTGTTCACTAGTACTAATAATTCTCTGCAGCAAGCTTAGAGTTGGAGACAGAACCACTGTTGTTAGTTGCTACCGGTGTGGTGCTCTGCTCTTGTTCGATGATGATAACAGTCAGCTCCGTGCATGTTCCCTCTGTGTGCTGTCCCGGCTTTGCACAGATAGCTGACACAGCAAATGCTGAGAGAACCCCCAAAGACCACAAACTCTAGTAAGATACGAAGGAACCCAAGCCAGGTTTATTGTCAAACGATATGCCTGTTCCACTATGCCTGTTCCTTGTCATGTCTATGGAGTGTCCTGTATTGGGCTGTCCAGGTGCCATCTTGGCACAAGTTCCTCTTGTTAGCACTTATATGTGTGAATGCACCTGCTTCTAACAACCCTCTTCTCGCCAACTTCTGTGAGCGAGGCCTGCCTCTGGCACACAGCCCAGCTTTTGCTTAGCAATGCCTGGAAGTACTTTGGTTCAGGCTTCAGGCCTCAGACTAGGCCTCTGACACAAGAGTTTATGTTTCAGGGCTTCATCTTACTACAACCACTACTGTACTTTGACTTCCATGAAAGTTATTAGTTATTGTTGCATTACTTATGAGTTACTATTGCATTTTTTATTTTTATCTAAAGCGGTCAGTTCAAGAGAGGACATGTTTTTTATTCTAATTAAGTAGATAGAGATGGTACCAATGCCTGTTATAATCTATCTGGGGCTTAGTTCTCCACTGTATGAGAGTTCCACATGAGGGCTGGAGCCAGCTGAGGCTCCTCAGTCCTGCACTGCCTGGCCCTGGCATATGTTAGAGCAGCAGAGGTGCCTGCTCCAAGTTATGCCACTGATGTAACTTACGAATCTTATCTTACATGGGTGAAGGACAGGCATAGTAGAGCTCCACCTATGGAGGACAGGCACAGTGGGTCTGGTCTGTGCTATGCCCCAACCCTGCTCCCAATTCTTTTTTCCTTCTCCAGCCCACCCTCAGTACTTGAGGTTGTGAGGAATGCTGTTGATGCAGGAGGTGGCTGTGCTGTGTCTATCAAGCTTATATCAAGTCTCCTATGCAATAGTCTGGTTGGCAGGAAAAGAATAGATGTGGAGCTGACTGTTGAGATTGTCCACTAGATTCATCATAATTTTTTCATGTTGGTAGCTACTAGACTGTGTCAGTAGTTAAATTTGTGGTGTTCTGACTTGCCATCGCTCACTGTTCTATTGCAAGTGAAATCCCTGAAAGACTGTATAACTTCAGGGAAATAAAGTATTCAGTTCAATAGAAGGAACTTTTCCAGAATATTAACAAACGACCATAACTGTGGGGGTTCCATTTTGATTTTTTTTCAGTGCATTGTGCATCTTGGATTCCACTGTAATTTGAATAGAAATGTGTTGCTTCTTTATGCTCCAAAATATGCCATGTCAGCATTCTCCTCCCACCTCACTCACCCCGCCCCCCACCTTTCAATTTGATGCAGATCTGGTCTGTTGTGCACAATGAGTTGCAGCATTGTGGGATCAGCACTTATGCTGGCCATAGCAGCCTTGACAGAATTAATAAAGTCATTTCCATATAGATAAACGCTTCAACGTTTGTAGTGTAAGTCACCCCTTTCCACCACTATATATTTTTCCCTTCAACACATTTATTTTGACAAATGAAAGAAAGAAAGATCACACTCCCCAATAAGTTCCATCTTCAGTCAAAGGATCAATTCACTTATAATCAGTTTGGATCATGAATGCCTGATTTTAAAAGGCTGCACACAGTTTAAGCACTGATTTAAGAAACTTGTTTTAGAAATGAAGTTATAATGGTGCAACTCCCTGAAGTGAACACTCTTTTATGTCAGATTAATAGTGACCTATTTCAATTCAGCATAAGTCAGTTCCCACCAATTTAATTGAATGAGGTCATTTAGAATAGTGACAGAGAAATGGGATTTAAATCGTGTGAGTGTGCGCATATGTGTCTATGTGCGTGCGTGCATGCACGCGCACACACGCACACACAATTTCTTTTTAAAGAAATCTTTCCGTCTTGGACTTCAGCAGAAAAGTAACAAGTAGAAAAGGACAAAGGACATTATTAATTGAGATATTTCATCATGTGAACAATTGACATTCCAAGTGTGGCCTTTAATCCTATGTTCAAATATTATACATGTGCCTCAGAAGCACAGCATAAGAACTTAGTTACATTTTGGCCACACCAACCTTGGCTGTATTTCATGATGATGCACAGATCTTAGATGAATCAGCTAACTGCTAAGCCAATCGTGCCAAACCTGGCTGTGCTTAGTGATGACTGACAGACTTCAAAAGGATTAGAGTTCAGGTTAAAGCTTCAGCTGAAGTGTGAGTAAACCTGCAGATATTTATTTTTTACTTCTTTACTCAGAAGTGCCTGAAAAAGTTGAAAGGAATGGAGAACTTCAGCTCTCTGTCACTTATTGTAGACAACAATCATTATTCTGAGTTTTCCTGCACTCTAGGGGTTCCAAGCTGCCATCCATACTTAAATGTCCTATTTTAACTACTACAAAAATAATTTCTATACTTTTGAGATGCTAACTCCTTTATCTAGCAACCACTGATTTTTCTAGTAAATCCTGGAAGACTTTCAGAGGCTTCTCCCAATTTAAATCTCCTGTTGCTGCTCTTCCGCACTTCAGAACCCTTCCAGACCAGGGCGATGTCTAACAGGCCTAATCAATAAAGATATATTCACATCCAAACCCAGGACCTTGGATTCCCTGGCATTGTATATGTTAATTCAAACCTAAATCTGGATCTAACATTGCAGGTGTTCCTTCTCTTTCTTATAACAACTTGAACAGCATCCTGGACATGAAGACCCTTGACTTTGGGAGGGGGGAGAAGGGCTCCAAATCTAGAGCTGGATTCAGAGCCAAATTATTCAGTTTGCACCCCGTCTTTGCTAACAGATGTATAGTGAGAGATTTTATTCAGTCAACAAATAGCATCTCAGAAGCCACCTACCCTCTTCTAAGAGCTTAGTTCGAATCAGATCCCCTTTCATTTTCCTCTGTAAATCCTGAGCTGCACTAGGGAAGGGGAGGGAAGAGGTTTTTAGCTGAAAAGCCCCCCCGCAGCTCTATCTGACACACTCCTTTTGCTTCCTGGTGGAAATCCAAAAAGGAAATAAAGTCATATTTTCAATCTGAGCCAAAACATTGTTTCAGAATAACAGCTGTCAAAACCTGAGCAAGAGTTTCATTTTAACAGTGTATGAAGTTTCACTCTCCAGTGTAAACCATGGTTTGGAAAAGGTTCTGTGGTGGTGTCTAGAGCTATAGGCAGCTCCAGAGGGAAAGGAACATACATGTCAATCAACTTTTCAAGTATACATGAAATTGGAAGCCCAACAGCAATCCATAAACGCGTGGGTCTTACACTACGACTGGAGATTTGCAAATATAGTTCCTATATTTAGGAAAGGGGGAAGAAGTGATCTGGAAAACTATTGACCTGTTAGTTTAACCTCAGTTGTATGCAAATTGTAGTACAAATTCTGAAAGAGAGATTAGTTAAGGACACAGAGGTAAATGATAATGAGGATAAAATACAACATGGTTTTACAAAAGGAAGATCATGCCAGATCAACCAGCTCTTTCTGTTTGAGAAGATAACCAATTTTCTAGAGAAAGGAAATGCAGTAGATCTAAGCTACAGGTGTTCAGTAAGGCATTTGATAAAGTTCCACATGGGAAATTATTAGTTAAATTGGAAAAGGTGAGGATTGATAAGAGAATTGAAAGGTGAGTAATGACCTGGTTAAAGGGGAGACTACAATGGATCATGCTAAGAGATGAACTGTCAGGCTGGAGGGAGGTTACCAATGGAGTTCCTCAAGTCTCGGTCTGGGGACCAGTCTTATTCTACATTTTCATTAATGACCTTGGCACAAGAAGAGGGGGTGCACTAATAGGATTTACAGTTAACACAAAGTTGGGAGGTATTACTGTTAGGGAGGAGGACCATAGTATCATACAAGAAGATTTGAGAAACCTTGAAAACTGGAGTAATAAGAAATGGGATGGACTATAATAGTGCACAATGGTAACAACAAGAATATTTGCTATAAACTGGAGGCATATCAGTTGGAAGTGACAAAGGAGGAGAAAGATCCGGATGTATTGGTTGATCATAGGAGAAGTTTGAGCTGCCAATGTGATGTGGTCATGAAAATGGCTAATGCAGTCCTAGAATGCATTAGGGGAGATATTTCCAGTAGAGAGAGAAGTGTTATGACCATTACAAAAGGCACTGGTGGGAGCTCATCTGGTCTTCCACGATGAATTCCGAGAACTTGGCTTGTTTATCCTAACCAAATTAAGGCTATGGGGAGATCTGATTGCTCTCTATAAATACATTAGAAGGATAAATGTCAGGGAGGGAGAGGAGTTATTGAAGTTAAGGACTAATGTTGGCATAAGAACAAATGATTAACAGGCCATCGATAGGTTTAGGCTTGAAATTAAGTGAAGGTTTCTAAATATCAGAAGATTAAAGTTCTGCAACAGCCTTCCAGGGGGACTAGTGGGGGCAAAAAACCGAGCCTGTTTTAAGACTGAGCTTGATAAGCTTATTGAGGGGATGGTATGATGAGATTGCCTACAATGGCATAATGGCCCATCCACAACTGCTATTAACAAATATCTCCAAATGCTGGAGATGGGACACTAGATTCACTCTCATTTACTACAGCGAATTCTTTCCCAGGTTTCTGGCAGGTGGGTCTTTCCAGAGTTTAAGTGATTGCCACATTTGGGATTGGGAAGGAATTTTCCCATCGGTCACATTGGCAGAGACCCTGGTGTTTTTGTTTTGCCTTTTTCTGGAGCATGGGGCACAGGTCACTTGTTGGTTTGAAGTAGAGTAAATGGTGCATTCTCTGTAACTTGAAGTCTTTAAATCAAGATTTGAGTAACTCAGCCAGAGGTTATGGATCTACTACTGGAGTGGGTGGACACGTTTCTGTAGCCTGCAATGTGAGGAGGTCAGACTAGATGATCATGATGGTCCCTTCTGATTTTAAAATCTATGAATCTACTTATTTTCTTTCATTTATAAAATATATTCAAAACAAAGGGCTCTGGGTGCACATAGAATTAGAAAACAGGAAAAAAAACAAACCAACCACTGCACACCAGATCCAAACTGGAAAGAAAGAAGCAATGGTCTTTGTGATGCACACTTCAGAACTGTTTTTGTTCAAAAGACAATATGGGCATAGTCTCTCCTTCCTCCCACTCAACATGTACTCTCGGCTATCCTACTCCATACAAAAACATTACCAATCTGCAGTGGTTGTTAAAGGAGTCATTGTTAAGCCATGTCCCTTTCTAGATTGCTTTTCCCAGCAACTGCATGTGCGGCATTTTTCTCCATAATGTGGTCTATATACCCTGTTCCAAAGTTTGTGGTCAAAGGGTAAGCCTTCTTAGAGGAAGGACCACAGCTGCCTGGCCCTCACAGCAAGGACGTGCACTGTAGCATGCCTGGCACAGCTGTAGGAAGTTTATTTGCCAGCATACTAGTAAAAGAAAATTCTGTCTACAACTAAAGGAGCTCCGGGGAGAGGGCTAGAGCTCAGAGGAAGCCAGGGCTATCTCCTTGTTCTTGTTGAACTTGGCTAAAGTAAGACTTTACTCAGTCATTGACCTGGCTGGAATAATCCACAATTTATTTGGGACTGAATATGGCTGAAGATGGCCTAATAATACTTGTTTCTGGCCATTGAATGAGCAAGATATTGTTCTGCATTTTTTACAGTAAGACACACCTACCAGGTTGTAGAATTCTGTCCAGGTGAGGAAGTCCTTACTTGACCAATCCTGCTAAGACCAGCATGTCACCCAGTCCCATGTGTCCTTTCAAACATAATGGCCTCCATACTTAAAATGCATTGAAAAGTGATAATGTAACAATGCTATTGTGATGCTCCATGTTTATTGGCTCTCTGCTATTGGCTATTAATTGTGATGAGTTTACAAGTAAAAGTAAGACTTTTTTTCCTCCTAATTGCCAGTCCTACAAACTCATCTTAGACCTGAGAGTCAGGTTGGGCTTGCTCCTTATACTTTATTATCTGCTTATATAGAAAAAAAACTCTCCAGGTCCTCTGATGCCTAAGCAACCTAAATTGCCTTTAATGGACTTGACCTGGCTTAATTGCTTGAACGTCATTAAACACTTCTATTGATCATGTACAAGATAGAACAGAATACAGCTCTGCTGTATTGGCTCTGCTGTGCTAAAAATGTTTTAAACAAGGTAGTAAAGTAGTTTTTTGTCAACACATTATTGTAATCAGATATGGCACTCAGTACACACAAGGGACAGATCTCTTAAGTTAGACGTCATTTATGTCAGTGGAGTCAGTGATGACTGGATTTAGTGACCGACATACTGTCTGTTGTTTTGGTTCTTTTTTTCCTCTCTTAAACAAGAAGAACTCTTTTTATTCCTTTCACTCAGACTATGGTCCTGAGGTGACTCCCTAGCCATTTTAACTAGTTCCATACTCATTTCTTTAGTGTTTATTAAACAGAAGTCTTTCGTAATGCTGCATGCAATGCTAAGAAGTGTTGTTAGAAATGTAGGTCCTGAATATATTGAAACTAGAGCAGTTCAGAAAATGCTACCATATTTTCCACTAAAAACTTCAAAACTTTTTTAGTGTGGAAATTGTCTGATTTTTTTCAATGAAGAAAAAACAAAAAAAAAAACCCAGAAAAACCTCATATTTTAGTTTTTCATCAGAGACAGAACATTTTTGAAAGCACTCAAAATTTCCCACTATAAGATGTTCAGTTAGAAAAAAGTCATTTTTCAAATGAACAATTTCAACCATTTCTAATTGAAAATAATTACAGGTCCTAACTGCTTTAAGCATTACTCTATCACATACCAATTTTTCAGGCAAAATTCTGAACTGACTCCACTTTGTACAAATTTGTTACAAACTGTAGAGTTACATGAATACAGAAATCATTCTGTTAGGGCCTTGTCCAAATCCAGCCGAAACCATTTGGAGTCTTTATTTAACTTGTCTTCTAGAGTTCTAACAGAACAACCTGATAAAAAGTAATTTCATCCTGCTATGGCAAATATTTTAAAGAATTAGTTTGTATGCTGCTTGAGTGAACTGAATTTGAGCTGAATTAAATCCACGAAGAAGGACAATTTGCGGAAGATTGTCCTATAATATCTTTGCATATATACTAGTATTTGTATGTGCAAAATGTTCTGTTTGAGTTCATAAATTACAAGTGTACATCGGCAACTTAAACTCCTACACTGTCAAAATGTTGTGTGAGGTTTTAACCAGAGAAATTACACTGAATAGCAAGCTGGACTAGTGAATAGCATGCTAGACTGGGACTTAGGTGATTCCTGGCTTGACCACTACTGGGTGCCATTGGGCTGGGTGCCATTGGGCGAGCTGCTTCATGTCTCTGTGACTCACTTTCTCTATCTGTAAAATGGAAAGTGTTTTGAGACCTACAAGTGAAAAGTGTTTTGAAAAATCTAGGTACTACTATTAGTTGTTGTATGACATAAAGCTAATTAGTACACCCACTCTAGTTTAATTATATACTATTAATCAGACTTGTATAGATGATTGAATCCCTTATAAATTTTTATTGGGGACATAGCCCAGTTAAGCCCTCAATTTCTCCTAAAATTTTAATACAAATCTTGAAATATAACAAAACTTCTCTTCCAAATGGCTCAGTTCCATCCTCATCCAATAAGCACTCTTATGACATAGCCTGTAAATAGAGATGATTGAATGTTGGGATGGGGGAAGAGTGATGCACATTTTTCACAATTTCCCATCATCTTTGGCAACATGTGAAATTTTGATTTAAAATTTCAGTTAAGTTTTGATTTGCTCCACTAGAAAGTCCAGGTTACTCCACAGCAGCGCAAAAAATCATTGGCTTTTCTTACTCTTGTAACAAAAGAACATACCCCAGGCCCTAAGGCTATGATTCAGACCTGCTTATGTTGTCCCAGTAATGAAGACTAAGGCTATGTCTACACTATGCATCTTTTAGCGACAAGGCTGTGCCACTAAAAAGCATGCAGTGTAGTTGCTGTATGTTGACAGGAGAGAGCTCTCCTGCCAACAAAGAACTTCCACCCCCAATGAGCAGCATTAGCATTGTTGGCAGGAGAACGCTCCCAATGACAAAGCACAGTTAGCATCGGCGCTTGGCGTCAGCAAACCTTTTGTCTTTTTTGGGAGGGGAAGGGTTTTTTTTTTTAACATCTCTGAACATCAAAAGTTTTGTCTTTCATGTGCCAGTATAGACAAAGCCTAACAGATATACCCACAGTGAATCCACATAGGCTGTGTGCCTTGATGAGAAATAGAGGATCTGGCTAGCATAGGAAAATGATAACTTTTTTTTTTTTAAGCTGAGAGGGCTTGTCTACATGGCCCCACAGTGTGAGCTATCAGGGTGTGAGTAGCAGGCATACTAAAATGTTGTGTTGTAATTGCCACCTGTAGACTCTGCTACAGTCCTGTTTCACACAGGACTGTTAATACAGCTAGGCACCTTTCAGTTTGCACTAGCAGGGTTTACATAGGACAGTTACAGTGCAACATTTTAGTTCATGCTTCAATACGCACCGCTGTAGTCAGCATTGCAGGGCCATGCAGACAAGCTCTGAGTTAGCTAAATTGAGTTACCTAACATGCTTTACATGTCTACACTAAGTGCTAATACCTTTAAAATGATATTAGATCATTGTGTTGTAGGTTAGCTAATTATTCTTTTTTTCTAAACAGCCTCACAGAGACTCTTTGCAGAGAAGGAAAATTAGGTGTGTTATGCAAATAGAATAGGTAACACATATTATTTAAGATGTTTTAAAATAACACTTAACATCTGGTGTAACCAGAAATGTGCTTAGAAATATACCAGATAGTCATGGTCAAGAAAGAAAGGGCTGGACCGTGTTAATGTTATAATGGTAAGTTTATCAGAAAAATTGTAACACAGAAAAGTGTTAAAAAAAAAAAGTCTGGCAAACTTTAAGTATTCTTTTTGTTAGAACTCATGGATTCACTTCTGCCCATAAGAGCTGTTTGCCCACCCAACAACTTATATGGAAGAGCCAGAGGACCTAAACCTAATCCTGTTGAGGCCTATGGAATCTTTCAAATGAGCATTATAACAAACTGTAAGAAGGCAAATAACACAGTCTGGCTTTATTCTCAGCCTCTTTTTATGTATTTAATTCCTTTCCCCTTCCTCTTGTTGTGAAATATCTTCCAAAACAGGTGATACTCAGTAAGTTTTTCCCCTGTTGTTTAGTTTAAAATGACTGCATTTTGGCAACCATCTTCTTGGGATCTGCTCCGTAGCCCACTGATGTCCATTTCCATTTACTTTCAGTGGAGTTTGGATCAAGCTCTTGGAACTTACTGCAGAGGATTGTTACCACTTCACTGGATTAAAGGGCACTTTAATCCTTTTGGAAATTGCGCCCCAGACCTAACTACTCCACAACAGGTGGCTTTGTGGTAATGAAATATTGTTATTCCTGTATTTTGCTTTAAGAGGCACAACTCAGCACCTCAGTCCAGACTTCTCAGGAATTAATGCAAATGTAAAATCTTGTTTTTGTAACTTCCAATAGTGTTCCCATTGTTTTCAGAAATATCAGAACAACAATATTTTAAGTGATGTCACAGAGGGCTAGTCTACACACCTTTTTAAATCCGTTTCTCTATAGATAACATTACAAGCCAATATTGTTTAATCAGTGAAACTGCCTACTGTGGATTCAGTTATACCAGATTTAAAGTGCTTATATCAGTATAGCTTGTTTTGGTAAATTTAATTCAGGTTTGGTTTTTTTTCCCAATACTGATATAACTAAATCAGTGCAAAAACTGAGTGTAAATCATCCCTGAAAAAAATAGTAGGTCATGAACACACTAAACTACAGAACACATAAGCACAAATTTTACAGATAAGAGCCCTAATATTGCATTCCTAAATCCATATATTTACATCCCTAAATAAGTGGCTTGATTTTCAATAGGAGCTGCTGAGTGCTGAATGACTTTGAAATTAGGAACCAGACCACTTATTCAGATGGCTAAGTGGGGATTTAGGAGTGTAAGTTTCAGCTCCTATTTTTGAAAAATCTTCAAATTTTCCTCTTAGACTTCGCTGGGGCTATGCAAGTATAACTGAGGGAAGAAACTGACCCACAATGTACATCTACTATAACCATAAAGTTCTGTTATTTATAGATGGAGACTAATGGCCATATCATATCCTTGATCTACACATACAGCTCTCAGTGCTATCAACAGAAGTTACACATGTAGCTCAAGGGCACAAAATTGCTGTAAGAAAGAAATTATTTCTATGTGGATACCCAGCATCCTCCTGCCACTAATAGTTACCAAATTAAAGTAGTGAATACTATTGTCTGAGCTCTGGACACAAAGAGAAGTGTTTGCTTGGGCTTGAGACAACTGAGTGCTTTTATACATTGTGTTTTAGAAGCACAAATTGTGGAACTTTCTTCCCTGCTTTTGACCTCTGTGTGGTCCTTTAGTGGGTATGGCCTGCCACAGAAGTAAAATCAATGTAGAAACTAAAATGGTCTTTTTTATTCTTCTCTTCATTCAAAAATTGCCAGTGGATTGTCAAGGGGCACAGTTAGAATGCATGACAAGGAATTTCAGCACTTAGTTTTCAGTGCTCTGGACATCTGGGGGATTTTCAATGCTGAGGGTAGGCAGTGCAGCAGTTTTGAAAATGTGGCCTCTGTTCTGAGTGAGCAAGCTCGCTGGGTGCTCTGGCTGTAACCCTGTGCTTAGTCTCTGGGATTTTCTGAAGCCAGTGGTCAGGAGGCCAAGATACCCAGGTAATACTGTGCATGCTTGTTGACCAATGCCCAATACTTCAGCATATCTTTCCTTCTGTGGGCCTCAAGCACTCAACAGGAAGCTTCACAAGGACTATATGGTGACCACTGGATGATAAGAAAGGCTCAGGAAACATACAAGACATCAGAAATGCAAACAGTGTTTGGACGGGCGTGGGCAATCTCTCACCAGCAGTCATATTTATTCCTGCTCAGATTAGTCACAGAAGAAATACTAGAGAAAAGAGATGCACACCTGATAAGGTGCTAGTGCAGGATGCTTTTACAAAATGATATGTTTCATATGCAAATTAAAGACCTAGTCATAGAAATGTAGGGCTGGAAGGAAACCAGAGTGGTCATCTAGTCCAAACCCCTGCACTGAGGCAGGACCAAGTAAACTTGGACCATACCTGTCAGATGTTTGTCCAACACATTCTTAAAAGCCTCCAGTGACTGGGATTACACAAACTCCCTTGGAAACCTATTCCAGTGCTTAACTAGCCTTAGAGTTAGAAAGTTTTCCGTAATACCTAACTCTAATTTGCTGCAGATTAAGCTGACTAGTTACTCCTACTTTCAGTAGACATGGAGAACAATCAATGTTCCTTTTCATCAACTGTAGAGGACTGATCTGCACATTTGCTCAAGAAATATATTGATCCACAATATGGTAAATTCTGCTCTGAGATTTGCAGATGGGATATGAGATGGGGAGGAGATGCTACCGGTGAAATGGGCAGGTGTTTAGAACACATTCCAGTTGTTGGAGGTTCAGGGACAGGAACCATTGCAGCTAAGAAAGCTCTGGGGGGACAGTATTTTACTGTTTTTTCTTTTACACCATGTGCACCAAGTCATCAGCTGTTCAAAAGGATGATGCCCATCCCCATCATGGAACAATTTAACTAGAATGCCAACTTCAGGAGGAGCAGGGGAAGGAGATTTTTATGTAACTGAAGTCAATGGAATGACATATGCCTAAAGAGAAGAAAATACTTAAGTGCTTTGTTGGATTAGAGCAGTAAAGTGGAAGAAATTCCCCAAGAGTGTGAAAATTAACGCAGAGCAGTAAATACGTATGTTTGATGCTATTTACAACTTCCCTCAGGATCCAGACTTCCTCTGTATAGGGAGAGAAGGCCATTAGCTAATATTATTAAAGGTAGAAGAACAATCTGGAAAGGACTTATGACCTGTTGCAGTGGCACTGAAGGGGTAGAGCCAGAGGATCAACAGGCTGTGCCCTGAAGGGATATAACCCGTAGGGGCAATTGTACAGGGAACTTCAGCAATTCAATTGTTAGCATCACCTGAAGTTCTCCCATCACTCACATTAACCTGAATACTTAAAATTAAAAACAGAACAAAAACATTCAGCATTAAAATCCAGAAAATCAAAGTTAAATTAAAAAACAGCAAACAAACCTAGCACCAGAGAGTCTCCCAAACATTTTGCTACTATTGCTTCCTGTAGCTTTCTAAGATGATCACAAATGAGACTATGGACAAAAATGACTAACTCCCAAATCATCTTGATCTTCTTGTCTTTCTACATGGAGTCTAATGAAATTAACTCACTGCCCCCCAAAAAGTGGTATTAAGTTTTTTTCCTTTTGAGCTATTCTTCCAGTTCCAATCAAAGACATACAGTGCTCAGGAGAATTTAACTGATGTAATTGATGTCTTGCTTATACACAGTATCTTTAAGACACTATTGAAGTTTGGCTTTCATCTGCCAGTTTTCATCTATTATTTGGTAGTTAGCAGACATGCATGTGGGATTTTCATATAAATGTTTGATTTTATATTGGGAGAAGAGTATGTGTAAGTCTGATATATTAAATAAGATCTGTTACTTATAGCTATCCAGGCAGCTTTTGAAGTCCCATGACAGGTACAGTTAAACTTTGACTTCTAATCTATACCCAGACTTTATTTTTTGGCTTGGAGAAAATATAGAAAAATGGTTATTTGATATTAGATGGCCAAAAACTTGTGTTTAGTACTGAGTTATTTTTGGTGAAACTAAACAAAAACAGATAGGAAGATGAAACAGATATTTTATGCTAAGATTAAACAGAAATTTCATAAGCCCATTTTACATGAAAGCAGCTTGGAAAATGGTTTGTAAACATGTTTATGAAACTCATACTTGATTCAGAGTGTTCCTTTTCAATGTGAAAGAATCATATAAGTTTGTTTTGCTCTTATTCTTCCTTCCCCACTTCTGCCTTATCGCTTGCTCATCCCCACAGGACCTTCCCCCTAACCAAGTGATTCTCATCCAGCATGCAGCACCACAGAGCATCACATGTGGAGCTGGAAAGAAGGGGTGACCGTTTATCACCACAGAAACCCTCTTCATTTTCCCCCACATATACAAGCAGTAAATAACCTGATCAGGACTACCAGGATCCTTCCTTGCTAATCCAAGAACCTAGGAGAAGGACGGGGAGGGGAAGAGAGTAAGAGTGGGAGAAGGAGATACAAAATAATCCTAGTTTGATTTCCTGACATGGTGCTGCAATATCAATCTCATGATGTGCTGGCAGTGAGAAAGAAAGGCAGGTTTTGCATTTGAAAAATTCAAAGCACCTTTTAAATTTCAGTTGGTCTCAGAGGGATTCCTTGAAAAAGATACATTCCAAGAACCAATGCACCTTCCCAAGCCATATTTCCTTTGAAAAGAGTGTGGACTCTTCACAAGCACTATAAAATCCAGAAAAGCAAATATTATTTATTTCCTATAGTACTTAGAGTTGCTTTGGGCATCCACTTTTTGACAAGTTGTCCTTGACATTGTTCAGTGGTCAAGTGAAAGAAAGCATAGAGTCCAACATAGTAAAAACCTTAAAGCAGGGATTGGCAATCTTTGGCAGGCGGCATAGGCCAAGAGATGTTCTGGCCACCACTTCCCGCAGCCCCCATTGGCCTGGAGTGGCAAACTGCAGCCAGTGGGAACCATGATCGGCCTAACCTGTGGATGTGGCAGGTAAGCAAACCGGCCCAGCCTGCCAGGGGGCTTATCCTGGCAGGCAGCATGCCAAAGGTTGTCGATCCCTGTCTTAAAGGATTCAAACAGCACCATAGAATCTCTATGGATAGAATTTCCATGCTCAAATAATAAGAGCACAGCAGTAGGAATATACTGTACTACCAACCACCTTACCAGGATAGTGGTGGTGATTGTGAAATGCTCAGGGACATTAGAGAGGCTAAAGAAAACACATTAATAATGGAGAATTTCAACTATCCCCATATTGATTGGGAACACGTCATTTCAGGACAGGATACAGAGAGAAAATTTCTAGACACCACTAATGACTAATACTTGGAGCAGCTAGTCCTGGAACCCAAACAGGGAGAGGCAATTCTTGATTTAGTCCTAAGTGGCACACAGCATCTGGGCCAAGAGGTAAATAGAGCTGGATCACTTGGTAATAGTGACTATAATGTAATTGGTACCCCCCCTGCCCTACACAAGGAGGTTAAATTTAAAGGAACCTACAATAGTAGCATTTAACTTCAAAAGGGGGAACTTACACAAAAATGAGGAGGCTAGTTAAATGAAAATTAAAAGGAATAATCACAAATATGAAATTCCTGCAAACAACATGGAAACAGTGAAAAAAGAGAGGCTTAAACTATATATATATATATATACCCCAAATAAAAAAAAACCCAGAACAGTAAGAGGCCCCCAAAATGTCACCATGGCTAAATGACAGAGTAAGAGGTGACAAAAAGACATCTTTTAAAATTGGAAGTCAAATCCTACTGAGAAAAATAGAAAGGAACATAAACTCCGGCAAGTCAAGTGTAATTAGGTAGGCCAAAAAAGAATTTGAAGAGGAAATAGCAAAACACCCATTAGGTAGGCCAAAAAAAAAAAAAGAAGCAAGTAAAAAAGGCTCCAGCAGTGATCCTGGCAATCACAGATCACTAAGCCTAACTTTAGTACCAGGAAGTGAGTTGAAACTATAATAAAGAACAGAATTATCAGACACATAGATGAACTCAATATGTTGGGAAAGAGGCAGCACAGCTTTTGTAAAGGGAAATCATGCTTTGTCAACTATTAACAAATTTTTGAAGGGGTCAACAAATATAGACCAAGATGATCCAATGGATCTAGTGTACTCGAACTTTCAGAAAGTTTTAACAAGGTCTTTCCCAAAGGCTCTTAAGCAAAACAGACAGTCATGGGGTAAGGGGGAAGGTCCAGTAACTGGTTAAAAGATAGGAAACAAAAAGCAGGAATAAATGGTCTGTTTTCACTGTGGACAGAGGTAAATAGCAGGGTTCTCCAAGGATGTTTACTGAGACGAGTGCTGTTCAACATATTTGTAAATGATCAGGAAAAAAAGGGGTGAACATTGAGGTGGCAAAGTTTGCAGATGATACAAAATTACTCAAGATATTTAAGTCTAAAGCTGCCAGTGCAGGGGGTTGGACTAGATGACCTTCTGAGGTCCCTTCCAACCCTGATATTCTATGATCTCACAAAACTGAGTGACTGAGCAACAAAAAGTCAGATGAAATTCAATGATCAATGCAAAGTAACACATATTGAAAAAAGTAATCCCATCTCTCTCTCTCTCTCTCTCTCTCTCTCTCTCTCTCTCTTTATATACATATAAAAATAAAATATGGAGTCTAAATTAGCTGTTGCCACTCAAAAATGAGATCTTGGAGTCGTAGTCCAGATGTTTTCAGAGAACTATCAATGTGCTGTGAAGCCAAAGAAGTAAAGAAGTTCATAGACAGCTAGGATTGGAAGAGCTCTCACAAGGTAATCTAGTCCAACCCCCTGCTCAGAGCAGGACCAATCCCAACTAACTCTTTCCAGCCAGGGCTTTGTCAAGCCAGGCCTTAAAAACCTCTAGGGATGGAGATTCCTCCACCTCCCTAGGTAACCCATTCCAGTGCTTCACCACCCTCCTAGTGAAATAGTGTTTCCTAATATCTAACCTAGACCTCCCCCACTGCAACTTGAGACCATTGCTTCTTGTTCTGTCATCTGCCACCACTAAGAACAGCCTAGCTCCATCCTCTTTGGAATCCCCATTCAGGTAGTTGAAGGCTGCTATGAAATCCCCCCTCATTCTTCTTTTCTGCAGACTAAATAATCCCAGTTCCCTCAGCCTCTCCTCAAAAGTCATGTTCCCCAGACCCTTAATCAGTTTTGTTGTTAACCATGGCCACTGGGAGCTGCAAGTGGCCATGCCTGCGACTGGTTAATGCAAACAAACTGTCTTGCAGCCCGTCAGTGTATTACCCTGATGGGCTGCGTGCAACCTGCGGGCCGCAGGTTGCCCACTGCTGCTGTATTCTGTTCACTCCCTCTGAAGTATCTCACACTGGTCACGGTCAGAAGACAGGATTCTGGGCTAGATGGATCATGAGTCTGAGCCAGTATGGCTGTTCTTATGCCTGAAAAAGAATATTTGCACCCCGTCGCAGCTCCCCCCCGAGACAACTGTGTCTTGCCCACCATTGTCACTTCACTGTATGCTGGGCTGTCTTGAAGTTTTGGGGGACAATTACTGTGATTTTATTCAGGGAGGGGATACACCCGAAACATGACTGACTCATTCTACTTTTAAAATGTTTGTAGGGAAAGTTGTATTTCCCCTGAGTTTCCTGTGGATCCCAGTGGCTTGTTTCTTATGACCCTAGTGATCAAATTTCAGCAGTTTGTTTTCAAGATTAACTTTGTAAACAAAAGGGCTACAAATGTGTTTTGAAAAATGAAAGCTGAGATTCTCCCTTACATTTCTAGTTCCCACAGCTCACAGGGGCCTATGTTGTAAAACCAAAGGCTGGTTCTGGAAAACATTGAAACTGGGAGAGAGCACTGTCAAACCCAAGGACCTTATAGATATGGACCACTTGTTAGATAAAAAAATTATACTATGCCATGTTGTGTGTCTATGGATTAGATTCTTACCTGTGCACAGCTTCCACTACACATGGTTTAAAAGAGCAGTTCTCTCATGCTAAGTCTGGTTTTAGTACAATTCCAGCCCAATCATGGATTAGAGCAGCATAAAGGCTGCACTAAACTATATCAGCTGGCTGTGCCCCCTAAGGAGAGATCCAGAGTTCATGGTGCTCCAGCTATGACTCCATCTGTCTCTCGCGACCCCCCTGACTCCAAGCCCTCCTTAGAAAATTCCCATTAGAGAGATGCTCTCAGACTATGGGGAAAAATCTCCAAAATGGGCCGGGTGCTGAGTGAAATGTGCTTGGTGTTACAGAACAGAATCCTTGCACCTCAGGTTGAAAATCTTCAGCCATTCTACAGGTACTACTGCAGCCAACCAGAAGGGATGAGGCTTTCCCACTACACTTTTGGCTTTTCTCAGTGGTAATAGGAACAGAAGATTTGACACTATTTGAGCATTTTGAAGTTTTCTCACTCCTCTGCCAGCACACTACCCTCATTTCTTCTTTTTCCAGTCCACCTGATCCTTCCCCTGACTCTCAAAAGCTTGTTCTCCTCACCTAGATTCATGGGGTGAAATTCTGGCCCCACTGAAGTCAATGGGATCTTTGTCTTTTACTTAAATGGGACTAGGCTTTCACTCCTAGATTTTAAGGCCAGAAGGGTCCATTGAAATTGAATCATCTAGCCTTCCTTCTTGCATAACACAGGCCAGATAATTTCATCCAGTAGTTCCTGCACTATCCAGTAAGTTGTGGTTACTGAGCAGGAAAGTCTAGTGAACTCCCTAATCGTGTGTCTTGAATGTGTCTGACTGATTTTCAGAGGCAGTTTATAACATCTATTTCTGATTTTTAGTAGTGTAACTGGGTGCCTGTTCTGTTCCTGTCTTCTTCTGCACACACAGACCAGTTTGAGACTCTCTGCTTGTAAACACCATGTATGTTTTATTTACAGTGCTCCCTCCTCACCTTTTCAGCAGTGGGCAGCATCTTAGCGACAATAGCATATAATTCCTTAGCCACTTAGACCAAGGGGCAGAAAAGGAGGAGATCTTTCTTGGCTCTGGCTCTCAAAGGCTGCTTGGCTCTGGCTCTCCTTCTCTCTCTCCTCCTTTCCACTTCTTTCCTTTGTCATCTTCTACTCCCTGAGCTAAAGGGCTAATTAGTGCTTTAACTCTCCCCAGCCCATTCTGATCTGTCAAATAGTCACAGTTTTGCCTGCTAGGTCTATTCTGGAGCTATTTAATTGTTGATACAGTGATCAAAGTGCTGATACAGTGGTTGTTGCCCAGCACTCTGTGACAGATAAGTACACTGCTTACAGTATTTTTATATGCAGTGTAGTTGTAACCCCATATCAGTCTGAGGATATTAGAGAGACGAAGTGGGTGAGGTAATATCTTTTATTGGACCATCTTCTTTGAGCTACACGGGACTTTTCAGGTCTGAGAAGGTCCTGTTCCCAGATCTGAGGAAGAGCATGGTGTGGCTCAAAAGCATGTCTCTCTCACCAACAGAAGTTGGTCCATTAAAAGGTATTACCTCACCCACTTTGTTTCTCTACAGTGTTTTTAGTCATTTTTAAAAAAATTCTGAATCATATATTTAAGCCCTGCACATTCTTCTACATCTGAACAGAAGGAGATGAACGTCTGATTGGAAGTGACAGATGTGCTATTGTTTTACAACAAACTTTATTCCAAGGGACCGCAATTGCAAAAAAATAACATGGTGCTTGAACATTATCACCCTCTGTCACAGAAGAAAGAAACAGTGAGTGATCCAGCTTTCCAATCAACTGATAAAAACATAATATTAAATAACTACTAAATGATCTATCTATTGACAGCGTGACTCAGGGGATAGGCCTGGAACCATGGGTTCTATTCCTGGCTCGGCAACTGGTTTGCTGGGTGACTTTAGACAAGTCACTGCCCCACCCCATGCCTCAGTTTCCCCATCTGTAAAAAGGGATAATACTACTTGCCAACTTTGTAAAGTGCTTGAAGTAAAATTATTTGATGTTAACCTAGGCTACAGGTCCCCCATCACAGGTATGTATACACTATCAGTACTTCTGATTCAGGCATTTTTTCTTGGTATTTGTGGTTCTCCCTCGCTCCTTGAATGAAGTCTTCTATGAGCTGATTTTTACAGCTTCTTCCTGCATCGCTCATATGTACTATAACACAATATGGAGCATGATATGATGGCTTATCTGCTATAGACTAGTGAACGGAGTAGCCCCAAACACCATGTTCAGTTCATGTGAGGGACTGGGGCCTTTGTTTGGTTAACACATATGATGATGTGAGAAGCTTGTCAAGGTAACCATGGCTCCAGAAGGAAGAGAATGAGAGAAACTCATAATGGAGAAATTCAGCTATTGCAGCATCACCTTGCAGCAGGGCTAAATTTGTGATTTATATTTTATATTAACAAAAGAAAAATAAAAGCAGTCTTCTACAGCAACTGAACACTTGACAGAGACCAAATAATTATGCCAAAGACCCTTTCTTTTGACAACATTTGGCAGTGAGACTATGGAAACATATGACCTTTACCATGCTCATAGTGAGAAAGATGAGTTTCTGCAAAACAAAACAAAGAAGTGCTCAGTGAGATTAGCAGGGGATATCTTCAATGATGAGAAATCCCAGTCTACTGTTTGCTCATCTGGAAAAAATCTAGGCATCATATTTATGTTAGAGGAATAGTATTTTTAACATACTTCAGAAAAGTTAATGTTTCTCATTCTGTGGGAGAAGGCAGTTATTTCACAATAAAAGAACTAGTCAGTAAATAAAAGGAGCCAAGTAGAGTTTGGGAATACTACAGAACAATTTCTGTGAATATTATTTTTGAATTTTAAATAGATTCACTTGGTAATATTTTTGCTGTCAATTCTAAAGGCAAATGCATCCACTGAATTCAATGGAGTTACACCTGAGATGGATGTAATCCCTGGTGGTTAATTTGGGCATTGTGAAAGGATGACTTGTCAGACATGAACTCCTCCTAGACTGTTTGGACTGGAAGATTGTTCCATATGCAGGGGTGGCTTCAGGCACCAGCAAAGCAAGCATGTGCTTGGGGCAGCCCATTTGCAGGGGCGGCAGCCGCCAGGGATCCAGCCTGGGAACTTAGCATTAACAGGGGGCCCTGGGAGCTGTAGTTCCTTGGTTAGCTCCCTGCCTATAGAGCCAGCCTGGAGCTGGGAAAGAACTACATTTCCCAGCATTCCCTTGGCCACTACCAACTGGAAAGGAAGTGGGGGACCTCATGCTGCAGCAAGCTGTGAGTGGAAGGTTGCACTGTGAAGAGTAGGGATACCATATTTTAACATTCAAAAAATAGGACACTCCACGGGGAGGGAGGGTAACCCCACCCTGCCACCATCCACTCCCTCCAACTGCCCCCCACAGAAACCCCAACCCATTCAACCCCCCCTGCTCCCTGTCCCCTGATCACCCCATCCCAGGACCCCTTCCCCTAGCTGTCCCCCAGGACCCCACCCCCTATCTAAGCCTCTCTTCTCCTTGTCCCATGACTGTCCCCTCCTGAGACGCCCGACAACTTCCCCCCCTAGGTCTCCACTCCCTACCTGTCCCCTGACAAACCCCTGGGACTCCCATGCCTATCCAACCACTGCCTGTCCCCTGGCGCCCCCCCCAACCCCTGACCCATCTAACTCCCTCTTCTCCCTGCCCCTGACTGCCCCCCCGAACCTCCGCCCCATCCAACCCACCTTGCTCCCTGTCCCTTGACTGCCCCCCGGAATCCCCTACCCCTTCTCCAACTCCCCCAACCCTCTTACTGTGCCACTCGGACCAGCGTGTCTGGCTCCGCACAGTGCCAGACACGCTGCTGCATACATGCTGCCGTGCTCCCCCCCGGAGCCACAGCCCCTTCCCCACCCCGCACCTGCCTTCTAGATTTGAACACCTCAAAATTCAGGAGTGCTCAAGCTCAATTTGGGCAGCTGTTACTTCATTTCTCTCAAATCAAATATACTGATCCACTGTAACTTGCTGTAGAAAAAGTGGGATAAAATTGAGCAAGAAATGCTTCCCAGTGGTTATTAGGACTGGAATTGCTATTTTCAACAGCCATTGCCTTTTTTTTTGTTTGTTTGTTTAAAAGGAAGACAGTGAAATTGCATTGGTAAATTCCCCATAGAAAGAAAGAGTGGAACAAAAGAATAATAAAGGCACCTCAACTTTTCCTCATTTATGGAGGACAGTCTTATAATATGCATCCAGATTATTCTCCAGTCACACAAGCTGAAAACTGTTCCACTTTACTGCAGTTCTGTAACCATATGGGAACCAATCCTGACTGTGTTCTGTGCACATCTAAAATTCCTGCTGAATGACCTGCCCTGAGAGTAAGTTACCGGTGACCCAGGGCTGTGGCGGAAGGAGGGTGCAGGTGGGGAGCGGGAGAGCCCAGGGCTCGGGCAGCAGGAGGTGTGTGTTGTGGGGTGGGGGGCAATGGTAGGGAAGAAAGAGGGGAGCCCAGAGTTGGGGCCGCAGGAGGTGTGGGGAGGGGAAGAGCCCAGGACTGGGGCAGAAGGGGGTTGCAGCGAGGAGCCCAG
This sequence comes from Gopherus flavomarginatus, assembly GCF_025201925.1. Classification (NCBI taxonomy): domain Eukaryota; kingdom Metazoa; phylum Chordata; order Testudines; family Testudinidae; genus Gopherus; species Gopherus flavomarginatus. The sequence goes on along the minus strand of NC_066620.1, from coordinate 129,885,123 downwards.
GGCTGGGACAGGGGGGCAGCCAAAAATTTTTTTGCTTGGAGTGGCAAAAAACCTAGAGCCGGCCCTGTCCATATGTCATTGGAGGGGTAATTTTCCTAGGTTATCAGTAAGGTTGGTGATTTGCTCTTGATGACACAAATTATTGAAACGGGCTTAATAAAGGCAAGCAAATGTATGACTTTTGTGTATACATTTGCTAGATTCTTATTAATTTGCAAGAACAAGTTCATCTAATAGAACTTGTATATTTCTAAACTTAAGGTATTCTAAACATTTTCTGTTTTTCCAGTGAAGACGAAACCCTGGAGACACAGGCAATCATGCAAAAATTAGTCTCTGCCCTTAGTTTCACTCTCGGATTTGGGGGTCAAATAAAGAGAATTAATTTAAACAAATATGCACACAGGTTGGAGGGTTCCAAGAGGCCTCAGGGAGTTACTATGAACTATGAAGCCTAGTCTACACTAGAAAGTTAGGTCGAAGGAAGCCACCTTAAGTCAACCTGTTAATGTATGCGTCTACGCTACCAGGTCCTTTACGCTGACCTAAGTCACCTATAATGTCAACTTCTGTAATCAAACTCTGCAAGAGGTGCAGCGCTTAATTCAATTTTCATGGGTCAACTGCGAGGTAGTGCAGATGCAGTATTGTGGAATTCAACTTAATTGGCCTACAGGTGGTGTCCCACAATGCTTATCTGGGGCCGTGCTGGAGATCATTCTCAACTCTGCTGCACTGCAGCCAGGTACACAGGAAACAGCCCCTCCCCTGCTAAAGCCCCAGGATTTTTTGATTTCCCATTTCCTGTTTGATCAGCTTGGGAGCATGCCAACTTGAGCACAGCTGATCATGGAGACTACACGCCCCAAACATGCTCCAGCCTGATCTGCGCAGGAAGTTGTCGCAACCCTAAGCCTATGCTCAAACATGGCCTCTGTATGGCCAGTTGTCGGTCAAAAGGTCACATTGGTACCGTGTGCAACACCGTAGTGCGGTGTGCTACATTATAGTGCTGTGTGCATTTTCTGGCTCTTTTTGCCTGGTCACCTCGGGGTCAGGCTAGTGCCTTGTACAAAAATACCAGCATGCCATGTGCATAAGGGTAGTGTGCTGTGTGCAGATCCTGTTTACGTGGAGGGCTCCAGCTCGGAACCTGGAAGGCGAAGGAGCTAGGGACCAATCAGATGCTGACACGAGTAAGAGAGCTTTCGAATAAAACCATGTCTCGCGCCAAGATCTAGAGGAGTCTACGCATGTTAGCTGGAAGGCCTGATCACCCTTTCAGCCAGAAGGGTCTCCTGTGTATCTTGCCGGCTTGTGTTGTGTCCCCCCAATTCGTCATGCCCTTGGTATCTGTACTGCTGGTCAGCTGCGCCTGGAGTGTGGTATTTATATTCTAATTTCTGTGAATATTCTGTTTGCTTAGCCTCTTCATTTCTGTGAATATTCTGTTTGCTTATGGCTGGTCTACACTACGGGGGAAAATCGATCTTAGATACACAACTTCAGCTACGTGAATAACGTAGCTGAAGTCGAAGTATCTAAGATCGAATTACTCACTGTCCTCATGGCGCGGGATCGATGTCCGCGGCTCCCCCTGTCGATTCCGCAACTCCGTTCGGGTTGGTGGAGTTACGGAATCGATATAAGCGCATTCGGGGATCGATATATCGCGTCTAGATGAGACGCGATATATCGATCCCCGAGTAATCGATTGCTACCCGCCGATACGGCAGGTAGTGAAGACGTACCCTATGTCTCTTCTCTTTTTCCCTCCCTTATTTGGCACAGAACTGTATATATTATTGTTACTTGGTACCAAGTTATGTATATAGTATATGAAAGTTAAATTGTTGTATTGATTGCTATTGTGGTTAATTGTACTTAACAATATTTGGTTAATGTATATAGTTTACTCAGTTTGGTGTATCTGCTCTAATTTCTGATGAGCAGTTAATCACAGATCATTTGGTTTCCTGTTGTTGATTATAAATAGATTGTTTCAAGTTGTGTAACTATTCTCGTTCTAATAGTATTGTTAGTTGGTAAAAGCGCTCCTCCCCAGCCCAAGTTGCAATTTATCCCCCATTAATAAATGGCCATGTGGTTTTGAACTTTCAATCTGTCACGTTTTGATTTTCCTCACTCCATCAAAAATTTACTCGAACCTGTATTGGTCTCGGACAGGGGTGGTGGATCTCATTGCTGTGTGGGGAGAAGAGTTTGCAGGCAGAGCTCCAATCCAGCAGAAGAAACGCTGACCTATATGCAAAGATCACTCATGGAATGGGGGAGAAGGGCTTCACGAGGGACACATAGCTGTGCCATATGAAAATTAAGAATGTCACCAAGTGTATCAGAAGGCAAGGGAGGTGAACAGTCGTTCTGGCGCTGAACCCCACACATGTCGGATCTACAACGAGCTGCATGTGATTCTTGGGGGTGACCCTACCAACACTGCCACAAGTAACGTGGACAGGTTGTGAGTCTAGGGACAACAAGGAGGATGATATGGTGGATGAGGAAGAGGAGGAGGAGGAGAATGGGAGACAGGTGAGCGGTGGAGCCATTATCCCCAAGAGCCAGGAAATATTTTTAACACTGGAGCCCTATGGGTCACAGGACATCACAGTGACCGACTGATGCAGCAGAAGGCACCTCTGATGAGTGTACAGTTACAATCAAGGTCCACTTAAACTTTAGTGGGCATGCACATTCAGTGGTATTGCATGTTTACTGCGAAGAAAAAGTGAGGTGCTGTGGTTTTCTGCTTACAAGGGGCTGCTCCAGCTACACACAGGATGGCTCCCGGAAAAGATTGTTTATGTGGACTGGGATAGCCTAGGAATCGTTCAAGGATATCTCTAGGAAACTTTCATGGCGGTACTCAGCAATCATTTGTAGAAGGTTTCTGGGCAGGGCAGTCTTATTTCTTCCATCACGGTAGGACACTTTCCCATGCAACTCCTGAATTAATTCTGCTGGCATCATGGCAGTACACAGCATAGCAGCATAAGGACTGGGTCTATACCCAGACTCTTGCAGCATCTCCTTCCTTTCTGCCTCTGTTACCCTCAGGAGACAGATATCACATAGGGTCACCTAGAGGAAATGGGGAACGTGCTAATTAAAAGTGCTAATACAAGAAAAAAAATGGTAATGTAGACCCATCCACCCTCCTACATTCTGGATCACCAAACCACACAGCCGCTAATTTGCCTTTACTGTGCTCGGCATGGGTCAGCAAGCAGTTTAAAGTGGCTGTTAGGGGACTGGGGCCCCACATGAGAGATTCCACAATTTCTGAGTGAAAATGTTTCCCCCCACTGCCCCAATCATAAACAGCTTCCTATGGTGCTATGGGGAAGGGCCATTGTTCAAGTAGCTACTTCTGCTCCTGACATGAGCCTGCCATAAACTTCATTTAAAGTGTGGTCACCCATGACCCAGGGGAGCCTACTCACCATGGCTGGAGCAGCAAAACGGCACAGTGAACAGTTACAGATTCTGATTATGTTATGGCTTGCACCTAGTGTAATATGTTTTGTTTTTTTTAATGAAAATGGCCTTGTTATGGAAACATTTTATTCATGTTCAATGGCTCCTTTATCTTTCCCCTGACTGACAGCTGGAAATGTATCCTTCATCATGTCATCAACACTTGAAAGCAGACGTTCAGTGATTAGAAGGAGGAGAAAGAGAGGCTTTTGGTTTATGTACTCCTTGGCAAGGTGGTCTGGTGCCAAGATGGGGATATGCATGCCATCTATCGCCCCACCACAATTAGGGAACCTCATCGTGGCAAAACCAGCCACTATGTCCTGCACATTTCCCAGACTCACTATCTTTCGTAGCAGAAGTCTATTAATGGCCCTGGACACTTGGAGCACAGAAGCTCCCGTGATTAATTTACTTACTCCAAATTGATTCCCCACTGACCAGTAACTGTCTGGTGTTGCAAGCTTCCAAATAGCAATCACCACTCGCTTCTGCACCGTCAGAACAGCTCTCATTTTTTGTGTTGCTGAACTGCAGGGCAGGGGAAAACTCTGCATAAAGTTTCTGGAAGGTGGCCTTCCACACTCGGAAAGTTCTGCAGCCACTGCTTGTCATCCCATAGTTGCAAAATCATGTGGTCCCACCTGTCAGTGCTTGTTTCACAGGACCAGAAACGGCACTCAACAGAGTGCAGCTTCTCTGTGACTGTCAGCAGCAACTGTGATTATTTTTTAAATTGCTTGCAGCGGGGCTGCTTGCAGGACATTGCTATGTTCCACGTGGCGGGCCCTACTTCGGCTCTGGAAATACTGCAGGAGAAGGTGCAAAGTGTTTGAGATGCTCACAGCAAGAGTGCACAGCTGAGCGGGCACCATGCTTCTGGGGTTATGGCATACATGTGGTAGTTTTAAGATGCAAAAACCACTGGGTTGTTTGCTGTTGAGCACAGTGCATCATGGGATGCTGATGCAATGTTCCCATTCTCCCCTGCAACAATGTTTTTGTCCCATGAGGCATTGCACAAACTTCCCAAAACACACTGTGGCAAGCTGCACTTTGGGATAGCTACCCACCTTGCACTGCTTTGTGCATCAATGCAGGCGCTGCTAGTGAGGACACACTCCATCCAGACAATGAGCATGGTGTGGCCATGCACAATCGAGTTAATTAATTTGGAGGCTTGGGGTCAAATTAGATAAAGTCACCGTAATTTTGTAGTGTAGACAAGCCCTTATTGAACTTCAGACTTAATGCATTTGGACACCTATCTTTCTTATGAGCCTCCAAAAATCCCAGCCCATTTTTTTTAATAGTATTCAGTTAGTGTTCCATGGCTCTCATATATAAGCTAAATTGAAAGTTAAGTTCAGTCTCCGTGTGTATTCAACCCTTACCTGTCTGAGGGTGCTATGGTTTAGTAAACTGATCTTCCCCCTTATCATAAAACCATGGGAGTTGTTATATGAAATAACAATAATTTAAAATGAGACCTGTAACCAGGTTGTCTGCATCTGTTAGTGACAAGACAAGCTGCTACCCTTCAAAGGAAGGTTACAAAGCCCCATAATGCACTTTCCCTCATAGCATGCACATTTAGCTAAGTGTTCAGGCCTGTTCCTCCTAGGCAATCAGTTTAGGCCCTATACTTTGGCTTCCCTTATGTAATATCACAGTTTTCATTCTTCTACAGGTACCTGCATATACTATTAATGCTCATAAAGTTATCCAGCTCCTTTTTAAAAACCAACCTCCACATATGTGCCAAAGGTCTCCACCACAGTGAATCTCATAAACTGACTTTATGCTCCATGTGTAAAGATGTACAGCCTGTCAAAAAAAATCCTTATTTTTCATCAAAGTGTTCTGAAATTTTATAACTAGTTCTAATCTTTTCTTGGTTATAAAACTACCCTTTACCATTTCAGTGACTGTCCTCTAGTTCTCATATCACAAATAAGTTTGCTTTCCTCCTCTCCCCGCCCGCCCCCAGAGTCTCAGTTGGCATAAACTGGAGTAGCTGATTCTCATCAGCTGAGAGTCTGAATCATAGTTTCAGTAAAAATCATATTAATTCTTCTCTCTCTCTCTCTCACTCACTCTCTTCTTGGAAACCAAGTAATGTAATAAAGTGCCAAAAGATTTGAGATTTGTATACTTCCAAAGTCCTTTTTTTATACCTGGTCTTGGCATATTTAAAACCCTGGAAAGTTACACTTTACTTTCCAAATAATCATCCTGGACAGCCCAGAAACATAGCTGTAGAACAGGATATCCAGCTATTGAACACTGCTGTCACAGGTGGCCAGCAACGCAGCTGCAAAGAACTTCCTGCCAAGGGTGTAAAATGGGTCCACAGGAAGAAATGTTCCTTTCCTCTTTCAATCTGTTTTCAACTGTAAAGGAAGGCACAGCTTACACTCCTACACTATATCTGCCTACACAGCATTTTTCTGCTGTAGTGCAACCGAGGCTAACATTTCTAACAATAAATGTCAGAAGAGGATCAACTCATTCACAGGATTTCAAACAGGAGGCCCTCCCTTAAGCAGAAATCTGTCCTTGAAGAATAGTAAAGCTTTAGTGTATTGTTCCTTTACCCAGCCATCTCATCATTTTACAGTCCATTTAAGTGCAGTTGGCACTGCATAAATAGATGGTAAAAAGAGTATCTCCATTTCTTCGAGCACCAGATATGAGAGTCAATGCATTTATTTTGCCCTGCAATCAGCTATTGCAATAGTTACACAAATGAAAATGAGTTTCTACTGATATGGGATTTTATTGTAAAGAAGAAAATGAAAAGAAGCAGAACTTCATGCATGCAGTGTTAGGGTAATGATTCAGCCCATGGAATTATGAACATAGCCTGATTCTCCAAAGGAGAGATGGGAGGTGAGGAGGAAAGACATGCTTGGTTGCAGAGTACAGTGTTAATAGAAAATGTACATGAGTTCACGATATCATGGGGGAAGTGAAACTCCTTATTTCCAAAGGAGCTTTTGTGCAAAAAATAGCTACTGTACTAGAGTGGCTCCAGTTAGAGATCAGTAGGGAGTGGGAAATGCTTTCATGAGTTACCATTTTTTATTTAGAGAAAAGCTACATGGCTAGTGAGCTTCTGCTTAAACAGAAGAGGAATATCACGTATTCTTTCATAAGATTAAACAAACACTGGGCTCATTCACGTGTGTAAAGTTAAGCATGTGTGTCTGCAGTATCAGTGCCTGATCCAAAGACCAATGAAGTCAATGGAAAACTTCTGATTGACTTAGTGGACTTTGGATCAAACCCTTAGGCCCTGATCTTACAAGTTCACATGCATGGATGCAGACCCATTGACTTCCAGTCCAAAACTATTATGTAGTGTTGCAGCGTGATAAATGACTACTGTTTTTTAGCCTAGAATTGTCAGTTCTTCTGTTATGGGTTAAATGGTCATGCATACTGTATCAAATTTTTAAATACTTTGGAATCCATTGAATATGAAAGTTGCAATGTAAATATAAAATATCTATATATTTGGAGATTTTCTATAGAGTCCACCACCATGGTGTCTAAGCATAAATTTTGCTATTAAGCTTGAAACATTTGGATTCTGTGTTATCCACAAATTTGAGAACTAAAGTAATATAACAATAATCAGGCAAGATTGTTTCCTCACAGAGGTCAGCTTATGGTGATACTGTAGGCAGCCAGCCTCCTCTGTGCTGAAAGAAGCAGGCACTAAAATATAGAACTCTACCTATATTATTATATAGCACATACATCACTGAAAACTACAAAAAAAGTTGTTCTTACAGGAAGCATCGCACTATATGTTCCCAAAGAAACACGTTCAGAACATCTAGGAACGGCGGCTAGCACAAACTTCGGTGGCTTGCTTGTCAACGGGTACTTCACGCAAAAAGCAAATCCAACCTGAGCTGTGATTAATTTTGAGATGAATTTTGAAGTATTTGGCTAGACCTATAAAGTCCTGAAAAGAGCTGATCAGAAAAATTCCAGCAAAAAATTGTTTATCAGTACTGAAATATTCTGTGGAAATTGCTGGGCTCTGAAAAAGTTCTTCTGCAAATGAGTCAGATCAGAAGGAAAACAAATTTCCAAATCATTTGTAAAATGAAATGATCATTGTCCTTCCAGCTCTAGTCCTAATGGCTTGGGTCATGACTGGTTAAGAGATTCTCTCCTTGTATGACATCATGACAATTGCTTCATCCTGGGTTGTGGGGTGCTCTAGCTATGCCCCTCCCATTGAAAAAGGACAGTGCTTTGAGGTAGGCATCCTCAGCCATGAATCCTTGTATCTGGAACTATTGCAGCCCTAAGCCTACGCTCAAACACGGTGTCTGTTTGGCCAATTGTCAGTCAAAAGGTCACATTGGTACCATGTGCAACACCATAGTGCAGTGTGCTACATTATAGTGCCATGTGCATTTTCTGGCTCTTTTTGCCTGGTCACGTAGGGGTCAGGCTAGTGCCTCGTGCAAAAATACCAGCATGCCGTGTGCATAAGGGTAGTGTGCCATGTGCAGATCCTGTTTATGTGGAGGGCTCCAGCTCGGAACCTGGAAGGCGAAGGAGCTAGGGACCAATCAGATGCTGACACGAGTAAGAGAGCTTTCGAAAAAAACCATGTCTTGCACCAAAATCTGCAGGAGTCTCTGCATGTTAGCTGGAAGGCCTGATCACCCTTCCAGCTAGAAGAGTCTCCTCCGGATTTAGCCGGCTCGGGTCATGTCATTACAGATTATTTCCCACTAATTCGTCATGCCCTTGGTGTCTGTACTGCTGGTCAGCTGCGCCTGAAGTGTGGTATTTGCATTCTAATTTCTGTAAATATTCTGTTTGCTTAGCCTCTTCCCTTTTTCCCTCCCTTACTTGGTACCAAGTTGTGTATATAGTATATGAAAGTTGAATTGTTGTATTTTGCAATATCTGGTTAATGCTTGTACAGTTTACTCAGTTTTTGTGTGTTTTATCTGGATTTCAGTGAGCGGTTAATCACAGATTGTTTGGTTTCTTGTTGTTAGATGTAAATAGATTGTTTCAAGTTGTGTGTAGATTCTTGTTTTGATAGTATTGCTAGTTGGTAAAAGTGCTCCTCCCCAGCCCAAGTTGTAACTTATCCCCATTAATAAACAGCCATGTGGTTTTGAACTTTCAATCTGTTACGTTTTGATTTTCCTCACTCGATCAAAATCTTGCTCAAACCTGCATTGGTCTCGGACAGGAACAAACTTCCGTTTTTGGTTTGACAGAGGCTGGATTAAAGCACCAGTCCCATTCAGGTGGACTCTTTGCCCACACCAAGCCCCGATTAAGTCAATGGGGCTCGGTACAGGGATACGTAGCTTATATTTCAACTGTAAAGACTTTGATGCAGTGACTGTCTTTTGTCATGTGTGTGTCCAGTACCTAGGCCAATGGGGCCCCAATCCCTGATCAATGTCGATAAGCAACACATAACACAAATAATACTCTTATCTTAAAATTGTACATAAGAACGGCCACATTGGGTCAGACAAAAGGTCCATCTAGTCCAGTATCATTTCTTCTCACAGTGGCCAGTGCCAGGTGCCCCAGAGGCAATGAACAGAACAGATAATCATCAAGTGCTCCATCCCCTGTCGCCCATTCCCAGCTTCTAGCAAACAGAAGCTAGGGACACCATCCCTGCTGATCCTGGCTAATAGCCATTGATGGACCTATCCTCCATGAACTTATCTAGTTCTTTTTTGAACCCTGTTATAGTCTTGGCCTTCAGAACATCCTCTGGAAAAAAGTTCCACAAGTTGACTGTGTGTTCTGTGAATAAATTCTTCCTTTTGTTTGTTTTAAACCTGCTGCCTATTAATTTCATTTGGTGACCCCTAATTCATGTGTTAGGAGAAAGAATAAATAACACTTCCTTATTTACTTTCTCTATACCAGTCATGATTTTATAGACCTCTATCATCTCCCCCCTTAGTCATCTCTTTTCCAAACTGAAAAGTCCCAGTCTTATTAATCTCTCCTTATATGGAAGCCGTTCCATACTCCTAATCATTTTTGTTGCCCTATACTATAGCAATGATAAATAAAATAATGAATAAACAATGTAATAACAGGGAATCAAATGTTCACAATAAAGTGGTTTTACCATTCATTTTAGTTATTTTATTCTCAGATAATTGTCCAATAGTGACCAATTTATATAGATTACTTAATTGTTTGTATATAGCAGCTTTAAGAAAGTGTTTTGAAATGATGAAATCATAAAAGTCAGATTGTAAACTGAATTGTACCAGTGTAAACTAGCTGTAACTCCATAGAAGACAATGGAGTTATTGCCCAGTTTTCTCCACTGTAACTGAGACCAGGACCTACTCCCTAGAAAGTAAAGATGAAGAAAAAGTGTTAAGTAAACATATCCATCATCCTGGCAGTGAAGAATTCTCAATGCTTTATCCAGTCTAATTTTAAATGGCTCAAGGAATGTCTCCTAATGGTCATTATTTTCTTATTGGCCTGCAGATGGTCAATGTAAACACTGCCTCACGGCCCACCAACAGATTACCTTGATGGGCTGCATGCAGCCCCTGGGCCACAGGTTGCCCACTACTGCATTAGGAACTATTTAGAAAAACTGGACGTGCACAGGTCCATGGGGCCAGATGAAATGCAATTGCTGATGTGGATTGTTGTTGGCTGGTGTGATTACAGAGCCATTGGCCATTATCTTTGAAAACTCTTGGTGATCAGGGGAGGTCCCGGATGACTGGAAAAAGGCAAATATAATGCCCATCTTTTAAAATGGGAAGAAGGAGAATCCGGAGAACTGCAGACTGATCAGCCTCACCTCAGTCCCTGGAAAAATCCATTTTGAAGCACTTGGAGGACAGGAAGGTGATCAGGAACAATCAACATGGATTCACCAAGGACAAGTCATGCCTGACCAATCTGATTGCCTTCTATGATGAGATAACTTCTGAGGTCTCTTTCAACTCTAATCTTCTGCGATTCTATGATTTAGAGAAACAAAATATTTGAATACAATAAATAATCTACATGCACGACTGTCTTACCTAAAAGCTTACAACCCCCTCATGATAACCAGGCAGGCCTAGCTTCTTTAGATATTCCTAGCTGTCTCTGTTTTTCAGCTGATTTCCCCAAACAACTTTTGCGAGAGAGAGAGAGAGAGAGAGAGAGAGAGACCCTCTTAAAACCTGCTATAATTCTTTCATTTTTCTGTTTCTGGGATTTGGGCTTTCTATATAAAACTGGTGTGTAGGCTCAGCAGGAGAATGAGACAGAGTCTTGTTGTATTGAGCTCAAGGGACAAAGGAGTTAGAGGTGTTTATAAACTCTTTCACTATCCAACATCAAAACAGCAATACCTAGGTTCAGGGGTTTTGTACAGAGGCCTTATTTTACTTGGTTTTTTTTTTGGCAAACACCCAACAGAATGTTTTGATCAAATACAAGAAAAATAAATTAAAACAAGCATTTATATTGAAACTGAAACTGAGTGATTATGCAAAACAAACAAAACCTATTAAAGTCTCTTTTCTTTTGGAGGCAAAATATCAGTCTCTTATTTTCAGAACAGCCTTTCTTTGATGAAAAGGAAAGGGTTAATTTTACTTTCCTCTTTCTAACAAACAGACATCCCTCAGATGCAAGAGAGATAAGATAGAAAAAGGTGGGAGGGGCAGAGGGAGAGAAGCCTTTGTTGATGTTTTTGAAACACTGGATGGCTGGTCAGTCAAAAATGGATGCTTTGGCCAGCAGGTTGACCAAGCACCTGTTGCTTGGAGCCTGGTTCACATTCCCACGAGGAGGTCACCTGGTTGGGTCTTTTCTCCTTAGACGAGACAGGATTGTGATCATCTTGTCTTTCTGCACTGATGTGGATTTGATGAAAGACTGAGAGACTGGTGGATGGGAAGGGAGAAAAGAGCAGAAAGTAACACAAAAGGAAGGGAAACAGAAGAGGCCCTTACACGTCTCTGTGGTGCAAGCAATTAGTTGTCCGCACTGATGGTCTGAGGACAGGATGTCATAATGATAAGATGACTGAGAACTCACAAGTGAAAAACCAAGTTCCTTGAACAAGAACGAGGCCTTAGAGCCTTCCTCTCAGGAAGAAAGATCTTCAGTCTGCTCTACTCCTTCTGTCGTGGGGTTGGGGAAAACGAGATGTGATGAGATGCACCAGGTTGAGACGAACTGAGTTGAGTTGGGATGCATTGAGCAGATGAGCTTTTTTTTAAAAGTCTCTTTTTAAGCATCCCCATAAAGGAGAAAAGTTGGTAGCGTAATTCATTCCCTCATTATTTTATCCACCAATTAGGCCTAATAGCTATCATACCAATTATGGACCATTCATTTCTGGACCCATATCATCTTCTTTATGAAGTCCAACCTCAACATAGTCCTTGAACCATATCATTGGCCCTTTTTTGTTGGGACTAATTTAGTCTGTCTGGTTTTCTTGCACTTGTTCATAACATTCATTATTGAAAACAACTTAACCTATTTTCTATGGTTAATTCCAAAGTAGGCAAAAAAGTTATAGATTGTTGTGACATTTTATGAATTTTTACATTTGAGTTTACAATTAATTAAATGTTTAGGCCCAATAATCACAACAGTCCTCAGAGCCAATGACTCTGTCATTGTCCCTTAACAACCTTCAAGGGTTTACTGAGGGACACCTTGTCTCCTTCCTGCTTGTTTTTTCAGCCTCTATTAAATGTAAACAATGATATTCAGTGAACATCCCAGTAACCATCTTAATTTACTGTATTCATAAATTATTACAGAGCAGTTCCAAATCCATCACAGCCAACTTTTGTGTTTTTATCATGAGTCTCACAATATTTGTTTATCTGAAATATTCAGCTTCATGTCATATGATTATGTAACAAGTTAAGTTTTCCTTTAAAGAAATAATTTTTAGTATTCATGGTTGTAGAGAAAAGCTTGAAAATGTGACCTGAGTGGACCCTAACAGCTGAGACGCCAGCAGGCAAATAAAAAGAATCCTCAATTTAAAAAAAAGTCATGATTTTTAAGCCCATCTCATGATTTTGAGGGGGCCTGAGTCATGAGTTTTGAATGCTTGGGGTTGATAATACTGCAAATATTTGCATGGAACATTGCAAATGCATAAGAAAAGGGCAGTCTCTGAAAATCAGGCCCTTCAGTTTAATTTGTAAAGAATTTTTGCTTACATTTTTTAACTCGATATAAGTTTTAAAACTAAAAAGATCATGACGCTAATCCTTGTTTGTGCAAAATATGCAGCAATGAGAGCAAACAATATTTCATATTAACTATTCCCTTAATATTCATGATTAACTGATTGGCAGATAGATTTGACATCTAAAGACCCCGTTGGTCGTCTACCAGTACAAAATATCATACATTTTTAACTTTCCTCTCCGAAAATTTCAATTATTAATGAGGAAAAAAGTTGTTGGCTTTTTGGTGGAAGAAACAGATGATTACTGACATTTACTGATTAGAATCAAACCCTTCGAAGCCTAGGTAAATCTTATGACAATATTGTTACATTCTTGAGGCTTTGGTTTTGTTTATATCCTTTAATTATGTTGTCTTCTATATTAAATAAGGAAGTGTTTTCATGATTACATCATCTAAACCATTCAAATGTGCATAGGAGTGCCTAAGCAATGTATATGATGTTAATAGCTCTGAGTCAGAATTTATTAACATGGCCTCTACTCAGCACAAAAACTGAGAGAGGAAGAAAGAAACAGTATACACTTGGGGATAGTAGGACTCTCACTCAACAACCAGCTGCTTTCTGTTAGACATATACAGTGTAAACTTATCCAAGTCAAGATCTCCAAAGAGAAACCCAATCCCCTAATCTCCCCCAAAAGCTAAAACAATGGTCAATGAAATCAAATAATGTGGACAAACAGGTGAAATGAATCACCCATTAAATGATATGCTTTATAACTATGAATGAGATCTCATCTGGCACACTAGCAGCAGCATTTCAATGTGATTAAATTCTGTATATAGACTGTTGGGAGAAAACCGACTAAAGTTTTCTGAATAATAAAGTGCCAACAATCAAGAGATCCTGAAGTCAATACAGTAAGTGAATTCAAAGTGGATGAAGTAGCACTGGAGTGGAGTCTAGTGGTATCCTGTTCTTTAAAGGTGACCTACAAAGGAAAAAAAAACTTTTTGTCATTGTTTGATTATGATGTTTTAAAAAGTCTGAAAGGTTTTAAAACAAAACCTGTGCTTTAGTTTACATTGGAAATAATGGGTCAGATCCTCAGATGCTCTAAATCAGCACAACTATATTCAGTGAGCTCTAGTGATTTACCCCAGCTAAGGAATTGGCCCATCAGGTTTATGAGTAGTTTGTTTTTGGATAACTGGAAAAGAACATGCTTCAGGTCTCTTATGACATGATAGTCAATTGTAAGAGGAAGAGATTTTTAGTTAGGGCATTTCATTACCTAAGTAATTAACTAGTTGCACTAGTTCTGTTTCACTGATTACAGCTGAGATACTCCTAATTCATACCAGTGTCAGTGAAAGCAGAATCCACCCCACACTGTTTAAAACTATTTTCTTATTTATACATATCTAACTCAGACTATTAATAAAAAGTTGGAAGAAAAATTATTTTTTAATAAAGATACAAACACTCCCTTCCTTTCAGTGGAGGGATTCTATTCTTTCCAGGACCAGCAAAGAAAAACTTTAAACAAAACCACCATTCAAAAACTGTCAGGTTTATTGTTTTTAGTAGTGCCTACAGAGTGCAAAGTACTGCATTTGCTTATATCAAAAAGAAGCAAAAAAAGAAGCAAAAAAAAAATTAAAACACTTTTGTTCCCCTTTCCATGCCATCTTGAAAAGATATTTGTCCACACAGCAGAACCTCCACATAGTATGGCAACATCATCTATGTGATAATCAGTCTATAATCATGGTTTTGCAGCTAGTACTGAGCACTCAAATTACCTTTCCCAGACCTGAAGAAGAGCTCTGTAGCTCAAAAACTTGTCTCTTTCACAAACAGAAGCTGATCCAATAAAAGATATTACTTCACCCAGCTTATCTCTCTCACTGTATGTGATGCATTTGATTAATTTAGCCTCCCTGTTTGCTTGAGGATGATTGACTATTGCCAATCCCAAATGTTCAAAAATCATGAGCCGGCCCACCAAAAATAATGAGATTGGCTTTAAAATCACAATATTATGTAAAAATAATAGATCTGATATTCTTTTCATTTGCCTTTTGCTTTTTGAGCTGACCAGCCTTGCACAATTCGCCCCACCTGGCACATCTGGAAAGGGGTGTGGGGGTTTAATTAGTAGAACCAACTGGGTATAGAGGAGCTGTAAGGGTTGGATAGTTTGAGGGAGTGCTGGACTACAGAGGTTACTGGGAATAAGTAGTCCTCAGAAGGGGGGAAGCTCTGAGTTTTCAGGGAAAATGTTCTAATCAGGCAAGACTTGAGCAACCCAGAGCAGGAAGACTGGGAGCATGGGCTTGATGGGGATTTGAGAATATTTATTCTGAATATTTTGTTATATTAATAAATCCAGCCCCAAGGAGAAGGGTGCTGCTGAGCTTGAGAAGAGGATTTTGATGGTTTGCTCTAAGAGGCCCTGAACTGAAAAAGTGAGGAAACAGAGGCAGGGCTGCTGCAGAGTTACCCTGTGCGATGAGGGGTACTTGGGACATGGCTGGCCCCTTCGCAGTTGGAATGTTCCATTTTGATAAGGTTGGTGTGTTTTGTTTTGATTTTTATACTAGATTAAACATAAATGTTGAAATGAAATGTTCAACTCTTATCAAAATGAATTATTTTGACCTTATTGAAATGCTTCATTTTGATAATTTCCCACTAAAATCTTTGACAATATGTTGATTGGTTCCCATGAAATGTTTTTATTTCATCAAATCAGTATTTTCTGTCTGAACACTATTGTGGTGGAAATCTTTTATTCAACATTATGATGTGAAGATAAAATTTATTTGCACCAGTCACATATGCAACTTTGAAATTCACTTTCTGTTAATATTTTGCCAGTAAGTCTTCAGTGTTCCCTAGAAGTGAACACAATACAAGCATGAACATGGCTGGAGCAAATTCATTCGAATTACTATTTGCAGGAGACAAAAGCTCAATGTTTATCCAGTTCTAGTTGCCAGTGAGAAATGAATTGCAGTGAATAGCACATGCTAAGGGCCCATAATGTAAGATATAAATACCTTTACTCACATTAGATGTCCCACTGAAGACAACTACCTCAATCCTGGGCCAAGCTGGGTCTTCTTTGTGTAACTGCAATAGCACAAAGTATCCCTAACACAGTGGATCCAGCTTCAGGAGTTTCAACAGGAGGCTGCTTGGGTGACACACAGCTACCATATTAATTCCTATGTCTGTGGGGCTCAGGGATGTGGCTAGGAAAAGGAGGCATTGTGATGTACGTGCACCTTCTATCCCACGCTGCCATGATGTTCCCTTGTAGCCATGGACAGTTGGTGCAGGTTAGTGGGGGCTGGCCTGGCACAGTTCAGCTCCTGAGATGGGGGAGCTCAAAGAGCACATTTGAATCCCCTCCTCAGCTGGGCCATGCACTGCTTTGCCACATAACTGACGATATGGCTCAGTGGGGTGAATATCAGCTTCTGATTAGACAGCAATGTTTCACTTTTCAACAATCCTTGTTGGAGCTGGCAATGTCCTTAACACATTTCACTTAGGCCTGGTCTACATTACACGTTTAAACCGAATTTAGTAGCATTAAACCCTGCACCTGTCCACAGAACGAGGCCCTTTATATCGATATAAAAGGCTCTTTAAACTGGTTTCTGTACTCCTCCCCGACTAGAGGAGTAGCACTGAAATCAGTATTGCCATGTCGTATTAGGTTAGTGTGGCCGCAAATTGACAGTATTGGCCCCCGGGTGGCATCCCACAGTGCACCATTGTGACTGCTCTGGAAAGCAATCTGCACTCGGATGCAGTGGCCAGGTAGACAGGAAAAGCCCCGCGAACTTCTGAATTTCATTTCCTGTTTGCCCAGCGTGGAGCTCTGATCAGCATGGGTGGTGATGCAGTCCCAAATCCAAAATGAGCTCCAGCATTGACCGTACAGGAGATACTGGATCTGATCACTGTTTGGGGAGACAAATCTGTTCTATCACAGCTCCGTTACAGAAAACGAAATGCCAAAGCATTTGAAAAAATCTCCAGGCTGTGATAGACAGAGGCCACAGCACAGTGCTGTGTGACAAGCATAACGGAAAGCCAAAGCATCAAATGGATGCTCATGGAGGGAGGGAGGGGGTACTGAGTACTCCAGCTATCCCACAGTCCCCGCAGTCTCTGAAAAGCATTTGCATTCTTGGCTGAGCTCCCAATGCCTGTAGGGTCAAACACATTGTCCAGGGTGGTTCAGGGTATATCTCATCAATTTACTCCCCCTCCCCTCCATGAAAGAAAAGGGAAAAAAATCGTTTCTTGACTTTTTTCAATGTCACTGTATATCTACTGCATGCTGCTGGTAGACGCGGTGCTGTGGCACTGAACAGCAGCATCTTCTCCCCTCCCCTCCCTGGTGTCAGATGGTACAGTACAAAATGACTGATAGCTGTCCTCATCATCCTGTGAGTGATCCTGGCTGGCCTCGGTGAGGTCGGTCGGGGGCACCTGGGTAAAAATAGGAATGACTCCCAGTCATTCCCGGCAGATGGTACAGAACGGCTGGTAACCATCTTCATCATAGCAACTGAGGGCTGAGCTCCATCAGCGCCCCCCCCTTTTGCGTCTAAATAAAAGATTCTGTACTGCCTGGACAATCATAGCAGCTGGAGGCTGCCTCCCAATCATTTTATCTCACTAAAAAGTCAGTGTTTCTTATTCCTGCATTCTTTATTACTTCATCACACAAATGGGGGGACACTGCAACGGTAGCCCAGGAGGGTTGGGGGAGGAGGGAAGCAATGAGTGGGATTGTTGCAGGGGCACCCCCTAGAATGGCATGCAGCTCATCATTTCTGTGGGATCTGACATGGAGCGGCTGTGCTGTCTGGTTCTCTGGTACACTGGTTCTCTAGTACACTTGCCCCATGTTCTAGGCAGGACTGACTCTATTTTTAGATAAAACATAAAGGAGGGAATGACCCTGGGACTCATTCCCATTTTTGTCTTTGCGCACCTGGCCGACCTCAGCGAAGGCCAGCCAGGAGCACCCATGACAGCAGCAGATGGTACAGAATGACTGATAACCGTCATTTCATCGCCAATTTACAATGGCGTGGCAGACAGTACAATAGGGATGGTAACTGTCTCTGTTACCTTGCAAAGGCAAATGAATGCTGCTGTGTAGCACTGCAGTACTGCCTCTGTCAGCAGCATCCAGTACACATATGGTGACAATGACAAAAGGCAAAACAGGCTCCATGGTTGCCATGCTATGGCGTCTGCCAGGGCAATCCAGGGAAAAAGGGCGCGAAATGATTGTCTGCCATTGCTTTCACGGAGGAAGGAATGAGTGACGACATTTACCCAGAATCACCCGCGACACTGTTTTTGCACTATCGTGCATTGGGATCTCAACCCAGAATTCCAATGGGCGGGGGAGACTGTGGGAACTATGGGATAGCTACGGGATAGCTACCCACAGTGCAACGCTCCAGAAATCGACACTAGCCTCGGTACATGGACGCACACCGCCGAATTATTGTGCTTTGTGTGGCCGCGTGCACTCGACATTATACAATCTGTTTTACAAAACCGGTTTATGTAAAATTGGAATAATCCTAGAGTGTAGACGTACCCTTAGTACGCAGAAAGGACAGGATCAGTATTTTCCATGGTATGTGTCATGTTCCATGTCCCCTTTTAAGAAAACACACAGAAGGTAAATGTTGCCCCAAATTTGTCCTCCTTTAAATCATTAGTGTAGCTTCATTTGTATTCGTACTTGATTATGACAGATAATTTGAACCAAAAAGAATTGCATGCATGATTTATTCCTGCTGTTCGTTTGTGACATGGCCAGAGTCTGAAATGTTGTTTTCTTCTGAAGTAGTTGCATCAGCCATTGTGTTAATTTCAGTAGTAGTAGGCACAAATATGAGGAAATTGTAACATTCATATATAAGGTATTGTCTAAACCAAAAAAAGTCATTAAATAAGTCATTATGCACTATCAATGAGAGGCACATATTCCTTTATAGGACATCATGCAGAAAGATTAATTTAATCTGGAACACAGCTAATGCCTGCAGGGGTGCTTATCAACAGTGTTCAGTGGAGGAAATGGTCATTTTTTGTTGCAAAACAAACAAACATAGCCTGTTTTCACAACCCTGACCTAGAATCCCTCCCGCTGTATCTCACTGTGTTTTCAATCCTTCTAACTATGCCCAACAGCAGGTGTGAGGCAATTGAAAACAGTGTAAAAATGAATTGTTTCTTTCACTTCCATGTGAACCGCTGCAATTTGCATTCTGAGAGAGGCACTAGCTGAGGTCAACAGTACTGTCATGTTAACAGGCTGTTTGCCATATATGAACATTTGCCAAGGTCATTCAAAGTCTAAATTACAAAAGTAGAGGCACACCCTTTTGGGGGGAGGGGTAGGGAGAGGAGGAGATAAATATGCATTATTGAACAGGGTGTTTTAAAGTTGTGTGTGTGTGTATATATTTGCATCCCTGTTACTGGGATGCAGGAAGGCAGGACTACTAAAATATTCAGTACAACCTCTCATTCTTTTGGGTGTGGGGGGGTGGAAATCCCATATTCACAATGTTAGGTGTGTAAACTGCAAAAAGTACGCAAACTTTTAAGCATTGTGAGGAGGGCTTCAGCTACATATTATACATTTTCAAAAGACTGCAAACTGGTTTAAAAAACAAAGGATTCCTTGTGCTGCAAAGCAGGAACTCAGCAAATTTGATCCCAGGATCCAAAGCCAGAAGAGGTGTTGGCTGGATTTGTTGCACATTCCACAGTCCATGTCGATGTGCACACTGCACCTGGGATGTATATAATGAGAGGTATTACATAGATTGACCAGTAAATGTTTCCTGGGTTACATTCTTTTAATGTGCTCAGTCTGGTCAGTTTATGAACCAGCTCACTGCTGGGCCCAAGGAGAGTTGAGAGTCAGGTAGCTAAGAAAAGTTGAGCATGGTGGAAGGCTGCAGGTGAAATCAGGCTTTAACTCTGGGGGATTGCTAGATCAAAAAGAACCGTGAGAACAAAAGCTTACATTTGCTAAACTACAAGAGGAACCTGATGTGTTTGATGAAGAGCGGAGAAAAGCACAAAACAAAACACAAAACTTACTGATACTGCATGGTGGGTTGAATACCTACATTTTTATATCCTTCTTTTGCTAAAACCAACCTCCCCTTCCCCACCTTAAAAACTTCTTTAATTCCACCATCTGCGTGACATTCTGATCTTGTTTCCCATTGTCAATTAAAACAGCAGGTTGGGTAGGCCTTCTGGGGGTTGTTTGAGAAAACATGCAAGAGAGAGAGTGACTAGAGGAACTGGTCACTAGGCATGGGTAGGGCAATGCACAGATGCTCAATGACCTCATAGATGAAAATGTCAGTGCATTGTTGTAGCTACTTAACCTATACAGAAAAGCTCCATTGGAGCACAAAGATGTAGTTATGCACCTAGACTAGAAGTACCAGTTTTCTAGTAAGAAGATATAAAAGGGAACAAATATATTTTCAGTGTTTGTTTAAATTTTCAGTCATTCTCTTTTATTATTTGATAAGCCATCAGTGGATGGGAAACACACTGTTCTCTGTGCTCTGCTTTGTAATATTAACTCTTTCTCCTGTGGCTTCTCCATAAATTCAATTCCAGTAGGCTGTATTTCAAATATAATCCAGATGATTGTCCACTGCAGTCTACTAACTAAAGAATCAATAAAAGACAATGTTTAGTCCTGTTGGATCTTTCCCAGCAATCAGTCTGCCTAATCTCCTGGGTAATAGTGTTGCTTATTTTGCAAACTACTTACATCAAGTCCATATAATTACCTATTCAACGTGAGCTAATCTATATTTTAATATAGATTATGACCCCATAGTTAGTAAGAGGTAAATGGTAGTATTTTCTACATAATGTATATTGATAAGAATTAAGTGTCCTCAGAGGTTTGCTTTTATTTCAAGGCTCACGCGGGGTGCAGGAATGAATTTCTCCTACCTTATAGTTAAGCAGTGGCATGTCAGACTTCATGCTCAAAAACCCAATTCATACTCCCCCTCCCCTCATCTGTATTGCATAGGAATGAACACAGTGAGGATCATCCCTCTTTCTGCCTGATGTTAACTTAATGCTGTTCATCTATCCTAACTTCACAAACTGCTGTCAGGATTTTGAGCCCCATCTGCTTTGCATTGTGCCTTTCTGCAATTAGTTTTCTAGAATCCATTTTAAGTGTGTAGATACTTCACTTTCCATTTCTGTAGCTCTTCCATCAGGGGATCTCAAAGCACTTAAAAAATTTTAAGGAATTTACCCTTACAACACCCATATACTTAATAGTACAGAAAGTTTTAAAAATCATTGAACATGTATAATCTTCAATATATTCAACACCAAAATTTAATTAAATAATACAAGTTCAAAATTTCCAGTCATGGCAAGTCAAAGGCCAGCTTTATATACATATAATCATTTTATTATTTGTATTTCTGTGGTACTGAGGAGCCCTGGTCATGGACCAGGGATCCACTGTAGTAGGCTCTGTAAAAACACAGAACAAAATGATGGTCCCTCCCCCAAAGAGGTTTTATTTTTATATTATTCTTCCAGATCCAATGCATTACCACAGCAATGTATTTGATTAATTTTAGACGATACTGCAGTGGTTTACATAACAGTAACATAAACCCCTATTCAGTATTTCTTTCACAAGAAAAGATCCTGTTATTTTTATCACAACTTTGATTTCAATAGATTTTCTTGTGCAAGGATTACTGGCTTGGGCCCACAGTAAGAGAGAACCCAATACAATGCACTGAAATGTATGATGTGGCTATGAATGCTGTATATTTCGCTAAGGCAAGCTATTGGCATGTAGTAATTACTTTTTCACTATCTGTGTTAAAGCAATATCATTGCAACATTTATTTTCTTCCCACTGAGCCCAAACGATTGAGTCATTTTAACTCAAATTAAGCTGATAAGCGTGTTTAAATTCTTTGTGAAGGAAACAGACACCTTCTGAAACTGTTTGATATTACCCATGAACCAAGGTCAAAATAAATAGGAAAAAAAATACCACCAGCAGCTGGGGGTGCTGGAACAATTTTTATGGGGGGCGCTGAGAACCATTGAACCAAACCAACCCCCCACACTCATAGAGCCAGCACTTATGCCAAGAAATCTGAGATGAGGTAGAATTTAAATTGTATACTGCTGACAGAAATATACATGTGTGATCATAGTGTCCCATGGTGTGACATCAAGATGCCTTTATCCATTCGTTTTTATTCTGAAAATAGTAGCATTAGAGAAAGATAAGATATCAGAAAAGGATAGTAATGCCCTCACAAAAACAAGGGCTGACAGGAAGAAGAGTTAGAAACATTGGTTAATCACTCTCTTTTAAACAAATGTTTTGTTTACATAGAAATTAATCTTTTGGAAACAAAACATTGTCCTTAAAGTGCTTTCTGTAAACATTGTCTAAATCTGCAAAAGAGATGTGAGCATGGAATGCGTTCAAGAGCTTCAGGCCTGAGGCCAGGGTGGTGGTAACTGTCTCAAATCAGGAAAATCTGTCTCTCATTAAGAGATCACAGGGTTCAGTGGAGCCAAGAACACCCAGAGATATTGTTGTCAGGAGAATAGGTGCTGCAATTTGGAAAGAAATTAAAGACTTCACTCTGCACATCTGGCATTGGGAAGATCTTTACTGGAGTGTTTAGAATTAAGGCTGGAATCTTCAAAAGCACCTAAGAGGTACCCAAAGGCACCTAAGTCCTATTGAAACTTTTAGAGAATTAAGTGCCTAATTCCTTTAGGCCCTTTTGAAAATCCTAGCTTGAAACATGGCCTGCATTATATCTGTGGAGATCCATGTTTCATTACATTGTTGGTTCTTTAATCTCTTAAAGAATCAGTTTAGCTTATCAAAAAGAAAATCAAAAGATGAGTTGAATACAATGTCTAATACCTTCACAAGGAGAAATACCAGATACTAAAGGGCTTTTTAAACTAGTAGGGAAAAGCATAACATGAATCAATGACTTAAATAACTTTGCAACATACAGCTGCATAGGCAGCAGGTGAACCATGGACTCAGAGAGACTAGCCCCCAGCCCACCCTTCCTGGCCCCCTGCCCTCTCCAGAGCCCAGAGCGCCCACCCACACCAGCCAGTCCTCCCCTTCCATCTCTGGGTCTCTCAAGCGCTTGGAGCAGGAGCATTGGGCAGGTGGGCAGTATGAGCTCCGGTTCCAGCCACCCAGAGTCTCTGTCTGCAGGTCAGCCCCCACTAACACCCACTTCAGCCTGGGGCCCGAGCCATGAGGGAAGAGCAGCCCACAGCAGAGCACCAGGAAGCAGGCGGAGGTCTGGGGGCAGAGCATGGGCAGGATCACAGAGGGCTGTTTGGAGAGGCTTAGCCTCCCGTGGCCTTTGATACCTGCTGCCCATGTACATCTGGTAAAACTAGACTGTTTTATCTGGCAACCACTCTCTACACCCCAGCACAAGCACACAGCTTAGAAAGCGGTCAAGGAATTCCTTTCACTGATGAAAGTGTACATATGCTTGTGGCGTTTGTTGCACGAACAGATACGGGGTGGAAGTAGTGTGTTCGAGGTGTCCAGCAAATGGGATGCCAGTTATCACTTCCTCCTTGGGGGCAACTTCACCAGGTTTGCCAACTGGCAGTTCATCCACAGGGCCCAACTCAACTGTGTTCCCCTTAATGGAGCCATCCACCACAGCAGCCGGGACAAGTGCTGCAGGAAGTGCGACTACGTGAACGAGACCCTGCTGCACGTCCTATGTGGATGCAAGCAGCACTCCGGAGCCTGGCAGCACTACCACAATGCCATCCAGAACCGACTAGTGAAAGCCATCCCACCGTCCCTGGACAGACAGCCGACTGTGACCCGACGTTGTAGTGACGGACTCGGAAAAGAAGAAGATCCTCCTGGTAGATGTCATGGTGCCTTTCGAAAACCAGTCACCTGCCTTCCACGAGGCCCGAGCACGGAAAGAGTTGAAGTATGCCCCGCTGGCTGAGACCCTGAGAGCCCAGGACTATAAAGTCCAGGTACACGCACTGATCGTGGGAGCCCTGGGCTCATGAGACCCCCGCAATGATACCGAACACATCACCGGACACCGCCAATACCACACTGGGTAATTGAGACAGCCGACCAGGGAAATAACCCACTTCCTTCCCTGAGGGACCAAGGGACACACCCCACCCATGTACCTATCCACTCCACCAATACTGATTTGGACTCCTTATTCATTCCATGGGTGGTGAACCTGAGCCCACTTCTTCACTGATACTTTAAAAACCCTTGCACCCCAATCTGGGTCTATACTGGTTATGTGATATGTATGTATCTTTTCATCCTTGCAAACGGTATCTGTAACGCCCCATAACTAAAGCCTGACCCCAGATGTACAATACCTTCCCTCTCAACCTGTGTATATTTCATTTCAAACATTTACTTTAATAAAATTTTTAAATCTGTTCTAAAAGAGATGACAACCTCTACTAGCCAAAGTCTGGAGGGGCTTGTTGTAGAAACATGGAGTAATGCAGTTTCCAACACTGATGCTGATGGCTGGCTTCCAATGAGGAATAATGGAATGTAAAACAATTAAACCCCGTTAATGCATTAGGATCAATAGTATCATAACAGTTGATTTTTCTCTATATAATTTTACATGCGTATTGTACTTTGAGGGACCTTGACAATGACGTGTGCTCTGTCATCTGATTAACTTATAAAAGATTTGACCATCAACCTGGAAATGTACTGCACGCTTCTTACAGAAGAATGATAAATTCTAGTCTCTATGTATAATAAATTAATTGTTTGTATTTTGTATCGCAGCTAATTGCTTCCCTGTGCTGTGTCTTCTCTATGAAAAAGGGGTGTGTTCTTAAGGCAATTTAACTTGAAGTGAAATCCTAGTGAAGACAAGACAGTTTGTATCCTTCACACAAGTTAGCAGGTCAGATTGAGGTGAAGACTTTGGGAAGCCTCCTCTTTAACCTACTCAACGTCAGTGAAAACTGCAAACTGACTTTTCTTTACAAGGATTTTACCTTGAGTAAGTTAGCTCAAATTTTCCTGCTGAAGATATGGCTCTAGAGGGTAGCTTATATAAACTGCTGCTATTCTGTAGCTTGATTGTTGATCAAAAGAAAAGGTAGGTTAACCTTCCCAAATTCAAATCACTGGCATGACGTACTAGCATTTCTGTAGGTTTTCAGGCTATTTTACAATGTACACAATTTTGAAGTTAAACTAATAGATTGAGTGAATTTAAAACAGTATACAGTTTCACAATTATATACAGCAGAGATGGCAGGGTGTCATTGCACCATGTCTAACACGACATTCTCATGGCCAAAACTGCTATAAAAGCGCATACTCCAGTTCCCACTGAAATTAATGACAAACCTTTTGTTGACTTCTGCTGGAGCAGAAGCAGACCCTGTCTGTAGGCCAGATCCTGAAGCCCTACTCTCTAACCAGTCAGTCTACAGGTAAAATTCTCAATGTTCAAATCATGAGTTTGGCTCTCTGAGGGCATGAAGTGCAGACAAAGACATCTTCTTGCTAGGGTCCCCCAGGTCTGCATGTGGCTAGCTACATCCTGAGCAGGCACATGCCCCTGAGCAATGACCATACAATTGCCCCACAGCTACCCAACCCCACCCAACACCCTCTGGTGGCCAGCTCTCTGAATCCATATGTAGTAGTGTGAGGAAGTGGTGATCATGGAGGAGTTCCTTCCCTTATATATCTGAATAGGTAATCAGGTTTGCTAAGCTGAATAACAGACACAGACATTCACACCAGAGTTGGCTGTCAAATCCAATATAAAATTATTAGCTGAACATTGCGTTCATTGGCATGGAAACATCATCCTGATAGGCAACTGGGATACAGAGGGTACCTTGCTCAGAGCACCCTCCATGACAACCTCCAACCTTCCAGATACACCAATTAATGGGGGGGTTGTCTCAATCACTCTGTTGCCTAGGTCTCTCTTTCCATGTGTAGAAGTCACTTCACAGGGGATACTGAATCTAAAGTTGTCCCTTCACAGGGAAGAGGCAGGGACCAGAATCAGAGACCAATCAGAAGAGAAGGTAGGAAGCCTATTTGTCTAAAACTTCCCACCACCTTCTAGAGCTCCTGGGGGAGTCTGACCTTGAAACAGTTGAGTGGTCATTTCTCACTCCCTATCACGCTAGCAAGGTTATTCTAAGTATTGGTCAGGCCAGCTCTGTTCCAGGATTAACGCAGTCCCAACATGGGCCAAAGGGTCTTTTGACTGAATAAAACATCAGAATTTGGCCCCGCATCATTATGTAGACTCTTGGCCAAAGAATGTTGTTTATGCTTAATGTTCTTTCATCTCACATTTGTAGCCACTTGATGTGTTTTTTCATGGCTGATTTTCTGATTGTCTTAATATATCTTTGGAGCTAGGTTATTTTATGGTTATGCCAGATTAGCTTTGGATCCATCCAGAAGCATTTTTGACACCATATGAAAAACACGTTTGTATAATTTGGCTTTTATTCAATGAAGATTTTCAGAAGAATGAAATCTATTACCTTAGATTGATTGCTCTGTTCAGAAGCATGCTGTTTTACTACAGTTTATTCAGATATAATGCTCAGCTGTATGCAATTTAATGAAGGCTTTGAGGTTCTTTGTACAAAAGGACCTAGAGTATTATAGAAAAATAAAATTGCCCTTTGCCTATCGCAGAGTTAAATAAATAAATATTTGATTTCAGGAATGTGAAAGGAAAACCTTAAAAGTTATTGAAGTAATCAAATAGCTGAGTATACACCCAGGAAAGAACTGTGATAACATAAGTCAAAATGCTATATAGTACATTGTCATTAATATATCAAGCCCATTAGAAGACTGTTTGGCACTGCTGTTAATGCTCTTATGTAACTTTATCACTCAGTCTCATTACTCTTTTCTCCTCTTCTTTCTCTTCCCTCTAAAAGTTGCGGTCACCTGGATTCCACCAGCTATTCTTTTGTGTCATGCAATCAGGCTATGCTTATTATGGAAGAGGGACCAGTGGGGGGAGGGGAGAGGAGGAAGGGGAAAGGATTGGACAAAAAGCCGCATTTCCAGAACCTTCTCCCTTTTTCTGCAAAAAGTCTTCTGCCTCAACCTGTTTTAAATTTCTGAAAAGTTGAGAGCAGGAGTTTTTCTCTTCTGGTTTCCATCCATGACTGAAAGCAGGCATTCCAAAATAAGTTTAACAGAGCCAACGGGGTTGAATTACTCTCAGAAACTGTGTATAATCACCTGAAATTTGGATTCTTATCCATACTGATACTGATGATGTTTCCTCTTCACTAATTATAGTGTTTGCCAACTTGCAGCAAATTTCTTCAGTTATTAGCCATTCCACAATTGCAGCATTCTCACTGTAGATGCATCTGCAAATTAGCAGAATTGAGACTTGAACTGAGATTTGGTGGTCTATAAGCAGAAGCTCTCACTTAAAAGGAAAACTACACCTGGGCAAGGCTAATAGGTGCTGAAGTAAACTAATTTCAGATGGAATTCACTCTTGTATGACACTGACTATAAGGTTGTAAACCAAGAATTAGATGGGGTTTTGTTTGTTTATCTATCACTCAGACTTTGTTTTGGATGATTTTAAATAAGGACCAAATCTGGGTTATGACCTTTTTCAAACATGGGGTGGATAATGTCCTGCACCACATGAGAAAAATCCTATAGCAATGAAAGTATATTGATAAATGAAAATACTGTAAGGAACATCCAAAAGAGAGAGTCATTCAGGATCAATAGCCTTTTCAAAGCCCAATCCAGCATGAACAAAAACATTGAATTAACTTGGAAGAAACTCTATAAAATCCTGATATGAACTGGATGTTCTCCTTATTGAATAATGAATCAATCCAATAATGATCAGAATGGAGAGAAAGCAAGAAACGATAACAATCTATTGCCTCTATTTGTAAACTAATCTCCCATTAATGCTCTTGGCAATCTGTTGATATGTGAAAATGTAAGAACACAGTGAATGCTAGAAACTCTGTATATATGTAGTTACTCAAGTTGAATTTCTATTACTATTGGTTTTTATGTGTTAAGCACTGATGTTATGCTCCATGCCATACAATGCACACATAAAGGTAGTCCTTGTCCTGAAAAGCTTTTAATCTTTTTGCTTTTTTTCTTTATAGTGAAATAAAAATGTATTATACTATAGTTCGATTTCAGAGTATACCCAGAGTTCATGTTAAGCACTTTAGGTGATTGTCCATTTTTATTACAAGAGATTTAGTTAAGAATCAGCCCTATATATTTTACGGCTTCTGTTAGTTAATCTTTGGTTCTTGGTTAGTCACAAGAATTACCTGTGACTACACCAGACTCGTGGGGGGACTCCTGTCCACATTTCTCCAGACAAAGTTTCAATACTTATATTGAAGCCAAAATGTGTGAAATAACAACTATCCATCGATGCCATAGAAAACAAAACCTGGTGAAACAGCACAAGCTGAATACTTGATTTCACCTTGTTCCAAACTTCAACAAGGAGCTCATATTCATTTGCTAGGGAACGCATCTAAAACCCATGGAATCAAAATAAACTTATCTTCCAAATTCCACATTTCCCTTTGGAGATGATCATTCTGTGCTAACCTAGTAATCATAACTTAGTCATGATGTTTTCTGAATCATCATGTCTGAGGGGAACACCCTCGCACATGAAATTTGGTCTTCCTCCTATCAGCCTTACCCAACTAGGGACCTGACCCCTTCTCTGCAGCCAAACCAAAGCAGAATAGTGTCGGTGATTATACTTGCAGCCAAGATAAAATTGACCAAGATTTTTAAAAGAAACATGAACCACTGAGTCTACACACAAAAGAACTTGGATGGAAACACAGTCAACAAAGTCAAATGCTGACATCAGCAGACAATTGACTACCTAAAGCCTGACTCTTGAATTTAGGTGCATAGTACAATACTTGACATGAATATTTTCTGTAGCTTTAAAATATAAAGAGTGAAATTCAGTCCCTAAAATGTTAAGAAGTCTATGGGGCTGGTTCTGATCTCACATACCGTGTAAATCAGGAGTTACGGTGTTGTCATGCCAGTAACTCCACTGGCTTCAAAAATAACCAGTATAAATGAGATCAGATTCCAGATTTTTGCTATTGAACAGACAGCGATGTCAAATACAATGTTCAAATAATTTTACAATCTTCACTGAATAACTTTATTTTTGGCAAATATTTGTTTTCAGTAGTTGACCAGTTCTATAGTGGATGAGTTATATCAGTTAAAGTATCAATGAATAATGGTATTATGCACCCAATAATTTATTCAACTAACAATTTTGGGGTGTTGGGAGAAGGGAATCCAACGAGCTGTCCCATTTAGCTTAGTCTTAATTTCTCCTTAAATGATTAAGGTGCAACTCCCAGACCCCCTCCTCAAAGCCATAGAGGGTCCCTGGGCAACCAAGCCCATGTGGTTTTGCTGTGCAAGCAGGTAAGTAAAAGGATGTGTAATGAAGAAGTTGGGAACATGGGGTCTAAAAATCCAAGCCACATACTCTTTTCTTGTATGCTGCTCTCTCTGTGTGTGTGCATGTGTGTGTGCGTGTGTGTTAATGAAACATTGAGGAGTACCCTCTAGCCACAAAGTAGAAGCAAGATGGACTGGGTTCTCCCACTGAACAGTTGAAGGGGAGAGTTAAAATGTTGACAGGTATCCCAAAGCTTAATAGCTAATGCAAAAATACACTTTGTCAGAGCTAAACTTCCCTTGAATCCCTAGTGAAAGTCTGTGTGCATGCGTGCCCATACACACTATTTGCATTTATAAGTATCCAGATCCAAATATAGCATAGAAACTCTAAATCTAAATGTGACTGTGCAGCCCCTGGAAGACCATTACTCTCCATATTTAGGACAAAAGAAGGGCATAAAGATTTAGAACAGTCTGTAAACAAAGCAGGAATTGGTAAAACATTCAAACGAGTGAAATGAAGGGATACTAAATGATAGGATTTAAAAGTTGTTACTAACTGGCTTGTAAGAAACTACTAAACCCAATTCACATCCATGGAAGTGATCTACTGCTTCATAAAGTATTGCATTGACACAAGGGAGCTATAAAAGTCTTCCCACATGAAAGATGACACCAAATAAATACCACAACAGGCATTTGCTCTGTAATTCCTGGAACCTCAGTATTTATACTCTGCTTATAATGCAAGTAAATAAAATTGTATACCAGTATTCCACTAAAATATTGTGGGTACAAAATCCTCCAAAGATGTCCACCCATATGAACAGTGCAGAGAGCTCCTGGGAGGTGTCATGGAGTATAATGAAACAAAACTCATTTGTTATCCACATGTGGGTTTTATACCTTTGTACTTAAATAGTTTATTTCTCTCCAAGGCTGTGTCAATTCCTTCAGAATGAGGGCCATGGTAACACTGAAATTGAATTTCTAATTCAATTAGGAGCTTACTGGGCTAACATGGTTTATGAGTGCTTAAAGAATAGCATACGTAGTCTCTGGGGGAGATGAAGAATGGGTAATTTCACTCAGCAGTGCTCCTCTTTCTGATTTAGGAGTGGGTAGCTGTACACACACAAAGGGGCTATGTGCAATTCTTCTTGGTCTACTTCATGGCTACTGTAATGTTTTTTCTGCATACAAAGAAAAACCAGGTACATTCAGTCAGCATGACCTTTAATTTAGAAGCACACACACAAAAAAAGAAATAACTGAAGTAAATTCATCATAAAAGAGCACACCATGTTTGTGTGTCTTCTCTGCACTCAGGTAAATACGCAATGGCTTTACATTTACTGCAGAGTATTGACATATTTAAGTGTCCCAGTTGCAAAACTGAACATAGCCCAGTCACCACAAAAGCTTTGTGACAGTGTATGGTTGGAGGATGGTGGGGAGGGGATAAAAAACCAAAGGAAAATGGAAAGGATATTTCACCACTCAGAGCAGATGCTGAGGGCATTCCGGAGGAAAATATCCAAATACAGTTTATTAGGGATTGGCACAGAATGGCTGAGTATAAAATGATGCCCTGAAACTAATAGTTTTGTTTTTTTTTAACAAATGCCTACTTGAAATACAATTATGAAAAACTGAATTTCTGCTAGCCCCGAAGAATGTACTGGATGGTGTGTGACACCGCATGCATTCAGCTGCAAAGAATGAGTTTGAGGCCCCTGAAATAACTATCAAGATGTGTGTGTGTTTGTTTTTTTTAAGAACAGAATATTGAACTTGTCTTCTTTCCTCTGTCCTTGTTTTAGCCAATCAAACACACTACACCTCCAACCTGTCCAATTCATACCTCCCTTTAATCATGTTCTCTCTAGTGAGTACAAATGTAGTATATCTGCTATTTCTGCATAATAATAAGTTGTCTCAGATCTTTTCTCATGCTGTGGATCTTCTGCCTCCACTTCTATCTCCCTGACACCATCTCTGTTTTACAGTGTGTAAAACTGGGCATACTAGTAGTCAAATGTGCTACCAACAAGCCACATACAGTGAGCTGGAATCATTTCTTCCAGCTTGTGTTCTGGGCCCCAATGTCTACATCCTAGCACGGTATTTGCTGTGTGACTGCAGTAATACATTTTGCTGACAGTTTCATTGCTCTGTCTGTTTACTCTGTTATCACTCCCAGATCCTTTCCCTCACTATGCTGAATATGACCATTGAATGTATATTTTCTCTGACTGCTTCTAACACGAAAACTCATAACCTTACACCTGCCTAAGATGAAGCTGATAAACATAAACTACTGTTCAATGCCCAGAAAGAATTAAATGCTTGGCATAGGTCTTTATATTCAAATAATACCTAGAAACCTTCATCTTCAACACACTTCACAAGTATTAACTAAGCAGTCATCCCAGTACCACATCAGGTCACAATTAAGAACTTATCAGGCACACAACAAGCAGAGTTGAGGATAAAATTTCCCTTAATCTCAATCTTGTAATTCAATATTTGTATGTCAATAAATAAATGTGCAAAACCTGTGAGATCATGCTGTGCTTGTGTGGGAATGAAGTACCTTTGGATCAAAAACGACCAGTGAAATACCTTAGTCAGCTGCAAGCCGGAGTTGTGAAGTTAAGCAGTTTGTCTACCCTAGGCTGCAAATCTCTTGAAAGAGTCTTTTTGTTTGGGTCCCTCTTCTCTACATTATTTGCTGATTAATTTTTTTTTTATTTTTTATTTTTTGTATTCTACAAACTCAGCCGGCCTATTGCTCTTACTTTCCTCTGTCCTTATTTCTCTTTGCTCAGAAAGTTGGTAAATATCTTACCCAAGAGCAAAGCACTTCACTTCATGTGCACAGCAGGGGAGCAGTAACTGATGCTCCCATCAATGAGTGCCTGGCTGGAGAAAAACACCTGGAAGAGAGTAGCAGAATTATCTATTTAAAATAAATTAAATACTTCAATATAGATGAGTGACTTGAAAGGAAAGATGACAGAGTTTTCCTTCTTTTAGATATAATGGTCCCCTGAATTCTTCTCTTTAGTGCTTTTTGCTATTTCCCCCTTTCTTCCTTCACCCTTAGCCTTATGCTAGGTGGTCCTACCTCCTGGCTGAAGAAAGATAGATTATCTCTCTGTGAAATTATATCTAAATCTTGTCAGTGCTGTTGTATAGTAACCTGTCTGCAAGGGTCACTACAAAGTAATCCTAGCAGTGTTTGGAATGGAAATTCCAAGTAGGAGGCATGACCCTACATCTCTTCACCCACCCATCCCCAATCACAATCAGCCTGAAGATCTCCCATGTCTCAAGCCATGGGAACATAAACTGAACTCCTGAGTTTAACATGGATTCTGAGTTTCATCATCCTATTTTCTGATGTGAAAATATCGGGGGTGCAGGGAGTAAGAATAATAAATATTTACTAATCCTACAGTTGCATGTGGTCTTTACTGCTTTTCTTTCATTAATTTATTCTCTTCTCCTTTTTCTCCATAATCTTTTTTTTTTTCATTTTCCATCTTCTATTATTCTTACCCTCTTACTTTGTGTATTTCACCATTGTCTTCCAAAATTCCCACCTCATAGACTCATAGGTCAGAAGGGACCAATCTGATCATCTAGTCTGACCTCCTGCACAAGGCAGGCCACAGAACCCCACCCATCCAATTTTATACAACCCCTATCCCAGGACCGAGTTATTGAAATCCTCAAAAATGGTTTGAAGACCTCAAGCTGCAGAGACACCACCAGCAAGCGACCCGTGCCCCACGCTGCAGGGGAAGGCGAAAAACCTCCAGGGCACCTGCCAATCCGCCCTGGAGGAAAATTCCTTCCCGATCCCAAATATGGCGATCAGCTAAACCCTGAGCATGTGGGCAAGAGTCACCAGCCAGCACCTCTCATCCTTCCCTCAAGCCCCCTCTTTCTGTCTAGCCTTACACTATTTTCCCCTGTCCCGCTATGCCAGATTTGCCTGACAATTTGTCTGAGATGCTAAACTCTCTCTTTGCACTTCACTTGATTTCCAGCCTCCAAAACTTGTCACTGAATCTTCTTCTGAGGACCTCATCCCCAAACCCTCAAAGAACAATAAACCCCCCAACCACATTATTTGTGCCTGAATCTGTTTCCTCCTATCCCAAAAAACTCAGTCACATGTACTTCCTCAAGGTTCTCTTAAAAGAATACCTCCATTTGGTTTCCCCGATATCTATGCTTCTCATTAGTCCACGCCCACCCCACTCAACAAAAGTTCTGTGTCTCCTCAGATATCATCCTATCCATCTTCCACACACCCACAAACATTCCCCCTGTCCCTCAGTTCTTTACCCTTTGTGTTCTGACTTCACCCCAGAATTCTTTCTGGGGATCTAAAGAGGTGCATACTGCAGAGAGGGCCTTGCCATCCTATCATCAGAGCAGGAGAGTTTGCTCTTATCCTACCCCATTTTGGGTCAAATAGTACTGCCAGCAGACCACAGCACAAGCCCTTGCCCTGTTGATGGCTCCAAGGGATACAGGTGAAGCTCCCTGTTCCTCCTCCTCCTTACCTTGCACACTCATAAAGGGCCAGACAGAATCTAGTTCATTGTGATAAATAGCTACATGCCTGTGTACAACCACTTCTGTCTCAGCAAGCAAATAATCCATGGCTGAGTTCATAACCTTTTTTCTTATTTAGAAATTATGACTGTACTTCACTTGGGTGTATTCATATTGGGCTCCAAATATGAGTCTCAGTGCAGATAAGATCACATCAATTATCTCATCAGTTTAGCAGAGTCAGGCTTATTTTGTTCTTGTTTGTCTGCAGTTAGAATCACCTCTTTATGAATACCAGAGTTGGCCAGAAAATGAAAAACATGTTTCAGGAACATTTCTCTGAAGTGTTTTCTCCATTTTTCATCAAAATTACATCTTGATGGAAAATTTCTGACCCACTTCAGTAGATATGCAAAAATATTCGGCCAAATTAATCCCTGGTGTACTTACTTTTGGTGTATTCCATTTTACAAAGTAGAAGATCCAAGACATTCAGGATGTTGGAAGACAGTATATGTGGTATTATTGAAATACAGCTCCATAGTGATTTTATTGCCATATGTTGAATAGACAAAACACACTGGGGAATTAGTTTAAATCACTGTAGTTCCAGCAACTCTACACCAGCTCACATCTGCTGAGGATTTGTCCCATGTGCTGTAGGTTATACAACAATAAGGTGTGTTTTAGCAACAGCAATGTAGTCTGGAGCAGTGACCATGGGGCTGTGGTTCAAAAACTCCTGGATTTCTACATCAGGCCCTTCCTTCTCATGTGTCCTTGGCCTAGTCACTTCATTTATTTGTGTCATTTTTCCCATTTACAAAATGAAAATAGCAGTATATACTTATCTATCTTATGGGTGTGTTGTGAGGGTCAATTAGCTATTGTCTGCACTTTTAACATGTGAACTGCTTATTAGTTTTACATTTAATATTAAACATCAAATGTCTTTGGAATTAAAAAAAAAGCTTTTATTCAAAATGATGCTTTACATCAATGCTTCTTTTTATAGGCAGGTAAATATAATTATTTTTTCAAGGAACATAATGTTAGGATATTTTGAAGTGTATTTATCAGGTGTATGAATCTGGTTCAGAAATATAGTAATGGTGTAAACTTCCTAAAGTTTGAAGCAGCTTACAACATGCCAATCACTTTATTCCAAGCGACAAAGAGTCCTGTGGCACCTTATAGACTAACATATGTTTTGGAGCATGAGCTTCCGTGGGTAAATACCCACTTCGTCAGATGCATGTAGTGGAAATTTTATACCTGCCTCTGGAAATTTCCACCACATGCATCTGATGAAGTTGATATTCACCCATGAAAACTTATGCTCCAATACGTCTGTTAGTCTATAAGGTGCCACAGGACTCTTCGCTGCTTTTACAGATCGAGACTAACACGGCTACCCCTCTGATACTTCATTCCAAGTCATACTTGGCTTTCCCAGCAGACTGTCTGAAGTTGCTAAGCTCAAGAAGAAGAGAATATGGTTCTTTTCAGAAAAGTCTGGATTAAAGCAGGTTCTTTCTGTTGTCTTTTGTCTGGTATCACAGTGAGAGACACAATAATGTGTCAAATAATGCCATAGGTTTTCTCCAGTACTCAGGTTGGCCTAATTATTTTTCTGGGCAATAAAGATGGAAAGAAGAGTAAACACATTTTACATGCAGAATTTAAATTTGTTTTCTTAATCTTTAATTCTTTAAAACTGGGGAAAGCAGAAAATTTAAAACAGCACTAAGAGACAGGCGGGTTGGGGAGAAAGGAGAGAGGGAAAATAAATCCTTAGAATCATAGAATATAAGGGTTGGAAGGGATCTCAGGAGGTCATCTAGTCCAACCCCCTGCTCAAAACAGGACCTAATCTCCAACTAAATAATCTCAGAGAGGGCTTTCTCAAGCCTAACCTTAAAAACCTCTAAGGGAAGAGATTTCACCATCTCCCTAGGTAACCCATTCCAATGCTTCACCAACCTCCTAGTGAAAGTTTTTCCTAATATTCAACCTAAACTTCCCCCACTGCAACTTGAGACCATTACTCCTTGTTCTATCATCTGGTACCACTGAGAACAGTCTTGATCCAGTCTTTGGAACCCCCTTTCAGGTAGTTGAAAGCAACTATCAAATCCCCCCTCATTCTTCTCTTCTGTAGACTAAACAATCCCAGTTCATAAACAGATTCTAGGGTCAGAAGGGACCAATGTGATCATCTAGTCCGACCCCCTGCACAAAGCAGGCCACAGAACCCTACCCATTCACTTCTATAACAAACCTCTAGTTCCCTCAGCCTCCCCTCATAAGTCATGTGCTCCAGCCCCCTAATCATTTTTGTTGCCCTCCGCTGGACTCTTTCCAATTTTTCCACATCCTTCTTGTAGTGTGAGGCCCAAAACTGGACACAGTACTCCAGATGAGCCCTCACCAATGCCGGATAGAGGGGAATGATCATGTCCCTCCATCTGCTGGCAATGCGCCTACTTATACAGCCCAAATGCCGTTTAGCCTTCTTGGCAACAAGAGCACACTGTTGACTCATATCCAGCTTCTCATCCACTGTAACCCCTAGGTCCTTTTCTGCAGAACAACTGCTTAGCCACTTAGTCCCTGGTCTACAGCAGTGCCTGAGATTCTTCCTTCCTAAATGCAGGACTCTGCACTTGTCCTTGCTGAACCTCATCAGATTTCTTTTGGTCCAGTCCTCTAATTTGTCTAGATCCCTCTGTATCCTATCCCTACCCTCCAGTGTATCTATCACTCCTCCCAGTTTAGTGTCACCTGCAAACTTGCTGAGGGTGCAGTCCATGCCATCCTCCAGATCATTAAAATAAAGATCTTGAACAACACCGGCCCCAGGATCGACCCTTTGGGCACTCCGCTTGATACTGGCTGCCAACTAGATATGGAGCCATTGATCACTACCTGTTGAGCCCAATGATCTAGCCAGCTTTCTATCCACCTTATAGTCCATTCAAAATGAAGCAAAGAGATTAGCCCAATTCCAAAGGATGTAAGCTTTGGGGCCAGATCACAGTTAAAGCAAAAAGAAAAAGGGGTGTGTGTACTGGTCTGTATACGCCCAAGATACTGTCTCAAATATTATAGCTAGTTAAGAGTTTGCTTTCATTGTAGGCTTCTGAGATTGGGAAGCCTTTACAATATTTTCATTAAATTGTAAGCATGCATAAAACGGATTCTTGCTGCAAGAGTGCAGGAATCCTTCCCTACAGGGCCTCATCTCCGCTCCCCTTTCTATCAGTTCTTGGGGAAGGAGGCCATCCTCATTTTCTTGCGATCACCCTGCTACCATGTTTGTTATGGGTGTACTAATTTGTTGTTTCTTTAAATGCTATCACTGCCCCCAATGTTTCTAATGATCTGTAAATGTGCATAGCATAGCCAGATCAGATTCATGTTGGCTGGGCCCCAACTGAGTGAATATTGTTTAGAGAAGCTGAAAAACTAGGTTCAGGCTCAGTGCAAATAGCATTGCTCTCTTTGGTCTTAGAGTATAATTTGTAAATTGATGAGCATGCTTCAGAGCGATCACAAACTAGAAAATTCTCAGAGCCTGCTTTCTGAAACTGTCAACGTAAAAATAGACTTAAGGCTGGAGTCATAAAATTTAACAAGCACATTAATTCAAATGTGTACTTCAGACATGTTAATATCCTTTTATATTCCTGGAGTTAGAATATCTTACTCTACACTGAATGCCTGACTGAAAAGCACTAATTGATTTAAGCTTTTAACCTCTTTTGGTGTATATTTTGTTTACAGTGATGTTGGTCCCAGGATATGAGAGACCAGGTGAGCTAGTATCTTTTATTGGACCAACTTCTGTTTGTGAAAGATATAAGGTTTTGAGCTCCATGCAGCTCTTTGGAGCTTGAAAGTTAAAAACATAAGAACGGCCATGCTGAGTCAGACCAATGGGTCTATCTAACTCAGTATCCTTTCTTCCGACAATAGGCAATGCCAGATGCTTCAGAGGGCAATTACCAGATGATCCATCCCCTGTCATCCACTCCTGGCTTCTAGCAGCCTGAGGTTTAGGGGGACACAGAGAATGAGGTTGCTTCCCTCACCATATTGGCTAATAATCACTGATGGACCTATCCTCCATGAACTTAGCTAATTCTTTTTTGTACCCAGTTATACTTTTGGTTTTCACAATATTCCCTGGCAACAAGTTCTATAGGTTCATTAGTATCAGAGGGGTAGCCGTGTTAGTCTGGATCTGTAAAAGCAGCAAAGAATCCTGTGGCATCTTATAGACTAACAGACGTTTTGGAGCATGAGCTTTCGTGGGTGTTCACCCACGAAAGCTCATGCTCCAAAACGTCTGTTAGTCTATAAGATGCCACAGGATTCTTTGCTGCTTTTATAGGTTCACTGTGCATTGTATGAAGTACTTCCTTTTGTTTGTTTTAAACCTGATGCCTATTGATTTCATTGAGTGACCCTTGGTTCTTGTAAAGAGGTAAATAACACTTCCCTATTCACTTTCTCCATGATTTTACAGACTTCTGTCATATCGCCCCTTAGTCGTCTCTCTTCAAAGCTGAAGAGTCCCAGTCTTTTTAATTTCTCTTCATATGGAAGCTGTTCCATACCCCTAATCATTTTTGTTGCACTTTTCTGTACTTTTTCCATTCTAATGGATCTTTCTTGAGAGGGGGAGACCAGAGCTGCACACAGTATTCAAGGTGTGGTCATGCCATGGATTTATACAGTGGCATTATGATATTTTCTGTCTTATTATCTATCCCTTTCCTAACGGCTCCTAACATTCTATTGCTTTTTTGATGCAGCTGAACACTAAGCAGATGTTCCCAGAGAACTATCCACAATGATCCAAAGTCTCTTTTTTGAGTGGTAACAGCTAATTTAGAGCCCATCATTTTGTATTTATAGCTGGGATTGTTTTCCAATGTGCATTATCAACACTGAATTTCATCTGCCATTTTGTTGTCTGTTCACTTAGTTTAATGAGATCCCTTTGTAACTCTTTGCACTCAGCTTTGAACTTATCTATCTTGAGTAATTTGTAGTATCTACAAATTTTGCCATCTCACTGTTCACTCCCTTTTCCAGATTATTTATGAATATGATGAACAGCCCTGGTTCCAGTACAGTTCCTTGGAGGACCCTGGTATTTACCCTTTTCTATTGTGAAAACGGATCATTTATTCCTACCTTTTGTTTTAACCAGTTACTGATCCATGAGAGGATCTTCCCTCTTAACCCATGACTGCTTACTTTGCTTGTCTTTTTCACCAACAGAAGTTAGTCCAATGGAAGATATTACCTCACCCACCATGTCTCACTCATTTTGTGTTGTTTTTCATTTTAATTTGTGTTGTTTTGCATTTACAAAAAACTTGGAGATCTGAAAACAACCATGCTACAGACATTAAGGGTATGTGTTACAGATGGTTAGAAATTGCTGGTGGTCCCTGGATCTCAGACAAATCTATACGTGAGTCAGTTCAGACACCATTTTTCCTTGAAAAACTTGGATCATTTTAATGAACCTTGGATGGTCAACTAATTCCCATAGAGAAGAACATTGTTTATCCCTTCTTTGCAGAATATTTATGCTCCCATTTTCAGACAGTTGTCTGCTCTTTGGCCTTCAGGATGAAAAATGCTCTGCAAGATTTACCACAATATGTTCTTGATTTCATTCTGTTTCTTTACTTTCAAATGGATAATTTTCATCTGCCTTTCACCCAGGAGAACATCATTGCTGATTCACTTGTCTCTCCAGTCTTAGTTAACATGCTCACTGATATCAGGTTAAAGCAAAAGGACCTGCTCTAGGCACCAGCAAACCAGACATGTGCTTGGGGCAGCACATTTTCAAGGGGTGCATTCTGGCTATTTTTTAATTTTTTAATTTTTTTTTGTGCTTCTGGCAGCAAAAGCCTAGAGCCAGCCCTGGCAGTAGCAGTGTGTCTGCACAGGGGGTTCCCTGGGATCGCTGTGGTTTGCATCGTGGGGGAGCAGCTCCCGCACCTTGTGGCTGGGCCAGGCAGACTCCGATTGGGGACACTCAGGCTGGGGGCAGCCCCACAGAGTGCACGGAACCGCCTGCAGGTGCCACAGGGCGGCTGTCCCCCAGCGCCGCAGCTGGGGCTGGGCGAAGCAGCCTGAGCCACCCAGGGACTGTGGCAGGGTGGCCAGCAGCAGAAGCGGGGCCTTAGAGGGCGGGGCGCTGCTGTGCGGGGCCCGAATCCCACTCTCCGGGGCTCTGCTCCCTCTGGGGCTACCGTGCCCTAGCTCCTCAGCCCTTTGCAGGGATGGTCCCCCAGCTCTGCCCTCCCAGGTCCCGGCCAGTCCTGGAAGCGGGAGCCCGGGCTGGAGGGACCATGGGCTGAGGCACAGCCTGGAAGCCCCGCTGCTTACCCTGACCTGCCAGCACTGGACCAGCTGGAGGTGAGGGGGGAGTGGATGGAGTCAGTACTGGTGGGGGGGGCGGAGCCCAGAGCTGGGGCAGCAGGGGGTGGAGGGGTGAGAGCCCAGGGCTGGGGTGGCAGCCAAAAATTTTTTTTCTTGAGGGTGACTAAAAACTTAGAGCCGGCCCTGATGAGACCACTTAAAAGCCTCATTAAATGCTACCTTCTGAACTCAGAGTCTAAGTGCTTATCCAACATCACTTTGCAAAGATAATGATGAGTGAGGATGAAAATATTCATCTAATAAACATAATTTCCTATGATGATTTCTTTTCATGTTTTACTTTCTACAATTTTCCCATACAGTAACATTTTTCATGTTACAGTAAACCATAAGGTGGGTGCATTACTGGTTGGAAAATCATTCTCAGAGAGTAGTTATCAGTGGTTCACAGTCATGCTGGAAGGACATATGAGTGTGGTCCCAGAGAGATCGGTTCTGGGTCCAGTTCTGTTCAAGATTTTCCTCAGTAATTTAGATAATGGCATAGAGCGTACACTTATAAAAGTTGTGGACGATACCAAGCTGGGGGGAGGAGGGGTTGCAAGTGCTTTGGAGGATAGGATTAAAATTAAAATTGATCTGTACAAACTGGAGAAATGGTCTGAAGTAAATAGGATGAAATTCAATAAGGATAAATGCAAAGTACTCCATTTAGGAAGGAACAATCAGTTGCACACATACAAAATGGGAAGTGACTGCCTGGGAAGGAGTACCGCAGAAAGGGATCTGGGGGTCATAGTGGATCATAAGCTAAATATGAGTCAACAGTGTAACTATATTGCAAAAAAAGCAAACATAATTCTGGAATGTATTAGTAGAAGAATTGTTAACAAGACACAAGAAGTAATTCTTCTGCTCTATTCCACACTGATTAGGCCTCAACTGGAGTACTGTGTCCAGTTCTGGGTGCCACATTTCAGGAAAGATGTGGACAAATAGGAGAGAGTCCAGAGAAGAGCGACAAAAATGATTAAAGGTCTAGAAAACATGTCCTATGAGGAAAGATTGAAAAAATTGGGTTTGTTTAGTCTAGAGAAGAGAAGACTGAGAGGGGACATAATAGTTTTCAAGTAACTAATAGGTTGTTACATGGAGGAGGGAGAAAAATTGTTCTCATTAACCTCTGAGGATAGGACAAAAAGCAATGGGCTTAAATTGCAGCAAGGGCAGTTTAGGTTGAACATTAGGAAAAACTTCCTAAATGTCAGAGTGGTTAAGCACTGGAATAAATTGCCTAGGGAGGTGGTGGAATCTCCATCTTTGGGGATTTTTAAGAGCAGGTTAGACAATCATCTGTCAGGGATGGTCTAGATAATACTTAGTCCAGCCTTGAGTGCCAGGGACTGGAGTAGATGACCTCTCAAGGTCCCTTCCAGTTCTATGATTTTAAGAAAGAAAGAGAGGTTTTCATTTCAATTCATTTCATTTTTCTCTACTTATGGGTTTTAACTGATGGAAAGAGATGTCAGCATTATTTATGTGTAAGTTATTAGTTACACTAAGTAGAACCAATCTGAATGTCAAATATTTGTTCTCTCTCAGAGTCTTCATTTTTAGACACACAATGTATACAATGATCCTTTACCAAAAACAAAGTGTCTTGATATTCACCAGGTTCTTGGCTCTCCCCTACATATTACTGTAGTTCTATTGTTAGAGAGTTACATTATTACATTTCTTATAACACTGTGTGTCCAAAAAGCAAGAACACATTAGCTTGATGACTCTGGATATGGCTTCCTGAGTCAATACTACTACTTTAGCAGTGACATAGTAGCAGACAATTGCATAATGAAGCTGTCTGTCTTTATTTACACAATGTATTTTTGTATTCACTAGGCCAGAAAGAATAGTTCTGTGTAGCAGCTGTCATTGTATTTTTTGCTTATCTCTGGTCTGCCAATGTTGTAATTCACCAGCTGACACCCGCCTTGGCAGAGGCCAAGCGCAGTTATTCAGTGCCAAAGCAACGACAGGGCTCTGAACTATGACACAATTCATCTTGGTTCTAGTTAGCAATGGGGGATTCTTTTGGCCTTTTTACTGTTCTGTCTCTGTACTTCATGACCATTTGGGGTGCAGTGAAAGTGATTGCTGGGAAACAGTTGCAGCCCTGTTACACACCACGGAAACAAGCCATGTGGAGGAAGACAGGGCCAGTTGTAAAGACTGGTGGCAAGAGGTTGGAGGTCTGGAAAAAGAAATTCCTGCTTGTTCAATTTTGCAGAATCGGAAGGGTCAGATCTGATGACCAAAGACTCACTAGTGTTCAACTCACTCTGCTGTGAGGGTTAAAGTTTAATGTTTGGCACTTCTGA
Source organism: Gopherus flavomarginatus (assembly GCF_025201925.1). Classification (NCBI taxonomy): domain Eukaryota; kingdom Metazoa; phylum Chordata; order Testudines; family Testudinidae; genus Gopherus; species Gopherus flavomarginatus. The sequence goes on along the minus strand of NC_066620.1, from coordinate 129,842,471 downwards.
TTGTGGCCTTATCCTGTAACCCTTATTCGGCCAGGAAAACTGTCATTGACTTTTTTGGGAGTATTGACCGAGTCAGGACTTGAGCTGGGAAAATTACGCTAAATAGTGAATCACAAATATTCTTGCAAATAATGCCTGCCAATTCACATCCTTGTCATGTTTTACCCCTTTCATTGGTTTCTCAAGAACAGCCATGCAAAAGGCTTTGTTTTGTTTTTTCACTGAATGTTCATAGAAAGCAATACTATCTGAATATGTATTTGCTATAAGTGCTACTAAAATCTGCTGTTCATGGTGTAATCTGTATCCCACTCTGTGCCTGCTCCTCAGAGGATGTAAGACTATTACTACTGCCAGTTATGCATCCAAAAGCTTGTCTATGTGAGAAAATTGCACTTAATCAATCATGCAAAGCACAGAAACTTCAGTTCTGTGAGCCATTATTCAGCCCTAGTGTCTCCATGCTGTAGATACCAGCAGAGCTGTCTGGCTGGGCCAGGCTCCATAGCTGTGGGGGCTAATCAAACCAAAATTGATCTGTCCCCTTGTAGCAGAGTATGGAATCCACTGGGAATGAAAACTTATCCTAGTGGTCAGAGGGAGATGACAGTCCTCAGCAATCTCCTACTTCTGTTCCATGATACTGCCTGTTTAGTTAAATCTGAGGATCTCATCTGGTTCCTCTTTCCCTCTGGGTGGTTCCCAGGTGTGTTACTGTCACCCCAGGGCTTCAATAACTTCCATGGGGAAAAAAGGATCAGCATTGCCTAATGTTAATCAAGGTGCTATAGAGTTAACGTTCTTGAGCTCTCTCATCCTGAGCAGCTCTTAGGATCATGACTGTGAAGAAGATGGGGAACATCCTACTTACATTCCCAGCTGACCTTCAGGGATTGATGTGGAGGCACTTTACATGGTGTTGATAAGGAGCTATGTACAGCATAGCCAGAATTTGTCCCTCTGTTATTAAATACTGTGTGTTGCATTCCAAGGGTATGTCTACACTGCAATGAAACACCCTCCGCTGGCCCATGCCAGTTGACTTTGGTTATGGGACTCAGACTGTGAGTTTATATGGTTGCCGTGTAGACGTTTGGGCTCAGACTGAGCCTGGGCTTTGGGACCCTCCTCCCTTACAGGGACCCATGGCTCAGGCTCCAGGCCAAGCCTGAACATCTGCACTGCAATTTTATAGCCCCACAGCTTGAGCCCTGTGAGCCCAAGTCAGCTGACATGGGCCAGCCACAGGTGTTTTATTGCAGTGTAGACATTCCCTACGATAAATAAAAACAAGAGCCAAGACAACTGCCAGCAACAAAACCATCAGCAGTAGCAAGAACAAAATGATTGCATAAAAATATTGATAAATATTCTTTACTGCTACTGCAAAAGCCATGTGATGCTTTACTAGTGATACCATGTAGTGTGATCAGTAACTGAGAAATTAGGAATGGGGGCTAGTGTGACCCATGAACCTCTTGATGCCAGTTGTCAGTGGTCACAGGGGATACAGAGGGTTTTACAGGGATCTCTTGGGTCAGATATATGCACATTACATTCTCCAAAGGTGTGTCAGGTCTTTATCAAGAGCCAGTAGCCGTCATAAACATTTCAAAATGATATTTAAGGAGTTAGGTATCATACTGGAAATTACATTCTCAAAGCCTTGGAGTTAAAGCAGGTAGCCAAGAAGTGACCTGTCTTAAATACGTTCCTTTCAAGCAGCAGGTAGCAGATGCTTTTCTTCCTGTTTGGTATTGTGTATTCTGTATCTCACAACAGCCACATGCTGAGTAAAAGATTGCAAAATCAACAAGAGAAGAGGCACAGGAAAAAGAACAAAGAACTGTCATTCTATATCTAAGGGTACCAAGAGACACTCTGAATTCTTCACCTAGGAGACAAGCTGACAGCATGATTTGTCCTATAAAAAAGGGATCAGAGCCTGCCTGGTTGAAAAGCGCTGCTGAGCCGTACTTTATTAGACATGATTGTATCTAGTTAAATAAGTCTAGGTTCTAGAATGTGAGTTATGGTTTTATTTTACATGTACTCCTTTGTTTCCAATATTGCTCCTTGCTATCACTCAAATCTGTCTACTTTGCTAAATACATTTTTACTTGATTTCACTGTACATATATCTAAGCACAGTGTGTTAAGTGAAGAGGTGCTCTGTAGTATAACTGGGGAGCTGGGGTGCACTATTCCTTTGGGAATGGCAAATCTGTGAATAGAGTGGCTGGTGGACCAAAAGCTGGACATTCCAGTGAGAAGGGCAGAGGACTCAGATATTGGAGTGTGCCAATCACCAACCTGCAGAGTCAGAGGCATAGAGAGGGGTCCTTCAGTTGCCTGTGGCTGGCAGAGTTGGCTGACTCTAAGCAGGCACAGATGAGGCTTCCTCATGCTAAGTGCAGGTGGCAGCAAGGTGTCACACAGCCTGTGTACTCAAGGGAGTACTAAATGAAGTACAAAAAATATGAATGCGTCGTGTGTTAAGGGTGATCCAACCTTTTCAATGCTGTGGGCTGGTTGCTGGTGTTGCAGAGGATACTGTTTTGCAGATAGTGCCACATAGAGGATGCCATTTCATAGAGTGTGCTGACTCACCCTCATAACCTTGTATGGTCACACCAGTTGGGGTGTGCCCATCAGGGGCAGCTCTAGGTATTTTGCTGCCCCAAGCACAGCAGGCAGGCTGCCTTCGGCGGTGCGCCTGCAGGAGGTCCCTGGTCCCGTGGATTCGGAGGCAGGCCTGTGGGAGGTCCGCTGAAGCCGCGGGACCAGTGGACCCTCAGCAGGTATGCCGCTGAAGGCAACCTGCCTGCAGCCCTCGTGGTGACCAGCGGAGTCCCCCCCGCCCCCCCCCCGTGGCTTGCCGCACCAGGCCCGCACTTGGCATGCTGGGGCCTGGAGCTGCCCCTGGTGCCCATTCCGCCCCAGTGACCCTTCCCTGCTGCAGTGAAGCCAGACAGATGATGGTGTGGAACAGATGAGGTCTAGACTGCAAGGTAAGTGCCCTAAGTGGCTGGGGTTATGATGAGCTTGGGCTTGCCTTTTGGACTTTTGCAGCTTTCTTTTTCTTTTTATGTCATCTTTTGGAGATTTGGGGGCTTGTTGTGGAAAAAATAGCAACCTGATGCCTCAGGGAGCAGGGATCATGGGGCCTGTAGGGCTGCATGCAGCTGAAAATTGTTCAGCGGCTGGATAGAATCATCCCACTGCTGGATTTAGCTGCCAATTGGACCACCTTGTATGCTTAAGACTGTACTTTTATCAGAGCTGTCACAGCTGGATTCCATGATTTTCCATGTATTCTAAAAAATATCTTTTGACTTTTGGGGATTCTTCTGCCCATTTCACCACAGTGTGTTTCCTAAAAAATGCCATAATAAAACCACAGCCCTATATATGATTATGATAAATACTGAGGTTGCTGCTTTTGCCATTGGAGATATGGTCAATTTGGACCAAATCAAAAGAATTGGAGGACAAATTTACCTCTTCATTTTGCTGGCACTTGGGGTGATATTCCTGATAACATTAAATAAAATATCCTAGTCCCAGGAGAGGCACCTGGAGACCATCAAAAGTACTTTAAGAGGGGGGAAAAATGGATAACAGACACCTTCAAACAAAAGTTCCTCTGGCATGTGCACTCTTTCCAATGATTTCTGACTTGTTTCTCCTTCCCAAAGGCATGGAGCCCAATTTTTGTGGCAGGCCTTTGCAAGAATTGCTGACTTCCTACATGCCAAAATAGAGATAAATGGTTTATGGTTTCCTTGGGGCTATGCTGGAAGCTTTGAGTAGTGAAATTAACCAAGTTGAAGAACATATGGAAGAATTCGGGAAATGGAAATACAGATGGGGTGGGGGGGATGAGGCGTTAACAGCCCTGAAGGACTTGGAGTTTTGGCAGCACATTTTCAGATTATTTTTGCTGCCCTCAGAAAGATGACTAGAAAGGAAGTATAGAAGAGAAAAAATCTGAAATTCAAGGAGTAATGTAGATCATTGAGACACTATTAAGATGAATGAAAATGTATTGTCTAAAGCACTGATCTGTAAGAGGAATCTGTAGATACTGAAAGATGATGTAGAATCCTGACAACATCAAGGAAACTAAACAGTAATAAGTCACCAGGACCAGATGGTATTCACCCAAGAGTTCTGAAGGAACTCAAAAGTGAAATTGCAGAACTACTAACTGTAGTTTGAAACCTATCATTTAAATCAACTTCTGTACCAAATGACTGGAGGATAGCTAATGTGATGCCAATTTTTTAAAAAATGATCCCAGCAATTACAGGCCAGGAAGCCTGACTTTAGTATGGGGCAAAATAGTTGAAACTCTAGAAAAAACAAAATTGTTAGACACGTAGATGAATATAATTTGTTGGGGTAGAGTCAACATGATTTTTGAAAAGGAAAATCATGCCTCACCAATCTACTAGCATTCTTTGAAAGGGTCAACAAGCATGTGGACAAGGGAGATCCAGTGGATATAGTGTACTTAGATTTTCATAAAAGCTTTTGACACGATCTCTCACCAAAAGCTCGTAAGCAAAGTAAGCTGTCATGGAATAAGAGGGAAGGTCCTCTCATGGATTGGTAACTGGTTAAAAGATAAGAAACAAAGGGTAGGAATAAACGGTCATTTTTCTTAATGGAGAGAGGTAAATAGTGGTGTCCCCCAGGTGTGTGTACTGGGACCAGTGCTATTCAACGTATTAATAAATTATCTGGAAAAAGGGGTAAACAGTGAGGTGGCAAAATTTGCAGATGTTACAAAATACTCAAGATAGTTAAATCCTAAGCAGCCTGCAATGAGCCACAAAAGGATCTCTCAAAACTGGGTGGCTGGGCAACAAAATGGCAGCTGAAATTCAAGGTTGATAAAAGCAAAATAATGCAAATTGGAAAACATAATCCCAACTATACATGTAAAATGATGATGTCTAAATTAACTGTTACCACTCAAGTAAGAGATCTTGGAGTTACTCCGGATAGTTCTCTGAAAACATTCACTCAACGTGCAGCGGCAGTCAAAAAAGTGAATGTTGGGAATCATTAAGACAGGGATAGATAAGACAGAAAATATGATATTGCCTCTATATAAATCCATAGTATGTCCATATCTTGAATATTGCATGCAAATGTGGTCACCCCATCTCTAAAAAGATATATTGGAATTGGAAAAGGTTCAGAAAAGGGCAACAAAAATTATTAGGGGTATGGAACGGCTTCCATATGAGAAGAGAATAATAAGACAGGGGCTTTTCAGCTTGGAAAAGAGATGACTAATATGATAGAGGTCTATAAATCATGACTTCTGTGGAGAAAGTAAATAGAGAAGTGTTGTTTACTCCTTCTCATAACACAAGAACTAGGTGTCACTAAATGAAATTAATAGGCAGCAGGTTTAAAACAAACAAAAGGAAGTATTTCTTCACACAACACACAATCAACCTGTGGAAATCTTTGCCAGAGGATGTTGTGAAGGCCAAGACTATAATAGGGTTCAAAAAAGAACTCGATACATTCATGGGGGATAGGTCCATCAATAGCTATTAGACAGGATGGGCAGGGATGGTGTCCCTAGCTTCTGTTTGCCAGAAACTGGGAATGGGAGACAGGGAATGGATCAGTTGGTGATTACCTGTTCTGTTCATTCCCTCTGGGGCACCTGGCATTTGCCACTGTCAGAAGACAGTATAATGGGCTAGATAGACCTTTGGTCTGACCCAGTATGAGCCATTCTTATTTTCTTATGAAAAGGGGCTTTGACTCTAATGTGACGAGGATAAATGTCTTACATATAGCAAAAATGGGACAAATTCAGATGCCCAACAGTTACTTTGCTCCCATTTTCAATCCCATTACCCAGGACAAGCGGAAAATAGCTAAACATTGGCATGCAGCAGTTATTCTCCACTCTACAGAGGAAATTTTACAAGGCTAAAATATACATAGCATAGAGAACATACTCACATATGAAGCACAGGGTAAAAGTGAAGAAAGAGACAGATATGGGATTAAGTAAGTGGACTTTTGGCTGTGTCTACATCCCTATAAACATTTAGGCAAAACGCACTAAACGCTCTAAACACTCACCTTTCACATTAGCCACAGCCCTTAACAAGGGATGATGTGGAAGCTCCCTTCCCCTGACCTCAGGAGTAGCTCTGGGATACACTGCGACTCAGACACACCTCTGACTCACAATTCATCCCCAGCTTCCTCTTTGCTCCTGGGGTAACAGTTTACTGATGGCGTACAATACCCTGTTCTGCCCTGTGGTGGCTCCAACAACTCTGTCAAGCAAGCACAGTGAGTGGAGCAAACAATCCAGCCATTCCTGACCACCTGCCCTAATGAGAGAACAATTAGGTAAGTAACTAACTATATATACTCCTACACACAGATGTAAGAGTCTTATGCTCTCTTAAAACCTTTGCACAAGGACAACGTCTGAATCAAAATCTAGCCCGGGGTCGGCAACCTTTGGCACGCGGCCCATCAGGGAAATCCGCTGGCAGGCCGGGATGGTTTGTTTACCTGCAGCGTCCACCGGTTCGGCCGATTGCAGCTCTCACTGGCCACAATTTGCTGTTCTGGGCCAACGGGGGCTGTGGGAAGTGGCAGCCAGCACACCCCTCGGCCCACGCTGCTTCCCACAGCTCCCATTGGCCTGGAACGGAGAACCACAGCCTGTGGGAGCTGCAGTCAGCTGAACCTGCAGATGCTGCAGGTAAACAAACCATCTTGGCCTGCCAGCGGATTTCCCTGACGGGCTGCGTGCCAAAGGTTGCCGACCTCTGGGCTAGATTTTGATTCAGACGTTGTCCTTGTGCAAAGGTTTGAGAAAGCATAAGACTCTTACATTTGTGTGTCAGAGTATGTATAGTTACTTACCTACAAACCATCCTAGCCCATCAGCGGACTTCCCTGATGGGCTGCGTGCCAAAGTTTGCCGATCCCTTCTCTAGCCCATAGAGGCTGCTGTTCACCTGGTGAATTCTGTGTTCAGACTGTTGTTCACTAGAAAGTCTTCTGTGGCTGGTCACATATAGACACCATTCCCAAGTCTGGTGAACCAGAGAACCCAGTATGGACTTGTTTTTGTGTCTAAGAACCAGTCAAACTTGAACTCTACTGAGTAAACATGTGAAAAGCTGGTTCATTTCAACTCAACCCTGTTTGAACTTCAGGGCCTGCAAACACATTCAAACTGCTTCTCATATACCAGTGTTGTGACTAATAGGATGGTGGCAGACCATCTTTAGGCTTTGGGCCAGACCCTTAGTTGCTTTAAATCAGCATAACTTCACTGGATATCAGTGCTTAACAAGAAGAACCTCATCTCTCTCAACAGCCACACTACCTCTGACTAGCACTACAGCAAAATTTTCATGGGACTATATGCATTCACGCCAGCTGAATATCTGGGCCATTCTGTGTTAGAGAAGTTCAAGCAGGACTAGTCACAGTATCTTGTCTTTAGAGGTGTTCTTTCTAAGGTATTATCCAGTAAATGAGAGAGAAACAGAAGCAGAAATGGAGATGACTGCATGTTTCTGATTTAGGATATTGGTCCAGAAACCTTAAAAGCCTGTGAAATCTGGGGTTGCAGGTTTCTTCTTTATGTTTTTCTCAGTTTTTACTACCTTGAAATGGAGACTGAAATTGTGGAGAACTGGGGAGCAGAGACTTTGCAGAGTTCCAGAAAACACAGGGATGACAGGAAATGTGTGGGGGAAGAATGGAAAAGGGACAGTTGTGAGGGAAGCTGGCTACAAGTGGTGGTAGCCTGGCTGCTGATCAAGTAGCTTCTTGTTAAATAGTGACATGAGCGATGAACACAGTTGAGCCCGATCCTCAGTTGGTGTCAATTAGTAAAGCTTCATATTTCTGTTGTGTTGATCTGGCTCAGGTAGTTCACTAGGCTCTGCAGGCCAGGCAGCCTATTGGGTATGTCTCCCAGGCCTGCAGCAGTGAGCCTCTAGCCTAGGTTGCCAGACTTGGGCTTGTGGGACTCGCTACCATGTTAAAAATAGCTCTGTAGACATTGCAACATGGCTGGAGTTCAGGCTCTGAAGCCTGGGGTGGGCATCAGAATCCACACTGCAGCCCAAGCCATATCTTAGAAACTCTGTCTACACAGCTATTTTTAGCGTGTTAGCATGAGCCCTGCAAGGCCGAGTCTGGTGATCCAGGTTCCCTGCTGACACTGACTGTGTAGACGTACCCATTGCAGCTTTAGAATGAAACAACCAAAGAAGCCTGCCAAATTCACTTTGCTTGTGTTGTAAAGACCTGGCAGTGAGTAGGGTGTGCCGTGGAGCCACACTCATCAAGTGGAAGCTCCAAGTGCATTGTGAACTGGACCACCCTCCACAAGGTTACAGAATGTGCTCCTCTCTATTGCCAAACAACTCTGGTACCTACTGTGGACAGCCTCATCATCCCGTCCTATTTTATCTATGTTACTATAGTGATGAGCACAGTATAATCTCGAGTACCTTCCAGTAGTGTATTAAGTAAAGTGAATAATATATCTCATATGGTTTGTTCTCTCATCTCTCCCCAGGGGGACAATAGCATGTGCAATGGGTTGTTTCAGTGTGTTTACTTGGGGAGGAGCATCTTGATTTGCCTTTTTTTAAATATATATGTTTCAAAATATGTATATTTACAGAGATCAGGTTGAAGACATGTGCTGTGCCCTTCAAACAGAAGGTCGTGACCTTTGTGAAGGTTGTTAGTTCCTGGGGGAGTTCATTCTGCAGGCTTGGTCTGTCAGCTGCTCTTGGGGGCTGTCTCTCTAGAGAGCTCAGATTTTTTCCAAACTGGTCTCCCTATATTCATTTCCAGTTGGCCCACTCCATCAACTTTGCCTAAATGAGTCAATCAGCCCATAAAGGAAGATTGCAAGCCTTGGAGTTTATCTGCCTGTGGGCTTTTTAGAGGCAATGTGGTGAAGGGTTGTTGTCTTTCCTCTATCCCAACCTTCTCTGCCTTCTTGTTGCTTTTTGTGTCTCCATGACCAGCAGTCCTGCCAGCTGTGCTGAGGTGAGATCAGCCTGACTGCCTGTCAGCAGGGAAGATTCTTCTCTCCCTTCTGCCAGTGCTCAATAGGGGGTTTGTAACCCCATTGCAGGCTGGCACCTGAGAACATTCCAGCATAGATAAACTTTTCCTGGATTGTAGAGAATTCCATTGCGTCAAAGAAGTGTAACTGGTTAGCCCAGTCTTCATCTCCCCACAGCTTTAGTTGATTTTTTAGATACTTTGAGCCCAAGCCATTGAGTGGCTTGAGGTTAAGGACTGAGGCCTTGAATTTTATTTCATATTCTATGGCAGGGGTGGCCAACCTGAGCCTGAGAAGGAGCCAGAATTTACCAATGAACATTGCCAAAGAGCCACAGTAATATGTCAGCAGCCCCCCATCTGCTACCCCTACTCCAACCCTCAGTACCTCCCCCTCCCTCCCCACGCCTCCTGCTCACCACAATCAGCAGTTTTGCATTGCACAGGAGGCTCTGGTGGGGACGGGAGAGGAGCAAGGGCATAGCAGGCCTGGGGGAAGGGGCAGAGGCCTTTGGGGAAGGGGTGTAATGGTGGCAGGACCTGGGGTAAAGCAGGGGCTTGAGCAGTGAGAACCCCACAACACATTGGAAAGTTAGCATCTGTAGCTCCAGCCTTGGAGTCAGCGCCTATGCAAGGAGCCACATATTAACCTCTGAAGAGCCACATGCGGCTCCAGAGCCACAGGTTGGCCACCTCTGTTCTGTGGGAAGCCAGTGCAGAGAACAAGGGACAGGTGTGATGTGCTTGCAGTGGCCTGTTTTGCAGGGGAGATGTGCTGCAGTGGCCTGAGTTAGTTTCCGAAGGGCTGATGCTTTGTGGTCATTGCTGTAGACCAGATAGAAGGTGGCAAAGACATGTATAACTGAGGTCTGCTCGTCATCCATCAGGATGAGACAGAATTGTCTAGCCAGCTATAGATGATAGGAAGCATTACTTGCAGATGCTGCTATGTGAGAGCTTAGTGCCAGAAAGGAACCCAAGAACACTCCTAAACTACAGCTACATTGACCCATTGTGGGTGTGCTTTTTCAGCCAAAAGAAACTGCACCATGGCTGCAAACTCTTCATGACCATGGTTCCACATATTTCCCAGCCTTTTTGAGCTGCCTTGAATCCTATAGGGTAACACGGGAAAGTCCCTGCATAAAAGAGAGCACAGGTACTGCAATTATGGTTGGACTCTGCATAGAAGGCAAAGAATAGACTAACATTTCCCTCCACCTATTCATCCAGGCCCAGATGCAGCCTTCCCCTTATGTGCCAAAAATCCTAGAAACCAAAGAAAAATGCTTTTAATTTACTTTGCCTTCTGTGCAGTTTGTGATGCTGCAATGAAATCAGTCGATGACCAATGTGCATTCTTAGGGTGACATTGTGAACACCCTACTCACACTGGTGGGCAATTCCTGACAGGAGCAGTGCCATAGATGTCAAGCCTTGAAGACTCAAAGGCAATGGAATCATGACTGTTCACAATCTGCATCTCACACAGTAGTAATCATTTTGTAGCATTCTCTGCAACTAACAGACATCCTCCTTTAAAAACACTACAGTACCAACCCTGGTACTCTCAGAGCAAAACCGTGTTTAAAGTGTCAAATATTATGTTAGCAGTTTCTTCTTCCTTTTTTTTTCATCCCCTCTAAATGATTTCCCTCATACCAACCAGCTGATGGGAATCTTTGTAAGTGGCAGGCTTTACTAAACTAGATGTGTTTTTTTAAAACAAAACAAAACTGCAACTTCCTGGTAAATTTCATCAAGTGCAGATCCCAGTTTTTGCTGATTTACTGAAATATTCACACCTTAAATTAGAGATTAAATGACAAGATGTCTACAAAAACAAGTTAAATGTTTTCTTTGGGATCAGTGCCTTCCTTACAAATCATCCTTTTTTCACCATCAAATGCTTTATATATGGTTATTTACTGCCAGCTGTCCATATTAAGAATTACAAAGATTCACAGGGTACTGTGAGTGTGTGGTAGGTAATAAATCTGCCAAAGATTATGGAGGTTTATGTGCTTTAACATACTGTGATGTGACCTTAATCTCTGTAAGTCTAAAGAAAAAAAGAAATTCTGCCTCTTTATAAAAGATCCATTATTTACTTGTAGATAATGCTGTTTGCAATTTAATTCTGATGTCAAACCTTATTTTTCCTGAAGGATATTTGGCATGTGGCACAGAAAGATATAGCAGAAAATGTGCCTTGTGTTGTTTAATAAAACAGAACCAAATATTTATGATGTGATGAAAAAGCTCTACAGCATCTTGAGAAAGGTTCATTTTAAAAAAAAACCAGATTCATAAATGATGACTAATGCATGTTAATAAAAACTGTAATTTTACAAAATTATGAACATATGAAAGTATCAGGACAGAAGGTCTTGTTTGTTTGTGCTGTTTCCTGAACATAATTCAGAATGTGGATTACTTCTGGTTTTCTGACTTCCAGACTTAAATTAAATGAGTACCCCCAGCAATGCTGAGTAATGCAGGCCTAATTCCCCAAGCATTTTGCAAAATAGTATTTGATGGTGCAACTCCTAAAAGCAGTTTAAAGATAACAGTCATGAGAGGGGCTGAGTGAAATGGCCAACATTCATCTGGAGTTGAAAGACAATGGGGGCAAATATTGATGCCTGTATTCCATTTTTTCTCAGTCTAAACTCAGGCAACATCACCGTCAGTTTGCCAGAATAAGGACCTCAGGATTTGGCCTCATGTTCTGTCACTTCTGGTATGACTGCTGGACATTTTACTCAGATCATCTCATGGCAGCTGGCAGTCTCTAGATGAATGGTTAGGAATCCATATAATATTTTCTGTATACTATTCTGTTATAGTGTGTGATTTCCCATTGAACAAACAGCTCATCGTAAGTCCCAGAGACAGATGCCCTTACTCAATTCAAATTAAACTGCACCTTCCTTAATGAGCGGTCCCAACTATTTCCATGGGACTACTTGTACTGTAAGGTACTACTTGGCATTAGTAAGAAAGGGCAAATCTGACCACAGAAGTTGACATTTGGAATAAAGGGATGGCGGTATCTTCAATTTTTATCTCTGTAGAAGAAACTAAATAGAGTGCTTTTTTGCTAACCTGCAGCTGTTATGTCCCCTATTTATTTGTCTATTGCTCCCAGCTTAACAATTAGCTTTCTTGTCTATTGAATTATATTTTTATTCTATAACATCTTAAATCAATGATAATCCAGTACATTATTAATATTTCATAGATAATACAGCCTCTCTTTGAACTCTGCTGTGATTGTGATGATACGAACCAACAAAACTGAAATCTAAACAAAAACAAATATTTAACTCCATTGCTCGTGCTTTTTTTGGAAACCTACTCCCCAGTAGTACGCAGAGTGAAATGTAACTTCTACCTCTCAACTGTAGCTTATCCCTTGGGGTATCAACACTGACGATGGTTGTGATGGGGTCAAGCAGGCCTTCTCTGTCCCATGATGGAGGCATCAGCACCCTGACACTGCCCTGATCAAAGAAAACCCACTCGGACCAGGATATCAACAATACTTAGTCCTCCAGAGGCCTAGAAGGACTAGGAGGAGACACTGACCAATCAGGAGCCAGTAGGCCAGTTAAGACGGCTTGCCTGCTTCTTCTTAAGGGGGTGTTGGATGAGACTGGCATGGAGGAGTTCCTCTGTGCTAGTCCAGAACTCCACAGACAAATCAGGGCCTTGCTCTGTAAGAAGTATTTTGTTGTTTAAATGCGCAGATGGTCAAATTTTGAGTTAACTGTTTGGAGACTGATACTGAGCTGATGGCAAGGGCCACCCTGTTCCATGTGGCCTGCCACAGTGTGTGATCAAAGGCAGGGAGTGCTTGTATAACACTGACAAACCCAGGTCGTCTGCAGGTGGGATTGAACCTGGGAGCTTTGGAGCTTAGTGTATGAGCCTCTAGTGCATGAGCTAAAAGCCACATGGCTCTTAGGGATGCTCTACACTACGGGGGAAAATCGATCTTAGATACGCAACGTCAGCTACGTGAATAACGTAGCTGAAGTCGAAGTATCTAAGATCGAATTACTCACCATCCTCACGGAGCGGGATCGATGTCCTCGGCTTCCCCTGTCGATTCTGCAACTCCGTTTGGGTTGGTGGAGTTACGGAATCGATATAAGCACGTTCAGGGATCGATATATTGTGTCTAGATGAGACGCGATATATCGATCCCCGAGCAATCGATTGCTACCTGCTGATACGGCGGGTAGTGAAGACGTACCCTTAGAGATTAATGAGTCTGCTACAGTCTTAGCTAAGTGGTCTCGGTGCCACTAGAGGGGGACAGAGCACCACACCCAGGAGGTGTGCGTGGGTTACACCTGCAGCACCATGCTTGGCCCCATAGGTGATGCTATGTAGCAGCCTTACCTATGACAAGGGAACACAGTCTGGCTAACAATCTCATGACTGCTAACAATCCCATGGGGAGGAAAGAAAAGCAGCTTCAGATCATAGCCAAGACTGTAATGAAGCCTGACCAATAGCGACTGGTTGACGGGGGCATTCTAAATCAATCATCACATGCCATATTCTGCTCTGCAACCTTTCTGGTGGTGGATACTCTGACTCATGTACTCTGGGCCCAGATTTATGCTGGCAGAAGAAATCATAGATCCACGGAGATTTTAGCGTCCTCTAATAGTATTATTGTAGATTCCTCATCCGATCATGTAAACACCGTTTTAAAGTTAGGGACTGGTATACGTAACAATAATAATAAATGATTAACACTTCGGGGCTTTCAAAATACTGTTGAAACATTAACCAGTTAATGTCAGCTTTAGTTTTGAATTCTTGGATTTTCTGACACACAGTTAGCATCCAAGTTATTAATGCTGAACTCCACTTCACTTAAACAAAACAAAAACCATATATAATACTGAGAAACTACTGAAAAGAGATCATAATATCTAGATGCTCCTGCAGCCATGCCCTAACTAAAAGATTTTTAAAAAATAAATAAAGCTCAGTTGAGAATTAATGTTCTTTATGTTGCATGAAGTATCCCCAACACGCCATTGTTTATGTAAGCTCAGTGGTCAAAATCCCAGAAAAGCAAAACAGTACAAACCAGGGATAAAACATCACACAGCTGGTTGAATCAGGGTTACAGCACAGAGTCTATAAAAGAACCCATTGGACTATTTTATTATATACTTAATATGATCTATACTAGGGATTGGTAACCTTTGGCAAGCGGCCCGTCAGGGAAATCCACTGGCGAGCTAGGATGGTTTGTTTACCTGCAGCGTCCACAGGTTTGACTGATCCAGCTCCCACTGGTTGTGGTTCGCCATTCCATGCCAATGAGGGCTGCAGGAAGCGGCGTGGTCCAAAGGATTTGCTGGCCGCGGCTTCCCGCAGCCCCCATTGGCCAGGAATGGTGAACTGCAGCTAGTGGGAGCTGCAATTGGCTGAACCTGTGGATACTGCAGGTAAACAAACCTTCCTGGCCCACTAGCAGATTTCCCTGATGAGCAATGTGCCAAAGGTTGCCAGTCTCTGATCTATACTTAATAGTTTGGTTGTTTTGTGGAATTTTATGGCAAATACCTTTGCTCCGTCTCCCAGACTCTTCATCACTATCACAGTATTTGCCATTTTCACAACCAGACAGTAAATATGTTAGGGGACAGATGTGTTTTGCAATATGTATATTACAAAATACACCTGTCCCCTTGTATATCCTAAATGTACTTTGTGAAGGACTAGAGACTCTAGACCTTGGTCTGAAGTTTCTAGAACTTGGTAACCTTCTGAGCACACTGCAAAAGCCTTTTGTTTGTTTGACAGTGTTTCGGGGAAGACTGAGAGCACTTCCCTACGGGAGGGGAGGAAAGAGACTTTTTTTCCTCTGCTTTGACTTACTGGCTGCCTCAAGTAATCTGACAGCATTCTTAGCAGTTAATTCAAGAAAGAGTTTCCAGCAGAGCAGTTGGTACAATAGGTTTTGAGCAGGAAAGTTAATGTGACAGAGAATTTCAGGTGTAACAATTAAAGCTGATTGAAATTTTGTGGATTTTTTAAAATAAAAAGTGACTTTTCAACCAAAAAAAGCATTTTTCATCTTTCTTATGAATTTTCAAAATGAAAAATTTCAACATCTTTTGAAACTTTTAATTCGGTGGGGGGAAATCTAAATTGCTCTTGCTTTTTTACCTATTATTCCTTCCCTTTCTTTCCAGTGGGGGGAAAAAAAGGGGAAATATGTGGGTTTTTTTGTTTTTCTTTTTTTGTTTTTTTAAAAAAAGTCCCCCACCAAAATGAAAAGAAAATTATCAAAAAAAAAAAAAGGAACAAAATGGAAAAAAGATTTGATTCTTTTGAAATAGCTCATATAATATACTTATCATTTGAGCCAACTCCAATGACAGTTAACATGAGGATTATGCGATACCATATGACTCCCATGCCAATCAATGTAACTGTGATGAGGTGAGATCCTATCAAGAGCTGGAAAGTGTTAATGGGCAGACTTGAGCTCAGTTTGCCACACCTGTGATGGTCTGGTCTTAAAAAGGGAAAATCAGGCAGGTGAGGCTAAAAGGAAGAGAGTAGATGGGCTACTTCTGCTAACACCAAGTAGCCAACTGGAAGGCAAGGAACAGAGTTACTTGGTGGAAGGAAGGCTTAAACCATAAAGATAGTGTCTAAATTATCCAAGTGAGATGTGTGGAGCCAGAGTGTAATGACTGGCAATTATGTACAGGAAAGGGGGCTGCAGGTAGATCTTGGCTGGGTGGAAGATTCTTTTGTTTTGTATCTTTTAGGACCCTGTTTTGAAAGATGCCTTCACCCCCAGAAAGGACTGAGTGCTTCCAGGGCCAGGGCCAGGGGCTTTTGCCACCCCAAGCAGCCAAAACAAACAAACAAACAAACAAAGCCGCAATCGCGATCTGCAGCAATTCAGCAGGAGGTCCTTCGTGGGAGTGAAGGACCCTCCGCCAAATTGCCGCCAAATACCTGAAAGTGCCGCCTGCTCCGGAGTTGCCACCCCAAGCACCTGCTTGATAAGCTGGTGCCTGAGCCGGTCCTGAGTGCTTCGAGATCATTTGTCCAGAAAGCCAAGCTGATATTATGGCTGGATAGGCTGCAGAATGGGGGGTGGGTGGAATTGAGACAGAAATCTTGCCAGACCACCATGTGCTGCAAAGGGGGTGTGCTTAAGGGTTCTGCTTTGTCACAAACTGTTTTTAAACTAAACTCAGAAGAACAGTTAAGTATTTTAATTGTTTCAATATCAAGGGGATACTCAGACTACCTTAACTCTTCCCTGTGTGGTATGCCACACAAATTTACTGGAGCTCCCTTGCCTAAGGAACAATAAATACTCTACAAACCACTCAACAGTATATCAACACTACTTATTAATAGCATGGAATTGTATAATCCAGCATCATAAAAATAAATTTAAAAAAATCCTTAAACTGTTAAAATCCCAAAGGGTAAATAATGCTCAAATCAGAAAATGAGGAAATACAGAATCATACAGAATGATGAGGAAATACAAAAATCATCCTGCAGGACCAGGTCACCTAACCAGGTCATCTAACCGAAGGCAAAATTAAGGCTGTCTGGGGTGGAGGGTCACCTTGATGACTATGATAGATATGATAGACTATTGA
This sequence comes from Gopherus flavomarginatus, assembly GCF_025201925.1. Lineage (NCBI taxonomy): Eukaryota > Metazoa > Chordata > Testudines > Testudinidae > Gopherus > Gopherus flavomarginatus. The sequence continues at coordinate 129,825,711 of NC_066620.1, read as the reverse complement.
TTTTTCCTGGGTAAGGATTGCTTGTTTAGCCCAACCAAAAGAAGATTAAGAGGAGATATGATTGCATATATATCTATAAATACATCAGCAGGATAAATACCAGAAGGGAGAGGATTTATTTAAACACCAATGTGGACACAAGAACAAATGGATATAAACTGGCCATCAATAAGTTTTCTCTTGAAATTAGATGAAGGTTTCTAACCATCAGAGAAGTGAATTTCTGGAACAGCCTTCCAGTGGGCAAAACACTTAACTGGATTCAAGACTGAAATTGATAAGTTTATGGAAGGGATGGTATGTGGCCCATCAGCCACTGCCAGTAGCAAAAATCTACAGCAACCAGAGATGGGACACTAGATGGGGTGGGATCTGAATTACTACGGAGAATTTTTTCCCATGTGTCTGGCTGCTGAGTCTTGCCCATGTGCTCAGGGTCTAACTGATGGCCATATTTGGGATTGAGAAGGAATTTTGCCCCAGGTCAGATCAGCAGAGCCCCTGCAAGGTTTTCACCTTCCTCTGTAGCATGGGGCACAAGTCACTTGCAGCTTTAAACTCATCCTAATGGTGAATTTTCTTTTACTTGAAGTTTTAAAACCATGATCTGAGGACTTCAGTAACTCAGACTGAGGTTCTGTGTCTATTATAAGAATGAGTGGGTGAGGTTTTGTGGCCTGCAATGTGCAGAAGGTCAGGTTAGATGATCAGGATGTTCCCTTCTGACTTTAAAGTCTATATGTCTATGTGTTTGCAAGTGGCTAGGGATGTGTGTGTGTGTGAGGTGAGTTTGTAATTGTGTGACTTTACTCTGTATTTCTTGAAGATTGAGGTTTGGAGTTGCTTACTATTTGCCTTTAGCAAGCTTAGCTATTTTTCGTAATGTTTTCTGCACATTTGAATAATGCATATTTTGTGTGTGTTCCATGAGTCAAGAAGCTGCCAACTGTAGAACTTCAGGAAAAATAAAATTTAAGTTTTTGTTTGTCAGAAAGGTAAGTAGTATCTTAAACTGGAGTTAAACATGAAGCAAGTAGGTAGCAGGAAAGTATCTGTAAACCTTTTAATTTCTTATAACACTGCAATGGCTGTCGATCTTGGTGCTTTGACAGCTCATTTGGTGGAGCAGGAGAAGGATAATGGGATGGGCAACAGTGAAACTACTTCAAATGTTGGTAACCAGCACTAGAATTGTCCTTTTGTAGGAAGTGTTCTTTTGATGGATGATACTTCAGACACATTGGATATAGTAGAGGAAGTGGTGGTAGCCTGGCTTTCCAACTTCTATTTGGGTGATGAACCTCCGGAGGGCTGATTTGAGTGCCTACAGCCAACTCTCTCTTCTGTGGTTTTCTTTTTCATTATAGTTGACATTTGTCACAGACCAGGAGCCTGCTTTTGATTTTTGCATGCAACAGCATAAATTGGGAGAAATTCTACTATAGAGTTACTTTGGTGTAAAGCCAGTGTAGTGAAATCAGCATCAAAACCCATGCATACTATTTCAGCAGGCTGGGAAAAGCGATTGAAATTATACTGAAACATGAAACACAGCACAAAATATGAAGAATTGAAATTACAAGCTTATAGTGAGAGCATGTTGTGATGTACTGAAATGAAATTAGGTGCTTAGAAAGCTGGAAGTGAATTCAGTTCTGCCTACCCAATGCCCAGAGAATACAAACAATGCCTTGCAGAAATAGCCTAAACACAGACATAAAAGCCCACCAGATGCCAATGAAGCAATTTTACTTTGCTCTTTCAGCCCCCTCAACCTACCCTTTCTGCGGAAAGGCAACTACTGTACATACAGTTTAGAGAAAGTGAGACTTTATATGCCATATTTACAGACAAAACACTCCCTTTCCAGGAAGCATTTTTTCAACACAAACACACGGTTATTTAATTAAAATAGTTTTCCTATAAACCAGTAGGATTTGTGTGTGAGAGGAGGAGTGCAACACCTGCAGTTTCCTGAAGTTCTATAGAGGGAAAAGGTCTGGCCTTTCTTGTGTATTAGGGGAGAGGACACTGTGAGGGGAAGAGGGTGTAGGGTAATGTGTATCATTGAGGGAGCAGGGCAGGATTCAGACCTCCCAAAGCTCTTCTGTGGGAATTAGTTAGGAGGCCTAGCTGTTGTGCCTGATGGCACTGCATGGCCCTGAGGAAGTAAGGTAGTATGGAGAATCATGAGTCCTGCTACCAACAGGCTTTCCACCCGCCTCCCCCTGTCCTCAACCTTCTGAACCATCCTTCTTTTGTCCCTGAAATCCCCTCCCATTGATCTTTCCTCCCTGCCATGGGAGGGGATGATTTTCCTCAGAAACTTCATAAACTGAAGCATTTATTTTAACAAGAAGGACATGAATAGAAAATGCTCCCTATAAATGTGTGCAACACAGCTGAAGTAATGTGGGGTTTTTTTGTTTTGTTTTAGAAACCAGAACTTATTCCAGGGATTGGCAACCTTTGGCATGTGGCCCCCCAGGGTAAGCACCCTGGCAGGCCAGGCCAGTTTGTTTACTTTCTGTGTCCGCAGGCTTGGCTGATTGAGGCTTCCATTGGCTGCGGTTTGCCTCTCCAGGCAAAATGGAGGCTGCGGGAAGCGGCGGCCAACACATCCCTCAGCCCATGCCGCTTCCCGCAGCCCCCATTGGCCTGGGATGGCAAACCACAGCCAGTGGGAGCTGTGATTGGCTGAACCTGCAGAGGCGGCTGGTAAACAAACCGGCCTGGCCACCAGGGTGCTTACCTGCACGTACAAGTGCTTACCCTCGTGAGACGCATGCCAAAGGTTGCTGATTCCTGACTTATTCAGTTCCTTTCTATTTAATTTTTGTTTTTTCCATTACATTTCCCACTTTTTTAAAAAGACAACAAGAAAGCAGATATGAAGACCAGAACATAAAGGGAAAAAAAGCATAATGCAAAAGGAATGTAAGGGGGACTCAGCCCAGCTCCTGCACTTTTAGTAGTAATACTTTTCTTTAGCACTGGCTGGCTTAGCATCATGGAATCACTTGAGCAGCCCAGAACCACACAGACTAGGAAATACAAAAATATCCGGTAAGCCCTTATGGACTGATGCTCTAGAGAGTAAGGACCTTGCTATGGGCACCTGTTGGTGATCAGGGCAAAAAACAACTCAGAGCTGCTTGAGAACTCCAGCTGAACAGGGGCTCTATGGGAGAGGAAGGGCCTGTTGGTGAGCAAGGGGAAACCTGTGCATGAGCCAGGCCTCATTTACAGTTCAGTTATGTGACAGTTTGGGGCATTTTGTTTAAAATACAGTTACATTTTGAGTTGGGGGCAATACAACGCTACTCACCCTATTGGGAAAGGGAAGTGCAAGAGTGTCCCTCCAAATGTGCCTGGAGTCACCTTGACAGATACTGCAGTCAGGGTTAGGGGCCTGGACAGGGCTAGAAAGAGAAGTGGCTCCTACTTTCTGCTGAGAGGGCCTTTCTGATGGCAAGAACTCTGTTCAGGGTCCTGCACGTCTCAAATTGCTCTCTGAAGCACTGAGCTGAGGCAGCTCTCAGATAATAGATATGGTGCAGAGGCAGCCGATGGTGCAGAGCTGAGGCAGATTCAAGATGACAGATAGTGTGGTGTTGAGGAGGCTTCCAGGTGATGGACAGTGCTGAGGTGTCTTGAGCTGAAATCAGAGAGCAAATGCCTCCCCAAGGGACTCTGTGCAGGCCTTCCTATTTAGCTATTAAAGCTGAAATCACCTTAGCTGGGTAAGGTGGTAGAGGCTACAGAGCAACCTAGACAGCCCTTTGGGGCTGGAGGCTGACACACCTGAATTCTTGGATTCCACAACAAACTGTGAGTGAGGCAGGTGGGGAGAAGGGAAGTGGATGGAGTGCATTAGCCACTCACAACTGCAAAAGGAGAACTGGGTTGGAACTACTATGAGATACCCTGGGGGTAGGAGTCTTACCTAATAGATATTGTTGAGTTATTAATTGCTGACTGTCCTAAGTTTATTCTATTGTCCCCTTCTTTTCCATCCTAATAAAGTTCCTTATTTTAAACCTCTGGATTCAGTTCTTGTGAGTTGAGAAGCATTGTCCCAAAAAGGGTGCCCTGGGTGGTGAGTGTGTATATAGCTTACCAAGTTTCTGAGTAGGGGCTTGAACTGGTGTCATTTAAATTTTCAGAAGAAACTCCTAGAAAATAGAACTTGACCCTTTTTGCTGCCAACAATATCTTTCAGAAAAATCAGTGCTCCTGTGCAGTTGTGAATATTACCCTGATGACTGTGGTTGATTACTGACATGTCCTAAACTAAAACAGTCTCAACTAGAGTGATATTAATTGAATTCCTTAACTCAGGATACAACAGTGAGATAACTAAACTACTTTGACTGAGAGTGCCTGGACTTTGCAGGGACTATGTTCTAAACTCATCTAGCTTCAAAGAGACTATTTAAAAAACAGAACAAATTAATAGCAAACTTTCTAGCGAATCACACATTTAAATGGTCAAAATTATAAACATACAACTGATTGTTTTCAAACTTTGATTGCTTTTCTTTTCATTGAGAAATATGAAACAAGCCACTCTAGACTTGCAGTTTCTAGTTTTCTCTTTGAATAATATTGAAACACATATTTTCAGTTTAGGACTTATGGGCAAAAAGCTCCACCCCTTCCCTCCCCTCCCCCCTTTTGATAACTCAAATGCCTGAATTGATTATGCTCAAACTTTAGTAATAATTCATCTTAAATCTGAGAACAAAGATTTTGGGATCATACTTTATATTAAGGATACACCTTATTTATAAATGCTATGTATAGACAACATATCGACTTATTGGACTCTATAACAATTCATTGAAACATCTTTTACTCATTTATTAGCTTGTTATAAACTATTCATAAATGTTTCCTTAATACACAGATAACTTTTCTGAAACCTAGTTTAGTTATCTCCACTTGAGAAGGACAGGGTGGGAGTGGGAAGGAAGGTATTTAGGAAAGAAATTGGAACTTAATCACAGCATTTTCTAGTGGTGAATGCTATAACACCACACCCACTGACACGGTCAGTCTATTACTTCACCATTTCGGAGTATAAGATTTTTCTCTAATCTTAGTGGAACCTTATCTTTCCATGATCCTCTTCTGTAAGGAACAATTATAGATTTTCCAGCAGGATTATATATTTTTTTCTCCTGGCATGTTATGATCTTTTCTTGTTGCTTGAAATAACACATAACAGCCTCCACATTTTATTCTGCTTTCTTACATTTAGATTTGCTGTAGAAACAATTAACACCTCTCCTATTCAGGGCCAGCTCCAGCTTTTTTGCCTCCCCAAGCAGCAAAGAGAAAAAATAACTAAAATAATAAATTTTTTAAAAGCTGCTCTACTGCACTGCTTAGTTCTTCAGCAGCAATTGGGCAGCCGGTCTTTCCCTCTGAGAGGGACTGAGGGGCCCACAGCAGAATTAACACCAAAGACCCAGACATGCCACCCCATTCCATGAGCCTGGAGCCGGCCCTGCTCCTATGACATCTGTACCACGCTTTGGTTTTGTTTGGCGATTACTACCCTGAATTTACTTATTCAGAAGCTTCCCAGCTCATGCAGACTCAAATGGCCTGATTCTTCTCTTGCTTACATTTGTGTAACTGAACTGACTTGAGTGGAGTTGCGCATGAATTACTGTCATAAACAGATAGCTAAGGGTTAATGTTCTTCTACCTGTAAAGGGGTAACACCAGTATTCTGAAACACCTGACCAGAGGACCAATCAGGAAACAAGACTTTTTCAAATCTGGGTGGAGGGAAGTTTGTGTGTGAGTTCTTTGTTCTTTGTCTTGGGTGTGACCCTCTCGGCTATGAGAGTGATTTTTCTATCTCCAGCTTTCTAATCTTCTGTTTCCAAGTTGTAAGTACAAAGATAGTAAGACAATAAGGTTTATATTGTTTTCTTTTGTATTTACATGTGTATAGTTGCTGGAATGTGTTAAATTGTATTCATTTTGGATAAGGCTGTTTATTCATTTTGTTCTTTTAAGCAAATGACCCTGTATTTGTCACCTTAATACAGATAGACCATTTTTATGTCCTTTTCTTTCTTTTTATATAAAGCTTTCTTTTTAAGACCTGTTGGAGTTTTTCTTTAGTGGGGACTCCAGGGAATTGAGTCTGCAGCTCACCAGGGAATTGGTGGGAGGAAGAAGTCAGGGGGAAAATCTCTTTGTGTTAGATTTACTAAGCCTTTCTTTGCATACCCTCTGGGTGAGGGGGGAAGAGAGATTAGCTCTCGGTACTTCTGTTCCCAGGACTGGAAACAGGGAGGGTGGAGTCCCTCTGTTTAGATTCACAGAGCTTGCTTCTGTATATCTCTCCAGGAACCCAGGGAGGGAACACCTGGAGGGGAGGAGGGGGAAGGGAAATGGTTTATTCCCCTTTGTTGTGAGACTCAAGGAATCTGAGTCTGGGGGTCCCCCAGGGAAGGTTTTGGGGAGACCACAGTGCGCCAGGCACTGTATAGATTCCTGGCTGGTGGCAGCTTTACCAGGTCCAAGCTGGTAACTAAGCTTGGAGGTTTTCAAGCTAACACCCATATTTTGGACGCTAAGGTCCAGATCTGGGAAAAATGTTATGACAATTACAATGAAAGAAATGAGAGGAGAATCAGGCCCAGTACTGCACTGGAAAAGCTGTGCACATTTGGCTTCATCTGCCTTTGAGAATCAGAAAAAAGTCAGTTATTTTTCCTGTCTCCCAATTGAAGGCTCATTCCAGAAAATCTTAAAGGAGACAAAATCTGATTTAGTGACATGCCTGCACATTAAAATAGCTTTCAAAGTCAGGGAACCAGGATGTCTGCCTATTCACTGATTACATGGCTATTTTAGCCCTTGCACCCCTTCTTTACCATGTAACAAATGTGCATGATCTGTTTAGCTGTTTCTTGTTTTGAGTCTCTATGTATAACTGCTAACATAACGTGAGCAGAAGAGAAATCTGAGGCTGTTCCTTTTTTTTTCAAGAACTAGAGAACCCTTAGACCCCAATTCTGCAATTATAAATTACACTATGGGGGCAGAGGGCTCACACGAAGAGCCAGTTGCAAGACTGGTATCTTGTTCATTTAAATCACTTTGTCTGTTTTGGAATTCTACTAACTGCCATTCTCCACCCGAACTTCATAACTTATTGGGGTTTCAAATTTCTTTGTCAGTCCACAGCCACAAAGGATGGTCTTCAAATCCAAGGATTCCCTTCTCATTCAAATGGCTGACTTCTTCCTCAGTGCTCATCCAAATTAAGTTAACAATAATATCAATATATTTACAAAAACCAACTGTAAGTTTCTCCCTCTTTTGGGCTGCTCAGTGCCTCCTGCCTTCCCTTTTATGAAGATCATTACTATTTTAAGCTTTATATTGGAGTAGCTCCCAGAGGCACCAAATGGGACTGCAGTCCCACTGTGACAAGTGCTATGCAAAAACACAGTCATGAAAAATCCTGGAGTAGGTCCTCAAGGAATCAATTCTGAAGCACTTAGAGGAGAGGAAAGTGATCAGGAACAGGATTCACCAAGGGCAAGTCATGCCTGACTAACCTAATTGCCCTCTATGAGGAGATAACTGGCTCTGTGGATATGGGGAAAGCAGTGGATTTATTATTCCTTGACTTTTGCAAGGCTTTTGATACCGTCTCCCACAGTATTCTTGCAGGCAAGTTAAAGAAGTATGGGTTGGATGAATGAACTATAAAATGGATAGAAAGCTGGCTAGATCGTCGGGCTCAATGGGTAGTGATCAATGGCTCCATGTCCAGTTGGCAGCCAGTATCAAGCGGAGTGCCCAAAGGGTCAGTCCTGGGGCCGGTTTTGTTCAATATCTTTATTAATGATCTGGAGGATGGAGTGGATTGCACCCTCAGCAAGTTTGCAGACGACACTAAACTGGGACGAGTGGTAGGTACCCTGGAGGATAGGGATAGGATACAGAGGGGCCTAGACAGATTAGAGGATTGGGTCAAAAGAAACGTGATGAGGTTCAACAAGGACAAGTGCAGAGTCCTGCACTTAGGACGGAAGAATTCCATGCACTGTTACAGACTAGGGACCAAGTGGCTAGGCCGCAGTTCTGCAGAAAAGGACCTAGGGGTTACAGTGGATGAGAAACTGGATATGAATCAACAGTGTGCCCTTGTTGCCAAGAAGGCTAATGACATTTTGGCCTGTATAAGTAGGGGCATTCCAGCAGATGAAAGGACATGATCATTCCCCTCTATTTGACATTGGTGAGGGCTCATCTGGAGTACTGTTTCCAATTATGGGCCCCACACTACAAAAAGGATATGGAAAAATTGGAAAGAGTCCAGCGGAGGGCAACAAAAATGATTAGGGGACTGGAGCACATGACTTATGAGGAGAGGCTGAGGGAACTGGGATTGTTTAGTCTGCAGAAGAGAAGAATGAGGGAGGATTTGATAGCTGCTTTCAACTACCTGAAAGGGGGTTCCAAAGAGGATGGATCAAGACTGTTCTCAGTGGTACCAGATGATAGAACAAGGAGTAACGGTCTTAGGTTGCAGTGGGGGGGGGGGGTTTAGGTTGGATATTTGGAAAAAACTTTTTCACTAGGAGAGTGGTGAAGCACTGGAATGGGTTATCTAGGGAGGTGGTGGAATCTCCTTCCTTAGAGGTTTTTAAGGTTAGGCTTGACAAAGCCTTGACTGGGATGATTTAGTTGGGAATTGGTCCTGCTTTGAGCAGGGGGTTGGACTAGATGACCTCCTGAGGTCCCTTCCAACCCTCATATTCTGTGAGCCCTGTCCAAAGAGCTGGCAATCTAAAGCCATAATCCTGAAAGTTGCCAAATGTATGCAGACTGCTATGCCCAGCTGGAGCCCCACTGAAGTCAATGGGAGCCTCAGTTTGCCTATGTGTTATAAATTGCAAGATCAGGACCTATGACAACTAGAGTCATATGGTAGCTGGGAAGAAGGAGATATAATAAAGTATATATAGCTTATATAGCTAAACTTCATATTTTGTTCTGCTATATAAGATGTCACCTAATTCCACCTGCCTTACTGGATCTGACCCACAAATAGGTACCATAAGTTCAGGGATAACTATTTACAACAGAAAGGATGCTCTTGTTACCAAGCAAACAGGACATTCAGGTTTCATGCTCAACATCTTAGTGCTTCCAAAAATCCTTTACTATTCAGTCAAATATTTAATTGTCCATATTGGAGGTCATATTAACAGCAGTGATGGAGATCCACCCCCCATCAGAATTTTCTCCCCAATAAAAAGGGTTTAGAGGTCTTCCCCTAACCTATAGAAGACCTGTTTTGCCACAGTGGCTATGACTGCTCACATCATGGCATCACTGGAGCTGTGTTATGCAGGGACTACCTTGTTGAAGGTTTTGCCAGGACCTGTTGTGAGATAGGAGTATGCAGAAGTATAGAAATAACGATCTGTACCTTTCCTGACTAAGTTCTGCATAACCTCATTCCTACCCCATGTCTATCCTTTCCTCCAATAGCTAAGGCAGGCATCTGAGGATTCTGGTGAAGTGGTGGAGAGAGGCAGCACCATGGAGGTGAAAGATTTTTCCATGTAGACCAGGAAAGACCATGTGCTGAGGACCTCTCCACACTTGGGTCTAGTGCAGAGATTGGCAGCCTTTGGCATGTGGCCCATCAGGGAAATTCACTGACGGGCCAGGACGGTTTGTTTACCTGCAGAGTCAGGAGGTTCGGCCAATCGCAGCTCCCACTGGCTGCGATTTGCTGTTTCTGGCCAATGGGGGCTGCAGGAAGCAGCGTGGGCCGCGGGATGTGCTGGCTGCCGATTCCTGCAGTCCCCGTTGTCCTGGAATAGTGAACCGTGGCCAGTGGGAGCTGCGATCGGCTGAACCTGCGGACGCTACAGGTAAACAAAACATCCTGGCCCGTCAGTGGATTTTCCTGGAGTGCCGCATGCCAAAGGTTGCTCATCTGTGGTCTAGCAGATTAGAACTCTCTGGCCTAAATTATATTTTTAAACTAACCCCCCTTCTCATTTTTTCCCATGATCTTCTGGCCAACCCATAGGGATCAGATATTTAGTTGATCTAGGACCTCTGTATAGAAAAATGGTCTGTTTGGGAATAAAACCATTTTTTCTCTGTTTTTGAGTTTTTCAAACTACATGAGACAGGTTTTAAAAAAAATAATTCTAAATTGGATCTAAATCCTATCTGCACAGGTGATGATCTACAAAACTGTACAGGGGTAACCTTCTGCATTTTCCTGATTGCTTTGAATCCTTACTTCCAGAAAACTACATAAAGGAAATCCATTAATCTTACCTGCATGGAAAGGGCCAGATTTTCAAAACTGTGTGTACAAAAATGAATGTGCCAAATAACTCTGGATAAACTCTGTCTTCTGTAGTACTATGTGAAGGGAAGAAAAGGAGCAGACAAATTCATAGAAAGTTCTACAAATTACTGAAAGAATGATGTTTAGGCAGAGTATCCTCCATTTTCCCACCAATGTCCCAATTAGACATTTTTAAAATTGAGAAGTCTGGATAATTTGCATTCAAGAGTTTTAAAAGAGCTGGCCAAGCCATTTGTTAGACTGTTAATGTTAATTTCTTTAAATAACTCTTAGAACATTGTAGAAGTTTCAGAAGACTGGAATAAAACTAATGCTGTGTCAATATTTTAAAAGGATAAAGGGGACAACCCAAGTAAGTATAGGGCTGACCCCAATCCCAAGCAAAAATTGAGACGTTAATATGGAACTTGAGTAATAAAAAGTATAACGACGGTAATATAAGTAATACAAATCAACATTAGTTTATAGAAAATAGATTCTGTCAAACTAACTTTCTTTTTTGATGAGATTACAAGTTTGATAAAAGAAATAGGGCTGATGTTATATACTTAATTTTTTGTAAGGCATTTGACTTGGTACTGTACAATATTTTGATTAAAAATTAGAACATTACAAAATTAATATGGTTACATTAAATAGATTAAAAACTGCCTAACTGAGTCTCAAAAAGTAATTGTAAATGGGGAATTCTCATCGAGTGGTTGTTTTTCTAGTGGGGTCCCACAGGGATTGATTTCTAGCACTATGCTGTTTACAGTTTTGTATCAGTGACCTGGAAGTAAACAAAATCATCACTGAAGAAGTTTACAGATGCCACAAAGACTGGGCAACTGGTAAATAATGATGAGGACAGGTCACTGTATAGTGTGATCCAGATCGCTTAGTGAGCTGGGCACAAACAAACAATATGTTTTTTAAAATGGACAAATGTAAATGTCTACATCTAGGAACATGGCAAATCACTAAAGCATCACTTGTGGTTTATACTGTGAACGCTATGCTGCAATGGGATTACAAACGTTTGTACAGCCAATGTGCATTATATGTGTGAATAAAGCTTTTCAAATTATGTATGTAGTCCATATACATATGCAAATTTAACTTTTAGTTCATTAAGATGTCATTGAAAGGAATGACTGATAGCCAACAGTTGCATTATTCTGAAAAAGTGTTAGTTCATATCCACTAACAGGGGAAAAATTCAGAGGGCTTATCCTGTCAAGAGAACTCCAACCCAGAGTCCCATTGTCTTTGGGCCCTGAGATGTTGAGTGTGTTGTTTTCATAAAGTAATATTCAAGATCTATGTGTGCTTTTGGTGCACACTCTTTTCAAATAAGTGCACACAAATCAAGCGTTTGTATATACATACACATGACCAGAAAAACATGTTTATCCATGTGCATATCCAGAAGCTTGATTTGCAAACATATACATGAAGTTTATATAGAAAATAGAATGTACAAAGAGAGCCTGATTTTTAAACAGAGGACTTTGAATTCTTTGGTAAAGCTTTATAGAATGCAACTGTTTGATTTGCAGAACGTTCTGCAAATCACGTGGATATGCATTGTGAGTTTCTCTTTGATTTTCCTATTCAACCCAAATCAAGACAAACAGCAAAAGCCAGCCACAAAGTTATGCCTGATTTTAGGTCAAAACTATAGGAAAAAACTGAATTTCCATTCAAAACCATCCAATCCATACATTCCAAACTTAATCTTGGCTAACCTAAAACTCAGTCTAGATTCACTGATAGTTCATGGGCATTAGTAAACCAGGCCTGAGGTTTGAATTTGCAATGAAACTCAACATCATGGGAATTCATTCAGTTTTCAAGTTTTGTTGCAAAAGAATCATCCAGTCTCATTTTGGGTATGTCTACACTACCTGCTGGATCGGCAGGTAGTGATCGATCTATTGGGGATCGATTTATCGCATCTAGTGTAGACATAAGTAGATCCCTTATCACTCTGCCGTCAAATCCTGTACACCAACACAGCGAGAGGCAGAAGCAGAGTCTACGGGGGAGCAGCAACGGTCGACCCTACGCCATGAGGACGCAAGATAAATTGACCTAAGATACACCGACTTCAGCTACGCTATTCTCGTAGCTGAAGTTGCTTATCTTAGGCCGATTCCCCCCACCGTCACCACCAGTGTAGACCAGGTCTTTGTGTTTCTTTTGGTATCTTCAGACTGTATGGCAGATTTCCGTACTGAAATGTTGAGGTTTATTTCTGTATTCTCTATTTCAGACTTTGTCTGTCTTTTATTCTTCCCTTTTGAATGGCTCAAATGTGTTTAAATAATTTATGTTTTAATCACATTAAGCTTGGTCATCCATTTTGACCTATGGATTTGTTACATTCTACAGTGGAAGGGGGAAAGTACAAAGCAGAGAGGAGGTTCCCAGGTGTCTTTCCCTTCCAAGACCTTACTAACAGTGAGATTTAAAGTGTGTAACACAACTCAATACATTCACCATATATGATGAGGTCACCAAAAGATGCCTCTTTGCATTGCAGTGAGAGGCAGATTCATGTTGCATCCACTGATCTCCCTCCACCAATCTGTATATCTCCCCTAGAAGATGGATTTATATGCATCTCCTTCATTTCTCTAAATATCCATATGAAGGCCAGGTTGCCTCACTTTGTTCTTTTTATCTGGTATGTCCCATCCAGAGGAACAAGGTGCTACCTATGTAAGGTAAAAAACTGGATGATATTTTTCCCTTTCTAACTCCTATAGTCTCAATTGCTATTTGTGTGCTTTTCAGTACTGTAAGATAAAGTGAATAGGCATTGGAGATTGATGTAAAACAGACCATCCTGTGTCTTGGCTGAGTAACTCTCACACAATAGGAAGGTAGCATGTCTCTAAAATAAGATAACAATAGATGTTTGTTACTGTTTCCATCAGTTTGCAGTTGTATATTTACACAGTGCCTTGCTGAGGAACTTCTTCCCAAATCACAGTGAGGCTTCAGGCCATCCTGAGGCACAACTGACGTGATATCCATTGTCCGACAGATTGAGGGGAAATGCAGAGATCAAAACCAGGAACTGTTCATGGAATTCATTGATCTAACCAAGGCCTTTGACTCTATCAATCGTGAGGCCCAATGGAAGGTGCTTTGTAGGTGTGACTGTCCACAGAAATTCCTTTCCATCATCAGACTACTCCATGATGGCATGACTGCCACCATTCTGTGCAACGGCTTAGAGCAGTAGTCACTAACCAGTCGATCACAATTGATTTGTCGATCCTTGAAGATCTCCCAATCAATCGCAATTTCCAGCAGGGCAGTGGGGCTGCTGCTAAGACAGGCTCCCTGCCTGCCCCAGCTCCACGCTTCTCCCAGAAGTGGCCATCACGGCCCTGTGGCCCCTGGAGAAGGGGAGACAGGGGTCTCCCTCCATGTGCTGCTTCTGTCTGAAAGCACAGTCCCCGCCGCTTCCATTGGTCAGAAACAGGGAACTGTGGCCAAGGGGAGCTGTGGGGGTGGTGCTTGCAGGGAGGGGCAGCATACGGCACCACATGCCTTTACCCCACCCAGGGGCCATGGGGTGCATTGGCTCCATCCAGGAATGGCATGGGGCCAGAGTAGGCAGGGACCCTGCTTTAGCAGCAGCTACACTCTCCCACAGACCAGGAGCTGCTGGAGGTAAGTGCTTCCCGGCAGGAGGCCACACCTTAACATCCAGACCTGAGCCCCCTCCCAGAGCCAGAAACCCTGTACCCCCTTCTACACCCCAACACTTTGCCCCAGCCCCCTCCTTCATGAAAACTTCCTCCCAGAGCCAGCAACCCCTCCTCCACCCCAACACTTTGCTCCAGGCTCAGTCCAGAGCCCCCTCATACACTGCAAACCTCTCTGCCCCAGCCCAGAGCCCGCATGCCCTCTCAAACCCCAGTGAGTAAGCGTGAGGGAGAGTGAGCAATGGAGAGGGGGGGATAGAGTAGGGCAGGGATTTGGGAAAGGGGTGGGGGCTCGGAGAAGACCTGCTCATAGAATTTTTATCAATTTGCTCTGAAAAACTTTACTTGACTGGGATGTGTTTTATGCTTAGGCTTAAAGCCACAATGTTTTACTATTTAACATTTTTTTCATGGTACGTGGAACCACTGGGGAAAGTTTTCCAAGTTGTAAGCAGGGATCTAGCCACGTGGTTCTCATTATCTTCAGTGAGAATAATATGGCTAAAGCACCACTTTGAATATATATATAACCCACTGTGTGTTCAATGAGCTGTTTCTTTCTGCAGAAGAATATAACATCATAGAAATGTAGGGCTGGAAGGGATCTGAAGAAGTCATTGAGTCAAGTCCCCTGCATTGAGACAGGACCATTCCTTACAGGTGTTTGTCCAACCTGTTCTTAAAAACTTCCAATGAAGTGCATTCCACAACTTCCCTTAAAAGTCTATTCCAAAGCTGAGCTATCCTTATAGTTAGAAAGGTTAGATATTAGGAATTTCTAAATCTCCCTTGCTGCAAATTAAGACCACTATTTTGTCCTGCTGAAAGTGGACATGGAGAAGAATTGATAACCATCCTCTTTATAACAGACCTCAATATATTTGTTTGCAGTATTGTTATAGCCATGTTAGTCCCAGGATATGAGAGCCACAAGGTGGATGAGATAATATCTTTTGTTAGATCAATTTTTGCTGGTGGAAAGGATAGGCTTTTGAGTTACACAGAGCTCCTCTTCAGGTCTGGGAAATAAGTAGAGCTAAATATAAACTGGGACAGATTGTTAAGTGGAAGAACATGTTGGAAGTGGTCACTTGAAATAAACTGGGCGATTGAGGGGTTAGATTTCTATGCATAAAGGAGTTGAAGTGGACAATTAAGGGTATCAGTCAGTATATTACAAATTTGTTGTGATGAATCATAAAACCAGTGTCCATGTTAATACTGTGGTTTTGGTTTCTAGCAGAATGACGAATTTACATTCCCAGGCTCACCTTTTAAAGGTGTTGGCTAAGTTTTCTTTAAGGAAAAGTATTGAAAGACCAGATATAGAGTAATCAATTTGTGAAAAATGTTTGCCCATGATTGTATGGTATTTTTGTCTTTTATCATTTTTCTGTATGAGTTTATTTGAGAGCATATTGATCGTCTGGTTTCATACACATAGTAGTTATTGGGCCACTGGATGAAATATACCACATGTTGTGATATTCATGAGTAGTAGCTATGAATATCAAAAGGTATGTTGTGTGGGGGTATTGATGATAATAGCAGTGGAATCAGCATCAGGTTTTTCATCTCTCGTTCTGGCAGCATCTGCTGCCACTTTGAGTTGGTGTGTTCTGGTCTGTGTGGTGCTTGCTTCTGATGATTAGCTTGGCATGGTTGGGTGGTTATTTAAGGCCAACAGAGGAGCTTCCGGAAATATTTCTTTCCAGATGTGATCCCCATCAAATATAGTGTATCCCAGACTTTTTCTTTAGAGCATATTATGTGGTATCTGAGTGGCTGGCTGTAGATAATAGATTTTTTGGTGTGTCTGGGATGGTTACTGGATCTGTGAAAGTAAGTGTGGTGATTGGTGGGTTCCTTGTAAAACTGAACTCTACAAATGATTATATACAAGCTAACTATAGTATCCAGGACATTGATGCTGGTGTGGGACTTTCCCTGACCTTTGATGCCCGGTGTCACTTTCCCTGACCACCACCTTGTTGCTAACATACCTGTAGAAACCCATCTTATCCTTCACATCCCTTGCTAGCTGCAACTCCAATTGTGCTTTGGCCTTCCCAATTACACCCCTGCATGCTCAAGCAACATTTTTTAGTCCTCCCTAGTCATCTGTCCAATTTTCCACTTCTTATAAGCTTCCTTTTTGTGTTTAAGCTCACCAAAGATTTCTCTGTTAAGACAAGCTGGTCACCTGCCATATTTGCCATTCTTTCTCCACATTGGGATGGTTTGTTCCTGCACCCTCAATAATCCCCAGATACTTTTCAACAGTACTACTGCCCAGCTAATTATTCCCAATTTTATAGTTGTGTGTTGATTTTTTCCTTCCTAAGTGAAATTCTTTGCACTTGTCTTTATTGAATTTCATGTAGTTGATTTCAAACCAATTCTCCAACTGGTCAAAATTGTTTTGAATTCTAATTCTGTCCTCCAAAGTGCTTTTCACTTGGTGTCATCCACGAATTTATAAGCATACTCTCTGTTCCATTCCTCTAGTCATTAATGAAAATATTGAATAGTTCCAGACCCAGGACTGACCCATGAGACCCCACTAAATACATCCTCCCAGTTTGGCAGTGAACCAGGGATACTGCTCTTTGAGTATAATCTTTCAACCAGAACTGTATCACTTCTTTTTTGTATAGGGGAAATGGAGGACAATGATAGTTCTATGTAGGAAGCAAATAAGTGCACTTCCTACATTTTGGGTAGCTTACGCCTTCTGGCTCAGACTCTGTTTCTTTTTCTGAAATGTATAGCCTATCATGTATTACTGTAACTTAATCCAGACATGGTATTTAATACAGAAAAATGTTATGTTTGGGTCCCAATTTTAGATAACAGAACTACATCTGGCTGCTTTCTTGCATCAAATTACATAAACATTTAAATTATCTGCCACATTTACTGACTGAAAGTGATTAAGGAAAAAGCTCCCCATGCAGTATTAATATTAGATACTGCATACTTGAGAATGGGTATGAAACTATCTTTCAGACATATAGACATCAGTGATGGAAAAGATCTATGAGCTCATCTTCCTGCAGAAGAGCAGGAACTTTCCCTACAGTAGTGTTTTAAGCAGCCTACTGTTAAATATCCTAATGGAGGAGTCTTCCACCACTTGATGATGATAATGTGATTATTGATGTTTGTTTATTATTTATTGTTGTTTATTATTATTTATTAATAGCTTTTATTCCAGTAGTACACACAATATACTAGTCACCATCCATGCACCCAGGAACACATTGCCTGCCCCAGAGAGTTCACAGTGCATGCACATAGTCTCCTTTGGGTGATTATTTCACAGCCAAATAGATCTATCAGGAAGCTTTTCTTGATATTCAGCCCAATTTTTCCCTTTCTTAATATCATCTTATTAACCATACTTCTAAATCTATATCAGAGGGGTAGCCATGTTAGTCTGGATCTGTAAAAGCAGCAAAGAGTCCTGTGGCACCTTGTAGACTAACAGACATATTGGAGCATCCATCTGCACATGCATCCGACAAAGTGGATATTCTCCCATGAAAGCTCATGCTCCAGTACGTCTGTTAGTCTATAAGGTGCCACAGGACTCTTTGCTGCATCTAACTCTATATAGTATACTAAATAATTCAACCATTCCTGGGTGTTTATACCCTTTAATTATGTGTTATCTGTTAGCATGCCTCTTCCTTCAGGTGATATATAGGCATCCTAATCATTGTTTAGATAAGCTATATGAATTGAGTTCTTTTAATGTGTTCTGCAAGAAGCTGAAAACTCTAGCTCCAAATCAGCAAAGCACATGAGTACATGATTAACCTTAAACATATGAGTAGCTTTATTGACATCAGTGGAGTTACTCATATGCTTAAATTTAATTATCTGCTTCATTGGTGACTTTGATGAGGCACTCGGCACCTTGCAGGATTGAGCCCTAAATCTCTCTTGTTAAGTCAGTCCCTTCACTGCCTTGATTTTAGTTTGTCTTTCTCTGAAAACAGTCCAGTTATCATTATCTTTCTGGTAATGCAGTACCCAGAATTGAACTACATATCCCAGGTGCATTTCCCACAGAGCTAGGTAGATGGAAAAGTGGCTTTTTTTTTTTTTACAAATAGAGAAAAAACTATTATTATTTTGACAGCTAGGGAAGAACTGGTTGAGAATTTGAAAGTGGAAGGCAGCTTAGATTAAAGTGATCATGAAATGATAGAGTTCTTGATTCTAAGGAACAGCAGGAGGGAAACAGCACTATAAAGAAAATTGATTTCTAGAGGGCAGACTTTAGCAAATTCAAGGAGTTGGTAGGTAATATCCCATGGGAAGAAAGTCTAAGGGGAAAACCATTTCAGAAAAGTTGGCAGTTTTCCAAAGAGGCATTGTTAAGGGCACAAGAGCAAACTATCCCACTGCACAGAAAAGATAGGAAGTATGGCAAGAGACTATCCTGGCTTGACCAGGAGATCTTCAATGATCTGAAACTCAAAAAAGAGTCCTGCAAAAAGTGGAAAGTAGGTCGAATTTACAAAAGATGAATACAAACAATTAAAACAAGCATGTACGGACAAAATTAGAAAGGTCAAGGGACAAAATAAAATAAAATTAGCTAGCGAGATAAAGGGTAACAAGAAAACATTCTACAAATACATTAGAAGAAAGGGGAAGACAAAGGACAGGGCAGGCCCATTACTCAATATGGGGGGAGGGGAAACAATAACAGAAAATGTGGAAATAACAGAAGTGATTTTTTTGTTTCAGTTTTCACCAAAAAGTTTAATAGCAATTTGACGTGTAACTTAATGAATGCCAGTGAAAATGAGGTGAGATCAGAGGCTAAAATAGGGAAAGAACAAGTTAAAAATTACTTAGATGTTTTCAAGTCACCAGGGCCTGATGAAATACGTCCTAGAATACTCAAGAAGGTGACTGAGGAGTTATCTAAACCATTAGCATTTATCTTCAAAAAGTCATGGAAAATGGGGGACATTCCAGAGGATGGGAAAGGGGCAAATATAGTACCCATCTATAAAAAGGGGAATAAGGACAATTCACGGAATTACAGACCAGTCAGTTTAACTTCAATACCCGGAAACATAATGGAGCAAATAATTAAGCAATCAATTTGCAGACACTTAGAAGATAATAAGGTGATAAACGACAGTCAACATGGACTTGTCAAGAACAAATCATGTCAAACCAATCTAGTAGCTTTTTTTGACAGTGTAACAAGTCTTGTGGATGGAGGAAGTGGTAGATGTGGTATATCTTGATTTTTAACTTAAAGCTTTTGATACTGTCTTGCATGACCTTCTCATAAACAAACTAGGAAAATACTACCTAGGTGGAGCTACTATAAGGTGAGTGCATAACTGGTTGGAAAACCATTCCCAAAGAGTAGTTATCAGTGGTTCACAGTCAAGCTGGAAGGGCATAACGAGTGGAGTGCCGCAGGGATCAGTTCTGGGTCAGGTTCTGTTCAATATCTTCATCAATGATTTAGATAATGGCATAGAGTGTACCCTCATAAAGTTTGCAGATGATACCAAGGTGGGAGGGGCTGCACATGCTTTGGAGGATAGGATTAAAATTCAAAATGATCTGGACAAATGGGAGAAATGGTCTGAAGTAAGTAGGCTGAGATTCAATAAGGATAAGTGCAAAGTACTCCATTTAGGAAGGAACAATCAGTTGCACACATACAAAATGGGAAATGACTACTTAGGAAGGAGTACTGCAGAAAGGGATTGAGGATCATAGTGGATCACAAGCTAAATCTGAGTCAACGCTGTAACACTGTTGCAAAAAAAGCTAACATCATTCTGGGGTGTATTAGCGGGAGTGTTGTAGACAAGACAGGAAAACTCTTACTGGATCTAAACCTTGTACAGTCTAATATCCTTTCAAAGCCACTTTTAGCATTACTGTTTTCCATGTTTTTTTCCCCTCTAGATTCTGGGACTTTTTAACTAAATCTCCTTCCACCCCAACCTCACTCCCATTTGTTAGCTTGCATTTTCCAAGATATTTATATTCTGTCCATATTTCTAATATATCTAGGACCTCTCTCTAGTTTTCTTTGCCCTCCTGGGCATTTGCAATTTCTCCCTATTTCATATCATAGGAAAATTGCATTAAACAGTTTTTACTGTCTTTTATATCATTAATGAATCAGTAAGAGCAGATCTTACACAGATCTTGGGAGTACCTCCTTTAGACACCTCTCCCACTGCAACTCTATCTATGATGTTTATCATTATTCCTTATGTTTTTCAGATACTTTTCAGTCTCCATATCTATGTTCATATTCATGACAATCCTAATGTATTCTGAGAGTCAGATATTATGATAGATATCACATACTTATAAAACTTCATTCAAGTGCAAATATGGTGTGGAGATTGTTATTTATTGACAAAGATTATTCCACTTCCTTTATTGTCTACTTTCATCTATCACAGATATAATTTAGGATTAGAAAATTCTAAATCCTTAAAGAATTGAATAGTAACAAAAAAACTATTCCGACATTAAAAAAGGAAACAATTAAATGCTAGATGAGCTATTCTCTCCATTTTATTCTCTCTGCTTCTGTTGAGAAAAGATTGTGAGATCATGACTGATTAGGATACTTGATCCATAGAACAGTGTTTGTAGTTTTAAATTTCAGCCTTCTCCTTTGATGACCATTTTACCATTTTGTACTACTTCATCATGGATTGCTTTCTGTCACTGCTGACACTTCACCTGAGCCAGGATGCAATACATCATTCACAAAATCTATATCACACAGTCCTGCATGTAATAATGTAACATAACTAATCAGAAAAAGCAGTAGCAGTTCCCATTTATATAAATAACCAGTTTGACCCAACCGAAGGATGTTGAGATATTACAGCGATAGGGGCTATTTAAGTACTAAGAGAGTGAAAGGGATGAAAATTTCAGAAGAAATAGCTTATTGAAGCTGCTTTGAGCAAGACCTGAACAACATGAAGAATCTTTTGCAAAATACAATTGATAAATGTTCAGCCTTGAGTCAGCAGCGACATTGCATGGCTCTGTACTCACAGCTTAGAGGCTTGCAAGAGAACATTCTGTAACTTCTAATTATAAATATTTTTGACATGAACTCACATGTTGTTGTTCATACCGTTCCATAGGATTTATTAATGTAAAGTCTATGTATATATGTATGTTTTGTGTATATATAAGTCATCATCATGTTCCCATTATGCCTCTGGTGTTTAGGGCAGTGACGAAGCTCCTCCACTCCTGTCTATTTCTGGCAAGTCTTTCAATGGTTCCTCAGCTGTGCCCCAGATTTTCCAGCGTGGCTTCCACTGCTCTTAACCATGTTGTTTTCCAGCGGCCTTGTTTTCATTTGCCCTCAGGTGTCCATCTTATTGCTACTCTGGTGATGAGATCAGTTTACATCCAAAGCACATGGCCAGTCCATCTCCAGTGTCTCTTGGCAATGATGGTGCTCATATCCTCTTGGCTGCACTGTGTCAATAGATCTTGGTTTGAGATTGTTCTGGGCCAAAAGATACGAAGGATTTTTCTAAGGCAGGTTGTATGGGATTAAGACAGTCTGGACATGTCATACTTCAGCCTTAAACTCTAATACAAACACACCACAGGAAATGAGCCAACAAGGATTAAGACCTCAATCCTTCAGAGCATTTTACCATGTGAGTAATCTTATGGAATTGATTGAGATTATTCATGTTTCAAACTGAGCATATCCTCAAATCAATTGTTGGATCAGGACCTACATCCCCAGTACTAATTTCAAAAGAATGAAGACGACAATTAAAGAAGAACCTCTCTATTTACCTAGGATTTATACTTTGCTTATGATCATAGTATCTGATCACTTTAAAGGGTTATTCATTATCCTAGATTTTGTAGATTTCATAATGTAGTTTTTTTTTAACTTTTGTATTATAGGAGTGCAGAGGCCTCGGTCAAGATTTGGGCATGACTGTGTTATGTACTGTGCATAGCGTTGCCAATTTCTTAATTTCAGAAAACTGAACACCCTTGCCCCGCATCTGCTCCATCCCTTCTCCAAGGCCACGCTCCTGCTTACTCCACTCCCACCCCATTGCTCACTGTCCTTCACCCTCGCTCACTTTCACTAGGCTGGGGCAGGGGTGTGGGCTGTGGGACAGGAGAGGGATCCAGCTGGCTCTGGGATGAGAAGTTTGGGGTGCAGGAGTGAGCTCTAGTCTGGGGCCAAGGGATTCAGAGTGCAAGGGGAGGCTCAGGGCTGGAGTTGGGGACTGCGGAGTGGGAGGGCATTCAGGGTGTGGGCTCTTGGCAGCGCTGATCTCAGGCAGCCCCGGCATTTCCCGGGGATGGAGGAAGTCTGTGCAGCTCCCAGAAAGGGGCAGCATGTCCCTCTGGCTCCTAGGCAGAGGAGCAGCCAGGGGGCTTTGCCTGCGGTCCCCAGCCATAGGCACCACCCAGAGCCACAGGCACTGGTCCCACAGCTTCTATTGACTGAGAGTCATAGGACAATGGTTAGATATAGTGGTATCTAGTATAATAAAAATTCCAATATGTGTATACAAAATTTTGGGCAAAGATTTTAGAAAAAAGAAGCCTGAAGTTAGGCTCTGAAATCTGAATTTAAACTCCTGAAATGGCCCATCAGAGGTGCTGAACACCAAAGAACTCTAATGAGGACTTCAGTAAGATCTTGTTGGTTGGCACTTTTGATAATCAGACTGCTTATATACTCAGGGTAAGTAAGGGTGGCATAGTCAAGAAATTTGGCCTATTGACTTCTGTGGGATCAAGACTGGAATCATTCAGTGTTGCACCAGTATCAATTACATCTTTATTTCTAAAATAGAGACAGGAATAAAAACACATTCTGAACTAACCATCTAGGGTGGGATTTTTCCAAAGCACCTAAGAGGTATAGCAGCACAATTTGCATTGGAAGTCTATGAGACTTGTGCTTCTTAGTCACTTAGTCATTTTTAAAAATTCTGCAGTTAAAGTTGTACAAGTGAAAAGAAGGATGAGAAAAATGAAAGACTTATATTTTCCAAAGTGACTAGTGGTTTATCTTTGCAATGTTATGGTGACTAACACCTTAACGGGGATCAGATTTTCAGAAAAAGAGGAGCACGTGCTCTCAAAATCAGGCCCTTAAGATGTCTTAAGTTGCATGCCCAAGCACTGAGGCAACAAAAAACACATTACCCTTGAAAATATAAGACAAACATCTAAAATATTTGTATTATTATTAAATAGTAAAATATATTTTCCTGATTTTTTTTTAAGAGAAGAAAAGTCTCATTAGCCTTTAGGTTAAAGTAACTGAGAAGCATTAGCCAAATTTAACTTCCGTGGCCAATCTCATACTATACAAATATACATAAGGTACCTGGAAATATTAATAATAATAATAAATTAATGAAGATTAACTTTAGTGTCTAACAAAAAATAATAAAAGTAAATGCTGTTTGTTATTTCCAGCATCTTCGTTCTGTGGAAATTTTTGGTGGCACAAAATATACTAGTGTATGCACATAAATTTAATCATGACCAAGATTGTAATTCATTACAGTTATGCCTGTTCTTAAAAACAGAAACAGATCTGAACCATCTGAGCTTTCAATGGAAAAATTTAAACAGAGCTCAAATGATTAGAGGAGAATGCAAACCCAGACTGGAGAAGCATTCCAAGGATATGTGGCTCTTTTCCACATGTTTAAAAAATGCAGTTACATTTCTCTCTGTTAATTTGAGTGGCAGTAGTATCATCAGGAGTGAAATAATCATAGCAGAATGGTTCATTTCCATCACTTAATATCTGCATTATCAGGACCGCCCAGAGGATTCAGGGGGCCTGGGGTCTGTGGAGGCGGGGGCCCCCCCACTGCTGAATGGCCACCGAAGACCCAGCACTTCAGCGGCGGGTCCCGGAGTGGAAGGACCTCCCACCTCCGAATTGCTGCCAAAGACCCGCCCCGGGACCCACCACCGAAGTGCCAGAAGGACCTCCCACCGCGGGCCTTTGGGGCACTTCGGCAGCGGGTCCCGGAGCAGAAGGACACCCCCCGTCCTCCCGCTGCCAAATTGCCAACGACAACCTGGAGCAGAAGAAGCTCCGGGGGCCCGGGCTCCGGGAGAGTTTTCCAGAGCTCCCAGAGCGAGTGAAGGACCCCATTCCGGGGGCCCCGAAAAACTCTTGTGGGGGCCCCTGCGGGGTCTAAGACAAATTGCCTCTTACCCCTCCAGCGGCCCTGTGCATTACAACTCCGTTACAACAGTCCCAGAAAGAGATCACGTTATCCTTAACAAATAACGAATGAGCAATTGGAAGCACTTGCCATTTCTATTCAATTTTCATGTTAGGATTTTTGTTATGCTACATAGATTGGAGGAAGCATCTGTCCTAGAATGCTGTATATTCAATCAAGAATTAACTTGAACAAATTCTAGCATGTTATTTCTGAGCAATTACGGAAATGTTTCATAATTAAGTTACTGAGAGTCAATGCCACAGATTGTTTCTGGATGATATTCAAATCTTCACAAGAGTACTGAAGTCCTTTCTTAATTAACAAAATTGTCAATGTTTAATATAATATACATCCATTACAATTCTGAATAAATCATTGCATTCTGAGTAATTTTATGATTATATTACCCCAATTCCCTTATTTGAAAACAAGAGCCTAGAGCCTCTCTTCTACTTCCATGAGATATTATTGACTTGCTGCAAAATAACTCAGACAATAGAAGCACATCACCTAAATAACCTATGTTGTGCAGAGGGGTATCCCATAAAAAAGGATGGCTCCTGCCTTAGCAGATCTTCCCTCCCTCACAGATTTCCTGGCAATGCAGAGACTGAGAAGACCCTTACCACAGGCACTTTGTGTACCCTCCCCCCATCTCTCTCACCAGGCCCCTTTAACTTGGGGACAATTTATTGACATTCTATAAGTTCAAATTCATGAAATTTTTATTCCCCTCTGACTTCCAAGTGGGTGTGGGCAGATCTAGGCCTAAATTACAACCTCACAATCATTATCATACATATCATCCATGTCCAGATTTGAAGTTTGGCACTCTTGTTTATGTGAGATTGAATCAATCCTGATTTTCAAACAATATAAGAAATCAGAGACACAAAGACAATAAATGTGTAATGATCCTACTCTAGAATGAGTGACCCTGATGATGTTAAGCGGAGCTATGAATGTGACATTCATTAGCCCATGAGGAAATGTGAACTAATTCAGATGATGAATATTCCTTAAAGAGAGACTGGAAATTATGCTTTGCCTTCGAGCCACTAGGCCAAACCAATCCAATTTCCTTTGACAGGAAAACTGGCCCAGTGGATAGAGGAGAAGAGGTAGATGTGATATATGTGATCTTCAATAACAGTTTGACATTGATGTTCTCATAAGGAGACTAGGGAAACATAGTCTAGTTTAAATTACTATAAGGTGAGTGCTCAACTGATTGAAAGACAATACTCAAAGAACAGCTATCAATGGTTCACTGTCAAACTGGAAGGACATATTAAGTGGGGTCC
Source organism: Gopherus flavomarginatus (assembly GCF_025201925.1). Classification (NCBI taxonomy): domain Eukaryota; kingdom Metazoa; phylum Chordata; order Testudines; family Testudinidae; genus Gopherus; species Gopherus flavomarginatus. The sequence goes on along the minus strand of NC_066620.1, from coordinate 129,800,063 downwards.
TACAAGGGTCTGTCTTGGAACCAGCACTAATCAATATTTTCATTTATGACTTGGATGATGTAGTGGACAGTATGCTTATAAACTCCACAGATGAGATTCAAGCTTTGAGGGGTTGCAAGCACTTTGGAAGACAGGATAAAATTCAGAATGATCTTGATAAATTGGAGAGTTGGTCTGAAATCAGTAAGATTAAATTCAATATTGACAAGTGCAAAATAATACACTTAAGAAGGAAAAATCAAATGCATAGATACAAAACAGGGAATAATTCGCTAGGCAGAGGTATTGCAGAAAAGGATCTGGGAGTGAATATGCACCAACAGTGTAATTCTGAACTGAAAAAAGCAAATGTTATTCTGGGCTGTATTAACAGGAGTGTCTTATGTAAGATATAAGAAGTAATTGTTCTGCTTTACTTGGCAGTGGTGAGACCTCAGCTGAAGTACAGTGTCCAGTTGTGGGCACTACACTTTGAGAGTGGTTTGAGTAAATGGGAGAGACCTGAGGGCAGCAACAAAAATTGTAAGAGGTTTGGAAATCACCTAGATGATGATTTGTAGGGCTGGATAAGCCACTTCCAATAAATAGACGCTCTGGAAACCTTCTTCCAAAAACCTGACCATTATTTTTGAGATTTCCGTTTTCATATACTTTCTGTTTCTTGCCTGGACCAGAATCAGAAGTGCCAAAATGGTTTGAGAATAGATGGTTTGACAGTATCCCCAGTGTGTCTAGAAGACAGCAAAACCAAATATTACTCTGCCAATATTCTTACAAGGGACTTTCAAAAAAAGATTCACTTTGACTCATGATAAACACCTTGTATCATGGCTGTGTGTGTTTGCAGAGCGGAAGGGGTGAGATCCAGTGGTTTTCCACTGAAGCAAAAAATTATTTCTCATAGCAGTAACCATAGCCAAGAAAAGAAGCAACACTACCTAACAATCAAATTTCCATTCAGCACACTTTGCTGGAAATATTTATACTTTGCTCCTAGAAATCAGACCAAGTATACTGATGGATAGTGCAGTATTTGATTTCTATAATTTGACATGGGGTACCTATGGGTGCAAAGACATATGATGAACTGATTAATTTTGTTTAAAAGTACTTGACACTTGTGATCTGTTTCTTCCAAAAGGAGAAATAAACAACCTTCACAATAATTTGATGAACCCTTGGGGTATGCCATCTCTGAAAAGGCTGATGCAGTATCCAGAGAGTTGGTGAATTCACAGTCCAAGGAAACATCCCACATCCTCCTTTTATCTCCAAGGCAGCTACCTGAGGGTTTTGTACTGAAGCCCATCACTATTATGTATGTAAATTTTAACAAAACAAAAATGAAATGGTTTCTATACACCCCTCCCCTTAAAAAAAGGGCCAGGGAGGAATTGTAAAAGGGAATACTGTGCTTTAGCTGCCATCATAATCTCAGAGATTACTTTGCCTAATTTACATTGAGCTATATCTGTGGAATTTCCTTGTTTAATAGTGAGCTCCTTATTGGACCCAAAGTCTCATTCATTACCTTTTTCTACACACTTTGCCGGCTGCTGCTTGCAGCAAAGTTGAGCAGAGAGTTAACTCACTGTCTGCTAGCCTGACCTCCTGCATCATTCAAGGCATAGCATTTATCTAAGTGATTCCTGATTCGAGCCCTGTTTTCGTTCTGCATTCTGCCAAACTTCTCTGAATTCCTCAGATGCTAGTAGGATTGATGTTCTCTCTCCAAAAACCAGAGTTTTCTGGTTTAGCTTAAAATGAAGCATTGCCCACAACTGGAACTAATTCCTCATTGGAGTTAATGGACTGGGGAGATGTCTCCATGCAATCTCTAAAATGGAGAGAGTAGTGTTTCTTTTCAGATGTATTTTTGAGGTTGTTGATGACTCAAGGAATTGGTAAATGGACTATTTCATCTACAGCTTTGTTTTTTGACCCATAGTCAATAGTGGCTGAAAGTTATTACCATTTCATGTCTCTTTGGTGGCTTTTGTGAAATGATAGGGTTCCCCATCACTAAAAAGCACCAGTTGATGCCTTAATTAGGAAATTTGGCAGAGAGGCTGAGGGCTAAATGGGGTACTATTTCACCCATAGAAATAATTCTTCCATATTAGGATTGAGGAACTTTGGTAGGGAAGTGGTAAGGAAGTTTATTTCTGGTGCCTGGGTGCATTTGTTCTGTGGACAAACAGAGGACTTTGGTTTCCAGGACTATCAACCCAGAAAATTTTTTTCTAATGGTAAAATTATATTATGCACATTTTGAGCAAAATTATATCTGTGTCTTTGGTTGCAGGCTCATTCTTTGCAGATTTTTAGGCAAAGTATCTGATGTAGAGCAGATTCATTATTAAAACAAGGGCTAAAACTTTCTTCATTGATCATTTTATCATATAGGGGAGAACTTTATTGTCTCATGTAAAGGAAAATTTAACTTGCAACAAAAACTTTTGAAAGAACTTTGAAAGTAACCAATCCCTCCCACCCTGCCTCTGGAAAGTACTCTGAGGTTTCAGGAAATGCATCTCCAAGGCTTTACTAAGTAGCAAAGAAGAAAATTAAAACTTTAAATAGAAACTTTTCAGTCTACAGAGATAATATTTCTGGGAGCCTGAGGTTCTACTCATTTTGTCTCCCAAAGTCTCAGGCAGGGCCGGAGCTTCCATTTAGGTGGCCTAGGCAATTGCCTAGGGCGCCAGGATTATTGGGGGGTGGCATTTTGCTGGGGGGGGTGGCAGGCGGCTCTGGTGGAGCTGCCACAGGTGTGCCTGTGGAGGGTCCCCTGGTCCTGTGGCTCCGGTGGACCTGCCGCAGGCATTCCTGTGGACGGTCCGCTGCTCCCGTGGCTCCGGTGGACCTCCCGCAGGTACGCCTGCAGCAGCTCCACCAGAGCCGAGGACCAGTGGACCCTCCACAGGAATGCCTGCGGCAGGTCCACCAGAGCCGCGGGACCAGCAGACGGGGTGGCGAAATGGCCGTGCGCCTAGGGCGCTAAAAACACTATGCCGGTCCTGGTCTCAGGCAACAGTGTTATCTTCTTCTGAAAATCAAAGGAGAATTATACATCCTCGGAGCACTATAACTAGTTAAACCAAAATAAAATATCTGTATTATGAAAAAGGCAGTTGTAGATCTAAATATGACTCTCATTATCTCACATTTCAATTACTGCAGCATCCATTTCTCTGGCTTGGACCGGTGCAATCTTGCCCCACTCATATCCATTCAGAATACTGCAGCAATACTGCAGACCATTCTCCTAGCCCAAGGGTGGACAAACTAGGGCCTGCGGGCCACATCTGGCCTGAAAGACCTCCTGCCTGGCCCCCGAGCCTGGGAGGCTAGCCCCAGCCCCTCCCCCACTGTTTCACCTCTCCTGCAGCCTCAGCTCAATTTCTCCGCTGCCGGCGCAATGCTCTGGATGGTGGGGCTGTGAGTTCCTGGGGCAGTGTAGCTGCAGAGCCTGGTTTGACCTGGTCTCTGTGCTGCATGGTGGCGGCGATGGCATGGCCTGGCTCCAGTCGGGCAGTGCAGCTGTAGTGCGGCCAGTCACTGGTGCTCCAGGCAGCACAGTAAGAGGCAACTGAGCGGGGGAATAGGGGGAGATTGGAGAGAGCGCAGGGGAGTTCGAGGTGGTGGTCATGGGGAAGGAGTGTGGATAGGGGTTGAGGTGGGGAACAGCGGGTTGAATGGGGGCAGAGGTCTGGGGGGGCAGTCAAGGAGGAGAGGGGATTGGATGGGGCAGCTGGGGTCTGGGGGCAGTAAGAGGACAGGGAGCAGGGATATGTGGATGGGGAAGGGGTCCCGGGGGGGCATCAAGGAAGGGGGGTTGGATGGGGCAGGAGTCCTGGTGGGGGGCAGAGAGGAAATGGGGGTTGGGCCATGACCACCTCCCCTAGCTGGCCCTTCATACAATTTACAAAATCCGATGTGGCCCTCAAGCCAAAATGTTTGCCCACCCCTGCCCTAGCCTGTCTCTTTGACCATGTCCTTCCTCTCTTTCAGCACTCTTTTCTAGAGACACAAAATATAAGAGGATTGTCTTCACTTTCAAGGCCCTTCATGGCCTATCCCTACCCTACCTATCATCTCATTCGCTATCCAAATGTTGATTCCCACTTCAGGTCAGTCAATAATTCCAATTTCCACTATCCAGTTGTTAAATTTTCAAACAAACACCCTTGTGCTTTTTTCTCAAGCTGCCCCTCGTGCTTCAGAGGAGCTTCCCATAAACATCTGCAAAGCCACCTCATTTTTCTCCTTCAAATCCTTCCTTAAAAGTCTCCTTTGCTGTGATGTCTACAAAAAACTTGACAACAGTTAGGCCCCTGATGTGCCATTACCACAACTTTCATGCTGACCAGTATTATGTCTTTGATTCCTCACACTCCTTCATCTATCTGTCTATATTTATGTACCTTACACTTAGATTGTAAATGCTTTGGGGAAGGCACCATCTATGGTTCTATAGTTGCGCCTTGCAAAAAGGAGACCTGGTTCTTGACTGGAGCTCATAGGCACTCCCACAATAAAAAAATAATAATAATATAAGAGCGTTGTGGAAGGAAGGTAAGCAAGGGATTTTTTCCCTAATAAATCCAGTATAGTATATTGTTACACATCATTCTCCTACCAGTATTTCTTAGCTTTACACTTAGGATATGTCTGCTCTTTCTGTTGGCGTTATAAATTTCAGCTCAAGGAGACATACCCACAGTAGCTCTGATGGAGTAAACATGCTAAAAATTGAGTTTAGCAGTGGTAGCATGAGTAGCAGAAGGGGCCAGCTGCCCTGAGTATCATCCTGTCCACATCTCCAACTTGAAGTGTTGTCATATCCTAATGTTAGTATTGGGTGTGGAATATAGTGGAAGAGATAGGAGACAGTCTCTAAAATCATAAATACTGAGTTGGTACATTATCCCAAAGTGATCTTTCAAACAGAGAACTGCAGCTTTTGGTGTGCTCATCTTGTGCTGGTTAAAAAGTACATTATTTCCTATTTAAAACATAGAGGGCAAAATCAATCTCACAGTTCAATGGAAATGGATGCAATCTCTTCTTCAGTTCCCAGTTAATAGGACAATGCTTTTCTTTTTTTTTTAATGCATTGCTTGGAATAATTTTTTCAGAAGTTCATTATCATTTGTACAAGTTGTCTTTTAGACATACGTTGTACAATAGTTGCATAAGAGTGACTGAAAATAACTTTAGTAGTGCAACGTGCTGCTATCATGGGAGCAGAAGGTATCCTTTTTACTAGTTATTGTAGGAACCAAGCCCTCTGTAAATTATAGTGATGTGTGTGTTATAAGAAGGGAGTTCATAAAGGGAATTGCAGAGACTTTAGGAACCAGACTATAGCAATCTTGAACTGCATAAATTGGCACAATAATCACTAGTATTAGTGGAAACTGATCTCAGTGCAAACAGTTATATTTCTTTTGTCACATCCTATTTTTAGTGCAGCTTTATAATTCAGCTTGACAGTCATCTGCAAACAGCATGAGAAGAAAACGGCAAACAGATTACTGTGGAAATATTACATAGAAAGACAGACACTTTTCTTGTTGCCCTCTAATGTTAACAGTATGTCGCAAATATTTCCTTGAGAGCCCCCAAATAAGCACATTTTTACTGTATTTATAATGTATGATGGGAATTTTTCTCCTTTTGATATTTATGAATCATTTTCTGGGTCAATGATTGTGAAATGAAAGCTCTAGTAAATTAAGACAAACATAAAGCACCAGTGAATATAATGAAAATGACCACTGTCCAAAAACACTGTGCAGACAACTAGGGCCCAAATCCTCAAAGAGATTTGAGTGCCTAAAGCCCATGGATTTCATGGGAGTTAGGAAACTAAATATCCATTTTTTGGATCTGTGCCTGGCACCTTTCACTATTTTTTATTAAATAAAGTTTCCAACATGATTTGGTTTTGTTTTCTTGCAGAACACCCGGGGCACCCAGGGGCTGACTTTCTTATTTGCCGAGGAGGGGTTGCTTGACCCGCTCCACCCCAGACCCTGCCCCCAATCCACCCTTTCCCTCTTCCCACCCTTCTCAGCCCCCTCCACTGCAGCACCTCCTGCACACCTCTGAACAGCTGTTCACGGCAGGCAGGAGGTGCTGGAAGGGAGGGGAAGGAGCTGATGGGCAGGCTGCTGGTGGTTGCTGAGTACGCACTATTTTTTCCCTGTGGGTGCTTCAGCCCCAGAGCACCGACAGAGTCAGCACCTCTGCCTGGGCATCACCATGAGAGTTTTCCCTTATGTGACTTGGAAGATAATAGATTCCCTATGACACATGGAGGGACAAATATAATCATTTGATCTGGCTGGACAACATGTTAAATTCAAGTTCTTTCTGTAAATTCATTTGGAGGTTTTTAATTGTTATTAATGGAATGCTAACCTATCTAAGGTACTTGTATTGGCCCCATCACCATTGTGTCTGAGCACCTCTTGATTCTTTAATAGAGTCAAGCTTCCAATACTCTTGTGATGTAGGGCAGTATTATATATTCCCATTTTACAAATAGGAAACTGAAGCACAGAAGAAATAAGTGACTTGCCCAAGACCATATGGAAGTCTGTGGTAGGGCATTGAGTCTTGGTTTTCTAAGTCCCATGCCAGTACCCTAAACCACTGGGCCATCCTTCCAGGTGCTTGGCATGGTGAAAACATGTATACTCAGTCCTTGCCCCAAGGGGTTAACAATCTAATCCAAAACTAAGCTGAATAGTTCAGACACATATACTTAAAATTTCAAAAATGATGTGAACTTTGGGTGCCTCAGAAGATTTTCAGATGTTAGATGCACAGGATCAAGTCTAACACCCAAAATCACTGGTCACTTCTGAAAAAAAACATAGAATCATAGAACTGGAAGGTCTTCTAGTCAAGTCCCTTGAACTCGAGGCAGGACTAAGTATTATCTAGACCATCCTGATAGGTGTTTGGAGATTTCTAAGAGCAGGTTAGACAATGATGGAAACTACACAACCTCCATGGACAATTCATCCAGTGCGTAACCAACCTGACAGTTAAGTCTCTCCTAATATCCAAACTACTCTTGCTGCAATTTAAGCCATTGCTTCTTGTCCTATCCTCAGAGGTTAAAGAGAACAATTTTTCTGCCTCCTTCTTGTAACAATCTTTTCTATACTTGAAAATTATGTCTCCCCTAAGTCTTCTCTTCTCCAGACTAAATAACCCCCTTTTTTTTCAACCTTCGAGGGTCATGTTTTCTAGACCTTTAATCATTTTCATTGCTTTTCTCTGGACTTTGTACAATTTGTCCACTTCTTTCCTGAAGTGTGGTGCCCAGAATTGGACACCAATACTCCAGTAGAGGCCTAATCAGCGCAGAGTAGCACAGAAGAGTTACTTCTTTGGTCTTGCTTACAACACTCCTGCTAATACATCCCAGAATGATGTTAGCTTTTTTGCAACAGTGTTACACTGTTGACTCATATTTAGCTTGTGGTCCACTATGATCACCAGATCCCTTTCCACAGTGCTCCTTCCTAGGCAGTCATTTCCCATTTTGAGTGTGTGCAACTGATTGTTCCTTCCTAAGTAGAGCACTTTGTATTATTGAATTTCATCCTATTTACTTCAGACCATTTCTCAAGTTTTTCCAGATCATTTTGAATTTTAATCATGTCCTCCTAAGCACTTGCAACTCCTCCTAGCTTGGTATCATCTGCAAACTTTGTAATTGTATTCTCTATGCCATATACCATAAGGTATAATAATATAGCCAATGACAGAAAAAGCTCAGGAATGTACAGATATCTTGCAGAGATCATCATCACTAATGAGGGCGGGGGGATATCTTCAGAAATATCAAACAATTACAAACAGTCAACAGTTTTAAGGAGCTGATTGAAGAGGCAGGAAGACCATTTTACTGCCATGAGTCAAGTAGTAAATATAGTAGTGCAACATAAATGTTGGGGTTAGCAGCTTGTTGAATTTATTATATCTGTATTATGTGCTGAAAGATATAGTCCTTACATTTAGTATTAAAGGTATTATGATGGAATTTTCAATTTTAAAAGGGCAGTAGATGCTTTCATTCTTCTTTCTGAATAGCAAGTGGCCAGTAAAATGCCTTATAGGAGGAGATAGAATCCAAGTTGCAGTCACTGCCATTTACAAAGTTATCTGAGGCGTTTTTGTTAATGAACTGTTCCAACACTAGTAAATTGCTGGCGGTGATGTTGCTTAGAAACAAATACATGGAAATCCATGCAGTCAGAAGCAGCCTTCAGATTTTCAACAAAGCCTGTACTACTTCATCTGATGATCCATGATTTTAACGAAGCAGCTACCAGTGGACTATACCTTTCACACAATGAAGGGAAGGAATCATTACAGTGTAAATGACTTAGAACATCATCTTCCCAAGAGATACACCTAACATTAGATCTATAATTACTCTCCTGCTGTGTGCCTTCACTCTGGAGAAGAATCCCCTAATCCCAACACTTAGAGGTGTGTAAGAAACAGTATTCCAGTGTGCTAGTAGTGTTTCATTTGCTTTCAGAATCTGAGACACTGAGGTTGACGATAACTTTTTCTAATTAAATGAGCGATATCATCACTGTGGGAGGGAATAACCAGCAAGACCATGTGTGGATGGTGAGTAGCAGATCACTGGGACGTCAGCTGCTGAATGTTCAAAGTCAGCAATCGATCATGAAGGCTTTAGAAAATTCTGCTGTAATGTCACCGATATTCAGACATAAATAAATGGATTTACTTATTTACAAAATAGAAAGAGATTGACTGAAGGAAGAGTTGTGACTTGTTTTTTACAAAGCGCTGTTTCTGCCATTACTCCTCACTACCATCCTCCACTTATCACTTGTTTTAAATTGTCATACTGTAACTGTCATAAAAATAAACATGTATTACATTAGTGACACCAGTTAGCATCACTGCAATTGAAGTGGTTTACATATTCTCACTAGAAAGTCCATTTAACCCCCACCCACTCATATTTTCTAATAAAATGCATATATTTCAAGAAATTGAACCCAACCCAGCTTAAGGAGCTTTTTATAAATCAAACTCATGTGATTAAAACATAAATCCATACCTTTGGCAAGTGATCACATTTATCTAGGTTTCAGATTGTGGCTTTGCCACAAGTCCTATATATGAAGTTGGTTGTAGCTGGGATGAAATTCTGGGGAAGAGATCTACGAGGCACAACTCCTTCCCTGCTTCTCCCTTGTTCTGGATGAGGGAGAAAGTGGCAGTGCTATGCTCTGTGGGCTATACCAGCAGCTATTTACAATTCTACCCCACACTGGCTCAGCTGTGCTGGCTGGCATGCTGGGGGTAGAACCAAAGGTCCATCCACACCCTCTCCCTTCCTCCCTTCCTAAACATCGGCTTGGGAGGAGGGGTGCTGGGAATAGTGGGCATGCATGCAGCACCTGCTTATCCCAGCATGTCCATACCCATAATGCTGGCAACCCACAGAGGGACGTGAGGGCAGTTTTTATTGCATTGCCTGGCTATGTTGGCTAAGTCAGAATCTAGCTAGGGTGAATTTACTTCAGTATTTTGAAAAAAAAAAAAGCTGCCACATTTCAAACCATGTCACAGCAAATGGGGAATTCATGCTTTTTACTACCTGTGCAGAGCTATAAACAATTTTGAAAGACTCTAAAAAAAACAAAACAGTATTTACAGGATAGGCCATAGCTGTTGCTTATCAGGCAAACATCTTACATATTTTCAAAATACCAGAATGCAAAGTGCTGTCCCAGATCAACAACAGCAAGGAAATTGCAGTCAAGCTTAATCCTGTGCCCTTATCTCAGTTGTGTGTGGCAGATATAGCACAAATCCCAGACTAAAAACACAGACATGTACATACAGTTGGAGCCATGAAGGCTGGCTGATTCTTACATTGCACAGAGAGAAGAGAAACATAGTCATCCCCATATAACAACAGATTCAGCATACGCAGCTGTTTAAGAAACTATAACTGCAAATTCATATAAATGGATTCAAGCCTTTTCTCAATACATTCAAATATATCAAAACTGTCCTCCCCTGTGAAATGAAATGGGCACAACACCTTCAGAAGTAATTTTGGGAGAACAATCCAAGGTCCAGTTACAAGTCAAATCTTTCAAGTGGCTTGCGTTTGCTTTCTGGATACCATCCGCCAACCTTTTGAAAACTTCCCTGGGTAAGTGGCATGTCTGCAGTAATGTCTGACTCAGATGTTTCCTCATGTGATGCTGGTTGTTCAGCACACCTGCTTTCTGGTATAACGTTGTTGGTTCAAGCTGGGGCATTGTTGTTGGAACTACTTGTGGCTCCCTGAATTTTGCTTCTTTGTCAGCCAAGGAGTCACCTCAGAATCTTGTAATTGGTCTTTGTGGTGGTGCCAAAAGGTTTTGGGTGCTACTTTTACTATATAGGACAGATGAATCTTTTGTGTGCTAATAATTGCTGGAAGAGTGCATCAAAACTGTTTGATCCTGATGAGATGAACTGGATCCTTTAGCCAGAGCTTGTCTTATTTGACTGTTTCTGACTTGTTGACATAGATAGGGCTTTAATAAATCCAAGCATAACCTGAGATTTTGGTTCATAAACATCATTGCAGGTGTTTGGTTCATTATGGCATGTATCACATTTCTATATGCTCACAAGAATCATGCCAGTTTCTGATGTAATGACCCCTTCCCATCTGTCATGGATTATAGGGCTTGAAAATATGTACAAAACTTTCAATCAAGGCCTTTTTTAGCTATGTGGGATAGTGGTGAGGTGATATGTTTAATACTATATTTCTTCATAAACTTCCTAAACTAAACCGAGGACTGTTGTCACTCACAACTTGTCCTGGCTGTCCAGTTCTAGCAAACAGACTTTGAAGTTTTTCTACTGTCTGTGCAGCTGTCATGATTTTCATTTAAAAAAAAAAAAGTCCAGCCATTTGGAATGGGCATCCACCCATTCCTAGATATATCATTCGCAAAAATGGTCCTGAAAAATCAATATGCAGACATTGCCAGGGAGCTGATGCCCATTCAAAGGATGTAATGGTGCTGGCTGAGGCATGGGTTGTACCTCTTGGCCTTCTGAACTTTCCTTAGCAAGCTGCCCTATTTGTTGCTCAATGCCTGGCCACCATAGAAAACTTCTGGCAAATACCTTCATTTTTACTACCCCTAGTATCCTACGTGGAACATTAAGACTCTTGTGCACCATTTTCTAGGTATAATAACACAAATTCCCCACGTGATGTATCTTTGATATCTTCACGTTCACATTTGTATCCATAAAAGGATGCCAGCTTAGGTGTATCGGTGGTTTTCCAGCCTGTGAGAGTGGCTTCATAAACCTGAGCTAGTGTGAGATCCCTGTTGGTTTCTTGCTCAGTCAAACTACAAGTCACTGGGAACCCTCAGTCTGAACAAGCTGACAAATTCGACAGAGTCTGTCTCTATTACAGGTCACCCTTCAACTAGCACAGGCAGGCAGGAGAGCCCATTATGTTTGCATGCACTTCTGTTCTTTTGAATGGGATGTCATAGATGTAACCAGCTAAGAAGAGAGCCCAGTGTTACAGTGGCAGCACATATGCAGACTTAAAGCCTCCTTTTCTATTTTGTGCATAGTTACATTCTGCCACTGTGAGAGATTTGGTGTCAAATGGTATGGGTCTCTCACTGCCATCTGGCATAGTGTGTTTTATATTACTACCCCATTACATGCTAACTTGATAGGCAAGGAAGGGTTAATGTGCGTAAATACCCTGTCTGATGTGAGCAATTGTTTCTTTCCAGGAAAGGTTTTTGACACTCATGTGACCATACCCACTTTTGACCAATCTGCAGTAAACAGTTGAGCGGCTGCAATACAGTTACGAGGTTTGGTACAAAGCAGCTATAGTAGTTGATAAAACTTACTAATGATCTAAGCTGTGACATATCCTTTGGCAGTGCAGCTTCCAGGATTCCTTTAATTGTCTACTGATATTTACATAGGCCTTGTGCATCCATAATGTTCCCACAATAAGCTATAAAGTCCTTGAAAAATTCACATTTTATGCCACTGGCTCATAATCTGTATTCTTCTAGACATTTTAATATTGTTTACAGGTTTTCCAGATGTTCTTCATCACTCCCACCGGTCACAATAATGTCATCCAAATAGCACTGTGTTCTTGGAATACCTTGCAAAACTTGGTCCATTGCCCATTGCCATATGGCAGGAGTGGAAGCAACGCCAAACTTTATCGTATTGTTCTGGTACAGGCTCTCCTGTGTGTTGAGAGTTGAAGACTTCTGAAAGTATGTGTTCTCTTTCCAGAGGTTCCAGGTCAGTGTCTACCTTCCAGTGGATACTGTAAGGGACAGGTCAAGCTTTGTGAAACTTGGGCTGTGTCTTCTCAGCTAGGATTATTTTAGGCTTCATATGCTTTAGCGTTTCTATGGCCTCCTTGAATACTTTCCATTGTTGTTAGAGAGTGTGATGGGTTCCCCCTGGGAATTGGGGTACTACTGAGCCCCCCGACACCGGCCTGGGCTCCACTAACCCTGTAATGCTATGACAAGCTGCAGATATGCTCCTGGTCTCTCACTTTCACCAGCACACAGGTAGGGACACACCCAGATGTAGTAACATGCAGATAGGCTTTCTGACCAGCCCTTGCATGGGAAGGCTATACAGCTAGGGCACTTACCAGCTTCTCAGGTTTACCTCCCCTCTGGAGGGTAAACCCAAAATTATATTATCTTGCTCTGCACAGAGAACTGTACAGCGTCAGCTCATAAAATTCACCCTCTCTCTCAATGTGGAAAGAGATATGCAGCAGATTTTTGCCCCAAGTTATGATTTCCACACACTGGTTTTAGACAAAACAAAAACAAGTGTATTAACTACAAAAGATAGATTTTAAATGATTATAAAAGATAGCAAACAGATCAAAGCAATTTACCTCGCAAATAAATAAAAATACAAACTAAGCTTAATACACTAAAGAGATTGGATATGAGTAGCAAATTCTCACCCTAAATGATTAGTTAAACCGGTTGCAGAGATTCTTAAAGGGCAAGCTACACTTGCTTGCAGCTTAAAACCCTAAGTATTCCTTTTGCAGGCTAGAAATCCCTCTGCCTGGGTACAGTCCTTCTCTGCCAGTTCAGTCCTTGTTCCTCAGATTTTTGCAGGAGACTATTTGGATAGGGAGTGAAAAACCACAAAGAGGATGTCACTCCCCTGCCTTAAATAGCTTTTGAATATGGCAGGGACCCTTTTTCTCCAAGCTTGGTTTCCACACCTTTAAGTGGAAAAACATTGATATTCCAAGGTGGAGTCCAGTATCAGGTGATCAAGTCTCATAACTCTGTAGAGTCACAGCAGCCATGACTTGGAAGCTATTTGTAGCATCCTCAGCAAAGCTCCCTGCTGGGAGATTAGCTTCTTCTAAGTCCTATCGTTCTCCCTAATGGCCCTTTCCAGCCAGTCATCTAGACTGATTGCATTCTGTTTAGTAGGCATTCCCCAGGTGTAGACAATATTCCTAACTTTAGATTCCAAAATGATACATGCATACAAATAGCATAATCGTATTCAGTGAATTATAACCTTTCTAATGATATCTTACGTGATCCATCTTGCATAAAATACATCATAGTTATGCCATAATCATATCATCATAATACTAGTATGAAGAATATGGGGTGTAATGCCCCAGACAGTGTTAGTGGGATCTGCTGAAAGCACCTGAAGCATCTTTATAGATTCCAATCCAGAGTTATCAGCCTCCCCTTCTCCACAACATATCAGTCTAATAAACAGTGTTTATTGTTCTACTCCACATTCATTTGGATCACTTCAATGGACACTATATTTTCTCCCATATATGTTTTTAGCAACACTGGTGTTTCCCTCCATTTGTTTTTTTTCATATTCCAAAGATGTAATGACAAACTCTGCAGAGCCTATGTTCTATTTCATTTTGAGCATTTTTCCTGCCACCTGGGGTGTCAACTAGATTGTTGACCTGTCATTTTTTCTCACACTGTCTATTGTACACCAATTGCTACTGCACATTTAAAGGTAAGGTTTTCCTTAGTTAAGAGCCTCTTCTGTACGCTCTCATTAAGCAGTCTACACACAAATCTGTCTCTTAGGGCCTCTTTAAGCCCATCCTTAAACGCACCATGTTCTGATAATCTTTTTAACTCTGTCACAAAGCAGACAATAGATTCACCTTCAAATTCAGTCTGCTTATGAAACCTGAGCCTTTCTGCTATAATCAGAGGCTCGGGTGACAAGTGCTATTGAAAAATTTGCATGATCTCTTTAAAGGTTTTTCTTTCTGGCTTCTCTGGGGCAATAAGAATGCATACTAAACTGTATGTTTTCCCTCCCAGCACACTCAGTAATGCTGCTACATGTTTTTCTGGGGAAAATCTTATTTACTTCAAAATACTGCTCTAGCCACTCCATATATGTGGGCCAGTCCTCCATGGCACTGTCAAAGGTTTCGACTTTTCCAATATAGTGTGCCATTTCACCTTGCTGCTGTTAGGTTAGTAGTTCAGAGCACTCACAGTTGTAGCAGACTCCTCTTCCCGTCACATCACCCTCTCCCCTGTTCTGGGGCTGCTAGCAGTGTTATAGCTTGCTTTGCTATCTGATTCATGGAAGGTTCTTGAAATCATAATCACCAATTGTTGTGTATGGCAGGAATAGCATGAATCCCTAATTAGAAACGGAGACCCATAAACATGGTTGGAGTCATGATGGCTGGCTGACTCTTGTATTGAAGAGACAGAAGAAAAACCCCTGTATAACAACAAAGTCAGCATAAGCAACTGCTTAAAAACATAATTGCAAGTTCACATAAACAGATTCAACACTGCTTAATACACTCAAATATCTCACATTCTCCTAATCTGTATATCTAGTATAGAGGATATTCAGAAACTTATTGGACTATTCCACACTCATGTTACCATTGCATCGAAGTAAAGGTGGCAGAATTAGGGCCAGTATCAGCCACGAGTATCAGCCATTACTACTAGGGTTGCCAGGCATCCGGTTTTCGACCAGAACACCTGGTTGAAAAGGGACCTTGGTGGCTCCGGTCAGCACTGCTGACCAGGCAGCCCCTAGTGCCGACTCCGCAGCTCCCATTGGTCTGGAACGGCAACGAGTGGGAGCTGCAGGGGAGGCACCTGCAGGTGTGAGGACTGTGCAAGGAGCCTCCCTGGCAGCCCATGCACCTAGAAGCTGCAGGAACCTGGCAGTCACTTCCTGGGAGCTGCAATAAGCACCATCGGGACCCCGCACTCGCACCACACCCCAAGCCCCTTCCCCAGCCCAGAGTCCCCTCCCACACTCCAAACCCCTCATCCCCAGCCCCACTCCAGAACCTACACCCCCAGCTGAAGCTTGCACCATCTCCCACACCTCAACCTCCTGCCCCAGCCTGAAGCCCCCTCCTGCATTCCAAACCCCACATCGCCAACCACACCCCAGAGCCCTCCGGCACACACACCCCAACCCCCTGCCCAGTGATGAGTGAGGATGGAGAAGAGTGAGTGACTGAGGGAGGGGGGAATGGAGCGAGCAGGGGGTGGGCCCTCAGAGAAGGGGGTGGAGGGGGCTTGGGGAAGGGGAGGAGCAGAGGGCAGGGGTGTTTGGTTTTGTGCAATTAAGAAGTTGGCAACCCTAATTACTAATTAAACCTGTCTCTCTTCTTTTCCTTTGTGGCAACTTCCAGACCAGGATGGTGAACAGTATCCAATTAACAATACTTGTATAGCAGATTTCATCTTAGGATCTCAAAGTGCTTTATAAACATTAACTAAACATCATAACACCTCTGTAAACAGTATAATCCCCAATTAAAAGATTACTAACCAGTAGAAAAGAGCACTTCAGGTCTTACAGGTATAGAACTAAGTGGGAAACAGTCACTATTACAATTTTGAAAAGAAAAAATTCTTTTCCCAGTCAAGATGAAAAGTCAAAATCTCAAAATATTTTGGGAACTGAAAATCTAAAAAAATGTCAGATTGGGTCAATCAGAACCCTGTATTTCAAAAATTTTGAATGTTTCATTTCAGTTTTAACCTTTTATTAGATTTTTACCTTTTCAAACAATAAATTAACTCATCTTTCAAAATGAAAAGTTATTTTGAACCTAAAAATAAAATCTTTCATTTTGAAAACATCCAAATGAAATATAAGGACAATTTCGAGCTATATTTTCCTATTTTTTTCAAAATAGGACATTAGTCAAAACCACCCCTTCCCACAGAAAGTTTTGGTTTTGATGAAGTGGCATTTTCTGATGAAAAACATTTCAGCCATAAACTCCCAATGACCTTTCTATGAGCACCCACTCCACATTCCCACTTTGGGAGCAGTATGAAGCCACGACTTCCAAAGGGAAGCACTGGATGCACTCTACCTCTAAGAGCTGCCTTTGAGGAATGCTGCATTCTGCCCCCTATTCAATTGGAAGGCATGCAGGGAGGAACCACAGTCATAGCCCTGCATACTTTCCATCTCTCTGCACTCCTTTGTGTGTGCGGTGCACCCCAAAAATAGTTACATTCAATTTCTAAAATATAAAATAAATACTACTTATTCGGCCCAAATGTTGTCTGTGGATGCATTTACCTCCCATTGATTTTGGTTGTAACTGCACACATTCAAGGATAGAATATGGCCTTTAACATTTAAGTAATGTATTATAAACCCTAAAGTACCGAAGCACTGAATTCTGTCTACCCATTTCCTGAAAAGTATATTAGTGGCTTTGCATTCCTTCAATAAATTACCATTTTGTAATGACCTCAAATGTACCCTCTATCCAGGGCCATCTTTTAGTACTCCTGATTTTAAAGACGTTAATTAAGAACATGAACAATCCAAGTCAACAGAAGTCATGTCAGCAAACATAGTTGTTTTAGGGCCTTAGACATTCATAAAACAAAGGACAGTAAGTTATTCCTCTTTAGCAATCTCATAAAATAGGAGGCTCAAAAGGAGCCAGTGGTGGTTGGTATATTACATCTAATGATCTCCGTTGGGACAAACACAAGTCAGTGTGCCACATGAGCAATGCTGTCAAATGGTTCATTACTAAACATCCACTCTGCTGTAACAAGAATTCATTGCTAGATGCTCACACATTTAATGTGTTATGGCCAACCTTCCAGTTGATCAAACCCTTACCTTGGGTGGTGTGGGGGGAAATGTTGGGCACCTCAAATTTAGTTTTATTACCCAAGTAATTTAATTTGCCTGTTTATGTAACCTAGAGCTTCTCAAACTGGGGGGAAGGCTGCCCTGCGGGTGGTGGCATGGAATGTATTCTTCAGGGGGCATGAGAAGCTTTATGGGGGAAAAAACATTGTGCACACATTTTACCCACAGCAATCAATTACTAGCAATGCTGTTTCCTCCAACCATATCAGGTCCTCAGATGGAGCTCTACATTTGACTTTAGATGGCACTGTGCATTTTGATGGATTTCTGTTAAGCTTTGCATAACATTATACAAAGTCATTGCCATCTGTATGTGAATCCGTCTGCTATGACGCAGTGTTCACATTTAACTGTAAGCGTCGACCACAGTCACAGTTTTCCTTTATTCTTACTACAGTGGATCGTTGGCTTTGTTTGAATCAATATCTTACTATTTTTAATATTTTGTGAGAGTTGCATGTTGATTTTTTATTGGTATATGTACTTGTGTGTCAGGACGGAGAGGCCTAACCTACTACAGATAGAAGGACGGGGCATGGTCAAATAAGTTAGAGTACCACTGAGATAACCCATGTGTAGTTCTGTTACCTAGAGTAAAAGAGAGAGGCATATCTCCTATCCATGCAGTATCCGCTTCAGGGATCAAAGCTTGGTGATTTTTTTCAAACTTCTTAGTGTAATCAGGGCCACGCACAGCATCATGCAATTATTTCTATGTAAATATCAAGGTTTATTAAAATGAAAGGATAAAAAATCATAAGGGAAGGAGAACAGTTAATAACACTGCTCTACAGCCAAAATGCTTCTGAAATAAATGTAGTCCAACTTTATTAATTCTGGGTCACTGAGAACGAAAATGATGCTTAAAATTGTTGATTGGCTCTAGTTTTCAAGATATGCTATTGGGTCAGCATATACGACCCTTGACTTGGGAATGGCGGAGGATAAGTGAGTTATAAATGGAAGGGATCTCAATTTAAACCAGAAATGACTAAAATACATCTTTGACTGGATCTATGAATAAATCTATGACTGGGTTTGGACAGTACTTGCTTTTGAGGCAAAACAATGAATGATGCAATCTGAAGCTGGTATTGCATCATACATGATATGAATTGCATCATGTTATTCCTAGAAGTCATGGATGATGCAATCATAACGAAGCTTACATCACTCTGCTGAACAAATTGCCCTATATCAGCTCTAGAAATCATAGTGTCATGCTCTCTTATTTGTCAGTGTTTGATTTTGCAAAGGGACGCCTATTCACAAAGGCTCCATTTCTGTTTAGCCAAAGTGAGCAGAGATGCCTCGTACTTGCGTGAAGAGTGCAGATAACTTCTGCTATGTTTGTGGTGAAGTGACTTTTGCATCACAAAAGTGCAGTATAACCACTATGGTTAAGAAAGCCTATCACCTTTAATTTGGCTGCAAAATTGGAGATCAGGACAAGAGGTGGGCCCCACACATATGCTGCACCACTTGTGCAACAAATCTTCGCCAGTGGTTGAACAGGAAAAGGAAATCTATGCCTTTTGCAGTGCCAATGATTTGGAGAGAGCCAACAGATCATCCCAGCAATTGTTACTTCTGCATGGTGCCTCCAGTTGGGAAAGGTGTGTCAAAGAAGAAAAAGTGGACTGTGCATTATCCAAACATTCCATCAGCTATACGCCCAGTACCCCATGGAGAAGGACTGCCGGTTCCTGATGCACCAGAATCCTTCTCACTTGAGTCAGATGAGGAAGAGGAAGAGGATGAAATTTCTGGTCCTGAACCATCAATGTCACAGGACCCACATTTTCTCCCATCCTCCTCCTCTGAACCACACCTCCTAACACAAGGTGAACTGAATGACCTTGTCAGGGATTTGGAACTACCCAAGAGTAAGGCAGAGCTGTTGGGCTCCAGACTACAGTAGTGGAATCTCTTGGCAGGCTATCAGGGCAAATGAAGCCCATCAATGCTTGCAGACTATTGCTGGACTGTGACAAGAGATGCTCCATTTAATGAATACAAGAGACAAGCCAAGAAGCGCCGAGTAGACACTGAATAGGACTAAACTATGTACATAATAGTTTTTGCCTTTTGTTTCATAATAAATTTTATTGATATAACCCTTTTGCTGATTTTTAAAGTGTTACATAAAACAGGAGAGGTGAAATATTATCATGTAAAGCAACCATAAACACAAGAAAAGACCTAGGTTTACAATTTATGATTAAAACTCTACTATCTACACAATATACATAGACATAAAATGTAAAAACTTAAATATCTTAGAAACAGTAGCCAATCAGTTGTTTTAATTGTCATATTTGAATTCAGCACATCAAAATACATAATAAATATCACATTTTATCTCTGAAGCAGACGACTTCTCAAAAATTGTAGACTAGTGTAATCAATGGCTAGATTGTGGCCAGCCTCTCTGTAAGAGATTCACAAAGGCCTAGATTTTCAAAGGTATTTAGGCACTTGTTAACTCCCATTGATTACAATGGGAGTTAGGTGCTAAATACTTTTGGAGGCTCTGGGCCAAAGCTCCTATTTATTTCAGAAGCAGGAGATCTCTGGTGTTCAAGAGGGGTAGGCGGGGGCAAGTAGCTTCTCTCCCTGGCATTCCAGCCCAGAAGCTCTCCATATCTGTAGTCCTAGGACTCCCTCTGAGCACCAGGACTACTACTGCTACAACCACTAAAAGGAGCCAGGGGAGGGGGAGGGAAAGAGTCTGGGCGTGACTACCCATGTGTGCGTGTGTTCACTCACTTAACGTGATCTATTAAATACAAACTGTTCAACAACAGAATGCTTATTTTAATTGGATAAATCTTATTTGTCAAGAGCTAGATTCTGCCCTTGGATTGGATATTCATGCACATCTCCCACTGGTATTGGAGACTCAGAATTTGTCCTTGAAGGGGTGGTTTGGATTTTCTTTTGCAAATAGTATAAACAGTAATCCTGGGGGAATTCTGGGCCAAAAAAATTAAAAATCTGCACACAATATTTAAAAATTCTGCAAAATTCTGCATATTTTATTTGTCAAAATGACACTATATAATCACTCCTATTTCAATTATTTTGGTAATTTATTTCAAAATACCAATCAGCAAGTATGTCAGCAATACAAACAACAGCCCCTATCCCCACAGAGCCCAGCTGCGGGGCACCCTCCAGACACTAGCACTCCCCTTCCTACAGAGCCCAGCCAAAGGACAGACCCCCCGCCCCGAGCCTTTACTTCACCTAGTTTCTCTACTGTCCCATGATATGGTGACATGATATGGTGAGGCCTTGCCCTTCCCCACCCTTTGCCAGAGCTGGCTGGGTCTCCCAGGCCCTCTCCCATCCCTGGGAGAATGAGGATCAAAGAGCATGCAGCCTCCAGCCCCGCAAGGCTGGGCACTCCGCTCACTGTCAGTTGGGCTCTAGCGAGTCCAGTGGCCCCAAGTGGTGATCAGAAATTCTGAAGGGAAAACAGAGAATTCTGAAAAATTCTGCATTGTGCAGTAGTACAGAATTCCTCTAGGAGTAAAATGGGACATACACAAAATCACACCAAACCAGTATACAGAGATGGGAATAAATTGATTAAATAAGTAGAAACATTGGGAGTTTCAGCTCATGGAGATTCCATCTGGTACTTCCATTTTGGGGCTTGTAGAACTGACTTAGCTCCTTCTGTGCAAGAGCCTGGTAGTCCATTCCCATAAATCAGTGGAATATACCAGAGGTAAAAGGATTCCATGCCGAGTTTCTTTGGTGTCACATTTCTACATCTTCACCATCCACCTCCAGCTTCTGTTATGGACTGGAATGTAGGCAGGTTTACCTAGTACTGAGAGCAGGAGTCAGGTCTAGGGGGCAGAGTAGGTGTCCAGGTTGGGGAAGCCAAGGGGTGGCACCAGAGTCAACTGCCAGTTACCAGAGCCAGCAGTCAAACCAGAGTCAGAATCAGGAATTGAAGCGGAAGGTCGGATCCATGGTCAGATGCCAAACGCTAGAACCAAGGGTCAGAGTCAGAGGCCAGGCTTGGAGCCAGGATTGCTAACTAAGCATTGGAGCCAAGATGTAGGGGCAGGAACTGGAGAAGAGCCAAGCATCAAGCATGGAATAGGAGCAAAGTCTGAACAGGAAGGAAGGCAGGGGTGAAGCAGGAACAGAACAGGAATAAAAACAGGGTTGAGTGCAGGATGCCACCACCGCAGGAAAACACCTTGTTGCTTAGACAAACTTCTGGCTCCTCCTCCTGCCTGAAATGTCATAGCTGGATCAATCAGTGGAGCCAGGCCATCCTGGAATTACAGTGTCCATAGGCCAGACCAGGGGGGACATGATGCCCTTCTCCACATGAGACCTGATCCTGTATACTTCACACAGACAAAACTCCCACAGACTCCACAGGACCAGAGGCAAAATCAAGAGTGACATCTCTCTGTTTCCAAGACAGTTTAGCAAGGAAGCATAGCAATAATCTTCACAAAAGGTTTAGTTTAAACATGCCTCTTCTTAACTGTAACCTGATTAGCACAA
Source organism: Gopherus flavomarginatus (assembly GCF_025201925.1). Taxonomy (NCBI): domain Eukaryota; kingdom Metazoa; phylum Chordata; order Testudines; family Testudinidae; genus Gopherus; species Gopherus flavomarginatus. The sequence continues at coordinate 129,778,241 of NC_066620.1, read as the reverse complement.
ATGGCTGACTGCAGAACAATCCTGCACTCAAACATTATCAGTCAGCATTCAGTTCTTGTGTATGATGGCTACACAGTGTTATAAAATCTGAGGACAAAATCTCAACGTAGATACATTGTTGTAGCTCAGTTCAAGTCAATAGAGCAATGACAATTTACAGCAGCTGAGGATCTGGCTCCATAACTTGAACTTCTTATACTTTATCTGTCCATATTCTCATGGCTGTGCTTTCTCTTCTAATTCACAATAAAGCCCAGTAAAATCAACTAAAATAACTTTAGTTATTAACTGTGTTGTGGAAGTGCCTAGGCTAGGGACCTCAGTCAGAAAGCAGAGATCATTGTGCTAGTGTGCGTGTGTATGTGCGTGTGTAAATTAAAAGATGCTCCCAAGGGTTTACAGTCTAGTTCGTCTTTTTTAAAGTTGCTCTAATCCTGCTATTGAGACATACTTCAGTAATTCAGCCATCACAATCTGAAATGAACATTCTCTCTCTCTCTCTCTCTCTCTCTTTTCTAAAAACATGAGGGATGGAGTCTTCTCTAAATTCTAAGAGGGGAATTTCATAAAACTTGATATCAGTTGTTCTTGTCCCTATACGCTTTTCAATCAAGGCCAACCTAGGTCCATTTGAACTGATGACCTAAAGGCAAAAGATTCCATGTCCCATTTCCAATCCATTGAGCCATTTGTTCTCAGAGGGTGCATTATAATGAATGTCATTTTAGTAACAACAATAATAATATTTTATGCTTTATATTTTATATAGCACTTTGAATGGTCCCAAATCATTCACAAATTTGAAAAAGAAATAACCAGATATATAAGGATTACTCAGGTCACCAGCACTGCATTGCAGCCATACCTCGGGTGCAAAGCAGGAGCAGTTTAACAGTGTAGATTAATTAACAGTGGTGTTCATTGGTGGAACAAAAAATATTGCATTAAGTACAACTAAGGGAGGATTTAAGTACTGCCATATTGGAGAATCTCCTGTATCTGGTCTAGTACCCTGTCTCTGAACAGCAGATGCTTCAGAAGAAGAAAGAAGAAACCCTCAGTAGGCAGATGTGGGACTCATCCTGATACCAAAAAGTTAGAGACTGATTTAAGACCAGAAACAAAGTTTTATCTCCCTTTCAATATTCTTTTTGTTAACACAGTTGGAATTTGACCAGAATACATGGGTTAACTCAAGGGAAAAAGTGCCAAGAAATCTTAATTACCGCAAGTGAGCGTACCTAGGATTTAATCTGAAACATGACACCTCTGGTGCTCTGTAGCATCATTACATTACAGTACCAGTTCCAGCAATCTTATGCTTCCAAACAGCATTCTGAAACTATCCGTTCAAATGTTCTGTTTTTTAAAACAATGTTGATTCAATAGGAGCGATAAAAAGGACAAAGCAGTCTATTCCATTTGATTTGTAACATTCTTCCATTAAACTTCTGCTGCTCCCTATGCACTTTAACCATGGGAAAAGTAAAAATTCACACAGATTTATCTTTCAGTTCTTCAATAATTGTGGGCTTAACTAATCAGCAGCTAAAATGTCGGATGACTACTTAGAAAATGTTAGGGCAAGCTGCATATTTGGCATTGTCTAGTTTATTTGTTTGTTCAACAATAGGAGCTCTAAGTATAGCACAATTGCTGCTCCATCCGAACACAGAATACTGCATACATCACATTTCACAGGCTGCCAATGCTATCAGAACCAAACAATTCAGGATTAAATAGATATGTGGTAAATGAAAAGCTATATAGTAACCCCAGAGGCCAGAAAAGCAGAATTGGGTTGTAATTAGGCCTGCACTCTTATGTAAGTAGAGCTGTCACAAAGGGGTAATAAATGAGGTTTGCTATCCAGACCCATATTGAATTGCTATATGTTGGTAGTAGAAAAAATCCCTCACCTGACAGAAAAATCTTTCTGGGCAGGGAGTGTGGGTGAGGGTGGAGAGTTACTTCCTTCTAATCGGAAGTTCTTTTCCAGAAACTAGCCTGACTAGAAACTCTGCCTTGTTTCCCCCAGGCCCTGCTTTCTTCTCACTCTTGAACACAAAAGCCAGATCAAGCCTCAAATACAGTGTAATATTATTTAAATTCTGTGCACCTCTGAAAAAATACATAGGTATGTATACACTACTACAAGCAGGTTGTATTTTCTAGAGGGTTTGAAATCCAGTAATCACACAACCATCTTGCAAATAGAATTGATTTTGTATTTTTGTTTTTAATGCAATAAATGAATGCAGTCAAGTTATTACACTAAGCTCTGATTGCTCTGACGGTTTGAGAGTCATAGATCTTCTGGATAAATATTTTAAACTTCAAGCAAATCTATGTTGTGTTCTAGAGTACCCTAGAGATGGCAAAATGTGTATTTGCAGATTGCACGTCAGCATTATGTAATCAGAAACAATGATACTACACATAATCTATTTTTTGTGCCAAAATGTATACAGCCACACTGTCAAGGTAAACATACATTTTGAACAATTTCATCTTCTTGTATCTGTCTGTGAATCTATTGAATCCTTTATGGATCTGATCCAAACCCCACTGAAGTGAATGGACAGACTCTTTATCAAATGCAATGGGCTTTGCATCGGGCCTTACAGGTGTGCATGTTTTCAGAACAAATTCAGATTCAGTGAATTTAAGAGATGCCTTTATTCGTTGTTGGAAAATAAAGGCATTGAAGGTGTGGTGAAAAAGCAGGGAAATGGGATTAAGCTAAAGATAAAAGGGGAAGGGAGAAGGCAGGCTTGAAGAGCCAGATGGGCATTCCCATGCTGAAAAAGCCCGATATTCATATCTTCTAATGCTCTCTTTGCCCTAAAAAATAAAAATAAAAGTTAGCTGACAAGCATTAACACTCCAACAAACAAACTGTGCATTATGGAAACAAATGATACTGCTAACAAGAGAGTTGTCAGTTTCAGATTGATAAGGAAATATTTTCTGTAAAAGCAGTGGTGATAAAAATTATTCTAAATGTGTATATATATATATTTAAAATCCTTTAAAAATAAACTCTTTGACATTTATTTTACACAATATAAAAAGTGACAAATAGAAATACTGTCTTGGATACTATGGTGCAATTGGGTGACATGCATGGCTAATGCTAAATTCAGTAGTTTATTGTATTTAAAATGTATATATGGTGATGACTATAGAATAAACTCTGTATGCCAGATCCTTAGTTGGTGTAAACTTCAGTGTACAACTTCAATGGCGCTACGCTGATTCGTACCAGCTGAAGATCAGGACCAACATTTCAAGAGTAGTTTCATTTTATTTATACCAATTGTATAACAGCAGTGAGATACATTCATCCCTAGTGTAACAAGACTAACTTAAAAGAGATTGTGCAGAAAAATCTGAGAGAGAATTAGGTACTTCTCAGCCTATTTTACTGCTAAAAATATATTTGAAGCCACCTAAAAACTGTTCCATGCATTTGGGTGCAGATTTAAGTGAGTTTTTCTCCTTTTAAAAATGCTTGATTAAGTATGCTAAGATATATTAGCATTAGGGCTCCCTGCCTGTGAGCATCATTCTCTGGGCATTGCTTTTGCTTATTGCGATACAAGGCACGTAATGTCAATCATGATGAGTTTTGAACTATTGATGCAGATTCACAGTTGAATTACTGCATTTAACAAAAGCATTAAAGTCATGCTTTGCTCAGCTACTGATTTTCTAATAGGAAAAACATCATAGTAATTTTCTATGTTTTTCATACATCAAATGATAACGAAAAGGAGATGCATGTTTGCAGCATCCCTCATGAGAAATTAAGAGCACTGAACTGAAAATGTGCCCTGATTGTCTGCTCTAGAGGAAGCCATTAACAAAATTAAAATGGCACTATTTCTCACATAAAAACTAAACTAACAATAAGATAAAATAAATATAGAACTTGATTGTTGTTGTGTAGTCATTACCAAAAAAAACACATTTGTGCTGGTTTCATAGTCTTTTGATAAATATCACAGCCTTTACATTTATATTCTTGGTAATATAACTGGCAATGAACTCTTCGCTCTAGACATTGTTTCAGTCCAGCAAGCTCAGATCTGGATCCAAACTTTCCTAGTGTCAGGGTGTCCCAATGTAGGAGCTTATGTCATGGTTTTGGAAAAGATGAACCCAATCTGCAAAGTTCCAGCTATGGCTCTAGAGCCATGTGCAGCTCCTTGGGTCTTTTAAGTAGCTCTCATCAGGCCTCATCCAGCATTGTCTAACACAGGGTTATGCGGGGAGTGCTAAGCAAATAGATGAGTCAACAGGAGCCCATCCCAGCCTTTCATGTAACAAGAAAATTGAATGTTGAGTGTTGGTGGGTAGGTGGGTGGAGAACAGAATAAAAGAAAAGAGAGAGAAGAAATGCCCCTTTTCCTTTCTAGTATACCAAAGAGGAGGAGAGGAGACAAATACTCTTGTTCTTTCCAGCCCACAGGAAAGTGCAGGAAGAAGAGATACCAGACAGAGTTCAACAGATTTGCAAAGAGTCACAAAATAATCAATATAATGTCTTGCATGAGGCAGTCTCTGTGGTGTGATGTTGTTTCATAATGAGGAAATAACACACCACTGTCCTCATCTTGGAATGTCAAGATGTTGTCCCATGATTCTTTGGAGAGTCACTGCAACATCTTTAATGGTAAAGTCTTTCCCAAGGTTTTCAGTCTGAGCTTCATACTCATAAACAAACTAGGGAAATACAACTTAGATGGAGCTACTATAAGGTGGGTGCATAACTGGTTGGAAAACCATTCCCAGAGAGTAGTTATCAGTGGTTCACATTCAAGTTGGAAGGGCATATCAAGTGGAGTCCCACAGGGATCAGTTCTGGGTCCAGTTCTGTTCAATATCTTCATCAATTATTCAGATAATGGCATAGAGAGTACACTTATAAAGTCTGTGGATGATACCAAGCTGGGAGGGGTTCCAAGTGCTTTGGAGGATAAGATTAAAATTCAAAATGACATGGACAAACTAGAGAAATGGTCTAAAGTAAACAGGATGAAATTCAATAATGCAAAGTACTCCACTTAGGAAGGAACAATCTGTTGCACGCATACAAAATAGGAAATGACTGCCTAGGAAGGAGTACTGCGAAAAGGATCTGGGGGTCATAGTGAATCACAAGCTAAATCTTAGTCAGCAGTGTAATACTGTTGCAAAAAAGTGAACATCATTCTGGGCTGTATTAGCAGGAGTGTTGTAAGCAAGACACAAGAAATCATTCTTCTATTCTACTCTGGGCTGATTAACCAAAGTCTTGTGTCTAGTTCTGAGTGCCATATTTCTGGAAAGATATGAACAAAGAGGAGAAAGTCCAGAGAAGAGCGACAAAAATGATTAAAGGTCTAGAAAACATGTCCTCTGAGGGAAGATTGAAAAAAATTGGAGAAGAGACAACTGAGAGGGAACATATAACAGTTTTCAAATACATCAAAGGTTTTTATGAGGAGAAGGGAGGTGAATTGTTCTTGTTAACCTTTGAGTATAGGACAAGGAGCAATGAGCTTAAATTGCAGCAAGGGTGGTTTAGGTTGGACATTAGGGAAAACTTTCTAACTGAGATGCTGGTTAAGCACTGGGATAAATTGTCTAGGGAGATTGTGGAATCTCTGTCATTGGGGATTTTTAAGAGCAGGCTAGACAAACACCTGTCAGGAATTGTCTAGATAATACTTAGTCCTGCCATAAATGCAGGGGACTGGACTAGGTGACCTCTCAAGGTCCCTTCCAGTCCTGTGATTCTATGATTCCTTGTGGTAGATGCTAGTTCTGCTCATTTCCGTTACATACTCAGTGCCCAACACTGCATTCCTTGTATATCCAAAACTTTCCTTGACAGAAGGAAAGAGGAAGAAAGAAGAATGATTTAAAGTACCCAAAACAAACAGCTCTTTTAAATTCTTTCAAAATATAGTATTTAGGGCCCAACAAAATTCATGGTCCATCTTAGCCAATTTCACAGTCATAGGATTTTAAAAATAATAAATTTCATGATTTCAGCTCTTTAAATCTGAAATTTCACAGTGTTGTAATTGTAGAGTCCTGACCCAAAAAGGAGGTGTGGTGGCGGGTCACAAGTTTATTGTATGGTGTTGCAGTGCTGCTACCCTTACTTCTGTGCTGCTGCTGGTGGAGCACTGCCTTCAGAGCTGGGCACCTGGCCAACAGCTACTGCTCTCCAGACATGCAGCTCTGAGAGCAGCACAGAAGTAAGGGTGGCAAAACTGTGACCCTCCCCCCCACAAAATAACCTTGTGACCCCCCCCTGCAATTCCCTCTCCCAACTTCCACACAAAACACCAGATTTCATGGGAAGAGACCAGATTTCATGTTGCATGACATGTGTTTCATGGCTGTGTATTTGGTAGGGTCCTAATTATATGCTAAAGAGCTGGTAAAGTTAAGGAATTATTTTCTAGATGACAGTATGGTACAAAGAAAATGATGGGCCAGATTCTCCTCTCACAGTGGTAGGAGTAACTACATAAAAATGGTGTGAGAGAAGAGTTAAGCTTGAGAAATATAAGAGTTCACTACTGCAGCAGGAGAGGCTTCTTAAAAACCAAATTGTTCCTTTTCTGCGTTGACGTCTGCATCTTTTGAGTTGTAGCTAATATCATCAGCATAGAATTTTCAGTCACAATGTATTTTATTTATTCCAACCTGAGAGCAGTTCATCATTAAAATGCAAAGAAAAACTACAAAGATGAATGTTGGTTACTGTAAAGTATTTTCATATTGCATAAGCTTGAGAGCTGGACCACATTTGCCAGACATTTTAAATAGGATGTATTAATTATAAAGACACTATGTGTTAAGAGAAATTACACTGGATGAACTGTCATTGGTGTAATGGTCTGTATGGAATATAAACTTTACAGAATTACACAATGACCAAGACCAAATGAGGGAAGTGGATGGAAGAGACCTCTTTCTCCTCCATTGTTCACTGACTTAAATGAATTTACTCCGGATTTACAATAGTATAAGGGAAGAATCAAGTCCCCAGGGCCAGCTCCGTAATGCAATTAAAGTCAATAGAGCTATGCCAATTTATACCACCTGAGGAGATGGCTCCAGGTGTCAAGAAAAGAAAGAGGAAAACTGAATACACCAGGTATTTAGAAATGAGAGGAGAGAAGGAGATAATAAAATCAGACTTGAGGTTTGTGATGCAGGTGCTATTATTTTTTTTAATTCATCTGATCCATCTATATTCAAGTTATGTTGATTCCATAACTAATTTACGAGTGGAATGAAGTTTCCATTAAGTGCAGCTTCATAAAGGAGTTATTTGATGTTCTAAAATGGGAAGGGGTGGTATATAACTTAGCATGGCAAAAGTATGAATATCTGTCAATTCTATGCCAATTGTGTGGCAGTGGAATGTCTTCCAATGATATATGTAGCTAGAGCATTACTGCAGAGACAGTGAAACTCAATGAACCATGCAGTCAAACACTGTAAAACTTTAATTATTAGGGAATGATATGATAAGAGCAAAAATTCAGGATCTAGCTAGAATAAGGAATGTTCCATAAAAGAATCAAATATTATTCTTACAAGTTAAATGTGGTAAATAATTAATTTTGAGCCTTTAGGATTCAATTCTTATAGCTTTTAGGACTCTAGTGTTAATCTGCCCTCTTTTTCTGTGACTACATAATCACAGACACAGATAATTGCAGGCACCATTAATGTCAGATGGCTATCTCGGTACCTATCTGTGCACATAAATCAGGTTCTTAGACATATTCATGACATTAAATATACCCACAACTAATTGCAAACACAAAATTTCCTTATGAATTTTCTGTGGCCAGAAATTGCAAGTGCAAATGGAAGGCCGATATTTAAAATAGTATTTTAAATGATATGATAATATTTATCTTGAGGAATCAAAATATTTATGATAATCAAATTATAATACCAAAATGAAAGTCTTCCAAATTAAAGTTATGGCCAATGCAAAGAAGTTGTAATTAACTTCATTTCCCCTGCTACAAAACAAATTCATAGAAACTTCTGCAAAACATAGGTGGTATGATACCAGGAAATTCCTGACCACCAAAATATCAAACAGATCTGGATCTAATTGAAATGGGGTCCAACAAGAGACAGGTTTTTGGAAAGGGTTAAGGTTACCATCTGGAACAGAGTTCCCCTGAGTAGAGCTGAGATAAATGAAAACATACTCCTTAAATCTGTTTGACCCTTTTCTAGTTCTTCAGGAAGGGTAGGAAGTTAGGAAAGACTTTTTCTTGTTTTGGAATTCAATTAACTTGGGTTTGAATAGGGCTGATTCTTTCATGGTTCATAAGCAAAACACACTAGAACTGAGATGAATAATATGACCAGATTGACATTAGCTGTGATGGAGTGTTTGTTGTTAAAATATCCTAAAGAAATAGTAATTAAGCTGAAAATGTTAAAAATGTGGTTTTGTGCCTCCCGCTTCCCCTTCTTTTGTGTCACACACATGACTTATCCTGCTATTATTGCTGACCATTTTACACTGGGTACAAATCTACTTGCATGTTTTTTGTTTAATATTTTTATTGTATAGGCAATTTGTGTGTGGTGTTAATGACCCAACCTTGCAAAGAGCTGAGTGCTTTCCTGGGTGGTGTTCAACATCTTGAAATCCCATTGAAGTCAATGGGAACTGTATGCCTTCAGCACTTCTCAGAAACCAACACTAGGATCATGCCCTAAGTGTGGCCTGTTTTAAGCATGTTTAGGGTTCATAATTACCAGAGGAGGAGATTATATGACTTTCACAAATGTATCTTGTTGAGAAAGACAGGCTGCTCTGCGGCAATGATAAAGTGGGTTCTTGCCGTTCCTGCTTAATAATACATAATAATAAATTTTTATTTATAGAGCACACAGTGCTCAAAGGCCTCTAGGCACCTAATAGAAGAGAATCTGTAACAAAATGTAGAGTTATACCTTAAACAAAACCAATGTTGACATGGCCTGATAAATAAATACTAAAACCAGTGTAAAAATTATTTTAAAAAAGTACCCAATCCTTTCTGCAATCCATCCTCAGAGATTCAATAACTAAACCAAAACACCTTAGAAACATAAAGCTAAAAAGGATACACCCAAAAAGATGTCACAAATGTGGTTTGCGGTGAAAAAAGCAAGAGTATACCAGAGTCACTGACCCTAGTAGATTATATGACTGGTTCACCAATTTCATATCCATGATGGCACGAGAGAAAGTTCCTCAGAATGCAATGCTCCTACATTATTTAAGGTTTTAAAAATAACACTTTGCTACATAGTCCTTTCCTAGGAATTCTTGTAGATGTGCTCAGGGTCATGACTTTTTTAGATAGGACCTAAGGGATATGTGTCCAGAAAGATGTCCATAGCCCAAGTGGAAATTCCAGCTGAAAAATGTTGAATATTTGACAAATAGGTTTTGGAAAGGGCCTATTGCTCCACTGCTTCTTGGGGGCAATAAAGCAGCAGAGGCTAGTAGAAATCAACAGAGACCAGTAGATGCCAATGGTGACAAGCTATAGGATCTTAATAGAATCTACTGCAAACTGGGCAAGGAAGGCTCTTTCCCAATGGCTCTATTGTGACCAGCTAGTTCAAGGATATTAAAGGGGAGGCAAGGGCACAAAAAAGCTAGTCTTCTCTTGCACCCTTTGGTTGAACAGCAGTCCACAGCTTTCCTTAAGCACCATGCCAGGTACGTTCTAATCTCTCCTCCAGCACAAGCTACACCAAAGGGAACAGGGGAGAGACAAGGAACAGCCATGATACCACCATCCCTCCTTACCATGGAGCATTGACTGTGTTTTTCACCACCAAAAAATGATCTTGCTCTATCAAGAGATAAATTTGTGTACTAGGTACATCATTGTTAAAAGATATTACCTCACCCACCTGGCTCTCTGTACTGGGTGTACACACACATGGAAAACCAAGGATTTTATAGCATGTAAGTCCAAATGTTTGAACAGTGAAGTAAATGTACAAATATTTGCAAGAGAGAGATTTTCTCCTGCTCAGTGCTTTTTAGCGATATTATTTGAAAGCATATTTATAGGGTTTTTTTTTAATAATTGTCTCTAAACCAACTTTTAACTAAGACACCATGAACTGGATTGTTGTGATTGCTCTGCTGGGGATAACAACTGTTGGAAGGACCCAAGACCTTTCATGGCCTATCCCTACCCTACCTATCCTCTCTTTCATTGTCGAGATTGTCAGCTCCTGTCTCTGATCAGCCAATGATGCCAGCCTCCATCTCCCACTTATTACGCTTTCAAGTAAGCCCCTTCATGCTTTCTTTCGTTCTTCTTATCATGCTTGAGAGGAACTCCCCATAAACATCCACAAAACCACTTCGTTATTTATCTTCAAATCCCTCCTCAAAATTCTCCTTTGTAAGGATGCCTAAAACTTGACAGTGGCTAGGCTGTTGATGTGCAGAGATCACTCTCTATCAAGTTGACCAATATTGTCTCATTGTTTTATTCTATTCCCCCATCAGTCTGTCTGTATCTATCTGTTGTCTCTTTTCTTGTACTCGGCTTGTAAACTCTTCGCAGCAGGGATTGTCTTTTTCGTCTCTGTTTGTACAGCACTAGCACAATGGGGTCCAGGTCCATAACTGAGGTTCCTAGGTGCTATGAAATAGAAACAATAATAATAACAGAATGGAATCTCTGATTTCAAAATGAGAATGGAGACAATTGCTTGAGTATTGGGTCAAAAGCAAGGGAACTGTGATGCCTATTCCCAAAGATGCTGTAAGAAGCTAGCATAGGCCAGTGTAGATGCAAGGAAAGCTTAATGAGCCTGAGAAGGTGAGATGGGTTATGGGAGGAGATTGTGTCACGGCAGTACTTTACCTTCAATATATCTTTGCTGTATATTGCAACATGTCATTGGTTAGAAAAGATCAGATTATATCCAAGGAAAACAAAATACGCCATTTGCTTATGGTATAATTATTTTACTACTAGTTTTAAAATACTACAGAGTAGCTACTGAGCTAGTTAAAAAATGTGTTTTCGTTTCCATTAAAAGTTTCAAAGCAAATGCAGACTCTTTTAATATAAATTTGGGGTGGGGGGAATTTTCAAGCTTTCCTAAAAAACCCAAAACCAGAAACATTGTTGGCGGTTTGGTTTTCAAATAAAATAAATTAATAATAATATAGATCAGTTTAATTTGCTGAAAAAAATAAATTAAAAACTGTAACTGTCTCATGAAAAATTCTGTTTAGCGCAAAACTCATTTTTCATTGGGAAAAAAAACTCATGAAAAAGTTTCCTAGCTTTAATTGATATCTTTCCTAGATTGCTGTATGGGGTGAAAATTGTGACATGATGCTGTTTGTGCATGCTCTGATGCAGCGCTGTCACTAAGGCCTTGATTTTGCAGTCAAATCTGTATAGTTCAATTTCAGTATTACAGCATAAGTTATTTTATTTTGTGATCAAATGATATTGACATACAGCTTTTCTGATCAAAATTAAGTTTAGTTTTTGCTTATTGTAGCACAGGATACAAAAACCTACATATTGAGGCTGTCCCAATGATTTGGATGGCAACTCTACAATAAACTTTGTTTTATTAATATGGACTCTGTAAAAAATTCATGTATGTTAATAATCTCATAATAAGTTGTTTTTATACTGTGCCATTTTCTCTTTCTCACTCACACTCTTTCATACACATAGAAAGTATGGACTGATCCAATGTGGAGTGTTTTTTTATTGGGTCCATTGTTTATTATCCCTTAAAAATTCCTTGCAATCCCAGTTAAAAATCCCATCTCTTGGCTTCTTTTACTTATACTTTTACTTATTCTTTTACTTAAGTCAAGTTTCTCCTTTATGCTGTGCTGCAGTATAAAAGTGTCTCTGGTATTTTATAGTCAGTTAAACAAAATGTTTACAACACAGTAATAAATGTTGAGTAGGAGGAAGGCACGTGCAGGTCTAAGAGTCTCTGTGAGCTTGGATGCTACATTTATGATCGCTGAAGACAAAATAGAAGGGCTAGTGCAGGAGGTGGAAGAGAATTTCTGGGGCCTTGGAGGATGTACAGCAACTGGGCTTCCCCTTGTGAGGGTGGCCTCAATGCTCTGCCCGCTCCTCACCCCTGCCTGCTCTGGGGCAGTGCATCAAATCCTTTCTAGTACAGACAAAGTCTAAAGAAGTTGTACCATAAGAATCAATTAGATTTTGAGCCACTGCTCACTCATTTGCATGAGAGAAGCAACGGTGGTCCCATGCAGTGAGCATGTCAGTGGTCACTATCTGTGATATGGTTTGCCCATGTAAGTGGAGTGTTAGTTCCCAACTGAGTTCTAAGGCCTGGTCTACAATTAAAAGTTTTTCCAGTGTAACTTGAGGGGGTGGAGATTCACACTTTACCTGACATAACTATGATGGCAAATACACTAGACCCAGTTACACTAGCAAGAGCCTTTTTGCATGTATATCTTATTTAGTTCAGGGAACTACTATAAGCGATACCAGCAAAAGTCTGAGCTTCCAAGGGCTATACCAGCAAATCTTTTCTAGAACAGATAAGGCCTAAGGACATTTTGCTATATGAATCAATTAGATTTTAGGTCACTCTTCCGCTCATGTAAACAGACATAGCTCTATATCTGGCCATTTGACTTCTGCTGCAAGAAGTACAAATATGCAAGTAACTTCACACATGTGTAGTAGTCAAATCCAGATTTGTCCATGGAGCAGGCTGACATAATACAGTGATAGACATGATATAAAAATATATACAGAGGGAATGAGATAGGAAAGAAGGGTTTTTATCATTGAGCAAACAGTATATTCTTCCCTTGAAAGATGAGGCCAGATGATGTCAATGGCAAATTGGAAATCTCTACATCCATCTTTATTCCCTGGATATCTGGTTCAGAAAATCAAGAATACATTGGCATTTAAAAACAAATCCTACTGAAAAAAAAAGGAAGTTACAACAATACTACTGTATCCAGGAGTCATTACTGAACTTTGCAGAAGAAACTAAAAATCTTGGAAGCCTTCATTTCTCAACTGTCTCCTTCACAATGGATAATTCCCAGTGCATTGGATTATTTCACCTTGAACATAAATTCCCTCCTGATTTTATTTATCTTGCTGTGTCACTGTACCTTCCCTTAGCTACAGAGACTCATTTGTCTGTGCAGTTCTAGCATTATTTGTCCAGAACACTCTCTCTCTCTCTCTCTCTCTCTCTCTGTATATATATAAAGCAAATCTCATAGACTCATTGACTCTAGGACTGGAAGGGACCTCGAGAGGTCATCGAGTCCAGTCCCCTGCCCTCATGGCAGGACCAAATACTTTCTAGACCATCCCTAATAGACATTTATCTAACCTACTCTTAAATATCTCCAGAGATGGAGATTCCACAACTTCCCTAGGCAATCTATTCCAGTGTTTAACTACCCTGACAGTTAGGAACTTTTTCCTAATGTCCAACCTAAATCTCCCTTGCTGCAGTTTAAGCCCATTGCTTCTTGTTCTATCATTGGAGGCTAAGGTGAACAAGTTTTCTCCCTGCTCCTGATGACACCCTTTTAGATACCTGAAAACTGCTATCATGTCCCCTCTCAGTCTTCTCTTTTCCAAACTAAACAAACCCAATTCCTTCAGCCTTCCTTCATAGGTCACGTTCTCAAGACCTTTAATCATTCTTGTTGCTCTTCTCTGGACCCTCTCCAATTTCTCCACATCTTTCTTGAAATGCGGTGCCCAGAACTGGACACAATACTCCAGCTGAGGCCTGACCAGCGCAGAGTAAAGCGGAAGAATGACTTCTCGTGTCTTGTTTACAACACACCTGTTAAAGCATCCCAGAATCACGTTTGCTTTTTTTGCAACAGTATCACACTGTTGACTCATATTAAGCTTGTGGTCTACTATTACCCCTAGATCTCTTTCTGCCATACTCCTTCCTAGATAGACTCTTCCCATTCTGTATGTGTGAAACTGATTGTTCCTTCCTAAGTGGAGCACTTTGCATTTGTCTTTATTGAACTTCATCCTGTTTACCTCAGATCATTTCTCCAATTTGTCCAGATCATTTTGAATTTTGACCCTGTCCTCCAAAGCAGTTGCAATCCCTCCCAGTTTGGTATCGTCTGCAAACTTAATAAATGTACTTTCTATGCCAACATCTAAATCGTTGATGAAGATATTGAGCAGAGCCGGTCCCAAAACAGACCCCTGCGGAACCCCACTTGTTATACTTTTCCAGCAGGATTGGGAGCCATCAATAACTACTCTCTGAGTACGGTTATCCAGCCAGTTATGCACCCACCTTATAGTAGCCCCATCTAGATTGTACTTTCCTAGTTTATCTATAAGAATATCATGCGAGACCGTATCAAATGCCTTACTAAAGTCTAGGTATATCACATCCACCGCTTCTCCCTTATCCACAAAGCTCGTTATCCTATCAAAGAATGCTATCAGATTAGTTTGACATGATTTGTTCTTTACGAATCCATGCTGGCTATTCCCTATCACCTTACCACCTTCCAAGTGTTTGCAGATGATTTCTTTAATTACCTGCTCCATTATCTTCCCTGGCACAGAAGTTAAACTAACTGGTCTGTAGTTTCCTGGGTTGTTTTTATTTCCCTTTTTATAGATGGGCACTATATTTGCCCCCTTCCAGTCTTCTGGAATCTCCCCTGTCTCCCATGATTTCCCAAAGATAACAGCTAGAGGCTCAGAAACCTCCTCTATTAACTCCTTGAGTATTCTAGGATGCATTTCATCAGGCCCTGGTGACTTGCAGGCATCTAACTTTTCTAAGTGATTTTTTAGTTGCTCTTTTTTTATCTTCTAAACCTCCCCTCTTCCTGTAAGCATTCACTATATTAGACATTCCTTCAGACTTCTGAGTGAAGACCGAAACAAAGAAGTCATTAAGCATCTCTGCCATTTCCAAGTCTCCCGTTACTGTTTCCCCCTCCTCCCCGAGCAGTGGGCCTACCCTGTCCTTGGTCTTCCTCTTGCTTCTAATGTATTGATAAAAAGTCTTCTTGTTTCCCTTTATTCCCATAACTAGTTTGAGCTCATTTTGTGCCTTTGCCTTTGTAATCTTGCCTCTGCATTCCTGTGTTATTCACCTATATTCGTCCTTTGTAATCTGACCTAGTTTCCATTTTTTATATGACGCCTTTTTATTTTGTAGGTCACGCAAGATCTCGTGGTTAAGTCAAGGTGGTCTTTTGCCACATTTTCTATCTTTCCTAACCATCGGAATAGCTTGCTTTTGGGCCCTTAATAGCATCCCTTTGAAAAACTGCCAACTCTCCTCAGTTGTTTTTCCCCTCAGTCTTGATTCCCATGGGACCTTACCTATCAGCTCTCTGAGCTTACCAAAATCCGCCTTCCTGAAATCCATTGTCTCTATTTTGCTGTACTCCCTTCTACCCTTCCTTAGAATTGCAAACTCTATAATTTCATGGTCACTTTCACCCAAGCTTCCTTCTACTTTTAAATTCTCAACGAGTTCCTCCCTATTTGTTAAAATCAAGTCTAGAACAGCTTCCCCCCAGTAGCTTTTTCAACCTTCTGAAATAAAACGTTGTCTGCAATGCAGTCTAAGAACTTATTAGATGGTCTGTGCCCCGCTGTGTTATTTTTCCAACATATATCTGGATAGTTGAAGTTCCCCATCACCACCAAATCTTGGGCTTTGGATGATTTTGTTAGTTGTTTAAAAAAAGCCTCATCCACCTGGTTAAGTGGCCTGTAGTAGATGCCTAGCATGACATCACCCTTGTTTTTTACCCCTTTTAGCCTAACCCAGAGACTCTCAACACTTCCATCTCCTATGTCCATCTCCACCTCAGTCCAAGTGTGTACATTTTTAATATATAAGGCAACACCTCCTCCCTTTTTCCCCTGTCTATCCTTCCTGAGCAAACTATACCCATCCACACCAACATTTCAGTCGTGTGTATTATCCCACCAAGTTTCAGTAATGCCAACAATGTCATAGTTGTATTTATTTATTAGCACTTCCAGTTCTTCCTGCTTAGTACCCATACTTCTTGCATTTGTATATAGGCATCTAAGATACTGGTTAGATCTTGCCTCCCAGCTTTGCCCTGACCCTCCTTTCTCTCTGCCATTATAGCCCGTACTCCCTCCTGTTTCCAACCCATCTCCCAGGTCTTGTTCCCCACTTACCTGTGGGGTTTGCTCACCTGTCCCCCTCGAAACTCTTAATGCTACATCTCTGACTTGTATACATAACTGGCATGAGTTGGTGCAGATGGTGTACTGTTGGTCTTTTCTTAGCTATTTTTTGTTTATATGGTTATTTATTCTTGATTAATTAAAAATATATATGAATATTTCATACATTTTTCTGCAAATGACTGAAATATTTAGGTTACACTGACATGACTTCAAAGTTGGTCTATGTAAATTACATAGTTCCTATAATTTACATTTTATTACTACTTTTATAAGATTACATTTTACTGTAATACAGTACCTTCGAATGTAATAGAGTTGTCAAAATTCAGGGCAACTGCATCTGTATTACTCCTCCATGGTCCCTCAAAAGAACCCATTCTAGGCTCCTGGCTCCTCAGCCATCACTTATCTTAGGTAAAGACCTGTGTGTCTGTCCCTCCTAGCAAGGGTTTTCCAGGCTTCACAGTTGCCTGTCTACACTGTGACATTCCAAGCAATTCAGACTGCCTAAACAAACCAGTGTCTGCACTTTGCTTTCTCTCCAGAGGCTATAAACAGCATAATTGACCACAGTTATAAATTACCCCACAACTCTTTATAAACAAATACATTTTTTCTTAAGGTGAAAACATTACAGAGAAAACATATTGAAAATGATAAAAGAAACTATATGCTTACTAAAAAGCTCACTAGAGGTCCCCACCAACTCCAACCTTGGGCTCTGGTAGGTGTCAGTCCTTCAAAACCCAAAACTGGATTTTCCCCATGTTTACAAATTCATAACTGTCTTAGATTCTGACCAGAATCCAGGTTGGGCAGAGCAGCCATTTTGTTATACTCAGGCCTTTGATTTTGGCCTTCAGTAACAGGTAATCAGCAGACAAAGACCTCTCCTCAGAATATAGCTTCAAAAGGCTGTTTGTTTGGGTTTTTTTTGCAAAATCAGAGATGGGAAATTTTCATTCACCTTCCCCTAGGAGTTCCCAAGGAAAACCACTTAATTCTTTTTGTACCAAAAGTCCATTTTTATCTGGCACATTGTTCACCGTAGTCCTTGGATGATATAGGCCTCACATCACATCTCCCACAGAGAGGTTACTTACAATCCCAGCTCACAATCATACATAAACCATTAATTTAATACACTGGAACACAAAGACACTTAATTCTATAAGGTCTTCTGTATTAGACCTCTGATCATTGACTATTCTACAATAACTCTGGAACTCTTCATATCTCTGCTGTAGGTTTGCTTTTGACAGGCAACCAATGTTGTTTTTATTGATCCTTTGTCATATTCTATTATTGTCTGTGTTGTACAAGACACAATGCACTACATCATCATATAGCATAAATCATAAAAACAGCCATAGTGGGTCAGACCAAAGGTCCATTTAGCCCAGTATCTTCCAACTGTGGTCAATGACAGGTACCCCAGAGGGATTGAACAGAACAGGTAATCATCAAGTGATCCATCCCCTGTCTCCCATTCCCATTTTCTGGCAAACAGGCTAGGAACACCGTCACTGCCCATCCTGGCTAATAGCCATGGATGGACCTATTCTTCATGAATTTATCTAGTTATTTTTTGAACCTTATTATAATCTTGACCTTCACAACATCCTCTGGCAAGGAGTTCCACGGGTTGACTGTGCATTGTTTGTTTTAAACCTGCTGCTTATTAATTTCATTTGGTGTCCCCTAGTTCTTGTGTTATGAGAAGTAGTAAATAATACTTCCTTATTTACTTTCTCCACACCAGTCATGATTTTATAGACTTCTATCATATCCCCCTCTTAGTCATCTCTTTTACAAGCTGAAAAGTCCTAATTTTATAAATCTATCCTCATACAGGAGCTGTTCTATACACCTAATCATTTTTGTTGCCCTTTTCTGAATGTTTTCCAAATTCAATGTCTTTTTAGAGATGGGGCTACCACATCTGCACGCAGTATTCAAGATGTGAGCATACCATGGATTTATATAGAGGCAATATGATATTTTCTGTCTGTCTATCCCTTTCTTAATGATTCTCAACATTTTGTTTGCTTTTTTGATTCAGCTTCACATTGAGTGGATGTTTTCAGAGAACTATCCACAATGACTTCCAGATCTCTTTCCTGAGTGGTAATAGCTAATTTAGACCCCATCATTTTATATGTATAGTTGAGATTATATTTTCCAATGTGCATTACTTTGCATTTATCAAGAATTGAATTTCATCTGCCATTTTGTTGCCCAGTCACCCAGTTTTGTGAGATCCTTTTCTAGCTCTTCGCTGTCTGCCTGGGACTTAACTATCTTGAGTAGTTTTGCACCATCTGCAAATTTTGCCACCTCACTGATTACCCCTTTTTCCAGATCATTTATGAACATGTTAAATAGGACTGGGCCCACTACTAACCCCTGGGGGACACCACTATTTATCTCTCTCCATTGTGAAAACTGACCACTTATTCCTACTCTTTGTTTCCTATATTTTAACCAGTTACCAATCCATAAGAGAACCTTCCCTCTTATCCCATAACAGCTTACTTTGCTTAAGAGTCTTTGGAGAGGGACCTTGTCAAAGGCTTTCTGAAAATCTAAATACACTATATCCACTGGATCCCCCTTGTCCACATGTTTGTTGACCCCCTCAAAGAATTCTAGTAGATTGGTGAGACATGATTTCCCTTTCCAAAAAGATGTTGACTTCCTCCCCAACAAATTATGTTCATCTATGTGTCTGACAATTTTGTTCTTTACTGTAGTTTCAACCAGTTTGCCCGGTAATGAATTTAGGCTTACTGGCCTGTAACTGCCAGGGTCACCTCAGGAGCCCTTTTTAAAAATTGGTGTCACATTAGCTATCCTCCAACTTCTGTACCAAATGATGATTTAAATGATAGGTTATAGACTACAGTTAGTAGTTTTGCAATTTCACATTTGAGTTCCTTCAGAACTCTTGGGTGAATATCATCTGGTCCTGGTGACTTATAACTGTTTAGTTTATCAATTTGTTCCAAAACCTCCTCTAATGACACCTCAGTCTGGGGCAGTTCCTCAGATTTGTCACCTAAATAAAAAGACAGTATTTGGTCCTGCCATGAGGGCAGGGGACTGGACTCGATGACCTCTCGAGGTCCCTTCCAGTCCTAGAGTCTATGAGTCTATGAGACTCCAGTTTGGGAATCTCCCTTACATCCTCAACCTTATAGACTGATGCAAAGAATTCATTTAGTTTCTCTGCAATGGCTTTATTGTCCTTGAGTGCTTCTTTAGCATCTCTAACTTCCAGTGGCCCCACTGATTGTTCAGCATACCTCCAGTGAGTTTAGTGGAACTATGCAACTTTCATCAGCAACGGGCATGTTTACACTGCAAGTGGGACAGTGTCTCCCAGCCTGAGTAGACAGATTCACAGCTGCTGTGGAATGGGCAGCAGTTCAGGCTAGCTTCTGAAGTCCAAATACATCCAGGACCTTGGATCTGAGCTAGCCCAAGCAGCTGCCTGTAGCGCAACATCCATCTTGCTATTTTTAGCATGCTAGCTCAAGCAGCGCTAGTATGTGGCTATCTACCCAGTCTGGGACGCTTGCTCCCTGCTGCACTGTAGACATACCCAGAGAGTCTGACCCTTGTGTCTTGTAGAGGACATTGGAATCAATGGAGCTATGCTGATTTACATCAAATGACAATCTGGTCTGAATCAAGACAGTCTGAATCTTTCTTGGAAAGCTTAGAAAGACTAACAGAGAAAGGCAAATTACATTGGGAGACTCAGAGGAAGCCTCAGTTTAGATCAGGAGTTCTCAAACTAGGGATCAGGACCCCTCAGAGGGTCATGAGGTTATTACATGGGGGGGTCGCGAGCTGTCAGCCTCTACCCTAAATCTCCCTTTGCCTCCAGCATTTATAATGGTGTTAAATATGTAAGGAAGTGTTTTTAATTTATATGAGGGGGTTGCACTCAGAGGCTTGCTATGTGAAAGGGATCAGCAGTACAAAAGTTTGAGAACCATTGGTTTAGATCATATTTATTTTCCTATCTTAAGTTGGTAATTTTAACATGTATTATGTTTGTGGATATTGTAGAAGAAATGAGTCTTTAAGTGGCAAAGAATCCTGTGGCACTTTATAGACTAACAGACGTTTTGGAGCATGAGCTTTCGTGGGTGAATACCCACTTCCTCAGATGCATGGCCTCTGAGGAAGTGGGTATTCACCCATGAAAGCTCATGCTCCAAAACGTCTGTTAGTCTATAAAGTGCCACAGGATTCTTTGCTGCTTTTACAGATCCAGACTAATATGGCTACCCTCTGATACTTGAGTCTTTAAGTGGCATCCTAGGCCCTGATTTTGTAAAGCATCTAAGCACATGTTTAACTTAATGCAAATGTGGCCTGCTGATTTTAATGGGAAGTTAAGCCTAAGCTCAAATACTTTGTTGAATCATGGCCTGAACAAAATAATGATGGGGGCAAGTGCTGGTCAAATACTTTCCATCAAAGCAGCTTTTTTTGTCTCAAAAGAATTTTTTGCAAGAAAAGACCAATTTCAATTAACGTGTGTTTTTGGGGGGTGGTGGAGGAGATTGTTTAATGTTTTTTTGTGGGGGAATATTTTTTTCCTCCACCCATTCTAGTGGAAGTCCTGGGACACAGAAAATGGGAATTCATTCCACCTAGAGTGTGCTGCATGGAAAAGCAACTAGGATAGGAATGGGAGAAGTAAATGTAAAGGAAATCTAAAGCGAGAGAAGAGGAAAAATGAGATACAGACCAGTGCAGAGTTGTGCTGGGCCCTGAACATGCAGATGAGAAGTTTAAACTTTACCTGGTGTGTCATAAACAGATGGTGAAGAGTTAATGTCTCTTTTACCTGTAAAGGGTTAAGAAGCTCAGTAAACCTGGCTGACACCTGACCAGAGGACCAATATACTTTCAAATCTTGGTGGAGGGAAGTCTTTGTGCTTTTTTTTTTTGTTGTTCGTTGTTCACTCTCGGGACTGAGAGGGATGGGACATCATTCCAGGCTTTCCCAATCTTTCTGAATCAGTCTTTCATGTTTTAAAATTGTAAGTAATAGCCAGGCAAGGTGGATTAGTCTTATGTTTCTTTTCTTAACTTGTAAAGGTTTCTTTTGCTGGAAGGATTTTTACTTCTGTTTGCTGTAACTTTGACTCTAAGGCTGGGCGGGGGTCCCGCTAGTCTATATGAATTTGAGTACCCTGTAAAGCATTTTCCATCCTGATTTTACAGAGATAATTTTTACCTTTTCTTTCTTTAATTAAAAGCTTTCTTTTTAAGAACATGATTGATTTTTCCTTGTTTTAAGATCCAAGGGATTGAGTCTGAACTCACCAGGGATTGATGGTGGGGGGAAAGGAGAGGGGATGGTTAATTACTCCTTGTTTTAAGATACAAGGAGTTTGGATCTGTGTGAAGCCTCTCAAAGCAACCCAGGGAGGGGAAAGTCTGGGGAGAAAAGGAGGGGGATGGTTAATTTCTCCTTGTTTTGAGACCCAAGGGGTTTGGGTCTGAGTTCCCCAGGGTAGGTTTTGGGGGAACAGAAAATGTGCCAGACACTAAATTCTGGCTGGTGGCAGCGTACCAGATCTAAACTAGTAATTAAGCTTAGAAGTGTTCATGCAGGTCCCCACTTCTTGTACTCTAAAGTTCAAAGTGGGGAAAAAACCTTGACATGGTGGGTGAACACATAATATTTATTTCTGTACCTATATAATTATTTCCTTATGGCTTAAAGTGTGGATATTAAAATATCTGGTTTGGCATTGTCCTCCTTCCAAGGTTTCATGATCTATAATAACATTCACCTTACATGGTTTTACAATAACAATATTAGCACTAACAATTACTGTCAGGAATGAATCATTATCCTTATGTGATGTAACAACATGGCCCCTTGTTTCTGAATAACTCCAACTCTTCTACTGCTACATTTTATCAAAGAGAGAATCCAAATAATGGGCCTGATCCCACAGCTGTTATGCACATGAATAGTCTGTCTGACTATAGACAGACTATAGACAAATATAAACAGGAATACTTGGCTAACAGGGTATATATTTTAAGTAAAAATATGAGCGGTCATAAAGGTGTCAGAATGACAGCACTGGGGAAATGAAGTCTTCTCGTTAACCACACAAGACAGTTCAAGTTTCCTCACATAGTTCAGCACCTTTTGTCTTCAAATCAGAAGGAACACCTCTGAGTAGAAATGGTGCTTCAGTCTTTTTGGTATTCACTAATTATTGGGTGTTAATGGTATTTTAGGCCCCCTTTTTGCTGCCATAACATTTGACTACTGCAATCTGTAGTTTACTGCAAAAGCGGTTTACTCTGTAAGGGCCCAACTCAAATCCCATTAAAGTTAATGGGATTGGAGTTGGCAAGTCCTGTATTGATCAAAGAGTCATGGTCAGCTTACTTGTATTCACAGGGAATTACCCAGCCACAAACAGATAGCCCTGGTCTATATTACGGATTTACTTTGGTATAAGTACATTGCTCAGGAATGTGAATAATCATAGTTATACAGCCCTAAGCACCAGCGTAGACAGTGCTGTATTGGTGGGTTTCTACCACCTCTCGCAGTGGCGGATTAACTACGCCAATAGGAAAGCTCTCTCCCATTGGCATTGAGCATCTTCATTAAAGTGCTACAGCAGTGCAGCTGCATCAGTGCAGCTTCGCCCATGTAGCATTTTACATGTAGCCTGCCCATAGACTACAAACACATTAAGAAGAAAATAAATAGAATTAATAAAAGGAAACTTCCATTTGGCTTTGAATACAGAAGACTCAAGATTCCAGATTTGTCTGATCAGCACGCATTCCCCACTACCTCAGTATTTGGCAGCTTGAACACTCACATGGTTTAGGATTGTGAGCTTGAACACTGGACCTGTTTCTTTCTCTTCCCACTGCCACTCATGCTTGGGAGAGTCTCCCCTGTCCAAGATGGCTGAAGCAGAAGGAGAACAAATTTCACCAATTTGAACCTATAGCCAGGAAGCCAATTGATCTCCAAATATGTCAAGAGATTGATTAACTGCATCCAAGTGAGAATATTTAGTGGGTGGGTCCTAAAGTTTTACAGTTGTTTACATCTGAAAGCCAATCCAGAGCAGAGTTTGCAGGGAGGGATAGCTCAGTGGTTTGAGCATTGGCCTGCTAAAACTAGGGCTGTGAGCTCAATCTTTGAGAAGGCCACTTAGGGATCTGGGGCAAAAATATGTCTGGGGATTAGTCCTGCTTTAAGCAGGGGGTTGGACTAGATGACATCCTGAGGTCCCTTCCAACCCTATGATACTATGGTCAAAAAGAAAACTGTGGGTTCACTACAGACACCATATTGCATGTCAAATAATCAGAAGAGTGGATATTATCTTCATATTTGGAGTTATCAAAGCTTTTTTGAACCACTAGGACCATCTTATGATCTGTTAATCAATACTATTTATTTCTGCTGCATTGCATATGTTTCTCATAAGGCTTTGTTATTCCTTCAGTACTTAAACAAAGCTATTCCATCTCGGTATTTATAGTAGCTTTCAGTATGCTGGATTTCAATCTCCCACAGGATCTTGAACCCTCAAGCAAGTTAAAGATAGACATGAACTCTGCAAATCAGAGGTACTGGAAGACCCATGGATTTAGAAAGCCACAGATATTTTAGCAGGCAACAACACATAGTCCAGGATTTTAGTGCAGATGTGTTATCTGATATAATAGAAAGAGAAACTTTTAAAAAATTATTTACAAATAATGTTTGCAATGGGGGTAGGAGGCGTGTTAAATCATATTCAATCAGACCTCTGATAGCTCCCCAAAGGTCTTATCTGAAATGTTGCCATTTAGTTTAAAGTTTGAGACTCTGAATCTATAACATGACTCAGTAACTGACCAATTTAGTCTAGACATCTCTATTGTGTTGAAGAGGTTCCATTGCTCCAGTCTCTCCTTTTTTCATGGATGCATCTGTGACTTCAGTTCTGTTCCCAGACTGTCTCCTAACTCTGTCCCCATGTTGACATCCTCTTGCCTCTGATGGTCTTCTGATCTAGTGATATCTTTGCTCCTCTATGGATAAAGTGCTGGAGCAGGAGGGTCATGGAGTTTTTCTTTGTTTTGTTTTTAGGGACAAGGCAGCTGTTGGTCTTCAACAGTGGTGCACGTAGATTTTAACTCTTACCAGTACGGCAACTCATGGGAGGGACACAAAGGGGGACACCATCTAAAGGGTGGAGGGCACGTGTTGAGAATTTAAAAGTAGAAGGAAGCTTGGGTGAAAGTGATCATGAAATCATAGAGTTTGCAATTCTAAGGAAGGGTAGAAGGGAGTACAGCAAAATAGAGATAATGGATTTCAGGAAGGCTGATTTTGGTAAGCTCAGAGAGCTGATAGGTAAGGTCCCATGGGAATCAAGACTGAGGGGAAAAACAACTGAGGAGAGTTGGCAGTTTTTCAAAGGGATGCTATTAAGGGCCCAAAAGCAAGCTATTCCGATGGTTAGGAAAGATAGAAAATGTGGCAAAAGACCACCTTGGCTTACCCTTGAGATCTTGCGTGACCTACAAAATAAAAAGGCATCATATAAAAAATGGAAACTAGGTCAGATTACAAAGGATGAATATAGGCAAATAACACAGGAATGCAGAGGCAAGATTAGAAAGGCAAAGGCACAAAATGAACTCAAACTAGCTATGGGAATAAAGGGAAACAAGAAGACCTTTTATCAATACATTAGAAGCAAGAGGAAGACCAAGGACAGGGTAGGCCCACTGCTCAGTAAGGAGGGGGAAACAGTAACGGGAGACTTGGAAATGGCAGAGATGCTTAATGACTTCTTTGTTTCAGTCTTCACTGAGAAGTCTGAAGGAATGTCTAATATAGTGAATGCTTACAGGAAGAGGGGAGGTTTAGAAGATAAAATAAAAAAAGAGCAAGTAAAAAATCACTTAGAAAAGTTAGATGCCTGCAAGTCACCAGGGCCTGATGAAATGCATCCTAGAATACTCAAGGAGTTAATAGAAGAGGTATCTGAGCCTCTAGCTATTATCTTTGGGAAATCATGGGAGACGGGGGAGATTCCAGAAGACTGGAAGGGGGCAAATATAGTGCCCATCTATAAAAAGGGAAATAAAAACAACCCAGGAAACTACAGACCAGTTAGTTTAACTTCTGTGCCAGGGAAGATAATGGAGCAGGTAATTAAAGAAATCATCTGCAAACACTTGGAAGGTGGTAAGGTGATAGGGAATAGCCAGCATGGATTTGTAAAGAACAAATAGTGTCAAACTAATCTGATAGCATTCTTTGATAGGATAACGAGCTTTGTGGATAAGGGAGAAGCGGTGGATGTGATATACCTAGACTTTAGTAAGGCATTTGATACGGTCTCGCATGATATTCTTATAGATAAACTAGGAAAGTACAATCTAGATGGGGCTACTATAAGGTGGGTGCATAACTGGCTGGATAACCGTACTCAGAGAGTAGTTGTTAATGGCTCCCAATCCTGCTGGAAAGGTATAACAAGTGGGGTTCCGCAGGGGTCTGTTTTGGGACCGGTTCTGCTCAATATCTTCATCAACGATTTAGATGTTGGCATAGAAAGTACGCTTATTAAGTTTCCGGACGATACCAAACTGGGAGGGATTGCAACTGCTTTGGAGGACAGGGTCAAAATTCAAAATGATCTGGACAAATTGGAGAAATGATCTGAGGTAAACAGGATGAAGTTCAATAAAGACAAATGCAAAGTGCTCTACTTAGGAAGGAACAATCAGTTTCACACATACAGAATGGGAAGAGACTGTCTAGGAAGGAGTATGGCAGAAAGAGATCTAGGGGTTATAGTAGACCACAAGCTTAATATGAGTCAACAGTGTGATACTGTTGCAAAAAAAGCAAACATGATTCTGGGATGCATTAACAGGTGTGTTGTAAACAAGACACGAGAAGTCATTCTTCCGCTTTACTCTGCACTGGTCAGGCCTCAGCTGGAGTATTGTGTCCAGTTCTGGGCACCGCATTTCAAGAAAGATGTGGAGAAATTGGAGAGGGTCCAGAGAAGAGCAACAAGAATGATTAAAGGTCTTGAGAACGTGACCTATGAAGGAAGGCTGAAGGAATTGGGTTTGTTTAGTTTGGAAAAGAGAAGACTGAGAGGGGACATGATAGCAGTTTTCAGGTATCTAAAAGGGTGTCATCAGGAGGAGGGAAAAAACTTGTTCACCTTAGCCTCCAATGATAGAACAAGAAGCAATGGGCTTAAACTGCAGCAAGGGAGATTTAGGTTGGACATTAGGAAAAAGTTCCTAACTGTCAGGGTAGTTAAACACTGGAATACATTGCCTAGGGAAATTGTGGAATCTCCATCTCTGGAGATATTTAAGAGTAGGTTAGATAAATGGCTATTAGGGATGGTCTAGACAATATTTGGTCCTGCCATGAGGGCAGGGGACTGGACTCGATGACCTCTCAAGGTCCCTTCCAGTCCTGGAGTCTATGAGACCCCCTTGTGACTCCTCCTCCACCATCCCCAGCCCAGGGCCCTCATGCTCTTCCCGTCCCCTCCCCATCCCACATTACCTGGGGAGGGGCCCTCTGTCCTCATGCTGCACCAACTCCCCCTGGCATTCCACTGCTCTTCCTGGCAGACAGGACCTAGAGCCACTCCTGGATGCTATGCGGTGCAGCAGAACCTAGCACACTGGGGTCTTGACTGAGACTCCTAGGTGCTAGGTGCTATTATCATACACA
Source organism: Gopherus flavomarginatus (assembly GCF_025201925.1). Lineage (NCBI taxonomy): Eukaryota > Metazoa > Chordata > Testudines > Testudinidae > Gopherus > Gopherus flavomarginatus. Next base: position 129,751,199 of record NC_066620.1, on the reverse strand, counting down.
TAATAAATAATGATAATAATAATAATAGGTTGAGAATTATGACTGAAAATACTATCCTGCCTTGATACAACAGCTGGAGTGTAAAACCGGCTGTGAAATAGTTAATAGGAATCATGTGGCTAAATCACTGTGGAACATTTTCAAAATGTTCCTCTTTGTGTTAAGTTGCTACTCCTCTTATATTATGCACTGTTCAGGCTCCTCGACCTGCAAACTTTTCATTAATTCCTTTGAGGGTCAGTCTTGGTTATTATCGACTCTACAATTTGGTTCATGGAAAATTCATTATTTTCACAGCTCTGTTCCTCTAGCAAGTATGGAAGTTGGTTTTGATAAAGATGTAAACGTATGATTTTCATTGAAAATACAACCTGCCTCTTGGTAGTCAAGAAGGTCTTCAGTGGAATTGAATTTTACTGCAGTTTGCAATCTGATGTGCAAGTGGAGAGCTGGGATTTATAGTTCATTAACTTTCTGTAAGAAAACTGTTTTAACTGGCACTAATTTGGGAAGGGGAACTTTTTACAAGTTACATTTTTGCAGGGATGGCTTAGCAAATGAATAAAAGACAGTAAAACAATCTTGTGTTAATTTTACAGCAGATGAGTGCATAGTTACCTAGCGTTTACCCAGTTTATCACTCTGGGATTCTATTTACCCTCTATCTCCCCGCCGCTGTACTTCTGATCCTCTCCCTGTATGTGTCTGAGAGCACCCCTCTCAGTGTCTCAGGCTTGTGCTTTTACTTCACTGAGGTAAAATCCTATGATTCTCCCACTCTTGGATCAGGGTACTATGCTAGAGCCCCCCAGTGCCAACTGCTACTGCACCTCGGCACCTACAATTCTTCCTTCTGGGAGCTATGACGAGCTGTGAACATAGTGACCCAAAACGCTGTGATGGTTCATCACAGAGATCCTCTTGGGACTGTCACTTGGCGTACTGAAATTACCTCTGAGCCCATTTCCCTGCCAGCCTGGGACTTCCAGACCCCTGTCTCATTGAGCCAGACATGCTAGCCTGCTGAAACACAGACCCAGGGTCTGGTCCACACCCCGAAAGCTGCAGACTTAACTGAAAACATCTCATCTGTGCTTATCCCCAGCCACCTTACCAATGGAAAAGTAGAAGGATTAAGATGGATTCCAGTATCATGTGACATGGTCACATGTCACTGTAAGACCCCTACTCTCCATTCTTCCTGGGTTGGCCCATATGTACACAGGAAGGTTTGCAGGTAAATAAACCATTTACAACCAATAGTCCTAATCAATGGGAGCCATCAAGATTCTAAACCACCATTAATTTGCCCACACTTTGCATAATTACAATAGGACCTCAGAGTTATACTTCATATTTCTAGCTTCAGATACAAGAATGATACATGCATACAAATAGGAGTAATGCACAGTACATGCATCCAGTAACCAGTACAATGATGTGACCAAGAAACAGCATTCATAAATTATCACAAGCAGCTCCAAATCCATCACAGCCCCTTTTAGTGGTATTATTATTGATCCCATATTATACATTTCTATCAGCAGCAGCTAGTGCTGTCCAATCTCAAGATTTTTATTACGACTCTTGTGATGGTTAGTGTTTTTCTTAATGCTCCAGCTCTAGGAGTTCTGTGATTACATGAGACTCTCAGCTTTCACTTAAAACAAAGAAAGGAAAGTAAGTTTCTAACCCTCCTTGTTGCAGGAAAGCATGAACCCTGAATACCAGAAGGCAAATAAAAATAACACCAAATCCATTATTTTTACAAATCTTATAATTTGGAAACTCATGATTTTTTTTCCTGGACCAAATCCAAGGATTTTGAATTCTTGGGGTTGGCCACATTTCTTGTACTGTATAAGGAGGTATTCAGAGGACTAAGTGATGCTGCTGCTGACCACTGAGTAACCTGGCCTCTGTATCTGAAATTGTCTCCTCCACCATGTTTGAATGGGCATAAATGAGTTCTCCCATTTCTGCTTTTAACCTAATGTCTGCAGGAACCCTTTGTTATTGTTAAAGATATAACTGGTGTTTTAATGGATCAGAATATCAACTTTCTGAGACCTAATGATCCCATACAGCTAAAATGCACATGATTAAATTAGGAGCTTAATTTAACTACACCTCAGTGTCAGGCTTTGAAAAACAATCACACTAAATTGCATCAAATAGCTAATGTAATCCATACCAGCTGATCTGGGATGTGACATCGTCAAGCAGCATCCATTAATTTTTCAATGAAATCCTCCACTTGTGTTGTAACTCATATATTTGTAGATCAGAGATGGGAAAGGCCTATCTTTAAATTCATCTAATCTACCCCATTCCCAATGTGTTTTTTCTTTACTGTGTATTTTTCAGTGCTTTGACCAACCTTCTTTTAAATGTTCCAATATTAATTAGAATTCCATCAACATGATTACAGAACAGTGCAGCTGTTCAGCTCATATTGAACTGTAGTCATTTGAGATATAATGGTTTCCATCAGCTGAGGATCTGACCCTCTGTAAAAGGGCTATGTTTCTCTTACAATGTAAAAGGGGAAAAAAGGCACTTTAGACTTAACATTAACTGACTCTTGCCTTCTAAAATCCAATATTATCACATCAGCAGCTGGACTACTTCACTTTCATTTCCTCTCTGTTCCAGACATCTTGCTGGGACTCTCCGGCCATTACAAAGCTTGTAAGCAAACAGATGGGCGGCTCCAAAGAAAAATCCCCAGGGATCTCTCCAGATCCCAGAAGTAGAGGTTTAAACCTGACTCCATGCACAGCTAGCAGGGTACAACGTATCACCATCAGCACAGAGCTTGCCAGGTGTAGTTCAGACCCTATTAAATTACATTTCCTGGCTTTATTCAGGACACCAGGTAGTGCAGTTTATATTATCCCATTTGGCTTGTCCCTTACTCACGGGCACTTTTACTTCATAGAAACTTTTTGGTAAAGCCTTTAAGTAGAGCCTGAAAGTATAGCTTGGGCCTTTGTACTTGTAAGTCTATGCAGAAAATCCTAAGCTTGTTATTAGTATAATAGTCCTGACAGCAATAAAGCCTCCCACCTGCTCCTCTGTGGAAGGATGCATTGGCTCAGTAACAATTAGCATCAATTATGGCAGAGCTCATTGAGAACTGCAGGCCAAGCCTTCTTAGACTGCAGGTGCAGGATTATCCCCATGACCTTTTAGTACAGAGCATACACTGATGATGAGAGAGGGAGGCAGTTAGAAGGAAGTCTCATGCCCGTCCATCTTTGAGAATTATCGGCAAGCATTAGCTGTTTATGTCAGCTCCCGAGTACTGAGATTAGCTCCAGGAAGCCACATGGAAAGCAAACTATCTCTTCTAGGCTCTCAGTTGCTCTTCTGGGTGCTCCTATGTTCGTACATCCTTTTATTTCTGGCAATCTGCATTCTTGCTGCAGAAGAAAGCAAATTCATAATGTTATCAGTGAATGAAAACTGGATAAAAAAAGCCACACAATTGACTGATTGAGTGGCAGGCAATGACATGCACATAATATGTGCTTTTAGCTGCAAATGCGATCCCAAATCTTGCTTTAGTTTCAATGTGTGCTGACTAGCAGTCATTCATGAGTGAGGTAACACAGCACTAGAGATACCACAAATGACATAGGTAATAGGCAGGTATTGCCCTGTAATTATGGGTAGATTACATGATAGTCCAAGCAGCTGCCTTTCCAACAAAAACTGGATTACAGCACAAGGCAAGCTTTTTGACAATAGCATGTGCAATTTTTTTTTCAAAGAGCAAAACGTGAGTTTTTTCTTTAAGTTTAAACCTTATTCATTATTAATTAAGCCTTTGAAATAATGACAAATGGCAGGAGTCAATAATATTTCACATATTATATTATATTATATATGTAAAAACATAGAATCAGTCCCTGTGCAAAAAAGGCCACAAAAGAAAACAAATCAAATAAAGCCACCAGAGATGGATCAAAAATTAAGACAGCAATTTTAAGTTAACAGTGATCAAAAAGACAGCAGAGAAAGAAGAATGGTATGGAAAGAAAACAATAAAGTACCCTAAATCTCTATCAATAGTCAGAAAGCAATGGCTGAGCAGGAATTTCAGTATCTGAATCCTTTAAAAAAAAAAATTCTGGTTTGAATATTATTAACATGATGCAACATGTTATTAGCTTTAATTAGCATAATCAAAGAAAATACCGTTATAGCCAAGGATTTCAAAAGTAACTGGTGATTATGGTTGCCTCAGTTCTGGGGTGCTCTACCGAAGACACCTTATAGGGCAGGGGTGGCCAAACTGTGGCTCATGAACTGCATGCCGTTCTTTTACAGTTGAAGTGTGGCTCATGGAGTCCCCCCATGTACCCTCTCATTCTCCTCCTACCAGATTGGGGAGGGGGAGCTCAAGGCTTCTGCATTGCAGCAGGGTTGAGACTAGGGGCTTCTGCTCTGTAGGGGTGCATTGGGGCAGAAGTCCCATGCCCCAGCAGGTGACACCCCATGGGATAGATTGTACGTGTCTTGAGGCTCTCAAACTTCTGAAGATTATTGTATGTGGCTCAGAGGGTCAGTAAGTTTGGCAACTCCTGTTACAGGGGTTTGGTTTTCAAAAAGTGCTGAGCACTTATCTCTGGAAATCAGACCCTTTTAAGAGGTCCCAAGTTGAACAATCCAAAATTAAGGCACTGGACAACACTAGTCACCTTTGAGCAGCCTATAAACTTTTAACCTTTGTTTTTAACTGAAGTTTGGTGGGAAATAACACTGTGGTCTGGAAACTGAGGGTATGTCTACACTACAGGATTATTCTGATTTTACATAAACCGGTTTTGTAAAACAGATTGTATAAAGTCGAGTGCACAAGGCCACACAAAGCAAAATAATTCGTTGGTGTGCATCCATGTACCGAGGCTAGCCTCGATTTCTGGAACGTTGCATTGTGAGTAGCTATCCTGTAGCTATCCCATAGTTCCTGCAGTCTCCCCCGCCCATTGGAATTCTGGGTTGAGATCCTAAAGCATGATGGTGCAAAAACAGTGTCGCGGGTGATTCTGGATAAATGTCGTCACTCATTCCTTCCTCCGTGAAAGCAACGGCAGACAATCATTTCGTGCCCTTTTTCCCTGGATTGCCCTGGCAGACACCATAGCATGGCAACCATGGAGCCCATTTTGCCTTTTGTCACTATCACCGTATGTGTACTGGATGCCGCTGACAGAGGCGGTACTGCAGCGCTACACAGCAGCATTCATTTGCCTTTGCAAGGTAGCAGAGATGGTTACCAGTCATTCTGTACCATCTGCTGTGCCATTGTAAATTGGCGATGAGATGACAGTTATCAGTCGTTCTGTACCATCTGCTACTGTCATGGGTGCTCCTGGCTGACCTTTACTGAGGTCGGCTGGGGGTGCAAAGACAAAAATGGGAATGACCCCCTGGGTCATTCCCTCCTTTATGTTGTATCTAAAAATAGAGTCAGTCCTGCCTAGAATATGGGGCAAGTGTACCAGAGAACCAGAAAGCACAGCCGTTCCATGTCAGATCCCACAGAAATGATGAGCTGCATGCCATTCTAGAGGGTGCTCCTGCAACAACCCCACCCGTTGCTTCCCTGCTCCCCCAACCCTTCTGGGCTACCGTTGCAGGGTCCCCCCATTTGTGTGATGAAGTAATAAAGAATGCGGGAATAAGAAACACTGACTTTTTAGTGAGATAAAATGAGGAGGAGGCGGCAGCCTCCAGCTGCTCTAATAGTCCAGGCAGGACATTAAAAGGTGGGGGGGAGAGGAGCCCAGCATCCCGCTGCTATGATAGTCCAGGCAGTACAGAATCTTTTCTTTAGACATGAAAGGGGTGTGGGGGCTGATGGAGTTCAGCCCCCAGTTGCTATGATGAGGATGGTTACCAGCCGTTCTGCACCATCTGCCGGGAATAACTGGGAGTCATTCCTATTTTTACCCAGGCGCCCCTGGCCGATCTCACCTGAGGCCAGCCAGAAGCACTAACGGGATGATGACAAGTACGGCTACCAGTCCTATTGCACTGTACTGTCTGCCGCTGGGGAAGGGAGGGGAGAGGATGCTGTTGTTCAGTGCCACAGCACCGCGTCTACCAGCAGCATGCAGTAGACATACGGTGACATTGAAAAAAAGTCAAGAAACAATTTTTTTCCCTTTTCTTTCACGGGGGGGTGGGGGAGTAAATTGATGAGATATACCCTGAACCACCCCGGACAATGTGTTTGACCCTACAGGCATTGGAAGCTCAGCCAGGAATGCAAGTGTTTTTTGGAGACTGTGGGGACTGTGGGATAGCTGGAGTCCTCAGTACCCTGTCCCTTCCTCCATGAGCGTCCATGTGATTTTTTGGCTTTCCGTTACTCTTATCACACAGCACTGTGCTGTGGACTCTGTATCATAGCTTGGAGATTTTTTTCAAATGCTTTGGCATTTTGTCTTCTGTAACGGAGCTATGATAGAACAGATTTGTCTCCCCATACAGCGATCAGATTCAGTATCTCCCATACAGTCCATGCTGGAGTTTTTTTTGGATTTGGGACTGCATGGCCACCCATGCTGATCAGAGCTCCACGCTGGGCAAACAGGAAATGCAATTCAAAAGTTTGCTGGGCTTTTCCTGTCTACCTGGCCAGTGCATCCGAGTTCAGATTGCTGTCCAGAGCGGTCACAGTGGTGCACTGTGGGATACTGCCTGGAGGCCAATACCGTCGATTAGCAGCCACACTAACCCTAATCCGATATGGTAATACTGATTTCAGCGCTACTCCTCTCATCGGGAAGGAGCACAGAAACTGGTTTAAAGAGCCCTTTATATAGATATAAAGGGCCTTGTTGTGTGGACAGGTGCAGGGTTAAATCGGTTTAACGCTGCTAAAATCGGTATAAACGCTTAGTGTAGACCAGGCCTGAGAAAGGCGAAATTTAAGTATAAGATAAGTGCCGTTGAACATCTGTTATGATTTATTGCAGAAAAATTGGGGATAATTGACATTTTAGTTTTCCAAAACTGTAAACTGTCTTTCCATTTCCATAATTCATTTATTATTCAATCTTTATTTTATGATATTGCAAAAGTACCCATTATACTTCTAGCAATAGTAGAAATTGAAGTGTTTGGGGAATTAATTTTTTTTTTTCTGTAAGGGTATGCAATAAACAGGACGATATCAATTGTAGAGGGGAGTGAATAATTGAATTTTTGGTTCAGTGGCCAAACTGAAAAACCCGAACAAAAATGTGGTTCATTTAGAACTAAAAGTGATTTTTTATTTTATTTTGGTTTTGGTTTTGGTTTTTCTGGCCAAAACAAAAACATTGTTTGGGTCAAATGAAATATTTTGAATGTTGATTCAAAATGACATTTTGAACTGAAATGTCAATTTGAAATGACATTTGCAAAACAAAATGTTGTTTCAAATTGACATTTCACTTTGAAAATGTCATATCAATCGATATTTTGTTTTGAATCATTTTGACATTTTCAAAACAAACCGTTTAGATGATTCTGAATTTTTTTTGGGAGGGAGGGGTTCAGCTAAAACTATTCACCAAATTCAACCCAAATTCTCTGATGGCCATGCACCTGGGGCAGCTAGCCCCTCCCACAGCTTATGTTGCCACAGCTGCCTTCAATTTTTAATGTACTAGCTCATTAAGATGTAGCACAAGTATGTCTCCTCAATCTAGTAATCACACTCCTAGCTTGAAGTGTAGACATACCCACAGTAAGGCATCCCAAGAGTCAAAAATTGTTTGCACGCTAAGAAAAAGAACATGAAAAACTATGTGTAGCAGAGCCACCTGGTGATCCTGGCCATGGCAATGTAAAGGATCTTGCTATAAATAGATGAAATATAGTCTTCCATGTCAGGTAGGGAGAGTCTGATGACAGCAGCAACCAGTCACTCTTGGCAATGACTGGGGCTTTTAATTCTTCCTTGCAGCAGCCTCTATATCAGGTTAGCAGGGTTTGGTAGCAGCAATCCTCATTAGTTCCTCAACAATGTCACTTCCTGGGTGCCAGAGGGAGAATTACAGCAGCAATGGCCAAGTACAGAGGGCACAGCCCAAGCTAGAGCTCTCGTGCAGCTCTTCCCGGTTATGTGACTTCCTTGGGGCTGGGGTGGATCTAGATCCAGAGGGAGAGTGGTAGCAAGAAAGGCCAAGAACAAGTGTCCCCAAGGTGAAACATGATTAAAGCAGCCCTGTGTAGCCACAGTTTTAATGAGCAGCTACTTGCCTGTTCATACTCTTACTCACGCCCATGTAAATTACAAGTAACTTTGAAGACAAAGAAAATACATTGTGGTAAAAATGGCATAGGTAGGAGGAGAACCAAGCCCTATATGTTAATTACCTTGGAAAATTTTTGTTCATGCATTAGCTTGTAAAACTGTAAAATGTGTGACTGGAAAATACCATTAATAATTGTTGTCTCTCTATATTTTTCTTTAAATCATAACTCCTAATAGCAGGACATAACCCTTACATATACAGAAGGTACAGTGGACACCAATACAAAAATCAACATTCAACAACCCCAGATACCTGCAGTAACCATGCTATTCTCCTCTACGTGGAACAGGAGATTGCACAGTTTCTACAAGAACACTGAATATGTTTCTGTTGAACGGAATCCAGTGCTTTCCTTTCTAAAAAACCAGTAAACCCGTTGAAATGAATACAGTTAAAATACAATGTGGACAAAACCTAATTGTTGAATTACTGTTCAAAGTAAAAAAGAAGGAATTGAATGGAGAAAAGAACCCTGTAATGTTTACCACAGTACATCAAAGATCCACTTCTAGAAATCTGAACACATTTTAGAAAGAGGAAAACAAGTACTTGAGAGGAAACCTAAAACAATTCAATGCAAGCCATTGTTCACATTCATTCAGTTGGCTCAGTTTACACATTTACACAGAAGGCTGGAGAGGTTATGTGAACATATTCTTTCTGTGTGTGTGCGCACGCACATTAAATCAGCACCGGTATAGCTACATCTCCTGTCATAGGGGGATATCATTTGAATTTCCCATGTGTAAACTTTTTTTCGGAAACCCCTCTTGGTTTGTATGCACCCCCAAGGTTATGCTGGATTTCTTTGGTGTTAGCCTGTCCTGCCTATGTATGTATATACAGAGCATATGTATCTAAGACAAGTAATCATTTCCTAAACTAGTTACTAATACAACACTATAAGACATCAGTTTTACACATGCCATATTCCACTTTTTGCTGTCAGAACAAGGGGAAAAATAGACCTGGTATGTATTTTCCATTTATTGCTTTGCAAATTGCAAATCCAGGTTGCTTGAGATTGTAATAAGAAACTTATTGAGCTAAAGATGTTGAAATCAATTCCTCAAATGTGAGTTTGGAAGGAGAGGTTTGGTTATTCATTAGTGAAAAAGGAGTTGAGGTTTGTTGTATTTGTTTGGTTTAGGTGATACTCATTACATCCTTCCTGTTTGCCTTTTAATGAAATTTATTGGCTCTAGCAGTAGGTGTTTCGTGACCAAAATAGTTCAAGAATTTAATAATCCATTCAGAATGGACATCCCTAATAAAATTAGCATTTTGCAACACTTTGCAGGACATACTTATTCACATCATTATAAATTAAATAAATGCCCTAATTTATGAACTGCTGTAATTATACTTTTATAAGCATAGTTTATGGCCATAAAGACAGCACAGTTGTTGTCACTGCTACTGGGCAGGATTGTTTCTGATATTTCATGACTCTAAGTAGTAAATCTAACCACTGCATGATTCTAATTATTTTCAGTGGCCACAGGAAAATAAAATTTCTTTTTATTTAATGGTATTCCTTGTGCAATCAGTCCAGGGGCTATGTAAAGCCACGCAGTTTGTTTCAAAGGGGTTAGGACAAACATTTTGTTTAGTTTTGATCCTTCAGTTTTCTCTGGAGTTTCATGTTAAAATGAATTCAGAATCTCAAAGCCAAGTTTCGTGTAATCCACCAAATTGTGTCTGATTTAGCTCCAAAACCATGAATTTTAAATTACAGTGATACAAAACCATATATCAGCAGAGGTTTGTTTGAAATTGTGCATGGATTCATTCAATGGCATGTGAACTTTAGCAGTTATTTTCATGAACATAGTCTGAGTTGTGAATTTGTCTAAAAACCTGAAACTAGCTGATAATCACATGAACTGTGGGTTAGTGCAAACATTTCATACTGCCTTTCTATTCTGTTCTATTCTATGTAGATTCTTATACCATGTTCATCACCAGTAGTACAGGGGTTCTTGACCTTTTTCCTCCTGAGGCCCCATGCTATAAGAATTCCACGGCTCATCTGTGCAACAGCATTGTTTGTCAATAGATTAATATCCAGGGCCACTGTTAGGGGGTAATCCAGGGCCCCATACCAAAAGGGGCCCCGCGAAGCTATGTTGCTCAGGCTTTGGCTTTCTGCCTAGGGTCCCAGTGAGTCTAACAGTGGCCCTGATCTCTGGTTTATTTTGGCAGCCCCACTGAAACCTGCTCATGGCCCCACAGGGGCCCCCAGACCCCTGGTTGAGAACCGCAGCAGTAGTATATTAAGCATTTGACATACCGTATGTTGTTTGTTATCTCAGACAGGGTATGGGTTTTGTTGTTGTTTTAACATATATACTCATGTTCCTATGTGTTTATTTTAAAGACAAGGTTACAGAAATGCACTTGTCACTTCAAATGGAAGATGGCTTCCACCTACGGCAGTGGTGGGCAACCTGTGGCCCATGGGCCTCACGCAACCCATCGGGATAATCCGCTGGCAGCCTGTGAGACAGTTTGTTTACATTTGCACACCTGCCCACAGCTCCCAATGGCTGTGGTTTGCCATTCCGAGCCAATGGGAGCTGCAGGAAGTGGCACAGGCTGCAGAGATGTGCTGGTCGCTGCTTCCCGCAGCTCCCATTGGCCGGGAACGGCAAACTGCGGCCACTGGGAGCTGCAGGTGGCTGTGCAAATCTAAACAAACTGTCTCGCGACCCACCAGTGGATTACCCTGATGGGCCGCAGGTTGCCCACCGCTGAGCTATGGCCTACCTTTGTTAGTTCCTCATGCATTACCGTTTATTAGTACCTATGGCTTTTTCCAATATGACTCAACTCCCGGTTGCTGTTTCCAGCAGGATATCCTCAGGGCCCAGTTCTGCACAAATTATACAGGAAAATCACGCTGTTTTCTGTGTTCAGTGACTCTGGGACTAGACCTTGTGTAGATTATTTTGATTTCCCAGTCATTGTTCTAATTACTGGAAATCCATGCTCTGGAAAATATTTCTTCTAGTATGGATTTTTATGGCATCCATCAAAAATGGCACTTTTAGCATCTCCTAGCAGTACTGGCCACTTTTGGTTGATATTCTGCAAGGTTTTCTCCTATTTGGAGAGATTATGAAATGGCTTCATTCTCTTCTGCTGCTCAGTCTTCTCTCTCCCTGGAAGGGCCCAATAGCTGCTCCCTTACAGAGAAAAAAAAATCTTGTGGCACATTTCCGCTCCCAGGAAGAAAGGAAAGGGGGAAATGAGACCTCCAGGAGAAGGAATGAAAGCTAGGAGAGGTTAGGCAGGAGTTTAAACAATGCAAAATGTGGTGATATAAGACTAGAAAAGAATGAATGAATGAGGATATAAATAATGTACAGACTAGGCTGTCAGTGTGCTTTAAACACGTGTGTCATGAGAATTTGTTTAAAACCTAATGCAGACCTTGACACAGATTTTCAAAATAAACAAGCAAACAAAAATTAGCAGAATTTAAAACAAAACTTCTCAAGAATTTGGCAATATTTGCCAGTGTCCCTCAGTGTGCTATGATTAATGTGTTTGTTTATATAGTACTATAAACAAACATGACACTGTGCAGTAGGATAACTATGCTCACCTAGAACAGCTTAGTCTAACAGCATGAGCTTGTATAGAATGATTAATAGATTTTAACACCAGAAGGGGACATAATTATCATCTGCTTTGACCTCCTACATAACAGAGAGGCCATAGAACCTCACCAGTGATTCCTATATCAAACCTGTAATTCATGGTTGAACTATAGCATATTCTTCAGAAAGACATCCAATCTTCATTTGAAGACTTCCAGTGATGGAGAAAACATCATATCCCAGGTGTTGGCAACCTTTCAGAAGTGGTGTGCTGAGTCTTCATTTATTCACTCTAATTTAAGGTTTTGTGTGCCAGTAATACATTTTAATATTTTTAGAAGGTCCCATTCTATAATGTATAACTAATGTATTGTTGTATGTAAAGTAAATAAGGTTTTTAAAATATTTAAGAAGCTTCATTTAAAATTAAAATGCAGAGCCCCTGGACCAGTGGCCGGGACCGGGGCAGTGTGAGTGCCACTGAAAATCAGCTTGCGTGCCGCCTTCGGCAAGAGTGCCATAGGTTGTCCACCCCTGCCATATCCTTGGTTAAATTGTTCCAATAGTCAATTACTCTTAGTCTTCAAAATTTTACACATTATTTCCAGTCTGAATTTGTCTAGCTTCAGCTTTCAGCCACTGGATCTCGTTATACCTTTTTCTGCTATATTAAAGAGCCTGATACTATCAGAAATCTTTTCCCCATATAAGTGCTTTTAGACCATGCTCAAGTACCCTTCTTGTTTTCTCTTGGTTAGGCTAAATGGATTGAACTTTCATCTCACAGTGTGTAAGCCAGGTTTTCCAAACCTTTGATCATTGTATTATGTCATTTCTAAACCTTTTCTAATTCGTTAATATCGTTGTAAAGTGTGGACAACAGAACTGGACAGAGTATTCCTTTAATGGTCCTATTAAAGTGTGTATACAATGGTAACAACATCTTCCTGCTTCTACTCAATATTTACTACTGCTTATACATCCAAGGATTGCATTTACTTAGCCACCGTGTTGCACTGGGAGCTCACGTTCAGTTGAATATTCACCATGACCCCTCACTTTACTGCTTTCCAAAGTACAATCTTCCATCTTTTGAGCATGACTTGCATTTTTGGTTCCTTGGAGTATAACCTTGTATTTAGTTGTATTAAAACACATTTTGTTCAAATGATCCCATCATACCATGTGATCTAGAGTACTTTGTTGAACTGACCTGTCCTTATAATTATTTACCACTTCACTTCACCAATTTTTGTGCCATCTACCATCTTTAACTGCAATGACTTTATGTTCTGTTCCAGAGCATTGATAAAGATAGTGAATAGCATTGGGCTGAGAACAGATCTGTGTGAGACTCATCTAAAAACACCCCATAGGATGATGATTCCCCACTTAGAATTATCTTTAAACTCTATCAGTTAACCAGTTTTTAATACATTTAGTATGTGTTGAATTGATTATGTATAGGGCTATTTTTTTAATCAGAATGTCACATGGTACTAAGTCAAATGCCTTATAGAAGTCTAAGTATATTATGTCAACACAGTTAGATTTATCAACCAAACTGCAATCTCCTCAAAAAACTATATCAAGTTGGACAAGACCTATTTTCCATAAAACCATGTTGATTGGCTTTAATTAGGCTGTTTGAATCTCTCTATTGCACTATTATTCACTTTAAAAATGGTCTCATTTCACTGTGCAGAAATTACTCTACATTTGAACATGGTAATATTTTAGGCCAGCTTTTACATGTCTAATATGGATATCAGATTTCTAGATACATACTATACATGTTGCAGTAGGAATGAAATGTCTCACAATGAAATATTACCACAGTTTAATGTACTCAGTTAAATACAGTGACAACTTGTTTGTTGTGAAATGATATGACTCCATTGTCCCAAACCCCTACATTTCTCTGATATTTTACTGAATAACTCTATCAAAAGTCAATATAGTTTAAATAGTTGAATAAACATTATTGAGACTTCTATGCGAAGCTCCTGATGAGAGCTCCTGATGAGATTAGTAGATATTGAAAGATTGATGGGAACTCAGCAAGAATCTGTAGGAGACCTGACAGGCCTACTCCATAGCTGATACAATTTTGTACAGCATCACTTCCTTGAATTACTGGAGAAGAGCAGGGCTGCCAAAGAAGGAGCAACAGTAAGCATAAGTGAACATGTGTGATGAACCAAGGCAAGCATCTGAAAAGACTTGGAAGGTTTAAAGACAGCTAGTTTGGTATATTCTTGTTTTTTCCCCCAAAATGGCTTCTTCCACAAATATTCCTAGCTTGGAAATATTAATGAATTGGCCTCATGGCTGAGCAAAGCATTTTCCACAAAGAGCTGTTCAATATTTTTAATGTATTTGCTTCAACTATTTTAGCTCATTGATTTATTTGCTTGTTTGTTTGTGCTCACTTTCTATGAAAATTGTAGCAAATGAGCTTACTATTAGAGGAAACCTCCCCCACCGTTTTTAAATATGAATACCTGAACATTTCTTGAAAGCAGATTTCAAATTGCAGAATTAACCAACAATAGTGCACATTTTGAATAGTGAGCTGTAGCAGTAACCATTGGAGTGACTGGATGTTGACAACTGTCATCTGCCAATGCCATGAGTATTTGCTTTTGGAACCCTGGTCCAGGTTATGGAACTGGAGAAATGAAATAAAGTCTCTTTTTGCTGCTAGTATCCCTATGTTCAGATGCTTCTGACATAAATCATCCAGTCACAGAACAGAAACAAGTTCATAGGATTATGTTAATAACGAATACAGCTCACATTTTTGATGTTAAGGAATGAAGTGTTCATGATTGACCGGCAGATAAAGAATTATTTTCTGTTCTAAATTTACAAATAAAACTGAACAAATAAATAGGAGAATTTTACAATTTACTTCTGGATAGTTCATAAAGAGGAAAAGAGACAAAATTATTCAACTCAATTATTCTTCACAAATGACTCTCCCTTGTGTAGTTACCAGTTATATTTACTTTGAAATTTTCAGTTACATTTCTTTTCATCACCTCTATAATAACTGATTGGCCAACACATGGGAGACTGAAGTGACCTCATTTTATGACCATGTTGCCAGCTTTCCTGCCAAGGAAATTTAATACCTAATTGTTTCATAAATATTTGTCTATGAAGATACAGAGGAATCTGACTGATTTACCAAATCTAATCCAACAAAACCATTTTAATTGACAAGGGATTACCTCTGAAGTTCTTTGCCAAAGTTTTCAAAAGTGACTAATGATTTTGAGGGCATCCATTTTGAGGAGGCTAATTTAAAGACGTGTCTTAAAGGAGCTTGATTTTCAGAAAGTGTCGAGCACCTACTCACTGTACAGCAGCTATTTCACAAGGAGTAAAACTTTCAACATTACCTAAATTGAAATGGGACTTATGTTCCTAGTGACTTAGGCAATTTTAAAAATGGGATTTATGATACTATGCAACATGTATAGTATGTATCTAGTATGTATAAGTGAGTTGGCCCTTATGAAAATGTTATCCAGAGTCTCAGTTTCAGCACCTAAAATTAAAGGCACTCCAAATCAATAATCACTTTTGAAAAACTTGGCCTAGAACTTCTGAAATATGAATAGGCCATCAGGAGAACAACTTTTGCAGGTATGTTTGTTGGTTTGTTTTAAAAGTGGGAAAGTGGCTAGAAAAAGAAATTGAGCATGATCTTAGAAAAATTGAATTGTGTAAACATAATGTGCTGGAACACTTTTAGACATAATGAAAGGGCAAATTTCTGTCCAGCTGAGAAGGAGAAGAAAAAGAACACATTCATTTTTTAAGTACTGTCACATCAGCAACTGCTGATGGTATTTTTAAAATGCCATTTTGCCAACTACCTCGCCCTGCAATCACATCTGTTGAAGGACTGGTAAAAAATATCGCCAATTAATCTGATTGAAAAAGTAGAAGAAAAGCCTGAATGCTGTAATCTAAAGTCAAAGGTCAGAAATTCAAATCTCTCTCTTTTTCCTCATTTTTTAATTTATTCTTATGCAGAAAGAATTACAGGTTTCAAAGCAAAAAGGAGCGGAACCGAAGATGGATAATTCCCAAAGTGATTCCAGTTCTGTGAGGGAAGAAAGTTGCCATGTAAAAATAATTTCACAATGATGGTTTGGTTGACTTTTTATGTAAAAGTTGGTATAGTGCTGATGTCTGATTTCTGGCATTTTCCAACTAGCATTATCTTCTTTCCTCTGCTTCCTTCCCTCCTTCTGATCTATGATTAATCATTTTTGGTTGTCTCTGAGCTTGCCTTCCTTTAGGAACCATCTTGGAAACATACTACCTCACATATGTCCCTTTCAATTAGATGGGATAGTGGGCAGGAGCTGAAACAAAAGCATGGAACAGTTAGAAGTAGCAGTGTCTGTGATTAGCCAAGGTTGGAGGTGGACCATTCACCACAGCCTTTGCTTCTCTGTGTTTAAGCTGTGCTCAGTATAAGATAAGAGGTGAGGATTGGAACTGAGTCATTCTGGTAACTCATGAACAGTTAATAACTATTTAGCTACTCTGTCTTGAGTAGAGGTTGAAAAAAGCATATTACTCTAGAAGAGTAAATTATCCATTGCCTCAGACAATTCCAAAGGGACAATGGACAGCAGCCCGCTTAAAAGAGTAATTGTTAAAATAATACACTTCTGAGAAACATAAAACAAGAGACTCCCTCTCTTGAACAATGAGCAAGGCAAAATTTCTTCCCTTTGTGCAAAATACAGAAACTTACCAGAAACACATTTTGTTTAATGAATAAGGCAGTTAAAATTAAAAACAACTAATGTGCCATGTTTTCTATGTAGAGCCCTGTTAAATGAATGACTAACACAATGAATGCAATGAGAAATATGACAGTTACATTGTTTTGTGAGAGAGTGAGTGAAAGGACAGACAACTAAGTGTCATTAACATTCATCACATTTCTTTCACCTATTCTGGTTCAACCTGGGGATGAATAATACTTGTTGTTAGAACTCAACATAGGTGTACCATAAACAGTAGAGTGTCTGCATGGTCTTGTGTCCTAGATGTGGAACTATTTGACAAGAATTTAAGAACATAAGAATGGTCATACTGGGTCAGACTAATGGTCCATCTAGCCCAGTATCCTGTCTTCTGATAGTGGCCAATGCCAGGTGATTCAGAGGGAATGAACAGAACAGGCAATTATCAAGTGATCCATCCCCTGTCATCCACTCCCAGCTTTTGGCAAACAGAGACTAGGGATACCCAGAGCATGGAGTTGCATCCCTGCCCATCCTGGCTAATAGCCATTGATAGGTCAATCATCATGGTGGATAGGTCCATCCTCAATGACTCCATAACTTCCAAATTCTGCCACTGACTTGCTATGTGACCATGACCCAGTGACTTTAGGACAGATTTTCAAAGGTATTTGGGCACTTAAAATTGCAAACAGATGACTACTGGGATTTTTTAAAGTGCACAGGCAGGATAGTCACCTAGCTCCCACTGAAATCACGGTGAGGTAGATGCCCCACTTGCTATGGTGGTCTTCAAAAGGCTTCTGCCTCCATCTTTAGGCACCCAAATGTCTTTGAAAAGCTACCCCATTATGCCTCTGTGGACCAGTTTCTACATCTGCAGAATGAGGAATGCAGTTCTCATCTACCTGCTGTGCAAGGTGTTGTGAGGATTAATTAGCCATGGAGATGTTAACTCTTGAATAACTCAAACACCAAGTAGATGGGCCATGTGCTGGGAAGTTATGCATGGGTTGGGGAAGAGAATCCACCTTTTAAAACCCTCTCAAGACAGTAGAGTGACTCTGCATCTGCTGCTGTAGCCTCATGGTGACAATAGGATCTGTGGCTGCTAGGCCTTCTCCCTTGGGTCTCATGGCCACAACCCCAGTTTTAACTTATGCTCCTCCAAAGTATCCCTCTATGCTGCTATGGATGAACCCCTGTGGAACACAGCTCCATACAGCCCTGCGTGGATACACAAATGTGTATGCATTTCCAATCCGCTATCTGCAAAAATTATCTGCGGCTATCTGCATAGCCACATATATCCTCAGATTTGCAGGGCTCTACACTGGGGGCTGGGCTGAGGCTCCGAGACATCACCCCGCCAGACCCCCATCAGAGAGAGCTGCAGGCAGCTGTAGGGAGCCTGTGTGGAGTCACGGATCCTCCATCTGCCTTTGGCCAGGCTTGGAGCCTGGGGGGTGGGAGCATGGCGGGGGGGGCTGCTCTCAGCCCTGCCCCCTGTACCATGGCAGGTGGAGGGTTCGCCACGGCTTCCCATGGCTCCCCAGCTGGGCTCCACATTGACTTGGCCAGGGATGGGGGGAGACCTGTGGAGCTGCCCGGGGACTGCTCGGGCCCCCCGCCCAGAGAAGGTGTAGTGTCCACCACAGCTCCCCCCAGCTGCCTTCCTGGGTCTTATCATGGCCGGGCTGTGGCTCGGAGCTGTTCCCCTCCTTGGCCAGAGCTGAGTCAGGGAGAGCTGCACTGGCAGCTGTGGGGAGCCGCGGCAGAGCTTACACTTGCCCTGGGCTGGTGGCCTAAGCATCCCCAGGCAGTGTCCCAGCCCTCAACTCTGAGCATGTGAAGAGACCCAGGCTCCCACAGCTGCATGCGCGGCTCTCCTGGACCTGGCTCCTGCAGGGGGGCAGCTTGGAGCCACAGCCCAGCCACCTTAAGAGCCATGTGGGCAGCTGTGGGGAGCCGTGGCGGACTCTCCATCTGCCCTGGGCATGGGGCCCAAGCAACCCTCTGCCCAGTGTCCCTGCCCCCCAGGATCCCTGCCCAGGGCAGGTGGAGGATCTGTGCCAAGGTTCCTCACTGCTGCCCTCCTGGCTCTTATAGTCAGAGACCTGCACAGATACAAAATTTGTATCGCATCCACACTGCTATCTGCAGAAATGGTCTGCGGTTATAAAGCAGATACCCACAGATTTGCAGGGCTCTACCACTTCACACTTCAGAGAGGGAGAAAATTCCTTTTCTGGGTTTTCTCATATTCTGTCCCCTTCCCCTGAGCAGTGGAAGCATACCAGTATGATTGCCTTACATACCTGTGATGGCATGAAGCAGATTTTCCCCCTACATATTAGTATTAGATGTCTCTTACTGCTTTTGCGACACTTACTATAGTATGTTTATCCTATTATAACATGCCACAATGTAGATTTTAGGATGTAATTAAGCAAATGCCTAGAGGGTATATTTATAGAACATATTAGAACTGCTGCAGAACTACAGATATAGACATTTCAATTAATTATAGTAGTGAAAACAATAGCTCTGAATCTCCTTTCCCTTAAGCCAGTGTAAATCTGCAGTATTCACAATGTAAAACCAGCATTAAATGAAAGGAATCCCAATTTCAATAAGATTTAAAAGCATCTGGGCTCTTCTGTTATCAGACGTTTTCAAAATATTCAGGAAGGAAACATTTCTCTTTATCCCATACATGAGACTCTGTAGAGAAAGTGAAATATGAAAGAGTATTTAAATGTGATGACAAACAAGATCAAACAATGTGTTTTAAATTGATTTTAAAACATCAAACACATTACTAATGTATTTTGGTTTAGTTTTAGATTTTTGTATGAGCTTCTTCATTTTTGGCCACCCAAATTACAGTACAGCTCTATTGACATGCTAATTTGTGCTCTTTGGCAGACATCACCTGTTAGTACACATTAAATATTAGCCACAGAATACTCTTTATTTATTTTATTTGGAGGAAAGAAGAGACTCTAGCTGACAGGAGCAACTGCAAAGCAGCCAAAGCAGGATTTGATGCACTGTGCGGGAGAGGATAAAATGGGGCCCGATCATGGCCACCCTCACCCACAGACTCAGAACTGTGCAGGGGAGACACCCCCCACAACATTCTCTTGGAAAACTAGGTGCCTAACCACCATCTCCACCACAAACCAGGGAAGAACCAGCCAGAGACTCCAGCTGGTAGAAACAGCTGCAGAATCAGCCAAAGCAGGGATCTTCAGACATTCAGAGAACTTTCTACAGTGTCAACTGGGCTGTGTTGCTTGTTTGCTTCAACCTCTCTGTTCCCCTCCCTCACAGTGTTTCCCCTTCGCTTCATGTCATACCTGCCCCTCTGACTTTCTTCTCACAGGTTCACATACAAGCTCAGAGAAAGGGGAAAAAAAGAGAGATCTCTAACTTACCCTAGCCATTTGACTACTGCAAGTAAGAAAACAAACTCTGTATACAAAATCACATTAGCCATCAGTTCAGTAAAGGAGATTTGTTAAAGTTTCCCCATCAGTCAGTTTAGCTTAGGTAATTTAGCAATAGTATTTTAGAATTCTTCTTAAATCTCCTTTTCCAGCTGCAATATGGAATGAAAGACTCTGGTCCCAGACATGTTTATACCTCACTCAACCTATAGAGTATTCCGTGTCCCCTTCCTTTCCCTTTATTCCACAACACAATGAGATACTGCCAGATGGAATCATTCCAAAATGCTTGCTTGCTTGTTTCACATGGCTAAAACAGAAAATATAGCTTTGAAGGATTCAGTCTCTCACCTCCGCATGTGCCAGAAAACTCTCATGTGTTGATTTAGAGCTGTGCAAAACTGCCAAGTTCAGCTTTGTCAGTGTTCACAGACAAGAAGGGATATACTTGCCAGAATTGGGTCATTTACTTCAGAGTGAAACTTTAGCATGTTCAGCTAGCACAGATTTCACTATAAAAATGATGAAATTCAAATCTGTGAATTTTTATGAATTTGTCCCAGGTTAGACATTTTCAAGGAAGTTAAAGGATTTATGGAAGAGAAGAGGGTGGTGGAGTATAAACAGGAAGGCTTCTGCAAAATAGATGAAACCTTCTTTGTTTCTTGAAGGTCTGGCTGGAAGAAGAAAATTTTATTACATAGCTTAACAGCTCACTAGCTGTATTCATTCACTTGGACCTTTCTAAAAAGGACCACCCTTCAGAGAGCATTCCTTGACAGGAACCTCATAATGATTGGGGAAGTGAACTCCCCTTTCTATTGTGAGAAGGGGAATCAAACACAGCTGAAATCACTGAAACATCTGAGGGGAATGTGACATCTCATACAAGAGGAAAATAGCATGACTGATATAGACTGGTTTTTCCTTGTTAGGAAAATATCCAGGTAGCATCAATGAGAAGAAGAATTTGTAAACAAAAGAAAAACAAAGTGTGTTGGAAAGTCTTTCAGTATTTAAGGCTGTTGTAAAAATTTTATTAGTGATCAGCCTGTGCATCATTGAGGTCAAAACAATTTTCATTACAGTAACTCCTCGCTTAACATTGTACACAGCGATGATGATTGTGAAGCTTGGTTGAGGTAGTGAAGTCAGAGGGTGGGATATTTCCCAGGGAATGCCTTCCTGCTAAATGATGAACTAGCATTCGGCTGAGCCCTCAAGGGTTAACACATTGTTGTTAATGTAGCCTCACACTCTACAAGGCAGCACAAATGGAGGGAGGGGAGACAGCATGGCAGACAGAGACTGAAAGACACACCCTCTGTGTGGGAGAGAGAGAGAGATGTGCATTGCCCCTTTAAGTACGTTGACACCACTCTAAGTACATTGTCTTTAAAAAGATCAGGAAGTTGAGACAGCAGCTGTGGACAGCAAGCTCTCTCTGTCCTGAGCCCTGTCCTGTCTCCACCCTGCTCTGTATAGAGAAGGGGTAAGCGGGGAACAGGAGTATGGGGGAGAGGGACACCCTGACATTAGCCCTCCTCTTCCTCTCTGCCCTGCACAGCAAGCAGGAGGCTCCCAGGAGCAGCTCTAAGGCAGAGGGCAGGAGCAGCACATTGGCAGTGGGGGGAACTGGACTGCTGCGAATTGGTAGCCTGCTGGGTGGCTGCTGCACAGGGAACTTAGGTGAGCAGGGAGCTAACGGGGGGCTGCCAATTCACCCTGGTGTCAAGCACCCACCAGCTAGTTGCAACGGGCTGCTCTTTCTCCAAGCAGTGGACAAAGCAAGCGGCTTCCAAACATTATAAGGGAGCATTGCACAACTTTAAACGAGCATGTTCCCTAACTGATCAGCAACATAACAACGAAACAACTTGTTGTATCAACCAGGCAAGGTACTAACAAACTTCAACAGGACTTTAGTATTAAAGTGGAAACCTCTTTACCAAGCTGCTGCTGCACCCTCTGTAACTCTCACTCTGCATCTTTAATTCCTCCCCGCTCCTTCCTGTTTCCTGTCCTTTCAGACTCCCAAGAGCCAATGCTCCCAGTTCTAATAATTTTAAGCAACATCTAAACATTAAATTCAGTCCTCTCTTAAGAAACTCTCCCAATTAAAATAAACGTTGTTCTAGCCAGGAACAAATAGGAAACAAGACACTATACTTTTGGCAGAACTATTACACTGAAAACACTGTGGATACTACATGACATAGTCTCTAGTCCAGACAGGTGGTCGTCTGGGTCTGACAGGCCGTCTCTAAAGCCCCGGTTCCAATGCAATGTCTTGTGTTGATACTGCAGTGAAGTAATCCAATGCAGACTGGGTGTTGGCATAATTTCCTCTTGGTGCATAGGCAGGTGCAAGATAAGAAGCATTCCATGCCCACCCATCAGAAAGTCTATAGGTGTAAGGTCCCTTCTTCTCTATGATTTTAAGAGGAGGTGCGAATTTATGGTCCCCTTTGTGTAAAATTCCAGTTTTTCATATTCTAATGAAGGAACCACACTCAAACTTTGGTTCCTTAGCACCCCACCACTTGTCTGCAAAAGCCTTATACTTTGCTTGGTTCTGTTCAACTGTTTTTCTCACATCATCCTTGGTTGGGGCCTCAGGTCGTGCCTTTAACAATCCAGCAATGTTCAGTTTAGTATTCATCTGTTTCCCATGCAGTAACTCTACAGGTGATCTTTGCATTGTGGCATGTCAGGTAGCCCGGTATGCTTGCAAGAAATCAGTAGTGAAAGGTAACCACAATCGCCCTTCCAGTTTAGCTGTTTGCAAACTCTCTTTCAAACTTCTGTTAAACCATTCGATTTCCCCATTGGCTTGAGGGTAATATAGGGATGAACTTCTTTGTAAAATGTTCCTCTCTTCTAGAAAAGTTTCAAACTCCAGGGAAGTAAATTGACTACCATTATCTGAAACCAGTTCTTTGGGGTTACCTTCCCTGCTAAAAACTGAAGAGAGGAACTTAATTACTATAGCAGAAGAGATTTGTGATGTAAACACTATCTCAGGTCATTTACTGAAATAGTCTATTAAAGTGATGGCATAATGACAGTCAGTTGGAGTAGTATCAAAGGGACCTACAATGTCAATCACCACTTTTTCCCATGCAGATTCAGGAAGAGGAACAGGCTATAATGGAGGGGTACACATCACTGCTGTCTTATCATGCATTTGGCAAGTGACACTGGATTTTATGAGTGACTCTGTTTGAGAGTCCATCCCTGGCCACCAATACAGATCCCATAGTCGTTGTTTGGTTCTGACAATTCCTTGATGAGTATCGTGTGTCAGGTGTATGAGTTTTGAATGTAATTTTTCTGACACAAGTAGTCGGTGTGTTCCTCCTAGCACACAGCCATCGAGCAAAGAAAGTTCATCCCGAACTCTAAACTAAGGCAGCAAAACTGGGTCAAGGTTTTTAGGGTTACTGGGCCATCTCTTTGTCAGAAATTCCCATAGTTTTTGTTGAATTGGACATGCTGAACAAGCAGCTTAAAATTGTTCTCTTGTAACTGCAGAAAGAGTGCTTGTAATAAGTGCAACTACTACATCTTCATCTTCCGGTGGACCATCTGGTGAAGGAAAAGGCAGGTGAGAAAGGCAATCAGCTACCACATTTTTCTTTCCAGGCTTATATTCCAGTTCATAATTGAAAGAGAGTAGTCTTGCAGACCATCTAGCAATACGATATCGTGCTCTTCCCAGTCCTTTCGTGGTGAGCAATGTTGTCAAAGGGCTGTGGTCTGTGAGCAACTTGAACGTGCGACTTCACAGGTAAGTTCTCCATTTTTCTGTAGCCCAGACACAAGCAAGTGCTTCTTTTTTGACTGTAGAATATTTTATCTCAGCATTACTTAATGTCCTTGAAGCAAATGCAACAATCCTCTCTGTGTTATCCTCATGAAGTTGTGTGAGGACAGCCCCAAGTCTATAATCAGAAGCATCAGTAATTACAATTGTCGGCAATGCAGGACTGAATAGTGCAATACTGGACTATGTACAATCAAGTCTTTTACCATTTCAAAACTAGCTTGTGCATCCATTGTCCACACTAAGGTTGAACTTCTCTGTAGTAATTCTCATAACAGTTCAATGACAGAAGCATAATTGGGAATGAATTTTGCATACCAGGAGGTAAAACCCAAGAAGGAACACTAGGTTTGCAAATCTGTTGGAGGAGGAGCATTTGAAATTGGCGGGATATGATCTAAATCAAGTTTTAGTCCAGCCTCTGAAATTGTATGCTCCAGAAAGGAGAGTTCAGTTTATCTAAATTTGCATGTGGACATATTGAGCTTGAGGTCTGCTTTGCTGATGCAGTTTAGTACAGACTGCAGGTTATTGTCATGCTCTTCAGTAGTATTTCCAAACATGATAATATCATCCAAATAGCACTGAACTCCATGTTGATTCTTCAGAATTAATGACATCATTTTTGGAAGGCACTTAGGGCTGATGTGAGACAATATGGAACACATTTAAAACGAAATAGTCCCTCATGTGTAATAAATGCTGTGAGGTCTCTGCTATCTTCATGCAACATAACCTGGTGGTATGTGCTCTGCAAATCAAGAGTAGAAAACATCTTTGCTCCACAGGGTTCTGCAAATACTTCTTCTATGTGAGGAAGAGAATGGCTGTCAATCAGAATAGCTTTATTTGGCTCCCTTAAGTCCACATAAAGGCAAATGCCTCCACCCTTCTTCTGCGTCACTACTTCAGGTGAAACCCATTCCGAGGAGTTAATCTCTTCAATAATGTACTTTTGAACAAGTTTTCTAAGTTCCTCTGAAACAGCTTTCCTGACTGAAAATGGTAAGCGTCGTAATTTCTGTCGTACAGACATCTCATTATTCCGCATTTTAATTTTATGCAGAAACCAAGCACAGTTGAGTTTCTCCTCACCCTGGTGTTAGGTCCCAGCTGAAAATGGTGTATGTACCGCAAGAGTGCTTTGCTGAGGAAGATCAATCCAGCCACTAACTACCCTGAGATTTAAAGCAGCCAATAAATCTCTGCCAAGGATAGGAGTGCCTTTGTAGACAATGTAGAACTCTGCAGTTACACAGCAATCACCAAAAGTAACTATTGCTGGCAGACAGCCATATTGCAATATGGTTTTTAGGCTTAGGTTCAGTAAGAGACACATCTTTAAGTAATTCAAATAGATGGAATCAGATAGTATAGATACTGTTGAGCCCGTGTCCAACATTAGCTGAATCAAGTGTGATTTGCCTGAGGGTATGTTGGAAACATTTACAGTGCACTCTATCTATTCTGGAATATGTGCAGTAGTGGTTTTGTCCATGCTCAGCACGGTACCATCTGTTATTGAAACTACATGCACCTGTTGATTGAACTGGCTACTGCGACATACTTTAGCAAAATGCCCAATTTTTTTGCAATGATTGCACTGAGCTACTTTTGCTGGACATTCTGTGTAGCTTGCAAGGTGTTGTGGGGATCCACAGTGAAAGCATGATTTTACTGTATTTTGAATTTGATGATTCAGTGGTTTTTAATTAGTTTTCCTCCTGCAATTGTTTGTCTGCAGCAATAGTGAACTTTTCTGCAAAGGAGTCACAGCCTGGACTGTGCCTCCTGATTTCCTGCTCATTATTTTGGCTTCAGCTGTAGCTGACTCAATCTGAGTAGCAATGGTTATTGCTTTTTCTAGTGTAAGTTGTGGTTCTAGAAGTAAGCGTTCTCTTACACGAAGCATGATTGTTTTCTCAATGAACTGGTCTCTAATCATCTCATCTGCCATATTCCCAAAGTCACAAGTTACAATCAGGCTCCTCAGGGAAGTAATATACTGCATTATAGTCTCCCCTGGTTTCTGCTCATGCTGGCGAAATCTGTAGCGATTAGCTACTACATTCACTTTTGCACAAAAAGGTTCTTTAATGCAGTGAGTGCAGTCTCGTATTTATCATCTGCAAGGGGAAAAGTGTAAAATATAAGCTGCCCTTCTGCTCCAAGGCAATGGATTAGCAGAGCACACTTTCTTACTTCAGAAATCTCTGTAGCACTGATTGCAAGCAGATAAGTCTCAAACATATGGATCAGGCAGTAAAAGCAATTGGAGTCTCACCTGGGCTTTGCAGAAAGGCCCGGGTCAGTTCAGAGGCAGAATTTCCATCCTCATCGCCAAAATGTTGTATCAACCAGGCAAGGTACTAACAAACTTGAACAGGACTTTAGTTTTAAAGTGGAAACCTCTTTACCAAGCCGCTGCTACACCCTCTGTAACTCTCACTCTGCCTCCTCAACTGCTTCCCTCTCCTTCCTGTTTCCTGTCCTTTCAGACTCCCAACAACCAGTGCTCCAGTTCTAATAATTTCAAGCAACATTTAAACACCACACAATGTTAACCAGAACGACTTTAAGTGAGGAGTTACTGTACTTAGGTCATGATGAATATAAGTAAGCCCTCAAACTTAGGAAGTGTCAATGCAAAGGCTATGCAATGATTCCCTTTGCATCAACTGCTGCTGCTGTTTAGATGTTTGTCCATTAAAGGCTGTTTTCAAGGGTGGGTTTCAATTTAAACCATAGAGATCAATCAGTTGAGATACATATGAAAAACTAAAATGCTTTTTCAGTAAACAATAATTTTAAAATCTGTAACTGTGTGTAATGCCACTGTACTATCACCATAAGCTATATAACAGACAAGTAGAAGGTCTAAGATTTTTTGGCAGCTTCTGAATGTTGTACCCCACTGTTCCAGTTTATCAAGAAGTATCACCCAGAAGATCTTTTGTCTGATGGATGAAGTTCCTCAGTGGTGCAAGTGGAATCCATTTCTTACTGGTACAGAGGGGAAGCAGCTAACATGGGGATGTGACCTCCTCAGGTGACCTTCAATGTGACTCCTCCCTGCCCCACCCTAGCCCAGGGCCCCACACTCTCCCCATTCCTTCCCCTTGATCCACCCCCCTTACCTGGGGGAGAGGGAGTGGGTTCTGTCCTCCTCCCACTGAGCCGGAGACTTTAGAACCACAGAAGGGAAAGGAGCAGAAGATGGGACCACCGGGCGTCCCACACCAGCAGCTCCTCCAGCGTGGCTGTACCACCCTCAGCCCCATCCCCAGCCCTGTCCTCCAGTGGGGCTGCTGTTGTACAGATGGAGGACTCCCTGCATGGAACGGCTGGGGGCGGTACAAATGTACTGGAGGAGCTGCAGGCATGGGGCTGCCCGGCAAACCCACATTCTGCTCCTCCTGTGTCTTTCTGGTAGGTTGTACCAGCTATAAATATCTTGCTAGTATAGCATACTGTACCATATCACCCTACTTGCACTGCTGCAGCTCCTATAAACAAAACCAATGGCTACACGAAATAATTAAAATTGGCAGTATTAATCATCCCATAAAAGCAAGCCAGAGATGCTCATGACAGAGAGAAACAGGAAATGCTACAATCTGCTGAATGCTGAAGGGCCAAATATAAAGCTGCATACAGAAAAATGCCACTGGATCCTGACCCACCACACCCCTTCTATTTCTATTCATGACTAAGGATCAGAAGACAGATCATCATATGTGTCAAATTGTCAGTCAGCTTTCTGATGTTTTTTCCAAAGATATTTTGAGACCCCATCATTAATTTTCACTTGTAGATTACGAAGTCATATAGGAGCCCTTCTTTCTGGAAGTGGAAGGCCAATGCATGAGAAATCCATTGTGCCACCTCACCTCTATTCCTTAACTAACATTTCACTCTTCTCTTTGTACCCAATACCTCAGATTGTTGAGCACCTTCTGGGAGGCTCTGTGCTTCTATTGATGCCAATACAATTGGAGGGCAGGTAGAATCTCCTGAAAGGAACTCAGCATCTCCTGGATAGGGCCTTCATCCTGAAAACAAAAATAGTCAATTTGGTTTTCAACTATCTAAATCCTCAACACTCCAGCTGTGAGTGTAAATTCAATCTCTGGTTAAGAAAGAAATGTCATGAGTTTTTTACCCCCGTTTATTCAAAAATCCCAAGGCTGTGCTATGAAAACTGCTGTCTCCAGCATTGACAGTTGTGCCTGATTTAGTAGCAGAAGATTATTTAAAAGTCTATTTGAAAACCTATAAACCAAGAATTTGCTTTCAGGTTATCTACATTTGTCTACATTACTGAAGGACACGTTCTCAGGAAACCGTAAATAGAGAAGCCAGACAATTATCATTATTTTAAGAATGTGTGTGTTGTGTGATGAGGGAGAACAGTTCCATCGTCATAGATTCAGAGATTTTAAGGCCAGAAGGGACAAAGATGGTTATCTGATCTGACCTCCTGCAAAACACAGGCCAAAACCCCTCACTCCATACATTTTATATATGGTTTTTTCTTCCTTAAAATGAGTTGTCAGTAGCATTAGCTTGATGGGGTGGTTAAAACAACCTCCATTATTTGTTTTAGGGAAAACCATTCTTGGAATGAATAGGTATGCAAAGGGCCAAATTCTTCTGTGGTGTAACTGCAGTGAAATAGAATTATACCTGACATGAAATCAGCCTAGTGATTGTATGTTGTGCACTGAGGTCTGTCTACTAGTGTACCTTTTGCATAGCTTTAGAGCTTGACCCCTTCAGTTTCTGAGCATTCTCAACTCTTATTGACTTCAGTGTGTATTTTGCATATTATATTTCAAAACATATGATCATGATATCACTGCACTGCACTTTTGATGGACAAAACAAACAAGGCAAGAAAATATGCATATTTATGGATTTGTGCCTGTCTATTAAATTTCAGACTTCTTCACAATGCTATACTGGATTAGGCTTCACTCCCAAGCCATGTGATCTGTGTAAAAGATGAGGAGGCTACCAATGCCAACCAGCAGACTGAACCAAGGTGAGAACTAAGAATGAAGCTGGTGGGTTTAACAGATGGTTCAAAATAATGGTTCAAAAATCTCTGGGTCTAATCCCCCAGTGCAGAACATTTTTATTATTAGAATTATAGCCCTTCCATTTTATTGCCTTTTTGGTTTGTGAAACAGTTCCATACATATGTATTTTTCAAATCATAGCACATTTAATATACTGGTACACATGGGTTTATGCTCCCTTATGCCTCCTGTCTGTTTTAGTTCATAAATAACCACTTTGAAAAATGGAAGTGTCCTTTCTTCAGCAGTCACCAGGCAGAATTGGTACAGTCTAACATTCTGGTGTCTTATAGCCTTCTACAAGATGTGGTCTGTAATACAGCTGAGCATTTGCCTGCAGATGGCAAGAGCTCTCTTCATCCTTGAAATTTGATGCAAATTTCAGCTGGAAGATATTCAGAACGAACAAATGTCACTATAGATATAGGTGCTTTATAGTTTTATGTTTTGCTTCTGTATTTTTTTTAAATCTTCCTTATCTGCTGAGTCAGGTTCTGTCCCTCCATTACCCCTTCCTTTCCTGAGTTATGTACAGTGTAATAATGTGTGCACTGAATACACACAGAGCTGAAGCGATTAGCATTGCTTCCAGTGAGGCTGCTCACTACTGTTGTAAGTGTACATGCTGTGAGCAGAGAAGCCATTTCCAGACTAGATATCCATACTCTCTGGGCAAAGGATTTGCAAACTCTCTCCTGGCCCTAGAAGAAAAACCCTAATTAGCTAGACTTTTGGTTAATTACTCTGAGAACTGGCATGAAAGGTTTATTACTTTTATAGCTTGCTTTTTATCTGAGGGAAAGAAAGTCAAAGCATATTGTGAGAAATGCCCATAGTCGCCTCAAGGCAAACCTGTAAGAAAGAACATCATGTGTCTTAATTTCCATGTTGTCTCAGTGAAAGGTCAAATGTCATTATTTATTTTGAGAAAAGAAACTTATGGGGAGGTGAATAAATGATTATGTTACTTTCTCTCTCCTTAGTCCAATTTCCTGTTCTGGAATGTAGGCAAATCAGCTGAACCACAGATCACATACAAGACAGATATTGGAACATTCATCTCAGTGGGGATGAGACATTTATGTTAACACAGAAATGTATTGTTTATTTAACTCGGACACAGTTGTATGACCTTCAGATGCCAATGCTGGGGTCAAACTTTAGAAGAGTGACAAAAAGGACCAATTGGACGGGTGTAAAAAGGCCAGAAAGAATCCTGCAGTGGAAATATTGTGAAAATAGGGACTTGTCAATGATATAATAGTTCCATTTCATAATATTTCTACCAGTCAATATCAGATTAAATGATATACTAGGCTTCAAGAGAACTACAATAGACCATAAAGCAAATCCTTGGTCCTAATAAAGATGGTAATTACTTAAATGGATTTATCCTTTTCTGTCTGATATGCAGGGAGTACTAAGAGCTCTATTTCTGAACTTGAAAATTTTCTGAAATCAGGAAAAATATTAGCTATCTAAAGAATTCAGGAACTAGTAATGATTTTAATTATCTGTAGTGCTTTAGTGCTTATCCAATGTACACAATTATAAAGTTCTGAAGTGAAGCTAATCATACTGAAAGACAAAGGCAAGGGGTAGCAGCAGTGTCACGGGTTGAATATGTCAAAAATTCTAAAGGTCACATTAAAATTAAATAAATGCAATCCTACTTATTCCTATGAAATATATATACATGGGAGTAAACAGGAAATTGTGAGTGTAAAACACACATCACCTTGATTGAAAATGCACATTTTATGCATGCAATTACCTGCTTTTCCCAGTGTACATAGATTAACTAATTAATCCTATAAAAATAGTTAATGCTTGGGTATCATGGCATCTATTCAAGATAAGGCT
Organism: Gopherus flavomarginatus; assembly: GCF_025201925.1. Classification (NCBI taxonomy): domain Eukaryota; kingdom Metazoa; phylum Chordata; order Testudines; family Testudinidae; genus Gopherus; species Gopherus flavomarginatus. Next base: position 129,720,279 of record NC_066620.1, on the reverse strand, counting down.
TCTGAGAAGCAATGAGTTATGCACAGGGAACTGAGCACAGTCATATTAGAGCACAGTCTGATCTTCTCTGAATTCCATAAACCCCAATCTGAGAGAACCTTGAGCCAAATTCTCTGCTGGTGTAAATAGGCAAAACTCTATTGAGGGCAATTAAGCTGTAACCATTTACACCAGGTGAATTTAGCCTTTTGCTGCCAGCTCATGATAGTCTCACTGTAGGCCAGTATTCCCTAATCTTTTGGAAGATGACCCTCCCTGCTGCACCTCCCCTGCCCGCCCTTTGGCCCTACCACATATTTTTTTAAAAGTTTGCCCATATTTGAGAATTTGGATGAAATTAAATTGAATGTTAAAATGTGTCCAGACATTTTATTCTAAGGAATGACATATAAGGTATCATCACTGGCATCTGAATTAGCAACCACTGAAGCGAGTGAAGCAGTTCATACCTCAGAACTATAATTCCAGGCTCCCTGCAGACACAGGCAGAGATCACTCCATTGGTTACATTTGGGTCATATTTTAAAGATTTTTTTTTCCACAAGCACAACAAGCGTCTTCTTTTTAAGAGAAAGCCGAGACTTTGGAGAACAGTCAAGAGATCTGTCCATGCCATTCTGCTGGTCCTTCATGCATACACACATTCATACCTCTAGGGAACCAAGTCACAAAATGTAGAAAACACTGTTATAGGCATTGATAGTTTCTGTGTCAGCTATGAGTTCAGGATGATAAATAGTGGGGCATCCTGATTATACTGATTCAAGATAATTAAGGGCCCCAAGGATTATTTGGATCCAGAAGCAAATGAGGAGCCAGTGGGAGGCACAGAGTTCTGTGCAAAGTGCTTTCAAGAATTTTCTTCACTCACAAGGCAGGCTGCTGCATGTTGTACAAGTTGGAATTCCTGGCTGGCAATGATGAAAAGTCCTAAGTAGAAGGAGTAACAGTAGTCTTGTCTTGAGGTGATAGCTTCATTGATCATGGTTTGTATGTCCTAGTTCAAAAGGACATTATTTGCTGTCAGACTGGAGGTTGAAGGTTTTCCTTGCTCCTGTTGCTACCTGTTTTTCTCAGTAACAAGTGGCAGCAATGTCTTGTCATTGAAGCAGTGGGACACAGGGCAGAAACTGAAATATGAAACAGGCCTTTTCAGCTCAAAGCAGGTGGCAACCCTGGATAGACACTTGATACTCTGTGAAGCATATCATTTCAATAAAGTGCAAGGTATAAAGGAGAATTTAGTATTTTAATTTTTAGTTGCTGACCTATATCAGGCCCTCTGTATCTTCGGTGTGTCTAGTTTAATGGAAAAAGGAGAGCAGGCAAGGAGTTAAAACCCAAAAAAAATGTCATGCCTGAATAATTTTAAAAAACACCTTGCCTTTTTTCATAGACCCCTGATTAATTTTATATAGCATAGTGCAGATGAAATGTAGCTTGGGGTAGGCTGATTACAGTTTCATTAAAACTGCAAGTGGGTGACATATTTCTGTGGATTAGAGAGTGCCTCTTTATTGGATAAGCAGTGCTCTCAGTAGAGATGCATCATCAACGTGCACTTTCATTATCACAAATCATGGACCTGGGGTTCTTGAAATCTAATTAGACTTCACATTGGCTGTGCAATCCCTAACCAAGGCCAGTAACGAGAACAATTATTCCTGAAAGAAATGTATGTCTTTTATGTGCTAGAGAGGTGAGAGCAGAGGCTCCAAGAAATGAACCAAAAATAGAACCATAACTAATCTGTGTATCTAATTTTTACCAGATGTGCTAAGGTAATCCTGCAGAAGGAATAAAATGAAATAGCAGCACAGGCACAATTTGTTTGCTGAACTTTGGGGACTGCTAAGCACAGGTGTGTTCAAAGACCAGAACAGAGGTTCGGTATATTGTAAACCTTTTCACCTGTCACTAACAGAGAAGAGAAGTGAGATTACCTAGTCTTTCACAAACTATTCTTTTACCTACCTAACTGGCCAACTTTACACCATAGATTCAAACAGCATGTTCACTGCTGTGCAGTGCAATTTGCTGGATATATGATTATACAACTTGGAATATGAAATGATGTATGAAATAAAATATCACAGCCCAGTGCACAGAGAATACAGAGTGCTGTGCAATCGCTGCTAGTGGCATTGACAGATTGAAGAATCTTGCTAACTTCAGCTTGTATTGAGCACTTCATTTTCCTATAAATAAATATGACAAACTTCCCAGGCTAGCTTCCTCTAACTAGTTGTTCATGAGCAAAGAGGCTGGCAATGGCCAATAAGTGTTTGTAAGGCAGGGCCACCCAGAGGATTCAGGGGGCCTGAGGCAAAGCAATTTTGGGAGCCGCTTCCATAAAAAAAAGTTGCAATACTATAGAATACTGTATTGTCATGGGGACCCCTGTGGGGCCTGGGGCAAATTGCCCCACTTGCCCGCCCCGCGAGAGGCCCTATTGTAAGGTTCCTCTCCAGTCACTTTACAAAGAGAGTTGAATGGCAAAGGCTCTTTTTAAAGCCTAATTCTCACCTTAATTCTGTTTTTGAACAACATGTTCTGATTACATATTTTCCTGCAGTAGTGAATCAGTACAACATCTTTCCATTTTCTGTGTTCTCTCCCTTCTCTCTTAGTCCTCTGGAGTTTATATCAGGGCAATGCCATTTGCTGCAGAAGAAGCAGAAGTGATGGAAAATAAGAGAGAAAGCATTCTATTTAGAGATGGGCCGGGAATCCTGGGTTTTAGTACTGCAAAACCAAACCACAACAGAAGGTAAGCTGGATGAAGGTTCCATTTCATTCAAACCCCCAACACTAGAGGCCAGGGAATGGTTTAGAATCAAAAGTTTCTATTTAACAAGAACAAACTGGTTGGTTTTGGTTTTGCAAAAATCCTTATCGAGGTGGTTCAGATCCAGGTTTCATTTTACATCAATTACAAAAGCTCAAGAATTTAAGTGAAGGGAACTCATATAAAAGGTTCTGGCTTGGGCCTTTTAAATTATGATATAATGCTACTAAATAATACTACTTACTCATCTGGAATACTGTGTCTAGTTTGGGCCACTTCACCTACAGAAAAAATATTGCTGAGAGATGAGAAAGTTTCAGACAAGAGCAATAAAGATGGTTAGAGGATTCACATAGGATAAGAGACTGCAAAATCTAAGATAAATTTGCCTGGGAAAAGTCAAGTGCAAATTTGATTGTCTTGTCAATGATTTGATGGGATACTATGCAAATATTTTGTCCATGGCTATTGATACAGAGATATCCTTCTTACTGAGTTCTTTCCCCCAGTCACCATGATTTATAGATGTCTTTCGACAGATAAAACATGATGACTTGAGCATGGTGGAAGTACTGCTCTCAGTCTGACAGATTGTGACATCTGTTTTTTTTAAAAGATGTATGCTGTGGCTGTCAGCTTGCCTCCACCACAGCATGTGCAAACTCAAGTAGTGGAACTCTTCTAGGTGGTGGGCATCTTGATTCATCCAAGCTGTGTCACCTGGAAACATAGTCATGTGTTTCTTGCTGTGAGAAATATCCTGTTTGCTTTGAAGATAAAATCCCTTTGTTTCAGAGACAGTTTGGAATATGCTGTCTTAAGAGAACAATAATAGTAATAATAAATGACAATAATACCTAGCTCTTGTATATCACTTTTCACAGTGCAATGTCTTCTCTGTTGAAATTTCTGGAAATGTTGAAGACACATTAGCCTTTTGTTGGTGTCAGGATGTCTGGAGTGAGTTCCATACTTAGATTTCACCAACAAAATATTATCTGTGAACTCCACAAGTACTATAGCAGCCTAACCATGGAGTCACAGACATTCCCCTTGGGTACTCCAGTCTATCTTGTCACCTGCCTTTTTGATAGATAGTCTCTTACACCAAAAATCACAACAATGTTCAGGTTACTCCCAATCCCAAAGGACGAGTCACTTATCCTAGGTCAATTGTATCTTAGATCTCTCACCAAAGACAACACTTGTAGCCATTCCTATAACAAACTATCTGAAGGTTGATTAACATGGGAAAATAAACAAATTATTTGCAAGGTTAAAGCAGGTGAAGATACACACACAAATGAGCTACAGACTTAGATTTTAAAAAAATAATAGAAGTTGCTGTAATATGTAATATCTATTAAGTCCTTTAGTGATAAGCCAAGCCAAGCAGCTTGGAGATCCCTTGCTTAGCGATATTGCCCTCTCCAAATTCCAGGTAACATAATTCTGATAATTTCTCTTTAACAAAGATTTTTATTCCCTTCCCCCAGCACTCAAGCTGTGATGGGATGAGGGCTTCTGCCCTCTTTATGGTTATGGGGGAAGCAATCAACAAAGTCTTTTGTCCACTAATGTTCCACAATGGTTTGCCTGGTATCCACAGGCCCTTTTTTATTGGGGAGGAGATGACAGCTCTTGTGGGAAACTAGTATTTCACACTTGGTAATGCTTCTCTCCTGATTGGTGGGGTTTACAGTCTAAGCAAACATTTTTATAGTTACAGAGCAAGCACTTAAATATTCCCTTATAATATGTGATGCAGATATTATAAATAAGATGATTATAGGTAGACTTCTACAAGCATTTCCTAAAGTCTAAGCACTAACCACATTCTTATAACTCTAAGATCTATTTTAACGATTTCCATCCACCATCAACCTCAGCCTAGACCAATCCACATGAGCGGTCCATTTCCTAGACACTACTGTGCTAATAAGTGATGGTCACATAAACACAACCCTATACCGGAAACCCACTGACCATTATACTTACCTACATGCCTCCAGCTTTCATCCAGGGCACACCACATGATCCATTGTCTACAGCCAAGCTCTAAGATACAACCATATTTGCTCCAATCCCTCAGACAGAGATAAACACCTACAAAATCTCTATCAAGCATTCTTAAAACTACAATACCCACCTGCTGAAGTGAAAAAAACAGATTGATAGAGCCAGAAGAGTACCCAGAAGCCACCTACTACAGGACAGGCCCAACAAAGAAAATAACAGAATGCCACTAGCCATCACCTACGGCCCCCAACTAAAACCTCTCCAGCGCATTATCAAAGATCTACAACCTAATCTTAAATATGATCCCTCACTCTCACAGATCTTGGGAGACAGGCCAGTCTTCGCTTACAGACAGCCTCCCAACCTGAAGCAAATACTCACCAGCAATCGCACACCACAGAACAAAAACACTAACCCAGGAACCTATCTTTGCAACAAAGCCCGATGCCAGCTCTGTCCACATATCTATTCAAGTGACACCATCATAGGATCTAATCACATCAGCCACGCCATCAGGGGCTCGTTCACCTGCACATCTACCAACATGATATATGCCATCATGTGCCAGCAATGCCCCTCTGCCATGTACATTGGCCAGACTGGACAGTCTCTACGCAAAAGAATAAATGGACACAAATCTGACATCAGGAATCATAGCATTCAAAAACCAGCGGGAGAACACTTCAACCTCACTAACCACTCAGTGACAGACTTGAAGGTGGCAATTTTGCAACAAAAAAATTTCAAAAACAGACTCCAAAGAGAGACTGCTGAACTCAAATTAATATGCAAATTAGATACAATAAACTCAGGCCTAAACAGAGACTGGGAATGGTTGGGTCATTACACTAATTGAATCTATTTCCCTATGTTAAGTTCTCCTCATACCTTCTATGGGTCATCTTAATTATCACTTCAAAAGTTTTTTTTTTCTCCTGCTGATGGTAGCTCATCTCAATTGATTAGACTCTTCCTGTTGGTATGCATACTTCCACCTTTTCATGTTCTCTGTATATATAAATATCTCCTGTCTGTGTGTTCCATTCTATGCATCTGAAGAAGTGAGCTGTAGCCCATGAAAGCTCATGCTGAAATAAATTTGTTAGTCTCTAAGGTGCCACAAGTACTCCTGTTCTTTTTGCGGATACAGACTAACACGACTGCTACTCTGAAATTTAACATTACTAACACACTTCCAGCTATGCATTTGTCAGTGTTCACTGAAGCCCAGGGGACTTGGCATGAGCTGGCACCTGGTCTTCCAGCATCACAGCTGATATATTTGTTGGCTTGTTGGCTTCTAAAGACCAGCAGTGAGTCAATGTACTCAGTGGTGACAGAGATTAGTAGAATTCCAGGTATTATCAAGGAGAAACTTAATGGTGACCTCACCAATTATAGAGTGGAGTCACATATACCTATTTTTGAGATGATTGTTGTACAGTTGGTGGCTAAACAGCCATGGCCATATTTTCAATATGTAGATTTCTTTGATCCTGGGCAATCTAGTTTTAGACTGGCTATGGCTCTGAAACTGCAATAGTAATATTGATCTCCTGGCTATGAATATGGACAGCTTATCCATCTGATGTTGTTTGATCTGTCAGCTGTCTTTGATACAGTTAATCAGGAGGTGATGTTGACAAGGCTTGAGTCTATATGATTGGATGGAGCCACCTCGGTAGCTTGGTCCTTTTTTTTTATAGAAAACCCAGAAGATGACTCTGGACAAGTGTTTCCACTTCAAGAGCACTTTTGTTCTAGATACCACAGGGCTCTACTTTGTCCTTCTCTTACTCATTGTGCCCCTGAGGCAGCTAGGAAGGCGAGGAAAGACACATGGATTATAGTTTCTGCAATATGTGGATGATAAACACTATTGTATATCTCCAAAATATCTCTCTGACCAACAGAAGTCAGTCTAATAAAAGATATTACTTCACCCATCAGGTCTCTCTAAAATATCCAATCCTACTAGTGCAATGGAATGAATGACCTAGTGCTCACTAGAAATTGGGACTTGGATGAGGGGTAGATGGTTGTGACTCAATCCAGGAAAGACAACATTAGCCAGTTGATGGAAGGAACCAGAATAATCACAGAGTGTCATATCAGCACCATGAATTGACAGTGGGGTCATTATTTGAAAATCAGATTCAGGTTAGGGCAGGGGTGGCCAATCTGTGGCTCCAGAGCTGCATGAGGCTTTTCAGAGGTTAATATGCAGCTCCTTGCATAGGCATGGACTCCGAGGCTGGAGCTACAGATGTTAACTTTCCAGTGTGCTGTGGGGTGCTCACTGCTCAACCCTGTGCTCTGCTCCGGGTCCTGCCACCACTCCATTCCTTCCCTGAGGCTCCTACCACTTCCCCCAAGCCTGCTATGCCCTCGCTCCTCCCCCCTTGCCACCAGAGCCTCCTGTGCACTGCAAAACAGCTGATTGCGGTGGGTGGGAAGTGTGGGGAGGGAGGAGGAGGTGCTGATTGGCAGGGCTGCTGGTGGGCAGGAGGTGCTGGGTGCTGGAGTGAGGTAGTGGATGGGGAGCTGCTGACATATTTCTGTGGCTCTTTGGCAGTGTTCATTGGTAAATTCTGGCTCCTTCTCAGTCTCAGGTTGGCCACTCTTGGGTTAGGGGTTTTATTAGAGCTTCAGTGTATGTTGCAAACACAGATGGCATCCATGACAAAGAGTATCTTTCTCCACCTGTGGATGGTATGGTAAGTTCAGCCTTTGGTTCAGCGGTGGGTCTTGCTACCTTGTTACCTTTCTCACCTCAAGATGACTGTAATAATGCACTCTACCAGAAGCTAGATCTTGAGATGGTTCAGAAGTATGGGAAGAACCTAGAATTCCCATTCCGCAGAATATTCTGAAATTCCTAAATAGATTTTCTTCCAATGCAGAACACAACCTCAACATTTCCCCTGGAATGGGAATTCCAAAATTTTATTTAGGAAAAAAAATTGAAACAACTTTTCACTTTTGACTTTAAAATGAAATGGATGGAGCTCCCCAAGCAGCGTGGAGGTCTAGCACCCTTGCTTCCAGACTCCCTGCCAGACTCAGAATGGGAGCCTGGAATCCCTGAGAGCCCTGGCTCAAGTCAGAGTTCCTAGGGCTTCCAGGCTCCCAGCTCTGCAGCAGTCCATCAGACAGGCAGCTGAAGAGGTAAGCAATCTGGCAGAAAACAAAGCAAGCTTCCCTGGTAAAATTGCCTGGTTTCCACTGAAAGATTCTATAAAATCTACATGTTCCTGAGGAGTATAAAAGAACTGACTGAGCCCTCCTATGAGCTGTTAGAAAATATATGAAGAAAAGGAGTCATTTAATAAAATGTACCAGTTTACCTATGTATCTGTCTATACTGCACTCATTGGCATGTATGATTAGATCAAATGAAAGGAAATAGTTCCTTCTATTGTGTGGAGGCAGTTTGCTGCAGGAGGTCATAAAGTTAGCTGGATTTTTTTTGTTAACATATGGGATAATTGTATGTCCAGTAATGACATTTGTAGTTATTCCTGCTAAGATAAGGATAATGCAAATCTAATGCTTCAGGGTGTCACTTGGTTGACACAAGGGTCAGGAAGAAAATTCTCTTTGCCCGCATCTTTGCACACTTCTACAACTGGCCAGGTACATTGCAGGACATGGGAAGCTGCTTCTGAAACACTGGGTATGGTTTACTGCTGGAGGAAGGATGCTGGACTTGGTACATCAGTGATCTTGTCTGGTAAGGAAAATCTGATGTTCCTGGCAGATCTCATGGTATGTTTCCTCAGCCTTTCATTTCCCAGAATGAAGTGCATCAAGAATGTTATGTTCTCTTTCATTAGGGTGAAAAATAGTGGCAATACCCTCGGAAAGCCTCATCTTAAGAGACAGGCCTTTGACTATATATTTTCACCCTTTCTTCAGTAGCTGAGAGTGGTGCACCGCGCACACACATACACACTAAAACAACTGTGTGCCAAATATACACTGTAGAATGTGAACCATTGTTGATTTACTGGCTATACCTGAATCCAGTGGTTTTCGACCTGTGGGCTGCAGACTCCTGGGGGTCTGCAGACCATGTCTAAGAATTCTAAAGAGGTCTGCACCTCCATTCAAAATTGTTTAGGGGGCTTCAAATGAAAAAAGGCTGAAAACCACTGCCTTAATCATTCCTTTGACTTTAGGCTAGGAGCAGGGTAGAAATAGAAAATAAAATAAAATAAAATAAAATAAATACTACCCGTTCTCAAAACCCTGTGGCCACTTCTCTCAATGTGTATGGGGTGGGGGAGGGATTCCTAGGCAGTTTTTTACACCTTCCACAACTTGTCATTAGGCTTTGGGAATTTCTTCAGTGATCCTCCCCATCTTAGGAGTTGTCAACACCTTTCCCTTCAGGTTGTTTTTGCCTTAGCTTCCTGCCTATCAATGGGGTTTCAGTTTCTGTTCCCTTGAACGCTCACATAGATAGCTGAAGAGTGGAGTCTAAAGATAATGAGGACCAGACCAAAGTAAAACAGGTCTTGCTCTCTCATTTACACTGAGGCACACTGAGGTGCATCATGCCACAGTGAGAAGGTGGGGGACTGAGGTAGTTCAGCTACAAAGAGGGATGGAGTAAGTAGGAGAGGTGCTGTAACCAAAGACTGACTGTCATTGGTCAGACTGAAGGCTAGGGTCAGCACTTTTCATGCCAACATATCCCTTGGAGTTCTGGTATGGTTTGGGTCTCAGATATACTCCCAGAACTGCAGTCCAGTGAGTTCTATTACAAATCCTGCACTAGCTAGAAGTAGATTTATTTGCTGCTAACATCAGAAGCAATGTTCTGCTCACTGGTGTTAATGAAATATTATGTCCATCACCAACCATAAGTTTTATTTCTTTCAACTAAACTCCTAACTAACATATTTTGAGTATTACACAGGCCAAATTACCCAAATATCAATGGGTATTTTACTATTACCCATAGATACTTAGGTTAGACAAGTATTTTCAGTCACAGCACATCTCAAAGGATAAGCGACTACTCTAACTTGATACAATTAACTACAAGCATTAGAAAATATATTCATATGGTTAGGGCTTCAATTAATTAATAACAATTGACAATCTCTTAATAAGCCTCAGTTTCCTTCAGCAGTTTTCAAGAATGCCTAAGGGTTTTAATCCAAACCAATCCTAGCATAACTACACATTTCTTTAATGAATTATTGTTTGTGTGAGCTAACAAAGCAGAATCATTTTTCAATCAGTCACTGAAACAAACTTTTTATAGTCAGCAATAAACACTTACCCATTTCAAAATAAATCTAACACTACCTGAGTGCAGAGAAGGTATCTGTTTTAATTGATTTATTACTGTAATCATACTTCATTTAAAGGGACTTTTGCAGACCAACTTACAACACATTGATTAGTTTACTCCAGAGAAAATGTATTCTTTAAACAAGTTCAATGGGTGTTATGCTATGTTAAATATATGCTTATACGGTGTATTGTCTTCTTAGTACAGTCAGTTCTGTCCCCATTGTCACAATGAAAATCTGAATAGAATCATAGAAGATTAGGGTTGGAAGAGACCTCAGGAGGTCGTCTAGTCCAACCCCCTGCTCAAAGCAGGACCAACATCAATTAAATCATCCCAGCCAGGGCTTTGTCAAGTCAAGCCTTAAAAACCTCTTAAGGATGGAGATTCTACCACCTCCCTAGGTAACCCATTCCAGTGCTTCATCACCCCCCTAGTGAAATACTTTTTCCAAATATCCAACCTAGACCTCCCCCACTGCAACTTGAGACCACTGCTCCTCGTTCTGTCATCTGCCACCACTGAGAACAGCCTAGTTCCATCCTTTTTGGACCCCTTACCCCAGTTCAGGTAGTTGAAGGCTGTTATCAAATCCCAGCCTCACTCTTCTCTTCTGCAGACGAAATAAGCCCAGTTCCTTGAGCCTCTCCTCATAAGTCATGTGCCTCAGCCCCCTAATCATTTTCATTGCCCTATGCTGGACTCTCTCATCTTTTCTGTAGTAGGTAGCAGAAAACTGGAGGCAATACTCCAGATGTGGCCTCCCCACTGCCAAATAGGAGGGAATACTCACTTCCCTAGATCTGCTGGCAATGCTCCTACTAATGTAGACCAATATGCCGTTAGCCTTTTTGGCAACAAGGGCACACTATTAACTCATATTCCTTCTTGTCCACAGTAATTCCTAGTTCCTTTTCTGCAGAACTGCTGCTTAGCCAGTTGGTCCCCACCCTGTAGCAGTGCATGGGATTTTTCGGTCCTAAGTGCAGGACTCTGCAGTTGTCTTTGTGGAACATCATCAGATTTCTTTTGGCCTCTCTCCCAGCTTAGTGCCACCTGCAAACTTGCTGAGGGTTCAATCTATCCCATTATCCAGATTATTAATGAAGATTTTGAACAAAACTGGCCCCAGGAGAGACCCCTGGGACACTCTGCTTGATAACAGCTGCCAACTAGACAGCGAGCCATTGATCGCTACCCATTGAGCCTGACGATCTAGCCAGCTTTCTATCCACCTTATAGTCCATTTATCCAATCAATACTTCTTTAACTTCCTGGCAAGAATACTGTGGGAGACTGTATCAAAAACTTTGTTAAAGTCAAGATATATCACATCCACTGCTTTCCCCATATCCACAGAGCCAGTTATCTCATCATAGAAGGCAATCAGGTTGGTCAGGCATGACTTGCCCTTGGTAAATCTATGTTGACTGTCCCTGATCACCTTCCTCTCCTCTAAGTGCTTCAAAATGGCTTCCTTGAGGACCTACTCCATGATTTTTCCAAGGACTGAGGTGAGACTGACCGGTCTGTACTTCCCTGGATTCTCCTTCTTCCCCTTTTAAAGAGGGGTACTATATTTGCCTTTTTCCAGTAGTCCAGGATCTCCCCCAGTTTCCATGAGTCTTCAGAGATAATGGCCATTGGTTCTGCAATCACATCAGCCAACTCCCTCAGCACCCTCGGATGCATTACATCCGGCCCCACGGACTTTTGCATGCCCAGCATTTCTGATCTGTTCTTTCACAACTGAGGGCTCCTCACCTCCATCTTATATTGTGCTGCCCAATGCAGCAGTTTGGGAGCTGACCTTGTCTGTGAAGACCAAGGCAAAAAAAGCATTGAGTATTTCAGCTTTTTCCATATGATCTATCACTAGGTTGCTTCCCCCCATTCAGTAAGGGTTCCACACTTTCCCTGACCACCTTATTGCTAACATACCTGCAGAAACCCTTCCTGTTATCCTTCATATCCCTTGCTAGCTGCAACTCCAATTGTTCTTCAGCCTTCCTGATTACACCTCTGCATCCTTGAGTAATATTTTAATACTCCTCCCTAGTCATCTGTCCAAGTTTCCATGTCTGTACACTTCATTTTGGTGTTTAAGCTCACCGAAAATTTCTCTGTTAAGCCAAGTTGGTCGCCTGCCATATTTGTTATTCTTTCTGCACATTGGGATGCTTTGTTCTTGTGCCCTCAATAAGGCTTCTTCAAAATACAACCATCTCTCCTGGACTCCTTTCCCACTCATACTAGCCACACAGGGGATCCTGTCCATCAGTTCCCTCAGAAAGTCAAAGTCTGCTTTTCTGAAGTCCAGGGTCCATACTCTGCTGCTCTCCTTTCTTCCTTGTGTCAGGATCCTGAATTCAACCATCTCATGGTCACTGCTGGCCAGGTTGCCACCCACTTCTGCTTCTTCATTTGTAAGCAGCAGGTCAAGAGAAGCACGGCCCTTAGTTGATTCATCTAGCACTTACTCCAGGAAGTTGTCCCCAACACTCTCCAAAAACTTCCTGGATTGTCTGTGCACTGCTATATTGCTCTCCTAGCAGATGTCAGGGTGACTGAATCAGGGCCTGTGATCTGGAAACTTCTGTGAGTTGTCTGAAGAAAGCCTCATCTACCTCATCCTCCTGGTCTGTGGTCTATAGCAGGCACCCACCATGTCATCACTCTTTTTGCTCTTGCCTCTAAACTTAAGCCAAAGACTCTCAACAGGCTTTTCTCCAGTTTCACACTGGAGCTCTGAGCAATCATACTGCTCTCTTACATACAGTCCAACTCCTAAATCTTTTCTCCCACTCCTGTCCTTCCTGAACAGTTTATACCCATCCATGACAGTGCTCCAGTCATGCGAGTTACCTCACCAAGTCACTGTTATTCCAATCACATCATAGTTCCTTGATTGTGCCAGGATTTCCTATTCTTCCCGCTTCTTTCCCAGGCTTCTTGCATTCATGTACAAGCACCTAAGATAACTAGCCAATTCCCCTACTTTCTCAGTATCAATCAGGAGGCCTCCCCAACTGCACCCTCCTTCTTGCGTTTCCTCCCAGTATCCCACTTACCCACTTACCTCAGGGCTTAGGTCTCCATCCCCCGGGCAAACCTAGTTTAAAGCCCTCCTCACTAGGTTAGGAAGGCTGCCTGCAAAGATGCTCTTCCCTCTCTTTGTTAGGTGGATCCCATCTCTTCCTAGCAATCCTTCTTCCTGGAACAACATCCCATGATCAAAGAATCCAAAGCTCTCTCTCCAACACCACCTGCGTAACCACACATTTACTTCCACAATTCGATGGTCCCTACCTGGGCCTTTTCCTTCAACAGGGAGGAAGGACAAGAACATGACTTGCACCTTAAACTCCTTTATCCTTCTTCCCAGAGCCACATAGTCTGCAGTGATCCGCTCAAGGTCATTCTTGGCAGTATAACTGGTGTCCACGTGGAGAAGCAGGAACGAGTAGTAGTCCAAGGGCTTAGTCAGTCTCGGCAGACACTCCATCACATCCTGAATTCTAGCTCCAGGCAAGCAGCACACTTCTTGAGTTTCCCGGTCTGGATGACAGATGGATGAATCTTTTCCCTCTTAGGAGGGAATCCTCGACCACCTCCACCCATCTCCTCCTCTTGGGAGTGGTGGTCATGAAACCCCCGTCCCTAGGACAATACATCCCATGCCTTTTGGTCAGTGGGGTCTCCTTCTGATCCCTTCCCTCAGATAACTCTTCCAAACCTTTCTCTGCTCTAGTACCTGTGCAGAGAGCCTGAATGCAGTTTCATACCTCTATCTGAATTGGGGATACATGGGTTGTCGTCTTTCTTCCTCTGGAGGTCACATGCTGCCAATTATCTTCCCTGTTCTGCACTGCCCTCTCTGATTCTTCATCATTCTGTGCCTACAGTACCAAATGCTGACTTCTATCCAGAAAATCTTCATTTTCTCTGATGCAACGCAGGGTTGATACTTGATCTCTAGTCCTTTAACCTTCTCTTCCAATATGGAGACCAGCTTTCACTTTGTACAGACGAAATCACTTCTATCCTCTGGGAGAAAAACAAACATGGCACATCCTGTGCAGGTGAAAACATCTGACAGCTCACGATCCATATTGTCTTCCTTCTAAGAGCCTCCTGAAATGTTGTATTTACTGCTCACAGAAGCCTGAAAGACAAAATCTCTGTGAGAACTGCCAAGCAAACTCCCTCAGTTTGCAGCTCACTTGGTGCGCAACTGGCTGCTTTTTCATAAGGCTCCTGGCTTGAACCAGTTGCCCCGGCTCAAAGCCTTCCCTCCAATCAACCACTCAAGGTCCACCTGGAACAAATCACTCCCAATTCACACTTTTCAAACAAACAACCACACAGTCACACAGTCCCTGCAATTAGTACCAGTCAAACAAATGGTCACAGTAGACAGACACTCAAATATTCATCCCACAGCTCACAATGCAGCCCCCACTACCACTGCAGCACTCACTGTCATGCCTCATGGACAGTTCCCAGGCAAACTCCCTCTGTTCGCAGCTCACTCGGTTTGCAACTGGCTGCTTTTTTAATAGCCATCGTGCAGCACAATGACACTCAAGAAGGCCTAAATAGGCATCTTTTGGTGCATAATAATGGCAATAACTTAAAAAAATGGACTAAAGGTGAGAAATAGATTAAAAGGATAAAAGCAACTGCATATCACTGCCCACGCTGTATTGGTTGAGTCAAGCCCTCCAGTTTATAAAACTAGCTATAAGTATGTTAAGGGTTTGGCAAACTCCTTAACTTTGTGGAAATATTGTTCAGCATATGAGTTCTCCTAGTAAATTGAAAGAATTGCCTGTGATGCCTTCAATTTTCATCTGTCCTATTAAACTTCATAGGAGGAGCTTTTGCCTTTCGTGCTGACACCTCATCATACTGAAATTATTATTATTATTAATAAAAATAAATAAATAAGCAAATACCTAGCTCTTATCTAGCACTTTTCATCAGTAGATCTCAACACTCTTTACAAAAAGAGGGAAACACCATTATCCCCATTTTATTGATGGGGAAACTGAGGCATGGAGTGGTGAAATGACTTGCCCAAGGTCACCCAATAGGCCAGTGGATGAACCAAGAATAGAACAGGTCTACTGAGTCCCAGTCCAGTTCTCTATCAAATGAAGCTTGCCATCTTGGCAGATTCCTTTCTGTTCGATGTCTCTCAGTGCAAACGAATTAATATAATTCTTTTTTTTCCTTTTATTAAAAAGCAAGCACCGAAATTACTTTGGTGGAAATTCCTGGGAAAAAAACACAAAATTTTAAATGAATTTGGTGGAAAAATGTGTCTTTTTTGCCAGATTGAGAGTGGCAAGATTATATTTACACTGAAACAGTGCCTGCTCTGTTTTTTTTTAATTAAAATTTAAAAAAAGAAAAGAAACAAAATGATTAATGTCTGGGCTAAAACTATCTCTTTCTTCTCCATCTCTTTTTCTTGTTCTTTTTCACCCTCCTTCCTTCTGTTTCTCTTTTTCTTTCTTCTACCTTCTTCTCCCCCCCCCTTTTTTGCCTCCTTATTGTGACCAATATTATGATTCTAGAAGACACATAAAGACATTAATTTATTGGAATTATACTTCTTAGGGTCAGCTATACTGCTGTAAATCCACTAAAGTTATTGTAGTAACCTAAATCCACTGAAACCAGTGGAGTTACTGTAGTTTTATTCATGTGCTATGTAACTGAGATCATAATTTGGTCCCCGAAGAAGTGCCTCCCTTGATTAATCATCTAGTGAATTTCACCTGGATACTAATGCAGCAAACGTGTTTCTCCATGGGAATAGGATATTATCAAAGTTGGAAAGTGGAAGTATTTTACCCAATTCTGTTACTCATGCAGACTACTAAACCTCCTCTTTCCATGCCCTACCCCTATGCTTAGAGAACATAGTGCAGCTCCATCTACAGATTCATCATTTACAGGATAATTAAGAAGGGGCTCTAGGGCAAGGCAGTGTATGTTACAGTGAAAATACAGATATTTTCCCCTTCACCACCTACACAGTTGGAATGGAGATATAGGTTGTTTTCTCATTTAAGTCATAGTCCAAAAAAGTTAAAACACTTATTTCCACAATATTATATGTTGCTGGAGAAATTAATCTAAATCAGAGATGTCTGCTATTGCCAAGGAGAATGGAAACTGTCAAGTTGAATGTACTTAAGGAAACAAGCTATTCCATAGTACTTAAATTCAGATAAAACTTGGGTCTTTAGCTCCATTGTTGTCCCACACAATACAATTGTGTTCAATAATAGTATCACTTGTGATTATACCAGAAATGCGATAGCCTCTGGAAAGCCTGTTTGCTTTATGAGATTCATTCACACTTCAACAAATACATTCATTCAGATTTATATACTGATTTCCAGAGAAAATGACTGAATGTTTTTAGGACATTTACACTAGGAATGAGCCCTTACCAAAACCTGAATCCAAACACAAAGTCCAAGGTTTGGATTCATGTCTACCAAGTTCAAGCTTGATTTTGAATAATCCAAATTTTGAGAAATTTGGATTTCAGATCCAGGTTTTAAACTTTCAAACACAGGAAATTCTACATCTTGGGTTTTACTTTTGTCAGTTTTAGAGATATAAAGTTTATAACCAGGTCCAAAGCACAGGAGTTTGATTCAGGACACTTTCATTATCTGTCATTTCTGTGTGATTTATAATACCAGCAATTGACATGAAAGTGTAGTACACCTGGTCTACATATTTAACTGTCATAAGAAACTTCTATGTCTATATAAACCTTTTGTCTCCCTCTTAAAGCCTTCATTAAAATACACAACTACCACAATATTTACATATCTAGGTGCTGATAGCCATCTTGGAAGTGGCACAGTCTGATAATTAGGCGGTGGTGGTTGTTTTTTATGGATACTCATTGAAGATACCCTATTGCCTTCATCATTAATCAAACAAAAAACATTTGTATCTTTAATTTCCTGGGTCACTTGACAGACTTATCTAACAACAGCCCCTTACACCAAGAAAGGTTGGAGAACTAAACTAAATAGAACAGAATAAGCATATTCATATTTTATTTGTCCTCTGAGCAGCAATGACCCTTTGACCTATGTCCTAGTTCACAGATGAGTGTGCAGCATACAATCTACTCCATTATTGTTCTGTAATTACTGAAATAAAAAACTACTGAAAAAGACTTGCAAGTTTTTTTCTCCAGTCTTTACAGCATTTGTGAGTTTAAATCCCCATTGTCCAAACAGTGTCATTAATCATTTGAAATGGGAGTCTCCACTCCAGCTGTTGTAGTTGGATACGGTATTATAATCAGCTGCATCAACACAAAACAAAATCTGCTAAAGACTAGGGCTAGATGATCCATATTTGCTGCACAAATACAAATCTATTCATGAATTAAAAAGTTTGTATGTTTAGTTCTGAACTCAAATAATGAGAACTTTTTCGAAAAGGTGAACCTTTTGTTTTCCAAGCATCAGATTCCACCTCCCTATCTCATATTAATCAGAACCTTACTCCAAGAGCAGTTCTATTAATACCAATGGAAAATAAGGTGGAGTAAAGCACCATTCATCTCATAAGTAAGAGTTTGGCCCCAGAATTGGTTTGTTAAAACCTCAACTCTACAGGCCTGATTGTGAATCTCTTCCTGCCACCAGTGGCCATGTAGCACTATTACTAGCTAAGTGCTGTCTTGCTCCCCTGTGATTAATTTTCATTAAAGGAATTACTATCTGGCCCTTTATGTTCAGGTGAGTTAGGATTTTCCATCATACTGTTTGTTCTAAATAAATAAATACAATGCTATTTCTGTATGCAACAGGCATTTGGCCTTAGGATTTTCCCACAGGTCATTTTGAGAGGTTATAGTTTAGCAATTTCTAATAAATAAATAAATAAATGAGAGAGAGTATGCAGAGATCCTAGCCATGTATACCAGCTACTACTGTTGTCTAATGCTTCCCAGTGAACAGGACATTGGTACTCAGATTTACTGTCTTCTGGTGTTGTGCTATTAAATTCTGATCTTCCAAAGGGGCACCTTTCTTCAGCAATTCAATTACTTTATACATCATTTTCATCTGGCTGTTGTTGAAAAATACATCATAAACCAATAAATACTCTCCAGTGCACTGCCCACCACCATCACTACCATTTTGGTTGCTTGCAGATTTTAAGGCTCACATTATTTCTCTGCTGAAAATGCTTCCGAAGACTGCCGCCACATCATAATCAAACAGCGTAGTATGCAACGTAAGGAAATGGAACATTGTGTGACCATCCATCTCTCATGATTTTATCATAACTTTCACAACATATAGCGAGTCCCATGATCATGTGAGAATCATGAGCTTTCACATCAAAGTATGTTTCTAGCCCTCATATGAACCCTAAAGGCTCAGAAATCAAAAGGCAAGTGAAAATACCTAAAGATGTATTATTTCTACTAATCTAATGGCTTCTCAGCCAGTCTCATGATTTTTTGGAGCTTTTGTACATTTGAGATTGTCCACACTGAGCATACTCTTGTAGCTGGTTTTCCATCATAATATATGGAACCCCTACGTGTCACCAGCTGAAGAGGACCTAACTCCCGACTAGCACAGATGTGCTGGCATGAGTCCTGAGACTCCAACCTTCTCCTCACAAGGGACAATATTCTACTCTAACATGGCACTTCCAGTGTTGCCAGCTGCCAAAATTTCATCATGAGTCTGACAGAATAGGGGCTTTTCCTTGAGGCTTCTGGTGTCCTGTGATTATGTGAGAAAGTTTCATATTTTAAACAGTAAGGGCTAGATTCACAATGGAACTTAGGCCTGATGACCCCTAACTTTTTGGCACCTAGAAAATCACTGGGATTCAAAAAGCCTGAGTTAGGCACCCAGGCTTCCTAAACAATGAATGGAGAAACAGGCACCTCAAAATGGGATACACTTAGCAGCTCCTTGCCTAAGCTAGCCAATGGGAAGTGCCAAGGTGCCTAAGGGGGGTTTGGCACCTAAATCCCATCTGGAAGGTGGCATTTGCCTCTGCCTGAGGGTCTAAGCTGCGAAGCCTCTCTTGACATTAGGCACTTGGGCTGTTTTTGCTAAAGGCTAGGGGAGGAGGTGCTCCCTCATAACTTTTAGCGCAGTGGTTAGGGTGCTCACCTGGGATATGGGATACCCATAATTCTAGTCTCCCTGCCCTTTGCCTGATGGAGAGAAGGGATTTGCATAGGGATCTGCCTTCTCTCAGGTGAGTGCTCTCGCCACTGGACTAACATATATTCTGATGGGGGAAAGGTGGAAGCCTCCCTCAAACTCTCTTGCTGAAGCTGTTCCACTGTGGAAAAATAATTTGAAAAGCCATTGGAGCTGAAAGACAGGAACCTGGGTCTCCCACCTGACTGATCTAACCACTAAGCTACAGTCATTCTTATGCTGGCTCTCTCTCTGGCCCATTGAGTCTTTCATTATTTATTTGTAGTTGAACACCTTTAACAGGAGAGATTGTCAGAGCCCCATATCAGAATATCCCATCGCACAGCTGTTAAGACACTCAACTGAGGTGTGGCAGATCCCTGCTTAAAATCTTTCTCCTCTTCCAGTGGAGAGGGGACTTAAACTGGGTGTCTCTCACATCCCAATGTGAGTACCCTAACCACAGGGCCAAACGTTGAGGGTTGTTCTTCCTCAGCTTTTGTGTGTAAGTTCAGATATGGGGGCCTGATCTAGTAGGTGAGCTGGGCTCACATTTACCAGATCCAGCCCCTCAGGTGTGTTAGGCAGAGGAATGCCTGTCTTCCCCAGTTTGTGCATCACACTGGAGTTGGGTGTCTAAGCACCTAGAGTAGGCTGCTATCAAGGCTTTTTCCCCATTTTGAACTTTAGAGTACAAGAAGTGGGGACCTGCATGAACACTTCTAAGCTTAATTACTAGCTTAGGTCTGGTACGCTGCCACCAGCCAGAATTTAGTGTCTGGCACACTTTCTCTTCCCTCAAAACCTTCCCTGGGCAACTCAGACCCAAACCCCTTGGGTCTTAAAACAAAGAGAAATTAACCATCCCCCTCCATTTCCCCCCAGACTTTCCCCTCCCTAGGTTGCCTTGAGAGGCTTCACACCGATCCAAACTCCTTGGATCTTAAAACAAGGAAAAAAACAATCAGATTCTTAAAAAGAAAGCTCTTAATTAAAGAAAGAAAAGGTAAAAATTATCTCTGTAAAATCAAGATGGAAAATGCTTTACAGGGTACTCAGATTCATATAGACTAGAGGAACCCCCCCCCCGAGCCTTAGATTCAAAGTTACAGCAAACAGAGGTAAAAAATCCTTCCAGCAAAAGAAACCTTTACAAGTTGAGAAAACAAACATAAGACTAATCCGCCTTGCCTGGCTATTACTTACAATTTTGAAACATGAAAGACTGATTCAGAAAGATTGGGAAAGCCTGGAATGATGTCCCGTCCCTCTTAGTCCCGAGAGTGAACAACAAACAAAAAAAAAAACACAAACAAAGACTTCTCTCCACCAAAATTTGAAAGTATCTTGTCCCCCTATTGGTCCTCTGGTCAGTGTCAGTCAGGTTTGCTGAGCTTCTTAACCCTTTACAGGTAAAAGAGACATTAACCATTAACTATCTGTTTATGACATGCTCCCCAAATCTCAGATACTGTGGAACCACACTGGCGGTGATTTCTTCCTAGTACTTTAGAATAAACAGATTAATAAAACACATGCACCTTTACATATACTACTAATTATGTAACTACAAGACTTTTCACAATTTAAGGACAATTTTTAACCAGTTGATTCTGGGAAACTTTCACGGGAGAGTGCATCAGCTACTTTGTTAGAAGCTCCTGAAATGTGTTGAATTTCAAAATTAAAATCTTGGAGAGCTAAACATCATCGAAGCAGTTTTTTGTTGTTTCCCTTGGCAGTACGAAGCCACTTTAGCGCAGCATGGTTGGTTTGTAGCTGGAACTGCCGTCCCCAAATGTATGGGCATAGTTTTTCCAGGGCATACACAATGGTGTAGCATTCTTTTTCACTGATTGACCAGTGGCTTTCCCTCTCAGACAGTTTCTTGCTGAGAAACACGATAGGATGGAAGTTTTGATCCGGTCCTTCCTGCATTAAAACTGCTCCTACACCACACTCAGATGCATCCGTGGTTACTAGGAATGGTTTGTCAAAGTCTGGGACCCTTAGCACACAGTCAGACATGAGTGTTGCCTTAAGCTGGGTAAAGGCTTTCTGACACTTAGTAGTCCACTTAACTGCATTTGGCTGGGTCTTTTTGGTCAGGTCTGTTAGTGGGGTTGCGATTTGGCTGTAGTGTGGTACAAATCGCCTGCATTACCTAGCAAAGCCTAAGAAGGATTAGACCTGTTTTTTTGTCTTTGGAACAGGACACTTTTGGATAGCATCCACCTTGGCCTGTAGGGGGTTTATTGTTCCTTGACCCACCTGGTGTCCAAGGTAAGCCTCTTTGTTTTGGCCTATTTGACACTTTTTAGCCTTAACAGTTAGTCCTGCCTGCCTGATGTGCTCAAAGACTTTTTCCAGGTGTTCTAGGTGTTCTGCCCATGAATCAGAAATAATGGCCACATCATCAAGGTAGGCAACTGCATATTCTCCCAATTCTGCTAGGAGACCATCTACAAGTCTTTGGAAGGTGGTGGGTGTATTTCGCAGCCCGAAAGGAAGCACACTAAATTCATACACCCCTGCATGGGTGATGAAGGCTGACCTTTCTTTGGCGGGTTCATCTAGCAGTACTTGCCAGTTCTCCTTGGTTAAGTCTATTGTAGAGATGAACTGGGCACATCTCAATTTCTCCAATAGCTCATTGGTGTGTGGCATTGGATAGTTGTCGGGATGAGTTACAGCATTTAGCTTATAGTAGTCCACGCAAAAGCGTATTTCCCCATCTGGTTTGGGTACTAGAACCACTGGAGATGCCCACGCACTGTTAGAGGGGCAGATTATATCCATCTGTAGCATGTTTTGGATCTCCCGTTCTATAGCAGCTTGGGCATGAGGAGACACCTGGTAGGATGGGGTTCTAATTGGGTGAGCATTACCTGTGTCAATGGAGTGGTATGACCGTTCAGTCCATCCTGGGGTCCCTGAGAACAATGGGGAGAAGCTAGCGCACAGCTTCTTGATCTGTTGCCGCTGCAGACTTTCCAAGGTTGTGGAGAGGTTCACCTCTTCCACACCACCGTCACTTTTTCCTTCGTAGTAGACACCTTCAGGCCACTCAGCGTCATCTTCTCCTTAGGCTGTAAACTGACAAACCTTTAAGTCTCTGGAATAAAAGGGCTTGAGAGAATTAACATGGTACACTTTAGGCTTTTGGGTTGAGGTGGGGAATGCTATGAGATAGTTAACAGCTCCCAGGCGCTCTTGGACCGTGAATGGCCCTTCCCATGATGCTTCCATCTTATGGGCCTGTTGCGCCTTCAAGACCATAACCTGGTCTCCTACTTTGAAGGAACGCTTTCTGGTATGTTTATCATACCAGGCCTTTTGCTCTTCCTGAGCATTCTTTAGGTTTTCTTTAGCAAGGGCTAAAGAGTGTTGGAGGGTGCTTTGTAGGTTGCTTACAAAGTCTAGAACATTAGTTCTTGGAGAAGGCGTAAACCCCTCCCATCGCTGCTTCATTGACTGTAATGGTCCCTTAACCTCTTGGCCATATACAAGTTCGAATGGTGAAAACCTTAAACTGGGATGTGGTACAGCCCTGTAGGCAAAAAGCAACTGCTGCAACACTAGGTCCCAATCACTGGAGTGTTCATTTACGAATTTACGTATCATGGCCCCCAAAGTTCCATTAAACCTCTCCACCAGGCATGGTTTGATGGTGGTAAAGGGTAGCAACCAAGTGATTCACCTCATGAGCTTCCCACAGATTTTTCATGGTCTCTGCCAGGAAATTAGTTCCCGAATCTGTAAGGATGTCGGAGGGCCAACCTGGCCTGGCACACAGTTTTAGCCCTAGTGTTGCTTAGAGCTACTGCTTCTGGCCATCGGGTAGCAAAGTCCACAAAAGTTAGTATGTACTGCTTTCCTCTGGGGGTCTTTTTTGGGAAAGGACCCAGAATATCCACATCTACTTGCTGAAATGGGACCTCAATTATGGGGAGTGGCTGGAAAGGGGCTTTGACCTGGTCTTGGGGCTTTCCCACTCGTTGGCACACCTCACAAGACCGGACATAATTAGCAACATCCTTGCCCATCCCCTCCCAGTGGAAGGACTTCCCCAACCTGTCTTTGGTTCTGTTTACCCCAGAATGGCCACTGGGATGATCATGGGCTAAGCTTAAGAGCTTTCCCTGGCACTTAGTTGGAACTACCAACTGTTTTTGAGGATGCCAGTCTTCCTGGTGTCCACCAGAAAGAGTCTCCTTGTATAAAAATCCTTATTCTACAACAAACCGGGATCAGTTAGAAGAGCTGAGAGGCGGTGGGGTGCCCCGAGCAGCCGCCCAAGCCTTCTGAAGGCTGTCATCTGCTTCCTGCTCAGTCTGGAACTGTTTCCTGGAGGCTGGAGACACCAGTTCCTTCTTAGACTGTGAACTTGGGCTTGGTCCCTCTGGAAGCGATGTAGGTGATGGGGTTGTTTTCATTGATGGTGAACCGCTTTCCGCTGGTGCACTATGCGATATTTCAGGCTCTGGCTGAGCCTCTTGGATAGGGTTGTCTGCTGTTTCTGCCAGTTCAAGCCAGTTGGTGCCCTCTGGCGTTGGGGTTGGAGATGGGTTTGCAAGTGCTGGCGTCAGTGCTGGCAAGGGTTCTGGTGCTGGTTGCTTTTCCAGTTCCAGTTTTGGGACTGGATGCACTAGGGCTGTTGCAGTTGTTGGCAGGGGATCCGGGTCCACCGCCTCTGTCTGGGTCTCTGGTAACACAGACGGGGCCCTTGTGGACAGGTCAGGAACAGGGATGGGTCTGGAAGCTTGCTTGGCTTGGCTGCGTGTAACCATTCCTGCTCTCTTGGCCAACTTCACTTGGTTGGCCAAGTCTTCCCCCAGTAGCATGTGGATGGGATAATTGCCATAGATTGCAAAAGTCTACATTCCTGACCAGCCCTTGTACTGGACAGGCAGTTCAGCTGTAGGCAAGTCTACAGATTTTGACATGAAGGGGTAAATTGTCACTTGGGCCTCTGGGTTGATGAATTGGGGTCCACTAAGGATTGGTGGATAGCTGACACTTGTGCCCCCGTGTCTCTCCACGCGATAACATTCTTTCCGCCCACTCTCAAGGTTTCCCTTTGCTCCGAGGGTATTTGAGAGGCATCTGGGCCTGGGGATCTTTGATGTGATGGTGGTGTAATGAACTGCACTCAGTTGGGGTTCTTGGGGCAGTTGGTCTTTATGTGTCCCAATTCATTACATTTAAAGTATCGCCCAGCTGACTGGTCACTGGGCCGAGGTGGGTTGCTGGAGATTGGTGAGGTGGCACAATAGGGAGTCTGGGGCTTTCCTTGGGTTGTAAGTGGAGTCTTGGGTTGCCCCCGGTGATAGGGTTTATTGTCTGTTTGCCCCCTGTGATATTCGCTTCCCTTGCTAGTAGCTTTTTTCTTTTCTGCCACTTCCACCCATCTGGCTCCAATCTCCCCCGCCTCGGTTACAGTTTTGGGTTTTCCATCTAGGATGTGCCTTTCTATTTCCTGAGGAACACACTCTAAGAACTGCTCCATTTGCATTAGGAGGGACAGCTTTTCCAGAGAGTTAACATTTGCTCCTGATATCCAGGCATTCCAATTCTTTCCAATGTTGTAGGTGTGTTGGGTAAATGACACATCTGGTTTCCACCTTAGGGCTCTGAACCGCCGACGGGCATGCTCAGGTGTTAGCCCCATTCTGATTCTGGCCTTGGTTTGAAAAAGTTCATAATCGTTCATGTTCTCCTTAGGCATTTCAGTCACCACCTCTGCTAAGGGTCCACTGAGCTGTGGCCTCAGCTCTATCATGTACTGGTCTGTAGAGGTGTTGTACCCCTGGCAGGTCCTTTCAAAATTTTCTAAGAAGGCCTCAGTATCATCACCTGCCTTGTAGGTGGGGAATTTCCTGGGATGGGGAACAGTACCTGGAGAAGGGTTGTCAGGGTTGGCTGTTCCATCCTGCTTAGCCTTTTCTAATTCCAGGGCCTGCTGGTGGGCCTCCCTTTGGATCTTGATTTCTTTTTCTTTTATCTCTATCTCTTTTTGTTTCATCTCCATCATTCTCCTGTGGTCAGCCTCTTTGGCTCTTTCTTCTCTTTCTTTCATCTCCATCTCTTTTTCTCTTATCTCTAGCTTTCTCCTGTGGTCAGTCTCTTTGGATTTCTTTTCTGCGTCCAGCCTAGCCATTTCCTGTTTAACTGCTTTATTGGCACTCATTTTTCTGCTTTCTTGTGCTGGCCACACCCCCCTGCAGCTTACTGACTGGGGTGCTTCAGCTCTGGGCTGCTTGGTTAACAGAGATTTTCTAACTAGCTATATCCGAGAGGTAGAATGAAAGAAAACAATTCATCTTGTAAATGCCTTTTGCTGGCTGTCTGCTGGCTCACAGCTTAAAGCCTCCTCTTAACAAAGACCCTTGTAAAAAACTTAACACCTCTGCCCTCAGGCTGCTTTCGGAGCAGCTAGAAAGGAGAGAAAAAAAATCTCACTGGCTTTTGGTTCCAAGAAATCCCAAACTGCTGCTCACCATGTCAAGGTTTTTTCCCCACTTTGAACTTTAGAGTACAAGAAGTGGGGACCTGCATGAACACTTCTAAACTTATTTACTAGCTTATGTCTGGTATGCTGCCATCAGCCAGAATTTAGTGTCTGGCACACTTTTTGTTCCCCCAAAACCTTCCCTGGGGAACCCAGACCCAAACCCCTTGGGTCTTAAAACAAAGAGAAATTAACCATCTCCCTCCTTCCCCCCCCCCAGACTTTCCCCTCCCTGGGTTGCCTTGAGAGGCTTCACACCAATCCAAACTCCTTGGATCTTAAAACAAGGAAAAAATCAATCAGATTCTTAAAAAGAAAGCTTTTAATTAAAGAAAGAAAAGGTAAAAATTATCTCTGTAAAATCAGGATGGAAAATTCTTTACAGGGTACTCAGATTCATATAGACTAGAGGGACCCCCCCGCAGCCTTAGATTCAAAGTTACAGCAAACAGAGGTAAAAAATCCTTCCAGCAAAAGAAACCTTTACAAGTTGAGAACAAAGAACAAAAAAAAAAAAAAAAAGACTTCCCTCCTCCAAGATTTGAAAGTATCTTGTCCCCTTATTGGTCCTCTGGTCAGGTGTCAGCCAGGTTTACTGAACTTCTTAACCCTTTACAGGTAAAACAGACATTAACCCTTAACGATCTGTTTATGACAGCTGCAGTGCACATGCTCAGAGGCAGAAACACAGGCACCTCGGGAGCTCTTATGGCAAACAATTAGGTGCTGAGTAGACTTAGGCACCTACAGGGTACAGTGTCAGTGTAGATCCTTATGGGTCCTGATTCTAGGATTTAGGCTCCTTAAGTGGCAGATAGGCACCTAAGTCTTTTGTGACTCTAGCTTCAAATTTGTTGCCCTCATTATTGGGAAGAAAAACTTGAAATCATGAACCTTAAAACTCAAAACTAGAATGCAAATAAAGAAAATTCAAAATGTGTTATTTTAAATCTCATGATTTTTAAGTCAATCTCATGATTTTCAGGGGGCCTGGCTCTTGATTTTTGAATGCTTGGGGTAGCAACACTACAGTCCTGCACTGGCTTAGGCACTAAGGACCCTCTACTTAAATCTGCCTGTCAACAGTTTTGAGTTGTATAGATGTCAGGTTTGACCCTGAGAAGCAGAGAGTCAGATCTGGCTCCCTGATGCTTTCCTTCCCAGCTTGGTGCAATCTAGCCCAGATAGTGCATAAGCTATGTGTAAAGTTGCAAGGTTTCTGAACGGAAAAGTGATTCAGTAGTTAGCCTAGGTAGATGGGTTTAACCAACATAATAATCACAATGATTGTACATACAGATACAAAAAGTAATATTGACACAGAAAAAAGATTAACTAAGAGAATGCTGAAGGTCTGACTGAAACTGGGTAAAATCTAGGGTAAAATCTTGAAATCACTTAGATCTTTATAATTGACTTCAGTGGGGCCAGGATTTCATCCTAAGAGTTAATTCAAACTAAACTCTGTGTTTAGTGCACCCCGATCATTCCAGCAGAGCTGACTCATGCACATATGGTCCCTCCGCACAGCCCTTCACCTGTCTTAAAAGTGATTAAGTAGTATTGGTTGCACATTCACCAGTCGCCATTAAAAATTCCTGTTTCTTAACCACTGATACACTATTGCTACCAATGTATTGTATTCTAGCTCTGAGGGGCAAATGCGACAATCTTAAATACCAGTGTATAGTACATTTTGCTAGATGAGAATATTCTAATATGAACCAGTGTACTAGATATGGCATTCAGTTGGTGTGCAACTCAAATGTAACCTTTGCACCAAGGAGTCAGAGGACTGAAGGTGTAGGAGGAAACTCTATTAACAGGGGGATGTAAGACAAAAATAGAGGGAGTCTGCTTTAATTTACACACTCTTAATAGTTGCTTTTCCTGCTATAGCATCTTCCATCTGTATATATTATACTTTATTTGCAGACACACTAAATGTCTAATCAGGGCCATTTATACTGCTTTACCACTTACACCACTGTTTACTCTCTACTGAATTTAATCTTCAGTGTGATAGTAGCTGTCTGCTAGCAATGAGAGGTCACATGGATTACATGTGTATATTCCTCAGTAAAGTTTGGGGGACTGTGATTTACAATCTCTGTCTCTGTCGCTAATTGTTTACACCCTGTTTGAGGAAATAGAATGTAATGAACAGGAAGCAGAACTACTATGCTGCCAGAGAATGGAATGTTTTGCAACATTTCTGACCCAGACAAACCAGGAAGCACTGGAGTTTCTCTAAAGAAAGTATGTTCTTTCCAGATTGCTAGGTAAGGCACTGCCTTTCCTCTGCAGCAAGACATCCCCTCACTAGCACATAAATCCCCAAATGTCTCAATTCAACTTTTTTTTTTTAATATTTTGTGCCAGTGTAAGAGAGTGAAGAATCAGGCCCATAAAATCTGTGAAAACAGTAAGAAATACAGAGCCCTAACCTGTGCATCTGAGATCCCCATAGACTGCTGCAATATTTAGGCACAAATGAAGGATGAGGTTTCAGCCTAGACTCTAAATTTCTTGACTTTTGTTGACTTAATTTTGTTTTCACAAAATTATAAAATATAGCTGTGTTATTTAGCTATATCTATAGTTTAAAGAAAAAGTAGCAATATTATCATTTTCATTGAATTATAAATAAATTCATTTAGGTGAAATCCCTCTAATATTGAGTAAAGCATAATAATCTTTCTGTAGGGTTTTGAACCATCCAATGCAATTTAATAGAGAATTATATTTCTGCTGCAGAAATTTATAGGTTTGATATTATTATTTCTTCTTTGCAATCAAATAGGACCTGTAGATCCCAGTCAGGATTAAGTCCTCATTGTGTTGAGTATTTTAAATTGGCTCCTAAAGTAAGGATTAGTTCTTGCCCTTATATTCTAAGCAGGACAAGATGCAAGAAGTACGTGTAACAAATAATAATAAGAAACAGTAGATAGAGGATGAGTGAAACAAAAACAGAAAAAAATATTTAAATAGGCCAACTAAATATCTCAAGTCTTTATTATTCTCTGTTAAGCTCTGTACACCTGATTCTTGATTGCCTTACATCTTGAGGAGTCATTTACATTTGGTAAATGACTACATAAGATGCAAGGCAGTAGAAAATCAGCTCCAACAGATTTTTAAAGTAATTTCTGTAAAAAAACTATTACATTCTATAGCACTCGATTTTTTCTGTATTTTTTTTCACAAGGGTTAAAAACTTCACAGCACGCACGTTTAAAGGGGGTATTATTCATCCAATAAACACTAAAATAAGCCCCAGAGTGTGATTACAATGGCCACTTTTCACACATTTCCAGAAGAACAGTAAAACAGTGTAAAAGCATTAAATTTTGTAGAATTACTTTTCTTCCACATTATATTCCATGGAGTTTTATCCTCACTGTTAGATTGTATTTTCAGACATGCCACAGAAACCACAACTTTCAATGACATTTGCTTTCAGATATGTAAAAGAAACACATGGTAAAACAATTAGTAACATTATGACATTTAAAATTTCCCCTGATTGTCAGATCCTGCAGTTTCTCTGTAAAAGATTCTATGATGACCAAAATAATACTCATAAATCAATCTGGCCACCATTCAGATATACGAAGGCCCCTGAAAACTTTTTTTCCATTGTAACTATTCTCACCACCCACCTTCTCTTACCAAAGAGCAATTTATTACGAGTCTGATGCAAATCTCCTTGAAGTCAAAGGAAAGTCTCCCAATTGACTTCAATGGGATTTGGCAGAGGTCTTAGCTGAAAAAAAAGTTTTCTTGCCATAAGAGTGTGAGCTAATGCAATGCCTCCTCTACTGCACCCTCTAAATACAGCATATTAGTTCACTAGCCATAAAAAGCACGATTTCTTGCCATAGGAGAGTGAGTCTGTGCTAACTACCATTGCTGGCATTATCTTCTAAACTACTGAGCAGGCTGGACAGTGCTGAGCCAGGATTTACCTCCTAGTGTGTGACGAGAGATGAGAATTCAAGTCTTTTCTTTCCTTTTTCTTTCCTTGTTTGATTTTAAAGTTCAAGGCTTTTCAATGCTCACTGAATGAATTGAATTGTGAATATGTGTCTGTGTGTGTGAGAGAGACTAGACATAAGCATATTAAATCTTACATCCTTGAAATAAGAAAAAGTAAAAAAGATTAATGAAAAAGAAAAATGCCAAATAGTGGTCAGTAATATTAAAAATACAGAATTACTGGCATTTTCTGTGAAAATATACATCAAAGCATAATTTTTTAAAATATGTTTCTTTTCTAGAAAACTTGAAAGTTGTGCAGTTAGTAAAGATCTTTTTAATATAGTGCTTAAAATGTGTTGTTTGCTTTGTGTAGTTATACTATTCTAAGAGATGCAGGAATTAGTTCCTCTACTACAATGTTCTTACCACATGAAACAGATTACCAGGACACACCAGACTCACTAGAATGATTTTTAAAAGTGGCCTGTTAACAGAGTTGTAAAAATATCAACTAGAAGTGACCATTATTTCTTTGTCCTTGTTATTATTATATAGCTGTAAAGAGTCTTTCTTTTTGTTTATGTAAATAGTCCAGAAGTTTGTGTTTTTATGACTACGAAGGAGGAACTGATTTAGAGGAGGAGCTGATGTATGAATTTAAAGAACTAGAATAGCCTTGCCAGATCCAAAATGTTTGTGTACTTAAAATGAATATATGTTCTCAGCTAAATGAGTATATTATATATGTGACTTTCTCACTTGGCTGTTGAATGACAAGATGACTACAGCCTATAGAAGAAGGACTGTCTTGTGGTTAAGGCATTGGACAGGGACTTGGGGTTCTGGAATGCAGTTCTTGGCTCTGCACAGACATTCTGTATGAACTTGGACATGTCACTTAATTGCTGTTTACCTCAATTCCTCATTCGTTAAATGGGGATAAGAATCCTTTTTTCCCCACCTTTTGTTTGTCTTGTCTATTTTGATTCCAAGCTTTTTGAGGCAGCTTTTCTTTTTCTCTCTGTGTTGGCACCATGCCTGTCATGATAAGGCCCTATTTAGTAGAGGCCCTTAAGTGCTACTGTGTTATAAATAATGAATGGAAACATAACAAATAAAAGCATTTCTAACTGTATCTCTCTGGAAACCCTACTTCTTTTGACCTCACAGTGTCATGCCACACTATACTATAGCTCTTCCCAAGGTGGTACTTATTACAATATAGTGATGTCTTTGAAGATGGTGGCCTGGTATATCCAATGTTAGATATTTTGGGGGAATCATTTTATTCTCCTGGCTTGCATGTGTTTAAAAGCTTAACCATAGAATTGATTTAACCTGAAGATGGCATTTAATAAGGTAAAAGGAATTATAATTTGAGTATGCCAGAAACCCAGCTGGTGTAAAATAGCATAGCACCATTTACTTCAAAGGAGCTATACCAATTTGCACCAGCTGAAAATCTGGACCTGTATTTCTTTAAGTTTCTCCAAACACCAACAATGATGGTGTAGAAATGGACAGTTTGGAAGTCAGGCATAAGGAGATAATATAGATTCCCACTTTGTTTAAAGCTACAGAAATAGCCCCTGAATTTTTTAGCACATCTCCAGACAGAGATCATACAGTAATTCTTATTTTTTCCAGCTGAGAATTTATATATTGAAATTCTCCAGCAACCACTAAAATGTTGGCAGAGTCCAGCCGAAAAAGAGGTGTTCCCACTTCAGCTGAGCAATTTTTTCTATCCTCAAAAGAAAAATAAACTTCCCCAAATACAGCTGTATGTAATATTGTTGCTAATTAGAACTGAGAAATAGCATATGCTGTATCTTCTTAACCCAGAGTGTTAATATAAGGGAAGAATGATTAGGGAAGGCATATTCTTCTATTTTCTGGTCACTTGAAAGTAGGGAGAATTTCCATTTATCTCCACCCCCAACTAACACTAACACACACACACACATACAGAGTAATGTTTACATATAAAATAACGATTATGTTAAATACTACTCAATATGTAACCAGTTTTGTGGATAATGGAAATTAGAATTTTATGCTTCCATCATTCATGGGTACAGTGACACAAGTCTGTAGACCATTCCACCCATAATGCTGCATTATTATCTACCGCTCTAGTACCGGAAAGATGTGATTTTCTCTTTATGTTGCTCCCCCAGCACTTTTTTTGTTTCTTTGAGTCTGTAAAAAAAGTATTCTTGCTTGTCTCTCTATTAAACACTTGCCATATCAAATACATAAAAACATACTCGTGTTTATAAAGCTAAATATATTGGATTATTAATAATGATAATGGGCCAAATCTTGATGTTTTTCTCAGCCCTTTCAAAAACTGGTTAAGTAATTTGCAAATATTTTCACAGGTTAATGTGGCATGTTTGCTCTGCTATTATTTGTGGACTCATATTATTCTTTATTCACATATATTGAGGAGACTGAGAATTCATTCAAGAAAAGCTTCAGATCTGCAAACTTCAGAAATTTTGGCACAAAATATTTGTCCAAAAATATGTGCCAGAAGTACATTATCCTTCACTTGTTCTTTTGTTGTTCAGTATTTGTCATTTGCTATTCTCCTGTTTCAAAAAAAAATCAGCCATCCAGTCATGAAGTAGAAACAATATCATGTAACTCAGCTGGCCAATCACACAAGGGTGAAATTCTTTCCTGTTCACAAGGCTAGCACAGGGCCTGCTTTGAGGCCTTCAGTGGAACTTCTGTGGTACATAGGCTTTGTACTGAAGGACAAATTGAAAATAGTTGATTATTTCTTATTAATAATTCTCAATTCAAATGGCAAAGTACTGCTAAATCTAGTTTTCAGGGTGTCTCCTTCCCCTTGCACCTCCATACATAGAAAGAAGCCAATGCTAACTCCTTTGCTCAGGGAGTTCAACAGCTACTCAGGACTTTACCACTTACCCAAGCCTTTTTAAAGGGAATAGGAGGTATCAGGCACAGAAGGAAATGAGAGCTGGAGTCTCTTCAATGCTTAGTGCAATGGATGCAGTCCTTCAATACACTCTGGAGCTCTGGTTATTCTGCTTGCTTCTGAGACAATGCCTGCCCAAGTTCCCATCCAAAGCGATGCTACTCCCATTTCAGGGCCGTGCCTGAAAGGAAAAGAGAGGCCAAAGTTATTATTCTAATTCAGCAATGGTTAATTGGACCATATGGGCCAGATCATTGGCCAAGATAGATTCCCTTTGTGCCACTCCATCAGTGCAAAGGAGACTTAAAATGGCCTTGAAAAGGCAGCTGGCAATTCCTTTATCATAGAGAATCCCCTGCTGGCAGACAGATATACACCATTGACCAGGCTGGACTAATGGCATGAGGAACAAAAAACCATGCAACGTTCTTATCTCAGTGCCTTGCTGATATGCTCAATACCTTTCAGGACAATGTTCGCAGACTTAGGCAGAGCAGACCATAGCAACATGGACTGGAATTTGTCCAGGAACCTGAAGGTTAATAACTCTGCTTTTACAAAAAAGTGTTGTGGAAATTTTGATGAGCACTAGGGGTCAGAACCATGCAATTCTCTCATCCATGGGTTAGCACCTCCCACACTGACTCCAGGGTAGGGCTGGCTCCAGCGTTTTTCCTCCCCAAGCGGAGGGAAAAAAAAAAAGCTGAGATCGGTGGCACTTCAGCGGCTGTTCTATGACTGGTCCTTCCCTCCGAGAGGGACTGAAGGGCCCGTCGCCAAATTTCTGCCGAAGACCTGGACGTGCCGCCCCTTTCCATTGGCCACCCCAAGCACCTGCTTCCTGCACTGGTGCCTGGAACCGGCCCTGCTCCAGAGGAAAGGTGGCACCTTCTCAAGCACTAAAAGCAGTTCCTGAAGCATTTATGTGTTGTTTGGAAATCCTCCATTAACCTACCAATCCACTCCAAATTCTCCTTATTGATGTGTAGGCTTTTCTAAACAATCATCACAGTAGCTTCCAAGTGTCTCGCAAAGGTGAACGAATTTATCAACAGCCTTATTTTGAAAGAGAGTATTATTGCCCCCATTTTATAGGTGAAGACCTGGGGCTCCAGGTGACTACAAGAACTGTCCAAGGCAACATAGGAAATCTCTGGCACTGCCAGCAATTAAACCCAGATCTCCTGAGACCTATCCAACCACATCATCAATTTTGGCTTGTAAAATGATTATTTATTATTTTTAAAACCTGGAGAATGTGCTTGTCACTCCATAAGACAAAGAATAAGCCAGTCCCTGCACTGAGGGGGTTATAACTGAAGTCAAGATCTGGGAGAGAGCTGCTGGAATCAAAGCATGGGGTATTAGGAAATGTTTGAAGATTTCCCAGGATATTTGCTATTGATACCTAGAATTGTTTATCTTTTCTAGACCAGCTACTAATGGGAACTTTCCCACCTCTCCCCTCCAGCCCACCCCAGCACTCGGTCAATCAACTGTAACTGGTGTATTTTATTTGTACAAATAAAGACTATGTTGCTCATGTTAGCATGGTTTACAGATTGAAACAGAAGCTTAATTGATCATTCTCCAACTTTCCTCAGTACAGTAGGATGGTTCTTTCCTTCCTCCCATTCCCTAACTTTTCACTGCTGATTTTAATCATAGTGAAAGGAAGTGATTGTTTTCCATGGAGAATGAATTTATTTGGGGAGGAGGAAGGGGGGAGAAAAAGACCAAAAAAATAAAAAAAACCCACAAAGGAGCAAAGAAACAAAAAACAAAAGGAGCAGCATTGAAGGTGCATAGAAAAACAGAAAAAAATAGTTTACTGATTATTTTATTTTTATCTTTGCCAAATATTGCTAATGTGTGGGAATGGACTGTGCTGGCAGTCACTTTTACTAAGCCGGAAATACCATCTTTAATAAATTCAGTTTAAGGATTTGATGGACACATAAATCTCTCTGTATGTATGTGACAGTAGTGGTATAATGTCAAAGGACAGCTTTGAGCATTTACCAGAGATCTGAGGTCAACCGGCTTGCTGTCTTTTTCATGTGCCTTTCCACTGCTCAGTCATAGAGCTGAAATATTTAAACTTAAACAAGTATTGCTCAAGCAGGATATTGAGGTCATAAGCATGAGAAGAGATTGACAACAGTCTATATAACAATGAAATGAACTTCTCACAGATGCTATACTTAACTGCACTGAGACTCCCTTTGCTCTCAACCCCTCACCCCAAATAAGAAATTGCATTTAGTAATGAGCAATAGCAGTTTGGCCCTTGAAGGCACCAAGCATCTCCTGAGGATTAGTAATTTTGCTCACAGTGAATGTCTTCACAAAAATCAGCATAATGTAGGTTTCTTGTGGATTATTAAAGATCTAACAATTATTGAAAACTGTCAATACACTTTGTATGACCCTCTATAAAGCCTATTCTTTAAAGAATAATATCAGAGTTATTACATATGCTTTTGTCATGGTAAGTGTCCATACATGTGTATTCATCCATGACTATAAACTTGACTTCTCCCTCCTTCCAAAGCTTTGTCAGCAATTCCGCTGATCTTCACTTCCAGAATATTGCCACATACTCTTCGGCCTTGATACCATCTCTGCTGAAATCCTCATCTTTGCCTTTGTCTCGTCTCACTGGGACTGCTGCAGTTCTTTGCTCTGCAACCTCCCCAGTCTGACTTCTCCATTCCCCAGCTTGCTACCTACCTTTTCACAAATGCAAGGAAGTGTGACCTGAGCATCCCCACTCACCTTTTCCTATATCCCTTAATACCTGACTAATAGTTGTGCTCCTTGTTTTTAAATTCCTCCATGGTCTTGAGGCAGCCTACAGAATCTCAAAGGCTCCTCTCTTCCTTTGTGTCCCATTTCTTCTTTTCTATAGTCTGACCTCCACACACTCTTGGCATCGGTCTTGTCCTCAGCAGCTCTTCTCATTTGGAACACAGTGTATCTCCCCACTCTATCAGTTCCTGGTTTCATTTCAATCCTCAGCTAAAAACTTATCTTTCATCCTTTGAAGTCTTTATTTGTCTCTCCCTCTGTGATTTTTTTTTAATTTTATTTTTGTATTTAACCATAAAGTGATTTGGGATGCTCTTTGTTTTTAAATATTCTATACCCTATGAAGTTTGTGTGTGGGTGAAAATGTGTTTAATTGAGGCAGTGGGATACCCCACAGACAGGGCCGGCTCCAGGCCACAGCGCGCCAAGCGTGTGCTTGGGGCAGCATGCCATGGGGGGCGCTCTGCAGGTTGCCAGGAGAGCGGCAGGTGGCTCCGGTGGAGCTCCCGCAAGAGAGAGGGTCCGCTGGTCCCGCGGATCCGGTGGAGCATCTGCAGGCACGCCTGCGGGAGGTCCACCGGAGCCGCGGGACCGGCAAGCGGCAGAATGCCCCCTGTGGCGTGCCGCCGTGCTTGGGGTGGCGAAATTGCTAGAGCCGGCCCTGCCCACAGACCCGCTGAGAGACGAGCCTCCTCTAACACCAATGTGGGCGGAGCCACTGGGTCCTGCGCCCGCCCCTCAGAGGTCATGACGCAGACTCGGAAGTATAAAAGCTCACCTGCAGAGCTCAGTGAAGGACCAGCCGCCGCAGAGGCTAGATGTCTGCGACTGAGCTCCCTCTTGGGAGACAGCAGCAGGCCACAGCCAGCCGGAGCTCGCACTGGGCCAGCCCAGCCTACTCTTTGCTCGCTACCCTGAGGAGGACTGGCCGAGCCTGCCCCATGCTCGCTACCCCGAGAAGGAGCCGAACCTGCCCCATGCCAGCTACCCCGAGGAGGAGCCGATGCTATTCGAGACAGTCAAGGATGCTAGCACTACCCAGGTACCCTACGAGGGGGAGTGTGGAAGTAGCCCAGAGGCAGCCGACCTCAGTCTGGCTGCAGCACTGCCTCAACCTATGTCAGTGTGTTACTGCCAGGATCCTCACTGACAGCAGCGAGTCTTTGCCACTGCTAGGGCCCTGGGCTGGGAAGCAATGGAGTAGAAGGGCCTGTGTCCCCCCTGCCACTCACTCCTTGGGTGGCAGACTCCCCCTTCTCCCTGGCCTGGAGAGGCTAGGACCTCTTGCTATTAACTGCTGACTCAGTCCCTGCTTAAAGGCCTGAGTCTCTGACTGCTTGTTTGCTGACCCGCCCTGACCTAGGGCCTGGGCTGCTATTAACTGCTGACTCAGTCCCTGCTTAAAGGCCTCCATCTCTGACTGTCTGCTGGCTGCCCCGCCCTGACCTAAAGCCTGGGCCTCCATTTGACTATTGACTCAGCCCCTGCTCCAAGGGCCTGAGCCCCTAACCGAGTGTGCGTTATTCCCCCCCCCGACCGCAGAGCTGATGGCCGGTGGACTAGAGCGAGGCAGTGGGATACCCCACAGCCCCGCTGAGAGATGAACCACGGCAAAGCTGCACCACACGTGGTTTGCATATATATATATATGTAACCCTTCTGCCCCTCTAGTTGGCAGCAACAAGGGCCAGGTTCAGTATCCAGGGGTTCCGTTTCAGTAACACAATGCATAACCGGCTCGAGCCCCCACCCAGTGACCTGGGACACTCACATACCACACCCCCCTGGGCGCCTCTAGGAGGCAATACTTCCCCTCTCGCAAGCACGGAGTCTGAGTGTAGCAAAATCTTTTTTAATAAAGGAAGGAATCAATGCGGCATCCCATTGGAGAAACACCACAAACAGGGTTATAACACAAACCATAAACAAAAACCCACCTCCAAGTACGTTTGGCACTGTCCTTTTTCCCCTTAGGGTTTTAAGTCCAATACCCCAAAGTCCAACAACCCAAAAGTCTCTGGTCAATGCCACCCCAGAGTTTGAGAGTCTATCTGTAGAGGTCCCTCCCCCCAGCCTGGGTAGAAAGGGGCACCTTACGTGGTCCAGGGCCAACTGCCCTGCCTCTCCGTGGGTTCTGCTTCCGCCTTCTCCACGAACTGCTCCGCTTCACCAGCCGCTCCACTCTGCTCCTCCAGCCGTCCTCAGGAACTGCTCCGCTTCACCAGCCGCTCCACTCTGCTCCTCCAGCCGTCCTCAGGAACTGCTCCGCTCCACCAGCTGCTCTGCTCCATGAGCTGCTCTGCAAAACTGCTCAGCTCCGCTCACTCTGTGGGCCGCTCCACCCGTCCCACAGCTACTCCGCTCTGCCGGCCGCTCTGCTGCCACCAGCTGTCCCGTGATCCGCTCCAGCCGTCCCCGCAACTGCTCCACTCCGCCAGCTGCTCTGTTCCACAGCATATCTTCAGGCTCCCCCACTAGCTAGCACAATGCTCAGTGCTCTCAGCTCAGTCATTTCAGCTTTTTTGTGATTTCAACTCTTAGTGATCTCAGCTCTTAGTGGGGGAGCCCCAGTGCGAGTGCACCATTAGCCCAAAGTGAGTTCAGCTCAGCAACCTGTATTTAGATTCTTGAGGGAATAAAAAATCAACTCTGACATTCCACAGTGGAGAGAGGAGGGGGTGCAACTGGTGCTTCCGGCTCCACAAGGAGACTGCACCACCAGGCACAGATACCTGTCCCCAGCCTCTCTACTTCACTGGGTTTTGGAACCCATGTCCCTTGTCTAGCAAGTACCACCCAACTGAGGGTGAGTCATTTGTCACCAAGCAGTCCCACCGCTCAGCAGTCTGGGATAGAGTAGGCGTGTCTATGCAAATAAACTCTCTGACATTCTTTCCACCAGATGTCAGGGTAGAGCTTATCCTGACTCTGC
Source organism: Gopherus flavomarginatus (assembly GCF_025201925.1). NCBI lineage: Eukaryota > Metazoa > Chordata > Testudines > Testudinidae > Gopherus > Gopherus flavomarginatus. Next base: position 129,681,758 of record NC_066620.1, on the reverse strand, counting down.
TTACATATATGTATATACATACACATATTTTTTTGTGAAAAATGTATCCTGCAATGCATTATGCCCATCTGTTTGAACTGAAATTATCACAGAGTTTATTGATGTAGAACAATTGCTTTAAATACTGAGTAATTTTAAATCCCCTGGGTGATGAGCCAAAAACCTGTCACAAAAAGAATGATCACACCATAGATAGACTCTCTCTAAATATTTTTAAATGAGCTGAAATTCCAATATGTCACGTCAAATATGATGTTTTCCCCAGATATTCTAAAAGTAGCCAATCAATAATGTGACATGACAACAAAGTCGTTCAGAATAACACAAAATTCACAAAACTACAAGCAAGAACAATGTGAAAATAGACTGTGTGCCAAGATTATTATACAATTATTAATGATGAATTTGACTATGTTCCGATATCAATTTGTCAGATTGCATCTAGTAGAGATGGTGTTCATCCCTTTTGCTTTCCTGACAAAGGGATGTTATAAAAATAATGACTAATATTTTAGTTAAAAATACATCTTTATTTTGAGTGTTGCGATTTGGAAGAGAAGCGTTGAAAGCATGTAGAAGGAAAACTAAATTAGCTCATCTTGTAAATTATATTCTTAGGTCTTTTCTCTTCCAGCAGTGATTTCTTGGATTTACAGAAAATGCCTCTAATATTTTCCAATTTGGAGTGTTCTCTCACTGTGAGCTTTCTTCTTGTGGGGCCACCTGGGATCAAAGCTACTCTCCTCCTTCTGTGGTCTCAGCTAACTCCATTAACTCTAATTACAAACACTTCTGCTACACCAGCCAGATTTTATAGCTTCCAAAGAGTGAGCCTCACAGAAGAGAAAGCACACTTGATATTGCCAGTTCCCGCATCATTATCGCATACCTCCAGTTAGCTCTGAACTGCAATCGCTTTGTTTTTCACTTGCATAATAAAAAGACACTTTAATTGTATCCTGAAGTACATGATATCAGACATAAATCTGGCAGATGGAGTAAGCTGAATGTAAGAGACTTTTTAGATTTGCCTTGAAGTTGAGAAAGGGCTGGGTCTTGCAGTGCTTATTGACACTGCTGACATGTTTGTCTTGAAACACAATGCTGTGAAGCAAGAATGTGTCATACTATATACAGTACAGAGAGGGATGCATTGCATGCTCTCAGCTTGTTCTGAAATTGCCACTTTTCATGCTGCTCATCAAAGCTATGTGAGGATGGTTAATAAAATCGTCCAATTTTCATTCATCAAGGATTACATTTAAGGGCTAGGGAGTTGCCAGATTCCATCTGAAGTGGGCAAAATAATCCAATTCCCGATTCACTTGTTAGCTGTCAAGTAAATGTTTCAGAATAAAACCAGTTTTGGTGCTGCAGCCTGCACCTCTACTGGTATTTCTACACTGCAATAAAACACCCTCGGCTGGCCCACGTCAGCTGACTTGGCCTTGTGGGGCTTGGGCTGTGGGGCTATACAATTGCAGTGGAGATGTTCAGGCTTGGCCTGGAGCCTGGGTTCTGAGACACTGCAAGAAGGACGTGTTTCAGAGCCCAGCCTCCAGGCTGAGCCTGAATGTCTACACTGCAACTTTATAGTCCCACAGCCATGGCCCCACAGCCCAAATCAGCTGACATGGGCCAATCGTGGGTGTTTTACTGCAGTGAGAGGCACAACACAGAATTCTTAACTCAGCAGGACTTAGGGCTAAGGACTTACTGTAGGTTGATCTGGGGGCCGGAGCAGTCCGTGGGTTAATGTAGACAACTCAGGGAATATCTAGGGGGAAAGAATCTCTACAGAATATATGCTGTGGCCCCAACACCCTCTTACTCCCAACAACATTTCCCCCCTCCTCAGCCCTCTGGCATGCTTCCTACCACCAGGTTTGCATTTCCATGGAGGTTCTTAGAGTACAGCCTGTAACCCTCTACCTCAGTTCCTGTACCAGGGGGAATTCTCCCCTGTTCCGTTATTGGGCTTTTACAGCCTAGTGTGTAGAGGCTGGAGTGGGGTGAAAATCTCACCCAGACAAAGCATGCTCTAGACTCGATCCTTCTGTTCATCTGAAATAGAATTGCAGGTTCCCCTATGATAGTGACGGGAACACTAAATTCAGTCAGGACTGGTGTAAAGCCAGCCTGAGGATTAGCTAGCTACAAACAAGCTCCCTGATGACCTTTCACACACTGCTTCATGCAGCAGACACTGCATGCTGCAGAAGATTCAGGCTGCACTCTCTTCTCCCATCTTCCTTCCTTCCCTAGAACCCTAATGTCTTGTCATTCATCTTCTTTCCCATGTTTTCTCTCTTGCTTTCCTTCCCCAATTCTGCCTAGATGAGATTACATAGTTTGTTCTGTGAGATCTAGTCCAATTAGTAGCACAGGTCTTCTGCACTGGCAGGGCCCTCAGTTCTAATTGCTTCAGGGCCTTGGAGCATGATTCTTCAGTACAGCTGGTTGAAAATTCCAAATTTTGAAGTTTTTCATTAAAAAAAAAAGAGAGAGACAAATTTGTTATATAGATTTTTTGTAAAAACATCTACATTTTTCAACAGTCTCTAGACTTCAGGATTCACAATCACCTCTGGTCCTGCTCCATCTCTTTTTGAGGGGATGGGTCCCCCTAGATCACAGCTTAACAGAGCCAACGAGCCCAAGTGGTCCTGAAAACCCAAGATATATAAGACTTTTAATCCATGAACCTGAAAGAAATCATCATTGTCACTATTCTACTAATGCAAAAACTAAGGCACCCACAAGTGACACAGGGAAAAGGCGGAGCATAAGAACAGCCATACTGTCTCAGACCAATGTCCATCTAGCCCAGTATCCTGTCTTCTAACAGTGACCAATGCCAGGTACCCCAGGGGAATGAACAGAACAGGCAATCATCAAGTGATCCATCTCCTTTTGCCAATTCCAATTTCTGGCAAACAATGGCTAAGGACACTTCAGAGCATGGGGTTGTATCCCTGCCCATCCTGGCTAATAGCCACTGATGCACCTATCCTTCTTGATTTTATCTAGTTCCTTTTTGAACCCTGGTATAGCCTTGGCCTTCACATTATCCTCTGGCAAAGAGTTCCACAGGTTGACTGTGCGTTGTGTGAAGAAATACTTCCTTTTGTTTGTTTTAAACCTGCTGCCTATTAAAGTATAAGGTATACCCGGGCTGCCTACCCACCACAGGTTCAAGTGCAAGGGGGTAGCCTTTGGTAAGCCTCTTTATTCCCTTCTGCACATGTTGGCAGGCATTGGGAGTGATGGAGTGGGGAATGGACTCTGTTCCCCTCCCCGCATGCAACAGGTCCACCAGCTGCACTAGCTCACCAGGGAAGTATGCTGTACTAAGCATAGACCTAGAAATGGGCTCTCCCCCACTCCCCGCAAGGGAGAAAACAGAGTGATCACAGTTTGCCTCTCTATCTGCTCCTGGGGCAGCACAAAAATGTGCAGCCCTTTGCTCAGGACTCCTGAAAAAGCAACAAGATAGCCCTTATTAAGGCTTTCAGGATTTTTTCCCACAATATCTTGAAGTCAATGTAATTTTTACCTGAGTTGAAATGAGTAAAGATGATGCGGTTTGACGCTACCCTCTGTGTTTTCCTGTTATTTGTCATTATTTGTCTCATTATAACATATTACACCTAACTTAGTGCTGCAATCTGTATAATATGCATTAATTTAAGTGTGACAGCATTTTATTAGAAATGAAATAAATACCAACATGAGGTCTATCTTTCTTTCCCAAAGAAAAAGGCTGTCTGAATGCATAGGACGGACTTCTGTAGAGATTCCACATAAGATTTTTCCATTACTAAGTTTGTCCAAAACCTGCATGGTTCATGAATTCTTTCCAAATTGAAGTGTGTGGTAGTTGCACTTATTAATAACAGGGTCTTTTTTCTAAATCCTGCTTACATGGCATATTTTGAATGTTTGGTGTTCACGCACTGTAAGTAATCTTCTTTGCATGATCATTTTTTAATTAGGCAAAACATGTGATACATCGCTGAATTTTTTTCAGTCTTAACAGTATTGATTTTCAATGTATGGTAATGACAAATGATGCCTGGCAAGGATATTAAAAGTTTACCTACATATAAACCTAACTTTCCATTTTGTATTCTGTGTACTGCATGCTTTGTGCTCAAGGGGTTACATTTCCAAGAGCAGGCTCTAAAATTGGACTGACAGTGTAAGCATAAAAAACGAATGTGAAAAAGTACATATGAATGTAAAATCACAAGCTCAGATCTGGAGGTCAGGGTGAAGCCCATTTGAAAAGGAAGCTAAATATCAACCAAATTCTACTCTCCCTCCTCATGCAAGAGTCTCATTGTGTTTGCATTCACTTTGTAATTTGATCTTTGTGTCAGTCTTCCGGCATGTTCTGTGTTAGGGGGCCATTAATTTTACTGCAAAGAAAGAGCTACCATCATTCTTCATTTTGATAGGATGAAGGGCATTCTGTAGCAACCAGCTTGGAATGTTGCGTGTCTGTCTGAAATATTTCCAGGGAGCGCAGATACAATATGTGATACTTGAAAAACAGGGCATTACATATTTTGCACAGTGTCTAGAAAAATTAACAGGATGTCTCTGGTTTTGAGACCTGAGACAATCCCTCCTGACAGAGTAGATCTGTCACTCATCCAACAGGGAGCCACTTGCTGTTTTCTCCCATCATTCTTGAAGGAACAATTGAAACAATATGCCAGCAGGAACAGTAACTCCAGACACATTCCTGTTTACTATGGCCCCAGTACAGCATGGAACTGAAACACATGCTTAACTTTAAACACATGAGGAGCCCCATTATACATACTTAAATACCTTGCTGAATCAGGGCCGTAATAAAGTCGAACTGCAAGCAGAGCTGAATAAATTATCCATTAGATAGTAAGGGCTCACTCTGCTGACTGGGATGAGTGGGACCAGGAGTACTTGAGACCTCCCCTTCATCCCCGGGAGGAGCAGAGAGATCTCAGCGAGGAGCAGCTAAGGCAGTGCTACACCTGCTCTCACTCCCACTGGTCTACTGTGTGTGTATGTGTGTGAGAGGTATGAGAGAGGGGGAAGGTGTGGCTTCTTTTTCATTCCTTTCCCTGCCACCATTCTTCACTTTGCCTCTGCCATAGGGAAGTGTATGAGAAAGGGGTGGGCTATTTCGCTCCATGTCTGGACATTGGCACCTGTCCACCTCATTCCTGCTGCCATTGGGCAAAGAAAGTCATGATGGGCCAGCTGATTGACTCTATCCTGCTGGAGTAGGAGGGGCTCTGGGGTGCTACACCTTGGGTAGCCATGTTGGGTTCTTTGTGCCAGCTGTTTCCAGTTTCCAGTTTCTGCTGCTGAGTAACAGCTATGGATTATTAAACCCACTTTGGTCTCACTAAATGCTCAGTCAATGCAAGTCATCTCTGGAAAAGCTACTTTTACTTTATCTAAATCTACATATTCTTCTTTGACTAAACAACATCCCCTGTCTTTCTCAGGGCTTGTCTACACTACAAAATTAAATTGACTTTATCTAATTCGACCTCGAGCCCCTGAATTAATGAAGTTGATTGTGCATGCTGTGACAAAGTTCCTCCTCTACCTTGGTGGGTCCTGCGCTTATTGGCAGATTTGCTCACCTCAGTGATCTTCCCCACAGTCTGGATCAACTCCTCTTGTGTCTGATCAGGAGTTGGGAGGTTTGGGGGGAACCTGGGCCTGCCCTCTACTCTGGGTTCCAGCCCAGGGCCCTGTGAATTGCCGCTGTCTATAGTGCCTCTTGTAACAGCTGCATGACAGCTACAACTCCCTGGGCTACTTCCCCATGACCTCCTGCAAACATCTTCTTTATCCTCACCACAGGACCTTCCTCCTGGTGTCTGATAACATTTGTACTCCTTAGTCCTCCAGCAGCACAGCCTCACTCTTAGCTCCTTATGCCTCTTGCTCCCAGCTCCTCACACACACTTCTTCTCCTCTGGCTCCTCCTCATCTGACTGGAGTGAGCTCCTTTTCAAACCCAGGTGCCCTGATTAGCCTGCTGTCATGGTATAATTCCCCATTCTGAACCTTAGCGTCCAAAAGATGGGGTACCAGCATGAATTCCTCTAAGCTTGATTACCAGCTTAGGACCTGTATCGCTGCCACCAACCAGGAATTCCAGTGCCTGGTACACTCTGGTCCCCCCAAAACCATGCCCGGGGAACCCCAAGACCCAGACCCCCTGGATCTTAACACAAGGAAAGTAAACCCTTTCCCTCACCGTTGCCTCTCCCAGGCTTCCCCTCCCTGGGTTACCCTGGAAGATCACTGTGATTCAAACTCCTTGAATCTTAAAACAGAGAGGAAAATGCACCTTCCCCCCGCCTTCTCTCTTCCCCTCCCAGATTCTCCCTGAGAGAGACAGTAATCCTAACACAGAGAGAAATTAGCCTCTCTCTCCCCCTTCCCTCCTTTTTCCCCACCAATTCCCTGGTGAATCCAGACCCAGTCCCCTGGGGTCTCACACCAGAATGAAAAAAAACAATCAGGTTCTTAAACAAGAAACTTTTAATTAAAGAGAGAAAAACAGTAAAAATTATCTTTGTAAATTTAAAAAAATGGAATAGGTACAGGGTCTTTCAGCTATAGACACTGAGAACACCCTCCCAGCCTAAGTATACAAGTACAAATTAAAATCTTTTCAGCCAAATACACATTTGAACTCCTTCCAACCAAATACACATTTGCAAATAAAGAAAACAAACATAAGCCTAACTCGCTTTATCTACCTAGTACTCACTAGTCTGAACTTATAAGAGCCTGTATCGGAGAGATTGGAGAGAAACCTGGTGCACGTCCGGTCCCTCTGAGCCCCCAGTGTGTACAACAACCAAAAACTAACAGCACACACAAAACTTCCCTCCCTCAAGATTTGAAAGTATTCTGTCCTCTGATTGGTCCTCTGGTCAGGTGACAGCCTGGCTCTCTGATCTTGTTAACCCTTTACAGGTAAAAGAGATATGAAGTACTTCTGTTCCATTAACTCTTAACTATCCGTTTATGACACCTGCCTTGATTGGCTGCAGGTGATCTAATCAGTCTGTCTGCCTTACTTGGTTCTAGCAGGTTCCTGATTACTCTAGTGCAGCCCCTGCTCTGGTCACTCAGGGAACAGAAAACTAGTCATCCAGTGATCAATATATTTGCCCTCTACCAGACTCCTGTACCCCACTGGTCTGGGTCTGTCACCATGCTCATTGTCTCGATGGGGTGTGTGCTCACTAGCAGTGCCTGCATAGATGCACAAAGCGGTAGCTATCCCAAAGTGCAACTTGCCGCAGTGTGTTTTGGGAAGTTTGAGCAATGCCTCACAGGACCAAAACATTGTCGCAGGGAAGAATGGGAACATTGCATTGATATCCCAAACATCAACAGCAAATAACCCAGTAGTTTTTGCACCTTAAAACTGCCATGCCTACGCCATAACCCCAGAAGCCTGGTGCCTGCTGAGCTGTGCACTCTTGCTGTGAGCATCTCAAACACCTCGCGCCTTCTCCTGCAGTTATTTCCAGAGGCAAAGTAGGGTCCGCTGCACGGAACATAGCGATGTCCTGCAAGCAGCCCCGCTGCAAGCCATTGAAAAAAACAATTCACAGTTGCTGCTGGCAGTCACAGAGAATCTGTACTCTGTTAAGCGACATTTCTGGTCCCATGAAACAAGCACTGACTGGTGGGACCACGTTGTTTTGCAGCTATGAGATGACAAGGAGTGGCTTCAGAACATTCGAATGCGCAAGGCCACCTTGCAGGAATTTTGTGCAGAACTTTTCCCTGCCCTTCAGTTCAGCTACATAAAAATGAGAGCTGCTCTGACAGTGGAGAAGCGAGTGGCGATTACTATTTGGAAGCTTGCAACAGTAGATAGTTACTGGTCAGTGGGGAATCAATTTGGAGTAGTTATATCAACTGTGGGAGCGGCCGTACTGCAAGTGTGTAGGACCATTAATTGACTTCTGCTACAAAGGGTAGTGAGTCTGGGAAAAGTGTAGGACATAGTGGATGTTTTTGCCGTGATAGGGTTCTTTAATTGTGGTGGGGCGATAGATGGCACGTATAGCCCCATCTTGGCACCAGACCACCTTGCCAAAGAGTACATAAACCAAAAGGGATACTCTTCTGTGGCACTGCAAGCGCTGGTGGATCACAGGGGACATTTCACCCACATCAACATAGGATGGTCGGGAAAGGTTTATGATGTGTGCATCTTTAGGAACTTGGGTCTATTCAAAAAGCTGCAGTCCAGGACTTTCTTTCCAGACCACAAAATGAACATTGATGACATTGAGATGCCTATAGTTATCCTGGGGGATTCAGCCTACCCCTTGCTCCCATGGCTTATGAAGCCATACACCGGTTGTCTGGAGAGCAGTAAGGAATGGTTCAACTACAGGCTCAACAAGTGCAGAATGATGGTAGAATGTGCCTTTGGTTGTTTGAAAGGGTGCTGGAGAAGTCTACTAACAAGGACGGACCTTAGTGAGGAGAATATCCCTATTGTTATAGCTGCCTGTTGTGTGCTTCATAATATCTGTGAAAAAAGGGCACATTTCCAGCTGTCAGTGAGGGGGAAAAATAGAGGAGCCATTGTACACAAATAAAATGTTTCCATAGCAAGGCGGTTTTCATTAAAAAAAAAAAACTTATTACACTAGGTGCAAGCCATGACATAATCAGAATCTATAACCATTCACTGTGCCATTTTGCTGCTCCAGCCATGGTGAGTAGGCTCCTTGGGGTCATGGGTGACCACACTTTTAATGAAGTTTATGGCAGGATCATGTCAGGAGAAGAGGTATCTAGTCGAACAATGGTCCTTCCCCACAGCACCCCAGGAAGCTGTTTATGAACAGGGCAGGGGGCAGGGGTTGGGGAGGAGAACATTTTCACTCCCCAATTGCAGAATCTCTCATGTGGGACCCCAGTCCCCTGTCAGCCACTTTAAACTACTTGCAGACCAATGCTGAGCACAGTAAAGGCACATTATCGGCTGTGTGGTTTGGCACATGCCCTTTTTTTAATGTGTAAGAGCATTTTTAATGAGAACTTCACTCATTTCCCCTAGGCAACTCTATGTGATAGTCTCCTGAGGGTAACAGAGGTGGAAAGGAAGGAGATACTGCAAGTGTCTGGGTATAGACACGGTCTTTATACTGCTATGCTGTGTACTGCCATGATGCCAGGAGAATTAATTCAGGAATTGCGTGGGAAAGTCTCCTACCATGGTGGAAGAAATAAGGCGGCCCTGCCCAGAAACCTGCTACAAAGAATTGCTGAGTACCTCCATGAAAGTTTCCTAGAGATATCCTTGGAGGATTCCTGGGCTATCCCAGTCCACATAAACAGTCTTTTCCGGGGGCCACCCTCTGCGTAGCTGGAGTGGCCTCTTGTAAGCAGAAAACCACAGCACCTCACTTTTTTCTGCACAGTAAACATGCAATATCACCAAATGTGTGTGCCCACTAAAGTTTAACTGGACTTTCACTTTAACTGTATACTCATCAGAGGTGCCTTCCCCATCATCACGATCAGCCACCGTGATGTCCTGAAACCCACAAGGCTCCAGTGTTAAACATATTTCCAGGATCTCAGGAAGAATGGCTCCACCGCTTGCCTGTCTCCCTTTCTCCTCCGCCTCATCCACCATATAATCCTCCTTGTTGTTCCTAGACTCAGACACCTGTGAGGTGTCCACATTGCTTGTGGGGGTGCTGGTAGGGTTACCCCCAAGAATCACATGCAGCTCATTGTAGAACCAGCATGTGTGGGGTTCAGCACCAGCATGACTGTTTGCCTCCCTTGCTTTCTGGTGTACTTGGCAAAGTTCTTTTATTTTCACACAGCACTTTTGTGTGTCTCTCGTGTAGCCCTTCTCCCCCATTCCACAAGTGATCTTTACACAGATGTCAACGTTTCTTCTGCTCGATCGGAGCTTTACCTGCACAGACTCTTTTCTCCCCACAGTGATGAGAACCACCACCTCCTGTGTAGACCAGGCTGGAGCGCATTTGGGGAATGTAGTCTCCATGATCACCTGTGTTCAAGCTGGCATGTTCCCAATGCTGATAAAACAGGAAATGGGAATTCAGAAGTTCCTGGGGCTTTAGCAGGGGAGGGGCTATTTCCTGTGTACCTGGCTGCAGTGCAGAAGAGTTGAGAATGATCTCCAGCGTGGTCCCAGATGAGCAGTGTGGGACACCACCTGGAGGCTAATTAAGTCGAATTACATAATGTTGCTGCTGCACTATCTCACAGTTAGTCCATGAAAATCAAACTAAGTGCTACTCCTCTCGCAGTGGTGGTTTACAGAAGTTGACATCAGAGGTGACTTAGATCGGCGTAAAGGACCAAGGTAGTGTAGACACATACATTAACAGGTCAACTTAAGGTCGCTTCCTTCGACCTCACTCTGTAGCATAGACCAGGCCTCAGTCTCTATGTGGCCCTCCTTTTCACCTTCCCTTCATGACATGGACTCTGTGTGCTCCCCTTCCCTCCCCCCAATGTCATTATTATTTTAAGTCAGTGAGACCACTCATATGCTTAAATTAAGCCTTTTAAGTCTTTGCAAGATCAGAGGCCTAATGAATGTGTAATAGAATTCCACAGTATAGATTGCAGAAGAGAATTGTTCTGTCTTTCTTGCCTTCTTTATATGCATTGACAAATAACTTGCACAGCTTGCTTTCTGCTGAGACTTGTCTTGATCTGCGTTGGAAAATCCAATAACTTTACTATATACCTCAAAGGACTCTCAGCCTGAGTACATTTTGTTCTTTCATATCAGTCAGAACAAACATATCAATAGGTGAAAAACAAAAAGAAAGGAAAGAGAGGTGGATAAATCCTGACTTTGTCATACTGGAATTTTTTTTTCTTCCATCAAATTAGTGATATTGCAGGTCATCAAGCGATTGCAAATAAAGTCTCCCAAGAGCTCTTCTCAATTATTCTTCATTAATAAATCCAGATCCCAATAACAAAATCTATATATATTCTCCAGGAAGGTTGCTGGCAGGTATGTGATATTTGTTGAACTTATAAAAAGAATTGGGTTCCTGTCTGTGATACTATCTAGGCAAATTTCACAACCAAAGATGAAGACAACTTAGGCTGAGACACTCTGCTTCAAGCTATACTGAGCATCCTACACAGCAAGGGCCAGATTCTGTCTGTGGTGAGAAGAGAGGAAACTGGCCATTACCTTACTTCCACCTCTATACCAGCCAGAAGATTAGAACTGGAGCATGGGAGTCAGTGGTATCCCATAGGGGAGTAGCAACTGGTGAAGTCTGTCAGCTTGTCCAGAGGTGACATCTTAAAGAGGCAATTAACCATAAATTATCTAATACTACTTTTTAATTCCATCGTAGCGTTGATGTAAAAAATAAGGAAAGATAACAACTTTTCATCAAAATAAGGGGGATTTTTTGGCAAAAGAAAAATGTCCAAGCCATTTCCTTTTGTAGTATGGACTGCGCTTATGCCACAGACCTGAGTCAGAAGGCTGCGTAGAGGGGGGAGGCAGGGTGGGACACAGGAAGCATGTGTGAGGTGGTGGAGGGGAATGGAGGGATGCAAGGAGCCCTTGATGTGTGTAGTGGGTTCAGCCTACAGTAACAACAGAATGCATGACCCCCTAGTCATTAACAGTACTTAAGAAAGGGAGGGATAGCTTGGTGGTTTGAGCATTAACCTTCTAAACCCAGGGTTGTGAGCCCTAATCCATAAGGGAGCCACTTAGGAATCCAGGGCAAAGTCAGTACTTGGTCCTGCTAGTGAAGGAAGGGGGCTAGACTCAATGATCTTTCAAGGTCCATTCCAACTCTATGAGATAGGTATATCTTTTTTCTAATCTGGAGAGTATAACAATAACATGTGAATTCTGTGGGTTAATATGATTTTTTTTTTATTTTCCCATAACTAAATGAAACCTTCATTTTTTCATGCTTTTCATTTATAGTTTAGACTACAGTCTTTAGGCATGTGGTGTAGGGGGCTGGTGAAGGAACAAATTGGGAATGAGTGAGTTATTTTATTTTCAAATTCCTTGAGGATTTTTACTACACAGTTTTAATGGGCCTTAATGTGCATGTGCGACAGCTGGATTAGCACAATAGATTGGAGCCAGTATAGTCTATAAAGTCAAGAATCTGTGAACTAACATAGATCTACATAATGGACCATATTGGTTCAGCAGGAGCCTTTACAATGTAATGAGTAAATAATAAATTTTGGACATGTACCAAAATACATATTTACCTGTTAAACAGTCAATGGCCCAAAGGAGCCAATTTGGTAAATAATATGGATACTAACAGCTGAGAAATATTCATAGAATATTTCAAGGATTCTTACAAAGGAAATAATAAACAACGTTTTAAATCACTTAAATACATGTTTATCTGAGAGACTGGAATAAATTTGTAGGAAACATTCTGATCTCATGGGCAAATGAACATGTTTGCTTCATAGATCTGGTCTTTCTTTTCTTCAGATTAAAATACAAGAAACTTTATGTTTAAATTAGGGCTATCAATTAATCACAGTTAACTCAAGCGATAAACTCAAAACAAATTAACTCGATTAAAAAAAGTTAACCTCAATTAATCACAGTTTTAATCACACTGTTAAACAATAATAGAATACCAATTAAAATGTATTATAAACATTGTGAGATTTTTTCTACATTTGTAAGTTATACTTTTACGATAAAGAGTTTGCACTACAGTACTTGTATGAGGTGAATTGAAAAATAGAATTGCTTTTGTTTATCAATTTTATGGTACAAATATTTGTAATACAAATAATATAAAGTGAGCACTGTACAATTTGTATTCTGTTTTGTAATAGAAATCAATAATTTGAAAATGTAGAAAAACATCCAAAAATATTTAATACATTTCAATTAGTATTCTATTGTTTAACAGTGCAATTAATTGCAATTCATTTTTTTAATAACAGTAAAAAATTTTGAGTTAATCACTTGAGTTAACTGCAAATCATCGATAGCCCTAGTAAATAAGCATATCAGCATGACGTGAAGACAGAATCTCAGCCTTAGCTTAGAATTTCCCGGATTTTTATCAGTTTGTAGCACACTCCTAGTCCTATTTAAACTGGGTCTGACAAATGATTTAAAATTATTCATAATTAATCACGAGATTAAAAAAAGTGATTAATCACAGTTTTAGTTGCACCATTAAACAATAGAATATCATTTATTTAAATATTTTTGGATATTTTCTACATTTTCAAATATATTGATTTAAATTACAACACAGAATACAAAGTGTAGAGTACTCACTGTATATTATTCTATTTTTAGTGCTGTCAGTTAATATCAGTTAACTCACACGATTAATTTTAAAAAATTAATTGCAATTAATTGCAGTTTTAAGCACACTGTTAAACAATAGAATATCAATTGAAATTTATATTGTAACATATTTTGGATGTTTTCCTACATTTTCATATATATTGTATTCTGTGTTGTAATTGAAATCAAAGTGTACATTATTTTAATTACAAATATTTGCACTGTAAAAATAATAAACAAAAGAAATTATAGTTTTCTATTCACCTCATACAAGTACTGTAGCGCAATCTCTTTGTCATGAAAGTGCAACTTACAAATGTAGATTTTTTTTGTTACATAACTTCTCTCAAAAAAAAAAACAATATAAAACTTCATAGCCTACAAGTCCACTCAGTCCTACTTCTTGTTCAAGCAGTCGCTAAGATAAACAAGGTTGTTTACATTTATGGGAGATAAAGCTTCCCGCTTCTTATTTACAATGTCACTAGAAAGTGAGAACAGGCATTTGCATGGCACTTTTGTAGCTGGCATTGCAAGGTATTTAGGTGCCAGATATGCTAAACATTCGTATGTCTCTTCCTGCTTCGGCCACCATTCCAGAGGACATGCTTCCATGCTGATGACGCGTATTAAAAAAATTATGCATAAATTAAATTTGTGACTGAACTCCTTGGGGGACAACTGTATGTCCCCTGCTCTGTTTTACTCGCATTCTGCCATATATTTCATGTTATAGCAGTCTCGGATGATGACCCAGCACGTTGTTCATTTTAAGAAAACTTTCACTGCAGATTTCAAAAAAACACAAAGAAGGTACCAGTGTGAGATTTCTAAAGATAGCTACAGTACTAGACCCAGGGTTTAAGAATCTGAAGTGCCTTCCAAAATCTGAGAGGGACAAGGTATGGAATATGATTTAAGAAATCTGAAAAGAGAAACACTCCGATGCGGAAACTACAGAACTCAAACAACCAAAAAAGAAAACCAACTTTCTGCTGGTGACATCTGACTCAGATGATGAAAATGAACATGCATCGGTGTGCACTGCTCTGGACTGTTATCAAGCAGAACCCATCATTAGCATGGACACATGTCCCCTGGAAAGGTGGTTGAAGTATTAAGGAACATATAAATCATTAGCATATCTGGCATATAAATATCTTGTGATATCGGATACAACAAACAATGCCATGAGAACACCTGCTCTCACTTTCAGGTGACATTGTAAACAAGAAGCAGGCAGCATTATCTCCTGCATATGTAAACAAACTTGTTTGTCTGAACGATTGGCTGAAGTAGGACTGAATGGACTTGTAGGTTCTAAAGTTTTATATTGTTTTATTTTTGAATGCAGTTATTTTTTGTACATAATGCTACATTTGTAAGTTTAACTTTCATTATAAATAGATTGCCTTACAGTACTTGTAATTGGTTGTAATAAAAAAGAAATATAAAATGAGCACTGTAGGCTTTGCATTCTGTGTTCTAACTGAACTCGATATATTTGAAAATATAGAAAACATCAAAAAATATTTAAATAAATTGTATTCTATTATTTTTAACAGTGTGATTGTGCAATTAATCTCATTTAATTTTATAATCACATGATTAATCATGATTATTTTTTTAATCACTTAACAGCCCTACCCCTCTTTTCACAAGACTAAGAGCAAGGGATGGCATGGCAGCTTAATGTTGAATTTTCTGGCTTTTGTTAGTTCATGTTACAACCTTAAGATTATTTAATCATGGAAGGGAGGGGGGAGAGTTGTATTTAATAATAATAATTTGAATTTACACTAAGTCCTTTCTCTTATGCCCACTGATTGCTGAACAAGCTACTTTTTGGCCATTGAAATTCCAATGACACTTAATTTGCTCTGTGTTTGCATATGTTTGACTTTGAATTCCAATGTCCTATCCAGTCATATATCCCAAAGGTCTCAAAGCAATTGTTCCAGCATTCCTGTTCTCTATACTTATATAAATTTGTGGTCAATGGTATGTCTGGAAGCACTGGAGCTAATACACATCCTGGAAAAAGAAGTGGTCAGAACAGCTGTAAAGCTCATGCTTCCTATCCAGCCATCAGGCTCTGGCATTTCTAAAGAGGATGTGTAAGTATGCAGCTCAGAAAGATGTACCTTGGTTGTTTTTTTCCCTTTTAGCTTTGAAGATGGTCCATTTGCTTGAGAGAAACTCACAGCACATTTCTGTCATTCTGACCTGCTTCTGTAATAGTTCCTTTTCTAAAAGATCAAATGAAAAAACCATGCACTGGGCACAGCCATCCCTCCCTTTTCAGATTCTGAGAGCCTCTAGGGAATCATGGGCCATACCAGCCCCTGCTACACCCTTTTACTTGAAACAGCATTACATACCATAGTCCCTCCCTGTCCTTCTTCTACCTCTTTGGAGTGGTATCGCTGTCAATTATAGATTTCTTGACATCCTTACATTTCTTGAGCACAAGGACTGGGACAGTGTCTAGGCCCAGTGCAAGGTCCCTTTAATCTCCTCTCCTTTCCCTCCTCCACAAAGATAGACACAACTTGGCCCTGCACCTCCTCCTCTCTTTTCTAGTTTTAGTCCTTCAGCATTGTTTGTGAGCTGAAGTGATGTGTTCCCAATATTTTAACAATATTCTCCCCCAAAAGTTCTCCCCCTTAGCCTGTGCTGCAGTGAATGGTGTGGCAGAGAGGTGAGGGGCAGAAGAATCTATTCACTTTTTTTTCCCCATTTAGCACAATAATGACTTCTTATAACGGCAGCCATGGAAGGAGGTAGCACCATGTAGCAAACAAACACATATGAAGAGACTATTTGTGCTATGTCTGGGTGGAACAGCATGGTTTATCCCTGACCAGGGCACCTCCCTACTTCCCTCTCCCATTTCTCATGTGTCCCCTACTGCAACCTCTTTCCCCTGCACTTCTTCCTCAGTCTCCTGCCCCACCCCTCTTCTACATGCTGTAAATGTTTATATTGATATGTATTTTAAAGTGGACTGAGGAACAAGAGAAAAACAGCAGCAAGGAGAGACACTGAGGGAAGCAAAGGAGGGAAATAAGGAAAAGAGGTCCTGGGTTAATGAGTAACAGGAACTGCAGAGATTGTGCAGGGGGAAGTAGGGAGCTAAAAGTGTTGTATAGAAAGGGACTTAGGGGCAAAGGAGAGGAGGGAAGAACCCAGTGAGTAAAAAGGCAGATGGCAGGTAACAAGCAGGAGCATAGAACCTGAGGGGAAACGAATTTATTTTCTGTTAAAAAAAAAAAACAGGAAATTCCCACACACCAGGATGTCTGTATTTACAGTTAAGGTTGCTCAAGTGCGTTTTCTATCACTGCAGTCATTACACATCAAGGAAATTACCAGTTAAGCCGGCATTAACTAACCACATTTCACACTCCCACTGCCTAAACCTCAAACTGCCCAAAAGCACTCTCACCCTCCTCAGCTCCAAAACAAATGCCCTTTAAGTTCCAACATATTACCTCCCACAAGCCACAGATTCAGTTCTTCAAAATCAAATGCACAACCTTAACTTTTTTACCTCATACATCCTTTTCTGCAGAGCCAACAGATTACACAGATTTTAACAATAAAGACATGTCTACTGATTATTAGCTGTCTTAATTCTGAGGAGGTCAGACTTATGGGAGTGTCCCTCAGTGTGATTCTGAGGAATCTGAGCATCTGGATGTGTATGCTGTGGTTGACTAGATGTTGGAATTGAAAGAAAGTTTCTTGTAGAGCAGTGGAGTCTTTGAGTGTGTTTGGATATTACGATGTCTGGGTTTGCATGTATTTGCATTTCTCCAGTATTTTGGATGCTTGTACAGTTATGCACCACATTCCAGAAATACTTGTTATTGGTACAATAACTTTGGTGTTAGCTAATTCCCTTCATGCCCTAAGATGTATATCATTTGGATCATTGCTGGTTTATATATCTTGAAATTTTACAAGTATTCCTTTTTCAGCTCTTTCTCAATTATTATTTTTAAGACTCGTCATTCCATCCTAATTGTTTAAACCTTTTCTATATTATTTCTTGTTAAAGTCAAAATTAATTTCGGTGAGCGCATCATATAACCCTAAATTATTTCCTTACCCCACTTAATCCAGAATGCCATTTAACAATGTTTTTTCTAGCTTCACCTTGCCTGTGTGTTATCTAATTATCATGCCAAAGTGCTACACATTTGTATGAGATGAGATGGCATTGAGAAAATATGATAAGTGAGAGTAGATAAAAGTAAAGTGTTAAAAGAAATATATTTGGAATTAATAAGGGGACAGTTTAAGCACAGTGTGACTGGGGAGAGACAGACATAACATGTGGGGTTTGCAGTACGAGATAATTAATGTTTGGCTCCTAAATGGTCAACACGTTTTTCTGGTTCAACAAGCACTAAATTTATGTAGAGGTTGTTCAGAAGTTCATATGACTAAGCACACACACCAGCTTGTTTACATTGGCCCATTTCTTTGTCTGTGGGTAAAATACTCAGGGAAACATTAATAAATTAGAATTCCTGTCTCTCTTTTATTTTTCCCCTGAAAGCTGGGCAGATTTACCTCTTAAAAGAAAATAGATAACCACTGAATTCAGCCTTGCTTAGGTCATTGTTTTTATACCCTACTTACCGTAACACTTAAGGCGGAAAGGAAATGTTTTTATATTTACTGCCTACCTCTGTAGATGTAAACAAACATCCCCTTTCCGCCCACCTCGGAGTGTCAAAACCACAGTATGGCACTGAGAAGATGCATATGCATAAACTGATCTGCTCTTATTGGCCTCAGTGAAGCTATTCACATGGATAAAATTAAGCATGTACATAAACCTTAATCTCAGTCTGGTATTTTGAAAGGGATCTAAGGGAGTTAGGAGCCCAACTCCTTCCTGAGTGAGTTACAAGTGGCCCAAACCAAAGCTTCATATCTGAATCCCCCCACAACTCTGGTATAATGGCCAGTAGCTCTAGAGAAGGAAGAATACTTAGTGAAAAGGGGAAAGTGTTGCCATAAAAAGATTGATTTGCATAGGCTATCTACCCCCAATTCCTGCATTGACACTTGGAGAGTCACCGCAACTGTACATGAACTTGGATTTTGTGGGGGTAGTAAGCTTCCAAAGAAGTTTAAACATGGGTGGGGAGGGAGCTCTTATCTTTAGGGAGGTAAAAAGTGCATTATTTCTAAACAGCTACGACTGTGCTCAAGGGTCCTCAGTGCTCTTGGCTCCACTCTGGTGGCGGTCCTTGAGGTGACAGATAACACAGAGTGATGACTCTATAGTGAGAAATGATGCAGAGGACAGCCGCAGAGCTGTGTGGTTCCTGATGAAGCCTGGAGTATCCAACATCTTAATAAAGCAGACTCATTAAGCTGAGTTAAGAGATAGTACCTCCAGGTGGGACCAAACAAATGGGAATGGAGATGGACCTGCAAAAATACACTTGGACTACTACTACTCACTCATCTACCTCATGTGTGGGGTTTGGTAGATGGGTGAGATGGTGTAATCAAGCGTTTATTACCCTTGGGAAATTCTCATCAGTGTGGGAGAGGGGACAGGAGAACAAGTTAAATGGACTACTCTCAAGTTACTGGTAGGGGGTAAGTATTTTACTCTTTATTTCCATGTATATTCTGTTGTTGTGTTTTCCCCAGTTTGTGACTGTATTTTCTCCACTAATAAATATTTCCCTATTTGTACACAATCTTGGAGGGCTTCTGAGTGGGACATTCTGCCTGATAAGGGCACCCAGGGAGGGTGCACTTAGTTTTCCCAGGTTTCTGGGTGGGGGGGGGGTCCAGCCAGTTGAATCACTTGTCAAGAGAGATCCCACATGTTTTGAACCTTTTTGTTGCTGTTAACCACCTGGCAGAAGTGTTACACTGAGATCAATTCATCAAGATTCACAATATGCCACTTGGTCCCATACATCTCTTGTCTGCTTCATTGGTCCTCTCACGTGAGTCTTATTTTTCTCCCATTAATTATCTAGTTTATTTTCTTGCTTTCTCATTGAAATGGTTAATCAGTGCCATACAATTAAGTTCCATGGTAGTTTTCTGATTACTAGATTTGAAAAGCAATTCAATCTACCAGACATACTGCAGTCAGATGCCCTTTCATTCACATGTGTCAATACTGGCTTAGCCCATTTCTAGATCTTTCTTCCTCCCATCCCCCAAAATAAGGCTGTGAAAGAGAAAGACTCCTAAAAAGCAAGACATTGACAAAAGTCCTCTTAAGTTAAATCTCTCTCTCTCTCTCTCAAACTCACACACACACACACTTGACCCAACAAGATCTCCCCTTTAGGTTTGTCTCATTCCCATCTGCCTTCTTTATCACTTTATCCTTCAATCACCTCATTCTCCATAAAAGTGTCTAACTATCCCCTAAGTTTATCATTCTGTCTACTCAGATGACATTTACTGGGGGAACTTATTCCATATGTTTATTTCTTCAAATAAAATAGTTCTCGCCAATTTCCTTGTTTTCTCTTCCTTAGATTGTGAGATTCCTTCTGTCCTTGGAGTCTATGAATCTGTGAATCTATGAATCCCCTTGTTCATTCCCTTTCTTCTGGAGGCATAGGGAGAACAGGATTGCCTGCATCGTCTTCCACATGCTTACTTGTTGCTCTACATTAAGACAGTGACTATAATCAAATCTCAGGCTTCAGTGCTTCAGCTGGTCACCTTCAGGAGTCAGGAAGGAATTGGCCAGATGTATTTTGAGGTTTTGCTTTTCTCCTTTCTCTGCAGCATCAGGGATTGGTCCCAGGTGGAGATAGGACACTGGGCAGGGTGGACCAGTGCTTTGAGGAAATACAGAAAATCCTCTTTCTTGGGTGCTTATCTGGAGTGTCTTGCTCTCATACTGATGATCAAACTGATCACCAGATTTAGGCTGGGTAGGAATTTTCCTCCATGTCAGATTAGCAGAGACCTGTAGAGGTTTCACTTCCCTTTGCAGCATGGAGCATTGATCACCTGCCAGGAGCATCTAGGCATACCACACCATATCAAGTCCCGGCCACTGCAGGGGTTTGGCCCTTGGTACTTTGGCACCTTGTTCTTTCCTGTTCTCTGCCTGTGACATACATTAGTTTAGTCTTCTGTAGGCTGAAATGTTTTAGTCTAATCCATGTTATTGTATTCAGTTTAGGGTTATTGGGTGAAATGTAATGATCTGTGATATACATATCTAATGGTCCCTTTTGGCCTTTAAATCTATGAAGCTCTCCAGAGCAGGGGTCATGTTTCTTAAGTTTCTAGAAAGAGCCTAGCACATAGTAGGTGCTACTGCAAATATATAGAGAATAATAATTACAGCAATTGTTGTTTTCTGAGTTTTAGCTTGTTTCCTCTGAGTATTGAAACCCTTTGCCACTAGAAACACTTTGCCCCATTCTTCATTATCAGTTCTCTTCATTGGAGAATCTAGTGTGCTTAGCCACCCTCCTAAGAAATAGTTTGAAACCTGTACCCTTCCTGTTTGCCCCTTTTTTGTATTCCGTCCTGCAGAAAGGTGACCAAAATTCAACCCCATGGCCATAGTCCAGCCAAGCACTTAAGTACGTGCATAACATTGTTGGCATGAGTACTCCCATTGACAAATCAAACTCCAAGGTGCACGTTAAGATTTAAGTTTGGTCACACACATTATTGAAGGTATGCAGTATGTGCTGAAGTGCTTTGCTGGATTGGGACTATGGTTCCAAGCCCTTTTAACCAGGACTTTGTCAAATCATATTATCTCTCTTCATTTTATTCCTGTGTTAAGTCCTTCCTATAGTATCTTTGCCATTATTACTACTGTCAGACACTGGGCTGGTGGTTTATTTTGAGGGTGTTTCCAAAATAATCCCTGAATCCTTTTCTTGGTTATTGTGCTGCCTCACATTTCTGTTTAATATGCACCCTGCAGGTTTGTTATTTTGCATCTGTCTACGTTTACATTTATTTTCTATTTACTCCGTAGTCACTTAAATTATTTAAATCTCAGTTTTACAAGTTTTTTCATTCCCTTCTCCCCATCTTTATTTCCTCTATCATTTCAAAAAGTTCCATTTTCTCTATTTCTTTTGCTGCTGCTAGTATTTATAAGGAATCGTATCATAGCTGTTGAAAATGTTTGCAATTCAACATATTTTTTTCATTTAATTATCCTTTTAATTTGATTCTGCTTCTTTTTATAAACTTCCTTTTCCTCTTTCTCCTCCTCCCCCTGAAAATCCTATCTAGACATCCTATCTGCAATAGGTGACATTGTGATATCTCTGGGAGGAAAGACCTAGGAGTCCAGGGCACTGCTTTGCTATGGCATCCCAGCTTGACCCTCTCTTTGTGGGAAGCTTGTCTTTCCTAATAAGAAGGACTCCAAATTTCCATCCTTCTAGGCTGTTCAACCCAGTAACTCAGTCATTCTGTTACTACCACATCTGAAGGACTCATAGCCTAAGGGACATTCTGCAACTTGGATTTACTTGTCCTGTGTTGTGGAAGGGATCCTGCTGCTACTAGATCCCCATACCTTTCCAGACTTGGCCATTTCAGGAAGCCTGAAGGCAGACTCCTGAAAGCCAGGCCAGGGCACTTCCTTTGCTTACTAGATCATGAGTGGATTATGGGATTAGTGAGAAATTCCACAAAGCATAAACAAGTTTGAGCTTCTTAGTCTGGAAAGCTCTAAACAGTTTACAGATATCTCCAGGCATCTGTGTCCAGGTTCTGTCAAACAACAGTACTGCAGTATGCTGTCTTTTCAGGCTAAGAGATACCATATCAGAATGGATGAACAATGTGACAAGAAAAATCTGTGAGTTTTGTCAAAGCAGGAAAAACACATAGTTTAGCACATTCCAGGGATGGACATTGTGGTAGTGAATGCCCTGTTTAGAGGGCAAAGAAATGTAAGAAGAGACCTCTGCAAATTGCAAGATGTTCCTTTGGGAAACTATGGAAACGGGTCATATGAGTCACTAAACTCAGAGTATTTTTGCCAGATTCCAGTAAAACGCTGCAATGAAAAGGGATGCCATCTTAATACACAATGCATGATACAATCAGATCAGAATTTCTCTTGTGTAGGAGGTTTAAAACAGTCGATTGTGACCCTGCACTTTTCTGTGTCACCACAAACAAACAAAACCCATCACTCTTAAACATTCTAGAAGCTTCGTTCCACCACTGAAGGATTGCAGGATCAGGCCCAAAGTTTGTTCTTTTTAAAATATCACCTACATGTTAAGATAACAGATGCTTAAAACTTTAAATACAAAATAAATAACCAAAATACTATTCATCATCAAATTTCCCATTCCTTACTAAAGTTTAAGTCCATGCTTAAAAATCCAGTTTTTCTGAAGAAAATCCAAAAGATCTAAAAGATTCTGGTTTAAATTTCAGTGTTTTCTATTAACTTATCAGAATCCATATTTAGCCTTAAAACTAATTTTAAAAATGGAGATTTTCAAAAGTGCCTAAATGATTAAGGAGCACAAATACCATTAAAAGTAATGAGCTTTGTGTTCTTAAGTCCCTTTGGAACTTTTTAAAATCTTTGCTCCAAAAATTTTATGAAAAGTGAAGTTTCTAATTTTTTCTAACCTTTGAAAGCACAGCTGATTGAATTTGTCATGACAAATAAATTGGCCAATGAATTTAGCCGCTTTTTCTCTTTGGGTATTAGTTAGGCATTAATTCCAGCCTATAGAATGGTTGTGAACGGTGTGTGACCAGGGAGCTTTGTGACCAGGGCTGTTAATAGGGAGTTTTGCAAGGGATTTCTCCAGGTGAATACAGCACTCATGGGGTAAGGGCTGTCTGTAATGTGTGTTTGTGTTGGGAGTTAGTTATTGTGTGCTGAGCTTGTGTTTGTCTGTCTGTTTGGTTGTTTGTTTGAAGGACAGTGTGCCACAGCTGGCAGTTGGAAGCTGTGAGCTTCAAAGTAAGGTTTGAAAGCTAGAAGCCTCTGTTAATTGGTGGGCTATCAAGCTGGCCAGGGTTTTATAAAGCAGTGTGCAAGCGACCAGGGAGCTTTGCGACCGGGGGCTGCTAACAGGGAGTTTCGCAAAGAAGTTTGGAAGGGGAGTGGGAAGGGGGCAAGGTTCACTTGCTGTTCTTTAAAACCTGTAGATGGATGTACATTCAAAACTTCACGATTTAAACAAAAACCTTTCATTAACTAGGTAGCTGCAGGAGACAATGCAGGCAGAAGCCCAGCAGCAGAGTCGGGGCTATCCAGTTTATTGTGCTGAGTGCAGCATGTATGATTACCCGCCCTGTGGGTGGATGGCATATGTGTGCATTTGGTGCAAGGAGCTCCTGGCCTTCAGAGACCGTGCGTACGGGCTTTGGAGGCCAGGGTGGTGACTGGAGGAGCTAAGAGAGGCAGAGAGGTATGTTGATGAGGCTTTCTGGGACACTGTAGAATTGTCTCACCTTTGGTCAGACAGCCCCTGCACTATTGAGGAGGATGAAAGGCCCAGGGAAGCAGAACAGTCAACAAGAGCAGAAGGAAACTTTCCCATAGTTGGGACCCTCCTTCCAGATGGTGTAAGGGTATCCTCTCGCACTGAGGTTACCTCTCCAGGGAAGGGAACTCCAGTCACTAGGAAAAGGCAGGTATTAGTAATGGTTGATTCGATCATTAGAAACATAGATAGCTGGGTTTCTGATGACCAGGAGAACCATATGGTGACTTGCCTGCCTGGTGCAAAGGTTGCGGATCTCTCGAGGCATCTGGATAGACTTATGTGTAGTGCTGGGGAGGAGCTGGTGGTCTTGGTACATGTAGATACCAAAGACATAGGGAAGGGTAGGAGAGATGTCTTGGAGGACAAATTTAGGCTGCTAGGAAAGAGACTGAAATCCAGGACCTCTATGGTAGCATTCTCAGAAATGCTCTCAGTTCCACGAGTAGGGCCAGGTAGGCAGGCAGAGCTTCAGAGTCTCAATGCATGGATGTGACAACGATGTGGAGGAGGGGTTTAGATTCATTAGGAACTAGGGAAACTTTTGGGATGGGGGGAGCCTATACAGATGGGCTCCTCCTAAACCAAAGTGTAACCAAACTGCTGGCATTTAACATTAAAAAGGTTGCAGAGCAGTTTTTAAACTAGGAGATGGGGGAAAGCTGACTGCTGCAGAGGAGCACGTGGATCGGACAGAGACTTCTCTTAGAGGAGAATCTATTGATAAAGATTCTCTTGGTTATAGTCAGGAGCATCAGATGGAGGAAGATAATATAAGGGCCAGATCAGATGAGAAACATTCACATAAAGAATCGGGCACATCAGAAAAGGGCAGACAAATAAACAGTGACAAGTTTTTAAAGTGCTTGTACACAAATGCTAGAAGTCTAAATAATAAGATGGGTGATCTAGAGTGCCTCGTGATAGAGGAGGATATTGTTATAATAGGCAACACAGAAATCTGGTGAACTGAGGACAGTCAATGGGACACAATCATTCCGGGGTACAAAATATATCGGAAGGACAGACCAGGTCGTGTTGGAGCGGGAGAGGCACTATATGTGAAAGAAAATGTAGAATCAAATGAAGTAAATCCACATGTTCCATAGAATCTCTGTGGATAGTAATTTCATGCTCTAATAAGAATATAACATTAGGGATCTAATCCTGACCTGACCAGGACAGTAATAGTGACAATGAAATGCTAAGGGAAATTAGAAAGGCTATCAAAATTAAGAACCCAATAATACTGGGGGATTTCAATTATCCCCATATTGACTGGGAACACGTCACCTCAGGACAAAATGCAGAGACAAAATTTCTCAATACTTTAAATGACTGCTTCTTGGAGCAGCTGGTAGGGGAACCCACAAGGGGAGAGGCAACTCTTGATTTAGTCCTCAGTGGAGTGCAGGAGCTGATTCAAGAGGTAACTATAACAGGACCACTTAGAAATAGTGACCATAATATAATAACATTTAACATCCCTGTGATGAGAAGAACATCTCAACAGCCCAACATTGTGGCATTTAATTTCAAAGAGGGGAACTATGCAAAAATGAGGGGGTTAGTTAAACAGAAATTAAAAGGTACAGTGACTAAAGTGAAATCCCTGCAAGATGTATGTATGCTTTTTAAAGGCACCATAATAGAGTCCCAACTTAAATGTATACCCCAAATTCAGAAACACAGTAAAAGAACTAAAAAGGAGCCACCATGGCTTAACAACCATGTAAAAGAAGCAGTGAGAGATACAAAACATTTTTTTTAAAAAAGTGGAAGTCAAATCCTAGTGAGGTAAATAGAAAGGAGCATAAACACTGCCAAATTAAGTGTAAAAATGTAATAAGAAAAGCCAAAGAGGAGTTTGAGGAATGGCTAGCCAAAAACTCAAAAGATAATAACAAAATGTTTTTTAAGTACATCAGAAGCAGGAAGCCTGCTAAACAACCAATGGGGCCCCTGGATGATGGAGATACAAAAGGAACGCTTAAAGATGATAAAGTCATTGTGGAAAAACTACATGGATTCTTTGCTTCAGTTTTCATGGCTGAGGATGTTAGGGAGATTCCCAAACCTGAGCCAGCTTTTATAGGTGACAAATCTTAGGAACTGTCAGAGATTGAAGTGTCACCAGAGGAGGTTTTGGAATTAATTGATAAACTTGATGTTAACAAGTCACCAGGACCAGATGGCATTCACCCAAGAGTTCTGAAAGAACTCAAATGTGAAGTTGTGGAACTATTAACTTGTAACCTGTCCTTTAAATCAGCTTCTTTACCCAATGAATGGAAGCTAGCTAATGTAATGACAATATTTAAAAAGGGCTCTAGAGGTGTTCCAGCAATTACAGACCTGTAAGTCTAACATCAGTACCGGGCAAATTAGTGGAAAGAATAGTAAAGAGTAAAATTGTCAGACACATAGAAGAACATAAATTGTTGGGCAAAAGTCAATATGGTTTCTGTAAATGGAAATCATATCTTACTAATCTTTTAGCATCCTTTGAAGGAGTCAACAAACATGTGGACAAGGGGGATCCAGTGGACAGGGGCGGCTCCAGAACCTGGAGGCAGCAAGCGCGTGCCTGGGGCAGCAAACCAGGGACAGGGCGGCATGCCTGTCACCATGAGGGTGGCAGTCAGGCAGCTTTCGGTGGCTTTTCTGCAGGAGGTCTGCCGGTCCCGCGGGTTTGGCAGCAATTCGGAGGCAGGTACGCTGAAGTCGCGGGACCGGCAGATCACTCGCTGAACTGCCACTGAATCCACGTGACTGGCGGACCTCCAGCAGAAACACCACCAAAGGCTGCCTGACTGCTGTGCTTGGGGCAGCAAAAAACATAGAGCTGCCCCAGCCAGTGGACATAGTATACTTAGATTTCCAGAAAGCCTTTGACAGGGTCCCTCACCAAAAGCTCTTATGTAAATTAAGCTGTCACGGGATAAAAAGGAAGGTCCTTTCATGGATTGAGAACTGGTTAAAAGACAGGGAACAAAGAGTAGGAATAAATGGTAAATTCTCAGAATGGAGAGAAGTAACTAGTGGTGTTCCCCAAGGGTCAATCCTAGGACCAATCGTATTCAATTTATTCATAAATGATCTGGAGAAAGGGGTAAAAAGTGAGATGGCAAAGTTTGCAGATGATACTAAACTGCTCAAGATAGTTAAGACCAAAGCAGACTGTGAAGAACTTCAAAAAGATCTCACAAAACTAAGTGATTGGGCAACAAAATGGCAAATGATATTTAATGTGGATAAATGTAAAGTAATGCACATTGGAAAAAATAACCCTGACTATACATACAATATGATTGGGACTAATTTAGCTATAACGAATCAGGAAAAAGATTTTGGAGTCATCGTGGATAGTTCTCTGAAGACGTTCACACAGTGTGCAGTAGCAGTCAAAAAAACAAACAGGATGTTAGGAATCATTAAAAAGGAGATAGAGAATAAGATGGAGACTATATTATTGCCCTTATGTAAATCAATGGTACGCCCACATCTTGAATACTGCATACAGATGTGGTGTCCTCATGTCAAAAAAGGTATACTGGCACTAGAATAGGTTCAAAGAAGGGCAACTAAAATGATTAGGGGTTTGGACCGGGTCCCATATGAGGAGAGATTAAAGAGGCTAGGACTTTTCAGCTTGGAAAAGAGGAGACTAAGGGAGAATATGATAGAGGTATATAAAATCATGAGTGATGTGGAGAAAGTAGATAAGGAAAAGTTATTTACTTATTCCCATAATACAAGAACTAGGGGCCACCAAATGAAATTAATGGGCAGCAGGTTTAAAACAAATAAAAGGAAATTCTTCTTCACACAGTCAACTTCACAACCTCCTCCTTGCCTGAGGAGGTTGTGAAGGCTAGGACTATAACAGCATTTAAAAGAGAACTGGATAAATTCATGGAGGTTAAGTCCATTAATGGCTATTAGCCAGGATGGGCAAGGAATGGTGTCCCTAGCCTCTGTTTGTCAGAGGATGAAGATGGATGGCAAGAGAGAGATCACTTGATCATTACCTGTTAGGTTCACTCGCTCTGGGGCACCTGGCATTGGCCACTGTCAGATAGGATACTGGGCTAGATGGACCTTTGGTCTGACCCGGTACTGCCTTTCTTATGTTCTTATACGTTCTTATGTGCTCAGTCACATAAGACACATGGCACTGAACTCACTCCATGTTTTAATGACTGAACCATTTAAAACCTGAGAATAACAACTGAAGATGAGTGAATAATGATTAGCAAATAGTAATCTTTTACTGTGAATGTGTGTGTCATAAACAGATAGCTAAGGGTTAATGTCTCTTACACCTGGAAAGGAGTAACCTGAAACACCTGACCAGAGGACCAATCAGGAAACAAGACTTTTTCATATCTGGGTGGAGGGAAGTTTGTGTCTGAGTTCTTTGTTCTAGTGTTCTGCCTGTACTCTCTCTCGGCTATGAGAAGATTTCTGTCTCCTGCTTTTCTAATCTTCTGTTTCCAAGTTGTAAGTACAAAGATAGGTTTGGGGTTTTTTTTGTATTTACATGTGTGTAGCTGCTGGAGTGCTTTGAATTGTATTCTTTTTGAATAAGGCTGTTTATTCAATATTTCTTCTAAGCAATTGACCCTGTATTTGTCACCTTAATACAGAGAGACCATTTTTATGTATTTTTCTTTCTTTTTACATTAAGCTTTCTTTTTAAGACCTGTTGGAGTTTTTCTTTAGTGGGGAACTCCAGGGAATTGAGTCTGTAGCTCACCAGGGAATTGGTGGGAGGAAGGAGTCAGGGGGGAAAAATCTCTGTGTGTTAGATTTACTAGCCTAACTTTGCATACCCTCTGGGTGAAGAGGGAAGTATTTGTGTTTCCAGGACTGAAAATAGGGAGGGTGGCGTCCCTCTGTTTAGATTCACGGAGCTTGCTTCTGTGTATCTCTCCAGGAACCCAGGGAGGGAACACCTGGAAGGGAGAAGGGGGAGGGGGAAATGGTTTATTCCCCTTTGTTGTAAGACTCAAGGAATTTGGGTCTTGGGGTCCCCAGGGAAAGTTGTTGGGGGAACCAGAGTGCCCCAAAACACTCTAATTTTTTGAGTGGTGGCAGCTTTACCAGGTCCAAGCTGGTAACTAAGCTTGGAGGTTTTCATGCTAACCCCCATATTTTGGATGCTAAGGTCCAAATCTGGGAATAGGTTATGACAGTGTGGACAAATATAAATTCTTCTAAAGTTTGCAAAAAAATGTTCACAATTCACAGTTTCAAAAATAAACAAATGGTGTTCGAATATTTGCTATTATTTGGGACATAATCATTTCTACAGCAGGTTGAACTCACCATGTTCTAACATTTCCCTTTTAGATACCTGCTGTCTGTCCCCAAAACAGCCTTTGCCCCCCTCACCATACTTTTAACACCAAGAACAGGGCAGAGTGGAGGCCAGTTGCAACGCAGATGCACTCAACAGGGAATTCTGCTCTGTCGGGAATTCTCTCCTAGGCATTTGCTGCAAAATTTACTCATCTTTGCACTACCTGACCTGTGCAAAGGAGCCATGACCCACCTTATGAAGCTGACCCAAGATCTGAATGTAGTGTTCCACACTTTGAGGTGGACATTCTTATAAAGAAAACATACATTGATGCTTTGTGAGCCAGATCACAGTAGTTCACTGTGCATTCATCTGGTCTGAACATACACTTGCACTGCACAACCTAGGATTTACGCTGAGTTACACCAGTGGTGAATTTGGCCCATAAAAATTTAGCATGGATGAGGAGTAGTTGAGGAGAAGGCTCTGTTTTTACAGTATGTGGTGCTAAACCTGCAAAGTAATCCATGATGTCAGGTCCTTATGTCCATATGCAAACCCACACAGGGTGACACCACAGCGACATATAACATTGTAACATGAGTAGTTATTAATTTTTTGTCCATTATACATTTCTGAGACTGGGCACAAGCTTTAAATATTACACTAAATTTATAAAAGAAATTTAATTCAAAGCTTGAATCATCAGAGAGATTTTTGGGATCAGAGACTTTTTTTTTCATGTTGCAGAGTGCATTCCTATGTGGGGGTCTGCTGGATTTAAATTTAGATTGTTTATATGTGTTCACATATTTAATTTATATCATTACATCCATTCCTGTTTTATTCTCTGTTCATTAGGGACCTCCCAACACTGGCTCGAGGAAATTCTGGTAAATGAATCACATGCCCCATGCAAGAGCTCTCTGAATGACATGTTTAATTATTGACAATTAACAAGATGCTAATTATACCTTCAAATTATAACCCTAGTGAGCAAAATAAAAATCTTTTTATGGAAGAAAAAAATCATTAAAGGCGCAAACACTATAATACACCAAATGACAAAAAGTTTGGCAACTTCCAACAGTATAAACAGTGTAAATCAACTAAACTGCTGAACACATCACACAGCTTATCAAAGTGGCTAGCTGCCAAATAGCTTTTTGTTGTATCCTCAATAGGTCTGCTGGGGTGAAGGAGGGGGAGAGAAAAAATTGAATTGCAATGCAATGCAATACTCAATCAATAAAAAAAATCAGAAAAGCTGTAACTGTTTACACTTTTGCAGAGTGGCTAGCTGAATGATCAGTTCAGAAACCAGAGGACTGCAATGTTTAATACTTTTTTAATATAAACATTCATTTTATATTTGTAAAGGGAAGGATAAGAAGTGTTTTATTCCCTGAGCTGGTGACTTAGGGCTTGTCCACACTTACAGAGCTTCAGCAGCAAAGCTTCGGTAGTGCCTAGTGAAAGTGTCACCTATGCCAATGGGAGACTTTCTCCCATTGATACAGCACTGCCTACACTGGCGGTTATGCTGGTATAACTGCATCGCTAGTGGGTGTGTGGATTTTCCACATCCTGTCTTGCGCAACTTAGTTATACCAACCTAAGTTTGTAGTGTAACAACAGGCAGGGACATCCCTACCATATGCAAAGCACGCAGCTGCGTAGGGCACCAGGAAATTTGAGGTGCCCTACATAGCTGCGTGTTGCTCCAGCCCCTGCTTTGCCTCTTCCTGCCCCTGCGCTGCCACTGTCCTGCCCCCTACTCCACCCCTTTCTCAAAGCCCTCAAACTTGCTCCATCCCAGCCCTGCCCCTACTTCCCTGAGGACTGCAGCAGGGCCTGACCCCACACTCACCAGCCGCTGTAAGTGGAGCGACCCGGCCTCAGCCTGCTTCACTCCCCTGGCTCCCAGCCATGCCACCGGTGAGTGTTGGGGGGCAGTTCCCTCCTGCCCCCCAAGTCTGAAGGCTGGGAGCCAGGGGGGCAGAGCAGAGCGAAGCGGACTGAAGCCAGGCCACTTCACTTTCTGCCACCCCATGAGTGCAGGGTCAGGCCCGCCCTGCAATCACTGGGCAACAGGAAGTGGAGCAACCCAGCCCCAACCCGCTCTGCACTGCTGGCTTGTGCTGGGGGGCAGTTTCCCTCGCCCCCCAAGCCAGCCCTGCCCCCTCATAGAGGCCTGTGGCCAGCCCCCCCCACCCCCCACTCAGAGGCCTGGGGCCCCACACATTCCCCCCATGGGGGGGAGGTGCATAGGGCACCAAAATGGCTAGGGACGGCCCTGACACCAGGACTAAGACCATGTCAGATCAGTAGAGTCTGAGAACTCAGGTTAGCCTAGTTTGGGCGTGAGTGTCCTCATAGCAAAGCTCTTCCTGAGTTATTGAGGGGGTGTGGGGATTGTAGGAAGGTTTCAAGCGGAGTGCCTCAAAGGTCTGTCCTGGGGCCGGTTTTGTTCAATATTTTCATTAATGATCTGGAGGACTTTGCAGATAACACTAAACTTGGAGGAGGAGTAGATATGCTGAAGAGTAGGGATAGGATACAGAGGAACCTAGACAAATTAGAGGACTAGGCCGAAAGAAACCTGATGAGGTTCAACAAGGACAAGTGCAGAGTCCTGGGGTATGTCTACACTACGGGATTATTCCGATTTTACAGAAACCATTTTTTTAAAACAGATTGTATAAAGTTGAGTGCACGCAGCCACACTAAGCACATTAATTTGGTGGTGTGCGTCCATGTACCGAGGCTAGTGTCGATTTCCGGAGCGTTGCACTGTGGGTAGCTATCCCATAGCTATCTCATAGTTCCCGCAGCCTCCCCCGCCCACTGGAATTCTGGGTTGAGATCCCAGTGCCTGATGGGGCAAAAAACATTGTCATGGGTGGTTCTGGGTACAGCCTTACCCCTCCCTCTGTGCAAGTAGCAGACAACCATTTTGCACCTTTTTTCCTGGGTGAACTGTGCAGATGCCATAGCACGAGAAGCATGGAGCCTGCTCAGCTCAAGACAGCAATCCTGGATGTTGTAAACACCTCGCGCATTGTCGTGCAGTCTATGCTGAACCAGGACCTGCAAAACCAGGTAAGGAACAGGCGGCTACGGCAGAGCGGTGACGAGAGTGATGAGGACATGGACACAGAATTCTCTCAAACCTTGGGCCCCTGCGCTTTGGAGACCATGCTGGTAATGGGGCAGATTCTAGCCATTGAACGCTGATTTTGGGCCCAGGAAACAAGCAAAGACTGGTGGGACCACATAGTATTGCAAGTGTGGGACGATCCCCAGCGGCTGCGAAACTTTCGCATGCGTAATGGCACTTTCATGGAACTTTATGACTTGCTTTCCCCTGCCCTGAAACGCCAGAATACCAAGATGAGAGCAGCCCTCACAGTTGAGAAGTGAGTGGCGATAGCCTTCTGGAAGCTTGCAACGCCAGACAGCTACCGGTCAGTCGGGAATCAATTTGGAGTGGGTAAATCTACTGTGGGGGCTGCTGTGATGCAAGTAGCCAAAGCAATCATTAAGCTGCTGCTACAAAAAGTAGTGACTCTGGGAAATGTGCAGGTCATAGTGGATGGCTTTGCTGCAATGGGAGTCCCTAACTGTGGTGGGGCGATAGATGGAACCCATATCCCTATCTTGTCACAGGAGCACCAGGGCACTCAGTACATAAACCGCAAGGAGTACTTTTCCATGGTGCTGCAAGCACTGGTGTATCACAGCACAGGCTGAGCAAGTGCAGAATGGTGGTAAAATGTGCATTTGACCTTTTAAAAGCGCGCTGGTGCACATTACTGACTCGCTCAGACCTCAGCCAAACCAATGTCCCCTCTGTTATTGCTGCGTGCTCCACAATCTCTGTGAGAGTAAGTGGGAGACCTTTATGGTGGGGTGATTACGCGCAGCCAGACACCAGGGCGATTAGAAGAGCACACCAGGAAGCGGTGCGCATCAGAGAAGCTTTGAAAACCAGTTTCATCACGGTCCAGGGTACGATGTGACTGTTGTGTTTGTTTCTACTTGATGAACACCCCCCCTTGATTGACTCATTCCCTGTAAGCCAGCCACTCTCCCCCTTCGATTACAGCTTGCCTTCTGAAGAAATAAAATCACTCTCATTTAAAAATCATGTATTCTTTATTAATTAATTATAAAAAGAGAGAGAGAACTGACAAGGTAGCCCGCGGGGGTTTGGGAGGAGGATAGGAGGGAACGAAAAGGCCACTAAAAGAATTTCAAAATAATGACAGCCTTTTGGTTGGACTATCCACTGGGGTGGAATGGACGTGTGCACGGAGCCTCCGCCCACGCGTTCTTAGTCATCTGGTGGGTGAGGAGGATAAGGAACATGGTGAGGGGGGAGGGTGGTTATACAGGGGCTGCAGCGGCACTCTGTGATCCTGCTGCCGTTCCTGAAGCTCCAACAGACTCTGGAACATGTCCGTTTGATCACACAGCAGCCCCAGCATTGCATCATGCCTCCTCTGATCTTCCTGCAGCCACCTCTCATCTCGACAGTCTCTCCTCTCCTCACATTCACTGGCATCTTTCTTATACTTTGATACCACTTCCTTCCACTCATTCAGATGAGCTCTTTCATTGCAGGTCACTTCCATGATTTCCGAGAACATTTCTTCTCGCGTCTTTTTTTTCTGCCGCCTTATATGAGATAGTCTTCGGGATGGAGGAGGGAGACTTGAAAAATTTGCAGCTGCAAGAGGGAGGGAAAAAAGGGAGAGAAGTATTTTAAAAGATACATTTTACAGAACAATGGTGTCAAGGTTTTTCCCCCACTTTGAAAATTAGGGTTCAAGAAGTGGGGACCTGCATGATTACTTTTAAGCTTAATTACTAGCTTAAATTTGGTACGCTGCCACCAGCCAGATGTCTGTGTCTGGCAGACTTCTGTTCCCCAAACCTTCCCTGGGGAATCCAAGACGCAAACCCCTTGGGTCTTAAACCAAGGAGAATTTAACCATCCCCCTCCTTTTCCCCCCACCAATCCCTGGTGAGTTTAGACTCAATTCCTTGGATTCTAAAACAAGGAAAAATCAATCAAGTTCTTAAAAAGAAAGCTTTTAATTAAAGAAAGAAAAGGTAAAAATTATCTCTATAAAATCAGGATGTAAAATGCTTTACAGGGTACTCAGATTCATTCAGACTAGAGGGACTCCCCCACCCCTAGCCTGAGATTCAAAGTTACAGCAAACAGAAGTAAAAATCCTTCCAGCAAAAAGACACATTTACCAGTTGAGAAAAAAACATAAGATTAATCCACCTTGCCTGCTATTACTTACTATTTGGAAACATGAAAGTCTGATTCAGAAAGATTGGAGAACCTGGAATGATGTCCCGTTCCTTTCAGTCCCAAGAGCAAACAACGAACCAAACAAAAAGCACAAACAAAGACTTCCCTCCACCAAGATTTGAAAGTATCTTGTCCCCCTATTGGTCCTCTGGTCAGGTGTCAGCCAGGTTCACTGAGCTTCTTAACCCTTTACAGGTAAAAGAGACATTAACCCTTAACCATCTGTTTATGACACGCCCCCCAAATCTCAGACAGTGTGGAACCACACTGGCAGTGATTTCTTCCCAGAATTTTAGAATAAATAGATTAATAAAACACATGCACCTTTACATATACTACTAATTATGTAAAATTACAAAACTTTTTACATTTTAAGGACAATTTTTAACCAGTTGATTCTGGGAAACTTTCACTGGAGAGTGCATCAGCTACTTTGTTAGAAGCTCCTGAAATGTGTTGAATTTCAAAATTAAAATCTTGGAGAGCTAAACATCATCGAAGCAGTTTTTTGTTGTTTCCCTTGGCAGCATTAAGCCACTTTAGCGCAGCATGGTCGGTTTGTAGCTGGAAACTCCGTTCCCAAATGTATGGGCATAGCTTTTCCAGGGCATACACAATGGTGTAGCATTCTTTTTCACTGATTGACCAGTGGCTTTCCCTCTCAGACAGTTTCTTGCTGAGAAACACGACAGGATGGAAGTTTTGATCCGGTCCTTCCTGCATTAAAACTGCTCCCACACCACGCTCAGATGCATCTGTGGTTACTAGGAACAGTTTGTCAAAGTCTGGGGCCCTTAGCACAGGGTCAGACATGAGTGTTGCCTTAAGCTGGGTAAAGGCCTTCTGACACTTAGTAGTCCACTTAACTGCATTCGGCTGGGTCTTTTTGGTCAGGTCTGTTAGTGGGGCAGTGATTTGGCTGCAGAGTGGGTCGAATCACCAGTAATACCTGGCCAAGCCTAAGAAGGATTGGACCTGTTTCTTTGACTTTGGGACAGGCCACTTTTGGATAGCATCCACCTTGGCCTGTAGGGGGTTTATTGTTCCGTGACCCACCTGGTGTCCAAGGTAAGTCACTCTGTTCTGGCCTATTTGACACTTTTTAGCCTTAACAGTTAGTCCTGCCTGCCTGATGCGCTCACAGACTCTTTCCAGGAATTCTAGGTGTTCTGCCCATGAATCAGAAAAAATGGCCACATCATCGAGGTAAGCAACTGCATATTCTCCCAATCCTGCTAGGAGACCATCTACAAGTCTTTGGAAGGTGCTGGGTGCATTTCACAGCCCAAAAGGAAGCACATTAAATTCCTACACCCCTGCATGGGTGATGAAGGCGGACCTTTCTTTGGTGGGTTTATCTAGCAGTATTTGCCAGTACCCCTTGATTAAGTCTATAGTAGAGATGAACTAGGCATGTCCCAATTTTTCCAATAGCTCATCCGTGCCTAGCATTCGATAGTTGTCGGGATGAGTTACAGCATTTAGCTTACGGTAGTCCATGCAAAAGCTTATTTTCCCTTCTGGCTTGGGTACTAGAACCACTGGAGATGCCCATGCACTGTTAAAGGGGCGGATTATACCCATCGGTAGCATGTTTTGGATCTCCCGTTCTATAGCAGCTTGGGCATGAGGAGACACCTGGTAGGATGGGGTTCTAATTGGGTGAGCATTACCTGTGTCAATGGAGTGGTATGACCATTCAGTCCGTCCTGGGGTGGCTGAGAACAATGGGGCGAAGCTAGTGCACAGCTTCTTGATCTGTTGCCGCTGCAGACGTTCGAAGGTTGTGGAGAGGTTCACCTCTTCCACGTCACCGTCACTTTTTCCTTTGTAGTAGACACCTTCAGGC
Source organism: Gopherus flavomarginatus (assembly GCF_025201925.1). Lineage (NCBI taxonomy): Eukaryota > Metazoa > Chordata > Testudines > Testudinidae > Gopherus > Gopherus flavomarginatus. Next base: position 129,645,416 of record NC_066620.1, on the reverse strand, counting down.
CACTCAGTGTCATCTTCTCCCTGGGCTGTAAACTGACAAACCTTTGAGTCTCCTGAAGAAGGCGTAAGTTCCTGTAGAAGGCGTAAACCTCTTCCATTGCTGCTTCACCAACTGTAATGGCCCTTAACCTCGTGGCCATACACAAGTTCAAATGGTGAAAACCCTAAACTGGGATGTGGTACAGCCCTGCAGGTAAAAAGCAACTGCTGCAACACTAGGTCCCAATCATAGGAGTGTTCATTTACAAATTTACATATTATGGCCCCCAAAGTTCCATTAAACCTCTCCACTAGGCCTTTCGTTTGATGGTGGTAAGGGGTGGCAACCAAGTGATTTACCCCATGAGCTTCCCACAGATTTTTCATGGTCCCTGC